>NC_042619.1:242457954-243781263 GCF_901001135.1 Rhinatrema bivittatum | reverse complement strand
ACAATTGGTCTGTAGGGCGATTTTACCTTTCACACGGGGATCACAGACAGAGGCGAGCATGTATGTGCTGTCCTCTGTTAAAGGCCTTAATCTGTCTTTCACCTGCTGCTGCAAAACGTCCACACACTGCAGCACCTCAGCAGTCATTCCCTCTTGCCGTTTAATGCCTTCCAAATGGTCATCCAGGAATTTCACTATAGGGATGATGTCAGCCAAGGTGGAACTTCTGGAACTCAGCTCCTCCGTGACGTCCTTGAAGGGCTGCAGGATTTTTACCAGCTGACTCATGACTAACCAATCGTGATGCCCTAGGGGATTCTGTACACCTATGTCTATTGTACCAGAAAGTTCATGAAGGGGTGTCTGCAGCTCCAATAACCTCTCCAGCATCATAAAGGTGGAATTCCACCGGGTGGGAACGTCTTGAATGAGACGCTTCTCGGGCATATCCAAAGCAGTCTGATTTTCTCGGAGAACCTGCCCCGCCCTGACACTTCTGTGGAAGTGTGCTGCTATGTTCCTGCACTTCTGTATTAACCTACGCAGGTATTCAGTCTCCTTGTCCTTGGACTCCAAGCCCAAACCTGACTTCACTACCAGATGCAGAGTGTGTGCAAAACATCGGATGTTCTTAAACCGCCCATCGCTTATTGCCTTAACCATGTTTGCACCGTTGTCTGTGACAAAAAAAGCCTGCCCGCGTTTTACTGTCTCGCTGGTGTACTTTCCAGCTCGCCAGCATCTTTCTGATGCATGCTAGAATATTGGCAGCGGTATGGGAATGGTCCGTCAGGTGGGTGTTCAGTAAAGCCCACCTCCACCCTGATGCTTGTTCAGTAATAGAGCTGCTGGCTGCCCCTGCCTCTGCCATGTCCCACCAGTGTGCTGTCAGAGAGAGGTAAGAGTGTGCAGCATTCATGGCGGTCCAGATATCGCAGGTGAAATGCACTCTTCCGTCTGCCTTACCTAGCAGTGCTTGCACGCGACTGACACAGTGCTTGTACAGGCTGGGGATGACCTTTCTACTAAATGTGGTTCTGGAGGGGACTTTGTAATTTGGAAGTACGACCTTCAAGAAACGTTTGAAACCCACATTCTCAACTAACTGCAGGGGCTGGTCATCAAGGGCAATCATTTCCCCAATGCTCCTGGTTACTACTTTTGCGGCTGCCTGCCTCCTACCCCGGGATAGCGTTACCGCACTCCACCCCATTTCCTCCATGGTGCATTGTCGCTTCTCCCACATGTCAGTGGGTTTCTGGCCTGCCGCCTGACTGCTAGAAGGGTATGAGGGCGTGGGCTGACTCTGCTGCTTTCCTACCACTGCACCCTGGTTGGAAGGGGAAGGGGTCCCCTGACGGAAAATGCTACCATCCCCAGATGGCAGTAATCTTGTTGGGTGTTGCCTCTTAACATGATACTCCATGCCAAAATTTGACAGATGTCCCAGTTGCTTGCCTCTGCTAATATCCCTGGCACAGTAATTACACCGAGCATAACGCGGGTCTTCTGTCACTTTAAAATGTGCCCAGATCGCAGATTTCTTTTGTGATCCTCCTCTCTTTCCCGCCCTGGGGGTGGATGGTGGCACTGGAGTTGAGGTACTACTGGGTGTGGGTGGTGCACCCACTGCACCCGGCGAAGCAATGCCAGCGGGGGCAACAGTCACCCTCTGTCTCCCTTCTGACAGCTCTTCCTCCTCCTCGATATCAGTGGAATGTCTCCCCTGCCGCAGATTTCTGGAGGTGGAGGCTAAAACAGGACTAACTGACAATTCTACCGAAGATTGCTCAGGTATAACATCTTCCGTTTCTGATGAGAATCCCATCCAAGAAGATTCTTCTTCTGAATCAGAAGCTAACAGTGCCAGCGCTACCTTGTCACCCGCAAGTTTTGCAGGACACTTCTGTCCCCTGGCTGCTCTTGGGTGTGTAACTTTTGTCTGGCTAGACTCTGCCTCCTCTTCACTCTCCTCCAAAACTACAGTGCCAGAAACAGGTGCTGGCGATTGCAAAGTTTCATGGTCTGATTTCTTTTTTTTTGCCATGGAACTGCCATCCCCTACAAAGACGTTTGATTGCGACAGTTGCCTTTTTACCTGTACTGGTGGTGTTGCGCTGGTGTCTTTTGCGGTGCCTCCGCTGCCATTCCCACTAAGTCGCTTGCATCTCCCTTTCCCTGACATTATGGATTAATGTCAATGAGTACTAGTGGTAACACTGCCCACTGTCCCACAATAATAATGTTCGGTCAGTTTAAAATAACTAAATTAACAGACCCACTCAAGAAGAATGCTCAGTCTGTTTAAAATAACAAAATGAACGGACCAAGTCAAGGACAATGCGGTTAAGTCTGTTTAAAAATAGCAGATTGAACAGACTCGCTGAAGGCCAATCTTCACTCTGTTTACAATGCCCACTGCCTCACTGCCTGCCTGGCAATGCACGGAATGTGTCTGTCTGTGTGTGTGCAGTGAGTGCACAGAGAACAAGCTTCCTTTTCAGTAGATATGAGGCAGGGTACTCCCAGCCCTGGAACTGCTGCCCACCCAGCACTGAACCACTCAAGGACAATGCGGTTAAGTCTGTTTAAAAATAGCAAATGTAACAGACTCGCTGAAGGGCAATGTTCACTCTGTTTACAATGCCCACTGCCTCACTGCCTGCCTGGCAATGCACGGAATGTGTCTGTCTGTGTGTGTGCAGTGAGTGCACAGAGAACAAGCTTCCTTTTCAGTAGATATGAGGCAGGGTACTCCCAGCCCTGGAACTGCTGCCCACCCAGCACTGAACCACTCAAGGAGAATGCTTTTAAGTCTGTTTAAAAATAGCAAATGTAACAGACTCACTGAAGGGCAATGTTCACTCTGTTTACAATGCCCACTGCCTCACTGCCTGCCTGGCAATGCACAGAATGTGTCTGTGTGTGTGCAGTGAGTGCACAGAGAACAAGCTTCCTTTTCAGTAGATATGAGGCAGAGTACTGCCAGTGCCAGCCCTGGCACTGCCCACCCAGCACTGAACCACTCAAGGAGAATGCTTTTAAGTCTGTTTAAAAATAGCAAATGTAACAGACTCGCTGAAGAGCAATGTTCACTCTGTTTACAATGCCCACTGCCTCACTGCCTGCCTGGCAATGCACGGAATGTGTCTGTCTGTGTGCACTGCAGTGCACATAGAACTAAAGTAGATATGAGGCAGGGTACTCCCAGCACTGGAACTGCTGCCCACCCAGCACTGAACCACTGAAGGAGAATGTGTTCACTCTGTTTACAATGCCCACTGCCTCACTGCCTGCCTGGCAATGCACGGAATGTGTCTGTGTGTGTGCAGTGAGTGCACAGAGAACAAGCTTCCTTTTCAGTAGATATGAGGCAGAGTACTGCCAGTGCCAGCCCTGGCACTGCCCACCCAGCACTGAACCACTCAAGGAGAATGCTTTTAAGTCTGTTTAAAAATAGCAAATGTAACAGACTCGCTGAAGGGCAATGTTCACTCTGTTTACAATGCCCACTGCCTCACTGCCTGCCTGGCAATGCACGGAATGTGTCTGTCTGTGTGCACTGCAGTGCACATAGAACTAAAGTAGATATGAGGCAGGGTATTCCCAGCCCTGGAACTGCTGCCCAGTGCCCACCCAGCACTGAACCACTCAAGGAGAATGCTTTTAAGTCTGTTTAAAAATAGCAAATGTAACAGACTCGCTGAAGGGCAATGTTCACTCTGTTTACAATGCCCACTGCCTCACTGCCTGCCTGGCAATGCACGGAATGTGTCTGTCTGTGTGTGTGCAGTGAGTGCACAGAGAACAAGCTTCCTTTTCAGTAGATATGAGGCAGGGTACTCCCA
Organism: Rhinatrema bivittatum; assembly: GCF_901001135.1. Lineage (NCBI taxonomy): Eukaryota > Metazoa > Chordata > Amphibia > Gymnophiona > Rhinatrematidae > Rhinatrema > Rhinatrema bivittatum. The sequence continues at coordinate 243,777,415 of NC_042619.1, read as the reverse complement.
GCCCTGGAACTGCTGCCCACCCAGCACTGAACCACTCAAGGAGAATGCTTTTAAGTCTGTTTAAAAATAGCAAATGTAACAGACTCGCTGAAGGGCAATGTTCACTCTGTTTACAATGCCCACTGCCTCACTGCCTGCCTGGCAATGCACGGAATGTGTCTGTGTGTGTGCAGTGAGTGCACAGAGAACAAGCTTCCTTTTCAGTAGATATGAGGCAGAGTACTGCCAGTGCCAGCCCTGGCACTGCCCACCCAGCACTGAACCACTCAAGGAGAATGCTTTTAAGTCTGTTTAAAAATAGCAAATGTAACAGACTCGCTGAAGAGCAATGTTCACTCTGTTTACAATGCCCACTGCCTCACTGCCTGCCTGGCAATGCACGGAATGTGTCTGTCTGTGTGCACTGCAGTGCACATAGAACTAAAGTAGATATGAGGCAGGGTACTCCCAGCACTGGAACTGCTGCCCACCCAGCACTGAACCACTGAAGGAGAATGTGTTCACTCTGTTTACAATGCCCACTGCCTCACTGCCTGCCTGGCAATGCACGGAATGTGTCTGTGTGTGTGCAGTGAGTGCACAGAGAACAAGCTTCCTTTTCAGTAGATATGAGGCAGAGTACTGCCAGTGCCAGCCCTGGCACTGCCCACCCAGCACTGAACCACTCAAGGAGAATGCTTTTAAGTCTGTTTAAAAATAGCAAATGTAACAGACTCGCTGAAGGGCAATGTTCACTCTGTTTACAATGCCCACTGCCTCACTGCCTGCCTGGCAATGCACGGAATGTGTCTGTCTGTGTGCACTGCAGTGCACATAGAACTAAAGTATATATGAGGCAGGGTATTCCCAGCCCTGGAACTGCTGCCCAGTGCCCACCCAGCACTGAACCACTCAAGGAGAATGCTTTTAAGTCTGTTTAAAAATAGCAAATGTAACAGACTCGCTGAAGGGCAATGTTCACTCTGTTTACAATGCCCACTGCCTCACTGTCTGCCTGGCAATGCACGGAATGTGTCTGTCTGTGTGCACTGCAGTGCACATAGAACTAAAGTAGATATGAGGCAGGGTATTCCCAGCCTTGGAACTGCTGCCCAGTGCCCACCCAGCACTGAACCACTCAAGGAGAATGCTTTTAAGTCTGTTTAAAAATAGCAAATGTAACAGACTTGCTGAAGGGCAATGTTCACTCTGTTTACAATGCCCACTGCCTCACTGTCTGCCTGGCAATGCACGGAATGTGTCTGTCTGTGTGCACTGCAGTGCACATAGAACTAAAGTAGATATGAGGCAGAGTACTCCCAGCCCTGGAACTGCTGCCCAGCCAGCACTGAACCACTCAAGGAGAATGCTTTTAAGTCTGTTTAAAAATAGCAAATATGAGGCAGAGTACTGCCAGCCCTGCCTGGCACTGCCCAGGATAAAATGTACAGACTCACTCAATAAGAATGTTCTTTTTTTTTTTTCCCTAACAAAGAATCTGTTCTGTGTTGTCTATCAAATCTGGTTCTGTTCTGTGTTGTCTATCAAATCGGGTTCTGCTATCTTCTCTGCCTCAGCCTGCCTAAGCCCACCCTGCACGATCCCGATCCCACCTCCCCACTGAATCGCTGAAAATGTCCGTCAGTCCTCGTGCTGCTGCTGCTTTTATAGTGCTGCTGGCTCGTCAGGAAATCCTCAGAGAAGCACGGAATGACAGCGCGATTCGCTGCATTCAGTGCTTCTCTGAAAAGGTGAACGCAGATTCGCTGCGTTCCGGTATCCATGCCGACCTGTCCCACCCTTTCCTGTGAGTCACTGAAACTCACAGGACAGGGTCAGACAGGTTGGCATGGTTACCGCAGGGGCGCCGCCATTTTCAGGTAATCCGGGGCTCCGAGCTCGAGTCGCAGGTAATGGCGGCGAGAAAGCGCGCGCATGGCGATTCGCCGTATCCGACATATCTATGTTCATTTATGTCGGAAATCTGCTCGTATACGCCCCATCTTTTTTTTAAGTAAAAAAAAAAATTTGAGTTGCGTTTTCCATATGCGGTCAATCCGAATGCACATCCCTACTGGCGGGTCCTCTGCGTGACCTGTTCAATAGATCCCTAGAAACGGGAGTGGTGCTGAGTGATTGGAGAAGAGCAATGGTGGTCCCGCTTCACAAGAGTGGGAGCAGAGAGGAGGCTGGAACTACAGGCCGGTTAGCCTCACCTCAGTGGTAGGAAAAGTAATTGAGTTGCTGCTGATAGAAAGAATAGTGAACTATCTACAGTCAGAAAAATTGCTGGACCAGAGGCAGCATGGATTCACCAGGGGAAGGTCCTGTCAGACAAATCTGATTGACTTTTTTGATTGGGTGACTAAGGAATTAGATCGAGGAAGAGTGCTCGACGTGATCTACTTGGATTTCAGCAAAGCTTTTGATACAGTCCTGCACAGGAGGCTTGTGAATAAAATGAGAAGCTTAGGAGTGAGTGCCGAGGTGGTGGCCTGGATTGCAAACTGGTTGATGGACAGAAGACAATGTGTGATGGTAAATGGAACTTACTCTGAAGAGAGAGCGGTGTTAAGTGGAGTGCCGCAAGGATCAGTGTTGGGACTGGTCCTGTTCAATATCTTTGTGAGCGACATTGCGGATGGGATAGAAGGTAAGGTTTGTCTTTTTGTGGATGATACTAATATCTGCAATAGAGTGGACACACCGGAAGGAGTGGAGTAAATGAGAAGGAATTTAAGGAAGCTGAAAGAGTGGTCGAAGATATGGCAGCTGAGATTCAATGCCAAGAAATGCAGAGTCATACATATGGGGTGTAGAAATCCAAAAGAACTGTATTTGATGGGGGGTGAAGGGCTGATTTGCACGGAGCAGGAGAGAGACCTTGGGGGTGATAGTGTCTAACGATCTAAAGTCAGTGAAACAATGTGACAAGGTGATAGCTAAAGCCAGAAGAATGCTGGGATGCATAGACAGAGGAATATTAGTAAGAGAAAGGAAGTGTGATCCCCTTGTACAGGGCCTTGGTGAGGCCTCACCTGGAGTACTGTGTTCAATTCTGGAGACCATATCTCCAAAGGGACAGGGACAGGATGGAGGCAGTCCAGAGAAGGGTGGCAAAAAACGTGGATGGTCTTCATAAAATGACTTATGAGGAAAGATTGAAGAACCTAAATATGTATACCCTGGAGGAAAGGAGAAGCAGGGGTGATATGATAAGACTTTCAGATACTTGAAAGGTTTTAATGATCCATGGTCAACAACAAACCTTTTCCATTGGAAAAAAATCAGTAGAACTAGGGGCCACGACTTGAAGCTCCAGAGAGGAAGACTCAGAACCAATGTCAGGAAGTATTTCTTAAAGGAGAGGGTGGTGGATGCCTGGAATGCCCTTCCGGAGGAAGTGGTGAAGACTAAAACTGTGAAAGATTTCAAAGGGGCATGGGATAAACACTGTGGATCCATAAAGGCTAGAGGATGGGAATGAAGTGAAGAGCCATGGGTGTGGATTACTGAGTGGAGGCTACTACCTGATTACTACCCTTACTCAATAAGCCTTCACAAGGTTAATGCTACTCCAACATTGCTCTCTGCTTCTATGGCAAGGGGAAATGTGGAAAAGAGGAAAAGAGGATTTGCATTCAGACAACAACCAACAAGGACTGAACTTCACAATCTGGATAAACAAATAAGCATGGGGGTAGCTTGCTTATTACGGCGGTTACTACCCTAAATCAATTAAGCCTGATACATTACCTTGAATGCATATACAGCATTGCTCTCTGCTTCAACGGCAGGGGGAAATGTGGAAAAGAGGATTTGCATTCAGACAATAACCAGCAAGGACTGAACTTCACAATCGTGGTAAACAAATAAGCGTGGGGGTAGCTTGCTTAATATGGCGGTTACTACCTTAAACCAATTAAGCCAGATACATCTCTTTGAATGCATATATAGCGTAGATTTCTGCTTCAACAGCAGGGGGGGAAAAGGGGGAAATGTGGAAAACAGGATTTACATTCAGATAACATCCAACAAGGCACTGATCTGTGCAGTCTGGGTAAATAAGCATCGGGGTAACTTGCTTGATGCGGCAGTTACTACCCTTAACCATTAAGTCTTATGCTCACCTTTGATGCAACTCCAACATTACTATCTCTGCATCAATGGCAAGGGATGGCAGGAAACTTGAATCAAACAGTTACCAACAAGGGCCCTGAAATTGGTGGTTGGTGAAACAGATACATATGGGAAAATACGTGTGGAAGCTTGCTGGGCAGACTGGATGGGCCGATTGGTCTTTTTCTGCCGTCATTTCTATGTTTCTATGGACCATTTTCCCTAAATCTTTCTTAGGGGCCAACATTAATGTTTCTAGTACTATAGAAAACTGGTGGTGGTTGTACTCTACTTCATCCTCTGTGTTCCCATAGTTTACAGAGGCATTGTAGGGTACAAAGTCAACATAGGTTGATATTGTAGATTTGGACTTGAGTAGCAGGTTTTCTTATTTGTGAGAGCTCTTCAAGTTCCTTTGTCATCAGCTGAAGTGCATAAGCAGTTAATAGCTTCTGGGTATTCACTAGATGCCAACGGAACCACCAAACTTTCAGGGCAAACCCATTCCAGGGAGCCCTTTCCTGCGCAAAGAAAAGGGAACTCTCTCCGGGTGTAGCCAGCCTATCTCTTAGTGCCCGCCGACCCATGTTGAACCAGAACCGCTGTTCACATGGAAAACTCCTCCATGTCGATTTGCCACACTTTGAAGGCTTGTGCTCCACTCTAGGGGCCAATCCATTCTATGGAGCCCTTTCCTGTGCAAAGGAAAGGGAACTCTCCCCAGGTGTAGTCTATCTCTTAACACCCGCTGACCCATGTTGACCCACTGTTCACATGGAAACCTCCTCCGCCTCGGCCTTCAAAATTCTCATTTGTATATCTGCTACATCTACCAGATTTTAAAAGACCAGTGAGAGCTCACTAGATGCCAACAGAACCACTACACTCTAGGGGTGAACCCATTCTAGGGAGCCCTTTCCTGCACAAAGGAAAGGGAACTCTCCCCGGGGCCAGCCTGTCATGCCCCTATCAAAACCACAGGGACCTGACTACCTCAGCTCTGCCAGCCTCTCTTGCCCCTATCAAAACCACAGGGACCAGACTACCTCCGCTCTGCCAGCCTGTCTTGCCCCAATCAACTTTCTGCCACTCTGCCTTGCTGCCATACACCAGATGATTCACTCTATTCCTTGTGATGTTCTTGCCACTATCATGATTCCTCAGTGTGTTGGTGCTAGTCTTTCTGCTGCTTTGTCCCTTTATTGGCGCGTTGTGGTTTTTTCTGACACTCTTTCTGCTTGCTATGTTCCCCCTTCATTGTGCTGTAGGATGTTGATGCCACTTGTCTTGCCATTTTGCCTGTTGTGCTGCCTTCAAGGTTCATGCAACTGTTATTATGCTCTCTTTTGAAGCTGTGGTGTTTTTTTTTACACTCTCGCTGCTGCTTTGCACCTCTATTAAAGCACTCTTGCCACTCCAGGTATCCCTTTGCCTTTTTACAGTGCCTTAGGCTATTCATGCCACTTTGGTGCCACTTTTCCACAGTCTAAGTACCTTGGAGCTCTTTTCTCGTTCTGGTGATTGCTCCCCAGAAGTTTCATCAGAATTGATAAGAAAACCCCAATTCTGCAGCCAAAAATAGGCTGCAAATACTTCCCCCATTGACTTTAATGGAAAAATGAAAAATGAATGAAACTAATAAACAAATTGTTTTTTTTCCTCCTATGAAACAAATGTAATGAATTTTGGTCCCGGCGAAACGAAAAATGAAACGAAATGAATTTTTTCCTTCTGCACATCCCTAACAGCTGCCACTTGAAAATCCCAAATGTTAATTAGCTTAAAGAAATGATGACATATACCAAAAAGAGAATAATGAGGATTGCACATTAATCAGTGACAGCACAAGGAAATCTATTACTTCCATATACTTCTGTGGTTTAACCTGAAGCTGAGGTTAAAATCTGTAAAAAAAAAAAACAAACCCCAAAAAACAAGATAGAGTTAAGATTGCGGTTCGTCTGCAAGTACGCTTTGGCAACATAATCCTACCAAGAAGCTAAGCTTTAAAATGTTGCAAATATATAGAAGTTTGTAAATCCTTATGTATTCATGATTGCTTTAATTGAAACGTATTTATTTACAGGTTTTTTAATATTGCCAATAGCAGAAAAAACATGCTAAGCAGTGAACAATAAAACAAATAGGTAATACAATATCATGTTGTAAACACATCAACACAGTAGTCAGAAGAAAATATAGGACGCATGTCTAACTAAAGAGGAATTGATTTTTAATTGATTTTTAAGCTTGAAAAATAATTGGAGAAAAAGAGGTAAGTTTCATATTCAGGGTGCTCACCTCCACGGCGTAGCGACCTTCTTGTAGTCTAATCATTAACTTGCCTCCTTCCTCCTTTGTGTGTTATTTTTTATTAATTCAAAAAACAATTTTTTAAATATTTTTCAATATATTAATTTTTCTAAAATTCAAATATTATCTCCACCTTACATATTAGGATATATGAATCTTTTTGCAAGTCCAAAAAACTTCTGTTTAATATCCCTTTTCTTTGTTCGGGGGGAGTTATTTGAATTGATTTTAATAATATAAACTTCTTCTCATAATGAATCTTCTGTATATAATAACGCCAAACTCTCGCACTTTAAATTCGTGGACGCTCGACTCTTACTCTTTAAGTAACCACTACCAACAATGAAACAAATTTTGATTGAATATGAAACTTACCTCTTTTTCTCCAATTATTTTTCAAGCTTAAAAATCAATTAAAAATCAATTGCACAAACATTCAGTTCTTAAGAACTCTTTTCATAGGAGAGAGTACGATTGTTGTGAGATATATTTATAATTCTCATCCTAAGCGGAGAATAAAACAGGTAACTAAAGAGGAAAGCATCAAGGGAAGACCAGATGAAATAAATGCGCTTTTAGCTGTTTTCTGAAGAATTTGTAATCAGTGAGATTTCTCAACTCCATGGGTAACTGTTAGGATTCTGTTCAAATAAGTAAGTGGGCCCTTTGGCCGAGGTGAGAGATGTAGTCATTCAGGGGGAGGAGCCCCACTGGGCCTCACCGTTGGGAGGCAGAGCCTCAGCTGCAGGATGATATACAGCAGTCCTGGAGGTAGAGAAGGGAGAGTGACCCCTGGAGGCGGGCCACAGTACAGCAGCACTGCTGACATCAGACTCAGCTGAAGAGACGAGAGTCTAGGAGCGAAGCGGCATTAACCGAGGGGCAGGGAATGCCGAGAAAATACAGTCAATGAAGTACTCTGAATCTGTAGTGAAGTTATGCAGGAGGTTCCTCTGATGGTATCACAGCACAGGTCCACAGAGCAGGGAGGAACCTGGGAGTATGTCCTCGAGGCAATGTCTGCAGAGCGGGGTACACCTGCAAGGGTTTCTCTGATGATGACACAATGCGGGTCCTGCGGAGCAGGGGCAAACCTGGAAGTGACTTCTCATGGCAATGGTCTGCAGAGTGGGCTATACCAGAGAGGGTTCCCACGTACAGACACCACAGGGATCCAGGAAGAGGTACTCACAAACTGGAAGCAAGCAGAAGTCTTGTAGAAGATCTCAAGACTGAGGCAAGCTGAAGTCCGGGTGACGACCCTCCGAGGAGCGGATAGCCGAGAGACGAAGGAGGCCCCTGAGGAGCGGGTACCCAATAGTCTGACACCATGGAAGCAGGAACAGGAACAAGCTGAAGTGAAGCTGTAAGAAGCAGCTAGTGAACTCCTTGCGAAGTCACCAGCTATCTAGGCTTGCGAGTATAAATATCAGAGTAGCGTGATGTCATCAGTTAGGGACACCCCCGAGGTTCCCGCCATGACGTGGTTAAAGCTGGTCAGAGGGCGCGCGCGTGCGCCTAGGGAACCCCATGGGTAAGATGGCAGTCGGCAGCATCCACACTGCTCGAGCAGGCCCGGGAACAGAGGCTGGAAGGCCGGACATAGCTGGCCGAAGCCGCAAGTTCCCCCAATAGAGTCAGAGTAGTGAAAAGAGAGGTGAGCAATGGCGGCCGCAGCCATCTGTGGCCGTGGAGTGTAACAGTATCCCCCTTCTTAGGGGGCCTCCCCGGGGGTCTGGGTTTTCTCGGATGAGATATATGGAACTGTTTGATCAGTTCTTTGTTGAGAATGTTCACTGCTGTCTCCCAACTGTTTTCTTCTGGTCCTAAGCCTTCCCAAGATAACAGGTATTCCCAATGTCTTCCTCTTTTCCGTATGTCCAAGATGTCTTGTACTTGATAAGTGATATCCTCTTCAGAGGCTAGGTGTTGCAGTTCAGGTGGCTTCTTGGAAAGCTCGGAGAGAACATGAGGTTTAAGTAAGGAGACATGGAAGGCGTTATGAATCTTGAGTGAATTAGGCAGGCGTAGATTGTATGTAACTCGACCCAACTGACAAAGTACAGGGAACGGCCCATTGTATCTTGGAGCAAAGCAGACTGAGGATAGTTTCAGGCGAATGAATAGAGTACTAAGCCACACTTTATCCCTAGGACTGAATTGTGGCACTGCCCGATGATGCATATCGTAGCATTTTTTGGACTTCAGGGCAGCTTGTTGTATAAGGTGCTTGGTATCTTCCCAGAGTTTATGCAACTCTTGCACGGTGGCTTGCGCCGCAGGTGAGGCCACTGACAGGGGCAATGGAAGAGGAGATAAGGGCTGGCATCTGTATACCACTTGGAAGGGTGAAGACCCAGTGGATGCAGAAGAATGGGAATTGAGAGCAAATTCAGCCCAAAGTAATAACTCGGACCAATCATTTTGTCATGAGTTAACGTAGGCCTGAAGAAACTGCTTCAAGGTCTGATTTGTTCGCTCCGTCTGTCCATTGGCCTGTGGGTGATAAGCCGAAGTAAAATCTAATGCAATGTCAAATTTCTTGCATAGGGCCCTCCAGAACCTGGCCATAAATTGCACTCCCCGGTTGAAGAGGATATGCTTCGGGAGTCCATGGAGTCAGAATATGTGGCGGATAAACAGTCTCGCCAGCTCCGGAGCAGAGGGTAGGCCAGGTAGAGCCACAAGTGAGCCATTTTTGAAAACCGGTCCACTGTAACCCAGATAGTATTATTGCCATTGGAAGGAGGAAGATCTACTATGAAATCAGTGGCAATGTGCATTCATGGTTCACTGGGGGCGGGTAGTGGTTGCAACAGACCCCAGGGTTGACCTGTCAGTGGCTTCTGGCAGGCACAAGTGGGGCATGACTCCACGTATGCCTGAGCATCTTTCCTCATGGTTGGCCACCAGTAGAATCTATGGAGAGATGATAGGGTCCAAGCCTGGCCTGGATGGCCCGCCAACAGGGAATCAAGAGCCCATTGAAGGATCTTTTTAAGTAGAGGACGGGGAACCACCGTCTTCCCAGGTGGAACAGTGAAAGTGGCAGAGAGGAGAATTTTATCTGAATTGATGATATGCCATAGAACGTCCGGAACTTCCTCGGTAGTGAAGGACCTGGAAAGAGCGTCGGCTCGGGTGTTCTTGTCGGCTAGCCGGTATCTTAACAAGAAATTGAACCGAGTAAAAATGAAAGGGCGAGCCTGCTGGTGGCTAAGGCGTTGTGCCTGGTGCAGGTATTCAAGGTTCTTGTGATCTGTATATACCGTGACCTGGTGCTGAAGCCCCTCGAGCCAGGGATGCCATTCTTCGAAGGCGAGCTTAATTGCCAATAATTCCTTGTCCCCGATTCCATAATTGCGCTCTGCTGGGGAGAAGCGGCAAGAGAAGAATGAACAGGGATGTAGACTATGATTGGCGGAATGCTGGCTCAAAACTGCACCAACGCCAACGTCGGATGCGTCAACCTCGACGATAAAGGGTCGTCGGGGATCTGGATGGCGCAAGCATGGTTCTCTGAGGAATGCGTCTTTAAGTTCTTAGAAGGCTTGTATAGCCTCAGAAGACCACTGCGAGGGATTGGCTCCCTTATTGGTCATGGTGGTGAGAGGAGTGGTCAGAGTGGAGTAATGTGGAATGAATGACCGGTAGTAGTTTGTAAATCCCAGGAATCTGCGAAGTGCCTTGAGACCCGTTGGTTGGGGCCACTCCTGGATACTCTTGGTCTTCTGAGGGTCCATTTGGAAACCTTGACTTGATACCACATAACCGAGGAAGGGAACCATCTCTTGTTCAAAGGAACTTTTTTCCAATTTGGCATACAAACGGTTGTCCCATAGACACTGAAGAACTTTGCAAACATCTCGGCGATGGCTTTGTAGGTCCCGTGAAAACATCAGAATATCATCCAGGTAGATTACAATGCACTGGTAAAGCATGTCTCTGATTACCTCATTCATCATATTCTGGAACACCACTGGGGCATTACAAAGGCCGAAAGGCATTACCAGGTATTTGAAGTAACCGTCATGGGTGTTAAAAGTGGTCTTTCACTCATCCCCCTGGTATATCTGGGCAAAATTGTAGGCCCCTCTCAGATCCAATTTAGAGAATATTTTGGCCCCTTGGAGCCTATCAAACAATTCTGAGATTAGCGGCAAGGGATATCGGTCCTTCTGGGTAATTTTGTTTAAGCAGTGATAATCTATATTCGGTCGGAGGGAACTGTCCTTATTCCCTACAAAAAAGAATCCCGCTCCAGTGGGAGACTTAGAAAGTCAAATGAACCCCTTAGCCAAGGTCTCTTGTATGTAGTCTGACATAGCTTTGGTTTCAGTTAGCAAACGTGGGTATACCCTTCCGTGAGGAGGCTCGGAATTAGGAAGTAAGTTAATTGCACAAAGGATCAGTGAGGTGGTAGTGTGTCTGCAGCTTTCTTAGAAAACACATCGGCGTACATGGAGTACTGTAGCGGAAGACCTGGAAGATACATTGTGGTGGTTAAACAAGGCAGTGATGATATGACCTCCAAGCAACCCTTATGACATGCGTTGCCCATTGGAAACGTTGTAATGTATCCCAGTCGAATTATGAAGTGTGGAGTTTCAGCCATGGAAATCCAAGAACCACTGGATGAATGGCCTTGTCTAATACAAGAAGAGAAATGGTCTCTGTGTGCATGGATCCGGTACGCAACTGGATGGGGACTGTGGAGCAAGTAACTTCGCTGGGTAATGGCTCACCGTGGATTGAGGAGAGCAAGAGTGGAGTAGGAGTGCAGACCATGGGGATCCAGAGATGCTCCACCAGCTGTCGGAGAATAAAATTACCACCGGCCCCGGAATCCACTAAAGCAAGGGTGTGAAATTCCAAGGTTCCTGAGTTGATGGAGACGGGTAAGATTAATGGAGGAGAGGGTGATGTCAGGCCTAGAAGTCCTCCGACAGGACCTAGGCCTGGGAGTTTCCCAGAATGAGTGGGCATGAGGGTACCGCATGTCTGGGTTGACCACAATACATACATAGCCCTGAACATAGGTGGCGACATTTCTACTTCGATGATAAGTGGCTGCGGCCCATCTGCATAGGTTCCTCTTCATTGGCCTCTAGCGGAGCTGTGATCTTCATTGAAGGCGCAGGCTGAGTGCGAGGAATTCCCGCAGCCACCCTTTTTGGTGCTCGGGTCTCTTGGTAGCATTCACGAAGACGGCGGTCAATGCATCTTGCGAGATCTATGAGGGCATCCAGGGTGTCTGGTAGTTCCCGAGCTCCTAGCTCATCCTTGATGCGTGGACTCAGCCCCTCAAGGAAGATCGCACGGAGGCAGCCCAAATCCCAATGTAGTTCAGACGCAAGAGTTCTAAACTCAATGACGTATTTGGTGAGGGATCTGGAACTGTAGGTGCAGCAATGTGGAACCGGCAATGGTCTTGCGGGCAGGTTCGTCAAAAATGGAACGGAAAAGGGCGAGAAAGCCCGGCAGGTCCTGAAGGATCGGGTCTGTTCATTCCCACAAGAGTGACACCTATGCCAAGGCTCTTCTTTCCAATAGGGAGAGGATGTACGTTGTCTTAGTAGCCATATCAGGAAAGTATGCTGGTTGCAAGGAAACGTGCATGCTGCACTGATTCAGGAAGCCCCTACAGGACAAGGGGTCTCCTGAAAAATGAAGAGGTGCCGGCAAGGGCACTGGAGGCCGGAATGGTGGTTTCTGAGGAGTAGTACTCAGTTTGGCAGACGTTGTGGCAGTGTCCAGCCAGTTATTTAAAATATTTACAGCATTAGCCAAGTTCTCCAGTACTTTCTGCTGGTCAGAAATCTGCTGGTCCAGGCCAGTGATGGCCTGGAGGGCTGAGAGCTGGGCCGGGTCCATGGACTTGGCAATCTGTTAGGATTCTGTTCGAATAAGTAAGTAAGTGGCCCTTTGGCTGAGATGAGAGGTGTAGTCATCCAGGGGGAGGAGCCCCACTGGGCCTCACTGTCAGGAGGCGGAGCTTCAGCTGCAGGATGATATATAGCAGTCCTGGAGGTGGAGAAGGAGAGAATGACCCCTGGAGGCAGGCCACAGTATGGCAGCACTGCTGACGTCAGGCTCAGCTGGAGAAATGAGAGTCTAGGAGCGAAACAGCATTACCTGAGGGGCAGGAAATGCCAAGAAGGTACAGTCAGTGAAGTACTCTGAATCTGCAGTGAAGTTATGCAGGAGGTTCCTCTGATGGTATCCCAGTACAGGTCCGCAGCACAGGGAGGAACCTGGGAGCAAGTCTTCGCGGCAATGGTCCACAGAGTGGGGTACACCGAACAGGGTCTCTCTGATGGTGACACGATGCAGGTCCTGCGAAGCAGGGGCAAACCCAGAAGTGACTCCTCACGGCAATGATCCGCAGAGCGGAGTACACCGGAGAGGGTTCCCATGTAGAGACACCACAGGGATCCAGGAAGAGGTACTCACATAAACTGGAAGCAAGTAGAAGTCCCGTAGAAGACCTCAAGACTGAGGCAGGCTGAAGTCCGGGTGATGACTCTCCAAGGAGCGGATAGCTCAGAGACGAAGGAGGCCCCCGAGGCGTGGGTACCCAATAGTCTCACACCACGGAAGCAGGAACAGGAACAAGCTGAGGTGAAGCTGTAAGAAGCAGCTAGTGAACTGGTTGCCAAGTCGCCGGCTGTCTGGGCTGGCGAGTATAAATATCGGAGTAGCGTGACGTCATCAGTTAGGGATGCCCCCGAGGTTACTGCCATGACATGGTTAAAGCTGGTCAGAGAGCGCGCGCGCTCGCCTAGGGAACCCCACGGGTAAAATGGCGGTCGGCAGCATCCACGCTGCTCAAGCAGGCCCAGGAATGGAGGCCGGAAGGCCGGCGGTAGCTGGCCGAAGCCACAAGTTCGCCCAATGGAGTCAGAATAGTGAAAAGAGAGGTGAGCAATGGCGGCCGCAGGCATCTGTAGCCGTAGAGTATAACAGTAACTCATCCACAAAGCACGAAGGAAGGCGATCTATAATAGCCGTCAGGATGAAAGAAAAGAAATAGATGCCTGTAGTCTTAAAACAATCCTTTATTGCTAGTGGAGTTCTGCTATCGCGAATGCTTCAAGACGCAACATAAGAGATCATACAGCTCTTTATATGATCACACTATATTCATAGTCGATATATAACTAATGAATTCAAGAAGATTATTGTAAGCCCCTGAGGCAGCCGTTTTGAAACGGCGAAACTCGGCCAGAGTCGGGCTACCCTTGTGTCTCCACTGCAATAAAGGATTGTTTTAAGACTACAGGCATCTATTTCTTTTCTTTCATCCTAACAGTAACTCATTCCACAGAGTGGGACCAGACTTTAATTTTAAAATAAAAAGTCAGTATGCTATAATAAAAACGTGAAATTAGTTCTTACCTGATAATTTGCTTTCCTTGAGTCCAGTTGGGCCAGTCCAGACGAATGGGTCATGCCGACCCATCGGTAAATGGAGACAGAGAATAATAGGCTCCCTGACATTACACCTTATAAGCATCTATACTGATCTCAAACTGCCAGTATTACCTGTAATAAGCTAAATCTGGACATTTTAAGAAGCATAGGGCCTGATTTTAAAAAGCATTTACATGCTTAAAATTGAGTTTTACATGTGTAAATGCATTTTTTCTGTTTAATGAGCTTTTTGAAAATTGCTATAATATATGCCATTGGATTGTCCATAGGATTTACTCGTGTAAGTGCACTTTGCATGTGTACATGGTTTTTGAAAGTGCTACAATTATGTTACATTTACACAAGTATCTCCTTTCAAAATTCACTTGAAAACGAACAATTAAACACTTTCTACTTTTTTTTTTTTTTTTTAATAAAGGACTTCCAAAATTCAAAGAAACTGTAAGAATAAAGGGAAAATACTGAAAAACAGTTATGTACAGTCTTGAAAAAACCTGCTCAAGAAAACATCCTCAAACATGGCATACTTCCTGCACTATTATCTGAAAGAACAGATATTCCACCAAGAACTTTACTTTCCGCCAGTCAATACCTTCCAGGCATCCTCTCTTCATGGTCTGCCCACCTTAGTGCAACGAGAGAAAGGGCATTCTCCATAGTGGTTCCACATTGTGGAACTCCCTTACACTCATTTCGAGGTAAATTTTAAGACTTGCATGTGAGTGCACATGTGCACACGTTTGCAGGCGCGAGTACACGGATGTGGCAATTTTAAAGCATATGTTGCGACCAGTCTGCGATGGCTTCGCCCCGCCTACCTCACTCTTCTTGCGGCTCCTCCCACTCACCTCGGACTACTGGCTGTTGCGTCGTCTGTCTGCCGACCTCTCCGGCGTCCCCAGACCGGCTTTGGTGCTGCTTCCTGCCATGCTCCTCCAAGGTACGATAGGGCGTGCATGCTGCCCTCATCTTTATTTCCTCATTGGCGCGAACCTCAGGGGCATCCCGAGATGACGTCACGCTGCCCGGATATTTAAGCCTACCACTTTTGCTAACTAATTGAGTTAGCAACTTCTCGGATTACTACGGATGGGATTCACTCTCTGTACCGAAGCTACTCTGCCACTCCAGCCTTATCTGGAACTCTTATTGCTAACAGGGTACCCGCTCCTCGGGGGCCTCTTCTGCTTCTTTCAGGTGCTATCAGGAACTGGTACTCGCTCCTTGAGGGCCCATGTTCCCTGAGTCGCTGCCTGCATCTACAATCCTTTCTACTTGGAAGACTTCACTAACAGTTTCCATCTGTGAGTACAGCTACCATCTATTCCACAGTACTGCTTTCCTGGAACCAGGTACTCGCTCCTCGAGGGCCTGCCCTCTGTTCCAATGCCAGACCTCTCATCTAGGGGAATCGCTGTATGAGTACAATACCACCGAGTCTCCCTGTCTCGGAGCTTATCTATTCTACCTGGGACTCTGTATGTTTCTCATTGTGTACTCATAATTCTCAGTCTCTTTCCACTACAGTACAGCCAAGCAGAGGATTCTCGCCCAGCCGGGCTCAACACCTACTACTCACTACTGCCACCTCTGGTGGTTTCCAAAACTGTTTAAATAAAGATTCAATCTTGTGTATCCAGAGTCTAGCCTGACACCATGCTCCCTCATGGGACTGCCTCCTGTGGGCGTGGTCAGCTGCCACAGTGTCCAAGGATCCACCCAAACATCAATAACCATAACAGCATACGCACGTATAAGTGCGCGTTATAAAATCAGCTGCACACATGTACAAGTGCGCATGATTTTATTTTGACGCATGCATCTGTGCGCATATGGTGACTCGAGCGCCTAAGTGGGGGGAATCTTAGTAGCTACGTGCACTGATGCAATTACCTATTTCCCCAGTTTGTTTCAGTTTGGCCCAGTAAAGGAGGACTTCCTAAACCCCCTTTTACCCTATTAGCCCCGAGCCTTAAAACCCTGCTGACTAGCCTAGCCTTTTTTGTTACACGACTTACGTCCATAGCAGACGTAGCGTTCATGGTAGGGGACCCCGGCACTTATGCGCAGACTTCATGGTGCAGTTCTGGCCAGCCTATATCCTGCCCATTCCCTGCCCAGATCACGCCCATGCCCCATCCCTTTTAGTGAGAAAACTTTTATGCGCGTACCCATGTGGGTTTTAAAATCCTTGCAGCACACGCCAGGTTGAGTTTTGCACATATCTCACAGTTTTGGTGTGCATAGGGCTTTTAAAATTGACCAGTTTGTATAGCATAAATGATCTTAATTTTTAAAAAAATCCTCTAAAAATGTTCTATTTACGACAGTTTTTCCATCTGGTTAACATCAGTGAGATAGCTATATAACTTTTGAATAAATAACACTGTAGTATATTTTTGTGTCTTGTTTGTACGAGCCTTTATTTGAAAAATGTTATTGTGTATGTTTTTATGTACCCTGTACATAATGATGAGCAGTATAATAGATGGTAGCAAACCAAATAGAAATGGTATAGGACTAGAGATTCTAGGATCCTTGTACGGGTGTTCGAATAAATCAGTCAATGAAGAAATTTTCCATGCATTTCCAATTTTTATTCACAGAGTACATGAAAAGTTTCGGTCCCCCGATACAGACTGTGTTCACCACATGGGCTGCATCAGGAGGGACAGAAGCCCAAATTCTCAACTAGTTGTGTTGTGTCTCAGCATGTTGCAAATCAGTCAAGGCCATCAATGCGTGAAAGAAATGCTAGATGTTATTGGGGATTCAGAACCAGGCTCTGCGGACGTGTTTCAGAAACAAGGATCAAGAAGCAGAATTAAATGAAGTGGCAATCGGCTGTCTGGAGAAGGAAGTTTTTTGGGTGCAAACAACTGAAAGAGGTGGGTGCCTGAACCTGCACAGAAGAGACCACCTGAAGCACTGATGGTGCAGCAATGTCAAAATGATTTTTAAGCATATCGCCATCACAGCGGGTCTAAAGAATGTCCGCTTCCTTGCAAGGAAGAAAATGAACCCCCCTCCCCCCCATCCCACTGGACTCACATCTGTTGTCACATTCACCCAGATGGGAGATCTATATATATGTTGACTACCAGATTACTGAAATCCAGCCACCACTGCAAGTCGCTTTTTTTCCCTATAATCACTGAGAGATGAATGGAGTAATCTTGAAACTGAAGATTATACCTGGATAGTAAAGCTCTCTGCAAAGGTCTCATGTGAGCTCTTTCCCAAGATACCAGATCCAAGGCCACCACCGTGTGTTGGCTTCAGTGGTCCATGGGACAGGCCCACAGACCGCTGCACTTACCTCCAGCCCCAAGCCCAGTGGAAGGAGTGCTGACACCAGGGAAAGCCCTGAAACAACGGGTGAAAGGCTGCCACCCTCAGCTGACCCTGCAATGTCAACCCTTACATGCAGCACCATCCTTAGATATGCACATGCACGCGGCACCTCTGGGAATTTAAAGGGATCGCAGTGGGAAAGCTACCATGTGGGAAAGCCTTGAGTTCATCAAGGCTGCCCTATTTAAGGCCCACTCTCCTGCTGCAAGATGCATCGGCAATTGGTCAACTAATGTCTAGTAGAGCAAGTTGCCTCAGCATTCCTGGTCTTCGTTCCTGTGTTCTTGGTCTTTTGCTCCTGAATTCCTGGTCCTTTCCTTTGTCCTGTGGTCAGTCTTCAGTTCTCCATTGAGTCTTTGACTTCAGTTCTTCAGTGGCTTCTGTGTCTTCTCCTGCCAGCCTATGTTGCTCCTCACCTCCTGCCTACCTATCCATCCCACCTTCCTAGGATGGATCTCTGGTTTTGACTTCAGCTTTGACACTTGCCTACACTTGAACTCCACCTGCCACTAACCCCTGCATGACTCATGACCACGCCTGAACTCTGCCTGCCACTGATCACCACCTGTCTCCGAGGACACCTGTAATCAGCCTGCTCTGGACCCTGGCTGACCCTGACTTGACCATCCCCCATGGACCTCCAGTTCATCAGCAGATGTTCCCACCTACGACCTGCTGGCCCCAGAACCAAGGTCTCAATCTAAGGGGAACAAGAGCTGGTAGGATGAAGCTCCAGTTGAGCCTCTGCCACTGCCAGCTCCACCAGCCGATGGTGGGGTCCTGCAGGGCCCCTCCCTGCAGGTTGTGGCAACTTCCCCTTAGTCCAAAGGTCCATACCTGCAACACCATGGAAGTCAGAAGCTGAAGAAAACTCCACCCAGTCAAAAACTTAACTGACAGCAATGCCAAAACTTGCTGGCATAGCTTTTGAACACTCTGATCTATCAAACAGACATGACCCACTTTTGTATTGAAAAGAGCCCCTAGATATTCCAGAGTCTATGAAGAAACCAAATTTCTCTAGGAAAAGTTGACTACCTAACCCAAGTCCTACAACATCTGAATCACCCTGTTTGTTACCAATACACTTTCCCGATCCATCTTTGCCCTTATTAATTAATCGTCCAGATAAGGGTGCACTAAAATTCCCTATTTATACAGCGCCGCTACCACAACCACCATTACTTTAGAAAGGTCTGAGGTGCTGTGGTCAAAAGGAAGGGCCTGAAACTAGAATTGTTCCCCCAGCACTGTGAAATGAAGGACACACTGTGATATCCAATGAGGTCAGAAATTCTCCTTGCCTCACCACCAGAATGACAGACCTCAACATTTCTATCCTGAAATGAAACACTTAAGAACTTGTTGATCTGCTTCAAATCCAGGAAGGAGCACGAAACTCTCCCTTTCCTGGGAACCACAAAGCTAACCGAGTAATGTCCCAGGCTGTTTTGCAATTTCAGCACCTGCAACACTACTTTTAAGGCTAGGAGCCAGTCAAATGTCATTCTTATTGCTTCCCATTTTGCATCATAGCGATAAAGGGAAATCATAAAAACATCTAAATCTGAACTAGTGAATTCTAGAGCAAAACTGTCCCAAATGATCTTCAGAACCCACTAATCCAATGTAATCTGGGCCAATCTCAAATAAAACCTTGATAGGCGACCACTTATCTCCAAGAACAGAGACCTAACCCCTAAACCTTCACTGAGAGAAACAAGAGGTCCCTGCCCCAGAGGGTATGTCCTTATCTCCTCTGTTAGAGGAATGAAAGGACTGATACCTACTAAATGACCAGGACCTCTGAGAATTCAAGGAGAGACCCTGCCTAAACTTCCTGGATTTCCAAAAGTTATTATGGCCTGGAAGAGACAGAGAGGAATTCTTAGGCCTATCCTCCAGCAGTCTAGATACCTTTGAGTGACTCCAGACCTTGGCCATCTTCTCAAGATCTTCATCACGTAGAAACTGCCCTTTAAAAGCCAGCTTAGTCAAAGTGGACTTCAAAATGGATTCCATTGACCAATTTTGTAGCCAAAGAAGTTGCCCGGTTGCAACTATGGACACCATACCTCTGGCCATGGTCTGTATCAAATCAAAGAAATCATCAGTAGATACGTAGGTCCCAGCTGCAACTACAGAGATTCATTTACAATGTCCTCTTGCATACACTGCACTAGATGCAAGCCAGACCTTGCCACTATACAGCTGCACATGCTACCTGTAGAACCATGTAGCCTACCTCATAGGCCTGTTTCAACACAGACTCTATTCTCCTGACCTAAACAATCATCAGAGCCATGACTCACAGTCTATATAGCACTACCTTCCATAGGAAACGTAGTCCACTTGAACAGACCAACGTGTCCACTTTTGGAAACCGCAGTTTCCCTCTTATGAGGCACCAAAGGATAAAGCTTGGTTAGCACTCAACCACCTCTGAAATTCAGTTCAGGAGACACCCATTCCAGATCAGTGAGATTCTTAACTGCTTTTGTAGTGGAAATATCCAGACGGCAACCTAATACTGACCATAATAGGATCCTCTGTGAGCTGGGAGCTTTCTCTTTCCTTTCCTCTGCAATATTCAGCATCCTTAAGGACTGAAAAATTAAGGATACCAGCTCCTCCTTATGGAAGAGACACACCATAGAAGAACAATCATCCCCCTCCAGAAGAAACACTTTCCTCCAAGCCCTCCTCAGTAGCTGCATCCAGCAGCTTCATAAGGCCATCAAGGAAATTCTATGATTCTGAATAAAATTCCTCATCTATCCATTTTTCATCTTCGTCCTCCTAGGGCCTTTTCCTAAACAAATCCCTCAAACGAGAAGAGACTGGAAGAACTAAACCAGATTCTGGACTGAACTCCTTCCTGTCGCAAAGGTCTGCTGCAAGCACCTATAGAATTCACCTGCCCAGGCAAAGGAGGAGTAAGAATCTGAGGGAGGAGGAGATAAGAACAAGCCCTTAAAAGACACAGCTGAAAGGAGATTCCCTAGGGACTTTCAGGCCAACTGCCCTGTGGAAAACAGAAGAAGAGGATCTATATCTCTGCACTCCTCTGCGGTTCCAATCTGGCTAATGGCCCCCATTCAGCAAGGCTGGTCCTGACTGAAGCAGCCTTTTTAGAAGATCCCAGTAGTTCAAGACCCACACCCTCACCCCCTTCTGGAGAGTTGCCTTCCCTGCTCCGGAGCTCATCTTTGTTGATCAAACAGATGTAGAACTTAAGCTGTGCTCCCCCTACCCAACTGCAGCTTCCCAAGGCTGTAGCCTTAGCAGAACATGGGCTTTTTTCCTATGTTTTGCTACAGTTTCCATTCTCCAACTGTTTTCACCCTGGAGATCTCCCCTGTGACTCTTGATAGCACCGCCGCAGCCTGGCAAAAATAAGAACAGAAATTTACTCTAATGAAACCTTCTCCCAGCCCCAAGCTTCTTCTGAAGCAGCCAAGCTTCTTGATGGTCACCTCTTTTTTTTTTTTTTTTTTTAAGAACATCTTTAAGAGGCAAAGAGCAGAGAAGAAGAAGAAGACGACAACCAGGAGGGAAAGGACCACCACCTAGCCCAAACCAGACCAGATAAAGACTCTAGAAGCCCCCTGGCCAAGGCTGTATTCAACTGAGGGAGGGAGCGCAAGACTTTCTCCTCAGGAGGACAATGCTTAATTGAGGGAGGGTTTTACCTCAGGAGCTGCCACTATCTTCCTTTCCTGATCATACTAACCAGGCCATAGTCCAGAGCTAAACAGAGTTAAAGTACCATTTAATTATTCACAGCATGTCAAACTGTTTTCTGTAGGAGTCAGGTCCCAAATTTTTCTGTGTTGTGATCCCCATTTAGGAGCTTACTTTCCAAAGGAAGTTTTATGATATTGGTCTGTCTGTCTGTCTGCCTGTGTGTGAGTTATTCAGGATGTCAAGGGGAAAATGACAATTCTCGATAGGGGTGGGTTTTTTTTTTTTGTTTTGTTTTTTTTTAGATCCATGCATGTGCTCATCCTGGAAAATTAATTTCTTTTTCATTTTGTTTGGGGCTTATTTTGTTTTGTTAGAAAATAAACAAAAAACAAAAACAAAGGAAGGGTCCTCCCCCACAGGGGAAAAAAATGCTGACATTTGAAACCTACCCCAAGCTCTCCTCTATCATCCAGCTGCCCCTGGATACCAATTACCCAGTCTGTTGTGTTCCAGTAATGAAAATGGGGCGGGAATGATCCCCGGTCATGTCTACTCTCAGGTCTGTTTTCTAAATGTTGTGTGGTTGTGTTCTGTATGGCTTCAAGGCTTACCATTACCCTTACCCTTATGTTTATTATATTCTTCCGAAATAATCTCAAACTTGGCACTTCCGAAAAGCATTCCCCCCAGAAAATTAAGCTCCAGACCCTTCCCCCCCCCCCGGTCCAATACCATCCCCTTCACCTCCTGCTGTACATAGTAAATTAGATCAGAATATAGTTAATCCTAAAAGAGCTATTATGTCATGCAAGTTGCTCCTTATATTTCATGTCCTGATAAATTTGTTAACTTATACCATGTTATAATGTAATCTGTTAAAGTATCTGTTTTAATCTGTTAAAATTTATCATGTTACAATGTACCATGTCTCCAAAGGCTTGCCTTCGGACAACTCGTTGTATGTAAACCGGTATGATATTTCGAATCGAATATCGGTATAGAAAAATAAATAAATAAATAATATTGATTTGCTCTTAGATCTGGGTTGGGCTTCATTGTTCTGATATGAATATAATTTGCCTTGAGGGGGGAGATTTCAGAATGATAAATCATGGAATTGACGACTAAATAAATAACCCCCAGGGATAAGCAACAAGCGACACCACATTTCTGACGTAGGAATATCCTGGGCTGGTTCCTTACTGTGTACAATTATAATTACACCTTTGTTTCCAAGGATGTTTTGCCATTAAAAGATGTAACAAATTTCCTTTGGTTTATCTTCTGAGTCCTTTTCCTCATTTTCTATTTTACCTTCTCTATCCCATCCTCCCCTTTCATCTCTCATCAACATTGTCTCATCTCCTTTCTCATATTGCTCTTTTCTACCTCCATCATTCTGCTGTCCGGTACCTATTGTCTCTTTACTTCATCCCATCTTTCATCTTATTCCCTTCCACCCTCTCACTCTCTAACCCAAGGGTGCTCAAACCAGGCCTATAGGCCCTCCAGCCAGTTGGGTTTATAGGATATCCCTAATGAATATGCATGAAAAATATTTGCATGCACAGAATTTAGTGAATGCAAATATTTCTCATGCTTATTCTTTAGGGATATCCTGAAAACCAATTGGCTGAAGGGGCTGTAGGATTGATTTGAGCACCCCTGCTCTAACCCTATCTCCTACCCCTTCTCTTCTCCCCTCACTTTTACTCTTAATCTCTTGCTTACCTTTGCCAAAACTCGCTGGCTTTCATATGCTTCTAAATTCTCTGCTGTCTATCTCCCCCTCTCAGTGAACCACTGTTCTCAGCCTTCCCTATTTCTCTTCATTTATCTTCCCCCAAGCCTCCTGTTGCTGAATCTTTTGTCCCTGGGCAATTCTAGGAGAGCTGACTAAGAGTTGCCAAGCAGATTCAAGTTGATCAAAGCTCTCATCTCCCAGCTCTATGATAAGTGGAGTGGCATGGAGGAATAGCAGCCTAGTGGTTAGAGTAGCAGGCTATGACCCAGGGAAAACCAGCGTTCAAATCCCACTGTTGCTTCTTGTGACTTTGGGCAAGTCACTTTACCCTTCATTGCCTCAGGTACAAAATTAGATTGTAAGCTCTGTGGGGATAGGGAAATACCTATAGTACCTGAATGCAATCTGCTTTGAAGTGCCAAAAAGCAGAATATAGAAAAATCTAAGGGGTAGATTTTCAAACAGGGCGCCCTCGCGTACTTTTGTAGGCGCATCAGGCGCAAACAAAAGTACGTTGGATTTTAGTAGATACGCGCGGAGCCGCGCGTATCTGCTAAAATCCTGGATCGGCGCGCGCGCAAGGCTACCGATTTCGTGTAGCCGGCGCGCGCCAAGCCGCGCAGCCTACCTCCATTCCCTCCGAGGCCACTCCGAAATCGGCACGGCCTCAGAGGGAATTCGCTAACGCCCTCCCCTCACCTCACCTTCCCCTCCCTAACCCACCCCCCCGGCCCTGTCTAAACCCCCCCCCTACCTTTGTTGGGGGATTTACGCCTCCCAGAGGGAGAAGTAAATCCCCGCGCGCCAGTGGGCCGCTGGTGCGCCTAGACGCAACCCGGGGGCGGTTCCGGAGGGCGCGGCCACGCCCCCGGACCGCCCCGGGCCGAAACCACACCCCGGACCCGCCCTCGAAACGCCGCCGACACGCCCCGAAAACGCCGCACCGATCGGCCCCACCCCCGACACGCCCCCCCTCGGAAAACCCCGGGACTTACGCGAGTCCCGGGGCTCTGCGCGCGCTGGCAGGCCTATGTAAAATAGGCGCACCGGCGCGCAAGCCCTGCTCGCGTAAATCCGCCCGGATTTACGCGAGCAAGGCTCTTAAAATCCGCCCCTAAATAAATAAAAGTTGCATGAGAAGGGCAACCAAACTGATAAGAGGCATAGAATTGGCAGAGTTGTTGGGCTGCTCTGGGCTCCCTATTGCCTCAGGCTCTGTACTACCCTAGGCAGGGCCTCTCTGCTCTCCTGGCTACATCTTATTCTTCTTAATAGCAGGGAATGCTGGGCTGCTTCAGGTCCACTTTTTCTTTGAGGGTTGTTTCCTTCTCCTTATTTGCCCCCCCCCCCCCAATCTTATATTTTCCAGCTGATAAATATGCATAAGCTTGTATATAATCATAGTGGTGGAGGGTCTTTGCCAGACTGCAGATCTTTTCCCCCTCCCCTTTTCTTTGGGGGGGGGGGTCCTTGCCACTTTGCATGTCTTTTCCCCCCTCCCCTTTTCTTCAAGAGAGGGGTCCTGCCCTGTCAGTATGCCAAGCTGTATGCCAGAGTCAGCATTGTCTATGTTTCAGACTGTTTCAGACTGCCCCCCTTCATCCAAAGGTGGGGGTCTATAACTCCTGCTTATAAGCTTAAGTGGATATATTGACCATTTGCCTTGGTTTTATTTACTCAGGCTCTTACAAATAGGCAGATCTTGATCAATACCCTTCGGTGCTTGTTTACAGTTCTCATCAGGCCAAAGTTTCTTTTCTTTAGCTATGACTCTTTTTGGCCTATCAGTATACTGGTCTGCATACTTCTTTGGCTATTATGATTTATATTTGGTGCTCTCTCCCAACATTTCTCCCTTCTTAAGCTGGATGAGCCAGCAAGGGAGCTTATCACTGCTTAAGCCTAACTATCAGGCTACTATGCAGGCCTCAGCTGTATGATATGATGACCACCAATGATGACATCATCAATATGAGGGGCAAGCAAAGATGTCCATGGCTAATGCATTTCAAAGCCTGTGTAGGGAGGAGAATCTGTCCACTCTGTGGTTCAATTCGGACGCAAGAGGTCGATAATTGGTTGACCTCAGCACTAGAAGATGGAGACATCAATTGAGATGGTCTGTTAGTATGTTCAGTATGCCTGTTAGATAAGTGGCCCGGAGATGCATGGAGTGTGCAAGGGCCCAGGCCTGCACGGCTTCCTGGCAGAGCAGATAAGAGCCTGTGCATCCATTTGTTCGAGTACCACAATGCCTCTATGTTGTCTGTCTGTATCCACAATGTTTTGTGTGAGAGGCAGTGTTTGAAGGCATAAAGGGCATAACGAATGGCTCAAAGCTCCAGGAAGTTGACTGAGACTTTTCATGGAGCAGCATTGACACATTTTGGGTTTTGAGGGTGTTGATACGAGCTCTCCAACCCAAGTTAGATGCAACCGTGGCCAAGATCATCTGAGGATTTGGTTACTGGATGGTGATATGGATCAGGGACGAAAGCAGTTGAACGGCTTAGAGCCACTGAAATCTTAAAATCCACTGAGTTTTTCTCATGGCTAGTCTGGCCATAGGAGTGACGTGGATTATAGAAACCATGTGGCCCAGCAATGGAAGAATTGATGGGCTGAGGCTATGTTGCATGCTTGCAGAGATGTGGACAATTTGATAGGATGTCTGCACGGTTGTTGGGCAGGATGGCCGTTGCAACTGTAGTGCCCAGATCTGCTCCATATGGGATTTATGGTAGTTGATCAGAATTCCCAGCCAAATTTAGTAGATTTATAGTGAGTCTTAGAGATTTTAGAGCTCCTTGTTTGAATGGACTCCTTATTGGGCAGTCATCTAGGTAAGGAAATGCATGAATGCTGTTGTTCTTTGTAGATGAGTGGCAGTCACTGCTAGGGATTTGGTGAAATACACAAGTTGTCTAGGCTAGTGTGAATGGCAGAACTTGGTATTGAAAATGTTGACAACTCACTATGAAGTGTATAGAAAGTTCAGAGAATAGAGGCAATCCCCTTGTTGCTGAGAGACACCATTTTGAACTTTTCTTTCTGAAGAAATTTGTTAAGATTTCTAAGGTCCAGGATGTTTTCTTTGAAAGTAGGAAATAGCGGGATTAAAATCCTCTGCCTTGTTGTGTCCGGGGAACGGTAACACAAGCCCTGGTCCTCAATGGGATGGATTGTTCTGTTCTCTGGCAAGGTTGAAAAATCCAGGAACCTGCCCGAATGGCAGAGCTGGTGTGATCTGGATATCAGTTGGTCTCATGCAGGAGCGGTAAAAGGTCCTTCTAGCATCCCTCTTTGCTGTGCAAGAAACTTAGAAAGCTGTCGCAGGGTTGCGTGGTGGTCTTGCAATTGAGCTACTGTCTGCTGGACCTTGTGCACGAAGAGATTATCTGCGGTGTATGGAAGATCAGCTAATTTATCTTGGACTTTGGGCCGTAAATCAGGGGCCATAAGCCAGGTTCTCCATCTAGCACTGAGTCCTGTTGCTGGCAATGGGAGGACATTTCGAAGCAATCACATGTTGCTCGAATTTCATATGGATGGCAGAGAGGTTCCCTTGGTGTTGTGTCAAATATAGCTGGTAAATAGCAACATGTGACACCAATATAGTTCTTGGAAGAAGTTACGAACTAGACCCTCCTGAAAATTTCTGGTTCTTTTAGTGACCAGGTCGAAAGGGATGGTTTCAGACATGTCCTCTACTTAGGTCTCGATGGGATCGGTGCCGAAGTGGGATTAGAGTGCCCATCGTCATTCAAGGATCCCGGGATAGGTATAGGGGTCCATGGAAGCTCAGAAGAACGAGTCGGCGTTGATGACTTAGGCTGTCGTTGGTAAGAGCCACAACGAAGTGATGCCACAACGGTGCGAATATCGATGGCTCTGGTGTTAGTAGATTCTGGAAGGCATCGAGGACAGCCTGGCGGACGAGGACATCCAGCTCCTCCCTGGAAGCTAGTATAGGTAGTGCAGCTACAGGGGGAGACAGGCTAGACGTTACTGGCACTTCCACATGAATCTGTGGTGGCTCAGTACCCAGCACTGGTATTGGTGGGGAACGCCTCAGTGCCTCGGGTGCAGAGGAGCATGGATACTCTTGTACCTGGGCCCGTTTTGCAACTGGCTTAATCGGTATCAGTGCTGGCACCGAATGCGGAACCATGGCGGTGCTGGCAACAATGCTTCCCTCGGTGCTCGGCCCAGTCATTCTCCAGCACCGAGGAAACTACCACCAATGTCCAGAATGGTGTAGGTAATGGACGGTTACGGTGGCAGAGATGATGTTTCCCTCGGTGCTTGGCCCGGTCATTCTCTAGCACTGAGGAAGATGCTACTGATGTCATGGATGGCGTTGGTGACGGGTGGTCACCATGCCTCTACTGCTCCTGGCATTGTTTCTCGCCCAAGGATTGCACGGGACTCTGGTTGAGAACCCAAAGTATGGAGCATTTTCTTTAGTCAAGGGCCTCGACGGAGGCCTCGACAGCGACTGCAACGGGAACCGTGGACGTCCCAATCCCTCTAGCCCTGATGGACCTGGTGGGAGATCGCAGCAAGGACACTCGCAAGCATCATGGGGAGGACCGAGAGTGATAAGACAGGGAGAAAGAGGGCCGCAATTCGGTTGGTAACCCGGGGGAACCGATAGTGAGATGACAGGAACCGACCAGAGAATAGTGCATAGTACTCACAGAGCGTCGATGAAATGTACGCGAAGGGAAACCCATGTAGGGAAATTATTTGTGAAGTAAAACTTCGTGTTTCCGTGAGGAAAGGTTGTGAGAAAATTTTCACAGAGCTCCTAAACGCAAGGCAAACTGCAGCATGAAAAAAAAAAAAAAAAAAAAGAGACTGAAGGGAGACCCCTGTGGACACAGGGATCATGGCCTGATGACATCACCCATATGTGAGGACTACCATCCTGCTTGTCCTGGGAGAACTATTGAGTTCTTAGGTACTGTGACTAAAGAAACATTAATGGGTAAGGGAACCTTGCTGGTAACATCATGCTTGTTAGAAATAGCAAGCTCTATCAGTGGGGTGCTAACTACCCAAACATTATTTACAACAGCAACCTTGGTTTCAGAGAATTCATCATACTTTGTCATGGTAATATTACATTTCTTTCGGACGTTGTCAGAGGACCAACCACACAGAGCTTCTGTAGTATCCTTTAGGTAAGCTTACCGGGACATAACTAATGTATGTTCTTTGTTGGCATAGGCCTAAATTAGGAATTAAATATTGCTGTGGGTTGTCACTCTGATAAGTTAGAAGGGCAGGGGTGTCTACACCCAGGTATACATTGATGGTCCAAGTACCTACATTAATTACTGGTTTCAATTGGTAAACATTCTCAGGTGAAATGAAAGATAAATTTAAAACATATGCAACCTCCATATTCTCAATGTCCACATACATAGGTATTACATTACCCATATGATACACAATCTAGATCTGGATAGGCTCGGTTACTTCAGGTAATTTTAGCAAAAGCATCTGAAATGACATCTAGAGAGACTAAATAGGTTGGAATCTCTCCTTTCATTAAGTTACAGCTCTCTAAAGAAGTCATTGGTGAGTGCTTGAATGGGCTGGATAAAAGTGCAGTCCTCGCGCAGCACGGTTTTAATGGTGGTGATGTCCTCTAAGTTATGCTCAATCGCTTGAGAAGGTAGGTTAACCAAGGTGACAATGTTACTTAGTGTTATACCTTGAGAAGTTAATTGTTCTTGTGGTATCATATCTGTTTAGAGATATTTTCATATCAGCCTGCAACTCTTTAACATGTTCTACAAATTTTTTACAGAAACTGCATTTGCAATGGACTATGATGCACCAAAGAGGGAACCCAGGACAGAAAAGATAATGGATCCAGCAATTAGTCCAATAAACCTTTTGGGTCAATCTAAGTCTTTTCTAATGGGCTGGATCATAATTTTGTCCAATTGGCTAAGAATGTTCTGAATATTCTGGGTAACATAGTTCAGATGATCCGTGAACCAAACTTTAATTTGCAGGCAAATGCATGGAAGTAAAGTTAAAATGTTTCTGGATCACATGTTAGGGGTCTAGCAACACAAAGACTTTATGGTTGACAATCTGGGACAGCGTAATGAGGAAGCCAGGGGTATCTTGCTGGAGGAAGGACCAGGCTCCACCAGCTTCTGCTCCTGTCACCAGCAACACTAGGATGATCACCTTCTGGAATTGGCTCTTCATCTGAAAAACAGTAGAGAACTACTCTTCTGCTTTATTTTTAGTGTCAGTGTTACTGGACACAGCATTTTGATCCACAAATTTACAAGAGTGACAAGGCTGACCTGGTTAACATAGATCCATTTAAGGACCTCTCCACCATCAGGATTTGTCTTAATTTCAATAAAATACATGACTGGTAAGACTTTATCCACAATTAGAAAAGGTCCTTTCCAGCTAGGCAAAAATTAGCTTCCTTTGGCTTTATTTGCACTGTAATTATAGTAAAAGACCTTGTCTCCAATTTTATACTCTTTAGAGGTAGCTTTTCTACCTCTGACATTCGTCTCCAAATTCTTTTGGGCAAAGGGAAAAGAGTTTTGCAAATGTTCAGGGGGATCTTCTTCAGGGTATACCTTGGTGTTCCCAGATAATTTACCTTTGAGTGGCAGGTTTAGCTCTAAATCAGGGAAGATTCACCAATTAGGGAACCTAAGGGTTCTTAGTCTCTCAATGTCATTCGGCTTGGGCTGGTATTCGTTACTAACCGATATTGTACTGGGTCTGACGCCTCCATACAAGGTGTGGCTCCCATAGACAACCCAGATTCTAAACGTTTGGTGTTTGTTGAGAAGAAAGCCAACTTGTCTAACGTTTGTTGATTTTTCGCTATTCTAATTTTGAGGGGATAATTTTGTAAACTGCTAGGGATATGGGTTTTCTCAGCACTTACGACTTCACATACTTGTGGGAGTGTCTGGCCAGTCCTGAACGATTTGGGAATGTCGAGGCTACTTACCAGATCACCTTCCAATCTGCTCCAGCCAACATCATTCACTAGGTCGACATAGCCACCCAGTCTGATGAGACAGTTTGAGCTCAAGTACATCAGTTAACCAAAACCTCTAATTATGGAGAAGTTGTGTTTGAAGGTCTTACTACCTAACTTCAGCTCTAGGATACATGCTCCCACTTGCAATTTAGTTTCATGTCTGGGTATCTCTACCATAGAATTGTTTTACTGCATCCAGTTCTATCACTTATCACCTTGCAGAAAAGGGACTCGCTTATGAAGGAATCCTTGCTACTGTTTTGTGTGTCTATGAGCTGGACATACACCGGAGTTGAGATGCCATTTCAGTGTATGTCGGTCAGCTTCCTGGAGTGTACCAGTTGTGTGTGGACTTACCTGCTGAGCACCTGAGTCCGCTTGGCTCTGGTCAGTTGAAGGTGGCTTTTGGTTGAAGCAAATCTCCCTTCAATCAGTATCTAGGACAATGCTGAGTATGGCCTCCCTTTTCAAGAGGATAACATTGTTATCTCCCCCCTCTTAGGGCTGTCTGTATTGAAGTAGTAATAGGGAGGAATCTGCTGATCTCTGGAAATTTATTCTAAAAGTAGTCTCTTTCTGCTTTACAGAGAAGGAAGGAACTTTGGGCCTCCTTCCCCCTTTGAGCCACTCTTCCATATGCGAGAGGTTACCTGACCTGAGTCCACATGATCAAATTTACATAATCAAGGATGGGGAACAGTCTCATGAGGAGTTCATTCCCAATTAGGAATTCCTCAGCAGGGGTCATGGTGATCAGAACTAGGTGTTTCACTTTATCTTCCCTATCTGAAGGGTAAGCCGTGCCTTAGCTCTGGCCTCCATATGCATTCCTCGATAGGCCCCTAGGTCCACTTCACATGGGACTACTCTTGGAATGGACTTACTCTCTAAGGAAGCAGACAGCTTGTCAAATGTATCTAGGAGCCCCTCCCAAATGAACACATCTTCTATCCTGATGGAGATCGTGCAGCAGAGTCCTTGAGGCTTCAATTTCGCTCAGAAATACTTATGCTTCCAGAGTCCACATCCAGAAGGGGTGCAGGACTTTGCTGCGGCTGGATGTCACCTGGTACTGTAGCGATATGGGCATCTCTGGGTTGAACAGGGAAGGTTCCCGGGCACTTATGGTAGAGACCTGGGGAGAAAAAAAGAGGATTGGTTAGTCATTGTATGCTAGGGGAGGACCCGGAGGTACTGGGACCCTCTTTTGGTGTGCTAGACCTTGTGCCACTCATATTCCTCAGACTTTTTCTCTTTTTTCTAGGGAACTTTCTTGGGCATAGCAGGCACACTGTGGTTTTGGTCGATAAACTTCTGGATGACAGCTGTCCCCCTTGGCCAGCTGATTCTCCACAGAAGGTCTCTGGGTGTATTTTTGCCACCACACCCAGCTGCGATTCCTTTTATTTGGCTGCAAATCTCCTGTATCCTTTTCTGGACTAGCTGCTGTACCATCGGATTGCTCCTAGGGAGGAGACATCCAGGGCCTGTCAGACTTAGGATAAGAAGATTGAAACTAATCCTCTAAGTTTATCACTGGACTCTGACTCATGGTGAACACTTGGTTCTCTCCTTCTTATCTGTCTTTTGATCCCTAGGGGCAGACTTTTCTTGATAACAGATGGCATACAGTTTCTCTGCATCCTCTACTAGGAAACGTAAGAGTGCCTCCCTGTGGTGATATAATGGAGTTCACAGAGTAGGGGAAAGAGCCTAAAAAAATAGGTTGCAGAGAGTGGTCCTGTCTGCTGCAGGGGCACAGGGCTCCCCATAAAAGAAAGACTGCTTTAAGCAGTAGCTAAAAGCTTGGGGACTTTCCTCAGGGCCACATCTTAGATTGCAGACGGCCTGCCGTTCCAAAACGCTGTTAGCATAAGTCCCAAAGTGCTCTTTGAGGACGAACTCAAATGTGTCTAAGGACTCTTTTAGCTCAGCGGGGATGCTAGCTATGTATTGTCTAACTTCTTTACTGAAACTCCATGGAAATAGAGCTACCTGGTCTTTGTCAGAATGGGCGCCTCCTACCTCAAAACTTTCATGCAACCTTGTTAACTGCTACAAAATATCTGAGCCAGGATTTTCCCCGAAAGGGAGTGATTAATATGCAGAGGAGCTTAATTTGTTTAGTGAGATTTGAAACTCCCCCTAGATTTGGCTGGTGGTAAGCCTGTCAGGGTGTTGGCTTCTGATCCCAGCCCCACTTCCAGGAGGATGGGAGGGGCAGCTCCTTCTCCCCGTCCTAGGCTGTATAGAAGGGAGCAGGAAATATAAAGATTTTCTGATCATGAAACAAAACATCTTTATTCCTAAAAAATTTCTCAAATACCAGATCTTTATCCCGTTCCGAGATAAAGTAAACAATGTTGCCCTTTTACTTATATCAACCGATTCTTCTATGAAAGTGGATATTCCTTGGCTAGTTATAATTTCACCATCTTCCCTCTGTACCTCATTCATTCTACCAGCCTGATTTGAAAAACAGATTTTAGAAATACAAGTAATATTACCATTATATGCCAGTACTTCTTTAAGAAATTTTTTAAACACTTCATAAGCTGATAGCAAACACGTGAAAGGAAAATTAACAAGGTGTAAATTTTTTTTTAACCAGATCAAATTTTCAATATTCTCAATCTCACTATGCAGAACTAAACTATCTTTAATATGCATATTTTCAGCATTTTGCAACACTTGTACCTTGGAGGCCAACAGATTAACAGATGTTAACTCAGAAATGTGTTTACTTTGCTCTTCAGTTGAAGACCTACTGGTATTCACTAAGGAAGAAAGATGTAAATTAACTTGAGTAACATTAGAGTCCAATTTTGCTAACATCCTCCATAAATCGCCTAGTGTTACACTGGAGGTTCTTCAACAGTAAATTGAAGTCTTCCAATATCAGAAGAAAAATCACCGTCGTTAATCCTAGGAGACTAATTAGATAAAGAAGGCTCTACCTGAGACAACACAGGTGGAGACTCACGTTCGTTGCCACTGGGAATGGATGATTCAATAGCAAAAAAAAAAAGACATCACTTCAGATGGAATTCCAGGCGCTTGGGGAGGAGAAGGACTGTTGCCAGGACTCAGGGAGACACTGGAAGTGCCCTCTACGCAGTCCTCTTTAGGCATTCCATTCACTCTGTTGATATGAGCATCCATTGGATCACAGGTGGTTTCGGGAGTGGGGGGGGATGAGGGTAACAATCTTTGCTTTCTTTTTCTTCCCCATTCCGGATAGCATCAACAGGACTGATAAAACAAACAAATTCCCCAGGCGAGACAGGCGAAGCCGGACAAAGCCGCACGCCCCTTTGGAGGTGCACCGGCGGCAGCAATGCGCCACTGAGCCGGTCGAGTTAAAGGGCCAGCAGTCACTTGGATGACATCAGCGGCCGCCCTTCCAGGTGGAGGCAGGAAAGGCAATCAGGCTTGGGCTCGACCACCCGAGCAGGCACAGCAAACAGAAAATGCCCTCTGAATCGCCAGGCAGCAGGGGAGGTCCCACCAACTCCTCTCTCCTCCAAAGATTCCCCCTGAACAGCAGTTTTACCAATGCATAATATTTCCCTAATTGAGCCACTCATCTAAAAATGAGTAGAATAAGTATTTATAAGAAAATCACAGAATAGCTTGCAGACTACTTCTCTGCTCTTGCTTTCTGGCATCCTTTGAAGCATAGTGCTAGAACAGTAAAGGACTTTCACATAGAAACTGAAAGACCAGCATATTGTCTATATATGAACAGCTGGCCATGTTCATCTGGTTTCAGAGATTGTTCACCAAGCACATTCTTCTTAACATGTAACTATGTCAAAGCACTGATGTAACAAAAACAGTTTCATTTTGATTGAGATTGAAGCGCAACTTTTCTAGATGCCAGATATGATTAACAGAACACCATTCGTAGCATAATCAAAAATTTCAGCTCCAGCACATACAATTTCAACAAATGCTTGAAGCATTTGTTCTCTTAAACACTTGTATGTATGCAGGAACCTAAAAAAAATGCGGAAAACAGCAGAGCTGTCTTATTAAATAGAAACATAGAAATGACGGCAGAAGAAGACCAAACGGCCCATCCAGTCTGCCCAGCAAGCATCACACATTTTTTCTCATACTTATCTGTTTCTCTTAGCTCTTTGGTTCAATTTCCCTTCCACCCCCACCATTAATGTAGAGAGCAGTGATGGAGCTGCCTCCAAGTGAAATATCAAGCTTGATTGTGAAACTGTGAAGCACTTCAAAGGGGCATGGGATAAATATTGTGGATCCATCAGGTCCAGAGGACGCATATAAAGAGCAGGTAGTAAAATACTGCACGGAGCGGCAGTAGCCACAGAGGCATTCACGGAGCGGGATGCCAGTGGCCAGTGGTAGGTGTCCACCTTCATGGAGCGGAAGGATGTAGGGCTGTCATCTCCCAATTAAATAAAAAACAAAAACAAAAAACAAAACAGGGATGGGATCCATCAGGTCTAGAGGACACATATAAAGAGCAGGTAGTAAAATACTGCACGGAGCGGCAGTAGCCACAGAGGCATTCACGGAGCGGGATGCCAGTGGCCAGTGGTAGGTGTCCATATAAAGAGCAGGTAGTAAAATACTGCACAGAGCGGCAGTAGCCACAGAGGCATTCACGGAGCGGGATGCCAGTGGCCAGTGGTAGGTGTCCACCTTCACGGAGCGGAAGGATGGAGGGCTGTCATCTCCCAATTAAATCAATAATAAAAAAACCCAGGGATGGGATCCATCAGTTCTAGAGGACGCATATAAAGAGCAGGTAGTAAAACACTGCATGGAGCGGCAGTAGCCACAGAGGCATTAACGGAGCGGGATGCCAGTGGCCGGTGGTAGGTGTCCACCTTCACAGAGTAGAAGGATGAAGGGCATCCATCTCCCAATTAAAAAAAGAAAAGAAAAAAAAGAAAAAAAACAGGGATGGGTTCATGGGCTTATAGGTATTACCAATTATTAGGCTTTTCAATATTTGATGATAGTTAATGTGACTTTCAAGGCATTCTTCACTTTCGGTGCATGTCCGGCATGACTCCTTGCTTCAATGACAGGGGAAAAGAAAAACTGATACTTCACACATTTCCAGCATTGCCCTCTGCTTCATGGCAGAGAGCTATGCTGCCGCTTACCCAACTAATCAAACTTAATATTTCACTTGGAAGCAGCTCCAGCACTGCTCTCTACATTAATGGTGGGGGTGAAAAGGGAATTAGAACATAAGGTTACTAAGAGCCAAGAGAAACAGTTAAGTATGAGAACAAATGTGTGAAGCTTGCTGGGCAGACTGGATGGACCGGTTGGTCTTCTTCTGCCGTCATTTCTATATGTTTCTATGTTTCTATGATTAGTTAGGGGTAGTAGGGGAAGTAACCGCCGCAATAAGCAAGCTACACCCATGCTTATTTGTTTTACCCAGACTATGTTATTCAGCCCTTATTGGTTGTTTTTCTTCTCCCCTGCCGTTGAAGCAGGGAGCTATGCTGGATATGCGTGTAGTATCAGTTTTTCTTCTCCCCTGCCATTGAAGCAGAGAGCTATGCTGGATATGCATGAAGTATCAGTTTTTCTTCTCCCCTGCTGTTAAAGCAGAGAGCTATGCTGGAAATGCATTGAAAGTGAAGTATCAGGCTTACTTGGTTTGGGGTAGTAACCGCCGTAACAAGCCAGCTACTCCCTCAGAATGTGGACATTCATACTAACAATTCAGTTTTCTAGATTTTAAAAACATTGTTCTAATTGCATCATGTGTAGTAGTAAGGGGTACAACAAAGCCAGTGCTCAGCTGAGGAAAGGACTGAGTTAAGAGATTTTCAGTTAATAAAACAGCTGCCCCTCTCTCCAAAAACCCCAATTTTCCCCTACAAAGAGAGGTATCTCACAGTTGATAAAAAAAAAATTAGCATTTAAGTGTAAGTTCTGTTTTTAACTAGCCCAGCATGACATGCAGACTGCCCCAGCACTCTCCATGAAAAATCAGCCTGTAAAATTAGGGATGATTCCATCCCAGGCATCACACTACTACTTGCCTAGTATAAATTAAATCCGCTGTAAGTAGTGTGTGAGAGGGGTGGGGATTTATTATTCCTTTCAATATGGGAAGAAAGAGGTTGTATTAGGTAGACACAAGCTTTGAGAGTGGGCCCAAGATAAATAAGTAGCATGGTTATAAAAGCAGGTAAAGATCTAGATCCCGCTTTTTGTTCTCATTTTTATTTCAATTTCTTATTGACAAGCTGTTAGGCCTATTCAAACGGGCGAGATTCCATCAGTCAGACTGGCACGTCGGTCAGAGCCGCTCTCTTCTCCAGAACTTCTTACCCTTTCCACTTACTCACTCATATTCTCTTCCCTTTTTCCTTCCATCTCATCTTTCCCCCCTCTCACCTCATCCACCTCTCCCTCAGCCCTACTCCACTTCCTCTTTTTCTCTTCTACAGGGCCGGCTGCTGTCCCTTTGCATGACGGTTAAAACAGGTGAGATTTAGATCTGCCACGGCCACCCCCATCTCCCTCCCCCCTTCCCCGTTGGCGGACGGACAGGCTCGGCGACTATTCTCCCTTTCCTCCTCCTATCCCTGTGCATGCCGGTCCGTCCGTCCCTACAGCTCCTCCAACATGTTAACAGCCTGAGC
The DNA here is from genome assembly GCF_901001135.1 of Rhinatrema bivittatum. NCBI lineage: Eukaryota > Metazoa > Chordata > Amphibia > Gymnophiona > Rhinatrematidae > Rhinatrema > Rhinatrema bivittatum. The sequence continues at coordinate 243,741,096 of NC_042619.1, read as the reverse complement.
CCGTCCCCGGCAAGGCGCAGGCTGTTAACATGTCGGAGGAGCCTTTTCTTGGAGTGGCAGCTCGTCTGCCCTTTCCTCCGCCCCCTGTGACACCCTGGTCCGATCTCTTCCTTGGGGCGGGCACATCAGCACGTCACTCACGTCGCTCAGAGCAATCTGTTTCATGCCTGTGCAGTAGAGCTGCTCTCTACTGCACATTTGTGGCACATCAGTCAAACCTCATTTATCTAGATTGATATTTATGCCTGCCCAACATTATGGTCCCAAGTAAACAGAAGTATTGCTGTGCTGGCTATGATCAGAACCCACATGCAGGCATCACAATGTACACAATGAATGAAAACCACTGATAAGCAGATTCATGACAAGAGATTTAATAAACAAGCCAGTGCATAAGGCCATAAAAAAGGTGTGCACCATTTATTTCAAAGAATTGAAAATTATAACAGAAACTTAGGACAAAAAGACAAACAACTCAGGAATAACATACAAAAAAAGCAACATAGCCAAGAAAACAAAGAATTTAGCTACAACTGCCATTTAACTGTACATAAATATATCCATAAGAAGATTCTCTATATCAGATTTTGTGAACGAACAGAGTCAGGCAGCATTTAACTACTTGTAAAGGAAAATATTCCATTATTTTTCATTGACTGGCTATCCTTTCTCTCATTATACAAAATTCAGGCTGTCCAAAAATGAAAAAAAAAAAATAAAAATTTCAACATTAACTTCTGCCACACAGTTGTATATATTCTCATTTTTCTGCTGGCAAACAAGCAATAAGCTTTCACTAAATCTAGAGGCCTTCTCTGGAAATAAATGGGCCAGTCCTATTCAAAGTGGTTCTTTTCAGACCATGCTGAGTGAGTTAAGTTTTGATTTGTGCACAACTAAACCACTCTACACTTAATGCTATTTTAATAAACATCACAAAAAATGCAGAAGATATATAAAATGTTACTGTGATCCTAACAAACTTTTTTGTTTTTTTAATTTGCTAACCAAGACTGCCCCCTCCTCCTATTTTTAAATGTGTCTCAGTTATCTATGTGTAGCAAAACTGCTCCTGCATATACAAAAGATGTTCAATGGGGAGCTCATATGCTTCAAATTACATACCACGGTCACATACTCCCTCAACTTTTTTGAGCAACCTTGTTTGACAAGCTCAATGTTCTTCTAAGCTAAGTAATTGTGCCAATAACTTTAGAATTAAGAAAAACATGTTTTACAATAAGATAAACCTTAAACATGGCAGCTGGTGACATTCCCATTTTCTCTCCCCTAGCCATATCCTCCTCTGTAGCTATATTCTGTCAGTTTCCACTCATTAATCCAGTGGTTTTTAATCTTTTTTTGGTCAAGGAACCATTGGGAGAAGCCCCCATTGGAAGTGAACCCCAACTCTAGTGGAGCTCTTCCTTGGAGCTTTTAGCACACAGAGAGAAAGGCAGACAAGCTGCCAGCACCAACCCAACAATAGCCTTTTCCATTTAAGATAGGTTCTTTCTTTCTCGGCGAGTTCGAGTTACCCTGTGCCCAAACTCCTGCGAGACTGTGAGAACAGGGCAGGAGTTCCGGTATCACAAAGCACAAACCACCAAGAGCTGAGTGATGCCAGAAGGAAACAGTTGCTCTAGGGCAGTGCCAGCAGAACTCTTTCAAAATGCTCCCTGAACTCTGGCTGTAAAAAAACAAAACAAAACAAAAAAACCTGGGCTTAAGAATGCTACAAATACACAGAGTAGAAAGAGAGAAAGAAGCATGACAGCTCTAACCCTACCATGCCCGATAAAAAGAGCTGTATTAATTTTTTTAAATGTTTGACTATGTCCTTATGATATACCGTTCATTTAAGATTTGGGGGGGGGGGGGGGGGGGGGGGGGGTGGAGGGGATGAGGGTGGTGGTTGAATTTGCATTTCTCAACTAAAATTAATGAATCTGTGGGTTTCTGAAAATATACTCAGAGTTCACTCCCCATTTGGATCATTTCCAAGGGTTATTCCAATGGGGACTTCCAAGGGCTATTCAATGCTGTGATTTTCCATAGGAAAGCCAAAACAGTAATCCAAAACTGCAAGCTAGAGATTTGAAAAGCTATTCAATATTGAAACCAACTCTGCAGCAACCTAGCTCAATCCTTTAAATGTGCATTATTCTGACAGCACAGAAAGGTAAGAGGAAACAGCAAATAGATTAAAGAATTCACATTATCTGCATCAAGTTAACAATAAGTAGATTCCTAGCTAACAATGAATTCTCTGACAAGTCTTTATATGAATAGAATTCCTCTAAAATTTCACATCCATAGTCCTTCATTACCTGCTCCAGGAACTTCTTTCCTTACTTAAAGATCTCCTCCGGCGACTCCTTTTCTTGGATGTGTGACTTTTTTCCTTTTTCTTTTTTTTACTCTCATTGCTGGGGGTCCTCTTATGTTGGTGCTGATCGGGACTCGTGCTCTTTCGGTTGAGAACTGTGACCCTTGCTGGAATGTTTTTTATGGCGTCTTTTTGCCTTTCCTTGAGTATCAGCCTCACTGCTCAGCTCTCTCTTGTGTTTCCTTTTCTGTTCAGCAGCATCAGCACTACAATCTTTCCATGCCTGGCTTTCTTTCTTATTAGCTGCTTTATCACACTTAACCAGCTCAGAGCAGATTTCTTTTCCACATACACTCTGGTCACTGTTAGAAGTACTTCCTTGGTGTAGGCTTTTAGCAGGAATAGAGGTAAGCGCTGCTGGCTGTCTTTCTCCAGGACAGCTGTTACTGTAACTAAGTTTCTTCACTTCTTTGACACAAGCTTCCTGTTCAAGGATTCCATTTAAATCTCTGGAATCAGACTTCGTGTCCTGATTAGATATACCATTTATCTCGCAGACCTGAGCTGCATGACCCATAAAGGCCTGCACGGATGTAGATGAGACACAGCTGGATGAGAGAGTCTGTGGTACATTCACATCCGATTTCAAAAGACCACAATCAGACTGTTTGGTTGCATCTTTGATCTGGGGAAGGATACCAGAGTTCTTATTCAACAGGTTGTTTAACAGTTTTTCCCTTAGCTCCCTCTCTTTCCTCTGAAGCTCTAAAGCCCGTTGCTTCTCTTCCTCCACACGTCGGAGGTTCAGCTTCTTGCTGTTTTCTCCTTGCCTCCAGCTGCTGAAGGCGAAGCCTTTCAGCAGCCTTCTGTTCTAACTCCAAGAGTTTTGCTGCCTGAAACAGATGCAAAGGAGAAGAGTGAGTGAGAGGAACTTACCTGTAAAGTACATTTGTATCTCTGAGATATTTCTCTATTGGCATTAACCACCACTAAAACAGGGTCAGTGCATGCTCTTTAATAGAAATATTATTTAAAAAGGTGCTGATCCATAAGGTTTTTACCAATTACTTTCCTGGATTCAGCAAGAATTGCTCTTTAGTTTAGACCAGTGGTTCTCAACCCTGTCCTGGGGACCCCCCCAGCCAGTCGGGTTTTCAGGATATCCACAATGAATATGCATGAGAGAAAATTTGCATGTAGCAAATTTTCTCTCATGCATATTCATTGTGGATATCCTGAAAACCCGACTGGCTGGGGGGGTCCCCAGGACAGGGTTGAGAACCACTGGTTTAGACCATTGGCTGAGTTTTCAGGGACTTTCTTTGATCATCACAACACCACTACTACTACCTAACAAGTGCTAAACTTCATGAGTACATACCTATCAACCAAACTATGTAACTTACTGTAAGAAGTCTTTCCCGGTTCTCTTATACAAAGTAAAGCAGAGTTGCTTACCTGTAACAGGTGTTTCTCTGAGGACAGCAGGATGGTAGTCCTCACACATGAGTGACATCAGATAAAGCCCGATGCAGAAAAAACATGTCAAAGTTTCTAGAAATTTTGACTAGGCACACTGAGCATGCCCTATTACTACACATCCACACAGGGTTCCTCTCCAGTCTTGTAACATATAATTAGGATAAAATAAAAAAAATAGGAGAAACCCAACTCTGCAGACTGGCGGGCAGGTTTTGTGAGGACTAACATCTGCTATCCTCGGAGAACACCTGTTACAGATAAACAACTCTGCTTTCTCCAAGGACAAGCAGGATGGTAGTCCTCACATGGGTGAATCCCTAGCTACAGGCTGATCCCCAACACAAAAGGGGACCAAAAATAAGGGAGAGCCTGAACCCAAACAATGGGCCCTAGGTTGCGAGAGTTGGGTTCTACACCTCAAACAGGTTCCAGAGGACAGACTGGCCATACCTGCTGTTGCGTCGGCCATCCCTATCCAGACAGTAATGTGATGTGAATGTGTTGAGAGAACTCCATGTCTCAGCCTTGTGGATCTCTTCCACGGGAACTGCTCGCAAGTTGGCCACTAATGCTGCCATGGCTCTGACAGAATGAGCCTTGACATGACCCCCAAGATACAGTTCCACCTGGGCATAACAGAAGGAGATGCAATCTGCTCGCCAACTGGATAGTATCTGTATGGCAATGGCAATGCCGAACCTATCCATATCAAAATAAACAAAAAGTTGGGTGAACTGTCTATGGGCTTCTGTGTGCTCCAGATACAAGGCTAAGGCTTGCTTGGAGTCCAAACTGTGCAGTGTTTGTTCACCTTGGTGCAAATGGGGCCTGGGAAAGAAAATTGGCAGGACGACTGACTGGTTAAGATGAAAATCCGTCACCACCTTAGGCAGGAACTTAGGGTGCGTACACAAGACTACTCTGTCTTGTGTCATGATTAAATGGTGTAAGGTGGACAAGTCATTAAAGCCTGGAGCTCGCTGACCCTGCATACTAAAGTGATTGCCACCAAAAATGGAAGGCTTTCTAGAAGCCACCAGGACCCGAGACACATCCTCAGAAAGATCAACGACTGCAGGATTAACCTCTTAACATCCAGCCTGCAAATGACAGGGCCTGGAAGTTGGGATGCCATAGGCCTGCCTTGATCTTGCGTGATGAGATCTGGGGATGTCCCTAGACTGATCAGATTTATTTAGAATTGTAGGTAGAAAGTTGAAATCCAGAACCTTCAGGCTAGTATTCTCAGAAGTGCTCCTTGTTACACAAGCAGGCCCCAGAGGCAGGCAGAGCTCCAGAGTCTCAATGCATGGATGAGACTATAGTGCAGGGAAGAGGGTTTAGATTGGTTAGGAACTGGGCATCATTTTGGGGAAGAGGGCCTTTTCCAAAAGGATGGGCTCCACCTTAACCAGAGTGGAACAAGGCTTCTGTCACTAACCTTTAAAAAGGAGACAGCGCAGCTTTTATACTAGATGATGGGGGAAAGCAGACAGTCGTTCAGAAGTGCATGGTTTGGAATAATGTACCTTTGAAGGAAACTAAGAGAACAGGGAAATTAGGGCATCCCCAGTAGAGAAGCTGCAATAAATGCCAAAGTGGACCATGTGGACTAAGTAAAGAGCACAAAGATTCCAAATACCCGTCAACTGATGAGCAGATTGTTAATTCAAACAAAAACATACTTTGAAATGTGTGAATACAAATGTTGGAAGTCTAAAAAAATAAGATGGGACAGCTAGAGTGAAGAGCACTGGATGAAGAGGTAGATATAATTGACATCTCAGAGATCTGGTGGAAGGAGGATAACCAATGGACACTGATACTAGGGTATAAACTATATTGAAATGATAGGAGGATTATATTGGTGGGGTGGTGGCACTATATGTGAAAGAGGGCACCAAGTTAAACAGGATATAAATTCTGAGGAAACAAAATGCAATGTTGAATCTTCATTGATAAAAATTAACATGAGAAGGGGAATAAAATAGTGTCCACCTAGCCAGAATGAACAGACAATGAAATGCAAAAAAAAAATAAAAAAAAATTTGGGAAGCTAACAAAAATCAGCAGCACAATAATAATGAGTGATTTCGATTATCCCAATATTGACTGAGTGAATGTCACATCAGGACATTCTAGAGAGAGAAAGTTCTTAGACAAAACAAATGACTGTTTCATGGAGCAACTGGTACAAGAACCAAGAAGAGGGGAAACTATTTTAGACCTCGTCCTTACTGGACACAGGATTTGGTGCAAGAGGTAAGAGTGCTGGAGCCACTTGACAATATTGATCACAATATGATCAAATTTGACTTAATAACCAGAGGGAGGGCACTAATGAAATCTACAACAGCATTAAACTTTCAAAAAAGTGACTGATAAAATGAGGGAAAATGGTTAGGAAAAATTGAAACATGCAAAGGTTAGCTCAGGCATGGATGTGTTTAAAAATACCATCTTGGAACCCCAGATCAGATGTATTCCACACATTAGAAAAGGTGGAAGGAAGGCTAAACAACTACTGGCATGGTTAAAAGAAGAGGTGAGAGAGGCTATAATATCTAAATGAACATCTTTCAAGAAATGGAAAAGAGATCTGAATGAAGAAAACACAACCGGCATAAGCACTGGCATGTAGATGCAAAGCATTGATAAGGAAGGCAAAGAGAATTTGAAAAGAAGCTTACTGTGGAAACAAACTAATAAAAGCTTCTTCAGGCATATTTGAGGTAAAAAGCCTGTGATGGAATCAGTTGGACCATTAGATGATCAAGGGGTACTTAGAGATGACAAAGCCATAGCAGAGAGACTAAATGAATTCTTTGCACCGGCATTCACCGAGAAATATATGAGAGATAAAAATGCCAAAAAATTATATTCAAAGGTGACGATTCAGAGGAAATGAAACAAATCTCAGTGAACCTCAAAGTTGTATTAGGGCAAATTGAAAACTAAAGAGTAGCTAATCACCTGGATCAGATGGTATACATCCCAGAGAGCTGAAAGAAATGAGAAATAAAATTGCAGACCTACTACTGGAAAATTGTAACTATCATTAACATAATCTATGGCACCTGAAGATTGCAGGGTTGCCAATGTAACAGCAATTTTTAAAAGAGATCAAGGAGTGATCCAGGAACTACAGACTGCGAGCCTGATATCTGTGCCAGACTAAATGGTAGAAACTATCAAAGAAAAAAAATTGCTGAACCTATAGATAGGCATAATTTAATGGGACAAAGCCAACATGGATTTAGCCAAGGGAAGTCTTGCCTCAGAAATTTGCTATATTATTTTTCAGGGCATAAATAAACATGTGGATAAGGTGAACCAGTTGATATAGTGTATCTGGATTTCCAGAAAGCATTTGACAAAGTCTCTCATGAGAGACCTCTTAGGAATGAAAATGTCATGGGATAGGGGGCAGTGTCCTATGGTGGACTGCAAACTGGGTAAGAGACAGAAAACAGAGTAGGCTAAATGGCAAATTTTCCCACTGGAGCAAGGTGAATAGTGGAGTGCCCCAGGGATCTGTTCTGAGATCACTGCTTTTTAATATATTTATAAATGACCTGGAAATGGGAACAAGTGAGGTGATAAAATTTGCCGATGACACAAAATTATTCAAAATTGTTAAATCCCAAGAGAATTGTGAGAAATTGCAATAGACCTTGAAAAACTGGGAGACTGGGCATGCAAATGGCAAATGAAATAGAATGTGAACAAGTACAAAATGATGTACTTAGGGAAGAATAATAGAGAAATTACTTACCTGATAATTTCGTTTTCCTTAGTGTAGACAGATGGCTTCAGGACCAATGGATTATATGCTCCCATGCTAGCAGTTGGAGGCGGAGTCAGGTTTCAAAGTTGACGCTACCCTAGATACACCCCTGCAGTATTCTCTTCAAAAGCCATTGTTGACATACTGTTGAAAAAAACTTGATTAAAACTTGATTAAAACCAACTCGACTGAAAAAACGGATAATTGTAACTGTACTCAACCAAACAAATGCTGAATCCCAGCAAGATTATAGATGCCCTGATCTAGGGATTAGGTAATGGCTTATCCGTAAATCTCTTGGCATTGATATTCATTTCACGAGCGATTCCTCTGCACCATTCTTGGGCAGCCATGGGCAGAATGCTGAGTCCATCTGTCTCCACTAAGGAAAACGAAATTATCAGGTAAGTAATTTTTCCATTTCCTAGAGTGTAGTCAGATGGACTCAGGACTAATAGGATGTACAAAAGCTACTCCCGATCGGGGTGGAAGGCTGCCTGCAGTCCAGTTAACACAGTGCTTGCAAAGGCTATGTCCTCTTGGGCCTGAACATCAGGTGATGGAGAGAAGGTATGTAAAGAGGACCACGTCGCCTCTCTGTAGATGTCGACGGGAGACGCAGTCTAGCTTCCGCCCAGAAGACTTGCCCGAGCCCTAATGGAATGCGCTTTCACCTGAAAGGGTAATGGCTTTCCTGCCTCCACATAGGCTCCTGTGACCACCTCCTTGATCCAGCAAGCTACGGTAGCCTGCGAAACTGGTTTGCCCTACTTTCTTCCACCGTGAAGAACAAACAAGCGTTCTGTCTTGCGAGCCGGTTCTGAACTTCCAGAGTACTGCACCAAAAGCCTACAGACATTTAAATGGCAGTATTCTTCCGCGTCCTTGTGCCTTTCTAGGGATGGCGATGAATGGACTGATTCAAATGAAATTCCAAAACTACCTTGGCAAGAAGGATGAAACAGTACAAAGGTGTAACGCTCCTGGAGTCATCCAGAGGAAAGGGTCCCAGACTCAACATGCCTGCAGTTCAGAGATGCGACATGTCAAGCATATAGCCAACAGGAACACTGTTTTCAGGGTTAATAAGCACAAGGAAAGACTGTGCAGTGGCCGAAAGGAGGGCCCGGACCAAAACCCCAATACTAGATTAAGATTCCACAAAGGAACTGGCGACCGTAGGGTCATGTCTGGATGAGCTGACAAGCGGGTTCCATTCACCTCATCCCTGAAATAGGAGTGTGCCACTACTTGGACCTTCAAGGAGTTAAGGGTCAAACCTTTATTCAAGCCATCCTGTAAAAAAAATTCCATAATTAGTGGTATTTTGACCATCCGAGGACAAAACACCAGTCTTCCTTGCACCAGGCCTTAAATATTCTCCAGACCCCGCACATATGCTAAGGACATAGAGAACTTCCACACGCGGAGTAACGTGGCAATTACTGCCGCCGAATATCCACGCTTCATCAGGCGAGCCCTCTCAAGGGCCAAATCATAAGACGGAATCGAGACGGATCCTCGTGAAGGACCCAGTCCTGCCTGAAAGTGGTCACTGTGCGGTGGGAGGCTCGGGGGGGGGGGGGGGGGGGGGTTGTCTCCACTGGAAGTCTCTCCATGTCTGCATACCACGGACACCTGGGCCAATCTGGAGCTACTAGTAAGATTAATTCCCTGTGGAGCTCGATTCTGCAAAGACCCTGCCCAGCAGAGGCCACAGACAGAAGGCGTATAGCAAGTCCGCTTCCAGCCAGGTCTGAACGAGAGAGTCCATCCCCAGGGATCACTGATCTCTTCTGCGACTGAAGAATCAGAGAACCTTCGTATTGTGAGATGTGGCCAGCAAGTCGATGGACAGGAGGTCCCAGTGATCTACCACCAGCTGAAAAGCTTTGGTTGACAACGCCCATTCTCCTGGATCCAGACTCTCCCTGCTTAGAAAGTCTGCTCTGTTGCTGTCTTTTCCTGTGATGTGAGGGGCCAAGATCATATATAGATGTGTTTTTGCCCATTCCATAAGGAGATCTATCTCCATTGACACTTGTAGGCTCTAGGTTCCCCCCTGGCTGTTGATGTAGGCTATCGTTGTTGTGACGTCCGACATTACATGGACCGCTTGCCCCTGGAGTATGTGGCTGAATTGTAGATGCGCCAATCTGACTGCCCGGGCTTCCAGGCAGTTTATGTTTCAGAGTGCCTCTTCCTCAGCCCAACATCCCTGGGCCATCCATTCCCGACAGCGAGCTCCCCAGCCCTGGAGGCTCGCGTCTGTAATGAGGACCAGCCAGTTTGCCTTGGGACAGCGGTTTACAACATGACAGCAAGGAACATTGAAGTGGTCGCATGTGTACTCTTGCCCACAGTACTACCTCCAGGGTTGATGCCATCAAACAGAGGTTCTGAAGATAGTTCCACACCATCAGGCATATTGTGTTCGTCAACAGACGCACTTGGGACATCAACTTCCTTATCTGTGTGGACAGGAGAAAGACCTTGCCCTGCTTGGTGTCAAACCGGACTGCCAGATATTCCAAGGACAGGGAGGGTTTGAGACTGCTTTTGTCCATGTTTATGACCCAACTGAGTTTCTGAAGCAGGGAGGTCACCCTGCTGGTCACCCAGAGATTTTTTTCCACTGACTTTGCCTGGATCATCCAGTCGTCCAAGAACGGGTGCACCAGGATTCCCTCTTTTCTCAGTGCAGCCATTACAAACACCATAATCTTGGAAAATGTTCTGGGGGCAGTGGCCAGGCCAAAGGGCAGTGCCCTGAACTGATAATGAAGGCCCAATACCACAAAGCATAGGAAATATTGATGTTCTTGCCAGATTGGAATATGAAGGTAGGCCTCAGAAAGGTCCAGGGAGGTTAAGAACTCCCCCCAGTTGTACGGCCATTATCACAGAGTGCAGACTTTCCTTGTGGAAATTAATTACTCGTAGATGTCTGTTGACATTCTTGAGGTCCAGAATGGGACGAAAGGAACCCTTCTTCTTGGGTACAATAAAATAGATGGAATAACACCCCATATTTTCCTGGTGCACAGGTACTGGAATTATAGCCCTCAATCTGAGGAGCCTTACCAAGGTAGACTCCACTGCCTGCTTCTTGTGCTGGGAGAGGCAAGGAGACATTTTGAACATGTCCCAAGGAGTGCTATGAAATTCCAGCATATATCCCTTCTCGTATGACATCCCATACCCACCGCTGGTAGAAGAGGGGACAGTCGTTCCGAGGGTGGGTCGGCAAAACCTCATTGGGGGGTTCAGGACAAACCTGAGCCTGAACCTGTCCCTCTCTTGGGCTGACGACTCCGAAAGGACTGAGACCGCCCTAAAAGGACAGAGACTTCTGAAATGTTGAGTTACTCTAGGGCCAAAAGCATTGGGAGCCCCTGGATTGACCCCTCATGGGCAAGGGCACTGTAATTGCCTTCTCTATCTTCTGGTAGCCTGGACACTGGAGATTCACCCCATTTACTGGCCAGCTTTTTCCAATTCACTCCAAAGAGGAGTAATCCCTTACAGGGCATCTTTGTAAAGTTGCCTTAGAGGTTGCGTCTGCTGACCAATTTTGCAGTCACTACCCACTGAGGTCACTCCTCTGGCTGAGGTACAGACTAGGTTTTGAGCCCATGTCAGCTAAAAAGGCAGTGACGGGTTCCATACTTCTCTGGAATTCGCCCCCGAGTCATCCATCTCCCGAGAGTGGAGAAGGCACGACGAGCTGCTAGTACACAACAAGAAGCAATCTGTAAGGTCATTGTTACTGCGTCAAAGGCTTAAGGATGGACTCCATCCACCTATCGCGCGCATCCATCAAGGCCACTCCTCCCTCCACTGGGATAGTTGGTCGCTTCAAAACAGTGCAGACCAGCGCATCCACTTTAGGGAAATGTAGATGTTCTCTTGTCGCTGGATCCAGTGGGTATAGAGTGTCTAGTGCTCATCCACCTTTAAAACTCATTTCAGGAGTGTCCCATTCCAGGTCAATCAACTCCTGGATGGCTTCCAGCACTGGAAAATAGCAAGAGGCTTTCCATAGAGAAACCAGATAGGGATTCTTCTTTGGTGCAGTCATAGAGTCTGCCCCAGGAACTCCCAGCATCTGAGAAACCGAGGCCGGCAATTCTCCTCTATGGAAAAAACACAACAGTCCGATATGGTTCTAAATCTAGTGGGATTTCCCCATCTTCCAAGGAATCTGGATCCCTTCCATGGGGTCTGGGTCCCTGCCAGGGATACCCTTGGTGAGGCCAGGCATGTCTCGAGGCCTGCTGATAGGGCTGGGAGAGGGAGGCCTTACCGGCTGGGGCTCTATCCGGACAGGGGCAAGTGAAGCAGACTGCACCTGCACAAAGGCTTGAAGGCCTTGAAAAATTCCACCCAAGAAAAGGCAGCTGGGTCCATGCCTAGCCCAGGAAGTACTGAGGTAGGTGCCGTTGGATTTCCCTCTCCTATGGAAGACAGAGCCCTGGGATTACTCAGATCCGGGGTACTTCCGGTTAAGGTTGTGGCCGATCCATCCTCTAATTGGGAGGAGCCAGGCTTAGTAAAGTCTGGGGAGGCCAATTCTCCCTGGGCCTCCTCACAGTGCTGACATAAGTAAGAATCCAGGTCAGACTACGTAGCCCTAATATGACAAGCAGTGCAGAGAGAATAGCGCTTATGCTTCTTAGCTGCCAGAGCTATTAGGGACGGTAGCTGCGTGTTCAGCCGGCCCGCGCTTAAAAAATTTGTGCACACATACAGCCCGTGCGCCCAGCTTTACCTAAACTTTGCGTTGTGCGCGACGTTATGCGCACAGCTCGTGCACAGAGCCGGCACACACCACGCGTACCGATGCTCTATGGTGGGCAATGGAAGACGCATAAAAAACATGCAAGATGGCACCGCCATGGCCTACCACGTGGTATGCCTAAAGCGGAGCCTAGCCCACCGGTGGCCACTCCACCCGCTCGGAAGCCCGCTTCCCTTTACCCCAATGGGATCAGGAACAACATCAGTACGACACTTTGAGCAGGGAGACCGGAGGAAATCTTACCGAAACCCCTCCAACATCTCTGAATTGGGAGAAATCCTCTCTATTTTTTTTTTTTTTAAACTTACCTGGGCTCAGTGCTTATTGGCTGAGTACAGAGACGGTCTCAGCTGTGGGGGAAGTGGGATTTGGCCATCACCACCATGCTCTGCTTCCTGTACCCGCTGCCTTTCAGCTGCTTCAGTAACAAAGTCCATGCCGGGAACGGGTTACCAGTCCAAGGCATACCTCTGTGGGATCTCAAAAATCACCTCAGGAATTCTCAGCTGGGGGAGGGACCTTTAGGTATCACTGTAGGGGAGCAGGACTCAAATCTTTCTCCAATTTAAAAGTAGAATTTCTTCTTCTAAAGGGTACAGTGATCCCAGTAGGGAAAGCATGTCCACATCTGCTAGGAGACAGAGATACTGAAGGGCTGAGGTCTCTGCAGGGGTGTATTTAGGGTGATGTCAGCTTTGAAACCTGACTGTCTCCATCCGGTAGCAGGAGAGCATATAACCCATTGGTCCTGAGTCGATCTGGCTACACGCTAGGAAACCCAAATTATAGGTACACCATGCAAGGATCCACATTAGGAGTTACCATTCAGGAAAAGGATCTACTTTAAAAACTTCTGCTCAATGTGCTGCAGCAGCCAAAAAAAATATAAAGGTCTAAGGATTAGTAAGAAAGAAATGAGAGAATAAAACAGAAAATATCATAATGCCTCTGTATCGCTCCATAGTGTGACTTCATCTTGAGTATTGTTTGCAGTTCTGACCACCACATCTCAAAAAAAAAAATCACAGAATTAGAAAAGGTACAGAGAAGGGTGACCAAAATGATAAAGGGGATGGAATGATTTCCCTATGAGAAAAGGCTAGAAGTTAGGACTCTTCAGCTTAGAGAAGAGACAGCTGAGGGGAAATATGATAGAGGTTTATAAAATAATGAGTGGAATGAGACAAGTAAACATTAATCAGTTGTTTACTCTTTCAAAAATACAAAGACTAGGCGACACACAATGAAGTTACTAAGTAATACATTTAAAACTAATAAGAGAAAATATTTTTTTTACTCAATACATAATTAAGCTCTGGAATTCATTGCCAGGGGATGTGGTAAAAGCTACTAGTGTAGATTCATTTAAAAATGTTTTGGATAAATTCCTGGAGAAGTCCATAAACCATTAAGGTAGAGTTGCAGATATCCACTGCTTATTCATGGGAGAAGCAGCTTGGAATCTGTCTGCCCCTTGGGATCCTGCCAGGTACTTATGATCTGGATTGGCCACTGTTAGAAATAGGATACTGGGTTTGATGGACCCGATCCAGTATGGCAAGTCTTACATTCTTATAACTCCTTGTTTAGCTTTATAAAGTAATTTATTTTTCTAAAAAATAAAGTACTATGCTGTGCAGATGACAGTTCCCCTCACCCCTTTTTTTTTCTGAATAAAAAAAGTCACTTTTTCCAAGGCACATTACAAAGGACTGAACCATATGGTTTTAATGGCTCATGAAAGCCAAGTTTCAATTGTTCCTGCTTTGGAATTAGTAAAGACAGAAGAGGAAAAAGCAAGTTGGCTTACCATAAAAGTATTTGCTATACATAGCAGGATGAACGTATTCTGGCAGCACTGATTAGGCTCATCTCTAGTAAAGCTTTTGGCTCTGCTAAACATGTGTAGGAATTCCTGCATAGGCTTGCCTCATGAGCCTCCTCAGTTAAAATCAGACCTAATCCTAGCTAGGTAGTTGACTCTACAGGGAGGTAGATGGGTATTTAGCATGGCTAATTCATCTTGTTATCTACAGAAAACACTATTTATGATAAGGAAACTTGCTTTTTCTGTCAATAAGCAGGCATAATCAGTCATGACAGAGTCCCAAGCTAAGGGTTGCAGCAGATCGATTACTGAGTAAACAATCTGGTCTCCACCATGGCCAGTAGACTACTGTGAGAAAAGGTTACACAAAATTGCCCATCTGTGAAGGACATCGCCTTACCACAAAAGCAGCTCTTAAAGCTGTCCACTTTTTCTTCTGGCAAAATTTTATGCAAATAAATATATATATTTATTTATTTATACTAGCACTGAAAAGTACTATTTATTTATTTATTTAGAAACTTTTATATACCGGTATTAGTGGGGACATCATACCGGTTCACATAATAACTGAAAGCTTGGAAAATACATTTCAACAAGGAGAATGTAACTGGGCGGGGGGTAAACCAATAGGCAGTAGGAAGCACTATTGTGAGTGCTGCAGGGGCAGCGAGGCAACTGAAAAAATAAATTAAAGAGAAATAAGAAAAAAGTTGAAGAATTTTGAGAAAAATGACATGTACATGTCCATGATGTGTTCAGATAAAAAGTGACTTGATGAGGCTCAAGGCAATGCCTACATGGGAATTCCCACACATGCTCAGTAGAGCTAAAAGCCCTACTAGCTAGGAGAGACATTCATTCGGTACCACCAGATGATGTCATCCACATGTTATGGCTAATTCAGCCTGCTTATTGATGGAAAATCCCTGGACAAGGTCTTCAAGCATTACTATCACAGGCAGAGGAGATATCAGTTCTTATTCCATGCCTTTAAGGGGGTCCCTGGACAAGCTACTGATGGAGCTCAAAATGTGGAAAATGCAAGAAAGAAAAAACTACCACAAATACTACATTCTCTCCATCAAACAAATCTTAAAATCTAGTATGAAAATCTTTCATCAGAATTAACTCTTTCTGATTTAGACCAACATGTGTACATTCAGATTCTTAACAGATTAAAAGCAAATTGCAATTACCTTAGCCCTGCTTAGCAGTTCTGCAATTAATTTAATGGACTCCAGGTTCCTCTGAGCCAATAAAAGCTTTCTCTCTTCAAATTTAATCTTTTCTTCCAACCTTTTCTGTTCTTCTGCTTGTAATTTTTCAAGTCTCCTCTGGTTTCGCCGAGCTTCACGTTCCTTCTGCTTCTGCTCTTTCCTGCGTAATTTCTGTTCTCTTTTCCTTTGTTTTTCCAGTTCTGCTAACTCTTTTTGTTTCCTAGCACACAAATTTAGATTTTGTGCATGGTTAACAAAAAAACTAACAAAATCTAAGATCAAGATATCTGAATACAAAATAATGGGAATTTTCTGATCAAAATCAGCAATTACATTACACAAAGAAACTGAACATGAGGTTTACAATAGAAAATTATTTACTAAGGGTGAAACATGACCAATTGACATTGTTAACACTGGAAAATATGTTTTTATGTAATTTGACATCTTGTTTGACATACTAAATCTTAAATGCACTCAAGAAAAATTGTTAAAATAAAACATGAGAAATGAATACTTACCTGATAATTTCCTTTTCTTTAGGATAGACGGATTAATCCAGAACCAGAGGGTTATGCACCTCTACAAGGAGATGGAGACGGAGCAAAGCTGAAATCACAGCATATATACACCCCGGAGAAAGTTCTTTTTCACTCAATGCACAATTAAACTCTGGAATTTGTTGCCAGGGGATGTGGTTAGTGCAGCTGGGTTTAAAAAAAGGTTTGGATAAGTTCTTGGAGGAGAAGTCCATTAACTGCTATTAATCAAGTTGACTTAGGGAATAGCCTCTGCTATTACTGGCATCAGTAGCATGGTATCTGCTTAGTGTTTGGGTAATTGCCAGGTTCTTGTGGCCTGGTTTGGCCTCTGTTGGAAACCGGATGCTGGGCTTGATGGACCCTTGGTCTGACCCAGTATGGCATGTTCTTATGTTCTCCAAATAAGCAAGCTGAACCTCAATTTTCTCTTCAATCAGTTGCACAAGATTCTCCACCAGATACGCCACCTTCCAGTTCAACAGGCATTTGTTCTGACCCATTGGAGGAACCCCCTAATCATTCCTCGCCTCCAGAAGATCTCACCTATTCCAGGTTCGTTGAAAAACTAGGATCAGGTGCTGGGGGTGGACATCCAAAAGCTGCCGGACACTCGAGAGGAGGAATTTGGGATCCTCAAGATCTTGGAAGTGCCAGCTGAACCTTCGGCTCTACTTTCTCACAAGGTTCGACAAAATGCTGTTGAAAATGTGGGAATCACTGCATTCCAATCTTCCTGTTTCCAGGAAATTAGACCTAATATTCAGATTACAGAAGTCTGCAACCTATGGGATTGTCCCACATGCTTCTGAGGTTGTAGAATCTGCAATAACGTGTGCTAAAAAATCCAATTTATACAGGTAGACTCTTCCATTAAGGGAGCATAAACTTCTGGATGATGTGGTGAAAAAGATCTTTCAGAGTGAAACATTGACATCCAGAATACAACAGCATCAATTTTATATGGTTCAATATTTATATGAATGCCTTCAATCTCTAAAAAACCATTCCTGTATTCCGAGACTGGTCAGCCAATAACCCCTCAACCTTTTTTCGACATGGAAGAGGGACTGAGACACCTGCTGAGAACGATTTATGAATCTTTCGAGACCTCCTCCCGGACTTCTGTTATGACAATTGCAGCCAGGCGGTTAGTATGGCTCCATTCTAGCTCTATTTGAGAAGACGTCCATGATAAGCTAGCAAACTTATCCCACTTGGAAGAAAACCTCTTTGGCGACCGGCTGAACATAAGAAAATGCCATACTGTGTCAGACCAAGGGTCCATCAAGCCCAGCATCCTGTTTCCAACAGTGGCCAATCCAGGCCATAAGAACCTGGCAAGTACCCAAAAACTAAGTCTATTCCATGTTACCATTGCTAATGGCAGTGGCTATTCTCTAAGTGAACTTAATAGCAGGTAATGGACTTCTCCTCCAAGAACTTCTCCAATCCTTTTTTAAACACCGCTATACTAACTGCACTAACCACATCCTCTGGCAACAAATTCCAGAGTTTAATTGTGCGTTGAGTAAAAAAGAGCTTTCTCCGATTAGTTTTAAATGTGCCCCCTGCTAACTCCATGGAGTGCCCCCTAGTCTTTCTACTATCCGAAAGAGTAAATAACCGATCCACATCTACCCATTCTAGACCTCTCATAATTTTAAACATCTCTATCATATCCACCCCTCAGCCGTCTCTTCTCCAAGCTGAAAAGTCCTAACCTCTTTAGTCTTTCCTCATAGGGGAGCTGTTCCATTCCCCTTATCATTTTGGTAGCCCTTCTCTGTACCTTCTCCATCGCAATTATATCTTTTTTGAGATGTGGCGACCAGAATTGTACACAGTATTCAAGGTGCGGTCTTCACCATGGAGCGATACAGAGGCATTATGACATCTTCCGTTTTATTCACCATTCCTTTTCTAATAATTCCCAACATTCTGTTTGCTTTTTTGACTGCCGCAGAACACTGAACCGACAATTTCAATGTGTTATCCACTATGACGCTTAGATCTCTTTCTTGGGTTGTAGCACCTAATATGGAACCCAAAATTGTGCAATTATAGCATGGGTTATTTTTCCCTATATGCATCACCTTGCACTTATCCACATTAAATTTCATCTGCCATTTGGATGCCCAATTTTCCAGTCTCACAAGGTCTTCCTGCAATTTATCACAATCTGCTTGTGATTTAACTACTCTGAACAATTTTGTATCATCTGCAAATTTGATTACCTCACTCGTATTTCTTTCCAGATCATTTATAAATATATTGAAAAGTAAGGGACCCAATACAGATCCCTGAGGCACTCCACTGTCCACTCTCTTCCACTGAGAAAATTGTCCATTTAATCATACCGCCTGTTTCCTGTCTTTTAGCCAGTTTGCAATCCACGAAAGGACATCGCCGCCTATCCAATGACGTTTTACTTTTCCTAGAAGCCTCTCATGAGGAGCTTTGTCAAATGCCTTCTGAAAATCCAAGTATACTACATCTACCGGTTCACTTTATCCACGTGTTTATTAACTCCTTCAAAAAAGTGAAGCAGATTTGTGAGGCAAGATTTGCCCTGGGTAAAGCCATGCTGACTTTGTTCCATTAAACCATGTCTTTCTATATGTTCTGTGATTTTGATGTTTAGAACACTTCCAATATTTTTCCTGGCACTGAAGTCAGGCTAACCGGTCTGTAGTTTCCCGGATCGCCCCTGGAGCCCTTTTTAAATATTGGGCTTACATTTGCTATCCTCCAGTCTTCAGGTACAATGGATGATTTTAATGATAGGTTACAAATTTTTACTAATAGGTCTGAAATTTCATTTTTTAGTTCCTTCAGAACTCTGGGGTGTATACCATCCGGTCCAGGTGATTTACTACTCTTCAGTTTGTCAATCCGGCCTACAACATCTTCTAGGTTCACCGTGATTTGATTCAGTCCATCTGAATCATTACCCATGAAAACCTTCTCCATTACGGGTACCTCCCCAACATCCTCTTCAGTAAACACCGAAGCAAAGAAATCATTTAATCTTTCCACGACGGCCTTATCTTCTCTAAGTGCCCCTTTAACACCGCGATCATCTAACGGTCCAACTGACTCCCTTACAGGCTTTCTGCTTCGGATAGATTTTAAAAAGTTTTTACTGTGAGTTTTTGCTTCTACAGCCAACTTCTTTTCAAATTCTCTCTTAACCTGTCTTATCAATGTCTTACATTTAACTTGCCAACGTTTATGCTTTATCCTATTTTCTTCTGTTGGATCCTTCTTCCAGTTTTGAATGAAGATCTTTTGGCTAAAATAGCTTCTTTCACCTCCCCTTTTAACCATGCCAGTAATCGTTTTGCCTTCTTTCCACCTTTCTTAATGTGTGGAATACATCTAGACTGTGCTCTAGAATGGTATTTAACAATGATCATGCCTCTTGGACATTTTTTTACTTTTGTAGCTGCTCCTTTCAGTTTTTTCTAACAATTTTTCTCATTTTAATCAAAGTTTCCCTTTTGAAAGTTTAGCACAAGAGCCTTGGATTTGCACACTGTTCCTCTTCCAGTCATTAAATCAAATTTGATCATATTATGATCACTATTGCCAAGCGGCCCCACAACCATTACCTCTCTCACCAAGTCCTGTGCTCCATTGAGAATTATATCTAAAATTGCTCCCTCTCTCCTCTGTTCCTGAACCAATTGCTCCATAAAGCTATCATTTATTCCATCCAGGAACGTTATCTCTCTAGCGTGTCCAGATGATACATTTACCCAGTCATATTGGGGTAATTGAATCTGAAAATACAATGAAGCAAAACCTTGCACATCCGCAAGTACTCAGACAAAAGCGTGCAGGACAACTCTCTTCCACTCAAAATTTCAAACAATTCAGTTTATTTTGATAGAACTTGTTCAATTGTGGCAACTCCAAAAATAGCAACAATGTCTTAAAGTCCCCCGACACGGTCCCGTGTTTCGCGGTTGCTGCATCGGGAGGGACCAGGTAACATTTTCAATCTTTACAAAGATTGAAAATGATTATTTGTAAAGATTGAAAATGTTACCTGGTCCCTCCCGATGCAGCAACCGCAAAACACGGGACCGTGTCGGGGGACTTTAAGACATTGTTGCTATTTTTGGAGTTGCCACAATTGAACAAGTTCTATCAAAATAAACTGAATTGTTTGAAATTTTGAGTGGAAGAGAGTTTGTGTCATGCACGCTTTTGTCTGGGTAATTGAAATCTCCCATTATTACTGCACTACCAATTTGGTTAGCTTCCCTAATTTCTCTTAGCATTTCACTGTCTGTCTCACCATCTTGACCAGGTGGACGGTAGAATAACCCCTACCCCTATCACTATAGTCTTCCCCAACACACAAGGGATTTCTACCCATAAAGATTCCATAAAGATTGTTGATTATTGTTTATTTATTATTTGTAATAATAATGTTAATTTTAATCCTAAATCGCCTTCAGCTCTATAAGTTCTCAGCATTAGCTGTTATTTCTCATGATGTTAGACCTGTTATTTGTACCCTCTTGTTTGATAATGTTCGATTGTTCGATGTAACTTCTACTTTGGTTCTATGTAAACCGACGTGATATGTACCAGTACATGAACATCGGTATATAAAAGCTTTTAAATAATAAAATAAATAATAAATAAAGATTCAACTTTGTATTTAGTCTCATGCAGGATGTTTATCCTGTTGGACTCTATGCCATCCCAGACATAAAGCGCCACACCTCCTCCCGAGTGCTCCTCTCTGTCATTGCGATATAATTTGTACCCCGGTATAGCACTGTCCCATTGGTTATCCTCTTTCCACCATGTCTCTGAGATGCCAATTAAGTCTATGTCATCATTCACTGCTATACATTCTAATTTTCCCATCTTACTTCTTAGACTTCTGGCATTAGCATACAAACATTTTAAAGTTTGTTTTTTGTTTGTATTTTCATTCTGCTTTTTAATTGATAGGGATAAGTTAGAATTTTTTAGCTCAGGTGAGTTTTTTAGTTACAGGCACTTGGACTATTTTTCTAATTATTGGAACCTCACTGTTGGGATGCCCCAATTCTAATGCATCATTAGTATCCTTTGAAGATACCTCTCTCTCCGAACCATGCGCTGCTGAGCGACTGTCTGCTTTCCCCTTTGTTCTA
The DNA here is from genome assembly GCF_901001135.1 of Rhinatrema bivittatum. Classification (NCBI taxonomy): domain Eukaryota; kingdom Metazoa; phylum Chordata; class Amphibia; order Gymnophiona; family Rhinatrematidae; genus Rhinatrema; species Rhinatrema bivittatum. The sequence goes on along the minus strand of NC_042619.1, from coordinate 243,719,951 downwards.
GTTTAAAAGCTGCTCTAACTCCTTTTTAAAGGTTAGCGCCAGCAGTCTGGTTCCACCCTGGTTAAGGTGGAGTCCATCCCTTCGGAAGAGACGTCCCCTTCCCCAAATGTTCCCCAGTTCCTAACAAAACTGAATCCCTCTTCCTTGCACCATAGTCTCATTCACGCATTGAGACTCCGGAGCTCTGCCTGCCTCTGGTGACCTGCGCATGGAACAGGGAGCATTTCAGAGAATGCTACCCTGGAAGTTCTGGATTTAAGCTTTCTTCTTAAGAGCCTAAATTTGGCTTCCAGAACCTCCCTCCCACATTTTCCTATGTCATTGGAGCCCACATGTACCATGACAGCCGGCTCCTCCCCAGCACTGTCTAAAATCCTATCTAGGTGACGCGTGAGGTCCTCCACCTTCGCACCAGGTAGGCATGTTACCAGGCGATCCTCACGCCCACCAGCCACCCAGCTATCTACAAACAGTCTAACTTCAGTTAGTCAGCCAGAGCGAATCACTGCTCTCTTGATTAACAAATGTTGGTCTCTATTCAAACCCAATCACACTACCTCAACACCTTTCCAAGGTGAGTAACTGAGCTGAACTATTCAACTTTTTTATTTAGGTATACACTGCTCCTAGCTTATTTCTAGCTTCTGGCTACTTTTTTTTTTTTGGGGGGGGGGGGGATTTTTTTTGTTTTTTTTTTCAATACAAACACTTACTTTGTATTAAATACAAACACTCAGTTCTTTAAAAGTCTGCAGAACACTCAGTTCTGCAGACTTTTAAAAATAAACACACTACCTACTGCTTACTAGCTACCTTATTGACTGACTATTTAAAAATACAAACAGTCTAACTTGTTTATTCACTGCCTTTCTGATTATTAAAGGCACAAACACACAAACACACTAACTAATATTCCCAGATAGTTAACTTTGCCCCAATACTTTTAAAAAAGACAATGTCCCAAGCAAAAACTTACTGATTCCTTTCAGCCACCAGCAAGGTGATCCTCTCCTCTCAGTGTTCCCACTGGAATGTGGGTTACTGAGCTCTTCCCTTCTAATTTACAATGTGCTTCTAAGGTAAATTAGTACAAAACAGTTCCTTTAGAGATTTACACTTCAGTTAGTTTTCCTGAGTGACTCACTGCTCTCTTGATTAACAAATGTTGGTCCCTATTCAAACCCAATCACACTACCTCAACACCTTTCCAAGGTGAGTAACTGAGCTGAACTATTCAACTTTTTTACTTAGGTATACACTGCTCCTAGCTTATTTCTAGCTTCTAGCTACTTTTTTTTTTTGGGGGGGGGGGGGGGTTTGTGTTTTTTTTTGTTTTTTAAATACAAACACTCAGTTCCAGATTAAAGAGGAAAACGTTGCAGTTCAATCCCTGTCATCAATGCTAGACTCTCAATCCATATCTAGAAGGTTTTACCATCCTTATTGTGATTCCTCTTACTATCAGAGAAGGCCCTTCAGGCCATTTCAGCCCTTCAGACCACAGCCTTATCAACAGTTCCAGCAACCTCATACGCAGCCTTAATCATCTCAGAGGAGACCACATCAAAGAGACAGGAAATAGCAAAAGCCCTCAAGCACCAACCCAAAAACCCTCTCAGTCTGAGGATAGCACAGCCACTTGCCAGTGGGAGCCAGAATATCTCATTTTGCCTTCAGATCAGTGGGTCCTGAAGAGAGTGAACGAGAAATATCGCCTAGATTTTACTATTCCACCATCCCTGTCCCACCTTACCAAACAGTTGAAGGGTGTATCTCAACTGTCTCTGTTACAACAGGAAGTTCAAGCTTTACTCTGCCAGCAAGCCATCCGGCCGGTTCCAAATCAGCAACTCAACATTGGTTATTACTCCCTGTATTTCCTTAATCCGAAATGATAGGAAGGTCTTCGCCCCAGTCTGGACCTACGCTCCCTAAAACACACACACACATTCGGACAGAAAAGTTCAAGATGACTTCCATAAAACTAGTTCTGCCGTTCATTCAACAGAATGATGTGCTCTCTGGATCTAAAGGATGCTTACACGCATATTCCGATACACCTCGCCTGTTGGCGATATCTCTGTTTCTGGGTGGCTTCGACTCACTACCAGTTCAGGGTCCTCTCCTTTGGCCTTTCCTCAGCTCCAAGGATTTTCACCAAATATTTGGCTGTGGCAGTTGCTCACGTACAACAGGGAATCCAGATTCTTTCCTATCTAGATAATTGGTTAATATTCTCCCCAGACAAAACTTCAGTGAAGAGGCACCTGGAGACAACCATCACCTGCCTCGAGTCTCTAGGATTCCTCAACTATGAGAAATCTGTACTCAAACCAACAGATTCTGCAATTCACAGGAGCACAAATAGACTCCATTCATTCTTGGGTCTTCCTCCCACCAGACAGAATTGAAAGAATTCAGACTCTTTGTACACAATTGCTTCGCAACTCACAGTGCACCAGTTGCTCGTACTCTTGGAAGACCTAGCATTGACCATTCATGTAGTCTCACATTCCCACCTCCAATGGGGTCTGAATTCTCAATGGTCCCAATAACTCCAACCTATGACAAAGAGGATAACCCTATCAGACTCCATGTGCAGGGACATTCACTGGTGGCTCAGCCTGGAGTGCTGACAGTGGGATCCCCCCTCCAGGAACTGACACACATTCTCATTCTCACTACAGATGCCTCCACATTCAGGGTTGGTGGGGGGGGCCATCTTTTACACTACAAAACGCAAGATTTATGGTCTTCGACTGAGCAGTCCTACCAAATCAATCTCCTGGAATTAAGAGGCTTGAGATATGCTCTCAGGACTTTCGTTCATCTATTGAAGGGCCACACTATAATGATTCACACAGACAATCAGGTGGCCATGTTCTATGTGAACAAACAAGGTGGATTGGGTTCCTGGCTCCTTTGCCAGAGGCAGTATGAATCTGGGAATGGGCTGTGGAAAACTCAGCATCTCTTCAGGTAACGTATTTGCCAGAGATTGCAACACCTTGGCGGATCATCTAAGCAGAGGGTTTCACCTCACGAGTGGTCTCTCAATCAATCAACAGCCAACAATATCTTCCATTAATGGGATCGGCCATGCTTGGATCTTTTCGCCACTGAGCACAACCAGAAGGTGAGGGACTTTTGTTCGATCTGCCCCAGCAGTCTTAAGTCACAAGACGCCTTTCTTCTATTTTAATCAACTAGCCTACTCTATGCTTTTCCTCCGATTCCTCTGATCTCCATGACAGTTCAAAAATTCCTTCGGGACAAAGCACGAATGATTCACATAGCCCCAGCGTGGCTGAGACAGCATTGGTTTGTGTATTGAAACAGTACTCAGAGGACCAGTCCATATCCCTGGGTCATGAACCAGATCTCCTAACACAAGAGGGGGTCCTCTCTCCTTCAACCTCTTCACGCTTCCCTCAACCAAATAGTCTGGGTGTTGAATGCGAGACTCTGCAGAAGTTAACTCTCTTGCCAAGCATTCAACAAATCATTGTGGCAGCAAGGAAACCTTCCATTAAGAGAAATTATTCCTTCAAATGGCGAAGGTATACCAAGTGGTGTCAAGATATCAGTTTTTGCCCCTTTTCCTCGTCGCCAAAGGAGGTTCTTAATTACCTTCTTCATCTCTCAGAATTGGGCTGACCACATCCTCAATCAGAGTCCACTTAAGTGCAAAAGCCACTTATCACGGGACGCGAAATGAGAAGCTGTTTAGCATCCACAGCGGAGCCATTCCGGGGGTGAGGCCTTGGTCCCGGTCCTGACGGGACCCCGCTGACCTCCATACTGCTGATGTCAAGGGGAGGGGCCGGAAGGAAACCTTCAAAACCGGCCCTCCCGTGGCGCACAGCTGCCGCTAGCTCACTGCCTAAGCCGGGCGCGCGGCTTTGCCTGAATTTTTGCCTGAACTCTGAATTGAATTACCTGGAAGAAACTCCCTCAGGTAGGATATATTTTCTTGAACTTGTTAATCCCTGAGTAGCCTCCTTTAGAGAAGCAAATATCGGTGCAACAAAGCCACTTCATGTCTCTCTTTCAGCACAGTTTTGTTGAATTGCCTAACTTTATTTCCTAAATTTATATAATGCCGCACACTAAAAGGAAGTTAAAGCCTTCCTCTAGTATTCCAGCACTGGAACTGGGTCAGAGGAGCGCCTCAGAGTGGTATGGAATCCCTCCCTCATAACCCCCATAGAAGAGACTGCTGTAAGTGCGGACCAGGAGCATGGCCCTGCCTTCATGGTCGAAGAAACATCTTTGAGTCCGGGGGCACTGGTAACACCTCCACCACCTGGTAAAGTTGGGGTTTCACCCATAGAAAAACCAGGTATTTCCCGGGAAGCTGTGAGTAGTGTGGATTCCTTGGAAGGAGGTCAGAAAGAGATAAAAAGAGATAGCTGATGAGACTGTTTTTCAGCAACTACCTGAAATACCTAAATTGGGAGGTACTGGAAGTCTAGTCTCGACCCCCAAGGAACCAACCATGTCAAGGATAGAGAAAAATGGTTTGAATAAATAGCAAGACGGTGAGATAACATCTAAACCAATGGCCACCAGAACTGGGATAATGAAACCAGCAAACATCACTTTGGAAATATTATGGAATTATATGGCTAAGCTAGATACATTTTTTTTTTAATTTTATTTAGATTTATATTCCACTTTTTGCACTTTTTTCAGAACTTCAAAGTGGATTTCATTCAGGAACTGTATATATTGTGAACTTAACAGAAGCAGTGGTAGAAGTAAACAATTCATTAAAAAAGAATTCTGAAATTGTAGAAAATCATCAAGGGAAATTTTCAGACATGGATATGCGTATCACACAGGTTGAAAAATTAGAGTCATCAAATAAAAATAGAAGAGGAGTTTCATAAGAGATTTGAAAATTTAGAAAATTCTATGCGGGCACTGAATTTAAGAATCATAAATTTCCCAATAATTAAGTATTTGAATCCTGTAGAACTTTTTTAAAGTTATATACTACAGGTATTAAAAATACCAGAGCAATGCCTCCCAGTAATAGTGAAAGCTTTTTACATTGGGTACAAGAAAAAGGAACAAAATCAGTTCTTATTGGGAAATAAAGAGGAAACAGAACAAAAATTTCCTGTAGAATCTTCAATTAACATCTCAGATTTCCTGCAGAAGTCACAAGAAGATATGGATGTAAAAAACAGAGAAACATTACTGGTCCATTTTGCTTTTATTACTAACTAGCGGTGGCCTGCCACGTGTTGCGGTGGCAGAGTCAGGTTCTTTTCCCCCCCCTCCCCCTTGCTCATATACCTCAGTCACACATCGTCCTCCCCCTTGGTCACTCACCCCCCCTTTCCTCCCCTGTCCCCACTCCAACTCTCTCCCCTCACACTCACCCCTCCCCCTTTGGTCACTAACCCCCCTTCACTCCCCTGTCCCCACTCCAACTCTCATCCCTCACACTCACCTCTCCCCTCTGTGTCTCTCCCCTGACACTCACCGCCCCCTTCATTCTCCCTCCCCTCACTGTCACCTCTCCCTGCTACTCCCTACACTTTCGTCAGTGACACCACACCCTCTCTCAGTCTCCTTCCCTGACTCTGATCCCCTCCCGCTTGTAATGCCCTCCCAGCTGATCCCCCCCATCCCTCTCCCTCTTGTGCGGTTCTGTGCGGCCCGCTCCCGAAGACTCGAGGTCAGCGAGGATCCCTCCCTGTCGTGCACGTGAGCCATACCAGATCGCCGCCGCAGCTCCTCCCAGGTGTCGAAGTTCGGCCGGCCGACACCACCAAGCCCGATATCGCCGCAGGTCCGCCGCTGCTGCTCCTCTCAGCGCCATGTTGGTCCCGCTGTGTCTGACGTGCGCTCCCCGCCCGCGCATGCGCAGTACAGCAGCTTCATTTCCCAAGGTAGATAGCGTGTGTTGCATGTCTGTCCAACAGATGTCGCTGTTTTCCCCACACACATGTAAAAACATGTTTTTATCTGTAACCGTGTGACATCTATGTAATCTAGATAGAGAAAAACCTTGCCGAAAGTGAAAGCAAGGTTGTGTCCAAATTTGAAAGCAATTGGTGCAGTAGTTTCTGAGATTATTGATTACGTACAAACTAATTTTACATTTTTATTTATATAGATAGAGAGAATGTCTTAAAGTCTTTTTTTTCTTAATAGGCCGAGTATGTTCTATGGGTATAGAGTCTGGGTTTACCCACATCTAGCCAGGAGCACTCAGCTTCGTAGAAAAAATGTTTGGCTTTAAAGAAAGAGGTGATTGATAAGGGTGGTTATTTTCTACTGAAATACCCATGTAGATGTGCTGTTAAATTTGAGGGGAAAAATTATTTAACAACAGACCCAGAACATCTTAAGAATCTTCTCGGGGATGTAAATCCGGTTATTTAAGTAGTGGGAGTTTAAGTTGCACTTTCTCCTACAGTAACAGTTGTTATTGGTATATGTTGTATTGTTTAATTGCTCATGATACAATGTTTCTCTAAATTTTTGCCTTATATATGGAGCTGGATTTAATGGATTTCCTTACTAGGTGATATACTTAGTCAAATTTACTAATATCAATGTATGTATTTATATACGAAAGCTCTGTCATTGCTAAAGGCAGGAGAATTCTTATAATTGTTTAAAATTCAATAAATAAGCGGCTTTTTTAAAAAAAAATTTATCACGACAGAGACTCTTCAGTGGCGTCCCACCCATTAGTGTCTCCATTGATCAAAGGTCGCCTTAATCTTCATCCTCCCATCAGGAAACCACCGGTACCTTTTGATTTAAATGTAGTCCTCTCTAGTCTCATGAAGGATTCTCTTCAAACCCTTACAATCCACTGACCAAAAATGTCTTACTTGGAAGGTGGTATTCCTCGTGACTATCACCTCAGCTGGACAAGTCAGTTCACTCCAAGCCTTGCAGTTTTATCATGACAAAGTGGCACTTAGAACCCACCCAAGTTTGAGATCTAAAAACCTCAGCAGACAAATCACTATGAACAGGCTCTGTAATATGTCCCTCCTTTAAGGCATGAAATGCCTGATGTAAAATCTCAAACTCAAGCCAAAAAACTTGTTTTACTTTCCAGGGATTCCGGCGAAAACTTGGGAGATCCCTGGCTTAAAATAGGACCACTTCTTGATGACACTCCCGGCGTGTCAAAATGACAGTCGCGCCCGAGTCAGCCGTTAAAACAACTGCCGCTGATGTCTCCCCCAAAACCAAAGCTGCCCTAGACAAGGACTTTTGCTTGACAACTGCATGGATTACCTTCTTTACTGATGCTGAAGTTTTAAGTTCAGGCAATTCAACTTTACTGCAGCACAGAGAGCATAAGCTTCCTTCAGCAACCTCTGCAACGATGGACCTTCTCTGACATGGTGGGAAAAAACCCCAACTCCCAGCTCTCAACTGTGGCAGGATACAGGAATTCACTGCTAAAGGGCAGGTAATTCGATCTAAATCCGCAAATATTGGCCGATTTAGAGAGAGCAGAGGCTTCTCCTCCTTACAAAGCAAACATCAAAGGAGGGAATAAATTAGTCTCTAGGGCTTGCATCACTGCAGGAGAACCATCCGCAGGAGCAAGGGCACAAATCAAAGTACTCTGACCAGTTGATTTTCAGTACCAGTAAAGGTGCTGAAAGTAAAAAATAATAAATCCTCTTCTTATTCAGCTAGAAGAGCAAAACTCTAAACTCCCATCCAATGGCTAGAGGCAGAGAACATTGGTTGAATTGGTTCTAATTATCACTTATATTCTAGAGAGGTCATTTAAAAAAAAAAAAATAATAATACGTTTTTAGAACTCTGCCTCTATTTGCTCTGGATGACACGATATACCCATAGGATCAGGACTGGTGGAGCAGAAGATACAAGAAGGGTATTTTTGTAAGGTTAGCCTTAGAGGTTGCATCGGCCAACCAATTTCTCAGCCATAACAGATGCCTGGCCACTATTATCAAAGCCACCCCTCTGGCTAAAGTACAGACCAAATCGCAGCCTGCATCTGCTAAAAAGGTGGCTGATGGTTCCATAACTCCTTTTTCACTCAAGAGTCATCGACCTCCTGAGAGAGAAGTAAACAAGAGCCAGCCACCAGGGAACAAAAAGAAGCTATCTGCAAAGTCATTGCCACCATTTCAAATGCTTGTTTAAGGATGGTCTCCATCCTTCTAACATAAGAACATAAATTGCCATGCTGGGTCAGACCAAGGGTCCATCAAGCCCAGCATCCTATTTCCAACAGAGGACAAACCAGGCCACAAGAACCTGGCAATTACCCATCATGTACATCTTTCAAAGCCTCTCTTCCCTCCACGGGGAAATTTGTCTGCTTGGAAACTACATAGACCAGTGCATCCACTTTCAGATAACGCAGATGCTCTCTCACCACTGGATCTGAAGGATACAGATCTTCTAAAACTTGACCCCCTTTGAAATTAGCCTCCAGGGTGCCCCACTCAAGATCAATCAATTCTTGAATGGCCTCTATCACAGGGGAAAAAAACCAAGAGGCTTTACGTAAGGAAATCAAAATGGGATTTTAATTTGGCTCAGAAGTGGAATCCACCCCAGGAACTCCCAGCATCTTCAAAGTCTGAGAAATCAGAGCCAGCAACTCATCTCTATGAAAGAACCACAACATCGTCCTATACGTTTCTAGTCCCAGAAGAATTTCCCTATCCAAAAGGGAGTTAGGATCTGCCTCATCAGTGACATCCGGATCCTTACAGGGAAGGCCTACTATTGAACTAGGTGTACTTCAGCGCTTGACAGCAGTTCCGAACTACAGTTCTGCCCTAGCAGGTTTGGACTGGGCTGAGGACTGCGCTTGAAGGAAAGATTGAAATCCTTGAAAAAAATTCTACCCAAGGAAAGGCAGATGGATCTATGCCAAAACCAGGAGGCACTTGTGCTGTGCCCACTGAGCTACCATCCCCCGCTAATGAACCAGTTTAAGGGAGTTCCTTCCTTTATTTATTTATTTATTTATTTATTTAAAGGCTTTTATATACCGATGTTCATGTACTGGTACATATCACGTCGGTTTACATAGAACCAAAGTTGGATATCAGGCATCCCTTGTGCCACATATTTACCCAAAACCTTATCAGGCTGGGAAGAGCCAGGCTTAGTAAAATCAGAGAAAGATAATTCTCCCCGAGCCTCTAAACAGCACTGGCACAAGTCAGAGGGCACGCCAGGCTGAGATGCCCAAATATGACAGGGAAAGGTGTTTAGGATTCTTAGCTATAGATGCCATTTTTTTTTTTTTAATCCATTCAAAATTCAGGCATCCAATAGTTAGGCATCCCAAAACTAGGCGCCTCAAAGCTAGGTATCTTAAACTTAAGCACACAAACGTGCCCAATTTGACTGCACAGGTAAGCACTTGTCTAAACTGGACATCACTATTACCTGGATGCCCAAACCAACGCCTGAACTAAGCATCCAAAAACTGGATGCACAGGCCGAACCGATGTCCTGTAGAGGGCAGCCAAACGCGCAGGCAAATGCACATGAAAACAGCGCCACTGCCTACCATGCAGCACGCAGTGAAAAGGTCTCAGAGCGGGCACTAGCCAATAGAGGCAGATCAACCCGCTAGGCTGCCCACTTCCCTCAACTTCCCTCAGGCGGGACGAAGGTCAGAACAGCGCACCGAGCACAGACACCGTGGAGTAGGGATGTGAATCATTTTTTAACGATTAAAATTATCGTCCGATAATTTTAATATCGTCTTAAATCGTTATAGAACACGATACAATAGAAATTCTAACGATTTATCGTTAAAAATCGTTAAATCGTGTTAGTGCGCACTAACGGGAGTTAGTGCGCACTAACTGAAAATGATACAAATTGACACTTTCCAGGTCAGTAAAGGTCAGTTAGGAATGAATATGTGTTCCTATTGGCTGGCTGCCCTCTTATCTATTGATGTTAACCAGGTTCCCACTGAGGTGATGGTTGGGGGGATGGGAAATGCAAATGGAAACTCAGGAACACTAACAGAAAATGATACAAATTATTGACACTATCCAGGTCAGTAAAGGTCAGTTAGGAATGAATATGTATTCCTATTGGCTGGCTGCCCTCTTATCTATTGATGTTACCAAGGTTCCAACTGAGGTGATGGTTGGGGGGGATGGGAAATGAAAACTGTTGGTAGTTGACAAAAAAAGTAATGTGATCAGTCAATATGACTAGAACCTGTGCCCTATTCCTGATACCAGGGGTGTTGTGATCTTCCTGCACTCAGTGCCCTATCCCTGATACCAGTCTGAGACAGCTCCCTCCCTGCATTACTAGTGAGAGGCTGGCTTCACAGACAGGGGGGAGCTGCCTGACCCTCACTCCTGACTTCCCCCATGTCCCAGCTAGTGAATGGTGTGTGGGTGAGGGGGGGGGAGGATGGTGAAGTCTGAGACAGCTCCCTCCCTGCATTACTAGTGAGAGGCTGGCTTCACAGACAGGGGGGAGCTGCCTGACCCTCACTCCTGACTTCCCCCATGTCCCAGCTAGTGAATGGTGTGTGGGGGAGGGGGGGGGGGGAGGATGGTGAAGTCTGAGACAGCTCCCTCCCTGCATTACTAGTGAGAGGCTGGCTTCACAGACAGGGGGGAGCTGCCTGACCCTCACTCCTGACTTCCCCCATGTCCCAGCTAGTGAATGGTGTGTGGGTGAGGGGGGGGGGGAGGATGGTGAAGTCTGAGACAGCTCCCTCCCTGCATTACTAGTGAGAGGCTGGCTTCACAGACAGGGGGGAGCTGCCTGACCCTCACTCCTGACTTCCCCCATGTCCCAGCTAGTGAATGGTGTGTGGGTGAGGGAGGGGAGGATGGTGAAGTCTGAGACAGCTCCCTCCCTGCATTACTATTGAGAGGCTGGCTTCACAGACAGGGGGGAGCTGCCTGACCCTCACTCCTGACTTCCCCCATGTCCCAGCTAGTGAATGGTGTGTGGGTGAGGGGGGGGAGGATGGTGAAGTCTGAGACAGCTCCCTCCCTGCATTACTAGTGAGAGGCTGGCTTCACAGACAGGGGGGAGCTGCCTGACCCTCACTCCTGACTTCCCCCATGTCCCAGCTAGTGAATGGTGTGTGGGTGAGGGAGGGGAGGATTGTGAAGTCTGAGACAGCTCCCTCCCTGCATTACTATTGAGAGGCTGGCTTCACAGACAGGGGGGAGCTGCCTGACCCTCACTCCTGACTTCCCCCATGTCCCAGCTAGTGAATGGTGTGTGGGTGAGGGGGGGGGGGGGGGATGGTGAAGTCTGAGACAGCTCCCTCCCTGCATTACTAGTGAGAGGCTGGCTTCACAGACAGGGGGGAGCTGCCTGACCCTCACTCCTGACTTCCCCCATGTCCCAGCTAGTGAATGGTGTGTGGGTGAGGGGGGGGGGGAGGATGGTGAAGTCTGAGACAGCTCCCTCCCTGCATTACTAGTGAGAGGCTGGCTTCACAGACAGGGGGGAGCTGCCTGACCCTCACTCCTGACTTCCCCCATGTCCCAGCTAGTGAATGGTGTGTGGGTGAGGGAGGGGAGGATGGTGAAGTCTGAGACAGCTCCCTCCCTGCATTACTAGTGAGAGGCTGGCTTCACAGACAGGGGGGAGCTGCCTGACCCTCACTCCTGACTTCCCCCATGTCCCAGCTAGTGAATGGTGTGTGGGTGAGGGGAGGGAGGATGGTGAAGTCTGAGACAGCTCCCTCCCTGCATTACTATTGAGAGGCTGGCTTCACAGACAGGGGGGAGCTGCCTGACCCTCACTCCTGACTTCCCCCATGTCCCAGCTAGTGAATGGTGTGTGGGTGAGGGAGGGGAGGATGGTGAAGTCTGAGACAGCTCCCTCCCTGCATTACTATTGAGAGGCTGGCTTCACAGACAGGGGGGAGCTGCCTGACCCTCACTCCTGACTTCCCCCATGTCCCAGCTAGTGAATGGTGTGTGGGTGAGGGGGGGGGGGGGAGGATGGTGAAGTCTGAGACAGCTCCCTCCCTGCATTACTAGTGAGAGGCTGGCTTCACAGACAGGGGGGAGCTGCCTGACCCTCACTCCTGACTTCCCCCATGTCCCAGCTAGTGAATGGTGTGTGGGTGAGGGGGGGGGGGGAGGATGGTGAAGTCTGAGACAGCTCCCTCCCTGCATTACTAGTGAGAGGCTGGCTTCACAGACAGGGGGGAGCTGCCTGACCCTCACTCCTCCGGGGTATTGTGATCTTCCTGCACACAGTGCCCTATCCCTGATACCAGGGGTGTTGTGATCTTCCTGCATGCAGTGCCCTATACCTATTAATACCAGGAGTGTTGTGATCTTCCTGCACGCAGTGCCCTATCCCTAATACCAGGGGTGTTGTGATCTTCCTGCACACAGTGCCCTATTCCTGATACCAGGAGTGTTGTGATCTTCCTGCAATGTGTGCAAGAAGATCCCAACACCCCTGGTATCAGGAATAGGGCACTGTGAAGATCACAACACCCCTGGTATTAGGGATAGGGCACTGTGTGCAGGAAGATCACAACACTCCTGGTATTAATAGGGATAGGGCACTGTGTACATGAAGATCACAACACCCCTGGTGCCAGGGATAGGGCACTGTGTGCAGGAAGATCACAACACCCCTGGTGTCAGGGTTAGGGCACTGTGTGCAGGAAGATCACAACACTCCTGGTATTAATAGGGATAGGGCACTGTGTGCAGGAAGATCACAACACTCCTGGTATTAATAGGGATAGGGCACTGTGTGCAGGAAGATCACAACACTCCTGGTATTAATAGGGATAGGGCACTGTGTGCAGGAAGATCACAACACCCCTGGTGCCAGGGTTAGGGCACTGTGTGCAGGAAGATCACAACACTCCTGGTATTAATAGGGATAGGGCACTGTGTGCAGGAAGATCACAACACTCCTGGTATTAATAGGGATAGGGCACTGTGTGCAGGAAGATCACAATACCCCTGGTATCAGGGTTAGGGCACAAGTTCTAGTCACATTGACTGATCACATTACTTGTTTTGTCAAGCTACCAACTGTTTCCATTTCCCATCCCCCATATACTGTCAGTGGGAAGCTTGGTAACATGAATAAATAAGAGGGCAGCCAATAGGAATACATATTCATTCCTAAACTGACCTTAACTGACCTGAAAAGTGTCAAATTGTATCATTTTCAGTTAGTGCGCACTAATCGGAAAAAACGATTTTTAACGATTTTTTAACTAAAAAATCGTGCCTAACACGATTTTCTTGCCCTGCCACACGATTTCTATCGTTAAGACGATATGGAAAACGATTCACATCTCTACCGTGGAGAGGTAAGCCCTACTCAAACCCTCCTTCTCTGTTTCTGTACTATTACTCTTTAAAAAAAAAAAAAAAAAAAAACAAAAAAAAAACAACTTACCTGAGCTCAGCCCTTCCCAGCTGAGTAGAGACGGTCTCCGGCTGTGGGGGGAGAGAGCAAATGCGTTCACCGCCACACTCAGATTCCTGTACCCGCTGTATTTCAGCTGTACAAACAGACCAAGGCTCTCATCTGAGGGACCACGGAAATTACCTCAGGAATTCTCAATTGGGGGAGAGCAAGGCAAACAATTTTCCTTTTATTTCGTCTTCTAAAATCTGAAGCAATCCCCAGTAGGGATTGCCCCCTAAGGATTGCTGGTATTCTCCATTTGCTGGAGATGGAAAATACTGGCAGGCTGATGTCACTGCAGGGGTATATATATACTGTGACATCAGCTTTGTTCCTTCTCCACCTGCTGGTAGAGGTGCATAATCCATTAGTCCTGAATCCATCTGTCTGGGTGCTAGGAAAAATGTTCTTATGTACATTTTATGAGAGAGAAGAGAGAATGCACACAAATGCAAACGAAAAGAAAAAAATAACAGCAGACTAAAAACCAAGTAAAGAAAAAAGTGACAATAACTATTCCCCTAAATATTTCAGCTGGCTATTAAGTTTTATACAATTTTAAGTTTTCCATCCAATTACATATCCCCAAAAGGATATCTGCAGTTGTTTTCACTCTGATATAGTCTTTGCTTCTGTGTGCAGGTGTCCTTTCATCTCTGAAGAGTTGAGCAAGTTGCTATGGGAATGTGTGGCACCCTAAATGCCTCCATAGCAATCAGAAGCATCACTGGGGAGGGGATCAAGATTCACACATTCTCAGCCTGAGGATATGCTAAACTACACACTTCTCAAGAGAATTTCATGTTGAACACTGAGCAGGGTTTGCTTAAATGCCTCTGTAATGAATAGAGAACCATCTTTATAAAGGGAGCAACATTGGCAGTTTAGCTTTTTTCATGCATCCTTTGGTAATTTGTTGGTATCAAAAGTCAATATACTATCCTCATCTTCTATATTTCTAAGCAAATCTCTCTCCTGGGGACAAAAATGATCAAGCTAGCGCTGGAGTACCTCCCTAGCCAGTACAACTTTACCATGTATATGCATGAGATAGATTTGAATGCACTACCTCCAACATATGTAAATCTATTTTATGCATATTTATTCTGGATATCCTGAAAACCAGACAGGCTGAGGGGGTACTACAGGACCAGCTGAGAAACACTGCCCCGGAGTACTTTTTTATCACATATTTTGTGATTTACCTTTCCTCCTCCTTTTGCCTTTGCTCTGCTTCTCGCTCTTTCCGTTTATGTTCTTCTCTCTTTTGTTCAAGCTCTTGAAGTTTCTGTCTTTCCAGTTGACGTTTCTTAATTGAAGCATCACTCAAGTGTTTTGTGGAGTCAAAAGAAACCTTTATAAGGCAAACCAAAGCAGATTAAAGACAAATCAAAACACACTTGTTCTGGCTATTCTGATTTGCAAGCAGTGTGGTTCTAGATCAGTGGTTCTCAACTAGTCCTTAAGGATCACCTGACCAATCTGGTTTTCAAGATATCCACAATAAACATGCATGATAAATATTTGCATATAATGTATAAACTGAATATCTGGAAAACCAGGCTGAGCGGATGGTCCTCAAGGACTGGATTAAGAACCAATGTTCTGGAGGTCACTCCCACCAGCAGAATACACAATGCCAGTCTTCTAAAACTGAAAGGGAATTAATAAAAAACCAAGGGAACCCATAAACATTTAAGATAAATACAAATATTTAAGATTGCCAGCAGTTTCAAAAGACTGGTACTGTAAAAAGATTCACTGGTTTAAATGCCCTCCCAGACACACTTCTCTGTGTTTTTAATGGTAAAGATGGACTAAAGGACTAAAATGCCTTTGAAATGGAAAGAGAAAGGAGCAGAAGCAAGGGTTATGCATATCGAGGAAGGTTCCACTTAGTTTTGCAAAATCCGCATCTTAAGGCAACTTGGCCAAAGCACAATCCTATCCAACCTATAAAGGTTAAGTTATAGCAAGGTAGGTTTGCGCTTGTGATAGAGAAGCAAAGGTCAGATTCAAGAAGGATGTTTAATAAAAAGGGAGAAAGGCTTGCAAAGAGCAGTAAGAGTAAGGACAGAAAAGAGTAACTAAGAAAATGGCATCATTTTGGCAGGTGGTAGTTGAGGAAATTAAAGATTTGACTGGAGCTTCCTTTGAGTTATCTCCAGCATTATGCCTTTTGGGAGTGTGGGGAGACTGGAGAAATTGCTTACCTGATCATTTTGTTTTCCTTAATTTAGACAGATGGACTCAGAACCAATGGGGTTAATATGTTCCCCTGCCAGCAGATGGAGACGGAGTCAGTTTCAAAGCTGACATCACCCTAGATACACCCCTGCAGTATTCTCTTCAAAAAGCATTTTGTGGACATATTATTGAAGAACTTGATTAAATTTGGATACAACATGATTAAAAACTTGATCAAAAACTGGAGACCGCAACTGTACTCAACCAACATAAGCGCTGAATCCCAGTAATACTAAAGATGCCCTGAACTAGGGGTAGGGCAACAGCTTACCCGTAATCACATGGAATCGAGGTCCGCCTCATTGGCGATTCCTTGGCGCCTCTCTTGGGCAGCCATGGACAGGATGCTGAATCCATCTGTCTACACTAAGGAAAACAAAATTATCAGGTAAGTCATTTCTCCATTTCCTAGCATGTAGCCAGATGGACTCAGGACCAATGGGATGTACAAAAGCTATTCCCGAACGGGGCGGGAGGCTGCCCACAGTCCGGTTAGCACCACCCTCCTATTTCATAAAAAGCTGGACGTCTGAATACATAGTCAATCCTCAGATCTGGATGGGCACTGGGTTTACGCCAAAGTGGAGGTTAATGCTGAAAGCTTTATGTTTTTTAATCTTTATGCTCCCAACATAGATGACTATGTTTTTCCAAAATATTTTTTCCCAGTCCCTAGACAATGGCACATCTCTTCTAACACTTGGGGGAGGCTACCATGCCCTTAGATATAATTCTTGTCAGGAGATCACAGGCCAAAATCTCTCAACCCAGGGCTCACAAAGTGTTACTTGATTTAATGGACATTACTGGTCTTATTGACCCTTGGCAGCTATTATACCCTACAGATAGGGATTATACTTTTTTCTCCCATCCACTCTCCACATACTCCAGAATCGATTATTTTTTAAACTTCTCTAAGCTGACTCCCCAAATTTTGGAAGCACATATTTACCCTATTTTAAAACCTGACCATGCGGCTCTCTCACTCACAATATCTCTTACCTCTCTCAAAGGCAAGTGGACCACATTTGGAGGTTTAATCCATCTCTTTTAGAAGATCTGTATTTTCTTACATTTCTCAATACCAAAATTGTGTAATTTTTCTCTCTCAATGACACGCCAGAGATCTACACTATGGGCAGCCTTCAAAG
This sequence comes from Rhinatrema bivittatum, assembly GCF_901001135.1. Taxonomy (NCBI): domain Eukaryota; kingdom Metazoa; phylum Chordata; class Amphibia; order Gymnophiona; family Rhinatrematidae; genus Rhinatrema; species Rhinatrema bivittatum. The sequence continues at coordinate 243,703,134 of NC_042619.1, read as the reverse complement.
CCACTATTAGAGGGACATCATTAGCTATAGTATTAAAAACTGTAAGAGACAGCAAGCTAATTTTTCTAAATCGCAATCTGAAGTGGCTCAGTTGGAACAAGCCCATATTGCTGGCTCATCCCTCACTATATTATTAGCCCTGCAAAAGGCCTGTTATGAATATAAGTTATCAAGTTGGGAAGGCTCTTTATGTGCAAAAAGCACATTACTATGCAGAGAATAACAAATGTGGGCATTTACTAGCTATCCTAAAAAACAAAAAAAACCGTATTCATGCCCTTAAATCCCCCTCAGGGAATTTATTGGTATCCGACAGCAATATCTTACAAGAATTTCATAATTTTTATTATGACTTATATACCTCTGAAATGTCTTCTTCTGTTTCCGATATTCATCAGTTTCTTTCACAGTTGTTACATCCCACATTAACTTCCGAACAACTATCCAAGTTGGCGCGCCCAATTTCCACTGCAGAAATTTCCATTGCCATCTCTACATTGAAGACTGGGAAGGCTCCAGGAGCAGATGGCTTCTCTGTGGATTTTTACCAGGCCTTCAAATCTGTATTAATGCCTCATTTGCATAGGTTTTTTGCTTTTCTGGTCTCTTCTCCAGATTCTGAACCTCTTTTCAATGAAGCATGTGTAGTGGTTCTTCCAAAGCCAGGTAGAGATCCTCAAATTGTTTCCAATTATCAACCATTATCTCTACTTAATACAGATTATAAAATTTTTACCAAAATTTTAGCTACTCGATTGGCTGACATCATGGGTTCTCTTGTTCATCCAGACCAAACCGGCTTAATTAAGCATTGCTTGATATCTAACAATGCACGTTTATTTTTGCATATACAGAACCTTGTGAAGTCTCTGCCATATCCGGTGACTGCAATGTCTTTGAATGCTAAAAAGGATAGAGTAGAATGGGAATATTTATTTGCAACCCTACAATGGGTCTGGTTTTGGACCTACTTTTTCTGTGGGTTAAACTGTTATATAAATGCAGTTGGAGTGTGATATATCTAAATAACAGGACCTCCTCCCGTTTTAAGCTTCACCGTGGCATTAAGCAGAGATGTCTGCTATCCCCTCTACTAACCTGGCTTTGGAACCGCTATTACTTTCTATTTGACAGACAGCTGAAGTACAAGGCATCATGCATGGAACAGAGGTGTACAAATTGTCAGCTTATGCAGATGATGTCTTCGTTATAGCTAATCCAACCACCTCCTTGCCTTCTCTTTTTTCAATTAGTTCTACCTGTTCTCTCTCTGGGTATCGGGTAAACTGGCATAAAACTGAAATAATGCCTTTAAATTTCTTAAGAGCACAAGAAGATTTAACAATATATCCTTTTCAAAGTCAATCACAGAGGCTTAAATATTTAGTTATACGTTTCCTTCATGGATATACCTCTTACAATCTCCCACTGCGAAACTATCCTGCTACAAATGCTGTAAGACACCATTATTCAATGGTCCCCTTTGCATTTAACCTGGTGGGGTAGATTAGATTCCATTAAAATGGTGCTAGCTCAGTGCTTGAATTTCGCATTATCCATGATCCCTATTTATTTTTCCACCAGCATGCCTCTCTGCCTTCAATTTGGCTACTGCTATACAGGGAGTTTTATTTTGCCAAAGAAAAATCGAAGCATGGTCCGGTATGGTTCCAGGCCTGGAGGGATTTCCCCATCCTGCAAAATTATCCCCATCATCCATGGTGTCTGGGTCCCTTGTCAAGGATACCCTTGGTGAGGCATGTCCCAAGGCCTGCTGACAGGGCTGGGAAGGCGAGGCTTTCGCAGCAGAGGTTCCACTTGGGCAGGGGCTGACTGCGCCTGAACAAAGGCTTGCAAGCCTTGGAAAAATTCCAATCAAGAGAAGGCTGCTGGGTCCATATTTGGCCCATGAGGGACCGGGGTAGGCAGCGTTGAACTGCCCTCTCCCGGGGAGGATGCAGCCCTGGAATTGCTCAAGTCCGTGGAGCTGCCCGATAATGTCGTGGCTGACCCACCCTCCGAATGAGATGGGCTGGACTTGGAAAAGTTCTGAAAGTCCAGCCCTCCCTGGTCCTCCTCACAGTGCTGATACAGGCAGGATTCCAGGTCAGACTGTGCAGCCCTAATATGGCAGGCAGCACAAAGGGAGTGTCATCTGAGTTTCTTTGCCGCCAGGGCCATAAATTCTGTATGTTGTGCGTTTAGTTGGTAGCTGTCTCTCGAGTGCGCACAAACTTGCCTCGGCGTGCGTAGAACTAAGCGGCCAGTTGCACACTAAGACGTGCGAGCACTTATGCGCGCGGTTATGCGTGCACTTACGCACAAGTTAGGCGGACAGAGGTCCGGCCCGCCACATGGGATCGGGAATGATGTTGGCCCGGCACACCAAGCAAGAAGACCGGAGGAAAGACTTACCAAAGCCCTTCCTGTCTCTGGATCAGAGGAGTTCTTCTCTACTTACCTGGTCTCAGCGCTTACCGGCTAAGTACAGAGATGGTCTCCAGCTGCGGGGGGAGAGGGCATAGGCCTTCACCACCGTGCTCTGCTTCTGCACCCACTGCTTTTCAGCTGCTTCAGCAGCAAAGTCCATGCAGGGAGCTGGCTACTGGACCAAGGCGCACCTCTGAAGAATCTCTGAAATCACCTCAGGAATTCTCAACTGGGAGAGAGACCCTTACGTATCACCGCAGGAGAGTGGGGCTCGATCTTCTTTTCAGTTTGAAGGTAAAACTTCTCCTTGAATTAGTACTGCAATCCCGCTAACACCGCTGCTGGTGTGGGGATAGAGTCCACATCTGCTAGAAGACGGAGGGATACCGAATGGCTGAGATCACAGCAAGGGTATATCTAGGGTAACATCAGTTTTGAAACCTCCATCTCCATCTGCTAGCAGGGGAACACATAACCCCACTGGTCCTGAGTCCATCTGGCTACACGCTAGGAAAATATAATTGGATGGCCAGCATAAAAGATTGGGAAGCCAGTGCCTTCATGCTTCTCAAATTACGAATGCCTTTCTTTGGAGGTTATCTCCACAACTTCTCTATTGGAATAATATAATGGCTGAGATTATTATGGAAAAGCTTACGTTCTTGCTTAAGGATAAGACTGAGATCTATGATGGGAAATGGGGCATGCACTGGAATTGAAGAAGGTGGAATTCCTAATGTGTTAGGGCATATTACTATTACCACCCTATGTCTGTTTTCCTAATATGATCTTTATACATTGTATTGCTCTGCTTACTATGTAAGTAATAGGCGAGTTACTCTGGGTCATACTATAGATGGTTGAATTTCATTGAGACATTGTATAATCTGATGTTTCTGTCTCTGCCTTCAGATTGCATTGCCTGTGTACTTTTTAAAATAAAGTTTAAAAAAAAGAGTAACTGATTTCAAGCAAAAGTCTACATCAATAGAGAAGTAAGTACCAATTCATTGGTAGAATGAATTGGTACTTACAGAAGTATATGATAGAGTATGCAGCAGCTAACAATTATCTATAATTCATTATAAAAAAAAGAGCCTTCATTTCCTTACTTTTATATTGCAAGCCACTGCTTTTCCATCTTCTCCTTTATACATCAGCTTCATTCCTCGTAGGGCATTCATAGCCTTCATGAATCCTACATATTCATTATACTGAACATAAGCCTCAAAGTTCAAATGACCACCAAAACTAAATGTGTGGAAGTTTCTGCCAGTCATTTCTTCCCTATATGGGTCCAACATAGGTATGTCCACATTCCGTATTTCCCCAAAGGTTTTAAAAACCTTTATGAGGACTTCTTCACTTGGCTTTTCAGAACCAGAATCCTTCACGGCAAACCATTTGCAAGGTAACCCTTCCAAATGAATAGTATCTGGCCTTTCGCCAGGCAACGTTTCATTCATGTCTTTTGCATCACGGAAAAAAGAGTCCCAGTCATGCCGAGTAGGGAAATCTATTTTATACTCAGCAGCTCGGACTTTTAAGATATCTGAAAAACCACTGAGTTTTATTGTTTTCCCATCAAGAGATGCTAGGAAAGCTTTAACCAAACTCTTGTTTTCTACTTCTCCTTCAAAGCGGATGAAGTCCATAGTGCTCTTTGAAATCCGCAGCGTGGAAAACTGATGATTCTGTACCATGCTTTTCAATCTTTCCATCACTTCCCAGTTAGAGATGGACTTCCCTGGTTGCTTAAGCTGAGGAAGAGCAACACTAATAGTCATTTTTGTAATGGGTTTTAGGTATAAACCATATGAAGGACAGAGCTCCATAGCTTCTGATGTATCATGAACTATAGTAGCAGCTGCCATATCCAAAGTAAAACCTATTAAAAAAAAAAAAAAAGTATTTCAGATTTGTAGAATTTCAGAAAAAATGTGTTTTATGTCAGCTCAATCAACCTACAGAGAAGTCACTTACAATACAGTATCAAGCACATTACATAAACACTTCCTTTGGAGTGCTAATATCATCAAGCTCCCACATATTTGATGTACCAGAGCAGATAGAAAAAATATATATTCAATAGGATATCCACAAGGGAAACTAATGCATTTGCTCAAACATACATACTTATTTTATAAGAGAATATAAAAAAAAAGCAACATATTTGGTAGACATGCATAACCTCTTCAGGGTCTAAGATAAAATAGGAATATCAAAGTTCAAAAGAGGAAGAAATATCAGCTCTGCTCAGCATTTAAAGAAAATTAAAAAAAGAAGGCATGCAGGAGTGGAAATATTTTTAGAAAATTTAGATGAGCAGGATATAAATATTTTTAAAGAAAAATAAACAACTACACAGGAGACAGAGGAATCTTTGACTTTTTTTTTTTTTTTTTACGGCAGCTCCTCCCATCTACCCCAGCAGCCACTATTTCTTGCAGAGGCAGCCAGGGGCCTCCAATACTCCTCTGCACCTCAATAGTTATTCCTTCCAGTTCCAGTCCAGAGCTGCTGCTGCTCTTTACAATCTGGGCAGATTGCTGGGCTCCAAATTTTTATCACCTGGGTGACCAGGTTTTTCCAGCTCACATGTGGGTCTAGTTAAAACTGCCACACAATTCATACTGTTTTCTTTTTGGGGATGGAAATTTTCAAAAGCATTTACCTGGGTAAATATGTAAAATGGCCCAATTGGAATTTGTTTCCCCCCCCCCCAATGCTCATTTTGCTAAACAGTCTAATATAAAAAAAAAAAAAAGTATCCTACAGCACAGTGGTTATTGCATAAACCTGTGAAATTTGCAACTTATCTTCCAAATGTCCTCCTCTACTTAGAGATGCCACCTCACCCAGGTCTGGATTTGCCCCAGTGCATGCAGAGGTGTAGTTCTCATTTCACTAAGAAAAACAGAACTACATTCCCATGCATGCAAAGGGGCAAAACCAGGACTGGATCAGCCTGGCTGGGTTGAACTGCATGAGGTAAGCAAGCCTCTCTCTTGTTATGACCTTGAACAAATTACAGAATTTTGCACAGACAAAACAGAACGTCTATTTATCAATGTGTTACTTACCACAGCGCCCATTATTTGTGATCAGTTAATTCACTTAGGGGCAGATTATAACCTACGTGCGCAGCCTGCATTTGTGCTCGCTAGCCGGCACGCACAAATGTACGCCCGATTTTATAACATGCGCGCGCAGCCACGCTCATGTTATAAAGTCCAGGGTCGGCGCGCGCGCAAGGGAGTGCACACTTGTGCACCTTGCGCACGCCAAGCCCTAGGGGAGCCCTGATGGCTTTCCACGTTCCCTAAATCGGAGCAGCCTCAGAGGGAACTTTCCTTCCGCTCCCCCCCACCTTCCCCTATCTAACCCAACCCCCAGCCCTACCTAAATCCCCCCCACCTTTATTTCAGGAGTTACACCTGCCTCTGGACCGGCGCCCCGCCCACGGCCCGGGGACATACGCACGTCCTGGGGCTTGCGCACGCAGGAGCAGGTTTTCGGGGTTACACGCGTAACCCTCTGAAAATCTGCCCCTTATAATGCATGTTATGGGTTGATAAATCTCTTCAGATTGTTAGTAACTGACCAATTTTATTGTGGAATTTCTGCCAAATTGATCATGAACAAGCAACTAGAACAGTTTACTAGCCCATAGACCACATAAAAATACACATACAACACACTAGCCAGCCTCTCCCGATAACATACTCACTCCAGTGACCACTCAGTTTCACGTGCATCAATTTTCTTTCCTTGAGTCCTGCTTGACCAATCAATACATAAGGGATTTCCCCCTCCACAGCTGATGGAGACAGAGGATACACCTCTTTTATGACCTCACTCTGGGCTTATAAAGAGGTGTGTGGTCCTGGTCCAAACTCAGTAGGCTACTGTCAAAGTTCTGTGACCACACAAAATCCCAGAATGCCCAATTTGGAGTCTCTACTAGAAGGAACTGAAGACTGCTCCAAATGAGAAAAGAGGCAAGGCAAAAGGCAGAAAGAGGCAGAGAATAAAGGGTGCTATTCGACTACCTCACATGATGCCAATAGTCCCACTGAACATCATCATCTTTGTCTTACTGGGCAGAATCTGGCTAATCAAGCAGGTCTCAAAGAAAGAAATAGATCAAGTAAGCATAATTTAACATTCCTTATCATCCTGCTAGACCAGTTCAAACATTTGGGGGTTACTTAATCTTCCCCTCGCTTGGGCAAGAGAAAACAAGGCTATCCTCAATATTCCAAAGGCAGCATCTGCCTTGGCCTATGCATCGAACCTGTAGAAACTTGTGAAGGTGTGCAAGGATGACGATGTGGCGACCATGCAGATTTCACCAGAGATATCATGGATGCTTTGGCCCATGAAATAGCTTGCACCTTCGTAGTGTGGGCTTGCAAGCATGCCAGGGCCTATCTACCAGAGAGCATATATACAGAGGTTACTGATTCCCTGTTCCACCTATTATGGCTCTGGATCCTGCTTCCCCCTTCCGGGAATCGCCAAACAACAAAGAGCTTGTCTGCTTTCCTAAAAGCATTTGTTTCATTTAAGTATTTCAACAGTATACATCTAATCTTAACCAGGGTGGAACCAGACTGGTGGCGCTAACCTTTAAAAAGGAGATAGAGCAGCTTTTAAACTAGAACAAAGAGGAAAGCCAACCGTTGCTCAGCAGTGCATGGTTCGGAGGGAGGTATCTTCAAAGGATACTAATGACGCTTTCAAATTAGGGCATCCCACTGAGGTTCCAATAATATGAAACGTAGTCCAAGTGCCTGTAACTAAAAACTAACCTGAGCTAAAAAAATTCTAACTTATCCCTATCAATTAAAAAGCAGAATGAAAATACAAACAAAAAACACACTTTGAAATGTTTGTATGCTAATGCCAGAAGCCTAAGAAGTAAGATGGGAGAATTAGAATGTATAGCAGTGAATGTGACATAGGCTTAATTGGCATCTCACAGACATGGTGGAAGGAGGATAACCAATGGGACAGTGCCATCCAGGAACTTTATCTCTCTCTAGCATGTCCCGAAGATACATTTACCCAGTCAATATTGGGATAATTGAAATTTCCTATTATTACTGCACTATCAGTTTGGTTAGCATTTCACTATCTCTCACCATCTTGGCCAGGTGGATGGTAGTATACTCCTATCACTATACTCTTCCCCAACACACAAGGGATTTCTACCCATAAAGCTTCGATTGTGCATTTAGTCTCATGCAGGATGTTTATTCTGTTGAGAGGGCGGACAGAGCAGCGAATAGGGCCAAAATGGCGAAGGCGACCACACGGGCAATATGGCGAACACTTCGGAGGGTCTCCACGTGGGAGGACCCTTGAAACTAACCGGGGCCTCGCCCTGCTAGGGCGGATCAACTCGGCGGCACAGGTCCCGGCCGGCGACCTGTGCAACTCCTCGAACCTCGGAGACCGGAGTCTATGCTGAAGATTTCTACCTTACTTTGTCTTCAGCGCTTCCCGGTTTCATCCCGGGCGGTCTCCAGCTTCGGGGGGAGAGGGCAAATACCTTCACAGCCACGCTCGAGGGTGCCCCCGCTGCCTCTCAGCCGAGGTCGGGTGCTAGGTCCTCGCCGCAATTCGGCCGCCGGACCGAGGCTCACCTCCGAGGGACCACGGAAATCACCTCGGGAATTCTCAACTGGGGAAGGGACCCGAGGGTATCACCGCAGGAGAGCAGAGCTCATCTTCAGAGATGAGTTTTCTTCCGAATTTGGGTTTTCTCCATTGATTTGTGTTCTAACGCTGTGAGAGCGTGCAGATAGTCCCTAACTGCTATGGAGACAGAAAATACTGAAGAGCTGCACTTCCTGCAGAGGTATATGTACTAGGGGCTGACGTCAGATTGAAATCTGATCCGTCTCCAACTGCGAGTACACTATACCTGAGTCCATCTGCTACACACTAGGAAAGGACAATTTTCTCAGTGGAAGGGAGTAGGCAGTGGAGTGCCTCAGGGATCTGTATTAGGACCATACTTTTCAATATATTTATAAATGATCTGGAAAGAAATATGACGAGTGAGGTAATCAAATTTGCAGATGATACAAAATTATTCAGAGTAGTTAAATCACAAGCGGAATGTGAAATTGCAGGAAGACCTTGTGAGACTGGAAAATTGGACATCCAAATGGCAGATGAAATTTAATGTGGATAAGTGCAAGGTGATGCATATAGGGAAAAATAACCCATGCTATAGTTACACAATGTTAGGTTCCATATTAGGAGCTACCACCCAAGAAAGATCTAGGCGTCATAGTGGATAACACATTGAAATCGGCTCGGTGTGCTGCGGCAGTCAAAAAAGCAATGTTGGAAATTATTAGAAAAGAAATGGTGAATAAAACAGAAAATGCCATAATGCCTCTGTATCGCTCCATGGTAAGACCGCACCTTCAATACTATGTACAATTCTGGTCGCCGCATCTCAAAAAAGATATAATTGCGATGGAGAAGGTACAGAGAAGAGCGACCAAAATGATAAAGGAACAGCTCCCCTATGAGGAAAGACTAAAGTTAGGACTTTTTAGCTTGGAGAAGAGACAGCTGAGGGGGGATATGATAGAGGTGTTTAAAATCATGAGAGGTCCAGAACAGGTAAATGTGAATCGGTTATTTACTCATTTAGATAACAGAAGGACTAGGGGGCACTCCATAAAGTTAGCATGGGGCACATTTAAAACTAATTGGAGAAAGTTCTTTTTCACTCAATGCACGATTAAACTCTGGAATTTGTTGCCAGGGGATGTGGTTAGTGCAGTTAGTGTAGCTGGGTTTAAAAAAGGATTGGATAAGTTCTTGGAGGAGAAGTCCATTACCTGCTGTTAATTAAGCTGACTTAGAAAATAGCCACTGCTATTACTAGCAACAGTAGCGAGGGATAGACTTAGTTTTTGGGTACTTGCCAGGTTCTTATGGCCTGGATTGACCCCTGTTGGAAACAGGATGCTGGTCTTGATGGACCCTTGTTCTGACCTAGTATGGCATGTTCTTAATCAATGTAGACTTATCTTTTTCCATACCTTCTCCACTACTACCGTTTGGCAGAAAAAAAGATTGGTTAATATGGAAGGCCAAAACAACATTTGGGGGTGTTATCTACAGAAGAGTTAGACCTTGCCCTGCTGCATCCCTGTTCTCCCACATTTTTTTTTCCCCTAGCATGGTACCAGACTATAGGGTGTCCCGTGGTTGAGTGACAAAAACCATAGTCTGCATCCAGGCTATACCACACTCTAAACACTCCTGCTACTGTAGCTACCTCTCAGCCACCAGCTGCGGTGCTCAACTGCATGGATTTTTACTTCTTTTTGCTGAGCCTTCGGGGTGTGAAGAAAAAAAAAAAGGTACTCACCCCTTCTGAGTCTAAATGGCATCAACAACCAGGGCCTTCCACACCGGGTGGAGCTTCCTGTAGCTTCCTTCCATTTTTTTTTTTTTTTTTACTTTATGAAGACCCAACTATGTCCAGAGCAGAGAGGAGAGAGACAGGCGAAGGCAGCATATAAGAGGGGAAGGGAGCAGCCCGCAGCCCTACCAGGTATCCTGGGTTCTCAAGCCTCTGGGGTGGAGGACAGGAACTCTCCCTATTAGGGTACTCATCAAATCTTTAAGAGTACTCTAAGGGAACTATAAGGAGCTCAACTGGGACTTTGTTGCCTAGGAGCAAGCTTTCGACTGGGAGAAGCAGCTCCAAAGAACTGTTACCCCAGAAGCCAGAGGGCAACACTAGGCTAAGGACAAACCAAACACTCTGGAAGCTAAAACACCTGTCTAACCATCACAACTGCTAGAGATAGGACTACTGGGATTGAACCAGGACCATACCCTTCTTAAGAGCCCAGAATGAGGTGTGTCCTCTGTTTCCGTCTGTTGTGAAGGAGGGGGAAATCCTATATTCCATTTGCATAAGAAAACTCATTCTCCTTTCCATCTTTACATACATGGGATGCATGTAAAAGTTCGTTCGAAATTTAAGAGGTGTTCAAGTACGGAGAGCAATGAATTGATGGCTTACAACGAATAAGGTTCTCCTCTAGTAGTGTATTTCCCCTGAAGAAGCCGACTGGCGGTGAAACAAGGGCCTTGTTGGGATAGATTAATTTGAGAGAACATGTTTTATAGAAAAATATTTTGAAGGGACAGAACGATTTGAGTAAATATACTATAGAGAAAAAATATCTTGAACAATCTATAGGGGTTTCATTATATGGGTGAAACAAATATGTCATGTAATTAATGTACAATTAGTTCTAGAGATATTGGTGTGTTTAATTAATGAAATAGTTGAGGGAATTTTTATGAATGTGTTAGTATGAATGAGTATGTATGGTTATGGATGTATGATTATGGAGAAGGATGTTTTATAAAGGTGAAGTACCAATATGTGTTAATTACATTTTGTATGTGGATAACGTGCAAATAATGTATAGTGCAATACATTTAAAATTAATAGAGTAGATAAGTACTGTTTGTTACATTGTGTAATAAAAATAATTTTTAATATAAACCATATTTGTTAAAAAATGATATATGGTTCATAAATGATGAGTGGTGTCTATATTTCACTCTGTGTAGTGTTTTGTTGTTAGATATATATATATATAGATAGATAGATAGACATAGATATATAGACCGACCACTCCAGATACTACAAAACACTGCTGCAAGAATTCTGACTAGTAAAAGTAAGAGAGACCATATCACCGAAACCCTAATTAAACTACACTGATAACCCATTGAGCAAAGAATACAGTACAAAACACTATGTACCATACATAAATTAATACATAACAAAAAAGCAGAATGGCTGAACACAGCCCTTCGCGTACACGTCCCTCACAGAAACCTGAGGTCAGCAAACAAAGTACTACTAACTATTCCTTCAGTCAGAACAGCAAGACTAACCTAAGTAAGGGAAAGGGCGCTATCTTTAGCAGGACCTATACTATGGAACACCATGCCTTTAGAAATCAGATTACAAAGAGACATCAAAACCTTCAGAAAAAGTTTAAAAACATGGCTATTTAAACAAGCGTATCACAAAGAGAATGAAGAGTAGAATCCAGGGAAGTGTAGGATGCGGTCAGTAAAACACTCACACACATCACCTTAATCAATATGTGTGTATTTTTTTATTTTTTCATTCACCAAAGGATAAGATACAATTATTAATCTATTTTAAAGCTGAGACAGATAGGAATGGACATGATTTATTACTCCCACCAATTAGTATGTATTATGAAACTATGTTACTGTAACTTGATGGCACCTGTTTCGTTTATATAATTTAATACATTTAGCAACATTAATTTATGTGCCTTATTGTAAACCGTTGTGACTGTATCTAGCTTGACAATATAGACAAGATTTTAAATAAATAAATAAATATATAGACATAGATATATAGATAGAACTGGTGTGTGTGTGTGCACCAGAAGTGCAAGAGAGAATAAGAAATATTTATTTGCTTTTATATACAGACATTCGTTGGTGTACATCACATCGGTTCACATGGCAACAATTGGAATAGTATGACTAGAGGTTGTACTATTTTACATTTAACAATAACTGTGGTTAGAACTAAGGTTACAGGGTAACGAGAAATTAGGGAGCGAACTTTAATAAACTAGTGGCAGAAGCCTTGAGAGGGCACAAGTAACCAGAATAAATGGTTAAACAGGAGAGAAGGTACATGTAGCCAGGATAAACATTTAAACAAGGGGTACGGTGGGTGTTAAAGGGGGGATTAGTGAGGGGGGAGGGTCTCAAAGTTGGATGTGGTGTGTAAAGAGATTGCGGGAGGTGTCTAAAAGGAATGAGAGCAGAGGGAGGGGGAAGAGAAAGAGGTGAGCTGGGGGGGGGGGGGGGAGGGGTTAATAGTTAGAAATAGCCCCAGAAATGGGTGAATCTTGTAGTTTGAAAGAATTTCGGAAAGCAGTTAATAAAAGAAACATAGAAACATAGAAATGACGGCAGAAGAAGACCGAATGGCCCATCCAGTCTGCCCAGCAAGCCTCACACATTTTTTCTCTCATTCTTATCTGTTTCTCTTAGCTCCTTGTTCTATTCCCCTTCCACCCCCACCATTAATGTAGAGAGCAGTGATGGAGCTGCATCCAAGTGAAGAGATAACCTATGAAGTGGCATCTAGAGAAAGGCCTGGCTAAGAAACCAGCTTTGACATTTTTTCAGGTACAGCATTAAAAGTAAAGTGTTCCATATTTTAGGGACAGAGCAGCTGAATGCCTGAAGTATGTTATCCCTTCCTAGTAAAGAAACGACATACACAAGACTAAATATGGGACACTTAACATCAATACTACAACAGGAAAGGCTGGGCCTGGCGCTACCAAGAGAATGCTGTTTCAGAATCTGCAATACATTCTCGCTGCTACTCCCCCCCCCCCCCCCAAAAAAAAAAATTAACTGTTACTTACATTATTTAAGTAGAATAATCATTAGAAATACCAGGTCTCTGAACTTAACTCGAACTTTCCTAGCAATAAATTAAAATAATATTTTTTTTTGGGGGGGGGGGGGGAAGAAGGGAGTAAATGAAATGTAACTAGGTCACTTTCAAACAAAACGAAGACAAAGGCAGGAATCTGGGAGACAGAGAAAATAAAAGGCTGGAGGATTTTATTGTCCGACTAAATTAAGGTGTTTGCGTAGATTTAAGTCTTGCCATCTTTGCTCACCTCTATAGTTAACACCCTGTCTCACTTTACGTCATATGACATCACAAATTCTAATTTATGAAAGCCCTCGCCCAGCCTATGCTTATACGGAAAATCTCGGATTCAGTTCAGCTTCACAAGTTCAATGACATCCCTCCCTCCAATATCAACAATTAGATTTTTTAAGTCATTTTTCTTCCCTTCCCCCCCCCCCCCACCCCACCCCACCCCACCCCACCCCCACATAGAACAAAACGCTCCCTCTCCCCTCGGGGAGCGGTTTGTTTCTTCTCCAGGCAGCCGCAGGCATTTCAGCTCATCTGGGGGCGGGAGTTCAGGGGCCTGCCATCTCCCGACAACGCTCCGAGGCTACACCGAGGTCCTTGCGAGAGGTGGAGGGAGAGCGGGCCACTGCGAGGCTGAAGGCGGGAGCTCTCCGAAAAAAGTCCGGAGAGCGCCATTCTCGACCGAGAACAGAGACAACAGGGGCAGCTGCTGCTGCTGCTGTTGTTATTGCGTTCTTACCTACAGCCTTCTTCCAATCTCCTCCCCCTACCTCGAGTCTCCCTGGTGTCACGGGCCAAAAGACCGGTTACAGTCCACTACCGCGGCTTAGCCGCAAAGGACTCTGGTAATCCACTTCCGGTTCCGGGTTAACTTGGCTAATGGTCTCGCGGCTATAGACCTGCGATAAGCGAGAGCGTGGGTACTGCGTACTGAAAACCTGAGCCATGCAGCTACGCTGTATAACCCTGATCTCTTGAACTGTTTTGTAGGAACAGCTTAACTAGTATGTAAGGAATGTGAAGGCAGTCAGCCAACTTGTCACTGAACTTCTAAGACTGATCCAATAAATTAGTTAATATTTATTTAGTTAACTATTTGTTTATTTAGGTATTTATGTATAACAAATTGCATATATGGTGCAATTCTGAGCCCCTGATGACTCAGCCTGCAAGCTAGAATTGGCTTTTTGACTACTGGTGCTTGAGGCATTTATTTTGGGAACCAGTAGTGCTGAATTTAAATAGACAAATCAGAGCCACTGGGGGAAAATAATTTTATTTTCTCCGTGACAAGGATTAAATTAGTCTGGGATAACAAAATATTTCTATTGTGTTCTCCTTTACTAGATATTACTCCTAAACTGCATAAATATTTAGTGCTGTTTATCCTGCTAAATTCAGACTCAGTCAGACATATGGGATTTTAAAATCCCCACTGGTTGATTACCTCCAAGTTATCCACCTAAGTAATTAACCAGATAAAACTTCCTGATATCTTGCAGGCATTTTGGGGCAGAGTTAGCCAGATAACTCTGGTCATGCCATAGAGCAGTCCTAAAGTTAGCTGGATGCATTTATCTGGCTATCTTTAAGATATTTGGGTATATTCAGCCGTCCCATCACACCTCTCAATATCCCAACAAAGTTAGCTGGATAAGTTTATGTGGCTAACTTTGCCAGCCAGAGAATAGCTGAACATAGACCCCCCTTCCTCCCCAGTTTCTAATGACTGTGAGATGTAGGATTGTGGGTACCTGGAAGAAAACTCATTCTCCTGACATGAAATTCCTGATAAGTTGGTTATACTACAGAGGCTCCCTACTTGAGGTCCGCAAGACCATCCCAGGGAGTCCTCCAGAAGAGATCAAGAAAGTTTAGCTGGAGAAAAAATGAGTGGGCTGCTGTTACCTGTGATTAGTTGAGATGCTGTGTCACAGGCCAGGAAAGAGAAACTGGAGTGTGTTATGGCCCTGAAAACTTCCCCCCACATTGCTACAAACCAGGAGGAGGAGGAACAAAGAGGGACCATTTGCATCCATTTAAAGCTTCAAACATCATTGCCATGTGTTTAGCAGAGGTGAGAAAAAGTGGGACCAAATTGCTGCCCTCGAGAATCATAAACCCCACTGCTGCATTTTGTGAGAATGTGGGAAGAGAGGGGCCAATTGTGGCTGTCAGAACTTTTATAACCTTGCTTGTACACTGAGGAAAGGAGAGAAAAGCTGGGTTATCATAGTGGTGAGAAACATTTCTCACTACTGTCATGTGCTCTCCTACTGACCTGACAGAGGAGAGGGGAGCTATACCAGAAAAGTGAGTAGAATGGCTCAAAGGAAGAAAAGAGTAAATGGGACTGGGGTTGACAAAAGGAGAAAGACGAGGGGAGAAGGAATGAGACAGGAATGAAGGAAGAAATGGAGGATAAAGAGGGAAACAGGAATCCATGATTGACCTAATTAAGAGAAGTGTGGATGGCAGCCTATCAGGGAAGAGAAAGAGAGGACCCCAGGAATCATACTGGATAGAGGCAGAGAGAAAAGGAGGGACAGAGGGGAAGAAGGGTAAGATGACCACCAGAGATCAAGCGGGAGGGAAGATGACAACAACTAGTTGTAGATGTTACGTGCAGCCCCGAAAGGTCTTGCATTCTGTTGAGAAGGCGGCCTCGAAAGGCCTTGCATTCTGTTGAGAAGGCGGCCTCGAAAGGCCTTGCATTCTGTTGAGAAGGTGGTGTTTTAGTGTGCCCTTGGGCCTCAGCCCTACCCCAGACGGATCCAAGACTGAACCGAGGGTTGATGGCGTGTTCCAGCGTGGCTGACGGTCTTACCCTCTGCCAGGCCTGCAAGCTCCCAAGGCCAACAACATGATGATGTTGGAATGTGAATGGTCCTCCAACCATTCCGAGCCCTTTCGGACCTGCCGCTTAGATCGGCATGGAGCAGCAGGCCTGGCCTGAGGACAAGGGCAGACGGGCCTTGACATGAAGACATGACACCAAGGTCGATGCTACGGCATCGCAGATGAAGACATGACACCAAGGCTGATGCGGACGACATCAGAGACGAGGGCTGGAACAAGACATGACACCAAGGTAGTTGAGGACATGACACCAAAGCTGATGCGAAGACATCACGGACCAATTGTTGACGCGACGGCATCAGGAACAAGACGTTGAAGCAAAGACATGACACCAAGACTGATGGAACGGCATCCAGGACGAGACGAGGAACTTGACGAAGTCCAGACGAGACGAGAAGCTGGGAGGGTGAACATTGGCACTGTCTCTCAGGGTGTCTTACTCAGCCCACCTTCACGGGCGGACCCAATGGGCTGGTCGCGGACCACCCTGTCCCACTGCGCGCCCTACACAGCCCGAGGAGGCTGGTCACGGACCACGCTGAGAATGGGACGAGCGCAGGGAAGAATCCAGTCGAGGTGGGACTCCAACGACAGAGCCAGATGTCGTCCGAAGCACCACAAAGGCTGGCAGGACAGGACGGCTCAGGAGCACAGGAATGAATTCCACCTGTAGGCAACTCCACGCTCGGGAAAGACATCATCCGAGAGAGCACGGCCTGACCGGAACAGAAGGCTCAGGAGCGCTGAAGCGAACACCAAGAAGGGCAGGACACCAGGAGGCGAAACACCAGGAGGCGAAACACCAGGACACCTGGACGAGGACCTCAGGCACGAGACATGACGTGACATGAAGAGGAGCCCCACAAAGAAGATCTGACAGAGCCTCCAGAGTGAAGTAACTCTGATGCAAGGTGAAGACATAATGCGAAGACAGCCCTTTTATAGGGCTAGCACAGGAAATTAGTCCATAGGTGGGGCCAGCACACTTCCTGTGTCTGGCCCTTTAAATTCTGTAGAGAGGCACGGCCGTGCACCTAGGAGGAGGAAGCAGGAACTGTGCAGGACCGTGGACAGCGGTCCTGCACCGACGTCGTCGCGTAAGAGCAGGGTTGGGCCTGAAGGCAGGCCACGATGACGGCAGCGGCTCCAGCTGCTGCAGGAGGCCCCGGGGGCGGCTCCAGCCGCTAATTGAGCCCGGGGATGTGGCCTCCTGGCCGCGAAGATCAAGATGGCATCGGCGGCGGCTTCCAGCCACGAAGAGGGTAGAAAGTCCGCGGCTCCAGCCGCGGTGAAGAGGAGACCCGATGGGCGGCCTCCGGGCCGCAGAGGAAGGCAAGTCCACGGCTCCAGCCGCGCGGGAAGGCTCGACTCCGCCGGCGGCTGTGCTGCATCGGGGAAGCATGGGGAAGGTGAGTGCCTGCTCGCGGGGGTTAGCTCCGCGGGCAGGGTTCCATAACAGTAGATATGACATTAAATACAGTTATTTAGTGGGACTCGTGGACAGACATAGAGATCTCATAAGCCTTCTTCCCTTTGAAAAGCAGGCTATTTTGCTTTTTCTAAAATGTTAATTATTTAGTGACTTATTTTCAGTATATATTTGTAAGAATCATAAAAGATAATAAAGAATAAAAGAAAAGCAGACTAAAAAGGGGTCAGTTTTCAGGGATGGTAGATTTCAAAACTTTTTATGTGGGTAATCAATCACCTGTTTATCCATGTGAAAAGGCTGTTTGAAAATTGCTGTTCTACAAAACCGAAGGTAAAAGTACCTGCGCTGTGAACAGCATGTATACTTTTATGGGCAGGGGAGGAATGAGTAGGACTAGATTAGGGGAGGAAAGTACAAGCAGGGATTTAATTTTAAAATCTTTAGGCACACTTTCGCGCATGTATTTTGCACCTGCTTCAAAGCAGATGAAAAGTTTGCAGAAACAAAAGTACTGGCTTTCCCCCACCTGCCCAAGTTTTCAAAAAGAAACTCCGTGGGCAGTATCCCTTTAAAAATTAGATTGCAGGTCTACAGGTGCCGGTGCTGATTTTCTGTCAGATCATGTCAAGTTATTATATCTTATACTTATATTTTTATTTTTTATATATTTTATCGAAAGTGCTTTGGACCTTCATACCACCCTGCGGTTTTCAAGCTTTAATTTTGCTTGTGTGGTCACCGCTCGGGGTCACCTTTAATCGTTGGTCCTTTTTGTCCGTGATGTGCATATCTTTACCTAAAACATTTTTATTACAGAAGAGACTAAAATACTTTTATTGCAGAAGAGACTTAATGGACCCAGTTTGGACTTTTTGGAAAGGATGACTTTCAGATGATTGAAAATATCCGGAGATTCTTTGAAACAGCAGGACGCATAAAAAGTTGGAGAGTCCCTGAGGCAGCAACACGCGAAACGTGATATCATGAGGGCTCTGGGCTCTGGATCCCAAACAAGGGGAAGTATCACATTTGCAATTTTTTAAGTAAAAATTCAAAAAAGTTTCTCTCTCGCTCTCTTTATATATCATTTTCAAAAAGGACCAATGATTAAAGGTGACCCCCGAGTGGTGAAAACACAAGCAAAATTAAAGCTTGAAAACCGCGGGGTGATATGAAGGACCAAAGCACTTTCTATAAAAAAATATAAGTATAAGATATGAAGGAAAATTTTTTGGGATATTGACAAGATAAAAATTTGACATCATGTCAAGTTGCCAACCTGGAATTTTTTTGAACTTGCTTCCTTTTCCCCATTGCGCTAGACTGGAAGGTACAATAGCCTCAACCTTTAATAATGAGGAAAATTTTTAAAGAGCTTTGGAAATTGCGCTCTCTATGAATTCACTTTAGATTATGAATGATTCTGGAATGCATATCATCATTTCTTTTGTTACAGCATGCAACATTAGAAAGAATTTTGTGGGGTCTGAAACGTTTTGAAGCTGAAGAGTGGTCCATGTTCCCTGAAAGGATGGGAACTCCTGTTGTACTATATATATATTTAAATATACACACATACATGTATGTATTTTAAGTTTTTGCATATTTAGGTATGTGATTTGTGAACCGCATTGAAAAATATATTTTTGGATTTTGCGGTATATAAAATTTATAAATAAACATATATATACATACACATATATTTTCTTAGTGTCCAGTCAGATGAATCCAGAACAAGTGGGTTATGCCTCCCTACCAGTAGATGAAGACAGAGCACACTGACGTCACAGTACACATACCCCTGCAGTGACTTCAGCCTGCCAGTATTCTCCATCTCCAGCAGATGGTGGACGTGCATCTCCCCAAAGGGGATTGCTTCAATTTTAAGAAAAGGAGAATTAAGGAAAGAAAATCACCACCCTGCTCTCCTGTGGTGACACCAAATGGACCCGCCCCCCGTTGATTATTCGTGAGGTGATTTCCGTGGTCCCTCAGAGATGTGCCTTGGAAAAAGTAACTGGTTTTGCCAACGTGGACTTAGCTGCTTGAGCAGCTGAAAGGCAGTGGGTGCTGGAAGCCGAGAGCAGCGGTGACCATATCTGTGTTTAGTCAAGTACGGCTGAGCTCTGCTAAGTTTATAAACAAAACAGAGAGACTTACAGGGCTTCCTCCCCCACCAGTCTCCGTGCTCTGCATGCCGTTCCAACGTTTGTCTCGCTCCGTGGGAGGTCAAAGAACATGGGCAGCCTGGCCTGTTCAGCAGCCTTTTAAGGCTAGGCCCCACTCCCAGGTTTTCACTGCGCACCATTTGGTAGGCCGCAACAGCTTTTAGCGTGCTTTATCAGGCTGCCTTCTACAGGCTTGTCAGTTCGGTGTGTGCATCTCCAAGTGACTCCAGGGGCAGTACAGCTGCGTACTGTTCCTTTTTTTCCGAAGGTGGTTATTTAGTTTCACGTGACTCAGTCCCTCTTCCTGCCTTCTCTATTCAGAGAGAGAGATACAGAGGTGTATCGTCTGTTGCCACCCTTGGACGTCAAGCAGTGGCTTGTCAGGTAACTGGAGATTTCTGAGCCTTTACAAAGGTAAGAGCGCCTGTTTGTCTTCATAACGATACTAGACAGGGTGAACCAACTTCCTGGGCTACGATAGCTCGCTGGATTAAAGAGGTAGTCACGGCTGTATGCTTGGATGCTGGGAAGCCGTTTCCTGGTCAGTTTCAGGCTCTTTCCACTTGGGTTCAGGCAGTATCATGGGCAGAAGTTAGGTTGTTGTCTCCTGTCAACATTTGCCAAGCTGCGACGTGACCCTCCTTACACACCTTTTCCAGGTATCCCCTGGATGTTCCAGCCCGGGAGGACACAACCTTTGCATTTGTAATTTTGTCTGGACCATGGGCAGCCTCCCATCCTATTAGGGAGTGGCTTGGGTACATTCTACTCGTTCTGGATTCATCTGACTGGAGCTAAGAAAAAGAAATTATCAGGTAAGTAGTAATTTCTCAATATACCCACACACAAATAATATATTTGTGTGTGTGTATATATATATATATATATATATATATATACACATAGATATATATGTGTGTATTTATATATGGCTACTAGGGATGTGCAGAAAAATGTTTTTCATTTTTGTTATTCGGTTTGTATTTGGGAGGCTTTTTCCCCACAAATTTCGGTTTGTGGATTGTTTGAATCATGAGAAAAAAATCAATAATAAAAAAAAAAAAGCAAAAAATGAAAATAAGGCTGCAAAAATCCTGGGGCCAGGAACCCTCCCAGACCCCACTTACCCAGTCCAGTGAAGATCCGCCAGCTTCGGACTAGGCCCAGGTGAAAGCCTCGGTCTTACGTAGGCCAAGGGCATGGTAGGTCACCGCAACCTCGACCCACTCAAAATGAAGGCTTCGGCCTGACGCAGAGGGTGGGTCGCAACAACTGGGCCTCAACCTAGGATGGGGCCCAGACCCAGGCCTGACGCGGCAACCCGATCTGGAGGCCAAGGCTTCAGCCTAGTTGGGGCCGGATCCCAACACTGGGGCCTAGGATGATGCCAAAGCCTTGACCAGGAGGCCGGGTCCTGGGAGCTCCCCTTTTCGACGCCTTCTTTCTTCAGCTCTTCACTGCTAAATGTCGTCTGCTGGGGTCATGCCGGAGTGAATTAATTCCAGCATATTCACCCCAGTGGATGGCGTCCTTTTGATGTACGACTGCCGGCGTGACCCCAGCGGACGCTGTCATTTGGCAGTGTAGAGCTGAAGAAAGAAGACGTCGGACAGCAGGGTTCCCAGGCCTGGAACTGACCCTGGGCCGAAGCCTTGGCATTGGGACCTGGCCGAGGCCCCTGGGTCAGGTCGTGGCATCAGGCCCATGGACCTGGCTTCTGACGGAACCCGACTGAGCAGGTAAATTGTTTTTTGGGGGTTTTTTTGTTGTTTTTTTCATTTTTCAGGGGCCTCATCTGAGACTCCAGCATCATGGTCGGGCCTAGGCCGCGGTCCCTGCTTCGGCCTATGCCTGAACGCGATGCCGGCACATTGTCCTAGGCTGAAGCCAGGGCCAGATGCATTTTTTAAAAAATTAAACGAATAAGGTTTGTTTAATTTGCGGGGCCCCCCAAATGAAATGAATTAGCCTTATTTATAGCGTTTTGCAGTCTCGTGTTTAAACAAATGCACATCCCTAGTGGCTACTCCTAATGTGGAACCTAGCATTGTGTACCAGTGGTTGGGATTATATTTTCCTAGGTGCATCACTCTGCAATTGTCCACATTAAATTTCATCTGTCAGATGCCCAGTTTCCCATTCTTGCAAGCTCCTTCTGCAGTTCTTCACAGTTTGCTTGTTTTAACTACTCTGAATATTTTGTGTCATCTACAAATTTGCTCATTCCCTGTACGTACCAGGATCAGTCCAGACTGCTGGGTTATGCCTCCCGTCCAGCAGATGGAGTCAGAGAGAAACTGAAAAGCAGATTATTAATGAATGTTAAAACAATATTGTTTCCAGTACATATCCTTGGGGCACCCCACTATTTACCTTTCTCCACTGGGAAAACTGACTGCTGAGTGGTAATGGCAGGCAAGAAGCCTCATTACATAATCTGCAGAGCATTATTGAAGGGTGTGGATTGTGTTTTATTCTTGTTTAGAGTGGGTTGGGTAGGAATAAAAGGGATGCGGGGGCTCCATCCTTGCTTTATGCCCAAGGCCCCAGAATCACCAAGACCACCCCAACTGAATGCTAACTTCAGCTTGTATCTAACTGTAGCTTCACCAGCAGCTGGACATTTTTTCTGTCTTTCTGGCCTCCTGCAAACACTGTTTCTTCAGTCCACAACTTGAACAGACAGTGGCAGTAGGGCAATGAGCGGCACAACAACTGGGAGCCCTGGCACTCACCTGCTGAAGTGCAGGCAACACCAGGCAACCTGTGAGACATAGCTGGTAGAGAGGCCTGGCCCCACTAGCTGAACAAAAGGCAGCGTAGAAGGAACTGAGGGCCCGATGCTGCAGGGGAGATGCCGCCAGAGGAACT
Organism: Rhinatrema bivittatum; assembly: GCF_901001135.1. Lineage (NCBI taxonomy): Eukaryota > Metazoa > Chordata > Amphibia > Gymnophiona > Rhinatrematidae > Rhinatrema > Rhinatrema bivittatum. The sequence goes on along the minus strand of NC_042619.1, from coordinate 243,680,861 downwards.
TCTGTGGTGTGGCTGGTGGAGAGGCCAGGCTATGCCAGCTGAAGAGGCAGGGATTCCAGCTAAACTCAGCAGTTTAGCTGGCAGGAATCCCAAGCCCTGCCAGCCGAAGCAGAAGAGGAGATACAACTGCATGATATGGGGATATGAAAGGAGAAGTAGGAGAGGGGTGAAGGAAGGAAAGATATAAGAGGGAAAGAGGGCACTATACACACCCCACTCACGCACACAACCCCCCCCCCCCTCCCTCACTTGCACACACAAACATCCCACTAGTCACTCACATGCTCCACACATTCACTGACACACACAAACACCCCCTCACTCACACATCCCAGGCACTCACTCATCCCATGCACTCACTTAAGGGGTGGACTGAGTGGGGGAGGCCTTTGTGGAACAGGGATTAGTTTGGGGGTGGGGGAGTGAGTGGCGTGTGATGATAGAGATAGGGGATTGAGGGTACATGTTTTTAGCCCATTTTACTCCATCATTTTTACTAGTACTTTTATACTTTGTGCCAACTGAAGCCAGCTCCACATTTATTTATGTATGTGTTTACTTGATTTAGATTCCACTTTTCAGGCACTTCACCTGCAACAGCCCAGCAGCACCAGTGTTGTCAACTCCTATAAGAAAGGCCTTAAATTCATCGTAAAACCTGTCCAAATTGGGTAAAAGGTAGCTAAATCAAAGTTACTATGCAGATGCCCTAGCAATTCTGAAAACCTTTGAGTTCTGGTTGCCCCAAAAGTGGTGAGGATTGGCAGGTATGTCACACTCACACATTTTCGCTAGTGCCCTGGCACACACACACTCACTCACACACTCTTAAATATGCATACTCCCTCTGCGTCGCACACTCGCCCTCTCTCTAACATACACGCATCCTTGTGCTGCTGTTCATGTGCTCACTCAGCCAGTGCTTCCATTCCCCCAGCAGGCACTACAGCATCATCACAATGTTCTTACACTCACTTTTAGTCATTCTCCAGTCTGCAGCATTGTTCACCGAGAGCCCACTGCCCCTCTCCGAGCTCACGTAGAAGCCTCAATTGCTGACTGGCAGCACACGCATGGTGGTGGTAGTACTGCTGCAGTCTTCTGCTTGTTTTGCAATTACAGGGACTGGCTCCCCTATGAATTGCAATCAAGAGCTAGGCATTTCCCCTGGCTACTTCCCTTTTCTGTAACTAAGCTTGCTTTCAGATTCGCCCCCCACAGAGTTTTCCATTGGTTCTGGCTAATTATTTAAGGTGGACTCCTGACCCCTTTCCACATGAGATTGGTGAGTGGGAATGACTACATCATGAGGAGGGAGCAAAAGGGGTGGGGCTTTGCAAAACAAAAACATAAATATGTAACCGCACCCCAGTGTGTGCATATCCTGTATCAGTAGGACCATACAAGTATTTTGTAAATTCTTTGAGGAAGGGACCCTGATTAGCTTTTTGCCCCTTTTCTTCAGGGTATGTGTCCTTTAGCTTGGAGATGAAAGGGTTCCTCTCAGGTCCTAGTGCAGGGGTGGCAAACTTCCGTTTAGGTATCTCTGGGAGAGGGGTACTTTCTATTCATTGTGCGACAAGTGTCAAATAACCACTGGATGAGTGTTTAACTTTAAATCTTTACAGTCAACACCAATTGGATAATAGCACAATAAATATGATACAGAGCCACAGTTCTTTTCTCTGGTTACAATTCCTTAATCCTCTAACTGTGCAGGAGTCTCTTCTGGCAAGCAAGAAAACTTTCCACCTATCTGGATTTAGAGGATGGCAGTCCCCGTGGGAAGGGCAACCTTTAGATGGTCAGGAAACCCCTTCTGAGCTGGCCCAAACCTGTCTCCTGCACAGAGAGCAAAATCTCTCTCCCCCCAGAGATTTTTGAAAACTCAATTTGGTGTCCTCCAAATTGTAAATTCTTACTCACATAGGCCTGGATTCACAGAGAATCGTGAATCCCGGCGCTAACGGGGGGGTGGGCCTGCGAAAGCCAGCAGCGATTGCACCTCCGCAGTGCTATCGCTGCCGGCTTTCGCACCCAATAGCGCCATCGTAAAAGGTGGTGCTATTGGGCGCACTACTGGCAGCGAAAAGGGTTCTTACCTTTTCGCAGCCAGCGATCTTTCCGCCGCATCTGCCCCGACTCCTCCTCTTCTGGGGCCGACTCCGCCCCGAGCTAGCTATCGCACGCGAAAAGCTACGAAAATGACCCCCATAGTTAGTAGTTCTTTTTTTTTATTTTTCCTCCATGGGGATCCCTTTTGGGTAGGAAGAAGGGCAGAAAACACATTCTCCCAGATCTTCAAAACTAACTTCTTCTGATTTCCCAAAAAGGAAACAACATCGGTGTTGTCCCTTGCAAAGGGTCACCACCACTTCAGGGGCAGGTCTTCCCTATCCATGAGCATCCCAGACACAGAGTTCCCTGTGCCCTAGATCCAGGAAAGGCCCAGGTGGCCAGCAAGGCTCCCTCCAAGTAAAAGCCCAAAATATTCCCAGGACAGCCACACTGCACGTTGGGAGAAGAGTACAGCAGTGGTGCCCTTGACCTGCCCTGAAGGATTCCAGGCAAGATGGAGCCTAGGCCCCCAAGTAGACTAAAAATATAATTAAGGCCAAAATCTCCAACTTTCTTCTTGAACTGAAAACTTAGATTGCCCCCAGAGACCTTTGCGGGGCTCTGCTAAAAAACCTCTGAATCCAGCACCCTCAAGGGGAGGGGCTGAACACGAATGAATCCTCCCATAATTAATTCTAACTACACTAACCCTCTTTCCCAGGGCTTCCTGGTGTTAGGTGAGTCACAAAGATTCTTAAGAACCAAGAGATGTAGTCAGAAACCAATATAACATGTGGCAGAAAAATACAGCAATAATCCCAATCATTTTGGGTGCAATAATTGATCTGATTAAAAAGAATTTTCAAGTGTATCTTGATATGTTGCCTGTGAAGATTACACCCTATGAACTCCAGAAGGAAGCTCTCTTTGGCACAATGTAAGTACTAGAGTGTAATAGCAGTAAATTTGAGAGATTGAGATCATCCCCAGCGTGCCAAGTTCATTCTTGTCAAGGTATACACAAAACAAACATTTGGAGAAAGTGCAACCCCCCCCGACACACACACACACACTCCTTCCCTTATGCAGTTTGACGCAGTCTGCATTGATGATTTTTGTTGTTGTTTATCTTCAGGCATTGGTTTGCAAAATAAACTTCTTCCCTCTTTGAGATGACGTCTTCCAAGAAGATGATGTGGAAACGAGTGGTGATTCCCACAGGCCTGGAGGCAAAAAAAAATTCAGTCTGTCTCCAGGCTTTCTTAAAACATACTCTTTATTCACAGCTTCATTGATATAGACAACAGTAGACTGATTTTACCTTCAGACTGTACTCTCTCTCTATTCAAAGTTGTGCTGCTTCATCTCAGGTCAATGTCTGGACAATGTTACACACAGGAGCTGCCTTCCTCCTGGAGACCTGGACCTGGTCTGGTTATCCCAACCTGGATCCCAGCTCTTATTTCCCAGGCATCTAGCCTGGTCCTGCACAGGTAAATAGGGGAACACTAGGGGCGCAGCCTCACACACACACATTTATTTGCAAGTTAGATACAAGGTAGGTATTCGCAGTAACAGTAGTAGTGAGTGGGAAAAAGTTAAAGTCCACAAAACTTAAATAGCTGTTCAAGGAGTTGTTTTATTCATTTACAGAAGATAACATCTTAATGAATCATGTTCACAGTCCCCCGACATGGACCATGTTTCGTTTGCAGCGGGAGGGACCAGATCTGTAAACGGGAATGAAATCAAAAGTTCATCAGAATGGACCAAAAACATGGCAAAACAAGCAAGCCTCAACAAATGTCAAAGTAATTAAATTCAAAATAAGGACACATATGGAAAAAAAATATATAGAGCACCAGATAAACTTCAGCAGGGGCCAGAACAAATGAATGATGATATGTAATAGAAAACAATAAGGAAAGCAAAAACAGAAAAAAGATGGTTAACCAATACTTAAATGACAGAAATCCAGGGCAAACACTAGAAAAAATATAATACGAGCAGTCCCATATATATAAATGACAGAAATCAAAGGCAAAAACTGGAAAAAATAGTACAAGCAATCCCGTACATGTACATGCATATAAATAACAGAAATCAAAGGCAAACACTGTAAAAAAAAAAAAGTACATATTTATGTATATATATATATACATACCAGGGGAATCAGGTTGGGGGCAGGGGAACAACAATATCTGGGTGAGTGAGGGTATCAAAGGGCCTTTGGAAGGGGGATAAGGGAAAGAGAGGATGTGGATCTGATTTTACTGCCATACATCTCAATTACAGACTTCCTACACTTACTACTACTACTACTTAACATTTCTATAGCACTACTCGATGTACATAGTGCTGAACAAATAACACATAAGAGACAGACCCTTCTAAATAGAGCAAACCATCTGATCAAGTATTTCCCCGTCCTTGGACAGGCTTTTACTATTAATATAATATACATGTTGTATGCGTGCCAACAAGTTTTCTCCATCTGAAAATCTGTGTGACAGAGTGTGTGCATGTGTGTTCCAGACATTGGCTGGCAGTGTGGTTGTCTCCTTACTTGATAACTGGTTCCAGAGCTGATTGATTGGCAAGGCCAGGATTCCAGGATATATATATATGTATATATGAGAGTTGTAGCTAAACTTGTGGGGGACCCAATCGATTAGCATGAATGGAAGGGGGGACTGCATCTCAGAGTACACTCTATTACTTAGGAAAAATATGAAATTTTACATTGGAGAATGCTGAATTCTGCCAGCCTCCAGGTCACATGCTGACCCCTGAGCGTTGCAGTTTGGTGTGTTTTGGGGAGTTGTTGAAGCTCATGCAACAGGGAAAGTACAGGAAAGGGGTCAGATAGGCATGGATTTTCAGAACCAGCCCACGGGCTATTTCTTACCATCCTATGCTACTAATGCCTACATCTCACTTGTATATCTCCAACTTACATCTCACCAGTTGTGTACTGCTGAACTCCAGTAACCCTCCCCCTTCCCCAAGATGTTATCTGCCCTAATTTCGCTTCAGATGTACCCAACAATTTGCCTATGGTATCCTACCATATGTGCCTCATTTGATATTAACCCTATTCTACTGTCCTTTACATATTTGTATTTTTTTTGTTCTGTTATAACTCATTTTGAGCTCTCATGATGGAAAAACTTGTAATAAATAAATGATGATGTAGGGACCTATTTTCAGCTAAATTTAGGGGCCTTGGGTCTGCTGGTGCTGATTTGACAAACTACTTAAAACAGTCAACATCAAATAAATAATAAAATCACAAAATAAACATAAATTAACTAAAATAAACTAAATCAGGTAAAAAAAAAATGAGATCAATAACAAAGCAAACAATGCCTACAATTAGAAACAGAAAATATTTAAGTCGGCATATTAACTATTTCTGACTATTTGGTATTAATGTTGCTAATGATATCTGTGTTAATGTTCTTATATGCTATATACTGATTTGTAAAGTCTTGGCAGTGGTCAATAAAAATGCCTTCAGATAAGAACCATGTTTAAGAGCCACACTCTGCACTGCTTCTAAAAACAGATAATTCCCCATGAGCCTTTCTTTCAGGCCGATACAGTACAGTGCGCTCCGGTGGAGCTCACTGTTAACCCGCAATTGGACGCACATTTTCCCTTACCCCTTATTCAGTAAGGGGCGGAAAACGCGCGTCCAACCCGCCGAACCTAATAGGGCCCTCAACATGCAAATGCATGTCGAGGGCCCTATTAGTATTAGGTATTCGCGCGCGATTCAGAAAGTAAAATGTGCAGCCAAGCCGCACATTTTACTTTCAGAAATTAGCGCCTACCCAAAGGTAGGCGCTAATTTCTTCCGGCACCGGGAAAGTGCACAGAAAAGCAGTAAAAACTGCTTTTCTGTGCATCCTCCGACTTAATATCATGGCGATATTAAGTCGGAAGTCCCGAAGAGTAAAAAAAAGTTAAAAAAAACAAAAGCATTGGAAGTCGGCCGGTGGCTGTTGGGTCGAAAACCGGACGCTCAATTTTGCCGGCGTCCGGTTTCTGAGCCCATGGCTGTCAGAGGGCTTGAGAACCGACGCCGGCAAAATTGAGTGTCGGCTGTCAAACCTGCTGACAGCCGCCGCTCCTGTCAAAAAGGAGGCGCTAGGGATGCGCTAGTGTCCCTAGCGCCTCCTTTTGCCCGTTTCTACCGCCGGCCTTCATTTAAATACTGTATTGCGCGCACAGGCGAGTGGCCTGTGCGCGTGCAGGGAGAGCGGGCGTTCGCCCGCTCTCCCGCAGACTTTACGGAATCGGCCTGTTTCTTAGGAAAGGTATTCCATATGCTCAGGTCAATGTATGAAAAAGCTTCCCTTTTTGTATCTACTAACAGAACAGCTTTTATAGATGGGAGCAGAACTGGCAGAATGTACTGTGCAAGTTGTGTTTTTGCATAGGGTGGCAACTCAGAGGGAGCAGCCACCTGGGACGCAGTGGCTCAAAATAAGAAGATGTCCTGCCAGTGGTTGAAGAAAAGAAGAAGCTCTGCTGGTGGTAGGAAAAGCCCCACAGGTCACCAGCGGAGCCCAACCTGCTGGCAGCTGAAATATTGGAAAGGTCCTTCTGATGGTCAAAAAAGAGATGAAGCCCCATGGGCCACCAGTAGTAGTAAAGAAAATGAGAGGCCCCCAGCTTAAAGTAAAACAGTCTATTAAAGAAAAAGTTTAAAAAACCAGTGATAAAATCTTAAACGGGCATCTCCATTTCAGCTGAGGAATTCCAGGGCTGGTGGAATGTGATCCCTTCTCTTCAACCCTAGAAGTATATTGACAGCTGTATTTTGTATAAGTTGAATCTTTGATAGGCTGACATTCAGTGAATTGCAGGAGTCTATCTGAGTAGAAATTAGTACATAGGTCACAGTGACTAAATCCCTGTTTTCTAGGTAAGATCTCAGATTAAGAATTAGTCTTAAGTTGTGAAAAGAAAGAAAGAAAGAAAGAACTAACCACACTTGCATACCAGAGTTTAAATTCATTACTACTCAAAGACAGTGCTCAAAATATATTATTTTGTCAAATAGAGAGTGCAGAATTTTGCAAAATTTTGAAATATTGTGTGTCAAATTTCCCCAGGAATAATGTGCATGCCAGCAGAGGGCATTAGGGACCCAGTATATATAAGCAGTAGTTTTCAAACTTTTTTTTTCCCTCAAGACCCAACATTTCTCCCCATAAAAATGAAGGACAGTATTTGCTCATAGTTATTTTAAAATACAAATTTTGTCTGCATATATCAGAGGTAAGTAGCATAGAGTACCACCTCCAGTGCCATCAGTGGGAGGAGTAGGACTCCATCCTACCTGTCACTGGTTTATGCAGACAAAAATTGTATTTTCCTAGCGTGTATCCAGATGGACTCAGGACCAGTGCGTTATGTGCTCCCCTGCCAGCAGATGGGAGACAAAGTCAGATTTAAAAGCTGACGACACCCTAGATATACCCCTGCAGTAACCTCAGCTCTTCAGTATCTCTCCGTCTTCTTAGCAGATGTGGACGCTATCCCCACACTAATACGGGGTTAGCGGGATTGCAGCACTAATCCAAAGAAAGAAAGTTTTAACCTTAAAGGAAGATTGAGCCCCGCTCTCCTGTGGTGATACCTAAGGGTCCCTCTCCCAGTCGAGAATTCCTGAGGTGATTTCCGAGATCCCTCAGGTGTGCCTTGGTCCGGAATCCGGTCTCCAGCATGGACTTAGCTGCTGAAGCAGCTGAAAGGCAGCGGGGTGCATAAGCCGAGCACAGCAGTGAAGGCTAAAGCCCTCTTCCCCCTCCCCCCCAGCCAGAGACCATCTCTGTACTCAACCAGTAAGCACTGAGACCAGGTAAGTAGAGAAGAACTCCAATCCAGAGACGGGGAAAGGCTTCGGTAAGTCTTCCTATGGTCTCCTTACTCGGCGTGCCCTACCGACTTCATTCCCGATCCGCCCGGGCAAGGTAAAGGGGTTACGAACGGATTGAGCAGGCCCCCGATGGGCTAGGCCCCGTTCTTGGCTTGGTGGGTCATCCATGTGCCGATCCACGGCAGCGCCATCTTGCGTGTGGTTGGCTGCAGCGCCATCTTCCTCCTCAGACATCGGTATGCACGTGCAGGCCGGCCTCTTCTGCGCCTAATGTGCACATATATGTGCGCATAACTGAGCGCAGAACCTCGTGCATAACTTCGCACACAGCCGTCCGCTCAGACATATACGCACCGAGGTGAGCCTGTGTGCGCCTGATAGACATAATGGTTAAGGGGCAGATTTTTAAACTTACGCTCCTGGGGTACATTTGTGCACGCTACCCGGCACGCAGAAATGTACACCTGATTTTATAACATGCGCCCGTTTCCGCACGCATGTTATAAAATCCAGGGTCGGCGCGCGCAAGGGGGTGCACGCATGCGCCTTGTGAGCGCCGAACCCGGATGGCTTGGAGGGAACCTTTTCGCCCCCCCCCCCCCACCTTCCCCTCCCTTCCCATATGTAACCCACTCCCCAGCCTTAACTAAATCCCCCCCTACCTTTGTTCTACTCACTATGGTGCGCTGGCGCCAGCCGGCTGCCAGCACACCATGCCCCAGCACAGGCTACTGTGCCGGAGCACTTGGCCCTGCCCCGAACTGCTGCACACCCCTGGCCCCGCCCACGAACTGCCGTCATGCCCATGGCCCCGCCCCGGACCACCCCTTTTTCGAAGCCCCGGGACTTGCGTGCGCCACCAAGTCTATGCAAAATAGGCTTGGCACGCACAGGGGTAGGTTTTTGGGGGTTGCGAGCGTAACTCTTTGAAAATCTACCCCTATATGCGCAAACCGCAGAAGCCATGGCCCCAGCAACAAAGAAAATCAGGAGTCACTGTTGCGCTCTTGGCCGCTCTTCGCCCTCGCTCCACCCTCTCTACCTCTGTGGCGACTCCCTCCGGGTCTGATGGACGGCTTGCTGCCACGGCGTCTCCATGCCACGTCTCCCGACATCCCCAGACCAGCTCGACGCTGCGGATCCGCCATGTTCCTGATGATGTAGGGTGCGTGCGCCAGTGGCGTAGCCAGAATTGATTTTTTGGGTGGGCACAAGGTTAACATGGGTGGGCTGTAGGCATGCAGGTCTACTAGTTGTTTTTTTACTGATAAATAATGCCAAATTATGCAGCACAGCATTCACATCTACGCCTAAGTATGAGGTTTACTTAATGATACAAACATAATTCACGGTGATTTGTGGTACTTTAGCCTTCTTATTATTATGATTTTATACACGGCTCCTACCTGTCCATAAATTTTGAGAGAGCGGTTGTGTTGCTTATATTTAAATTGCTAACATCTCAAAATATAGATATATATTTTTACCTTTGTTGTCTGATCTTTGTATTTTTCTAATCAGTTGGTCCTGGTCTCTTTTTCCCATTTTTTCCCTTATAGCTCATTTCCTAATTCCTTTTCAGTGTCTTTCTTCTATTACTGTCTTCTTCCCTTACACACACACACACACACATACACGCTTTCTCTCACAGACTCCCTCTCACACACTCAAGCTCTCACTCTCATATGCTCCCCCCCCCCCCCCAAGCTCACATTCAAGTTCTCACTTTCTCACCCCTCCCCAGGCTTATATTCTTATGCACACACAGACGCACATCCAGGCACCCATTCTCACCCACACACATAAACCCAGACTCCCATTCTCACCCACAAACCCATGCTCCCAGTCTCACCCACACATATTCAAGCTCCCATTCTCATCCATACATATACACATTTAAGGTACTATTCTCACCCACACATACACACATTCAAGCACCCATTCTTATCCACATATTCAAGCTTCCATTCTCACCCACCCACACAAACCCAGGCTCTCATTCTCACCCATATATACACACATTCAAGCTCCCATTCTCACCCACCCACAAACCCAGGCTCCCATTCTCAACCACACATACACACATTCGAGCTCCCATTCACCCACATATTCAAGCTTCCATTCTCACCCACATACACACCCAGGCTCCAGTTTTCACCCACACACACTCCCATTCTCATCCACACATACACATTCAAGCACGTGCACAGCTTCCGCTTTCTCCCCCAGAGCAGGAAGATCAGCTGCCTCTCCTGCTGCCACCGGACTCCTGCTATCTTCGGGCGTCCGAACTTCCTGTCGGGGGGGGGGGGAGCGGAAGCGCAGCGCACAACGTCCGCTTCCTCCCTCCCACCCCCCAAGCAGGAAGATCGGCGGGCAGTACGGCCTGACGCCCGAAGATAGCAGGAGGCCGGTGGCAGCAGGAGAGGCAGCTGATCTTCCTGCTCTGGGGGAGAAAGCGGAAGCTGTGCGCGGCGCTTCCGCTCCCCCAAACAGGAAGTTCGGCGGGCCGTTTGGTCCGAAGATAGCAGAACGGGTGGCAGCAGGAGAGGCAGCTGATCTTCCTGCATTGGGGGGAGGAAGCGGAAGCTGCCCGCGGCGCTTCCGCTCCCCCAAACAGGAAGTTCGGCAGGCCGTTTGGTCCGAAGATAGCAGAACGGGTGGCAGCAGGAGAGGCAGCTGATCTTCCTGCATTGGGGGGAGGAAGCGGAAGCTGCCCGCGGCGCTTCCGCTCCCCCCCCCCTCCCGAACAGGAAGACCGGTTGGCCATACGGCCGCAGCAGCGCTTCCCCACGTGTGCCGTGATGGCGCGCGAGGCGTGGGTTCTCTTGTTTGCTGTCGCGGGGATGGGATCCCGCGACAGCCTTGCAGTTCCGGTGCCAGTTGGGTGGGCCTGGGTCTAAGTTGGGTGGGCACCTGCCCACCCAGGCCCACCCGTGGCTACGCCACTGGCGTGCACGCGCTCCGAAGTATGTACTTTGGCTCCCCTGCCCCCGCCGGCGAAGGTGAATGAATGCAATTTGGGCACTCAAGGCAGCACATTAGCGAACGCCGACGTCACACGCCATGATGCCAAACGTTGTGACATCACGCCTTGAGTGCCCCTATTGCACAGGCGTGTATTCATTCACCGCCGGCGGGGGCTGTTGGAGGCCGCTTTCGCTGCCGGCTCCCTCCACCTCGGTAAATACGCGCCCGCCGGCTCCCACCTCGACGAATGCGTGCCCGCCGGCTCCCGCCTCAAAGAATGCACGCCCGCCGGCTCCTGCCTCGACGAATGCGCGCCCGCCGGCTCCCGCCAGTAAGTTTACTTTTATCACACTTTATTCCCTTTTGTTTTAACTTTCGCCCTGCGCCTTGCTTGGGAGGGAGGGAGAGAGGACCATCCACTTCCTGGTACCTGTCATTTGAAATGACAGGCACCAGCGCACCCAGGATACTGTATAGGCGCTGTATAAAGCGCCTATACAGTAAAATGGGTTGCGCGGGCCTAACACTTCACGGACGCTTCTTGGACGCGGCTTGCATTTGCATGCTATTTAAATACAGTATCGAGCGGTAGGTGATCCAAACTGTGCGTGCGGCAAGCGCGGGTGCGCCCGGCCGTAACGCACCTCTTCCTACCGCTCCTTACTGTATCGGCCTGATAGATAGATGCGTGCGGCAAACGCGGGTGCACCCGTCACTAACGCAGCTCTTCCTACCGCTCCTTACTGTATCGGCCCGCTTGTGAGTTACTATTTCAGATAGGAACCGGTACTCACTCCTCGAGGGCCCATGTTCCTAAATACTCTGAAGATTCTCTACTGTCTAGAAGCAATCGCAGGTACAGACATTGTGAGTTACTATTTCAGATTACAGATAGGAACCGGTACTCGCTCCTCGAGGGCCCATGTTCCTAAACACTCTGAAGATTCTCTACTGTCTAGAAGGTATCGTATCATATCATAGACTTTGCAGTCAAATTCATATCATAAGTTAAGTATCATATCTTAAGCATCATATCATAGACTGTTTCAGTTTAAGTTCCTTGTACCAGTTTTTGCATTCACTTGTTTTATGTGCTAGCTGTATCAGTTCTTGTATTTACTTGTTTCATGTACTGGCTTTGAGCGAAGTTGCAGTTGTTTGTAAACCGGAGTGATCTGTATCCCATATAGGAATCTCGGTATATAAAAGTTAAAAATAAATAAATAAATAATACAGACATGTGTGAGTTACTATTTCAGATTACAGCTAGGAACCGGTACTCGCTCCTCCTAATCTGTCGCCAAAGGACCCAGCTAACTTCTGCCCAATAGCTAACCTGCCTCTGATTTCTAAACTTACGGAAAAGATAGTCAACAAAGGGCAGGATCATTGTGGGACCTTAGAACTGAGAGTACATTGTCTCATTACCCAGCTTTGCAAGCATTGCTGCTGTCTCCATCACCACAATGGACCCAGCTTCAATGAGGAAAGGTCCTTGGTAGTGAAAGGGGCAATTGTTGGTAGTAAGAAGAGGAGGGGCTGGGGCAGAGGAGGGGCAAGCGGTCATTTTTCTCTTTTAAAATGTTGGTAACCCTATCTATTTCAAGTAGGAGGCATGTTGCAGAGCACTCGGGCATGAGGTGGAGGTGAAAATGTGCCAGATCAGCAGGCAAGTGGTGTGGTGCGGTGCAGTACTTGGTGTACCTCCAAAAGCTGTTGGGCATAAATTGGGTTTAGCCAAGCAGGATGAGTGAATCCTAGCTATCATGCCCTTGGCTGTGGCATGGTTGAAGCAGCTTGGCAGGTGAACTCACTAGGCTCATACTGACAGCAGGTGGACATGCTTGACTGGAACGAGGACTGGGCTTCACCTATATAGCCCCATTCCCCACAGGTTGAGCCCTTGGATTCCAGGGGTTTGCAGGGCTTAGGTGAGGTCCCAAGGAGAATAATTAGGCAGAGTCCAATAGTAGGCCAAGGTCAGGGCAGGGAGCTAACAAACAGAGGTCGAGTCCAGGCAGAGGTCAGGGCAGGTGGCAATCAAGAAGCAAAGACAAATCTAAGGCAGGGGTCAGAACTAGAAGTCAGGCAGAGGATGAACAAGACAAAGACAGACAGGGACAAGGTAGGATACAAAGTTGTTCCCAATTACGTATATTTCAGCAATCACTCATTCAGGTAACCGAAATGTCCAAAGGGATGCATAACAGACAACTCTTAGTAATCAATACGTCCTCTCAGCAGTATTCCTTCTAGCTAGTGGGGTAGCATGAAATAAAAAGGCACAACAAAAAGAATGAGCAGATTGTAAAAATCCCTCCCTCCCCTCAGGACATCAAATTCTAGAAGAAAAATATGAGCATCCTATTACATGGAGCACCTAGAGTAATACTGTACAGAAATAATCAACAGCTGAAGTCTCAGTAATATGGCAGAGAAAAGCAGATTATGGGGCAGGCATGTCATTGAGGATAAGGCTCCGTGCTAAGGGTGATAAAGTAAGGAGATAAATCTCCCAGCATTTATAAAATACTCGCCTCAGGAGAAACCATTCAACTTTGCTTTGGTTATGTATTTATCTAATAAACATGTCTGATGAAGCGGGTTACCTAATTGTGTTAAAGTGGGAGGATCGGTGGAGGTCCACTTTTGCAATATACATTTTTTGGCAAGCACTGTCACCAATTGGACCCACCATTTAGCATACCTAGACCGAAAGGGGATACCTCTACTATCATCCCATAGAAAAACGTTAAGATGAAATGCAAAAGAAACTCCACAGTGGGCCAATAAATAGCAGTGTACCTCATACCAGAACAAACTGATATGGGGGCAGGACCAAAATTGGTGGCCAAGCGTACTATGGGGTGCCTTACATTTGAGGCAACAACCAGTTTCCCTATTCCCCAGTTTGCTCGCCTGTGCCGATGCCATATAAAACCGGTGTAAAAATTTGAACTGAACTTCCTGAAGAGGAGTTGGCAACGACAGAGACTGGGCCCTTGTAAAACATTGCCTGTAATAAGGGGTGGTTAACAAGGTTCCCAGGTCCCTATTCCATCCCGCAACCTGAGTATTCCAGTTAGGGGTAGATTGATATTTGCCCAGAAGTTTATACCAGAAAGAGAGTCTATGGCGAGACAGGTCAACCATATCTAAGAAGTCTGAGAGAAATTCCCAAGCATGGTCATGTGGATCTGGTAATACTAATGAGTGTAGGAAGTGGCGTACTTGTAGGTAAGCATAAAAGTGTTGGGGCGGAAGGTCATACTTTTCTTGTAGAGTTGCAAAAGTATAAACCTTATTAAGGTCATCTATTAAATGCACCACAACCTTAATCCCGCTCTCCTCCCAGTCCCCAAAAACTCGATTGTGCAGACCAGGCGGAAAATCCTTATTGCCCATCAATGGCAGAAAATGAGTGGTACTGCGGGAGAACTGAAAACGCCGGCAGGCCCAGCACCAAGCTACATATGTGGGCTTGATCAGCACACAGTCGGGCCAATACAGTAAAGTTCGCGGGAGAGCGGGCAAGTGCCCACTCTCCCAGCACGCGCACAGGCCAGTGTCCTGTGTGCGCGATACATTAAAACAAAATATTTAAATTAGGGCCCGCGGTAAAAAGAGGCACTAGAGACACTAGCGCATCCCTAGCACCTCTTTCTGGACAGGAGCAGCGGCTGTCAGTGGGTTTGACAGCCAACGCTCAATTTTGCCGGCGTCGGTTCTCGAGCCCACTGACAGCCATGGGTTCGGAAACCAGACACTGGCAAAATTGAGCATCTGGTTTTCAACCCGAGAGCCGCGGGCTGATTTAATTTTTTTTTTTTTTAATTATTTTTAACTTTTGGGACCTCCGACTTAATATCGCCATGCTTTTCTGTGCACTTCCCCGGCGCTGGCAGAAATTAACGCCTATCTTTGGGTAGGCGCTAATTTCTTAAAGTAAAATGTGCGGCTTGGCTGCACATTTTACTTACTGTATCACGCGGGAATGACTAATAGGGCCATCAACATGAATTTGCATGTTGTGGGCGCTATTAGTCTCGGGGGGATTGGACACGTGTTTTCGACACACTATTACCCCTTACTGAATAAGGGGTAATAGCACATACATATCGGCCTGTATGTCTGAGATAAAAGGGGAACAAACTAGGGGTTTTGTGAAGAATATAAGCGAGGCGTAAGGGTTGAATCTGTAAATGTTCAATCACTAAGGGGGTATAATAGGAGGTGTGCATGAGCCAGTCCGCAGCATGTCAGAGCTGACAGGCCACATTATAAGTTTTAAGTCCCCATCCCCCTTGTTTTCGTGGGAGGCGTAGTATTTTAAGGGCAATACAAGGTTTGCCGCCCCTCCAAAGGAGTTTGCATATTTGGCCATCCAGTGTACTCAACTCGTGCTTCGACCTTATTTTCTTTTCTAACCACTGTCACACACGGAACCAAGGATTTCAGCATATTGTTCACGATGATACCTAGATCTTATTACAGAACTGATAGTGAATCCCTTAGTAGACAACAGTCTTACCTTAGGCCAAAGCGGTCAAGCTTAGAGTCGAGACCAGTCTGGTCCCTGCAGGTGGTAACAGGCGAGAGGGTCCAATCCAAGTTAAGGGCAGGTAGCAAGAAGACAATATCCAAGTACAGTCCAGAGTCAGGGCAGGCAGCAGGCAAAAGAAGAACCAAATCCAATCCAAGTCCATGGCAGGTAGCAAGAAGATAAAACCAGGCACAGTCCAGAGTCAGGAATGCAAGAATCACGGGAATCCAACGAGAGTACCAGCACAAGCAAGCCTATAGCCGAGGCAGTGCTGTGCTGGAACTGGGGCTTTAAATATCAGAATTTCCCACGTAAACGCGGGGCCTTCCAGGAGGGGTGATGATGTGCAAGGAGTGGGCGGAGCCAGGATGCGACTCACTCTGGGTCATGCTAGAGCTGGGAAACACCGCTGAGCGGCAGCATTGCAGGGAGCCCTCAGCATCGAGGATCGTTGAGTGGTAACTGATCTTTTTCCTGGGTGGTGACTCCTAATATGGAACCTAACATTGTGTAATTAGAGTTTAGATTATTTTTCCCTTGCATCACTTTTCACTTGTCAACATTAAATTTCATCTGCCATTTGGATGCAAAAATCTCCCAGTCTTGCCTGATCCTCTGACAATTTCTCCCAATCCGCTTGTGATTTAACAACTAGTATTCATTTTTTGTCATCTGTAAATATGATCATCTCACTCGTTGCTCCCTTTACCAGATCATTTACAAATATATTTTAAAAAACACCAGTATTAATATAGATCCATGGGGCATGCCACTATTAACCTTCTTTCATTGAGAAAACTGACCATTTAGATGTACTGTTTCCTGTTTTTTAACCAGTTCATAATCCACAATAGGACATTGCTTCCTATCCTATGACTTTTTAATTTTCTCAGAAATCTCTCATGAGGGACTTTATCAAACACCTTTTGAAAATCCAGATGCACGATTAATAATCCCTTCATAAAATGTAGCAGATTGGTAAGACAAGACTTCTCTTGGATAAATCCATGTTGGCTGTTTCCCATTAAACCACATCTACCTATATGTTCTGTAATTTTGTAACAGAAGAAGAGAATTGTACTACTGATATACAGTTACATGGATTACAGTTTTTCCTGCTGCTAGCAGCACAGCTAGGACAGAGTGACAGTGACTGCAAGAAAACACTTTATTTTCTCTAAATTTAAACCTTTCTTTTATCTTTTCTTTAACTCTGGATCTTTGAAGCACAGAGATTCAAAATCTCTGCCTTCTCTGACAGAGTTGTAGCAAAAGGATCACTGAGAACAAAATAATTACTGGCTGGTAAAAATGCTCTTAGTTTCACGTTCACCTAAAAAATGTATGAGGTCAATCCATGCAGCTGCCAAAGGCTGGTTGAAAAAGTAATGAAACATGATTGGTCCTGCTCTTTCCTTGTCCCATCTCCAACCAGCTCAGGTATGTCTGGCTTTGTTTCTGTAAAGAATTTCCATAGCAAATTTTTTAGACTCTTCCCTTGCCCCCAATAACTTCGTAAGAATGTAAGAATTGCCATATTGGGTCAGACCAAGGATCCATCAAGCCCAGTATCCTGTTTCCAACAGTGGCCAATCCAAGTCACAGATACCTGGCAAGTACTCAAACATTAAATAAATCTCAAGCCACTATTGCTTGATATTTATTGCTTTTGGTTTTCACTTACCTGCAATTGAAACACTATGAAATTGGTCTAAGACCAGTCTCACTGAGGAATTTCAAGTGAAAGTTGAGGGATTCTTCCAAATTGTGGAGCAGGAAAGAGTGGGTATTTCTCAATTATATAAGTCTCTCACTTGTTTTAACTACTCCAGCCAATTATGAGGTCATTCTCATCAAATGGCAGTGCGAATTACTAACTACTTTGATGACCCAACAGATGTCTGAATATTTTAATTGGATTCCTGAGCTGGTGAGGGATGCAAATCTTTGTGATGTGCAATAAAAGTTTATGAAAAGAGCTTATTTAGTCCCAGTTTGGCTTTATGAATCGGTTTTTGGAGTCAAGAGTTGTGCCTTAAATACCAAAAGGCTTGAGAAACTTCGAGACATTATTTTTGGTCCTGCCCTGCTATACAAACATTTTGGGTTAGGGTGAAACACTATTTGGAGATCCTAGTGGGGCAGTCCATTTTGTTGTGTCCAGAAGGGGTTCTCTTTGACATTAAAGCTACCTTTAAAATTAGAGGGAGAAGTGTCAATCTTCTGGTTAGAAAAGCATGCCTGATAGATGTCCATCTTGAAGACCTGATGCAACCCTAAGCCTCCTTCATTTTGATCTTGAAGAATATGTTTCATGCAGATGGAGAACTTGGACACCATTATGTCTTTTAAATGTAAACTAAAATTCATAGAAATTAGGGATCCATACTTACAGATGGATCCCAGGGCAAGGAGCTATGAGCTATGAGATCAATGAGAGCAAGGAGCTATGAGATCAATTATCTATGAGATAATGTTGTTTTGTTTTGATAAGTCCGAAATGGTACATATATTGAGTAAGATAACTTGTGTTTGGCTATTCTTTACCTTCCATTCTTTGGAAATATCACACAGCATATGAGGGTTCACATGGAGTCTGCTCTCTCCAGACCTTTATTTGTTCTAGGCGAGCCTGGGGAAGGGGGAAGGATGTAGGTGGGCTTATTTGTTTATTCATCTTACACATAACTGTTTTTTGTTCAATGTTTTGGGGTAAAATTAAAAGCCATTCTTGTTAAATGTTTGATTGTTTTGATATGTTTCTGGCTTGCCTAAGAGTACCTGCAGGCCAGAAGTTTGTCTTGTTGACTCAATAAAAAATATTCAAATAAAATTAAAAAGAGAATATTAGTGTGGCAAAATCATTTTGGATGATTCACTTTAGATACAAGAAAATTTCAATTCATTTTTTAATTTAGCTTACGGCAGGTCCTCTGGCAAACAGAAACTGAAAAAAAAGAATTTTCCTTTCACCTCGAAAGGAAACACTTGTGGTTTCTGCACAGAAATGATGGCAATCTACGGAAGTGTAACATTAGGAAGGGTTTGTTTCTTTGCTCTGAAACACAAGTCAGGAGAGGGAGTTCATTGAACAGGAAGCTGAACACCAGTTAAGTGCGAGTGATAAGGTAAATTACTAAGATTTTCTTTGTATCGCCCTGAGCGAACGTTGTAGTTACATTGTAAACCGATGTGATATGTATATTTTTCAAGAACTTCGGTATAGAAAAGCTAAAAATAAATAAATAAGATTTTTTTTTTTTTTTAATTATTGTCTTTATAAACTGTTTTGATTTTTTGTTGGTTTTTTTTTTTTTCCTTTTAACAAAAGATGATGTATGAGGACCTGAAAATGTTAGGAGACTGTTATCCCAATGCTTAGCTGGGCAACCCTAATGGGGCTGTGATGCTTGCTATGTACTCCTCGGATGTCCTCTTCCCTCCCCTCGGTGGGCTGCAGGAGGGGAAAGAATGCGGCAATGAGCCGGCCAGTCAGAACAGCTGGGGGGGGGGGGGAGGGGCACAGGAGTTTTGGAAAGGCTGCCATAACAGACCTTGCTGAGTAAATCAAACCTTTTTCCTGGTATCAGACCTGCAAATCTGCCCACCCACCCATCTACCTCCTAAGGCTAAAGGAGCAATGTTAGACAGAAGAGAAAGTAAGGCAAGTGGGGGAGATCGCAGCTGTAAAGGGCAGAGTGGGCTCCCTGTCCTTCCTTGGGACTGGTGAGTAGCCCCATGGGGCACCAGCATGACTGAATCAGTACCAGGAGCCCTATGAGCGTTGCAACTGTGGGGGCCATCCTTGGGTCATTTAAAAGACACGTTGAATCCAAAGGGCATAGACCTTGCACTGTCACAGGCTAAGAAGTGCTAGCTGGGCAGGGCACAATCTTGCATTGCTGCAGGCCAGGGAATCCTAGCTGTAGACCTTGAGGATATGTCACCTCTCTGGAGAGAACTGATGCTGACCATTATCAGATGGCTGACCATTATCAGATGGCCCAGGCTATGTAGCTCCAATGGAGATCTGTGCAGTGACTCTGGTCAGTTGGCCAATTACGGACTTGATCAGCCAGACCTGAGAATGAAGGGGGAGATTGAAAGACAAGAAATGAACTTGGACTGTGCATAATTGACTTTTATAGAACAAATTAATATATTAGAATGGATAGGATAATGATTGTATTAGATCATGTCATTTAATAAAGCTGCAACCATTTTGTTCCCAGTACATTCACTGTGTATGTTGGTCTTTTTTATGTGGAGGTTCAGCAAGCTGCCAGCGCCTCCACTAGGGAATATGTAAAGGTCATTGCTTGCAAATCATAGCAGAAACATCTTCCATTTTAATGGGTGCCACAGAAAATGTTTGTAATTATTATGTGCCAGTTCTTAACCTTGCAGCTGATTTGCCAACATAAGCAGGATGCATAAATCTGCCGGAACAGAGTTCTTGTACTCATAGCTTGTCATTGCTGGTAAAAAATAGAGCTTGACGATTCTGTGAACTGAAATTGGATCACAGATGTGGTGGTTATACGAGAATTCTGCCCAGGGTAACAAGGCCACCCAGTCATTCTGTTTGTCTCCTACAAAGGCTCGGAGGAAGGCTTTCAAAGTCCGATTTGTGCATTCCGCTTGCCCATTGCCCTATAGATGGAAGATAGACGTAAAGTCCAACTGGACCCCGATCTTCTTGCAGAGTGCTTTCCAATACTTCACGATAAACTGTGAGCCTCGGTCGGAGGCGATATGAAGCGGAAGTCCATGTATACGAAATATATGTTGGGTGAAAAGTTGTGCTAGTTTGGGTGCAGTTGGCAACTTGGGTAGAGGCACAAAGTGAGCCTTTTGGAGAATCTGTCAACTATAACCCATAATCACAGTTTTCCCCTCAGACAGTGGCAGTAGAAAGATGAGTCCATGGCTCTGGTGGAATGGGTAGTGGTTGTTGAAGGCCCCATGGATGACCAGGCAAGGGTTTCTGCTTAGCACAGGTAGGACAAGAGCTGACATACAGCTGAACATCTTTCTTGACCTGAGGCCACCAGTAGTATCTGGTTAATAGTTCCAAGATCCGAGCTTCCCCAGGGTGTCCAGCAGTTAGAGAATCATGAGCCCATGATAGAACTCTTTTTCGTAGTCGGGTAGGAACCACAATTTTACCGTAGCGGCAATGAGAACTTTGGCTGGGTCTAAGATGTATTGTGAGACCGCACCTTGAATACTGTGTACAATTCTGGTCGCCGCATCTTAAAAAAGATATAGTTGCAATGGAGAAGGTACAGAGAAGGGCAACCAAAATGATAAAGGGGATGGAACAGCTCCCCTATGAGGAAAGGCTGAAGAGGTTAGGGCTGTTCAGCTTGGAGAAGAGATGGCTGAGGGGGGATATGATAGAGGTCTTTAAGATCATGAGAGGTCTTGAACGAGTAGATGTGACTCGGTTATTTACACTTTCGAATAATAGAAGGACTAGGGGGCATTCCATGAAGTTACACATTTAAGACTAATCGGAGAAAATTCTTTTTCACTCAACACACAATAAAGCTCTGGAATTTGTTGCCAGAGGATGTGGTTAGTGCAGTTAGTGTAGCTGGGTTCAAAAAAGGTTTGGATAAGTTCTTGGAGGAGAAGTCCATTAATGGCTATTAATCAATTATACTTAGGGAATAGCCACTGCTATTAATTGCATCAGTAATCACCAGAACAGAAGGCGTCGCTCATTCGATACACGGTATGGAAAAAGTGATTCCAACACTGTGAACCCGGCTTTGGACACAGTGGTAGACTCTCCCGCAGTCCCTGAAGCAGGCACATAGTGCCGAAACATGGCCAATGTCGGACGGGCCAATCCGAACCCATGAGAATTATTAAAGGCGACGACCTTGATAAGTATAAAATAAAAAAACATATTGGGTCGGATAAGTAGCCGGGGAGAAGGAATTTTAAGGAAAAAAGAAAAAAATGTTAGAAAAATAAAAAAAACAGAAATTTTCATAATCAATAAAAGAATAATAGATGGGGGCTAAAGAAGGGTAGCTACAAATCGGTTACCCTCATATCAAGCTCCCGTACAAAAACCACCAGACAAGGTTTTCCCTTGAAACAGTAAAAGTTGGAGAATTAATTGCATCAGTAGCATGGATTCTTCTTAGTGTTTGGGTAATTGCCAGGTTCTTGTGGTCTGCTTTTGGCCTCTGTTGGAAACAGGATGCTGGGCTTGATGGACCCTTGGTCTGACCCAGCATGGCAATTTCTTATGTTCTTATTTTCTTAAATTTATGACATTAACAAAGAGCTCTCTAAGTTCCTATGGAATGGTAAGCGCGCTCGCATATCTTTACAAACTCTCATGAAACCAAAGTTGGAAAGGGGTTTGAACTGCCCTGATTTGGAAAGTTATAATCATGCTATATGACACAGAGTTATTTTCTCCTTTGAGTTCACTATAAAGATTGGCTAACTCCCTACACTCTAGGGGCTGTGCTGCATCTAAAAGACAATCTTTTTTCCAAATACATAACTAGCAGTGTGGTCATCAGACCTTTTCGCATGGTTTGAAAAACTATTTGTAAGAAACTCAAAATTCAGTCTGGATCAACATTAGACATACTGTCTGCCTATACGAGGTTGCCCATTATTCCATCCTGGCATGACACAAGTACTCTTTCAACAATGGTCTATGCTAGGACTGAAGTTTATATTTCAATTATTAAAAGAGGAGGCCACTCCAACTCAGCTTCTCAGTTTCCAAGAACTCCAGGAACAATACTCCTTACCTTCCAAGGACTTTTACGGCTACTTGCAATTGAGGCACTTCATATTGGAAGAACGGAAATCCAATCCTACCTTTTATCAAGTTCGGGGTCTGACTCTCTTGTTAACAGGCGCAGATGATAGACAGGGGCAGATTGACCTATCGGGGGATCAGGCTTTTCCCGATGGGCCGGTTCCTCCTGTCACGTGATTTTTTTTTTTTTTGTATTATAAAATTTCCAACCAAAGCATTAGGGGGCGCCGCAAGCAGTGATTTCCCGAGGGGAGCCAATGCCCCCGGGCGCAAGGAGGCTCATGCGGCCGCTGAGTAGCGACACGTATATAGGAGGCAGATCGGCAGGGTCGTGGTGAGGCTCACATCACCACGGCCCGAAGAAAAAGATCGCGTTTAAACGTGCTGATGCTCCTCCTCCTCCTTCCTGCCTGTGCGGCCACGGAAGTAAACATTGCCGGAGCCGCGTGGGCAGGAAGGAGGAGGAGCATCAGCACGTGCAGAAGAGGAGCAGCGGCCCGAGAAGAGGAAGAGGCCCGGTAGCAGGGCCGCCGCAGCCCGAGAACATCAGGGCCACTGCAGAGCCCATCCTGCGGCGACCCGCAAAGAGGAGGCCCAGAGGTGAGAGAGAGGCTGAGGGTCAGTAGAATGCGTTTGTGTGCGTGTATGAGATGAGTTGAGAGATTGTGTGTGAGAGTGAGGACCTGAATGTTTGCAGAGACAGCATGTGAGAGCCTCTGTGTGTGTGAGAGAGACAGCATGTGACAGTGAGAGCCTGTGTGTGTGTGTGTATGAATGATTGTATGAGAGAGAGCATGTGACAGTGAGAGCCTGTGAGTATGAATGATTGTATGAGATAGAGCATGTGACAGTGAAAGCCTGTGCTTGAGTAAGACAGCATGTGGGAGTGAGAGAGAGCCTGGGTGTGTGAGTCAGACAGCATGTGCCAGTGAGAGACTGTGTGTATGAATGATTGTATGAGAGAGAGCATGTGACAGTGAAAGCCTGTGTGTATGAATGATTGTATGAGAGAGAGCATGTGAGAGTGAGAGCCTGTGTGTATGAATGATTGTATGAGAGACAGCATGTGAGAGTGAGAGCCTGTGTGTATGAATGATTGTATGAGAGACAGCATGTGAGAGTGAGAGCCTGTGTGTATGAATGATTGTATGAGACACAGCATGTGAGAGTGAGAGCCTGTGTGTGTGAGAAGAGAGAGAAAGCATGTGAGAATGAGAACCTGAGTGTGTGTTTGAGGGAAGAAGATGGAGAGAAAAGAAATAGAAAAAAGACAATATAAAAGGAACTGACAAAAAAATAAGAAAGGGAAGATGGGGGAAAAAAAGCCTGTGACCACCCGATTAGAAAACTAAGATCAGCCAGCAAAGGTAAAAAAAAAAAATTACTTTTTAGTGATTGGCACATGTAATCTTTGGGAATGTGCAAGAATAGCACTTTCTCTATGCGGATCTCACAATGTATGAGATCAGCATGGAGAAAGTGGAAGCCCACGGGGCCTGCACAGAGGAGGCAGCAAAATGGGCTTCAGTGTCAGTAGCAGCAATCGGTGCCTCCCCAATAGCCATGCGGCAGCAGTGACAGTGGCAGCAGAGGAATGAGAGAGGTTCCGAGGTTGTTGGCAAAAGAAAGAGAAGGGGGTCTGCCTTTAGTATGTGCATGTGTATGAATGGGACTCTGCCTGGGGGTGTATGTGTGTGAATGCATAGGTGCCTGCCTGGGGGTCTGTGTGTGTGAGAATGAATGTGTGCATGCCTGGGGGATGGGGAGGGAGTGATGTGAAAATGAATGGGAGCCTGCCTGGGGGTCAGTGTGTGTGTGTGTGAGTGTGAGAGCATGAGTGTGTATGAGAAAATCCAAGGGAGTAAGAGTTTGCGTGTGTGTGTGGGGGTGTATGTGGAGGGGGAGTGTCTTAGAGCCTGAGAGTGTGTCAGTGTCAGTGAGAGCGAGAGGTTATGGTGGGTATAAGAGCATGAATGTGTATGTATGTGACACTGTATGTGTGAGAGAGAATGGACATGTGAGTATGTGTGAGAGAGAGAGGATAACCTCCTAATCCTCGACGATATCAGGGTGACTGGAAATAAAGAGCTCCCACGTATGGACAGCAGGGGCTTTTTAAAATCCTTATTAGTTTTAATTATTGGGTGTTATTTGATATATGTGTTGTTTTGAAATATTTTATTGGTGTTTGGGAAATTGTAAAAAATTTATATGATTTTAATTAATAGAAATTCTATTTATCAGTAGTTTTAAAATATTCTTTTATTATGGTTTTACTATTATAACTGATGCTTTATGTTTCTTGATTTTATTTGTTTTATGAGGAATGGTGGTTCTATTTTTCTATTGTTAATACATGGAGTCTGGCTTCTTGGAGTTTCCATTTCAGTTTTTGTCATTTGTGCTCCTTCATTTTGTATTCTGTATTTGGTGAGAGTTTGTGTTCTGCATGCAAAGACTGAGATGAAGCATTCTTTTAGCATGTGGTTTCTCTGTAGGGATCTGTAGTAGCTTGGCCTGTTCTGTTTTCCTGATAGGAGGTGTATTGATATTTTTGATTTTGGTGTATTATTTGTGGTATTCTTTTTCATAGGTAGGGTTGTTATTCTTTGAGTGTTGGCAAATAGTACTGTGTTGATATGGGAGGACCATACCGAAATATAGGGGTGTGCACAT
The DNA here is from genome assembly GCF_901001135.1 of Rhinatrema bivittatum. Classification (NCBI taxonomy): domain Eukaryota; kingdom Metazoa; phylum Chordata; class Amphibia; order Gymnophiona; family Rhinatrematidae; genus Rhinatrema; species Rhinatrema bivittatum. The sequence continues at coordinate 243,655,928 of NC_042619.1, read as the reverse complement.
ATATATGTAAATTATATGTAAATTATATATGTAAATTATATTGTATATGTAATTGGTTACCCATGGGCCAGTATGGAGAAAAATCCCCCGGGCCACTATTTTTCCACAATCCGCCCCTGACGGTAGACATCAGAAATGGTCTCAATTTTATTCAGCGCTAATGGCCCTCAACCAGGGCCGGTGCAAGAGGATTTGGTGCCCTAGGTGAGCCTTCTCCCTTGCGCCCCCCCCCCCCCCAGGTCACGCCGCCACTCCCCGGTCTCAGCCCCGACTCCTACCTCATTCTCGATCACACCCGCCGACTATGTGGTTTTCTGGGTCACGAGCAGGTTGGGGCACTGCTCGCAACCTGCCAAATCTCCACTCCTCTTTGCCACCGCTTGCAGCCCCATATGGCTTGCACCCAGTGGCACACCAAGGGTCTCCGGCGCCCGGGGGCCAATGCATTTGTGTGCCTTTCCAGCATCCCCCCCTTAATCCTTCTTGTACTAATGCTTAAGGTCACAGAAAATCAGTGGCGTCTCTAGACAGAAGAATTGTTGGGGGGGAGCCAAAATGACATTTCTTCATCACACCCACCTCTATAGCATGGGTCCTGCTTTAAAATTGGTTATTAAAAAAAAAGTGTTAATAAAAAAGTCCAAAGGGTCTTCTGCGTAATTTTAAAATGCTGGCCAGTTTCACACTATAAAATTATTTGATAGCCTCATTCAACTAATTCTATATGGCTATGAGAGTGAAGTCTGGAATATATAGGAAGGGATAGAATGTCAATACAAATCCTGCACCTCCAGTTCTGTAACTCTGTGCATCCACTGAAATTCTCCCAAACAATGGAACTTGGATGTTTCCCTTACAGCTCATCATACTAAAAGATATTTTCAAATTCTGGTGTCACCTCACAGTAACAGCAGCACAAACACCTTCCACTGCCAGGCACATTGTGAACTAACACAAAACCCTGCAAAAAAGACACTCAAAATCTATACTGCAATCCCATTGTAACATAACAGTAATAACACCAAGGACTCAAACAACAATAACCCTACCTGTGAAAAAGCAAGGGTAAATATTACACTGGGTCCTAGAATACCAATACACCACCTACTGAGAAAACAACACAAACCCAATTGCTATAGATCCCTATACAGACACTATATGCTAGCAGAATCTCTCATCATGGTCACACACACGGAGCAGAGACAGACCCTCACCAAATACAGAATAAAGCCACATAAAGTATAAATAGAAATGTGCAGACAAAAACTGAACTGTAAAACACATCACGCCAGACTCTATACAGTGTAACAATGGAAAAACAAAAATGTCACCATTCCTCATGAAACAATCAATAAAATCAAGATATATAAATCATTAATCATAATTATAAAACCATACAAATAAAATAATTTCAAAACAGCTAATGAATAGAATATCCAATAATTAAAGACTCATGCAAATTTTGAAAGCTTTACCAAACACCAATAAAATATTTCAAACAGCAGACATATGACACACTACCCAATAATTAAAATGGTAGTCAATCAAGAAAAATGAACTTAAAAAGCCACCTTTACTTATCCTCTCCAGCAGTTCTCCTACTCCTTTCCCTTGCAGGCCACACCAGAAGCGGCAGTAGCTGCTGAAGCTGTCCTCACAGTCCTCTTCCTTAGGGACCATAAGAACATAAGAACATAAGAAAATGCCATACTGGGTCAGACCAAGGGTCCATCAAGCCCAGCATCCTGTTTCCAACAGTGGCCAATCCAGGCCATAAGAACCTGGCAAGTACCCAAAAACTAAGTCTATTCCATGTAACCATTGCTAATGGCAGTGGCTATTCTCTAAGTAAGACCACAACCAGTCTCTTCTCTCTCTCTCTTACACACAAACACACACACACCAGTCACACCCTCAGGACCAGTTTCTGACTCTCACACATCAATCATCTCTCCAACCAGTCTCTCTCGCTCACACACACACAAGCACACACATACCAGTCATCTCCCTGATCAGTCTCTCTCACACATACAAATGTCACCTCTCTGGCCAGTCTCTCTCAATCACACAATGATCTCGCACTCTCTTACTTACACACAGGCTTTCAATCACACACATGCTCTCTCTATTTCACTTACACACAAGCTCTCAATCACACACATGTTCTATCTCACTTACAAACAGGCTCAATCGCACACATGCCCTCTCTCACAGCCACATGCCAGCCAAAAACATGCTTCATCTCTCTTGCACACACACATTGACACACACAAGCATCCTCCCTGACTCACATATACACCACACACATATAGAAGCACTCTCCCTGTCTCACATACACATTACACTCTCACAGAAGCACCTTGCTTTCAGACTTGCATGATTTTTCACTTTTACTAAAAGTGAAAGTGATGCTCCCAACCGTTAAATAAGAAAACCACATTCCTATCAGAAGGCGAAATGACACCCTTCCTTCTGGTTCTGTCCTCCCAAGGGACAGCGACCCACATCGTACAGCTTCTCTTGTTTTACACTTTCAGGCAATAAAGCAAGGGTCTTTCTTCAAACTATCAAGTGTATGATTATTCATGTGGGAGATATAGAACAGAAAGACATCTTTAGTCAGCTTCCCTTTTAAATGGGAAGATTCAGTCTTAGTCATTTAAAAATATACATTTTCTAAAAGCTTAATAAACAAAATAAAACAAAACCGTTTCAGATTGGAACTATTCTAGTCTTCATGCTTAAATTATGCTTCAAAAAAAAAAAAAAAAAAAAAAACAACCCACCTGGCATCAATATCTTAAATTTGTGATTTTGCTGAGATGAATATTTTAAATACTTTGATTTTTGTTACTTTAGTATTTGTCTCTACCCACTTTATGACATTTTATTTTCCAGAAGAGGGATGCTTAAAATTCTGTAAATATCGCATACATACATACACACACACACACACACACACACACACAAAGGAAGATCGGCGCATCCGGAGACAAGGCGCCGAGACTTAGGGGTACCGCGGCAGGCAGCCAGCCCCCGACTCGCCCTGCCTCCCCCCCCAGTGCCACCCTCCTGGTAGTCTAGCGGAGGGCCCGGGAGCGATCTGACGCTCCCGGGGCCTCGATTGCCACTAAGCAAAATGGCGCCGGTGGCCTTCAGCCCCTTCCATGTGACAGGGGCTACCGGTGCCATTGGTTGATCCCTGTCATATGGTATGGGCTAAAGGTCACCGGCGCCATTTTGATTAATGGCAGCTGAGTCCCCGGGAGCGCAGATCGTTCCCGGGTCCTCCGCTGGACCACGGGGGGGGGGGGGGGGGCGTCGGGAGGGTGGCACTGGGGGGCGGCAGGGCGAGTCGGGGGCTGGCAGAATTTTGAAAGGGTACTTTTTGTCCTTTCAAAATTCTGCTGCCTGCCGCAACGCCCCCTAATTCTCGGCGCCCTAGGCACAGGCCTAGCTTGCCTAGTGGTTCCGCTGGCCCTGCCCTCAACCCCTTTTCAACTTTGGACTAAGTGGCTACAAGATGGAATGAGCTACAAGATGGAATGAGCGGCTTTTCCCATGGTACACCCCTGAACTATATAGAATGAAAAACAACCTCAGATTGAGAGAGAGAGAATCTGGCGTAAAGACCCCACTCCACAACAAGCTGCCATTTACAAATCTACCCTGCACTCTTACAGATTCTCCACACTAAAGACTAAAAGTGACTACTACGCTTCCAAAATACATGAGTACAAATACAACCTCAAAGCCCTTTTCTCCTATGTTGCAGACCTCACCAAGTCTGCCCCACGTCCCATCTCTGACGAAGCCAGTAGTAAATGTGAGGAACTCGCCCTCTTCTTCCACAAAAAAATAGCGAACATCCTCCTCCGATTCCCCGTCACCTCTCCCCCCCACACACTAATACCAATGCTACCCTAGACTCCATTGACCTTACATCTTCCAAGGAAATTGAATCTATTCTTAAAAAAATTAAATCCGCTTCCCACCCCTCTGACACCATCCCTACCAAAGCTCTCCTAACCATTCCTAATACTATTGCCAAATCCCTGGCGGACATCATTAATTGCTCCCTCTCCATCGGCTCAGTCCTTGACACATTAAAGCATGCTGTTGTCAAACCCCTTCTTAAAAAACCCTCTCTGGACCCCAAGGACCCAGCTAACTACCGTCCCATTTCAAACCTTCCTTTCATTGCTAAAATCATGGAAAAGGTGGTCAACTCCCAACTTATGGACTACCTAGAAAGCAACAATATCCTTCACCCCTCTCAATTTGGTTTTTGTAAAAACGTGAGCACCGAAACACTCTTACTTTCCCTAGATCAAGGTCATTGTTACATCCTTGCCCTCCCTGACATTTCCGCAGCGTTCGACACGATAAGCCACAACCTCCTCCTTTCCCACCTATCTGACATTGGCATCTCTGCTGCAGCCCTCCTTTGGTTCAAATCCTACCCGGCCAACAGACAATTCTCTGTAAAATTAGGCAACTCAGAATCTACACATTTCTGCCTCACCCAAGGAGTCCCTCAAGGCTCCTCCCTTTCCTTCACCCTGTTTAATATATACCTCCTGCTCCTCTGCCAGCTACTATCTGACCTCGACCTCAAATTCTACATCTATGCTGATGATGTTCAAATCATCATACCAATACAAGAATCTATCTCCAAAACACTAAAATTCTGGGAGAAATGCCTCGCTTCCATTAACTCCCTACTCACTAATCTCCACCTTGCTCTCAACTCCACGAAGACAGAACTGCTCTTCATCTCCAACCACCATACTCTCAAGCCCTCCCCCTCAAGCGACCCAGGTTCCAGCTCTTTCGCCTCACAGCCTTTTGTACGAGATCTTGGTGTTCTAATTGATCAGCATTTAAACCTAAAAAAACACATCAACTCTTTCCTAAAAGATGGCTTCTATAAGCTCAATGTTATAAAAAAACTCAAACCTTTACTCCATACCCACGATCTCCGTACAGTCATTCATGCGACCCTTTCTTCTAAACTGGACTACTGCAACTCCCTATATCTAGGCCTACTCTACTCCACCATCAAATCACTTCAAATGCTGCAGAACGCTGTTGCTAGAACCATCATGAATGCCCGCAAATCCGACCACATAACCCTCCTCCTTAACTACCTCCACTGGCTCCCTATCCCATCATGCATCCTCTACAAGACCCTTACCATTATTCACAAATCCATCTACAAACACAACTCCAGCTGGCTCGATGAGCCCCTCCGATTCATACCATCCACCCACCCTACCAGAACAACTCTTAAAAGTACCCTTCACATCCCATCACTCAAGAACGCTCATCTTACCTCCACAAGGGATCGTGCCCTATCAATTGCTGGCCCCACCCACTGGAACGCACTACCCACGAACCTCCGCCTTGAGCCTTGCACCATCAAATTCAAGAAAAAGCTAAAGACCTGGCTTTTCAACCAGGCTTACCCAGACTAGGTCCATGCACATTAACTCATCACTACTAACTTAGGCCTCTAAGTTATTACGTTAATATGTTTTTTTCCTGTTCCTCTAGTTTTCTCTAATTGTTGCACTATGTTGTCCCCTCCCCTTTTCCCTGTTCTTTGTACTTTCCATCTACTGTTTGATGTAAACCGATATGATGTACCCACTAATATCGGTATTAAAAAGCCTTTAAATAAATAAAATTAAAATTTCACGGAAAGACATTCAGTCTTGTTTTAGGTGCATACCTGTAACTGTAGAAAATTATTTTTTTTTAATTTACTGACATTTGATCTCAATTGAGATATCACACTGGTTTACATTCAGGTACTGTAGGTATTTCCCTATCCCCAGAGGGCTTATAATCTAACCACTAGGCTATTCTTCCTCCCCCTAATGTTACATTGCCTTCATCAAGCCTATTATTCCCAATGCCATGCTTATTATATGGGGGTTACCTCGGACAAATTGTGTGTACGATATGCTCACCCTTGTCCAGATTTCTTCCACTGTTTTTGGTCATATCTAACTCTGCAGAGTTTCTGGAAATATCTACAAAACCTGGTTCTGCAGCTCTGGGGAACTGCTCTTCCATTAGACCCTCACCTATAGCTTTTTGGTGAGGGTCTTTTTGGTATGACCCGGGATGTCACAATGTCCCTGGCGGTTGCTCAGCTTCAATTCTTGGACAAACTGCTACTTATTGCTAAGGACTCTATTCTGGCTCAATGGACAAATCCTACTCCATTGTATGAGACCGCATGGCAGAATCAATTTCAAAAGCTCCTGCATATGGAATTACTGACTGCAAAGCAGAAGTCTTCTGCCCAGTACAACAATATAAAGCATCTCTGGGAAGACTATATTAAGCTTCTCCTCACTGAGGCGGTCTCTTTTCTTCCCAAAGGGGATTTATTATGATCTTATATGCTTCACAACGGCCCTTGCCATTTCAGTTATTCCTTTGAGTGTTATTTCATTTTATCCGTTGAGCTCCTGTCTTTCATACTGTTATACTAATAATGTTTACAGGCATTATACTATTTTATTGAGGATGCTACTTCTTTAGTTGTGAAGTCCTTCTTCTTGAGGTGTTATTATATCATTAGACATCTACAACCAAATATACCAGTCTCTTGGGGTGGGTAGTAGGGGGCGGTGAGAAGGAAAAGGGGGGTGGGGGTGGAACGATGTTGGTAATTGGGATATAAACTCAGTTAAAACAGGATTAGGACTGGTTGTTGTTACTGCTTATAACACAATTGATTACTGGAGTATTCCTGAAATTAATAGTACACAAGGTCTTCCTGGATCCAGTTGAACATTGACGGCCTAGGTTAGCTCTAAGATTGCTTATGATTGGCAGGCTGCCACAGCATTATGGTCTTTACCTTGGCTACTCATAGTGTTTGTTAGTCTGTACTATGCTCTGTTTGTCAAATGATGTTCTGTATCACGATTGTACTGTTAATAAAAATTATTTACACAAAAAGTTATGCATTTACAATAAGATTTTACATGAAAATCGGATATTCAAAGTACATTCTACAGTAAAAATATCACATGCATTGATGTGATGCCAACCAGAAAACACTGTGTAACAGACCGTAAGGTCACGAAACCAGTAAGCCCTGGGTAACCTTTTGTTCAGCGAGTGCACTTGGTGTGGGATATTTTTGGAGGATCTATTCAATGCAGCCCCTCCCTTTGAGTCAGCTCCCTCCTGACAGCTCTGGGGGGCAGTTAAGCTTGATTTGAAGTTATAGGAAGTGCGTAGTTTTCTGAGTTGAATTTATGGGGCTCCAGCAAACCCTGCTGGGAGCCTGCGAGACAGGTCAGAGAATTTGCCCTGCTTATCCACTCCCTGGTGGGAATTTTGTGTGTGTGTGTGTGTGGGGGGGGGGGGGGTTCTGACGATTTTAAGCGGTAGGAAGCCTGGTGAAATTCTGCGCACCACCTGGACTCAGGGAACCCTGCTTTTGGGGGCTGCGTAGATTATTTATTTATGAGCTTTTATTTATGAACTTTTATATACCGGCATTTGTCGGACACATCATGTCGGTTTACAAGTAACTGTAAAGGTGGAAATTACAATGAACAATGATAGAGAGCTAGGTAAGGGGGAGGAGGATAGGGGTCGAGAACTGGGATGGAGAGGGAGGGGGGAATAGGAAGACATGAGGGAGATAGAAAACTCAAAATTACATAGGGCATAACAAGTAACTGTGTCAAAATTCACAGAGCATGCCACAAATGGGTTAGCAGGATAAACTTATAAACAGTCAGAAAGGCGCAACCATATGATCTTATGTACAGACAGGTGAAATTGCAAGGGGGCTGAGTGGGAGGGTGGTGTTGTGAAGGTGCTAGGGGAAGGGGGATGATCAGGGAGCTAGGGTGGTTCAGTGGAGATCACTGTCTGGGTTTGATTAGAGTCAGGGTAGGCCAGTTTGAACAGCCATGTCTTGATTCCTTTTTTGAATTGATTCAGGGATGGCTCTAAACGGAGTTCAGCAGGAAGGGAGTTCCAAAGGGTGGGGCCAGCAATGGAGAATGCCCTTTCTTTGGTAGTAGTGAGGCGGGCAGTTTTGAGTGATGGGGTGTGGAGGTTCTGGTGGGGCGGTTAGAGGATCGGAAACTTGGCATTTCTTCGAGCCAGGGGGAGTTGTTCTTGTGTAGTGTGTTGTGCAGAATGGTAAGTGTTTTGTATAGAGTACGGAATGAGATGGGGAGCCAGTGCAGATCTTTTAAAATGGGAGTGATGTGATCCCTTTTCCAGGTATTTGTTAAAACTCTCGCCATGACATTCTGTAGGATTTGTAGGGGTTTGATGGTGGAAACAGGGAATTACAATAGTCAAGTTTTGATAGAATGGTCGTTTGCAGAACTGTGCGGAAGTCGTGGGCGTGGAGGAGGGGTTTAAGTTTTTTAAGAATGTGGAGTTTGTAGAAACCCCCTTTTAGAAGCGACTTAATGTGGGGTTTGAAACTTAGGTGTTGGTCCAGGGAGACGCCTGGGGCTCTTACAGAGTGCGGAGGTGTGTGAGTTTCTATGGTGTTTTGAGTGGTTTGGTGGAGAGTATGGTCTGGTTGATTTGAAAGGATGAGGATTTCTGTTTTTGAGGCATTGAGCGCAAGATGGAGGTTGGAAAGCAGGGAGTTGATTGATACAAGGCATGTTTTCCAGAATTGTAATGTTTCCTTGAGGGATTTCTGAATGGGGATAAGTATTTGAACATTATCCGCATACAGGAAGAATTTCAGGCCTAGATTGGAGAGTAATTGGCAGAGTGGCAGCAGATAAATATTGAAGAGGGTGGATTGATAGAGAGGATCCTTGGGGAATGCCTTGTGTAAGGGGTATGTGTGAAGATTCAGAGTTATCAATTTTTACTAAGTATTCTCTATGGGTGAGGTAGGAGGAGAACCAAGATAGGGCTGTCTCGGAGATGCCTATCTCTGCCAGTCGGCCCCCTTTAACCCCTCAATCATCTAACGGTCCAACTTGCACTTATCCCTGACCCTGGTATAAGAGACCCATGTAAGATAGAGGGAAAAATCCTGTAACACAAAAGAGTAATTCTGTGGTGCTGAGGATTAAGTTTCTTGTGCCATACTTACCAGTGTTTTTAATAGTAAAGGCTTTAATTTTGGACACTAAACCAGTGACGCCAGAGTGTTTCTTTGGCACCTACAGCACACATAGTGAGGATAAGTAGCCTTCTCTCAGGGACAAGAAAAGGAAAGTTATCCTTAGCACTTGGGGCCTTGAAAATTGACTCTTCCTTCCCCCCCCCCCCCCCCCCATAAAAAAGAATCCACACTCTGAGGATAGAGATAGTGAGGGGAGAACTAGCTGGAAGTATATCAGCCCCTAAGAGACTTATACATCATTTTATGGCCCCACCGGCGTGCAGTAAGCTCCCTGTGAGTCTTTTATTGTTAGATGTAATTCTAGTCATGATTGTTTTGAAATATTTATTCTTTTTATTAAGATGGTTTTACTATTATGATTGTTTCATATTCCTTGATTTTATTGTAAAGCATTTATGACAAATGATGATGTTTCTGTTATTCCACTGTTGTACTGCATGGTTTTCAGTTCAGTTTTTGTCTGCACCTTTCTATTTAATCTTTATGGTTTCTTTATTCTGGATTTTTTTGTATCTGTATTCTGCATGCATGCTGAGGTGAGGTATTCTGTTAACATGCGGACTCTGTGTATGGATCTACAACAGTCTGGCTTGTTCGTTTCCTAACAGGATGTGTATTGATGTTTTAGAACCTAGTGTAATATTTACAGTGTTGCTTTTCATAGTCAGGGTTGTTACAATTTGAGTTTTGGCAGTTAGTGCTGCTTTGGAATGGGAGGTTTATTATATTGTAATTCAGTTTCCTCATGGCTTTCTGAGGGCCAAGCCCACACCCAACATGCTTTACAATAGATCTAATACCAAATGGGTTCCAAGTGTCTTTTGCTTTCTTGTAGGTGCAAACCCATCCCCAAGAAGCTTACTGTACTCCGGTGGGGCCATAAAACAATGTATAACTCTCTTAGGGGCTGATATACTTCCTGCTAGTTCCCCCCTCACTATCTCTATCCCCAGAGTGTGGATTCTTTTTTATGGGGGGGAGGGGGGGCAGGGAAGAGTCAATTTTCAGGGCCCCAAGTGCTAAGGATAACTTTCCTTTTCTTGTCCCTGGGAGAGGGCTACTTGTCCTCACTGTCAGGCTGATACAGTAAGGACGCATAAGAAAAAGTGTGGCAGCGCCGGGCACCCGCTCGTTTGACGCGCGCACATTTTGGTTCACAAGCCGCTGGATTCAGTATTCAAATTAGACGCAAATCGAAGCGGTGGCAAACGCGCATCCAAAGTGCGCCTATGAAGCGGTAGGCATTTGCAATGCATTTTACTGTATAGAGCAGAGAGAGTATCCAGGGTGCTCTGGCGCCATACCTGTCATTTCAAATGTCATTTCAAATGTCATTCCACCAGGTAAGTGGATGGTTCTTTTCTACAGACCCCGCATGGACACCGGGGCCGCTGCCCTGAGCATCCGTATGTCCTTGGTCGGAGGCCACCCCCAACCTTCCACGTCCGGGCGCTTAAGGACGTGCAAGGAAGTCCGGGCATCTGTGAAGGTCGGGGCCTCCGAGCATGGACGCCCGGAAAGTGAGGAACACTGCCTTCCAACGTCCATTTACGCTGCCTTGAGTGCACGTCCGGACGTCCAAGGTCGGGGCTTCCGTTCATGGACGTTCCCGCCCGGGCGTCCATGATCGGACACCCCGCTGCCTTGAGTGCCCGTCCGAGGTCGGAGACCCGCTGCCTTCCAACGTCCATGGCCACTGCCTTGAGCGCCCAGCCGGACGCTCAAGGCAGCCGGACGTCCAACCGAATGAAAAAGATCACCAGAGCCAATATATGCATGTTGTCCATGACGCTGTCCGGTACGAAGCTGACTGAACACCACACTAACGCCAGGGTCAGGGTAGGCGGTAAATATTCAGGTTAAGGACGCGGTAAATAAGCTGGTTAAAAAGGCGATAATCTGGGCGCACGTTACTGTATCGGAGGGAATAGCTAAATCGATCATTAACATATCATATACATGCGGCGGGTGGAGACAGATACGCGTTCATTTCGGAAAGCGGTAAGGATGCGTAAAAGCCGATACTGAATCGCGGGTCCGCCTTACGCGTCCAAAATGTGCATCCAAAGCGGGTTAAAAACAGGGCAACCGCGGCCACGGTTTGCTGTATCGGCCCGTGTGTGTGCTGTAGGTGCCAAAGAAACACTCTGGCGTCACTGGTTTAGTGTCCAAAATTAAAGTCTTTACTATTAAAAACACTGGTAAGTATGGCACAAGAAACTTAATCCTCAGCACCACAGAATTACTCTTTTGTGTGACAGGATCTTTCCCTCTATCTTACATGGGTCTCTTATACCAGGGTCAGGGAAACATCCACCCTCTAAGGCCTGGAAAAGTGGAGTTTCCAGCTGGACAGGGGATCCTTATTTGGGCAAGAAAAAAACCCCTCCAGCTCTGGTAAAAATGGTTTAAACACAGTCTCAGCACAGACAGGCCGATGCAATATAGTGGATCTGAGAGGAAATGTTTAGCTGCCCCTCTTCCTATCCATCTGAAGGACGTTTGGAGCTGCTTGGACATGCGTTTTAGATGCGCGCCCAAAACCTGTCATGCAATAAGGGGATTAGCGCATCCAAAATGTGCATCCAAACCAGCGCAAAGCTAATAGCACTCATCACATGTGCCCAACGTGCACATTTTTACTCTCAAAAATTAATGCCTGCCCCGGAGTAGGCACTAATTATTGAGAGGCCCCAAACGTTTACAGAAAAGCAGAAAATACTGCTTTTCTGTAGTTCCTCTGACTTAATATCATGGTGATATTAAGTCGGAGGAACCAAAAAAAGGGCAACCATTAAAATAAATAATAAATAAAGTGTCTCCAACAGTTAGGTTAGGAAAATGGACGCTCAATTAACGAGTGTCCCATTTTCCTAACCTGTGGCTGTGCACAGGTTAGGAAAACGGACACGCATAAAATTAAGGTTCCGTTTTCCTAACCCCCTGACGGCCACCTCTCCTGGGCGCCCGATGCCGAGGAGTTATTAGAGATGCAAAATTTTCCCTAGCGCCTCTATTTTATTGCGGCAACCCATTTAAATATTAAATTGGGCACCTTGGTGAGGTGGATTGGTGTGCGTTAAGACAGCGGGTGCTCAATCATGAGCACCTGTTTGACGCTCACCGATATTGCATCGGCCTGAGAGAGTCTAATCCTCTCTCTCCCCAGGAGCTGAAGAATTCTGATGGGTGTCCTCAATTCTCTTAATTGTCTCTTTTCTCACAGTTATTGCGATCTCCTTGTTTTCTTCATATTGAGACTCCTGATGGGAGGGATTCTAGCTGGAACAAACAGCTCCAAATGTCCTTCAGATGGATAGGAAGAGGGGCAGCTAAACATTTCCTCTCAGATCTTTCTAACAAAACTTTTTTTCCCCCAAAAACGTTGCAAACACTATAATGTCCTGGCACTGGGTCACCACCTTCCTCCGTCCTTGAGGATGTAAATGGGCAAGTTCTTCTCTAATCTACGCAGCCCCCAAAATCAGGGTTCCCTGAGTCCAGGTGGTGCGCAGAATCTCATCAGGCTTCCTACCGCTTAAAATCGTCAGGAAAAAAAAGCCCCCAAAATTCCCACCAGGGAGTGGATAAGCAGGGCAGATTCCCTGACCTGTCTCACAGGCTCCCAGCAGGATTTGCTGGAGCCCCATAAACTCAACTCAGGAAAACTACACACTTCCTATAACTTCAAATCAAGCTACACTGCCCCCCAGAGCCGTCAGGAGGGAGCTGACTCAAAGGGAGGGGGTGCATTGAATGGATCCTCCAAAAATATTCCTCACCAAGTGCACTCACTGAACAAAAGATTACTCAGGGCTTATTGTAAATGCATAACCTTTTTCTAACTTATTGTAAATGCATAACTTTTTGTGTAAATAATTTTTATTAACAGTACAATCGTGATACAGAACATCATTTGACTAACAGAGTATAGTACAGACTAACAAACACTATGAGTAGCCAAGGTAAAGACCAATCATAAGCCATCTAGAGCTACCCCAGGCCATCAATGTTCAACTGGATCCAGGAATACCTTGTGTACTGTTAATTTCAGGAATAGTCCAGTAATCAACTGTGTTATAAGCAGTAACAACAACCAGTCCTAATCCTGTTTTAACTGAGTTTATATCCCAATTACCAACATCGTTCCACCCCACCCCCCTTTTCCTTCTCACCGCCCCCTACTACCCACCCCAAGAGACTGGTATATTTGGTTGTAGATGTCTAATGATATAATAACACCTCAAGAAGAAGGACTTCACAACTAAAGAAGTGTACATTTTGGGAGCTTGGGGGCACAGTCAGTATTAAGAAAGAAAGAAGAAATAAAAGGGTCTGTGGTCGAATGTCTCCCTTTCCCAACCTGTGCCCCCAAGCTCCCAAAATGTACACTTCTAGTGCTGGAAGTATAAACTAAGCAGCATAGTTTACGCATGCAGTGCTTCCCATCATAAGCAACACTGAAGCCGCTAGGAATAGTGAGTTAAGACTCTTGCTCCTGCCAGGGATGTTTTTTGGTATTGGGGGGTGAGATGAGGGGGTCCAGGGATGGGAGAGAGGCTGCACGCTGGCCCTATAGTACTGCAAAGGGTTATGAAGGTCCGAAAGGGTAATGATTTTAAAATTTCAAATGAAAATGGAAAAGGGGTACTGGGGCCCCCCAGTAATGTCCAATAGGGCCCTTTATTTAATAGGTTGGGGAAGGGAAATATTTGAGGAAATATTTTATTTCTTCTTTCTTTCTTAATGTTGACAGTGTTACTTACTTGGATATCTTTTGAAGATATCAGGATAAGTAGCTTGTTATTCAGCCACATGAGAACCCCTAGGTCACCACCAGATGGCCCTAGGTCCCATCCATTGGGTTAGCCAGCTTTACAGGGGCATACCATTCCCAACAGCACCTCCTCCAAAGATTTGCTGAAGTGGTGATCTCCTGATGCACAAGGGAAGAGAATTCCACTTACATGCCTGGGCCCTGAAGGATATCCTTCCCCCCATTAGAAAGAACCCACCTCAGGGCAACAAAGACCGGTGACAGTGAATGATTTGGAGTTAGCCATGGGTTGTATTGTTTTGTTTTTATCCAGATTCATCATACACACTGAACTGGGGTTACATTAAAAACCTAAATGGTTATATTCAAATATAGTTGGTTAGGTTTTAAAGCTAGTCGGTTGCATGTAGCTGGATCACTTTAAGCAAGTATATTCAGTGGGACATTTATTTAGCCAGATAACTTATCCACTAAATGGTCTACTGAATATTCACCTTGTCATTTCTTTCTCTATTATATCAGCAAAATGCCATTTTCTTTATGACCACATGTCAAAACCATTATCCATTCTCTCGTCACTTCCCAATTGGGCTACTGCAACCTCTTCCTCATGGGTCTGCCATTGAACTGTCTTTCTTCACTGCACCCTATCAAAAATTTAGCTGTGTGATTTTCTTCCTCCAGCATCCTTATGAATATGTTACTCTGTTCTCACGGCTCTGTATTACCTCCCTATCTACTTCTGCCTTCAGTTCAAATTGGAAAAGTAGCCTAGAAGTTAGCAGTGGGCTGTGAAGCAGGGAATGCCACTGCTGCTCCTTGTGTCTTTGGGCAAGTTACTTTACCCTTCGTTGCCTCAGGTACAAACTTATAGGGCCATTCATCAAATTGTGTTAGGGCCTTATCATGGGCATGAGGGCTCTAATGTTCACGATAACGTCATAATCTCTCTCATGAGATGCGATAAAAAATGCATCTCTTGAGATGCATATGCAAATTTTTAAAATTTAGTCAGAAGGGAGGAGTTTATGAAAATGAAGGGTGTTTAATGTTGTGTATGATAGCATAAAGCACGTTTTAACGCCAGAAATAACTACACCTTTTTTTCCTGGTGTTATGCTGTGTGATATGCCCGAAAGAGGATTTGCAATATTTATCGCAAATCCTGTTTTGGGTAGGAGAGAGAGAGGGGAGAGGGAGAAGGAGAGGAGTGGAGTGGAGTAGAGAGAGAGCCTCTGGGGATGCACACATATTAGTCAACTATTTATACCACTGTAGGAAAGTATTGGTGATGGCCTAGGGTTTGGGGTGCAGTTTTACATGCACAGTCAGAGGTACGAACAGCACAGTACACATCAGTGGAGATTTGATATGATTTGGAGTGAGGAAAGGTACACAAAGATGAGATTTGTACATTGTACTTTCAACCTAGTTTGATGCACTCTCTGCCTAGCTGCAAACCCTTTTTGAACCCAGCTACACTAACTGCACTAACCACATCCTCTGGCAACAAATTCCAGAGCTTAATTGTGCATTAAGTGAAAAAAAAATTTTCTCTGATTAGTCTTAAATGTGCTACTTGCTAACTTCATGGAATGCCTCGTAGTCCTATTATCCGAAAGTATAAATAACCGATTCATATCTACTCGTTCAAGACCTCTCATGATCTTAAAGACCTCTATCATATCCCCTCAGCCGTCTCTTCTCCAAGCACAGCCCTAACCTCTTCAGCCTTTCCTCATAGGGGAGCTGTTCCATTCCCTTTATCATTTTGGTTGCTCTTCTCTGTACCTTCTCCAATGCAACTATATCTTTTTTGAGATGCGGCAACCAGAATTGTATACGGTATTCAAGGTGTGGTCTCACCATGGAACAATACAGAGGCATTATGACATTTTCCGTTCTATTAACCATTCCCTTCCTAATAATTCCTAACATTCTGTTTGCTTTTTTGACTGCTGCAGCACACTGAGCCAACAATTTCAAAGTATTATCCACTATGATGCCTAGATCTTTTTCCTGGGTGGTAGCTCCTAATATGGAACCTAACATTATTTAACTACAGCAAGGGTTATTTTTCCCTATAGGCAACACCTTGCACTTGTCCACATTAAATTTCATCTGCCATTTGGATGCCCAATTTTCCAGTCTCGCAAGGTCCTCCTGTAATATATCACAATCCGCTTGTGATTTAACTACACTGAATAATTTTGTATCATCCGCAAATTTGATAACCTCGCTCTTCATATTCCTTTCCAGATCATTTATATATATATTGAAAAGCACCGGTCCAAGAACCTGTATCCCTGTCCAACTGGCAAGAGAACCATAAATCTTTGTTCGGGCATTATCGATGGGCCCTGAGGGTTTTTATGTTATATAGGTATAGCTCTTCTCCCATGTCCTTTCTATAAAGGGAACTTGCAGGGGACCCTGCCCATTCCCGAGCAGGTGGAAGATAAACCTCTAAGCCCATGGAGTTAACAGTTGGACTCTGACAAATCACTCTTCATGCTTGAAAATGGTGTTCCAATAATACTTCAGCTTCTTCAGGTGTGACAATCTGACACAAAACAAACTTCTTAAAGATGAATCCATTCTTGCATAGAAACAGATGTGTCTTATAGCACCATCAGTAGTGTCCACAATAATGTTCATGCTAATGTACGGTACATAGAGCAACAATATGTTGCCTTGGGAATATTATAATGCATGGAGCTAAAACCCACATGCTGAAGATTGATGCTCTGAATCTTTCTGACCTCCTTATGCCTCCTTGCTATACTGAGTGGACATACTGAGTGGACAGCCCGGTCCCAGCCGTTCCTTCGCAGCGGGCAGGATTTTCAGAAAACCCCAGAGAGACGGATCCAGGCTCAGGGGAGAAGATAAACATGAAACCAAGCTGAAGCGGGTGATTTACTTCCAGGCCATAGAGGAGGTGTATTATGACCATCTCCGTAGTACTGCCAAGACCATCAGAAACATTTGTTATAAGACTGTACTCATATACATTAAAAGATTTACTAGATACAGCCCCTGAGGCAGCTACCCAATGTGGGGGCAAAACTCGGCCTGAGTCAGGCTCACCTTAAAAAGAACACGTCTCCATAAATAAAAGTTTCTAATCGGACATTCTTTGGCTTCTAATCCAATGTAAAGTTCATTTTCAGCCATCCAGCAGCAGGGATTGTGTGAACAAACTCCTCCAGCTGTCAACAATGCATCCGTACAGCATAACTCACAAAAATACAAGAAAGAGCATTCTCCCTTGCCAGTCCCAAAATTTGGAACACACTCCCAACCGAACTAAGGATGCAACACAACCTAAAAGAATTCAAGAAAGATCTAAAAACCTGGCTGTTCACCAAGGCATACAAAGACAGCCAAGAACACCACAACAGCCCCATCACAACTGACCTCCAAACCGGAAATAAACATGACTGCATCACACAGACAACATAACTACCTGAACACTCATTTTTGCTAACTGTATACATACCCACTCCAATTATTGTTATCTACTACTTATTATTACCTGCTAACACTGTTAATGTTACCTCGATCTATTCCATTACCTAACTTTATGATACCTGCCTCTAAATGTACCTGCTCCCATACTTATATTTCAATTTACTATAATCTTGATCTTTGATTTTCCCATTTAAATTGTCTGTCTCCGATCGAAACTTGTAAACCGTTGTGATGGCGAAACCGAACAATGGTATATAAAACTCGATAAATAAATAAATAAAGTATCTCTTCTTCAACAGTGCTGAGGTGGCACTGGGTCATGCTGGCTGAGTAACCCAGGATGCTCCTGGAAGGTCCCCACACTGGCAGTCCTCCAGGCAGTCTCCTGATCTCAAAAAAATCTCTTTTCTAAATTTCAATGTGGGGGTCTCTCTTACAAGGAACAAGCAGCCCAAAAGGTAAAGACTGTCATCCATAAATAGGAAACCTTTATTCCTTGCCTTTATTCCAAGTGTTTAGAATAGTGACTTCAAAATAGGGGATTAAAAGGTGCTTGTATCTTCCTCCCAAGAGTGGCACTCAAATAAAAAAAATAAAAAAAGCCCAGAGAGAACAGCTTACTAACCCCTTCCTTTGAGGCAGTAGCTTTTCTCAAAGCAATACCACAGATCTGACACTTTTGGTGTCCTTCCTGCAAGCCTGTGCAGAGAAGCTAGAAAGACTGCTCCTTCTTTGATGTCCAACTCCAAATTCACTCCTCACTCTACTGATTCTGGAACACTCTAGGGTTCACTATATTGTGGAATGATCTATTGTGGTACCTTCTATGGGGGTTGCTTTGGAAAATGGGTTCAGACCAGTTCCCTACACTCATATTACTGGGTAAGGAATCCAATAGGTCCTTTCACATGGTATTAATTTGTGGGTGGTTTGTAATAAAATCTGATAAAGTGTACAGGTCTGTGTCAGTTTACTTTTTCCTGAGGTGCCCACAGTG
Organism: Rhinatrema bivittatum; assembly: GCF_901001135.1. Taxonomy (NCBI): domain Eukaryota; kingdom Metazoa; phylum Chordata; class Amphibia; order Gymnophiona; family Rhinatrematidae; genus Rhinatrema; species Rhinatrema bivittatum. The sequence goes on along the minus strand of NC_042619.1, from coordinate 243,637,541 downwards.
TGTCAAATTGATAATCCTTTCTTTTCTTAAACTATCATAGTGAATATTCTTTACAAATGCACATAAAGAGGTGTAAAAAGACTGCTCAGTTGTCAAGGCTCAATTTCAGCATTCTCATAGTTTCAGCAAAATTGCAGCAGAAATAAATCATTTCCTAAATTGATCTATCATTTAACTTGGCTTCACCTTAAAAGTAATATGTGTTGGCTGGCCGGGTGGCTCACCATGTGGAAAGTCCCCAGTTTGATGCCTGAGTTGGGACTTCTGCTTATCAGGTCAGCTGGGTATTTCTCGGAGGCAGCATTCACAGCCTCTGGAAGGGGAGCAGGGAGTCGTAGTCATTGCTTGACCCCTTGAGGATGGATTCAGGGTCCATGATTGCAGGATTCCAGAAGGAGTCCTGGAGCTTGCCCCTCAGCTAAGGAACCTTACTGCGATGACCAGATTAAGTATGTTGGCGGAATGGCGGGAGAGGGGTGGGGAGAATAAAAACAGGAGAAAAATCCGCAGCTAGTTGCAAATGAAGCTTCATGGCCTCCAGATACCAGCTCTCTTTCTGACTGAGCTGGAAGTGCAAAGAAGCAGGAGGAAACCGCTGGCTTAAAAAAAAAAAAAAGTTATATGCAATAGGAAACTCCACAAATATATTACAACAACATTCATGTTAGTTTGATTGCCCAATTTGAAACTGTATGTTTCACCCAAAACTTACATTTCCGGCAAGGGAAAATGAAAAACTACTAAAAAAAAAAAATTGCACAAGCAAATGCTTGCAAAACCAGAAAGAAAAAAATAATAAACCTCCAGATATTTTAATCCTTACCCAAGCTTTAAACAGACCTTTATTGTCACAGATGATTAAAGAGCCAATCAGACAAGATTCTTTCTGAAACTTGTTATTAAAAAAAATAAAAAACTGTGAGGAACTGATGACAGCACACTATTGGGGTCACATTAGATACTGATCCAGGGAGATGCCATTTTTGGGAGTGCTCAACAAGATTTTCAATTGGGCAATAGAATCGATTCATTACATTTGGCAGCTCACAGGACTGCCCCGTGAACTGCTGCACTCACCCCCACTGCTGAGCGACACTGCTGGAGACCTCCTTTTGCGGTAAAACGCTATCGCTGCTGCACGCTGCCAACCACCACTGCTGCAGCCAGGCCACTGCCTTCCCATAGGCACGAGCATGTATGCACATAATATAGGCCCCATGGTGGGAAACACTGAGTGGTGCCTCCCGATGATGTCAGCCTAACTGGGCTATTTAAGCAAAGACTCTGTCTACAGCATTACCTCACCTCAGCAGCGGATCTCCTGCCTTGCAGTACGTGTGGCTTGTGTGATCCTGGTTTCTGTTCTCCTGAGTTCATGAATCCAGCCTTGTCTTACAGCTTTGTCTGTTCCAGCTCGTCTTCTCCATCCTTGCCTTCCAGGGTTGCCTCGTCCAGCCTTGTCTCCTCCAGCCTTGCCTCATCCAACCTTGTCTTCTCCAGCCTCCCTTGTTCAGCCTTGCCTTGTCCTATCTGAGTTGTCCAGTGTCTTCATCCACCCTTGGTTTGACTCTCTGGATCTTGACCCCTTGCCTGAACCTGATCATTCTTGCTAGCCTCCTGCCCCATCCTTGGTCTGTCTCTGACTCTGTTAATCTGCTGCTTGCCCTGACCCCAGTGTACCTTGGACTCTAGTTCTCTTCACTGCCCAAGGGACCCGCCTAAGTCTGCCAACTGCCAGAACCCAAAGGTTCAACCTGCGGGGGAAGGCAGCTGGAATAGGTGAAGCTCCAGACTGACCCGCTACTGGGTGCATTCGCCAGTTGCTGGCATAGGCCTCGAGGGTTCGATCTTGAGGCTGTGTCAACTACGCTACAGCACAAAGGGCTCACACACCCTCTACCCTTCACATGATTCTGGCACCAAGATAATCTGTTCTCCTCCTCCCTCGATCATTTTTCATAAACTACCACAGGAAATAGTTGAGGAAAAGCAAAAACATCATCCTGGGTAGCAATGAGCTGTAAAATCATGTTGAGGAAATTAACCCAGGAGTCTACAGTATATGTAATGGCAAGTCTCACCCATGCCATAGAGAAATGTTTACGTTAATTTTTTTTTTCATGAATCCTGCTTCAACAGTCCAGTCCTCACAAGTGGGTTATGCCCCCTACCAGCAGATGGAAGCAGAGCACATTGGTTTGTTTTTTTCTCCATGACATCATCGCCACTACTTAAAGGTGATTCAGCACAGAAGAAATCCAGTATTCTTATGACAAAGTCCTGAAGCAGACTACATCTTTTAATAAGAGAATAACAAACGCATAACATGTTTGATAAGAAAATCCTCTGACAACCTGTCACTTGCCCAAGAACTATGAAAGAGCAGAAAGTAACAATAAACATAAGGGCAGGAGGGAAACAACAATAGTCTGAAAAGATACCTGAGTCCCTAAGTATATACAGGACATAAAACCTACTCTTCTACGATGCAAATGGCCCAACGTCCTGGAGAGTCATGGACTGGTATAACAGGATTCATGGAAAGAAAATTAACTGGTAAAAATCTCTCCTTCCATTTCATCCTGCTACACCAGTCCAGTCCTCATAAGTGGAAAGTACCAAAGCCCAACTAATTAGGGGGGGAGGAAGTAAGGGCAACTTTGAGAACACCATCTCCATAAACTGCATCCTCTTTAGCAAAAACCATCCAACATGTAATGCTTTACAAAGGAACGTGAGGATGATCAGGTCACCAATTACAGATGTCCAACAATGCAACGGCCACTTCCACCCATGAAGAAGACTATGCTCTAGAAGAGTGATCATGAATAATCTCTGGGTCCTGCCAGCCCTTAAGCAAAAAGCTGACAAAATCATGTCCTTGAACCATCTAGCTAGAGTAGATTTAGACTCCACTTCACCCTTACACAGCCCTCCAAACAGCACAAATAGCTTGCCCATCTTATGAAAAGAAATAGTTACTTCTAAGTACCTGGTGATCACCCTACAGATATCCAAGCATCTCAAAGATTTATCACCACAGCACTCTTCCTTCTAAAAAGCCGGCAGAGAGATACTTATTTAAATGGAACTAGACAAAAGAGAACAAGTCATATGCAATGATCAAAAAAGGGTCTCAGCAAGAGAAAACCTGAAGCTCCAAAATTTGGTGATATGAACAGATCGATACTAGAAAATCTGCCTTCATGGAGAGATCCTTAAGTGTCACTTGCTTCAAAGGTTCAAAGGTAGGCAAAAACCAATGCCTTGAGAATTAGATTAAGATCCCACTGAGGAACCAAAGGCCTAAAAGAAGGTCATAATCTTTTAACTCCCCAAAGAAACAAGGAGACATCCGGATGAGCTGCTATTGAAATTTGATGAATCCGGCCTCTGTAACAGGAAATGGCTGTAAACTGACTCTTCAGGGAATTCAGAGCCAACTCCTTTTCTAAACCTCCCTGAAGAAAGGCCAAAATGCAAGGAATATCCTCACACCAGGGAGAAACTGAGCAATCCTTATATCCCTCAGCACCGGACTCCCTGTGATGGCTGAAGAACTGATGAATCTTGGCATTCCTGTGCATCACCATTAAATCCATTAAGCCCCACCTGAGAATTATGCTCTAAAAAAGCCTCTTGGCTCAGCTCCCATTTGCCTGGATCCAGAAGATTCCTGCTGAGATAATCAACTTGCACATTCTCCTGTCCCACAATGTTTGTTGTGGACAAAAGCCGCAAATTATTTTCTGCCAAGGAAAGAGAAGATTCATTTCCTCCAACACTCCTAGACTTCTGATACCACCCTGCCTGTTCATGTACACCACCACCATTGCATTGTTAGATAGTACCCTGACCGCCTTTCCTCAAAGTAAAGGAAGGAAATGACACAGGACCAGCCTTATTGCCATGGTTTCTTGCTTGTTGATGGAACAGGTTGTCTCATCTGGAGACCAAAGTCCCTGGACCACCTGATCCAGGCAATGAGCTCCCCAACCAGAGAGACTGTTATCCGTCATGACTAGAATCCAGGAGGGAGTTATTGGACTGACTTCAGACAAAAAGCTCTGAGAATCTGTCCCCAACAAAGTTTGCTTTTCATCGTGGCTGGTAAGGAAAGATGGACATCATAATCCTGAGTTTGAGAGAACCATTAAGACAGAAGAAATTATTGAAGAGGCCTCATGTAAGTTTCGGCCCATGGAACACAGGAGCTGAAGATAATCTCAAGCTCTTGGAGCTACCAGAGAGATCAACCTCCTCATCTGTCAGATCAGCTTGTCCTCTCTGTCCATCATAAAGTTTATCCAACTTTACTGCATGTTGAAATGTGCCCCAAGATAGTCTGAGACTGAGCAGGATGAAGCTTGCTTTTTGTGAAATTGATCACCCAATCCAAGCTTTTTATAAACTTGGACAACTCTATCAGACATTTGACATCTTAAAAAGATTTGGCTCTGCTCCACCAGTCTTCGAGATATGGATAAATCATAATGCCTTCTTGCCTCATGAATGCTGTCACCACTAGAACAACCTTTTTTTTTTAATGTACTTATTTATATAGCTGTAGATATAATCTGTACAAATGATATTACAGAAAAGAAAACAAAAATGTTCAAATAGAGCATGATACAATAATATACTGTTGCATTTTGTGGTTTGCGGGTTGGCCCCGCGAACTCTTACCTCCAGCCCCGAGCCATGCTTGCCAGTTACTGACACCATGAGTTACGGCTATGGCTGCTATGCAGCCGCCTCACCACCAGAGGTCCCCCACGAGCATGTTCTTCTGGCTGGCCCACTCCTTCCTGCCTGTCTACTCTATACCCCAGACTTTCCTTTATAACCCTGTCTAGCAGTTCCATCGGTGCTTCAGCATTGAGCTCGCCTGGGCTCCCTGCTCTAGCCTTCCGTGCTTGTGTATCTGGCCTACGGGCCTTCTGACCTGCCTTGCTATTGTGTATCTGGCCTACGGGCCTTCTGACCTGCCTTGCCTTGCTATTCTGTATCTGGCCTACGGGCCTTCTGTGTGTGTGTGGCCTACGGGCCTTCTGACCTGCCTTGCCTTACTATTGTGTATCTGGCCTATGGGCCTTCTGTGTGTGTGTGGCCTACGGGCCTTCTGACCTGCCTTGCCTTACTATTGTGTATCAGGCCTACGGGCCTTCTGTGTGTGTGTGGCCTACGGGCCTTCTGACCTGCCTTGCCTTACTATTGTGTATCTGGCCTACGGGCCTTCTGTGTGTGTGTGGCCTACGGGCCTTCTGACCTGCCTTGCCTTGCTATTGTGTGTGTGGCCTACGGGCCCTCTGCCTACTGTGTGTGTGTGGCCTACGGACCTCTGCCTATTGTGTGTGTGTGTGTGTGTGGCCTACGGGCCCTCTGCCTGCCGTGTGTGGCCTACGAGCCCTCTGCCTGCCGTGTGTGGCCTACGAGCCCTCTGCCTGCCGTCCTACGGGCTCTCTGCCTGCTGTCTGTGGCCTACGGGCTTTCTCTGCTCTGCTGCCTTCGGGCTTATGTGTTTCATGTTCAATGTTAGTGCTGTCCTGGTTTGTCTGTTCAGTTCTCTGTCAGTCTTGTTTCCTCAAACCAGTCACGTATACCTCCAGCCAGTATCACTCTTACCTGCACGCTTCCTGAATTCATCCTTACCAGCACCCAGTTCCAGTTTCCTGTACACCTTTACCTACATTCACGCTCACACATACCTCCATGCTGTTCCAGTATTCAAGTTCACCCTTACTTCCATGCATCTAGTATCAGATATTGCCAGTCTGTGTTATCCTCCATCTGTCTATTCCACCTTCAGAATTACCATAGGGTTTTCTCATTCCTGCCTGCACCAGCCAGTACTAGACACTTCTGTCTCTCTCTCCACCCCGAGACACTCCTCATAGTGGTGTTCACAACATGAGACCTGTGCCCAGTCGTAACACCATGGATTCCCCAGACCATGGCATGGCAGACCATTGCACTCACTGGCCCAACACAACACCAGTGGGACACTGCTGACTCTCCCCAGATCTGCTCCTCGGCATGCTCATGACAGACTTCTACAAACATAAAGGGTATGTGGCGGGAAATCCCTCGTGGTGCCTCCTAATGATGTCACAGCCTTGGCCCTATAAAAGCTCCTTACTCCCTGCAATCCACACCTCAGCAATAGATCCACTACTGTGAGTAGAACAAATTGCCTCAGCATTTGTTCCTGGTCTTCGTTCTTGTGTTCCTGGTTTTCGTTCCTGTGACCTTGGTCTTCATCTCTTCAGTTCCTGATCCTTGTTCCTCATTTCATGGTCTTCATCTTTGTCCTTTGGTTAGTCTTCAGTTCTTCATCAGATCTTTGTCTTGTGGACAGTCTTCAGTTCTTCAGTGTCTTCCATGTCTTCTACTGCCCGCCTGTGCTGCTCCTTGCTTCCCTGCCTGCCTACCTGTCCTGCCTTCCTTTGGACAGATCTCTGGTTTTGACTTTGGCCTGTTGACACTGAATATCACTTGAACACTGTCTGCCACTGACCATTGCCTGACTCATGACTACTCCAGAACTCAGCCTGCACCGAGCACTGGCGAGTCCTGACCATGTCTGAACACTGCCTGCCTTGACCACTGCCTGTCTCTGACTATGCATTTATCCAGCCTGCACTGGATCCTAGCTTGTGACCCAACCATCTCTACAAACATCCAACTCGTCTGCAGAGGCTGCCACCTAAGACCTGCTGGCCCTGGCACCCGAGCGCTCAACCAAAGGGGAACAAGGACTGGTATAAATGAAGCTCCAGTTGGGCCTCTGCCATAGTCGGTTCCGCCAGCCAACGGTGAGGACCAGCAGGGCTCCTCCCTGAATTTTGCGCCAACTCCACCTCATTCCAAGGGTCCACACCCACAACATATACTATACATAGAAGTCCAAAATTTACCCACAACCATTTTAACTTGAACTACACATAGATAGTAACACATGTCACATAACATAAACACAAGACACCCATGCACATCACCACATTCATTCGAAATTAAATTAAATTAATTAAATAAGGTAAGGAACTCTCAGTAGAAACCCATTGTTTAGAAAAACCTATAGATCTAAATCGCTCTTGGTAATGGAACTAATACAAAATCCTATCAAACTTAATAATGGTCAGGAAGTGAATATAGCCGAGAAAGCTCGAAACCTAGGAGTAATAATTGACACAGAACTTAGCCTTAAACACCACATATCACTGAAAGTCAGAGAAGGCTACGCTAAACTCATGATCCTAAGGAGGCTGAAACCGTTACTAACCCAGAAACATTTCAGGACAGTCCTCCAAGCACTTATCTTTACAAGTACTGATTACTGTAACACACTATTTCTGGGATTACCATACTCCACAATAAGACCTCTACAAGTCCTTCAAAACTCTGCCGCCAGAATACTCACCGGCAAAAGCAAAAGAGACCACATTACCCAAACACTGGGCGAACTATACTGGCTACCAATAGAACAGAGAGTGCAATTTAAAACACTTTGCATAATTCACAAACTAATCAATGAAGATAAGGCTGACTGGTTAAACACAGCACTATGATTACACGTACCCCAAAGAAATCTGAGGTCAGCCAATAAAGCACTACTAACAATCCCATCGGTAAAAACAGCGAAACTAACACAAGTTAGAGAGAGAGCGCTATCCTTGGCCAGTCCAACGTTATGGAACACATTGCCACTAGAGACAAGATTACACAGTGATCCAAAAATCTTCAAAAAAAGTTTAAAAACCTGGCTATTCAGAAAAGCATTTCACAATGAGAACAGAGAATGAAAAAGAAAAAAAAACTTAGAACAAGGTTACCTAGATAATTGGTCCCACAACTTTTACTTTATACTCAATAATTGTTAGAAGAACTCCAGCTTAAGCATAACCCTTGTATGATACCATATTAATCATATACATGGACTAGATCCATGCCACTTTTCTTATACATTATTTTATATGAGCATGTACCGACATTGTAATGGCACTTTTGTAAATTCATCTATAACCAAACCAAATATATGTGCCTATATGTAAACCGTTGTGATGGTGTATTACTAAACGACGGTATATAAAAGATTTTAAAAAAAATAAATAAAATAAATAAATAATGAATCATAGAAGTTTGCCCAAGCCCGTTTATAATCTTTAGGCAGTGAGCATTGCATAAAAATAACATCTAATCTTTCAATATGCCTCCATTCTGCTATAATATTCTGCCATAGTGAAAAAGATTGTTAGGGGCCGTGGCCGGCCTCTCCTACCTCCGGCCCAGGCGTCGCAGCTGTGCTGCAGTGGGGAGTCGCTCCCGTCGCAGGTCTCTGGCCTTCTCCTCACCTGCAGTCCCTGCCACAGGCTCAGCGCAGCCCTCCTCGATGGGCGGGAGGCTTCCCGGTCCTCCTCTTCGCGGCATCAGGCCGCAGACCTCCACTACCACAGCCCACATCGGGCAGGATGCTCCCTAGATGCCTGGGCCAGATTTTAAAACTTATGCGTGTGCGTAGATTTGTTCACGCAACCTGGCGCAAACAAATCTATGCCCGATTTTATAACATGCACGCAATGCCGTGCGCATGTTATAAAATCCGGGGTCGGCACGCGCAAGGGGGTGCACACATGTGCACCTTGCACGCACTGAGCCCGAGTGGAGCCCCGATGGCTTTCCCCGTTCCCTCCAAGGCCGCTCCGAAATCGGAGCGGCCTTAGAGGGAACTTTTTTTTTGGTCCCCCCCCACCTTCCCCTTCCTTCCCCTATCTAACCCACCCCCCAGTCCTACCGACATCCCCCCTCCTACCTTATTTCATTTCTTACGCCTGCTCGAAGCAGGCGTATCTTGCGCGCACTGGCCAGCTGCTGGTGCGCGAACCTCCGGCACGGCCGCACAAAGGAGGCCTCAGGACTGCCCCTGGACCCGTCCCCTGACCGCCGCCACACCCCCAGACCCGCCCCGGACCGCCCCTTTTTCGAAGCTCCGGGACATACGCATGTCCCGGGGCTTGCGCGCGCTGCCGAGCCTATGCAAAATAGGCTCAGCGCGCGTAGGGGCAGATTTTCTCAGGTTACGCACTTATGTTACGCGCGTAGCCTTTGAAAATCTGCCCCTAAGTATCACATGTATGATTTTTTACCCACTGGTGAGAGGTTGTATGTGTGCACCCAGTTCAAAGAGCTCTGTTTCTCAGAGAACATGTGTGATTGCTGGAGGCTAGAGTAGCAGACCTGGAGGAGCTGAGGCAGACAGAGAGGTATTATAGATAAGACCTTCAGGTGTTAGGATTCAAGGTTTCATGGTCCCTTGGCCCGAGGTGAGGGTTGATGCAATCTGCGGGGAAGAGCCCCACAGGTCCTCACCATTGGGAGGGAGGTCAGCTGCAGCAGGGGAGACGGTAGAGAGATAGATCGTCCCGTGTCACAGCCACGTGATCGAGTACTCAGGCAGGGCTGGAGATGCAAGTACCAGAGCAGGAGCCTCTGACAGAGAAGCGCTAGGCAGGCTCTGAGGAGCGGGGAGCGCAAGACAGGAACTTCTGGAGGAATGTAACAGAGACTGTCCCGAGGGGCAGGACAGTGTAGAGAGAGAGGCTCTGGTGTGATGACGTAGGCTGACTTGAGGAGAGGGACGCCCGAGTTGAATCTCCGAAGTTGTGGCATCAGCTGCCTCGAGGAGCGGGGCTGCGCACGGTAGAATATCTGGTAGCATGGAGGCTCAGAGTACAGACACTGGTGAAGGCACTGCCCCGAGGAGCGGGGAGGCTCAGAGTACAGTCACTGGTGAAGGCACTGCCCTGAGGAGCGAGGAAGCGCAGAGTCGAGTCTCCAAGCAATAAGGTAGTTCGTGGGGCAACCCCGAGGAGCAGGGAAGCCTGGAGACAAGGTCTCCAACTGGAGTACGAGCAGGCCCCTGAGGGTCCAGAGCTGCAGGTAGATCCAAGGCAGGAACCATGAGTCTGAGGAGACAGGAGCAAGCACCAGTAGGTGAAGAAACTCATTGCCAAGTTGACCAGCATGGGCCAACGGAGGTGCTTATGAATCCCAACCTTGTGATGTCATCAGTCAGGGACAGCCTTTAAAAGGGAGGCCTGGTGGCACACGCACGCGTGCCTAGAAAGGCCCAGAGTTGGCATGGAGGTAGGCGGCGTCCCAGCCACCACGAAGAGTTTTGAGAACCCAGAAGTATGCGGCGGTAGCTGTTAGCCCCAGCCACAAATTGACCCGGAGAGGAGAGCAGGGCAACTTATGACGTGAGTTGAGTCGGTTGCAGCCGTCTGCGACTGACGGTCATAACATCAGGGACGTAGTAGCCAAGTCCCAACTCCAATCTGGCAGCCCTGGTGCTGCCTTGGAGGAGGAAGGTCTTATGATTGGAGAGCATCAACCTGGTGCATCAAGAAATGATCCTGTAGCAAGGACCTGCTCTCCAGGTGATGCATTGTCCTCTCGCACCGAGGATGTGTCTCCCAGGGCTACTGCCCAGGAGGGAAGGATTAGATTGGCCGTCATTTTGGGTGATTCAATTATTAAGAATGTAGACAGCTGGATGGCTGGTGGCCGTGAGGATTGCCTGGTAACATGCCTACCTGGTGTGATGGTGGTGGACCTCATGCATCACCAAGATAGGATTTTATACAGTGCTAGGGAGGAGCCGCTGTCATGGTAAATGTGGGCACCAATGACATAAGAAAATGTGGGAGGGAGATTCTGGAAGCAAAATTTAGGCTATTAGGTACAACGCTGAAATCCAGAACCTGCAAGGTAGCATTCTCTGAAATGCTCTCTGTTCCAAGCACAGCTCCCCAGAGGCAGGCAGAGCTCCTGAGTCTCAATGCGAGGATGAGATGATGGTGCAAGGGAGAGGGATTCAGTTTTGTAAGGAACTGGGGAACCTTTTGGGGAAGGGGGAGTCTTTTCCGAAGGGATAGGCTCCACCTTAACCAGGTGGAACCAGGCTGCTGGTGCTAACCTTCAAAAAGGAGAGCGAGCAACTTTTAAACTAAATCAAAGGGGAAAGCCGACAGTCGCTCAGCAGCACATGGTTCAGAGGGAAGTATCTTTGAAGGATACTAATGATGCATCCCAACACAGAGGTTCCAATAATAAGAAAAGTAGTCCATGTGCCTATAAGTAAAGAATCACCTGAGCTAAAAGATTCCAACTGAAAAACTGTCAACTGAAAAACAGAATGTTAATACAAATGAAAAACACACTTTGAAATGTTTGTATGTTAATACCAGAAGTCTAAGAAGTAAGATGGGAGAGTTAGAGTGCATAACAGTGAATTATGATATAGACTTAACTGGCATCTGAGAAAGACGGTGCAAAGAGAATAACCAATGGGATAGTGCTATGCCAGGGTACAAATTATATTGCAATGATAGAGATGAGCAACTTGGTGGGTTTCTAGCATGATTAAGCTTTACTGTCCATCAAGATCTTTGCATTCATCACAAAGAGTGCTACTTGATGTACCTTACCTTCCCCTAAGGAGGTTCAACTACATCAAATTTGAAAGTCTATATTTTCAGTTGCAGGTCCAGACATCTGGAATAGCTTACCAGATGGGCTGAGATCTGTGACCTGCCTGAAAGCTTTTAAGAAATAATTAAAACCCTTACTTTTTGAGCAAGCCTATTGTTGAAGTGTTTATATATTTTTTTTATCTCTGGCTAGCCATGCCAGAGATTGCAAGTATGCTTTTTTTCCTGTTGTTTTGCTTAGTTTTGATTGGTTGTTCAAATGTTGTCATTAGATGGATTAAGTAGGTATGATTTTTTTATTGTGAACTATCATCCTGTGGTTTATGATGGTTATTTTATGGTGTTTTATGTTTATCTACTTATGTTTTATTGTGTATGTTTGGTTGTGAGCCGCCCCAGATAGGTGTGGCATATAATAAATGTAACCATAGCTATAACCTTAAGTAGTGGTGATGATGTCATGGAGAAAAAAACAGTGTTCTCTGCCTTTATCTGCTTATAGGGGAACATAAACCACTTGTGAGGACTGGACTGGCGTAGCAGGATAAAATGGAATGATGGAATACTCTGTAAATTTCAGTCTGAATGTGGTTATTCAGCATCTGAAGTGAGCCATGTTCTAACACTGCAAAATGATATCTTAATCATGGATTCCTGAGAATATGAAAAGAAACAAAACCTGAGCCCACATGGTGCCTCAGCAGTAAGTGCTGTGCACTGCCATGTGGAGGGATCTAAGGCCAGAAGTCTGCTCTCTGGGCCAGCCAGGGCTGGGAATACAGCATTCAGATCCGCTAAGCATTCATTTATTTATTTATTTATTTATTTATTTATTTAACATATTTCTATACCGGTCTTCATGAAGAGATTCATATCAGACCGGTTTACATGGAATGAAGTGGAGAGGGTAGTCTTAGCTGTTGCTCAACAGTGACAACTTGTGGCCAGACTCAAGGTCCATGTTGTCATGTTCCAGAGCAGTGATGGCCAACCTTTTGCGCTCAGTGTGTCAAAATTCATTAAAAAACTGAGCATAACTCGGGTGGTGTGTCACTTCTAGAAAAATCCATAATTTTGTGATATTTGTAGCTCTAATATTAATAACAAAAAGTTATAATTTTAATATATGTTCTGTATTTATTAATAAAGCAAAAACAAATAATTCTTTACCTTACCTGCTTAGTGACTTTTTTGTTGCTGAATTTCATTGGCTAAATCTTCAATTAAAACACTCTCTCCCCCTCTTACTCCCCTGGATTTTCTCATACACACTCATGCTCTCACACTCACTGGCTCCCTCACATACACACAAACACACACACCCAGGCAGGCTCCCAGTCATTCTCACACAACTCCCGCTCCATCCTCCAGGCAGGCACCAATTCATTCTCACACACACACACACACACAGACACACACACACACCCCTAGGCAGGCACCTATGCATTCACACACAAAAACCCCATGCAGAGTCCCATTCATACACATGCACACACTAAAGGCAGACCCCCCTCTCTTTTGCCAGCAACCTCAGAACCTCTCTCATTCCTCTGCTGCCACTGTCACTGCTGTCGCATGGCTATTGGGGAGGTGCCGATTGCTGCTACTGACACTGAAGCCCATTCTGCTGCCTCCTCTGTGCAGGCCCCGTGGGCTTCCACTTTCTCCATGCCGATCTCGTACATTGTGAGATCGGCATAGAGAAAGTGCTATTCTTGCACATTCCCAAAGATTACATGTGCCAATCACTAAAAAGTAATTTATTTTGTTTTTTACCTTTGCTGTCTGATCTTCATTTTCTAATTGGTTGGTCACAGGCTTTTTTTCCCACCTTCCCTTTCTTATTTATTTTGCCAATTTATTTTATATTGCCTTTTTTTCTGTTTCTTTTCACTCCATCTTCTTCCCTCAAACACACAGGTTCTCATTCTCACATGCATTTCTCTCTCTCACACACACAGGCTCTCACAGTCACATGCTGTGTCTCATACAATCATTCATACACTCAGTCTCTCACTCCCACATGCTTTCTTGCTCAAGCACAGGCTCTCACTGTCACATGCTGTCTCTCTCACACACACAGAGGCTCTCACATGCTGTCTCTGCAAACATTCAGGTCCTCACTCTCACACACAATCTCTCAACTCATCTCATACACGCACGCACACACACACACACCCTCTACAGACCCTCAGCCTCTCTCTCACCTCTGGCCCTCCTCTTCGCGGGTCGCCGCAGGATGGGCTCTGCGGTGGCCCTGCTACCGGGCCTCTTCTTCTTCTCGGGCCGCTGCGACTTGAGATTCGCGGCGGCCCGTAAATGCAAGTGCTGCTCCACTTCTGCACGCATTGATGCTTCCCCTCCTTCCTGCCCACGCGGCTCCGGCAACGTTTACTTCCGGGGACGCACAGGCAGGAAGGAGGAGGAGCATCAGCGGGTTTAAACGCGATCTTTTTCTTGGCCTTGCCGATCTGCCTGTCGCTGTGCCCGGGGGCATTGGGGGCGATAATAAAAACTAGTTTTAAAGGGTCGGCGCAGCCGATTAAAAAAAAAGGCTCTGCGCAGCCGATAAAAAAAAAAAAATTCCCGAGTCCACAAAACGCTATGCGTGTCAGCAAAAAGTCTCAGCGTGTCACCTCTGACACGCATGTCATAGGTTAGCCATCACTGTTCCAGAGGGAGCTGCAGTCTATGGAACCCTGGCCAAGGATTGTCACTGCAGTGTTTGGGCTAAGCAAGCTAGAAAAGGATATAAAAATAGTGGGGGGAAAGCCCAGGAAGTTGCAAACAAAGGCTTAGGGTACATAGCATAATAAAGCTGGTTTCAATTGAACTGGAAATCCAAAGGAGTAGGAGGAAATTGTTGGATTAAAAAAAAACAACAAAAAACAGTCCAAAATGTGTTTTCATGCTTCATATGCAAGACAGGAGCTTTAAGGTGAATTTTAAAAACTCAGCTCACACCAAAACTGAGAGATATGCGCACAAGTCAGGCTGGCGTGTGCCAAGCGAATTTCAAAAGCCTCCTGGATATACATGTACTTGCCAGTACATGCACAAATGAAAAGTTCCAAAAAAGGGGAGGGGCATAGGCATGATCTAGGTGGGGGGGGGATGGGCATTCCTGGATTTTAACTTTACATTAGCTTGTAAATACTTATGCGCACAGGTGCACGTCAGGGTCCCCTGCCGCATAACTTTACTTCTGCTGTGGATGACATGCAAGTTATAAAATAAAGGCAAATAGATCAGTGGGGTTTTAAGGGTCAGGACTAACAGGGGAGAAGGGAGGTTATTAATCTAGGGTGGTTTGCAAGTCCTATTCCTTACTTGGGCAAACTGGGAATGAACAGGAAAACCGATAATGGCGTTGGCACACGTGTCTTTTAAAATCCCCCCACTTACCCAGTAGAAGCAACATTTGCGCGCATAGGCACGCATCCACTTAAAATTGTTCACACATGCTCATGTGGTCAGGCTATTTTATAACATGCATGCATATATCCACATATGTTATAAAATGGCCGCATCCCTGGGCACAGGCCAACGAATGCGCACGTGTGTCCTCGCGCCTGTTTAAAAGTTACCATCCCTATGAGCAGGGCTGGTGCATTCATTAAGCAAATTAGGCAATCACCTAGAGTGCCAAAATTTTGGGGGTGGCAAAATCCTACCTTCCCAAATCCCAGAGAAGTATGCCAGAGCCAATAATGCCAAAGAATAGAGCATTGTGCTGGAGGTAAATTGGGAGATACAGGACTGAAGTTTCCCCTCTGATACCAAAATGTGTCAAACCCATACAAATCATTGATGAGACCTCCTCTGAAGTATAAAGGGCAATTATCACAGGTAAAGCAGGTAAAACACTGCTTTACCCTGAAAATGGGCCTTTAAAAAATGATCCACCCGATAAAAATATACGAGTAGGGCCTGTATGCGCATATTAAGAACATAAGAACATAAGAAAATGCCATACTGGGTCAGACCAAGGGTCCATCAAGCCCAGCATCCTGTTTCCAACAGTGGCCAATCTAGGCCATAAGAACCTGCCAATTACCCAAAAACTAAGTCTATTCCATGTTACCATTGCTAATGGCAGTGGCTATTCTCTAAGGGGCGGATTTTAAAAGGCGCGCGAATAGCCTACTTTTGTTTGCGCTCCAGGCGCAAACAAAAGTACGCTGGATTTTAGTAGATACGCGCGGAGCCGCGCGTATCTGCTAAAAACCTGGATCGGCGCGCACAAGGCTATCGATTTTGTATAGCCGGCGCGCGCCGAGCCGGACAGCCTACCCCCGTTCCCTCCAAGGCCGCTCCGAAATCGGAGCGGCCTTGGAGGGAATCCTCTAACGCCCTCCCCTCCCCCTTCCCCTCCCTTCCTCTACCTAACCCACCCCCCCGGCCCTGTCTACACCCCCCCCTTACCTTTCTTCGGGGATTTACGCCTCCCGGAGGGAGAAGTAAATCCCCGCGCGCGAGCGGGCCTCCTGCGCGCCGGGCCGCGACCTGGGGCGGGTACGGAGGGCGTGGCCACGCCCCCGGACTGCCCCGGGCCGTAGCCACGCCCCCGTACCCGCCCCCAAAACGCTGCCGACTCGCCCCCGAAACGCCGCGACGACCGGGCCCGCCCACCCGACACGCCCCCCTCGGAGAACCCCGGGACTTACGCGAGTCCCGGGGCTCTGCGCCCGCCGGGAGGCCTATGTAAAATAGGCTTCCCGGCGCGCAGGGCCCTGCTCGCGTAAATCCGCCCGGTTTTGGGCGGATTTACGCGAGCAGGGCTCTGAAAATCCGCCCCTAAGTGAACTTAATAGCAGGTAATGGACTTCTTCTCCAAGAACTTATCCAATCCTTTTTTAAACACAGCTATACTAACTGCACTAACCCATCCTCTGGCAACAAATTCCAGAGTTTAATTGTGCGTTGAGTAAAAAAGAACTTTCTCCGATTAGTTTTAAATGTGCCCCATGCTAACTTCACGGAGTGCCCCCTAGTCTTTCTACTATCCAAAAGAGTAAATAACCGATTCACATCTACCCGTTCTAGACCTCTCATGATTTTAAACACCTCTATCATATCCCCCCTCAGTCGTCTCTTCTCCAAGCTGAAAAGTCCTAGCCTCTTTAGACTTTCCTCATAGGGGAGTTGTTCCATTCCCCTTATCATTTTGGTAACCCTTCTCTGTACCTTCTCCATCGCAATTATATCTTTTTTGAGATGCGGCGACCAGAATTGTACACAGTATTCAAGGTGCGGTCTCACCATGGAGCGATACAGAGGCATTATGACATTTTCCGTTTTATTCACCATTCCCTTTCTAATAATTCCCAACATTCTGTTTGCTTTTTTGACTGCCGCAGCACACTGTACCGACGATTTCAATGTGTTATCCACTATGACACCTAGATCTCTTTCTTGGGTTGTAGCACCTAATATGGAACCCAACATTGTGTAATTATAGCATGGGTTATTTTTCCCTATATGCATCACCTTGCACTTATCCACATTAAATTTCATCTGCCATTTGGATGCCCAATTTTCCAGTCTCACAAGGTCTTCCTGCAATTTATCACAATCTGCTTGTGATTTAACTACTCTGAACAATTTTGTGTCATCTGCAAATTTGATTATCTCACTCGTCGTATTTCTTTCCAGATCATTTATAAATATATTGAAAAGTAAGGTCCCAATACAGATTCCTGAGGCACTCCACTGTCCACTGCCTTCCACTGAGAAAATTGTCCATTTAATCCTACTCTCTGTTTTCTGTCTTTTAGCCAGTTTGCAATCCATGAAAGGACATCGCCACCTATCCCATGACTTTTTACTTTTCCTAGAACCTCTCATGAGGAACTTTGTCAAACGCCTTCTGAAAATCCAAGTATACTATGTCTGCTGGTTCACCTTTATCCACATGTTTATTAACTCCTTCAAAAAAGTGAAGCAGATTTGTGAGGCAAGACTTGCCCTGGGTAAAGCCATGCTGACTTTGTTCCATTAAACCATGTCTTTCTATATGTTCTGTGATTTTGATGTTTAGAACACTTTCCACTATTTTTCCTGGCACTGTTTCCCGGATCGCCCCTGGAGCCCTTTTTAAATATTGGGGTTACATTTGCTATCCTCCAGTCTTCAGGTACAATGGATGATTTTAATGATAAGTTACAAATTTTTACTAATAGGTCTGAAATTTCATTTTTTAGTTCCTTCAGAACTCTGGGGTGTATACCATCCGGTCCAGGTGATTTACTACTCTTCAGTTTGTCAATCAGGTCTACCACATCTTCTAGGTTCACCGTGATTTGATTCAGTCCATCTGAATCATTGCCCGTGAAAACCTTCTCCATTACGGGTACCTCCCCAACATCCTCTTCAGTAAACACCGAAGCAAAGAAATCATTTAATCTTTCTGCGATGGCCTTATCTTCTCTAAGTGCCCCTTTAACTCCTCGATCATCTAACGGTCCAACTGACTCCCTCACAGGCTTTCTGCTTCAGATATATTTTTAAAAGTTTTTACTGTGAGTTTTTGCCTCTACAGCCAACTTCTTTTCAAATTCTCTCTTAGCCTGTCTTATCAATGTCTTACATTTAACTTGCCAATGTTTATGCTTTATCCTATTTTCTTCTGTTGGATCTTTCTTCCAATTTTTGAATGAAGATCTTTTGGCTAAAATAGCTTCTTTCACCTCCCCTTTTAACCATGCCGGTAATCGTTTTGCCTTCTTTCCACCTTTCTTAATGTGTGCAATACATCTGGACTGTGCTTCTAGAATGGTATTTTTTAACAATGACCACGCCTCTTGGACATTTTTTACTTTTGTAGCTGCTCCTTTCAGTTTTTTTCTAACAATTTTTCTCATTTTATCAAAGTTTCCCTTTTGAAAGTTTAGCACGAGAGCCTTGGATTTGCATACTGTTCCTTTTCCAGTCATCAAATCAAATTTGATCATATTATGATCACTATTGCCAAGCGGCCCCACCACCGTTACCTCTCTCACCAAGTCCTGTGCTCCACTGAGAATTAGATCTAAAAATGCTCCCTCTCTCGTTGGTTCTGAACCAATTGCTCCATAAAGCTATCATTTATTCCATCCAGGAACGTTATCTCTCTAGCGTGACCCGATGATACATTTACCCAGTCTATATTGGGGTAATTGAAGTCTCCCATTATTACTGCATTACCAATTTGGTTAGCTTCCCTAATTTCTCTTAGCATTTCACTGTCTGTCTCACCATCTTGACCAGGTGGACGGTAGTATACCCCTATCACTATAGTCTTCCCCGACACACAAGGGATTTCTACCCATAAAGATTCAATTTTGTATTTAGTCTCATGTAGGATGTTTATCCTGTTGGACTCTATGCCATCCCGGACATAAAGCGCCACACCTCCTCCCGAGTGCTCCTCTCTGTCATTGCGATATAATTTGTACCCCGGTATAGCACTGTCCCATTGGTTATCCTCTTTCCACCATGTCTCTGAGATGCCAATTAAGTCTATGTCATCATTTACTGCTATACATTCTAATTCTCCCATCTTACTTCTTAGACTTCTGGCATTAGCATACAAACATTTCAAAGTTTGTTTTTTGTTTGTATTTTCATTCTGCTTTTTAATTGATAGGGTTAAGTTAGAATTTTTTAGCTCAGGTGAGTTTTTAGTTACAGGCAGTTGGACTACTTTTCTAATTATTGGAACCTCACTGTCGGGATGCTCTAATTCTAATGCATCATTAGTATCCTTTAAAGATACCTCTCTCCGAACCATGCGCTGCTGAGCGACTGTCAGCTTTCCCCTTTGTTCTAGTTTAAAAGCTGCTCTATCTCCTTTTTAAAGGTTAGCGCCAGCAGTCTGGTTCCACCCTGGTTAAGGTGCAGTCCATCCCTTCGGAAGAGACTCCCCCTTCCCCAAAAGGTTCCCCAGTTCCTAACAAAACTGAATCCCTCTTCCTTGCACCATCGTCTCATCCACGCATTGAAACTCCGGAGCTCTGCCTGCCTCTGGTGACCTGCGCGTGGAACAGGGAGCATTTCAGAGAATGCTACCCTGGAGGTTCTAGATTTAAGCTTTCTACCTAAGAGCCTAAATTTGGCTTCCAGAACCTCCCTCCCACATTTTCCTATGTCGTTGGTGCCCACATGTTCCACGACAGCCGGCTCCTCCCCAGCACTGTCTAAAATCCTATCTAGGTGACGCGTGAGGTCCGCCACCTTCGCACCAGGTAGGCATGTTACCAGGCAATCCTCACGCCCACCAGCCACCCAGCTATCTACATTCCTAATAATCTAATCACCAACTATGACGGCCAACCTAACCCTTCCCTCCTGGGCAGTAGGCCTTGGGGAGATATCCTCAGTGCGAAAGGATATTGCATCACCTGGAGAGCAGGTCCTTGCTACAGGATCCTTTCCTGCTACACCTGGTTGGTGCTCTCCCATCATGAGACCTTCTTCCTCCAAGGCAGCACCAGGGCTGCCAGTCTGAAGTTGGGACTTGACTACTATGTCCCTGAAGGTCTCATCTATATACCTCTCTGTCTGCCTCAGCTCCTCCAGGTCTGCCACTCCAGCCTCCAGAGATCGGACTCGTTCTCTGAGAGCCAGGAGCTCTTTGCATCGCATGCACATGTACAACTTCTCACCAGTGGGTAAAAAATCATACATGTGACACTCGAAGCAAAAGACTGGGAAGCCCCCCTCTTGCTGCTGGACTGCTGCCTTCATCTCAATTTTGATCAGTTCCTAGTTATGTTTTAGGTTGCTATGGGAGTAGGAATGTGTCTAACTTCCTTTAAATGTATTAGTGAATTCACTATGTGTCTGGTAGTGGCCTACCGGGGTCTGATCGAATTCTCAATAAAGTTTTTGTTGATGCTTTTTTTTTTTTTTTTTTTTGTGAAAGTGGCACCTGCCTATAAATTAAGGGATGAGCTAGGAGTGGGTGGATTGGGAAATACAAACAGTCTAACTTCAGTTAGTCAGCCTGAGTGACTCACTGCTCCCTTGATTAACAAATGTTGGTCCCTATTCAAACCCAATCACACTACCTCAACACCTTTCCAAGGTGAGTAACTGAGCTGAACTATTCAACTTTTTTACTTTGGTATACACTGCTCCTAGCTTATTTCTAGCTTCTGGCTACTTTTTGGGTTGTTTTTTTTTGTGGTTTCCCACGAACTTGGGGAGGGCTTTACACTTACGTGCATACATTTAGATTTTCAGAAATATGCACGTAATATTTCTCAGAAAAACTATGCAGGTGTAGTTTGTGGTGGGGTAATTTTTAAAGGAAAAGTATAGGCACCTTAGAAAAATGTTTGAATATGGATGCCTAACTTTAACTTTAGATGCCTTAATTTGAGGGACCTAAATTTAAGCAAAGTATGGGGACAACAAAAAGCAAAGTATGGGGACAACATAACTGTAGGCACCCAATACATGCATTTATATTTTAAATTGTTGACTTGCAGTTTCTACTTGTCGAATTTCATTTACCACTGTGCTCTGTACTCATTGTAAAGACCAGTTCTGCTATAATATGTTTTTTGAACTTCACTGCTGGAAGAGCGTGTTATAAATAAATATGATGATGAACCCAGCACTGAAAATCAGTGCTTAAGTTTGTTTACCAGACCTGGGAAAGCTTGCTCCCCTGACTTTTCCCCGCCCCTGGCCCTGTACACTTTTAAAGCATCTAAATAGAGGCATGAACATGAAAAAAGTTTGAAATTCAAAAGTCTAGATGCCAAAGTTTTAAAAACAGGCACCTAGGTCTTTTGAATATCAGGCTCTTAGTTCTTAATAAGACATTTTAAATAAATAAATAAAGATTGGGCTTTTAGTTCTTAGTACAGATCATGGATTCTAAATACATAAAGTCTACAACGTCCTTGAATTGCATTGTTTTCTTTCTACCAAATGAATGATTTGACTGTGATGAATCTGTTCATTTATTCAGGTGGGTGTTTTTTTAAGAAGAGTCCCTTTCATGTAAAAAGATGCCCGAGTCATTCACACTGGGCTTCGCGAAGGGCAGACCTTTGAATGGATCCTTACCGATCTCCAAGGAAAACGGTTCACTAAGCAATGCAACACTGGAGATGCTAAAGAACGAGATGCTACGAACTGCTTTACCTATCCTGTATGTACTCATCTTCACCATCAGTATTCCCCTCAATAGCGTTTCCCTGTGGTATCTGTGCCGCCATGCGCATCCTAGGTCTCCAACTATTATATTTGCCATTAACTTGGCAGTGACGGACTTGCTATACAGCCTGGTGCTTCCTTTTCAAGTTGCTTACCACCTGAGGGGAAACGACTGGCCCTTTGGGGATGCAATGTGCCGCATTGTCACCATATTGTTCTATGGAAACATGCACTGCTCTGTCCTGATTATGATGAGCATCAGTGTGGAGCGCTACCTGGGAATTGTTCATCCAATGCATTGTAAGACGCTCATAACTGTCAAGACTGCAGTTCTGACCTGTGTGCTCATTTGGACATTTGTTTTACTGGCAGATTCACCACTAATTTATACTAAGCTGACATTTCATGTGAAAGACTTAGGGATAGTCACTTGTTTTGATGTTTTGCCCAAGGACATGTTCCCTTCCAGAATGTATTATTATGTTTATTTTGCATCTCAAGCTATTTTATTCTTTTTCCTGCCTTTAATCATCATGGGAGTGTCCTACGTCTCCATCATATCAACTCTTCTTCATTCACCTGCTTCACAACTCAGAGAAACCAAGAAGCAGACAGCGCGCTTGATTGTGGCAGTGCTCACTGTATTTGTGGTGTGCTTTATGCCCAGCAGCATCACACAAATAGTTCATATGATATACTTCAGCAAAGGCAAGTCCTTGTACATTGCATACAAGCTTTTTCTGGCCCTTAATAGTCTCAACTGCTGCCTTGACCCATTCGTTTATTACTTTGGTTCCAAAGAATTCCGGCAAGGGTTGCAGGAGAAGCTCTTTCGATGCATACCCAGCAGTTATATTGAGAATATCACTGCAATATCAGAACACAGTTTGCCAATAACAGACAAAGTAAATTATACAGACAATTAAGTTGTTTGATCTGAAAGATAAAATGCCATTTAAAATTTAAAAAATAATAATTTTGAATGTGGTTTGCTCAGAGACTTTTATGATGGTGACATTAGAGCCAGCTTGAAAAAACATGCCAAGAGGAGTGGCTGAAATTTGCTTGTGCTTGTAGTGCATCAAAACATTTGCAAAGTGAAAGAACAGAAATTTTGCTGCAGCTCAGCTCATGTTGGCTCAGTGGGGCAGTGAAACTTGTTGCTTTATTTTGCATATCTTTATTGCTGCAGAGGAAAGTGCAAGTAAAATAGAAAAGCCAAGCAAAGATGCAAAATAGGAAACTTCTTTTTTTTTTCTTTCTCAGAAAATGTACAGAAATGGAATCAAATTTAATTAGCAAAGAAATGAAATTTAAACTGAAAGTGTGTGGATAACTTGCAGTCTTGTATTATGTTCATCTTCCTCTGTGGTTATGCAGTGGTCATATGCAAATCAAAGCAACCGATTGGCCCATCCTGCTAAATTCTACAAAGACTTTAAGGATTGGGCAAATCAGTGGTAATTTTCTGAAAAACAAGATACCAGATTGGAGCCATTGGCGGCCTCCATCTTTCACTCCAGCTGCAATGGGGAAAAGGAAACAAGTTCCAAAAGGTTCCAGACTGGCAATCTGTGTGACCTGGCAGAAAATCACCACTAGAGCAAATAAGTACAAACTTCCCCTAAGTCAGTTTGTTTGCACAGTTTTGAAATGGCACAAAATTAGAATCCCACAGAAAAAAATTTGGCAAGGCAGACCCAGGGGTTTGGTGGCAAATGTTGCGCATTGCCATGCTGGAGACCTTAGTTTAATTCCTGGGCTTGGCTTCTGCTTCCTGGACCAGCCAGGACTGGGGATGCTGGGAGGCAGCGTTCACAGCCAGTGGGGGCAGGGAGGCTCAGCAGGTAGTAGCTAGATTTAGGATGCACGTGTGCCGAGAAATGAAAGGATCTGTGGTCGGTGGCCCCTGGCCAAGGGCCGTCATTGCGATGGCAGGTCCAGCTGACTGAGGGAGTGAGCGGGTTATGAAATGGGGGCAAGGAGTGAATCCCGGGTAGTCACGAATGAAGATTCTCATGGTGTGCTAGCCCAATAGGGGCTGGTTCTGCTTGAGATGAAAGCCCAAAAGTGCAAGAACAAATTCTAGGCCAAAAAAAAAAAAGTGCAAATAAAAATGACTGCAAAACTTCCATCAGACTTTTACCCCAGTCCTTAAATGTAATCCAAAGGATCAAAAATCCTGCAGTGTTTTGGGCAGAAATTTCTGCCAGCACAATTATTTTTCTATGGACATTTTTGCCTCTTCTAGGTGCACTAATTATACTGTATTTATAGCCCATCTAGATGTACTTCTTCTAGAGCATTCTAATTGTTTTCATTCTTGGGAACTTGTGTAATGTTTTAGTTTGGTTGTAGGTGCAATAATTTCACTTTTTCGGTCTGCACATAGCACATTTCATCTTGTAGGACAGCAGGGAGAAAATACCTGAAACTCCCCAACATAATCCCGCAGCTGAAGTATTTACAACTTCCTTCTCGAGCTGTGAGGTAAAGATGTCTGCAGATATTAAGACTTGAGTTGCCTGATATTATGAATGGAAGTAGTTTTAGATTTAATTCTAAAAATTTAGTTTAAGTTAATTCTAAAATGTATAAAACACCTTTCTAAATTAATGCTTTCAATGGGGTAACAAAAAACATAAAGCATAAAATACAGTAAATAAATTAAAAAAAGTAAAACAATCACATAAATAACTATAAATTTCCATATATATGAAATACCATAGAATACCTAAATACTCAGCAAAAAACCATTATATTGGAGGTAATTTTCAAAAGCATTTATACTCATAAAATATTTTTTTGAAAATTACCCTAGATGTTGTATATATAAAAGCACACACAGAAGAAATTTGAGGGTGAAATTTAAACTTACCTGTTAATTTCCTTTCCTTTAGTCCTGCCAGACCGGTCCAGACAAGTGGGTTATGTTCCATCTGCCAGAAAAAAGAGAAAAAAAGCTCAAAGATGACTTCACTTCCCCCATAGGGGTCTGGTGCTACTTTCAGCTCTTCAGTATTCTATGCCAAAGCTAAAACAAAACCTGATGTAGCAAGAAACTTCACACCATGGTCAGTAATCCAGAAGTTAAGATAATTCCTACACCAAAGTCATCATTAGGCCAACTACCTTCAGAGTGGGCAACAACATACTCACTGCTAGTTTTCTGAACTTGTCAAACTGAGAACCTTTTATTGTTGGAGCTTCCTTGGACTGGTTCTGGACTGGTCTGGCAGTCCAAAGGAAAATAAATTAACAGATAAGTTTAAATTTCACCTTCCTTATCGTCTATGCCAGACCAGCCCAGACAAGAGAGCCATGCCCAAACTCCATCCAGACTGGGCAGGAAGAAGCCATGATAGCTCTCAGGACCCCTGAGTCAAAGGTGTTCTGGCCTGCACACCCACACTGAGGTGTTTAGAGCAGGGAAGAAATGGCAACAAGGGTGCTAGCTACCCTGCCATTCTCCTCTGGAAAGATAGGTTTTGATTCTGCCTATGAAGAATCCTGCACCTTCATCAAGTGGGCTCAGCCTGGAACCTGCAAATTCTTGCTGGAGCAGACTGAAGCAATCATCTCCTTGATTTCTCCTGAAATCAATGCCTTTGAAACCACTGTGCTTTCATATGATACATTAAAGAGCAAGAAAAAATGGTCACCTACAATACATCTAAAAGGTGACCTACAACAGACTTGAGAATGGCTTTCCCTGTACTGGCCTACATTGCCCAACTTTCTCAACATCATAAGTGAGAAAAGCCTGATTCCAATAGAAGCAAACATTATCCTTAGAAGAGGGATATTATTGATCTCAGGGATACCCTTTCATTTAAAATTACAAAGACTACCAAGGAGACAGACTTCCACATCAAAACTCAAAGAGATGCCCTATGAGGCTTGAGAGAAAGTGAGGCCAGATGCCTTCAAAATTAAGCTCAGGTTTCAAGTCGAGTAGGCCTTCCACAGTGGAGGACTTGCATTTTTGACTCCCTGAAAGAAAGCATCCCATCTCACAAAATAGAAACAGAGCTTCCATGACTGTGTTCCTTGCAGCAAGCCAGGTCCAATCTCTGCTCTATGCATCTATGCGAGATATACCTTCAAACCATTCTCCTCTGGTGGAAGGGCAAGATTAAAGGAATGAGTCCCTCAAAGGGAAATATTGTCTCCTCCATAAGGTGACCTCACAGAGGCTCCAAAATCTAAGACAGGTCCACTATGTTATCCTCTTTCATGCCACCGAAGGCTGTAATCCCTAACACTAGGTATCCTCACTATGTAGCCTGGTTCTCTCAACAGCCAAGGTTATAAAAGAGAATGGAAAGGATTTTCTAGGGAAGAATCTTCAACTAGGGGAAAGGGGAAAGGAGCACCCCTGCCTGCACTTTCAGAATTTGGTCTAGAGAGAATGTCTAGGTCACACCAACCAAATCTCTTGAAAGTCCAAAAAACTTCTTCTTCTCTTCTCTCAACTGGACAGTCCCTTTTCTAAGTCTGTGAAGGCTAGTCGACAGTAGGGTAAAGTCCTTCCCTTTTGGAGTGACCTGAATTTGGGGATCCATAAAAATCACTCCCCTCCTTCCCAAAAAGCAAACTATATCTAACCATACCTTGAGCATGCTCAACCCAGTTTATATATGGGGAACATGACCAATCCCAGCTCCCTGGCTGATCTAAAAAATACAAAACCCTCTCTCTATAAGAAAGAAAAGGGAAAACAGTAAAGGAGCAAAGCATTCCTTACAACTATTTATTTATTTATGAACATTTGATATTCAGACTTTTCCCAATGTTGGTCTCAAGGCAGATTACAATAAATTTAAATGAACATAAACTTTAGAACAACTTACAACTGAAGCAGGATTTGCAATTAGTGTAGCATTGGGATCCAGCATAAGAAACCTTTTTTGTCCCTGTTGTGTACAACAAAGTCCTTCATCAGGAGTTCAAGTAGTTGAGCTGAAGATATGAGTCTTAATGCAAGGTATGGCTGAAAAGCCAGGCCTTAGCTTTTTTCATAAACTTAAGGTAGCATGGCTCCAGGTGCAAGGTTGGTGGTACCATGTTCCAAATGTTTGGTAAATAGCTGCAAGTGGAGAGTTTCATGCAGGACAATCTGGCAATAGCCAGCGGAGGAGAAGAAAGAAGAGTCATTTTGGTGGACTGGAGTTCCCTTGAGTGTCTGTAAGGGGAGAGATTTTGTGACAGGTATTCAGGGACCTGTTTATTTAAGAATTTGTAAACAAAGCAGAGAGTTTTAAACTTTATCCTGCTTTCACCTGGGAGCCAGTGAAACTGGTATAAAATAGGCTTTATATGATCAGTTGCTTTTGCACCTACCAAAATTCTCACAGCAGTATTTTGTAGGAGCTGGATGTACTTAGCACTGTAAACCGTTGTGATGGCATGTCTGAAGGACGGTATAGAAAAATTGATAGATAAATAAATAAATTATGAGATGCTATTGTATAGGGAATTCCACTAATCAATATGGCTGGTGATTAACACATGGATTACAGTTGTAAGATTGTATTTATCAAGGAAACTGAGTAATTGGCAGATCTGGTGCAGACACATGAAAGAGGATTTTACTACTTTTGAGATGTGGAGTTCCATTGTGAGGTTTTGGTCAAGTTCAACCCCTAGGGTTGGTACTGACTCCATAGGATGTAATATGGTGTCTGCTAGTGCAGGAAGCAATTGTAGCAGCTGAGCCAAAGGAATTCCAATTTAGATGGGATTAGTCTGAATTTGTGTTTGCTAAGCCATTGGGCTACTGCTGTAAGAGTTATTGAGATTGATAATGAATGAAGTTTGGTAAGATCCCATTTTGCTGTAGAGTTGGTTGAAATCAGTAAATAGGTGGCACTCAATATTGAAGGAGTGAATGAGATCGCAGATAGAATGTATGCAGATGTTGAACAATATCGAGGAGAGGCCTGAGCTCTAAGGTTTTCCACCAGTGAGCACTCTAGGGCAGGACAATTTGTTGGGCCGTGCAACTTATTGTTTTCTTTTGGAAAGGAAGGATTCAGTGCCATCAATGCCGATGCCCTTTAGGCCCTGAATCAGGAGATGGTGATCAACTGTATCAAAGGTGGCCATGAGATCAAGCAGAACAATGAGGAAATTACCACCTTGATCTGCATGGAAGTGGATATTCTTTGTAATGGCCACAGGACCAATTCTGTTCCATGGCCTTTTCATAAGCCAGATTGGTAGTGGTATAGGATATTGTACTCCTCAAGGAAATCTAGGAGCTGGAGGTAAACTACTTTTTCCATCACCCTGGATTAGAAAGGGAGGCTAGAGATTGGGCAATAGTTGGCGATTATTTTAGGATCAGTGTCAGGTTTCCTTAGGATGGGTTTGATAACAATCTTTGTGAGCGAGTTGGGTATCAAGTCTCGTGTTAGAATGACATTTATTATATTGGGTAGTCAGGTAGCTAGGTCATTTTTCAGGTTACAGATGAATCTTGGGAAAATTGGATCTAATGAGCTCACAGACTGGCTGATTCGCTGGGGGATCTTTTCTATCTCTAGTGGAGTGATTGTCCTGAAGTCAGACAATGGGATGAAGTTTGGAGGGAGTTGAATAGAATTTGCCTGTGTGTTTATTGCATTTATGGGGTGGTTGGTGCCAGGTACAAATGAGGTGGAGGGATGAAAGGAGAAATGAATAACTCATATATTTTCAGTGAAGAATTTGGCAAAGTCTTCAATTTTGTCACCCTTTGTGTTGGTAGAAGGAGTTTGTGTTTCCAGTTTGGAGAGTTTCCATATCAGGTGAAATCATTTATTTGGGTGGTTTATGGACAGTTCTAGTTGTTTGGAAATGCAGTTGCTGCTTTGTATTTGTTGGAGTGCTCTTTACAGAGATGAAGGTTGATATCTGGTTTTTGTTTCTGCCATGCCCATTCAAATTGTCAGGATTGTTGTTTTAGGAGAAGAAGACCTGCTTTGAGCCATGGAAAATTCCTGGGGTTCTGGTAGGACTGGATTTGAGAGGGGCTAGAATCTCAATTGCTGACAGAATTAATTATTCTATTGCTGGACTAGAAGTTCTGGTAGGACTGAGTTGGTAGTTGTGGATATGTTGATGAAATTGCATAGATTTTCGCTTGTAATACAGGCTAGGTTTTTGGTAAGCGATTTGGATGTAGGAGCACTGAGGACTTGGTTTGGGATTTGGGATGGTGACCTGGAAATATTTATGGCCTGACCAGGAAATGGAGACCACTGATGTTAGTTGGAATCAATCTTGGTGCTGGAAAACTGGAAAATTAAGTTGAGAGTGTAACCATGTCTGTGCATAGAGACTTTATTTAGTTGGGTGAAGCCAAGGTCATCCCTGTTCGCTGGAAGCTGGCGGCATGCCCTTTGAGGGAGTACTCTGCATGTTAGGTGAAATCCCCTAGAACTAGGATGCTATGTTTAGTCACAGTGATGTCACATAGGAATTTGGATAATTTAAGGAAGGAGTCAGGGTGCTTATCAGGTGGGTGGTAGATAAGGACAATTTTAGGTCCCTCCATGCCTTGGAACTGTTACAAGACAGTCACATTTTGCTAATCTCTTTAGTAGTCCAGACAGCAGGAAGAGTGTGAAGCCTTGAATTTACTTGTCTCCTCTCTCTGTTCACGTCTTCAAGAGAGAGAGAGAGAGAGAGAGAGAGAGAGAGAGAGCACACAGCTGTAACACTGCTCGCTGAATTCTAATTGCCACTCAGCTAGACTGTTGGGCCCTAACTGTTTACATACAAAACCAATCTCCTGCCTCGATGCGGAGGAAGTCCCCAGCACACGGCTCCCACACTGATCGGGCAATTCCAATTACAGCTAGGCTGAGACCCTTGTTCTAAAAGTGCAGGAAGATGTGAAACAAGCCTTGTGGTTCTTTTGATTCTTGTGGTTGATTTTGAAAAGGAAACAGATTCTGCATGGACTTTTTTTTTTTTTTTTTTTTAAATAATGCATGAGGTGTGGTTAATATCCCATGTTGGAACTTCTGGGTGGGTGAAAATCATGTTGGAACTTCTGGGTGGGTGAAAATCATGGTAGATCTGCCCATTTGAGAAAACATTAAAGAACAACAATGAAATGCCAGTCAAAACGTGACATTCAAGGAACAGAGAATTTTCCGTGGTTCCCCCTGAAGATGAATATTTCGAAAGATGAAAAGAAGGGGAAGTACTCTATACACATTAGCTAAGCACTGAATCATAAATTTTATTTTAATTGCAAAAAGAAGAAAAAAGTGCATGTAACAACTGCAAATGTGAATTATAGAACAGGACCATGATTATATATACAGCTAAAGTGCAGGCTTCTTGAAATAATGGCCTGGCATGCTCAGTATGATTGTCTTGATATAATTCTATAGATATTATTGCTGTCACCATACAAAGCAGTGGTTCCCAATCCTGTCCTGGGGACCCCCCCCAGTCAGTCAGGTTTTCAGGATATCCACAATGAATATGCATGAGAGAAAATGTGCATGCTATGGAGGCAGTGCATGCAAATTTTCTCTCATGCATATTCATCGTAGATATCCTGAAAACCTGACTGGCTGGGGAGTCCCCAGGGCAGAGTTGGGAACCATTGATATGGGAGGATTATACTGACAATTTTGGATACTTTAGTACAGGGTTTAATTTGTGGGGGAATGGCCTGGAATGCAGTTCTGCCACTTCTTTTCAGACTTAAGAGGCAGAGCAGGGGGTGTTCTACTCCAGCCCTACCAACCCCCCCCCCCCCCCCCCAGACAGCCTACAGAGAAGAAGTAGGGAGGGGGTGAGCCTGGAGCAGCCCTTCACTCCTATTCTGCAGGGAAGAGGAGGGGAAGTGATGTGATTCTGAAGTAGACACTGCAGAGTAAAGAACAGACACAAAAAAGAGTTATATTAGCACAAATTGAAACCTGCGAGCAGCAGTGCCAATAACTAAGGCTTCAGCCTTGGCCTTGATGATCGGAATTACTGTTCACAAGTTTCCTTTATTGTGCCTGTTACCTGGAGCTTAATTTCTGGCAGAATGACTAAGAACGGGTGTTCTCCTACCTTTTTTCCTGAATCCAAAGAAGGGGTGCAGAATTGGCATTGTAAATCAGATGTGGCTCCCCAGCAGAAATGGAGTGTGAAGAGTGTGTTGGCATATATTTGTGTAAGAGAGAGAATTCACACCCAGGCCTCACCACACTGTTTTGGACTGATTCCTGAAGTATTAAGTAACTTTCAGCTCTTTTTAGCAGGGAAAAAGCTTTGAGGTTCAGTTCTTGTTTGGATCCTGCTTAAGCTAAGCCAGGGATGAAGTAGGCTTGCACGTCTTGGCTTAGCCACCTCTAGAATCAGTAGGAAAGAGATTGATAAGAACACACGAAGCAATGTCAGTTTCAAACTGAGTTCATCTTCAAAGCAGCCAGTGCAAAAAGAAATATGGTAAATTCAAATATCTTTACAAGCTTTAATAGGTCCCAAACACATGGTGTTTAAAAAATAAGAGTCATAGAGTATGACCAATGTGGCATCCCTGACAGTGAGATCATGATTTGTAACAATGGGTCTGCTTAAAATTCCACTTAATTTGTATGCTCTTATAATCCTGAAAGGGAGAATAGAAAAACACCAGAGTAAATCGGCAATAACTGCAGCAGAGTATAGAAACAAGTTAGCTATAAACAATGACAATTCTCAAAGATGACGTGAGATAAAGAAGTGTGATAGGCAGGCTACTTCCTTTCCCATGTGTGCTATAGCTGTTGTGGGTTACTTAAAGTTGAATTAATTTGCGCCTAGGGAAAGAGACATGTAGGTCAATAATGGAAAATGAAACTTGCTCCAGGAAGTTACAACTGATTAGGCAATAGTATTTCTAGATTGTTTAGAGTTGGTTCTCTATTGCAGGGTCTCCAAAAACCTCTCCTGGGGACTCCATGTCTAGCCAGTCAGTCAGGTTGTCAGGATATTGGCAGCAACTATGCATGTAATAAATGTACATACGTTCGGAGATCCAGTATATGCAAATTTATCTAATGCATATTCATTATGGATATTCTGAAAACCTTACTGCCTGTGCGGTCCCCAGGAGAAGTTTTGCAAGCCCTGGTCTATTGGCTGAATTCATCTTGCAAAATCACAGAGCTTGATTAATCATCTTGTCACAGAACGCCCGGCCCCTGTTCACCTAAAGGAAACATGTTAAAAACATCTTCCAATTAATTAGCTCTGCTGCTACTACCGTAATGACAGTTTGATTGAAGAGACGCAATTTAGAGCCCAACATTGGATAAAGATGTGTTTACAGAGGTCGCAAGCTGTCTTACCGGTGCGCCATGATGTTAAAATCAAGGTGCACAAGATTCACAACAAAAAAATAGTGCTGGTAAAGCCCTCTTGGCCCACCTCTGTGAAAAAGTAGGGGCAACCTTACCAGCAAAAAAAGTATTTATGTTTAAATGTGCTTGTTGCTCAAGAAACGATGAAAATGAACAACATCACATAGCATTCATTTGTTTCTTGTCCATGCCATATTATTCCAAGCAAATCCTAGCCCATTGGCAACATTCCTAGTTTACACAATAACATTCCTCCCCCTCTCCTATTCCCCAAACTAAGGGCCTCATTTTCCAATATCACAGCAGTAACGCATGAGGGGGCGTGTCCTATGCAAATAAGGCATTTTTCGTGCAGTGGGGAAACATCGCCGCACGCGATGTTTTCGCCATTCGCGGAACTGGAGTCGCAAATCGCGAAAACATCGTGCACCGCGATGATTCATTGGTTGTTTTATCGCGGTGCACGATGTTTTCGCGAAAGTGTCCAGCTAGCTTGTTGTTGCCCAGATAGAGTGTCCATCAAGCTAGGTGGAGAGAACGTTGCCCAAATCTCCTCTTGGAGTGAGTTTCCTCACTCCGACGGCCAGCAAATCTTCACTAGAGACCACTGTTCTTTCCGTATGTCTCATGTGGAATGCGAAAGTGGCCCCCAACCCCCGACGCTCATACCTAATCCCCACCTCGAGTTACTAGGTGGCCCTCCCATAGGGATACAAATACTTGTCTAGGGCATAGGCATTATAGGAAGTCTCAGTCTCTCTCTCTCTCTCTCTCATGAGGTGCAAAGAAACAGGGCCTCTTTGGCAGTGAAAGAAGTCATACATTATGAATATGTGAAAAATTGTTTATATCTTCATGCAAGTTGAAAAGGAGTGTCCTAAATTTCCCACTTCTGACCTACATTTAATACACAAGTCTGAAACTGCTGTTTGAACCAAATAGGCTTATCATAGTGAAAATGATGATCACATCAACCAGTTATATTGTGTCTCTCACAAGTGCGCATTTATTATTATTTTCTGAATCTGATCAACACTATGAATAAATGTATTGATAGACATCCACGTGCATAATTCTTCTGTCCATTTATCCCATATTATATCATAATTCAATTTTTTGCTTAATAAGTCTAAGGATTTGTATAGAGAAGATGGCGGACTCAGAGATTCTGTGGGTCTCTCAGATTGTCATCCCTTAATGATATGCCAGTGGTCGGCTGTAAGGTCATCAGTATTTCAGGACCGCACATCATGACTGATCTGCAAATAACTAATATTCCCATTGCATAATCCCAAATGACTTTATATCACCCATATCATCCAATATATGAGCAAAACAAGTATTTAAAAACTGTCCTCAACTTTGTAAAAATATTGTTTTCCAAAGTTTGAGGTGTGCCCTACAATTTGAAGCTTTCTAGCTTTACAGACATCAATGGGATTCATTTGTTCTTGTCCATGCCATATTATTCCAAGCAAATCCTAGCCCATTGGCGAGAGCACGTCGGTCAGAGGGGAGCAACATGGCACTAGGAGGAAATGGAGCAGCGGCGGCGGCAGCAGCACAGAAGGTCTCCAGGGGTCTCTCTCTCGCGCAGGGATAAGCAGCGGCGGCGGCGACACAGACACAGAAATGTGAGGTGTCCGGGAGTTTCTCTCTCACGAGCGCCTCATCACCAAGCGGGCAGGCCGGCAACGAGCCCGGTGGAGAGGCTCGCGAGAGAGAGAGAGACCCCTGGAGACCTCCCATGGAGCAGCGTCGGGCGGGCCAGCAACGAGCCCGGTGGTGAGGCACGCGTTCTGGATAAGAGAGGAGGAGGGCTGAGGGAGAGGGACTGGGTTGTGGAGGAGGTGGGAAGGGAAGGAAGAGAATGTGAGTACATGGGAAGGGTAAAGTGGAGTACAGAAAAAGGGAGTGGAGGAGGGCTGAGGGAGAGGGAAGGGGTTGAGAAGGTGGGAGGGAAGGAAGGATGATGAGAGGGGATGGAAGGAAGAGGATGTGAGTAAGTGGGAAGGGTAAAGTTGTGGAGTAGAGAAAAAGAGGGTGTGGAGGAGGGCTGAGGGAGAGGGGAGAAGGAGAAGGAAAGGGAAGGTGAGAGGGGAAGGAAGGAAAAGGGAAGAGGATATGACTGAACAAGTGGGAAGGGTAAGAAGTTCTGGAGAAGAGAAAAAAGAGTGGAGGAGGAGGGCTGGGAGAGGGAAGGGGTTGTAGATGAGGTGAGAGGGGAAGGAAAGGGAAGATGAGAGGGGATGGAAGGAAAAGGGAAGTTGTGGAGAACAGAGCGGCTCTAACTGTGCCGGTCTGACAGATGGAATCTCGCCCGTTTTAACGGGCTTAACGGCTAGTAAATACATAATGTAAGCCGCCTAGAAAATGTGAGAGAACAGCCTATAAATATATAAATAAAATGCATACATAGGTAAGTCATTTTAGCCCAGGAAAATTGTGCTGGGACCAAATTTAGGGTCTCATTTACTAAGTATTTTTCCTATAGACACAGAAAGGGAGAAAAGCCTTAGTAAATCAGGCCCTTAGTGCTTCAATGTATGGCCGTACTGCTCTGGGGATGCTTTAGCACCCGATTTTGTAAATGAGTCCCTGTGTGTTTAAAATGCTTGCAAAGTATGGATACTTGCCAGGTACTTGTATCCTGGATTGGCCTCTGTTGGAAACAGGATGCTGGGCTTGAAGGACCCTTGGTCTGACCCAGCATGGCAACTGCTTATATTCTTATCTCATGATAAAGCTGTTCTTGGCAGAACTTAAACCAGGAATGCTGGACTTTAAAAGCACACGGAAGTATTCTCTGTTATATGATATATGAATCAGTGTGTGTGTGTGTGAGAGAGAGAAAAAGCCCACAGAGACAGGAGAAGCGTTCAGGAGAGAAAAGAGGGCAAATAATTGACTTCTGGCTCAAAGCCCAGAGGTACCTATTAGCCATGGACTTTACAGAAGAGGGCACATGCATGCGTTCACTTTGAAACTCACCGCGGGGGTACAAAGTGCATTTTTTTTGGAACCTACCCAAAACATGCCCCTGGGAATGCCTCCCTTTCCCTCCCCGCATACTTTAAGTAGGCCAAATTTTAGTCACTTTACCTGTTCTGTTCACTGTATCTGTGACTGATATTGTGGAGTGGATGGCAGAAAAAGCTGGCCTTTCTGCAGGTGATGCTAAGATCTGCAACAGAGTACACAGCCCTAAGGAACTAGACAGAATAAGAAGTGAAATAAAACATTTGAGGAGTAGTTGATGCTTGGCAGATAAGATTCAATGCAAAAAAAAAAAAGTGCAGAATCAGGCATTTGGGATGCAGAATTCCAAGGGAGGAGTACACAACAGGGGATGAGACATTGACGTGCCCCAGCCAGGAGACTTCAGGGTGATCATGTCTGAGGATCTCAAGGTAGCAGAACAGTGTAATAAGATGGTGGCCAGAGCCATAAGGATGCTGGGATGAATAGGAAGACGTATAACTGGTAGAGACAAAGGAGGCAATAATGCCTCTGTATATGTGATTGGTAAGATCTCACCTAGAATATAGACAGAGTAAAGGCAATCCAGAGAAAAGCTATCAAAATGATGCATAATCTGCACCAAAAGTCATACAAGATGCAACTTAAGGTCCTAAATATAAATATATTAAAGAAGAAGAGATGGGAAGATATGATAGGGATATTCAAATATCTCAGAAGAAATGAATAATGTCCAAGAAGCAAAGCTTTCAAAGGAAATAATGCCCTAGGGAAAAAAAAAGAGGTCAGCAGAAGAGAATGAGAGCTTAGAGCCTTGCCCTATATAGCAAGCATTACTTTGACACTAAAGAATAAGGTTGGGAGTCATGTGATGCGGTGAGCCAGGAAGGAGGGTTTTGCCCAGGCTCCAAGTGACCGCTCCTACCATCACTTCTAATCTCGGCTCTTAACGCAATATTCAACCTAATCCTCTTCAAAGCGGAGGAGTGCACATGTCCATCGTGCATTATATGCAAAAAACGCCACCTGCAATGTCAGCAAAAGGAGGCAGAAGAAAAAAAGAAAAACCCCGGGGCCCAGATTCCAAAATGGCGATGGGAACGATACCCCGACCGACAACCCGACGCCAGCGATCACAATCACGGCCATAAAAGAAGCAATAAGAACAGCTCTAGATGAGAAACTAGCTGGAATAGCGGCTCAGCTCACTGAACTCCACAATGCACTTGCGGATGTCGCTCCATGGCTAGACCAGGCAGAAGGCCGGATCGCCATTTTGGAAGATGATGCACTCGCACAGGCAACCAAAATGGCGGCTCAAGAAAAAAAATATTTGAACTGGGAGAAAAATTGGACGATCTGGAGAACAGGGCTTGCCAGTCTAACCTAGGATTCCTTGGCTTCCCAGAATCAGTAGAGGAACACGGGTTGAGACTACTGCTAGAAATGTGGCTACCCAAGGCCCTGGGCCTACCAGACATACAAGGCAAGTTAGTAATCGAACGGGCCAACAGACTAGGGGCAAAAAAGAACAACCTTCAACGTCCCCGAGTAGTCATAGCGAAAATCCTTAATTTCAAACACAAGCAAGAAATATGGCAAGCCTATAGGAAAAAACAGGATATCTCCTATGACACTCACAAAATCCGCATTTTTCAGGATTACTCAAATCGAGTATCGGAGGCATGCAAGGGCTTTTCACAGAACTGCTCCTCCCTTCATCAACAACAAATCTGTTTCACGCTGCAGTACCCGTCCAGATTATGGATCTGGCATGATGGCCGTTCCCATTTTTTTTGATTCACCAGACAAGGCCAAAGTTTTTCTGAACGGCCTACAAAAATAACCTGGGTACCAAATGGACTTTTCTTCTGCGCCACTTCTACAAGTAAAACAAGATCTTGCGAGCGGCGATATGACTGGAGATAATAGAGGCTCCGCATGGAGAATACTGAATAGTCGTTGCCCCTACTGCCCATGGAGAGTAGCTGGAGTAGACCAGGGCTGAAACCCAGGAATACGACAAACCACTGCATCAAGCAGATGGGGAAGACACAACGAGAGACCGTGTGCCATACAACAGGGCTGAGGATATCTAAACTGTCGGTAAATATTTACATCTTATTTGGCGGCTCCAGACGTAGATATCTGATCAAGCAGCTGAACTATCATGGACACTAACGACTTCATGATTTTCGGTATCGCAATGTTTCACTGAGCCTACAATGAGTATCAAATCAGAGATTCTTGGCACAAGGATCCATGATGTACAGAGACCACCACAAGGGACAGGTAACAACTCTGGGGCTGACACTAAGTGTGAACGTGTTGGCATTCAAAAACACCGTGGAAAGGAGCCGGACACTCATACGCATAACACATGACCCCACACCCTATTTGGATGAGGGGCTTTGTTTGAACAGGGGGTGCAAAGGTTTGGGGGAGTATTGAATTGGGGGCAAGGGAGGGGAAGGAGGGATGGGTTGGGCAAAGGTTTGGGTTTGACTCCACTCGAATTTGTTGATATCTAATAATGGCTACCTTAACCGAGGTAAGCAACTAACATTATGGCTCATTGCAATAGGGGATATAATGCTTTTGTATTGTGATCTGCATAGGTTTCTACCAGTTTCACCTTATGGCAATCAGGGGAAAGGATCTACCAGGAACCAGGGAAGGGAGAGGGCTATGCTGGGGCCCTCCCATTCAAAACAGATATCACCCTATGGGTCTTTGGGCAATCGCAGATAAACTACAAATATTATGAGTAACTTAATCTCTTGGAATGTGAACAGATTAGGATCCCCAATAAAATGAAATAAAGTTCTATCACATCTCAAACGCCTCCAAGCAGACATTGTGGGGCTATAGGAAACACATCTCACATCTTTAGAGAGCGGAAAGTTACAGAGAGACTGGGTTGGGTCCTGCTTTTACTCAGCCGCAAAGGGGAAGAAAGGGGGAGGGGGGGTTTGCCATCTTAATTAATAGGTCTAACACCTTTCAAATGGTCAAAAACATAGCAGACCCTGATTGCAGGTGACCATCTGCAACGTGTACGCCCCCAATGATTACTCACATGCCTTTTTTGTTAAATTGTGGAATCTTATCCTAACCCACTTACATGGCACACTTTTCGTGCTAGGAGACTTTAACTGTGTACATGACCGTACCATAGACAAAAGCCCCCCATTACCCAGTAGGAGAGGGAAAACAGAAAGGTATACAGTTTATGTGTCAGCAACTAGGACTTTTGGATGTATGGCAGTCCCTCCACCCAGAGGAGAGAGACTATACCCATGTCTCCAGATCTCACTGTTGTGTAACGGGTGTTTTAGTGTGCCCTTGGGCCTCAGCCCGACCCCAGACGGATCCAGAACCGAACCGAGGGTTGGCGACGTGTCCCAGGATGGCAGAGACACGGTCTTACCCTCTGCCGGGCCTGCAAGCTCCCAGTGCCAACAGCAAGAAGATGTGGTAGGTGAACGGTCCTCTGACCGTTCCGAGCCCTTTCGGACCTGCCGCTTGGATCGGCATGGAGCAGCAGACCGGCCTGAGATTGAGGGCAGACGGAGGCCTTGACATGAAGACATGACACCAAGGCTGATGAAGACATGACACCAAGGCTGATGCAACGGCATCAGAGACGAGACGAGAAGCTGGGAAGGAAGAAATTGGCACTGTCTCTCAGGGCACCCTACTCAGCCCACCTTAACGGGCGGACCCAATGGGCTGGTCGCAGACCACCCTGTCCCACTGCGCGCCCTACACAGCCCGAGGGGGCTGGTCACGGACTTCGAGGAGAGCGGGACGAGCGCAGGAGAGGATCCAGTCAAGGAGGGACTTCGACGATGAAGCCGATGTCATCCGAAGCACCACAAAGACTGGCAGCACAGGACGGCTCAGGAATACAGGACACCAGTCCACTGCCTGCATCTCCCAAGATGGAAAAGCGTCACCTGGAGATCCACGGCCGGCAGAACAGAAGGCTCCAGAGCACTGGAACAAGGACACCAAGGAACCAGGAACATCAGAAGTGGACATCAATGACAAGCCACCAGGACACCTAGACAGGGACCTCAGGCAAAGAAGACATGGTTCAAGACGCAGACGAGACGAGGAGCTCCACGGAGAAGACAAAGACCTGTCGGAGCGCTGGACAGCAGGAGCTTCCAGAGACGAAGTAACTCCGATGCAAGGCAACAAGGAAATGCAGGAACAGCCCTTTTATAGGGCTGAAGCAGGAAACAGTCACAAAGGTGGGGCCCAGGGCATATCCGGCCGTGGGCCCTTTAAATGTAGCAGAGAGGCGCGGCCGCACGCCTAGAGGGAAGCAGGAAGCTGTGCAGGACCGTGGGCAGCGGTCCTGCACCGACGTCAACGTCAGAAGCAGCAGGGCTGGGCCTGGCGGCCCCGAAGATGGCAGCAGCTCCAGCCGCTGCAGGAGGCCCCGAGGGTGGCTCCAGCCGCCAATCCAGGCTGGGGCATGCGGCCTCCGGCCGTGAAGATAAGGAAGACATTGGCGGCGGCTCCATGCCGCATGATGGCAGAAAGTCCATGACTCCAGCCGTGGTGAAGAAAGGCCAGATGAGCGGCCTCCGGGCCACAGGGGGAAGGCAAGTCTGCAGCTCCGGCCACGGTGAAGAGGCCTGATATTGGCGGCATCCGGCCACAGCGGGAGAACAGCAAAAGGTGAGGAGTCTCCTCGCGGGCAGCCGCGGGCAGGTTCATAACACTCACTTATCATTTTCACGTATAGATTACATATTCACGTATAGATTACATATTACATATTGGAGTGGTTTACAGGCCTCCAAACCAAAAGGAAGAGCTGGACAGAGATCTGGTTGAAGACATCCAAAAGATGGGAAAGAAGGGAGAAGTGGTGATTGTTGGAGACTTTAATTTGCCGGATGTAGACTGGAGAATCCCATCTGCAGAATTTAACAATAGTAGAGAAATAATGGATGCTCTGCAAGGAGCTTTGTTCAAACAAATGGTAATGGAACCCACAAGAGAGGGAGCTATACTCGATTTAGTGCTCACTAATGCAGATAATGTCTCTGATGTGCAGGTGGGCACCCATCTCAGCACCAGTGATCATCAAACGGTATGGTTTAATATCACAAAAAGGATATGGAAAAGAAACACACGAACCCGAGTTTTGCAGTTCAAAAACATGGACTTTGATGAAATGGGGAAGTACCTGGAGGAAGAACTGGTAGGCTGGGAGAACGAGGGAGATATGGAACAACAGTGGACCAAAGTAAAAGGAGCAATTACCAAGGCAACTACGGTAATCTATATGTTAGAAAAGTAAAGAAAAGCAAAAGAAAAATGAAACCTATCTGGTTCTCCAAGAAGGTGGCTGACAAAATAAAGGCTAAAAGAACAGCATTCAAGAAATATAAAGGATCCCAAAAGGAGGAGCACAGAGAAGAATATCTGGTAGCACTGAGGGAGACAAAGAAAATAATCAAGACGGCAAAAAAGTCAAGCAGAAGAAAGGACTGCCAAAGAGATTAAGAGAGGTGACAAAACATTTTTCAGATACATCAGTGAAAAGAGAAAAGTTCAAAGTGGTATAGTGAAACTGAAAGGTGAAAAGGATCAATGTGTGGAGAGAGACGAAGAAATGGCAGAAATATTAAACAAATACTTCAGTTCTGTTTTCACTAAAGAAGACCCTGGAGAAGGACCATTGCTAGTTAACAAACTAGAGGGGAATGGAGTAGATGTAACTCCATTTACAGTAGAGAATGTATGGGAAGAGCTGAGGAAACTGAAAGTGGACAAAGCCATGGGGCCTGATGAGGTTCATCCCAGGATACTGAGGGAGCTCAGAGATGTGCTGGTGGGTCCGCTGTGTGATCTGTTCAAAAGATCCCTAGAAACGGGAGTGGTGCCGAGTGACTGGAGAAGAGCGGTGGTGATCCCGCTTCCCAAGAGCAGAAACAGAGAAGAGGCTGGTAATTACAGACCGGTTAGCCTCACCTCGGTGGTGGGAAAAGTAATGGAGTCGCTGTTAAAAGAAGGAATAGTGAGCTATCTACAGTCGGAAGAATTGCTGGACCAGAGGCAGCATGGATTCACCAGGGGAAGATCCTGTCAGACAAATCTGATAGAATATTTTGACTGGGTAACCAAGGAATTGGATCAAGGAAGAGCGCTCGATGTCATCTACTTGGACTTCAGCAAAGCTTTTGATACGGTTCCGCACAGGAGACTGGTGAATAAAATAAGAAGCTTAGGAGTGAGTGCCAAGGTGGTGACCTGGATTGCAAACTGGTTGATGGACAGAAGACAATGTGTGATGGTAAATGGAACTTACTCTGAAGAGAGAGCAGTGTTGAGCGGAGTGCAGCAAGGGTCGGTGTTGGGACCGGTCCTGTTCAATATCTTTGTGAGCGACATTGCGGACAGGATAGAAGGTAAGGTTTGTCTTTTTGCGGATGACACTAAGATCTGCAACAAAGTGGACACGCCAGAAGGAGTGGAGAGAATGAGACGGGATTTAAAGAAACTGGAAGAGTGGTCGAAGATATGGCAGCTGAGATTCAATGCCAAGAAGTGCAGAGTCATGCATATGGGGTGTGGAAATCCGGAAGAACTGTATTCGATGGGGGGAGAAGGGCTGATGTGCCCGGGGCAGGAGAGAGACCTTGGGGTGATAGTGTCTAATGATCTGAAGTCGACGAAACAATGTGACAAGGCGATAGCTGAAGCCAGAAGAATGCTGGGCTGCATAGAAAGAGGAATATCGAGTAAGAAAAGGGAAGTGATTATCCCCTTGTACAGGTCCTTGGTGAGGCCTCACCTGGAGTACTGTGTTCAGTTCTGGAGACCTTATCTCTGAAGGGACAGAGACAGGATGGAGGCGGTCCAGAGAAGGGTGACCAAAAGGGAACGAGGGAGATGTGGTCTTCATCGAATGACTTATGAGGAGAGATTGAAGAATCTAAATATGTACACCCTGGAGGAAAGGAGGAGTAGGGGTGATATGATACAGACTTTCAGATACTTGAAAGGTTTTAATGATCCAAAGACAACATCAAACCTTTTCCATTGCAAAAAAATCAGCAGAACCAGGGGTCACGATTTAAAACTCCAGGGAGGAAGACTCAGAACCAATGTCAGGAAGTATTTCTTCACTGAGAGGGTGGTGGATGCCTGGAACACCCTTCCAGAGAAAGTGGTGAAGACCAAAACTGTGAAGGATTTTAACGGGGCGTGGGATAAATACTGTGGATCCATAAAGTCTAGAGGATGTGAATGAAGAGAAGAGGCATGGGGGTGGCTTGAGGGAATGATGGCTACTACCTGGAGATGAATATCCTTATTCAATAATGCGACTCCAACATTGCTCTATGCTTCAACGGCAAGAGGAAATGTGGAAAAAAGAATTTGCAACCACATAAAAGCAGGGGAGTAGCTGGCTTGTTACGGCGGTTACTACCCCAAACCAAAAAATACCTGATACTTCACTTTCAATGCAAATCCAGCATAACTCTCTGCTTCAACGGCAGGGGAGGAAGTTTAACACTTCACATATATCCAGCATAGCTCTCTGCTTCAATGGCAGGGGAGGAAATTTGACAATTCACGCATATTCAGCATAGCCCTCTGCTTCAACGGCAGGGGAGGAAATTTTGACAATTCACGCATATCCAGCATAGCCCTCTGCTTCAACGGAGGGGAGCAAGTCTGATATTTCACTTCAATGCAAAGCCAGCATAGCTCTCTGCTTCAACGGCAGGGGAGGAAGTTTGACACTTCACGCATATCCAGCATAGTCCTCTGCTTCAACGGCAGGGGAGCAAGACTGATACTTCACTTTCAATACATAGCCAGCATGGCTCTCTGCTTTAGCAACAGGGGAGAATGAAGAAAGGTGGATCTATATTCAGGCAACAATCAACAAGGACTGAATTACACAGTCTGAATAAACAGATAAGCATGGGTGTAGCTTGCTTATTGCGGTGGTTAATACCCCTAACTAAATTAAGCTATTTCACTTAGATGCAGTTCCAACACTGCTCTCTACATTAATGGTGGGGTGGAAGGGAAATAGAATAAAAAAAGGTTACTAAGAGCCAAGAGAAACAGATAAGTATGTGAGAGGAAAAAAAAAAGAGCGAAAGCTTGCTGGGCAGACTGGATGGGCCGTTTGGTCTTCTTCTGCCGTCATTTCTATGTTTCTATGTAACAGCACGTGAGGCCTTCCCTAACACTGAGTAAGCCACTATAGAATCACAAGTTATTTCTGATCATGCCCCCATCTCTATTCTGATGCACATAAAAAACAACACAGATACCATGCGAATATAGAGATTCCCAGCCACCTCAAAGACGATGTTAAATGCCAAAACTACTTACAATCTAGATGGACTGAATTCGCATTATATAACCAGCAAGACACTGCTACCCCCCAGTTATACTGGGAAACGGGAAAAGCTGTGCTGAGGAGTGATATAATCTCTTATGTGAGTTCACGTAACAAAGCGTTGCATAAGGACATTTTAGAACTGGAGACACAACTGAGACAAGCCAAAATAGCACTGATACACAATCCTTCTTCGAAGGACAGAGAGAAGTATTATAGCATACTGGGCCATCT
This sequence comes from Rhinatrema bivittatum, assembly GCF_901001135.1. Taxonomy (NCBI): domain Eukaryota; kingdom Metazoa; phylum Chordata; class Amphibia; order Gymnophiona; family Rhinatrematidae; genus Rhinatrema; species Rhinatrema bivittatum. Next base: position 243,593,970 of record NC_042619.1, on the reverse strand, counting down.
AAACACATTACTTCATACATGGGTGCAGCAAACCATACAAAAAGGGGAACAGCAGCTTTTCCGTTATGGGAATAAGATAGGAAGGCTCTTGGCTAATCTAGTATGAGTAACTACGGCCAATTTGATCATTACTAGCATGAAGGAAAATAATGGGGATTTAGTTTCTCATAAACAGGGGATATGCGAAGTGTTTCGAGCTTTCTACGAAACACTATATACAGCCGAACCTGGCGAAGACAGGGAAGTGGAGGAAAAAGTTTTTAAAGATCTTACCCTTCCAAACCTGTCCACATCACAATTAGATTTTCTAAATCACCCAATACAAATTTATGAAGTACTACACGCGATATCAACTGTACAATCTGGCAAATTTCCGGGGCCAGACGGCTTTTCTTATGATTTTTACAAGATACTACGCGCACAATTAGTCACGCCCTTGACCAATTTCTATTTAGAGGGGCTGGAAGCACATACCTTTCCTCCAAACTTCAACCTAGCTCATATAATAGTATTCCCTAAACCGGACAAGGACTCGTTATTTCCGGCCTCATACCGGCCAATCTCCCTCCTCAATTGTGACCTGAAATTACTGGCTAAAGTGCTAGCGGACAGATTAAATGTACTATTGCCCACACTAATATCAGTTTACCAAGTGGGATTTGTTAAGGGGCGGAAAGTGAACCCTAATCAGGCTACTGACGGCACTAAGTAGCTGTCAATCTTGCAACATTCCAGTCCTCGCAATTGGATTTGACTCTGAGAAGGCATTCGATCTGGTATCATGAGCTTATCTCTTTTCAGTGATCTGATGATTCAAGTTTCAAGGAGCTTTTCAAAACTATCTGCTACTTTTATATGATAAACCGATTTCAAGGATAGTAGCAAATAAATATCTATCTGAGGCTGTCTACCTCCAGAGGGGTGTACGGTAGAGGTGTCCTCTGTCACCCTTGCTTTACATCCTCTCCATAGACCCTCTGCTGCGGAAAATTAGACTGCACCCTGACATAGAAGTATTTGGCACCACAAACATTTAAAATTGCTGCTTTCACGGATGATGTCCTTGTGTATATAACGTCACCGCACTGCTCCCTGCACACAGTGCTACAACTGCAAAGTGACTTCAGACAGTTTGCAGGCCTTAAAATCAATCAGGATAAATCTGAAGCTATAGATGTCAATGGCAGTTTGCAGGCGGATTGGCCAGCAGTCTTCCCCTTACATTGAGTGTCCCTCGAACTGAAATATCTAGGAATATCTAGGAATTAAAATCCCCCTTAAAGTACAAGAGATCTATAAGGCTAACCCATACCTCCAACATACTAAGCAAATGGCAATCATTATCCCTTTCCCTCATGGGCAGAATCCAACTCTTTAAAATGGTAATCCTTTCCAAATGGCTATATGTCTTGCAAATGACACCTTTATGGATCACAAAAAGAGACCAAAACATCCTGTTAAGAATTCTATGGCAATTCATATGGTGGGGAAAAAAGCCAGATTATCTATGGAGGTCCTTATAAAACCAACATGGGAGGGGGTTCTGGGCTGCCCCAACTTGCCCCTGTACAACTTAGCTTGCAGTTTAAGGTATGTGCGAGATTGGCTTTTTGCAGTCTCTACCACTGTTCCATACCAGAATCTGTTAAAGTGGTACAGTGTGCCTTCACTCAATCCGCTGCTCCAAGTGGAGATACAGCTAACTCCTCCACACATAAGGTCCCATGCCTTGTTGCATACATGCAGAAAGGCCTTGTTATGGCCGCTGGCTGAGGCAGTCCACGACCGGGACCGGCCACTCACCCTCGCAGACGGGCCGTCCCTGAAGTGCCTGCAGGAGCAGGCATCCGTCCCCGATGCGCTCTTTGCGGCCGTTCTAGCTGCTGCTGAACTTAGAGCATAAGAACATAAGAACTTGGCTGCGTCTTCGGGCTTTCTTCCTCCTGCTTGCTGGCTTCTCCCCCACCGGCCTGCCTAGAGCCGTGCGCGTGGCTGATCACTGAATTTAAAGGGGCCACGACAGGAAATAGTCAAGGCCCCTCCCTGGGGACTCCTCCTTCCTGAATACTATTTAAGGCAAGGTCTGCTCCTCAGACCTTGCTTTGGTTTCTTGGCTCCTGGTTCCTGAGTTCCTGATCCTGGGTTCGTGTTCCTGTGCTCCACTGCCTGCCCTTCTTGGACCTGCTCATGTCCTCCTGCCTGATCCCAATTCCCGCTCCTTTCCTCCTTGGATGGATCTTCTGGCTTCTGATTCCTGGACCGGCTTCCGACCTTTCCTCTGGCTTTGACTTCTGGACTGGCTTCTGACCTCCCTCAGGCTTCTGACCTCGGACTGTACATTGACTTTTCTCCTGCCTTCACGCAGGTCCACCTAAATTCAGCTGGCCCCACGTATCCAAGGGCTCATCCTGGGGAGAACGGGGCTGGTATTGGTGAAGCTCCAGCCGGCCCTTGCTTCAGTATAGCCTCGCCTTCCGACAGTAGGGACCTGTGAGGGTCTTCTCTCTCAGGTAGCACCAACTCTACCTCGGATAAAGGATCCACCTCTCAGAATCATAACAGTAAACCAAGGCCATGGATTTGGCGGAGGCATCAGCCCTGCAAGCCATTCAAGGTCTGGCCCAGAGGATTCTGGAGCAACAGCGGGCCCTAGAGTCCTTGGCGACCTCGATGGAGGGACTCAACGCCCATTTGGATTCGGTGGTCCAAGCTCATGTAACTCCTCTACCAGCACCGACACCTCCTGTGATGTCGGAATCCATTCGACCGGTAATTCCGCTGCCAGCCCCTCCATGCTATTCCGGTGAACCCCGCCTGTGCCAGGGCTTTCCTCAATTAGTGCAGTATGCATTCCCACCTTCAAGAGTCCCTTTTTCCGGAAAGCACAACAAAGACTACCTACATCCTGTCCTTGTTGGAAGGTAAGGCCCTGGTCTGGGCCTCTCCGCTATGGGAATGTTTAGACCCAGTTTGCAAGATCTTCCTCGCTTCTTGGAGCTGTTCTGGACTGTGTTTGAGGATCCAGTGAGACAGGTAGCAGCCGGGTCCGAACTTCTGCATCTCCGTCAAGGAGGACATTCTCTCGCAGACTATACTATTGAGTTCAGAACCTTAGCATTAGAAAACCATTGGGAGGAGAGCTGTCTCCAGACAATATTCCTCAAGGGGCTGGCGGCTAAGATTAAGGACGAGTTGGCGGCTCAGGAATTTCCATCTTCGCTTGACTCCCTCATCGAGTTGGCCTCCAGGATCAACCGCCGCCTGCAGGAGAGGGCTCGTGAGTTTCAAGGCTCGAGAAGACGCATGGCAACTTCTACTTCTCCACAATCATCTTCACCTGCCTCCTGAACCCCTCCCATCACTGAGAAGACCATCGACGAACCGATGCAATTAGGACGAGGACCTCTCTCTCTGGAGGAACGTCAAAGATGCCGTAAGGCGGTCCTCTGTCTTTACTGTGGAGGGTCGGGCCATCTCATTGCTCGATGGAGCAACTCAACGCCCGTTTGGATTTGGTGGTCCAATTTGTCCGGGAAACTCCAAGGCCTAGGCTTCACTGGGGAGTGACCCTAGGCATAACTTCACCTGCTCCCCCGCTTACCTTGCCTGTGACCCTCTGTTGTGGAGGTCACGAGTTTCCTACTCTGGCCCTGGTGGGTTCGGGGCCAGAAGAAACTTCATCCTACAAGACATGGTCGAACAACTACTCATTCCTACTCATCCATGCCCGTGACCTTTGATGCTCTCCTCCATCCATGGAGATCCCCTTCCAGGAAGAATAATGCACCACATGGTCCCCCTGGAGTGTCACATCGCACTGGACCATACAGAACACATCACTCTGTATGTTATCCTGAAAGCCATCCACCCAATTGTACTTGGTATACCTTGGCTGCATCGCCATAACCCGCAGTTCGATTGGACATCTTTACAGCTTACCCGCTGGGGTCCAGCGAGCCATGAAACATGCCTTAAGGGAGTAAATTTCTCCTCTAACTGTCTCTGTACCTCACTTTTGGAGGGCCTGCCTACTCAATACAGTCAGCTCACCGATGTATTCTCCAAGAGGGCCGCAGATACTTTGCCCCCGCATCGAGAATTTGATTGCGCCATTAATTTGGTTCCTGGAGCCACTCCACCACATGGAAGAGTTTATCTGTTGTCCGCCCTGGAGACCCACGCCATGTCCAAATATATTCGGGACAAACTTCAGAAGGGCTTTATCTGACGGTCCACATCCCCAGCCGGGGCTGGCTTCTTCTTCGTTGGCAAAATGATGGGACTTTGCGTCCTTGTATCGACTTCCGTGGGCTGAATGCTATTACCATCAAGGACCGGTACCCGTTGCCTCTGATAGCCAAGCTCTTTGACCAGTTACAGGGAGCCAGGGTTTTCTCAAAATTGGACCTTTGAGGAGCCTACAATCTGATCAGGATTCGAGAGGGTGATGAGTGAAAGATGGCTTTTAATACCAGGGAGAGCCATTATGAATATCTCATCATGCCGTTCGGACTAACCAACGCTCCTGCTGTCTTCCGGCATCTCATTAATGAAATATTTCGAGATCTACTCTACATATGCGTAGTAGTCTACTTAGACGACATCATGATCTTTTCTCGTGACCTACAGATGCATCGACAACATGTCATCCAGGTTCTGCAATGCTTAAGAGAGAATCGACTCTATGCCAAAATAGACTCTATGCCAAAATAGAAAAGTGCATCTTTGAAAAAGAGTCACTACCGTTTCTGGGGTATATTATCTCAAATCAAGGCTTCTAGATGGATCCCTCCAAGTTGAAATGTATCCAAGAGTGGCCCCAACCTAGCGGGTTACGTGCGCTCCAGCGCTTCCTCAGATTTGCTAACTACTATCGTAGTTTTATCAAGCACTTTTCTAAACTGGCCGTGCCTCTCATTGCCTAACTAGTAAGGGGGCAAATATCAAGGCCTGGCCTTTGGAGGCTGAAGAAGCCTTCCAGGCTCTCAAGAAGTCCTTCTTACAGAGACCTTGCTTCCGGCATCCAGATCCCAGATGCCCGTTTACGGTGGAGGTAGATGCCTCCGCTGAGGGAGTAGGAGCTGTCCTTAGCCAAAACGATGCATCGGGAACCTCTCATCCCTGCTCTTACTTCTCAAGAAAATTCTCTCCAGCAAAATGCAATTATTCCATCGGGAGGAAGGAGCTCCTAGCCATTAAGCTTGCGTTCAAGGAGTGGTGACAATGGCTGGAGGGAGCACAGCACTGTATAACAGTCTACACTGACCATAAGAACTTGGTGTATCTCCAGCAAGCCCAGCGTCTGAACCCGCGCCAAGCTCATTGGGCGCTCTTTTTCACACATTTGACTTTGAACTCTGCTATCGACCAGCTAGTAAAAACATTATGGCGAATGCCTTATCCTGCTCTTTCTCCGCTGAAGACACGGATGAGCCTATTCAGCATATCATAGACCCGGCTCATATCATCCTCTCTGCTACACATACAGTCCCACCTGGTAAAACTGGTGCAGAAGAGGCTTCGTAGCAAGGTCCTAGCCTGGGCTCATGACTCCCAGTTAGCCAAACATCCAGGACGAGATCGGACCCAAACCCTTCTTCAGCAGTATTATTGGTGGCCCGAGATGCACAAAGATACACGAGCATATGTTGATTCTTGCCCAATCTGTGCTCAGCACAAGATCCCAGCAGGAAAAACTTGGGGGCTATTACAACCTCTTCCAATTCCCACAAAGCCATGGATACACATCTCCATGGACTTCATCGCGGATCTTCTGCCCTCTGAGGGCAACACAGTGATATGGGTAGTAATGGACCGATTTTCTAAAATGGCCCACTTCACCCCGCTACCCTCCCTCCTGTCTGCTCCCCATCTGGCCCAACTGTTCATGCTACATATTGTTGCGTCCGTCGGTCTTCGACGGCTTCGCCCCGCTTGTTGCACCCCTATCTCGGCTCCTCCTGCTTACCTGGGCAATATGGCTACCCCAGTGTCGTCAAGCCAACTTCTCTGGCGTCCCCGGAATGGCTATGGTGCAGCTGTATGCCATTGCTCCTCCCAGGTACCTGCTAGGGTGCGTGCACGCACGCAACCCACGTCTTAGTACGCCCAGTGTCGTGAACCTTGAAGGCGTTCCCTCATCTAATGTCACGCCACTCCGGGTATATCTACTGCTCAGGATTGCTAGCTCATTGAGTTGGCAAAGGCTCCAATAGACTCGAATGTCTCAACTGTTCCTGTCTGCGCTACTCTGCCGCTTCTCTGCTGCCTGCGGGAAGCTTTCCTTCTGCCCTTCGGGGTTTACTACTAACTTGGGTACCTACTACCCGCTCCTCGGGGCCCCTCCTGATCTATTTCAGGTGCCATTCAGGGAACAAGTACTCGCTCCTCGAGGGCCTGCTCTCCCTGCCTCAGTGCCAGTACCTACTGCTAACTATCTGGTGGAATCGCATCCATAACAGCTAACACCGAGTGAGTATTTTAACCTCTCATCTGTCTCATCCACAGTATCTGCTGTGGAACCTCCTGACGTCATCCTGGAGAGAAGGGCTCCCTCTGCCGAGGTCCCTGAGACTACAACTCACCACTGCCACCTGGTAGCTACTTCAAGCTGTATAAATAAAGAATTATTCCGGTGTTTTGTGTATAGAATCTAGCCCAGTGCTCTGGCTCCTCACGGGGCTCCTCCCTGTGGGCGTGGTCATCTCCACTGCACACAAGGATCCAGTAAAACACACATAATAACAACAGATTGCCAACTCCATGGATCCAGCTCAGCTCACGGCATTGCAGGCCATTTCAGGCCTGGCCCAGCGGATCGCCGAACAGCAGACTGTGCTGGAAGGACTGACTGCTGCATTCAATTTGTTACACAAACAGATGAACTCCCCTTCCACCTCAGGTAAAGAGGCTAAACCATCAGAGGTGATGGTTAAGACAACTGTATCTCTAGCAGCTCCTACCCGCTTCTCAGGAGACGTTTGGAGATGCAGAGTCTTCATTAACCAGTGCTGCATGCACTTTGCGTTACAACCTGGACATTTTCCCACAGCTTATGCGAAGACTACATATATCCTGTCATACCTAGATGGACGAGCCCTATCCTGGGCATCTTCGCTATGGGAACACGAAGACCCGATCCTTCACGACACTGAAGGATTCCTTGAACTGTTTAAATCAGTTTTTGATGACCCTGCCCGATATTCTGTTGCAGGATCTTCTTTGGTTCAACCAAAGCAAGGGAACAAGACCCTGGCTGACTTCGCAATCGAGTTCAAGACACTGGCGTCTGAATTATCCTAGGTCCCAAGATGCCTGAAGACGCTGTTCTTTGATGGGCTGAAGGATGAACTCTCAACAAGAGAGATGCCTGAAACCTTAGCTGAACTGGTGAAACTGGCAACTAGAATCGTTTGCCGGCTTCGAGATAGAGTTCAAGAAACTAAGACTCCCAGGAGACCCTTTTTGAGTGAAGTCCAGGGCTGCCCCTATGGTCCCAGCAGCCGGTGAAGAGGAACCGATGCAATTAGGCCACAGCCACCTGACATCAAAAGAGAGAAGAACACGGAAGAAGTTAGGACTGTGTATGTACTGCAGACAAGCTGGTCATGCTGTCCAAAATTGCCCTATATGTCCGGGAAACGGACAGGCCTAAGTCCTGCGGGGGACTCTTCTTAGGCCTCACCACCCCTTCTCCTCCGCTTTCTCTTCCTGTATCTCTCATCTGCGGTCCTCTACAGTACCAGACTCTTGCCCTAGTGGACTCAGGGATAGGAGGCAACTTCATTCTTCAACAACTAGTGGAACATCTACGGATTCCCACTTCCACCATGTCTCCTCCCTTACATCTTTCATCCATCCATGGAGAACCCTTGCCGGGAGAAGTAACACTACATACCGAAACAGTGTGTTTATGTACCGGTGCTCTCCATATGGAGACTATCTCCTTCTTTGTTTTAGAGAAGGCTATGCACCCCATAGTACTGGGATTACCGTGGCTACAACAGCACATGCCTCAATTTGATTGGGTCACTCTGGAACTGTCAAGTTGGGGTCCAGACTGCCATAAGTGATGCCTGACTGAGGTTAAGCCATTACCTTGTATGCCTACCACCCCAGTAATGCCGGGCATGCCGCCTCAATACGCATCTTTTCAAGATGTTTTTTCAAAAGAAGCTGCAGATATACTTCCGCCTCACAGACCCTATGACTGCACCATTCGTCTGAAGCCGAATACAGAGCCACCCAAGGGCAGAGTCTACCCCTTGTCTGTGGCCGAGAACAAGGCCATGTCTGAATACATTCAGGAGAATCTCAACAAGGGCTTCATTAGACCAAGTCTCCTGCGGGTGCAGGCTTCTTCTTTGTGGGCAAAAAGGACGGCACATTGCGTCCTTGCATAGATTACAGAGACCTTAATGAAATAACTATTGAGGACCGTTATCCCCTGCCTCTGATTTCAGAACTCTTTGATAGACTACAAGGAGCCCAGATCTTTTCAAAACTAGATCTGAAAGAAGCATACGACCTACTTCGCATTAAAGCTGGCGATAAATGGAAGACGGCCTTCAACACTTGAGACAGCCACTTCGAGTATTTAGTGATGCCGTTCGGCCTGTGTAATGCTCCAGCTGTCTTTCAGAACTTAATAAATGACATCTTCCAAGACCTCCTCTATAAATATGTTATCTACTTAGATGACATTTTAATCTTCTCACAAGACATCACCACTCACCAAGAAGATGTCAAGAGAGTACTACAGAGGCTTCGTGAGAACCATCTCTACGCCAAGCTATTTAAATGTGAATTTCATAAGGAATCAGCGCCTTTCCTAGGCAACATTGCCTCCAAAGAAGGTTTTCAAATGGACCCACAGAAGCTGGAGAGTATCAAGAAATGGGCACAACCCACCGGGTTAAAGGCTCTCAGACACTTCTTAGGGTTCACCAATTATTATAGGACCTTCATCAAAAATTACTCCTCACTCACAGTACCGCTATGACAAGAAAAGGCGCCAACGTGGCTAATTGGTCTCCTGAAGCAATTGCAGCATTCCAAAAACTGAAGGATGCCTTTTCTACCAAGCTATGCCTTCGACATCCAGACCTCTCAAAACCTTTCATCGTAGAGGTCGACGCCTCAGATCTTGGTGTTGGGGCAGTACTAAGCAGGGCTGGCAATTCTAAGGTACCTCATCCATGCTCATTTTTCTCACGTCACTTTTCTCCTGCCGAGAGAAATTACGGAGTTGGAGACAAGGAACTTCTGGCTATAAAGATGGCATTCGAGGAGTGGCGCCCTTGGCTCGAAGGAGCGCAACATCAAGTAATGGTCTTCACAGACCATAAGAACTTGGAGTATTATTGTAAAGCTTGTTGCTCAGTTATGTTACATTGTGAACCGAGGTGATGTTTTGCAAACGTGCCTCGGTATATAAAAAAACCCGTAAATAAATAAATAAATAAATAAATAAATAAATAAATAAATAAATCTCCGCCACGCACAATGCCTGAACCATAGACAAGTGAGATCGTCTCTGTTTCTCAACAGATTCAACTTCATGCTCAAGTATTGTCCAGGAGAAAAGAGTATCAGAACTGATGCTTTTTCACGCTCCTTCCTCTCCGAGGACGTACCCGAAGAGCTGCAACACATCATTGACCCCGAGAAGGTCATATTGGCAGCTACCCATTCGGTACCTGCAGGAAAGACAATTGTACCCAAGAACCTCAGGAAAAAGCTATTGGCTTGGGCTTACAACCCCAAACTCTTAGGACACCCTGGGCAACAAAGGACGTAGTCTAAGCTGCAAACCTTTTATTGGTGGCCCACCATGAAAGAGGACACGTTCGCCTAGGTCACTTCCTGCGCAAATTGCGCTAAACAGAAGACGCCGCCAGTACGTCCATGGGGTCTCCTCCAACCCTTGCCGGTCCCTGAAGAACCATGAACACATATTGCCACTGACTTTGTGGTAGGTTTACCATCATCAGGAGGGAACAACACCATTTGGGTAACCGTTGACAGGTTCTTGAAGATGGCACATTTCGTGGCTCTCCCAAGCTTACCCACCACCCAAGCCTTCTAGGGGGAGGCTTGGGTTTTCCCGGGTGTACTGTTATGTACTGTTATGTACTGTTATGGCTGCTGGCTGCGGTGGTCCGCAACCGGGGCCGGCTACTCACCCTTGTGGATGGGCCATCCCTGAAGTGCCTGAAGGAGCAGGCAGCCGTCCCCGACACTCTCTTCATGGCCGTTCTAGCCACTGCTGAACTTGGCCGCGTCTTCGGCCTGTCTTCCTCCTGCTTGCTGGCTCCTTCCCCACCAGGCCTGCCTAGAGCCGCGCACACGGCTGATCATTGAATTTAAAGGGGCCACAACAGTAAATAGTCACGGCACCTCCCTGGGGACTCCTCCTTCCTGAATACTATTTAAGGCAAGGTCTGCTCCTCAGACCTTGGCTTGGTTTCTTGGCTCCTGGTTCCTGAGTTCCTGATCCTGAGTTCCTGTTCCTGTGCTCCACTGCCTGCCCTCCTCTGACCTGCTCCTGTTCTCCTGCCCAGTCCCAGCTCCCACTCCTTTCCTCCTTGATGGATCTTCTGGCTTCTGACTCCTGGACCAGCTTCCGACCATTCTTCTGGCTCTGACTCCTGGACCGGCTTCCGACCATTCTTCTGGCTCTGACTCCTGGACTGGCTTCCGACCTTTCCTCTGGCTTTGACTTCTGGACTGGCTTCCGACCTCCCTCAGGCTTCCGACCTCAAACTGTACATTGACTTTTCTCCTGTCTTAATGGAGGTCCACCTAAGTCCAGCCAGCCCAATGTACCCAAGGGCTCAACCCGGGGGGAACGGGGCTGGTATTGGTGAAGCTCCAGCCGGCCCTTGCTTCAGTACAGCCTCGCCTTCCGACAGTAGGGACCTGTGAGGGTCTTCTCTCTCGGGTAGCGCCAACTCTACCTCGGACAAAGGATCCACCTCTCAGAATCATAACAGGCCTGGCTACAGTTATATAAGATCTATGACCAGCCCCACCGTATGACCTCCTTGATCACGACTGCACACAATCCCTCCTTTAAACCGGGGATTTCAGAGGCGACCTTCACCAAATGGCACCAAAAGGGCCTTATATATATGCATCAACTGTTTAAGATGACTACAGGCCAGCTTCTGGATTTTACAGAGTTAAGCCAACAATTCTCCCTCGCAAAATCAGATTTTTTTGCCTTTCTGCAAATAAGACATTTTATCACTACCAGCTTGACTCCCTTCTCAGAATCCACTCCTATTCAAAAGCTGAGAGCAGCAATACAGTTAGGGAGGGGACAACATTCCACAGTTTCCCACTTTTAAAAAATGTTAACTGAAACTGCCAAACAAGGCCATCTAGAGAAGATATATGACAAATAGAAAAATTGGTCTTTATTTTCAGCATCGTTTGAGGACTTCAAAGACAATTTTGTATCCCTCCCTGATGTGTCAAAAAACGTATTGTTACGTGAAGCTCACTATAAGTTTCTTTGGCAAATATATATCACTCCTTCTTGTGCGATCACTTCAAATTAAGCCCATCGGAAACTTGCATGAAGTGCAATAACGATGTCGGCACTTTCACCCCACTGTTTTTGGGAATGTCCACCAACTGGCGTTTTCTGGGGAAAGATTAACTCTCTATGCTCGCATCTACTAGACATTAAGCTACCCCTAGACCCCCAGCTTATGGCTTTTCAGCTCAGAAAAGATGGTATGGAAGAGCCTAGACTCAGCAGCCCAGCTATTTCTTAAACGTGCTAGTCTCATGGGCAGGAAAGATATCCTAACTGGTTGGTTAGGCACACAAGGACCTTGCTATGATCACTAGTTCCAGAAAATGATTCACTTGAGCTCACTAGAATACACAATAGCTAGGAACACCTCATCGAAGTTAGTTTTTGGGTACTTGCCAGGTACTTGTAGCCTGGATTGGCCACTATTGGAAACAGGATGCTGGGCTTAATGGATCCTTGCTCTGACCCAGTATGGCATGTTCTTATAAAGAGACCGGCCACAACTATACGGGTATGATCTGCCTTCCTAAATCACATATCCCCCACCATGGCACACAACCTAGACTCCATCTAGCAGCACACCTGCAGGATATGGCTGGACAAGCACCCTTAAAATACTGAAAGGTACTAAATTGCAGCCCATGTACATAATTTCTGTACTTATGGCCAGGGCAACAAGAACACTTCGACTCAGCAAGAGGTTTAAAATTTAGTTTATTTGGCTTTTTAAAGAAGAGTCAAAGACAAGTGTTCCTGGGAGATGCTATATGCCCTCTATCTGTAATAACTAGCATCTCAATGAATATATGACATGCCCTGACTTATATAATCAAAATACAGCACTACCGAAGTTTCCAGAATGAATGACGTGACTGCCCAAAGACTTATTTACAAAGATACATTATGCTGTTGTCATGACGATCTATCATGTATAGGAAATGCTTGTGAGGACATCCTCCATTCATTTGTAAAAATCATATTCTTTACTTGTCTTCCCTGAAACCACCCTTCCACCATAAAAGTTCCTTTATCAACCTGGCTTTGATGGCCTTTGTTCTTCTGTTCTTCTCTTGATATTCTTTGTTGTGTAAACAAATAGCAAGTCTATGGCCTGAATAGGAAGCTCGGCATGAATTCCGTTTTCTGGAGCCAGGACTTAATTAAAACTGTAACTTTAAAAGAAGAATCTTTTCACCTGGCTCCTGTCCGTTGAGATATGCATTTGTAAGACAAAAGCTTACATCCTGGCTTCATACGAACCAAGTTTCCTTGTATTATGAAGTAAATGTTGCCATTGAATAGGCCTCTTCCTGTTGGTGCCAGTAGGTCTATCTCAGGGACATTCTGCAAGTCATGCTCAGAAAGGCACTCAGAGTTCATTCACCTCTGACAGGCCACAGTACAGCAGAGGCGTCTGGGTATTTTTCCTTCCTAATATTGTGTATCTGATCAATCATATTCTTCACCCATAACAGACCACTATATACCCTTACTGGATGTTTCAGCAGGACGAGCTCAAGGCGGTTGTTCCACCATATTAATCTGTGGATCACACTATGAGATTTTATATGCAGGCAACACAGCCCTTTACTAGCACATCGCTACAGTCCCATCAACCCCGTAATATGGCCAGGATATGGAATATGTGTCAACCATACACATGAAACCTAACAATCATTCTCATACTCAGCGGCTTTGCTCTCTAACTGATATCATATCAAATAGGTATGCGCTATTTCCTATCTCTTGTTCAGCTGTGGGGGAGTGGACGAGGGATGGGAGGGAGGGAAAAGGAGGTTTGACATTTATAAGATATGTTAAAGTTTGCTGTATAATGTATGCTAATTCAAGTCTTTGCTTTTCCTTTTGATTCTCGTTAAAGCAAACCAGCTAATTGTTCTTTTTTAGCACTGTTGTAATTTAAAAAATTTAATAAACATATTAACCAAAAAAAAAAAAAAGAAGGTTGCTAGTTTGGGTTTATATTAGACTCCAGGCTAGTTATGGAATGTCAGCTGTAGTTTGCAGCACATTTTCCCATTTGCAGCAAAGATTTGCCAGTTAAAGTCGTATTAGAGCAAGAAGATCTTGTAACAATCATTCACTCATGTATGAGTATTTTTGATTACTGTAATGCCCTATAAGGCAATTGTGGCTACATCCATAAATCAACTGCAACTATTCCAAAGTACAGCTGCTCATCTATTGAGAGGAGCAAAGAAGTGGGATCATGTTACACCAATTCTAGCCAAATTACACCGAGTGCCAGGGAATGTAGTTAGTGTAGCTGGGTTTAAAAAAGGTTTGGATAAGTTCTTGGAGGAGAAGTCCATTACCTGCTATTAATCAAGTTAGAAAATAGCCAATGCTATTACTAGCATCAGTAGCATGGGATAGACTTAGTTTTGGGGTACTTGCCAGGTTCCTGTGGCCTGGTTTGGCATCTGTTGGAAACAGGATGCTGGGCTTGATGGACCCTTGGTCTGACCCAGTATGGCATCTTCTTATGTTCTTATGATGAGTTACAAGCTCACATATCTTTACGTTCATCATAGCAGGATCTCTTGGTAGTTCCACCTTTATTGGTTGCACATAAGGATCACGCAACAATCAGCTTTAAGCAGAATAGTGCCAATTAAGCTCTCCTACAAGATCTGAACTGAGAATAATTATCTCCATTTTCAGAAAAGGCTCAAGGCATTGCTCTATGATCAACCATTTGGTTTCTAATAAAACTATTCTATGTTATGGACCTTAGAGCTGAAAGTATTAAAAATAGGTAGGCAGGAAGCTGTGGGATGTGGGGTAATGGTGAGGTGGAAAATATGTATTTTTTTTTTTTGGGGGGGGGGTGGAATGTATGCTTTATTATGTATTTTATTTTAAATTGAATCAGCCTCATGCATTAAGAAAAGGCAGATAATCAAGTATTCATAAATAAATATGAAGCTCCAAGGAGGATAGACTCAGGGATAACATCCAAAAATCTTTCTTCGCGGAAAGGTATGGAGGTGGTGGAGACAGAAACAGTAACAGAATTTAAGAAAAACTGGGATAAGCACAGAGGATCCCCCAGCTGTCAAGAAGTGAAAAAAAAAATCCAGAAATCAACTTAAGTCTGTGCTCTGCACCAGCAGTGAAATTGTGCAGACTACAGATGGGCCTTATAGTCCGTAGCTTCTGTCCTATTCTTGGTAGGTGATCCATGGATAAAGCGTGAACAGCTGAAGAGGAAATTCAGAGGAGAGATTTGAAAAAAAAAACATGATAAAATCAGACAACCTATGCCTTTTGGAAACACATGGGCTATCTGTTCTCCCTCCTGATTTTCAATATGTGTTGGAGTGACGTAAGAGGAAAGAGAGAGATTTCAGGGTCTAATACCGAGGCGGGGGGAGGGAAGGAGATGAAAAAAGAGAAAAATACACATAATGAAAATAATTATTTTCAGTTGACGCAAGAGAAATAAGTGACTTTCAAAAGTACTTAATTTATTATTATATAAGATGTGTAATTTGATTTTTCTTGTACTATACATGCAGCAACTGCTAGGTGGCACTGCTGCACCCTTATTTGCTTGTTCTCTTTTATATAATAGCTAAACTCACCAAATGATTGGCATTATAGGGGAGGCAATGAGAGAGGCAGAAAGTGGTCATGATGTTATTGCTCCCTATCTCCGCCAAAAATATCCATGATCTCAATTAAGTCACCAGTGCAAACTTGGACTGCTGTCTGACCAAAATTGACCTTCCAATGTGTTTACACTATGAGAACGCACTCAGCTTACAGTTGGACAGGCCGATGCCAGATGGTACTTTCAGCAGGAATGTGCACGTAACACTGTGCCTCCTGCGTAGCGCTCTCACGTGGAAATCCCATTGAAATGAGGGCATTAAGCATTCCCCCCACCACCACCACCACCACCAACTCCCCAATGCAGGGAGGTGCCCTGGCCTAACCCAGGTTTTCTTATCACTGGGTTAGGCCAGGGCATCTCCTGGTCAGAGATGGAATAAAGTTTCCAGGGCTGATTGTCCGCCTAATACTCCCCTTCCCCACCCCCCTTGAAGAGATTAGGGTCCCAGATCATCTTGTACAATGTGTGAAGTCTAGCAGGCCTTTACTCCGACAAGCAAAGGTGAATTTTAAAACTGGCATGCGGACGCACATGTGCATGCGAGTGTTGGCCCGTGCCTGGGGACGCAATTATATATTTTTTAACAAAAGCGTATATATGCGCACATGTTTTAAAATATTCCTGGCCGCACACACATGTGCACTGAATTTTAAGTGGACGTGCGCATGTGCGTACAAATCCTGCTTCTACCACCTAAATGGAGGAATTTTAAAAGTGATGCGCGCCAACACCATTGCCAGTCTTCCCAATTTATTCCCAGTTCACCCAAGTTAAGGAATAGCTCTTCCAAACCCCCTTGGTTTAATAGCTTTCCTTATTAGCCTCAACCCTTAAAAACCCCACTAATCTGCCTAGATTTGTCTTTATGACTTACACATTATCCATAGCAGAATTAAAGTTATGCAACAGGAAACCCTGGCATACGCCAGTGCACGGAAGTATTTTCACGCAAGTTTCAGGTTAAAATCCCATGTTGCACCCATGCCCCGCCCAGACCACGCCCACATCCCGCCCCTGTGTCAGAAGTTCCAAGATGTGCGCGCAGCGGCATTTACGTGCTTATCCGGCAGCTTTTAAATTCTGCTCAGCGTGCACCGGCCTGACACATTCGCACATCCTCTGATTAATGCACGCGTCAGGCTTTTAAAATTCACCTTTTAATGCATACACAAGTGAACCATAAGGATCTGCCCCGCGTTCATCCCCTTTGCCTTCCTTTTCCGGGCTAGGAGTTTCAAGCTGCAATGCTAAGTGCCGGGGACGCCGCAGCAATGTAGCACTGATAGATTTTGCTATACAGCCCCTCACCCGTAAGTCTGGCATTAGTGGAAACTACTACCCATCTACGAGGACAGCGGATATACGGTGCCCGGGAAGCCACAGGGAGACTTTACTCATGCAGGCTGGAAAAGAGACAAAGGAGGCCCAGACTCTTGAGGCAGGGGCCTCATAACTGGGCAGGCGGGCTGCAGCCAGAGCAGGGGGGGTGGGGGGGAACTGGCAGCCAATGGGGAGGCGGGACTGGGCGGGGGGATGGGTGGCCAATGGGGTACCCTGGCCGATTTAAACCCTTACCTAAAAATATTGGTACACCTGATGCTTTCTTTCAAATAATTAGGAAAAGCTACTATATCACAATATGTTTGTAGGACCACTACTCACAGGGTCAAGGTATTTTTACCAGACTCTTTTTTATGGTTCTTGGTCCAGTTTACTTTATATATTTTTTTCAAACATTTTTTTAGTTTTTTCAAAACATTTTTTTGTAATTTTGATCTCTTCATATCAAGCTGATGAAAACTCCAAACATAGTCACATTTAAAAGTCTCTAAAGTTGTCACTTTTTCTCAATCCCGATACCAATTGATTCAGCAAAAATACTTATCTGCATAACCCAACACGATCGCGTTTCGGACCCCCCACTCTTGAGGTCCTGCTTCAGGGGACAAAAACTTTCATCTTATTCCGTGACAATCAAACCAGTATGAAGTGTTCAATAGCTACATCCATCCATTTTTGTAGACACGATCCCGGCTTGGAATCGATTCCAAGCCGGGATCGTGTCTACAAAAATGGATGGATGTAGCCTGCCATAGTAGGGAACAGTAACACCTTACTTGTTCCCTACCCTTGCGTTTCTTCCTCGCTGGAAGTGTTGGATCTTCTTGCTCCTGCTTGCTGCACCCAAGCTGGAACCTCTAGCTGGAATCGCCATGTGAAGGTCTGCTTCTTCTGAGCTGGAGGTCAGTGCTTGCTTTCCAGTCCTCTGTCGGCTAATGTGCCACCACTCCCTATCCCACCCTCTAATGTACCTTAGCTCAGAATCGCCTCCCTGTCTCATTGGCTCCTGGCAAGGGTTTAAATCGCACAATATATGGGCTCTTACACACCTTATGTATTCCGGGTACCCCAATTGTAAACAATACCTAAAAATATTGGTACACCTGATGCTTTCTTTCAAATAATTAGGAAAAGCTACTATATCACAATATGTACCTCTAATGTACCTCTAATGTACCAAGCCGGGATCGTGTCTACAAAAATGGATGGATGTAGCTATTGAACACTTCATACTGGTTTGATTGTCACGGAATAAGATGAAAGTTTTTGTCCCCTGAAGCAGGACCTCAAGAGTGGGGGGTCCGAAACGCGATCGTGTTGGGTTATGCAGATAAGTATTTTTGCTGAATCAATTGGTATCGGGATTGAGAAAAAGTGACAACTTTAGAGACTTTTAAATGTGACTATGTTTGGAGTTTTCATCAGCTTGATATGAAGAGATCAAAATTACAAAAAAATGTTTTGAAAAAACTAAAAAAATGTTTGAAAAAAATATATAAAGTAAACTGGACCAAGAACCATAAAAAAGAGTCTGGTAAAAATACCTTGACCCTGTGAGTAGTGGTCCTACAAACATATTGTGATATAGTAGCTTTTCCTAATTATTTGAAAGAAAGCATCAGGTGTACCAATATTTTTAGGTATTGTTTACAATTGGGGTACCCGGAATACATAAGGTGTGTAAGAGCCCATATATTGTGCGATTTAAACCCTTGCCAGGAGCCAATGAGACAGGGAGGCGATTCTGAGCTAAGGTACATTAGAGGGTGGGATAGGGAGTGGTGGCACATTAGCCGACAGAGGACTGGAAAGCAAGCACTGACCTCCAGCTCAGAAGAAGCAGACCTTCACATGGCGATTCCAGCTAGAGGTTCCAGCTTGGGTGCAGCAAGCAGGAGCAAGAAGATCCAACACTTCCAGCGAGGAAGAAACGCAAGGGTAGGGAACAAGTAAGGTGTTACTGTTCCCTACTATGGCAGGGCCCTCACCGGTGCATAGGGGGTTGTTTCGTTGCATAGGGGGACGTGTTTGGTGTCGGGGGAGGGGAAAGGGGAAAGGGGAAGGGGAGGAGCTGAGCACCAATGATTCTGCATAGGGGGAAAGCTTGGGGATGGCTATACGCAAAGCATAGCACAGACCGAGATGATGGCCGGTCTGGGGGTGGCCCAATGAAGGCCTGGCAAAAATAAATAAAGAATCGTGGCCAGCAAGGCCAGGGGTGGGATGAGGTGGCAGCACACTGCCTGGAGCGGCAGTGGCCACAGTGGCATTCATGGAGAGGGATGCCAGTGGTTGGTGTACGACCTTCACGGAGCGGAAGGCTGGAGTGGCATTCACGGAGCGGGATGCCAGTGGTTGGTGTACCACCTTCACGGAGCGGAAGGCTGGAGGTCTGCCGCCTCAAACAAATGGAGGGGTGGGTAATAGCATGTAGTTTTACCGGTGGGGGCATAGGCCAGCCTTATCTGCGAATGTTAAGCTTGTTCAAAGTATTGCTGGTTGTTGATGTTTAAGCTAATGTCGATTGGCTGTGGCCGTTTCCTTCCACTCAATAAAAGAGAATTGTTTACCTTACTTTGCATCTTTGTTGTCAGGGGTTAAGGGCGGGGAGGGGTGGGATGTACGGAAGCTACGGCTTCCCCAAGTTAGGGCAGAGGCCGTGAGTTCCCAACACTACTGTGGCCAGTTCTCTGAACATTGTTTCCTGCTTCACGGGCAGGACACGATAGGAGACATTTTAGGAGGTGTTCTGTTTTGTGCACAAGATGCATTTTAACTGGTTGACGAGTCTTTTATCAAAATGAAGCCACTTGAAACCAGTTCTTTAGTTAAATATCTAGATGGCCAGCAGGTCCTGACAGCCTCACAAACACAAAGAACCAACAGCACTTCAAATTATTTCTTCTTCACATCTTTGTTCACCATGGTTTATTTATTTTTTGTTAAGATGTTCTTTTTTTTTTTTTTTTTTGTTAGTTCCATGACTGTTTTTTTTTTTTGTGTCTATACTTCAGACAGGACCTGAGCAGGTAACATTAAGCTCTTCACAGTTCCCAGGGCTTAGGGAGTGAGGTTAAGTTTGCTTTGGAAAAGGAGAGAATAGAAAGTTATAGTTGTTCTTTCAAGGGCTGTTCTTGTCCTTCCTCTGCCAACTACAGCCACTGGAAGAGGAAACATTTTGCAAACTGAGACTGAAATATCCGTGATGCTTTAGAGAGAGATTCACATCTGCAGACCACAATTATAAAACTTTTGTAATTGCTTCATATCTGAACGGAGCAGTGCACACGCCACCTCCCCTCCCAAATGCACATTGTTAACTGGGTATTCGCACATTTTAACTCTCACATTAGCTTACTGCATCGGGAATTTAGGTAAATAAAGTAGATTGTGTGTTAGGAACCTGTATGCTGAATTTCAGTGCACGGTTTCAACCCTCAGCTTTCTGCGTCAGCCTGTGAATGAGTGTGCAGGACGGAACCCAACTCTTCAGTCCCCACAAAACTGATCACTCCATTGAATCTTGCCTCTGGCACAGCGGGGAGACCCGCGCCCCCAAAGAATGAGTCAGCCAGTTTGACTGGACAATTTGATCTTCTCTGATGCTTACCACCCTTCGTTCTGTGAGGCGCATAATCCTGGGCAAAGTTCAAAGCCGACAGTCACAAACACTAAACAAGAAAACAAAACTTCCCCGATAGTGACAGAACACTGATAGGAAAATGGGAAAAGGTTTTTAATTGTTCGGTTAACAGATGGTCTTATTTTTCTTTTCCTTACGGAACTTACAGATCTATTTCCCCACATCCTAAGGAAAGCTGTAAATTTTAAGCTGAGGTAACGTAGAAAGAAAAAAGACAAATCAGATAGTGGTTCATTACTCGCTAGGACAGCAAATTGTAGGGGGTCAGCAAAAATATGGTCCTGCAGGTTATCGCTGCAACTAGTCCTCCTCTGTCCTGGCGCTACCGCTGCCCCCTCCTCCAGCTCTCCTTCCCCTGAAAATAGAAGCCTATGCAAGAAGAGGCAGGCGTCAGAATCACCGTGAGGATTGTAATGGAGAGGACGCTGCCGCCATCAGCTCTGTGTGTCGATAACAACAGGGCCCAGTGCCATCCTGCTGTTCTGGTGGAGAGGAGAAGCGTGCGGGGGAGGAGTATCTTGGGATATTGAAGGGAGGTTTGTGTGGAGGGACAGACGGAGGATGAGTGGGTGGGGGTTGGTTAGTAATAGTTTGGGTGGTGCTGGTGGCGGCTGCTGCCTGGTTCTATCTTCTACAGTCACATCTTTCTTTGTTCCTGAAACGGTGGCTGAAGGAAGGAACTCTGATCGCTTTCACATGATGTCTGTTCTGCGGAAAATGGTGCTGTCATCATTCATGTGTTCATAACATCTGTCTTTAGCCTTCAGATGATCACACACACAGCACAGAAATAAGCAGAACTGGAGTATAACACTACAAATATTGAGGGCATTAATATTCAGTGGCAAGATGTCTTGATAAGTTAGCCAGAAAAACGTATTTAGTTATGTTATGCTGGATATTCAGGGATGCAGGGATGCCGCAGAATATAACCACCTATCGGCAAGTTAGCCATATAGGTTTATCAGGCTAACTATGGGGGGTTTTGTGTTTTTATACTCTGCCTTTCGTGACTTGTCAGTCAAAGCATATTACATTCAGGTACTGCAGGTATTTCCTTGTCTCCCTATTTGCTAAGCATTTTTCCCAGAGATGCAGAACGGGATAATGCAGGCATCCAGGACATCACTCGCTCACAACCACCCCCTTTCACACTTTTGAATAAATGCAAGTGACAACATGCTTTGGGTTAACTGGGCCACAGCTTTAATAACTTGGAGGTCCGAGCCATTGAATTAACATAAACGCTTTAACAATCATCTCTGTCCATCATCCGCCACTCCTCTAGCAGGACGATCCCCCTCCAGCCACACGGCTCGTTCTTCGACCCTCACCGGGTTCAGGCCCCCGCCACCTGCCAGCAAGGAGCCAACCCGGCGGGCCCCCGCCGCTGACGAGCAGGGAGCCAAGCCAGGGGACTCCCGCCACTGACGAGCAAGGAGCCAGGCACAGGGGACTCCCGCCGCATGCCTGCAAGGAATCCGCATCCGACAACTATCCCAGTTGTCCACCATTCATTAAATTACCACCTAATTCCATCTTACTCATTATCCTGTACAAAAGCTCTATCGGCTCGGGCCATCCGCCATAGACACGGGCATACATGTCCCGTGCCCCCCAAAGATGCGGCCCAACTACAAGAGAAATACCTCCTCCAAGGCCTCCTGAATTGAATTAAGGAACAAGTCCATACCGACAAAGGACAGATGAACCCCGTCCTTGCCAAAAAGCCCCGTGACCTTCCCCCAAGACCAGTCATACTTAATGTGCCGCCCCCCCAATAAAACCAGCCACGAGCCAATCTGCTGGTTCGCTTGGATCTGCTTCTGAGCCAAATTACCTTATCCAATTCAGCAGGCCTTGTGATAATATCCGACCAAAGCAAAACAGTGGACGGCAACAGCATAGATACCAACATCAGATCCTTGCGGACCATACTGATGAACTGCCGACCCGACATTTTTCCCGTCATTCCCACCCAAGTGTATCACCAACGCCCGAGGGGCACCAAGCCTCTCTAAACCCTGCCGCACGCAGGGAATCAGCTCATCCCACACCATACCCCGACGCCCCAACCAGTGCAACTCAACCCCCGTTTCTGTAAGTCCAGATGCGGCCCGTATGGCCGTCCGCAGGCATGCCTGTGCGCCCAATAGGTGAAAGAATGCCCAATGATCCACCCAGCATGTTCTGCAGACTCTGCACCTGGAAAGAAAAACAGAGTTAGACCCGTTCAAACCTGCCCCTGACCCGGACGCACATAACTGCGGAACGAGTCAGAACGCCACCGCCCAATCCTACGAATCACATCCCCAGACAAGCCAGCGGAGGCAGCAGCAGTCGCTGCCCCGATCCGAAAGGAATGGGTCCCAAAACGACTAACATCCAAACCCAACGATGTCAACGCCGAACGCAGAACAACCTCAAACTGATATTTAGTCAGCGGACACAGGTTCTCGTGAATCAAAAACTGCGCCGGTCCCGCAGCCCGCCCCTGGCAATAACGCACCGCGTTGCCTACCGGGCAGGATGGCAAATCGGGCACAGCTCGCAAAACCACCGATAACCCCTTGCCCTGCTGATCCGTCTTGGATCGAGGTATGCAAATGGACACTGAACGATTAGTAACTGTCACATGCCTGGCCAATAATCCCGGCGACTCCACGCTAGTCGCCGACCGAGCCACCAACTCGCTAATCCGGAAAGCCCCGAAAAAAGCAAAAAACAAACGCCACCCGGAAAAGACGCGTTTCATAACTTGAAAAGCAGATACTGTTGCGATCCCGGGCCGTCCCCGGGATCGCCACTTACCCCGGCACGATTCCCCGGCTAATTCGCCGCGTCCTCAGGCTCCCCCGAGCGTCGGTCGGGCCGTGCAGGCCCCGAACATGGCGCTTCCACGCCGTGCTGGCTGCCGGCGTTCCCCGCGGCTAGGCCCCGCCCCCTAGCCGCGCGCGCGCGCCAGGCCCCGGGTCTTAAAGGGCCCAGCGCGGGAAATTCTCAGCACAGCCTCCTATGACGTCAGACGCTCAGGGTATTTAAACCCTGCACCAGGATACCTTCTCTGCCTTGCAACGAGGTTCCAGGTTTCCTGTCTTTAGTTGCTGCGTCCTGTGCTTCCTTGGTTTCCTGATTCCTGATCCCGGACTGGCTTACGACGACCCTCTGGCTCCTGATCCTGTTCTGGCTTATGACGACTCTTCGGCTTCTGACTCTGGACTGGCTTACGACGATTCCCTGGCTCTCGACTCTGGACTGGCAAGCGGCGATTCCCTGGCACTCGACTCTGGACTGGCAAGCGGCGACTCTCTGGCACTTGACTCTGGATTGGTGAGCAACGACCCTCCGGCACTCGACCACGGATCCCGTCTGACTCTGCCCCCGCGGTCTCTCCTAAGTCCCAGCGGCCGGGTTCCTACGGGCTCCTCCTGGGGGGACTCCGGCTTCCAGGGTGAATCTCCTAAGTCCCAGCGGCCGAACTCCTACGAGCTCCTCTCGGGGGAGGCTCGGCTTCCAGGGCGAAGACTTCCTCACCACTGTGTCAGCTCCATCCGTCTTACTCTTCCTTGCCTAGCCCTTGGTCGCAAAGGGCTTTCCAGGGCCTTCCTCGGGCCAGCCACTTCTCCGTCCTTGCCGCCTCCCGGTCGGGGCTACTGCTACTACCTCGCAGTACTCCATCTTCCGGTCCCGACCGGCCCAAGGGTCCACGAACCCAACAGATTGCAAGGCCATGGACCCGGCGGACCTGGCCGGCCTCAAAGCCATCCCGGGCATAGCCCAGAAACTGCAACAACAACAGTCCTGCCTCGATACTCTGATGTCAGCAGTCCAGCGCCTGGCGGATCGCGTTGAGGGGACCTCTGCAACTCGCCCTGTAGCATCCTCGTCCCAGGCCAGCGCCAGTTCGCCTGTCCCGGTACAGATGCCAGCACCGCCTAGATATTCCGGAGACCCGAAGGCGTGTCGGGGGTTTCTCAACCACTGCTATATCCGCTTTGACCTTCTGCCTGCTCAGTTTTCTACGGACCGGTCCAAAACGACCTACATCATTTCTCTCCTGGACGGGAAACCCTTGATCTGGGCTTCTTCCCTCTGGGAGCGCCAAGACTCCCGGTTGAATAACCTTGTACTTTTCGTCAAGGCCTTCCGGAGGATTTTTGATGAGCCATCCCGAGCCTCCACGGCCGCTTCAGAACTCCTCCAGTTGCGACAAGGTAATCGCCCCCTAGAAGAATATGCGATGGAGTTTCAGACCCTGGCCACTGAGCTGGCCTGGGGGGAGGACAACCTACACGGGATATTCCTGGAGGGTCTTTCCCCTCGGCTCCAGGATGAACTCGCGGCCCAGGAGCTCCCGGACGACCTCCAAGAGCTCATCGAAGTGGCCGGACGAGTGGATCGACGTATTCAGCGCCGTTTCCGAGAGCGAAGGTCCGCGCAGGGACCGGTCGCCCGTCATACCACATCACCTCGGGCCCAACCTTCACCTTCTCTGACAGCTCCCGTCCCGCCGGAGGAACCCATGCAGTTGGGCCGAGGCCCTCTCTCGGCTGAAGAACGAAGGCGTCGACGCTCGCTGGGCCTATGCCTCTATTGTGGTGGTAAGGAGCATTTCCTGGCTCGCTGCACAGAGCGTCCGGGAAACGCCAGAACCTAGAGTCTAGTGGGGAGTTGACTCTAGGCAGTATCTCTCCGGACTCCCCATGCACTGTTCCAGCTAAACTCTGTCTTCCTGGAGGAGGGTTTGACACCCTGGCGCTGCTCGACTCTGGGTCCGGGGGGAATTTTATCCTCCGTGATCTGGCGCAACAACTGCAGCTCAAGTTCCTGCCTCAAGAACCTCCTTTGCGGGTATCATCTATCCAAGGGGTCCCTCTTCCAGGGTCCATTACTACTCGTACGCGCCCTCTCCAGCTTCAGGTCGGGCTCCTTCATAAGGAGGAGATCTCTTTCCTCATCCTCGAAAGATCCATTCACCCACTCATCCTCGGACTACCCTGGCTAAGGAAACACTCGCCAGTAATCAACTGGCACTCGCTTCAGATCACGTCTTGGGGACCAGCCTGCTCCCACAGTTGTCTTCCGGCCCGTCCGCTTCAGACCCTTCCGCTTCTGACAGCCCCGCTGACAGTACCACCACAGTACCAGGCCTTCCGAGATGTCTTCTCTAAGGAGAAGGCTGAGTTACTTCCTGAGCATCGCCCCTTCGACTGTGCGATCGACTTACTGCCAAATACCACGCCTCCGCGTGGTAGAGTTTACCCCTTGTCCTTGCCGGAGACCAAGGCCATGTCTGCTTACATCAAGGAGAATCTAGACCGAGGATTCATAAGACCCTCCAAATCCCCCACAGGCGCCGGCTTCTTTTTCGTGGCCAAGAAGGATGGGTCCCTTCGGCCCTGTATCGACTACCGGGGCCTGAACCAGATCACCCGACGAGACCGCTATCCGTTGCCCCTGATTCCGGAACTCCTAGATCGCCTACAGGGGGCCCGTATCTTCACCAAATTGGACCTTAGAGGGGCATACAACCTCGTACGGATACGTCCGGGAGACGAGTGGAAGACCGCCTTTAACACCAGGGACGGTCATTATGAGTACCTCGTCATGCCTTTTGGTATCTGCAACGCCCCAGCCGTGTTTCAAAATTTAATGAACGAGGTACTGCGTGACCTCTTGTACACCTCAGTCATAGTCTACCTGGACAACGTGTTGATTTTTTCCCGGGACCTTGAGGAACATCGCCAACACGTGTGCCAGGTTTTGCTAAAATTACGAGAAAACCGACTGTATGCCAAACTGGAGAAATGCCAGTTCGAAGAGGAATCCTTGCCCTTCCTGGGGTACATCATCTCCTCGACTGGTTTCCGCATGGACCCCGATAAAGTTGCAGCTATCCGGAAATGGCCACAGCCTATGGGGGTAAAGGCGCTCCAGCGGTTCTTAGGCTTCGCCAACTTCTACCGCCACTTCATCCCGCAGTACTCCACCTTGGTGGCTCCCCTTACGGCTCTCACACGCAAGGCTGCCGATGCCCGGAATTGGACTCCAACCGCCGTACAGGCCTTCCAGACTCTAAAGGAGCTTTCCTTCAAGACACCTGTCTCCGGCACCCGGATCCGGTACGCCCGTTCATAGTGGAGGTGGATGCTTCCAGTGTGGCTGTAGGGGCCGTCCTGTCCCAGATTTCCAGAGATGGTAAAGCTCGACCATGTTCCTACTTCTCCCGGAAATTTTCGCCTGCCGAAAGGAACTATGGTATCGGGGACAAAGAACTACTGGCCATTAAATTGGCCTTTGAAGAATGGCGCCAGTGGTTGGAGGGGGCCCAACACCCAATCGTAGTGTATACGGACCACAAGAATCTGGCGTACCTATCCCAAGCACAAAGACTCAACCTCCGACAGGCACGCTGGTCACTCTTTTTTAGTCGGTTCAACTTTTCACTTCGGTACCGACCGGCGGCCAAGAATATTAGGGCGGACGCTCTCTCGCGTACCACTGAAATAGAGGACACCTCTGAACCCCCTCAGTACATTCTGGATCCAGCGAAGGTCCAATTGTCTGCCACTGACTTAGCACCTGCCGGGAGGACGGTAGTCCCACTCCGCTCAAGAAAAAGGGTCCTAGCTTGGGCGCACGACTCACTGACGGCGGGCCACCCCGGGATCTCCCGGACTCTGGAACTACTAACCGAGTTCTATTGGTGGCCACGGGTAAGGGAGGATGTCCGTCTTTATGTCCAGTCTTGTCCCACGTGTGCACAGCAGAAGTCCTTACCAGGCCGTCCCTGGGGTCTCCTCCAGCCACTCCCTGTACCCACGGAGCCGTGGACGCACATCTCCATGGATTTTGTGGTAGAGCTGCCCCCGTCCCAGGGTAAAACGGTGGTGTGGGTCACCATTGACCGTTTCTCGAAAATGGCTCACTTTGTGCCTCTGGCCAAGTTACCCACGGCCCCAGAGTTAGCTGAACTGTTTATCCAGCACCTCTTCCGTCTACACGGCTTGCCGCAGCACATTGCCTCGGACCGAGGGCCCCAATTTACGGCAAAATACTGGCGGGCGCTCTGTAGAAAATTTGGGGTTCAGTTAGACTTGACCACGGCATTTCACCCCCAGGGCAACGGCCAAGTGGAGCGCACGAACCGAACCCTGAAGGCGTTCCTCCGGGCTTTTGTAGGGGAACAGCAGGACAACTGGGCTGCCCTTCTTCCCTGGGCAGAGTTCTCTTACAATCGCCATCGACACTCTGCCACGCTACAGTCTCCCTTCAAGCTAGTTTATGGAAAGGTTCCCAAACCGCCACTACCGTTATCGATCCCTACATCCTCGCCAGCGGCGCAATTGACGGCCAGCCAGATTCAGCAGCTTTGGCACTCCACACAAGAGAAGCTCTGTCACACCGCCGCCCGCTTCAAGGCTTATGCGGATAAGTCTCGGCGACCTGCCCCGGTGTGTCTGCCTGGTTCAAGGGTATGGCTCAGCACCAAGAACATCCAACTTCGCCTGCCCTCCATGAGACTAGCGCCTCGTTACATTGGTCCTTTCCAGGTAGCCGAACGTGTTGGCGCGGTTTCCTACCACCTGCGTCTTCCTTCTACCCTTCGCATCCATGACGTCTTCCACGTCTCTCTCCTCAAACCGGTGGTCCTCTCCCGCTTTCGACCCTTGCCTCTGAAGCCCACTGCTGTTACTTCTGACCCGGGAGCCACGTACACGGTTAAAGAGGTGCTGGATGTCCGGTTCCGTCGCCATCGCTGGGAGTACCTCCTGTCTTGGGAGGGCTACGGGCCCGAGGAGAACTCGTGGGAACCTTCCTCTCACATCCTGGATAAAGATCTCCTCCGCCGGTTCCATCTGGCTCATCCGGCCAAGCCCCGGCCTCCAGGGAGGGGGCGCAGGGGAGGGGGTACTGTTGCGATCCCGGGCCGTCCCCGGGATCGCCACTTACCCCGGCACGGTTCCCCGGCTAATTCGCCGCGTCCTCAGGCTCCCTCGAGCGTCGGTCGGGCCGTGCAGGCCCCGAACATGGCGCTTCCATGCCGTGCTGGTTGCCGGCGTTCCCCGTGGCTAGGCCCCGCCCCCTAGCCGCGCGCGCGCGCCAGGCCCCGGATCTTAAAGGGCCCAGCGCGGGAAATTCTCAGCACAGCCTCCTATGACGTCAGACGCTCAGGGTATTTAAACCCTGCACCAGGATACCTTCTCTGCCTTGCAACGAGGTTCCAGGTTTCCTGTCTTTAGTTGCTGCGTCCTGTGCTTCCTTGGTTTCCTGATTCCTGATCCCGGACTGGCTTACGACGACCCTCTGGCTCCTGATCCTGTTCTGGCTTACGACGACTCTTCGGCTTCTGACTCTGGACTGGCTTACGACGATTCCCTGGCTCTCGACTCTGGACTGGCAAGCGGCAACTCTCTGGCACTTGACTCTGGATTGGTGAGCAACGACCCTCCGGCACTCGACCACGGATCCCGTCTGACTCTGCCCCCGCGGTCTCTCCTAAGTCCCAGCGGCCGGGTTCCTACGGGCTCCTCCTGGGGGGACTCCGGCTTCCAGGGTGAATCTCCTAAGTCCCAGCGGCCGAACTCCTACGAGCTCCTCTCGGGGGAGGCTCGGCTTCCAGGGCGAAGACTTCCTCACCACTGTGTCAGCTCCATCCGTCTTCCTCTTCCTTGCCTAGCCCTTGGTCGCAAAGGGCTTTCCAGGGCCTTCCTCGGGCCAGCCACTTCTCCGTCCTTGCCGCCTCCCGGTCGGGGCTACTGCTACTATCTCGCAGTACTCCATCTTCCGGTCCCGACCGGCCCAAGGGTCCACAAACCCAACAGATACTTGGTAAGACATCAATCAATCTCAACAAAAGATCATGCGTAATCGGGAGACGCTTGTCCACCCTCCTACCCACCTCTTTGGCCCAACCGGCCAACACACGCCGAACCACAAACCTTCCCGATGGAAAACCCCAGCCATGCGCCCTCATAAAAAAAGAAAATCCAGACAACTGCTGCGCCACTGCCGCTCTAGAGCATCCTGCCGCCTTACTCTGCTCCAGAAAGCGAAGAAGAGCAACATCTGATACAGGTCCCCCAACCCATCCCGCTGCAGACAAAACAGTCGAAACCTTCCGAGCCCCACCTACGTAACTTGACCATGTTGAAGGGGCTAATGAAGCCCGCAGCATTGTCCAGGCTTCGGGGAACCCACGTTCCAGAGGAAAGACGGTACCACTGCTCCGTAAGGGTCCGCATCCGGGGCCAACTCTCGAAAACGCTCCCACTTGAAACGAGAAAGAGAGTCAGCCACACCATTAGCAACCCCCGGCACGTGTCGGGCCCAGATTGTCACATTGCACAACATACAACACAGAACCAACTCCCTCAACAATTCAGACACCCGAAGGCACTTAGCAGCCCGCCTATTGATAACTTCCACCACCCCCATGTTATCACACCAAAAGACAACCCTCTTACCTCTCAAGCGCTCCCCCCAAATGTGCAAGGCAACCACAATCGGGAAAAGCTCAAGGAACGTAATGTTCTTTGTAGTACCAGACGCCACCCAATCCTCCGGCCACGCCGCCGCGCACCACGCCCCTTGGAAATAGGCGCCAAAACCTAAAGAGCCCGCCGCATCCGTGAACAGCTCCAGGTCATGGTTGGACAGCGGATCCGATTGCCAAAACGCAATGCCGTTGAACCCAACCAAAAACCGATCCCACACCCGCAAATCTTCCCTCATCAAGCTGGTCACACGCACCCTATAGTGCTTCTTCCGCACCCCCGCAGTGGCCCTAGTCAACCGTCTCAAAAACACCCGACCCATCGGAATCACCCGACACGCAAAATTGAGACTCCCCACAAGCGATTGCAACTCAACCAACATCAACTTAGGCCGACGCAATGCGGAGCTCACCAGACTCCGCAAACGATCTACCTTCTCCGGGGGTAAATGCGACACCATCGCGACTGAATCCACCTCAATCCCCAAAAACACCAAACTAGTGCACGGCCCTTCCGTCTTTTCACTCGCTAAAGGAATCCCGAATTCCCTAGCAACCTCCTGGAAACAGTTCAACAAATCCATACAAGCGTCCGAGCCCGCTGCCCCCACCAACAGAAAATCATCTAAATAATGAACGATGTTGGAAGACCCAGACCGACACTCCACCACCCAATGCAAAAAGGAACTAAATGCCTCAAAATAAGCGCACGCTATGGAGCAACCCATTGGCATGCACATATCAAAATAAAACTCCCGCTGAAAATGAAAACCCAACAAATGGAAACTCTCCGGGTCTACGGGCAATAATCGAAAAGCCGCCTCAATGTCAACCTTTGCCAGCAGCGCACCCGGGCCACAACGCAAAACCACCCGGACCGCCGAATCGAATGAAGCATGACGAACCCCACACAACTCTTTGGGAATAGCATCGTTCACCGAGCCCCCCTCAGGAAAGGACAAATTATGAATCAAACGATACTTGACCGGCTCGCGTTTTGGCACCACCGCCAATGGCGAAAGCACCAAGTCCGGAAACGGGGGCTCCGCAAAAGGACCCGCGATACAACCCAAATCAATCTCCGCCTGCAATTTAGCTCGCACCACCTGAGACAAGCGGGTCACCGACGGACATCTCAACCCCCCACCCACCGGCCCCCCCCCCGAACACGGGATCCGAAACCCCTGCGTAAAACCTTGCAACAACACTTCCGCCCTCCCCTCCACCGGGTACCCCTGCAACCACGGACGCATCGCTTCAATACGGATAGGCGTGGCTGCTCTACCGAAACCTTTACTTACCTGCCCCTTTCGGCCCAGGAACGAGTCCCAGCCCATCCCCCTGCTTCTTGACACATTTGAACGCGGGGTGCCCCCCCCCCCCCCCGCAAGATGCGCACGCGTGTCGGAATTTGCAATCGGTAAACATGCATGTGGATCTGTTAAACTTCCAACAGACGTCACTGCCACCCGCCCCGACCTTCCCCGCACTAGCCACGGGGAACCCCGTATGAAATGGCCGATTGGTACCAACTCCCTGAGACGCACCCACCCCTAAACCCCCCCCCCCCCGGGGACCTTGGAGGCCATTTGCGTCAGCCACAAGCCTACATCCTGAGTCCCCCAGGACATAAACTTGTTTTCCTCCATCCGGTCCCGGAAGCGCTCGTCGTAGTTCAACCACGACCAGCCTTCGTAGGTCCTACTAGCAGCCAGAATCGCATCCCCGTATGCCAACAGAGGCCCGTATTGAGACGGGTCATAGTGACCAATCACACTCGCCAGCCTCAAAAACGAACGCATCCAGTTATGGATGTTCCGGGCAACCGTCACCCGCGACCCGGGAAAACGCCCACTTTTCTCACGTTTCTTCCTGTCCTTCCTCTTCCCCCGACGCCCCTCTAACAGCTGAAAAATATCAATAAACTTTCGGCGCCTGATCTTCTTACGAATCGCCCGGGGCACCTCTTCCCATAACTCCGTAAGCGCGACCAAGGCCGGAGTACCCCGCCCCGCCTCCCCTGATCTGGAAGCCGCCTTCACCGACACCGTAGAGTCAGATGAAGTGGAGGAGGAAGACGAAGAAGAAGACGAAGAACCCGACGAACTATCCCTCGCACGTCGCCGTTTAGATTTGTACTTCTTCACATGAGCCTTCCGCACCCGACACTCCCCATCCCCCTGGTCAACCCCTTCTTCCACTGTCTGCCCCGCCCCACCACTGATGTCCGCTTCAACCCCGTCCCTACCTGGGTCCCGCCTTTCCGCCCCTTCACGAACACCTCCCGTAGGAAATAAAACCAACTCACCCTGCAACCCCCGATCCACCGCCATCAAGCCTGGTGCTGCGGCCAGTTGCCGTGGCGTCCGGCCCTCCTCTCTGGGTGGTGCATTCCGCCAGGCCTCCTGCCTCGAGGGCCCAGGCTCTTCCCCCGCCGCACCCTGCAAGCCCTCCTGAGGAACACAAACAGGGACAGGAGAAGAAACCTGCCCAAGCTCCCCGACCCTTCCAGCCACCAGGCCGGACCCGGGAACAATATCCAAGGCTCCCGGCCACCCATCCATCGCCAGCCCCCCGCTCCCCGAACCAGGCCCACTCCGAGGAACAGACTCACCAGACCGACCCCTGCCCCCGATTGGGCCCCGCGAGGAAAGAAAGCACGCCTGGCCCGGCGGGAAAACTTGAGATGGCTGTATCACCGAGTCTCTGCCATTCGCGCCCCTTGCCGCACCCCCCCGTCCCGCAGCATGCACTTCCCGCGCCACCGAGCGCCGCTCCTCCCTCCATGCAGAAGGTGACTGGCCTGGTGCCCCTCCCCATGTCCACCAATCCTCCCCTTCCTCCGGCCAAACCGGCTCTCCGAAGTCCCCGCTCAAATCTTCCCGAGGCCACCCCGCCTGTCTCCCCCCGGGGACATACCCGCTATGGGAAACATCAAAAGGAGGCAGGCCAGAAGCCAGGCGCCGGCCCACCCCACTCCGCCCAATTGCTCCAACCGGCCCCGCTGAGCCTCCACCCCTGGCCCCAACGCCACCCCCAGCAGGACCTCCTACCGCCCCCATTCCCTGCACAGGGCCTCCACACCCCGTTACTCCAGCGGTACCCTGCCCCAGTGCAGGAAGCCTCACCCCCCGTCCTCTCCCCCTTCCCGGCGCCCGCGATCGAGACCGGGAAGCTCGCGCGGTTCTTCCACTACCGGCACCACGCCCTGCCCTCCCTCGACCGGGACCGCCGTCCCGCAGAGGACTGCTCCGTACCCCGTCGCCGACACCCCGACCATCTACCACCATCGGCCCCCCGGCTCCCGCCACCCCCAGTGGCGCAGGACTCACCCAATCAGCCTCCAGGGGGATGGACACCAACTCCTGCCGCGGCATGTCACCGCCCTCCTCCTGCTCCCCGGGAACACAGGCAGCTTCCTCCGACTCCATCAGTCCCCAGGCCAAAACTCGCCAACCACCACCGCGAATGCCTTCGGCGCGAATAACCTGGAGAGCCACACGAAAAACCGCTCGGCCCGCCGCTCACTGCCTCCGTGGCTTTCCCCTAATTTTTATTTTTATTTTTTTTTGAAATGCGCAAGCCAGAGAAGTAAAACAGGGCAGTCGTGGCGAAGTGGGAGACACACGCCGCCCTGCCCCCGAGACTCCGCCCCCCCCCCCCCCCCAAGGTCCCCCTCTGAGCTCCCCGCCAATTACGGCCAGCCAACACACCAGCCGTGCCCTGCCTACCAATCCTCTCTGCACCTTATCCACCCGGTACTTTTCCTGACCCCTACCTGACCTAACTGCCTCCCCTCGGCACCCCCCCCCCCCCCCCCCCCTTGGTCTCACCCTGCTCCCGAAGCGAGCCTGGGCCTTCATTATCCTGGCCAGCTGTACACGGGGTCCAGCTGACCTTTCAGAAAACCTTTAGAGCCAGATCTTAAAATCTACGCACGGGCGTAGATTTGTTCGCGCAACCCGGCGCAAACAAATCTATGCTCGATTTTATAACATGCGCGCGCAAAGGAGTGCACACATGTGCACCTTGCGCGCGCCGAGCCCCAGGGGAGCCCCGATGGCTTTTCCCATTCCCTCCAAGGCCGCTCCGAAATCGGAGCGGCCTTGGAGGGAACTTTTTTTCGGCCACCCCCCCATCTTCCCCTCCCTTCCCCTATGTAACCCACCCCCCAGCCCTAACTAAATCATCCCCCCAACCTTTATTTCAAAAGTTAACTTGCGCACGCCGGCTCGCCATCCCCCAGCACAGGCCGCTGTGCCAGGGGGTTCGGCCCCGCCCCTGAACCGCAGCCACTGCCCCGGACCCGCCCCCGGACCGCCCCCTGACCCGCCCCTGGACTGCCACTACGCCCCCTTCCCGCCTCTTTTTCGAAGCCCCGGGATATACGCGCGTCCCAGGGCTTGCGCTCGCCGCCGAGCCTGATTCTTTCAGGTTACGCGCGTATGTTACGCACATAGCCTTTGAAAATCTGCCCCTTAGTGAACAGGCCCCTAAGTATGTATCTGAGGCAATGGAGGCTGAAGTGACTTGCCCAATCTGGCTAATTTAACACGGTAACTCAACTCCACTCCTGGAACAGCTCTGGCTTATCTGGCTAATTACTTAGGGGCCGATGCAATTATGTGCGCTGAAAGCGGGCGCTGACTTTTCAGTGCCCGCTTTTTTAACGTACGCATGGCGCCCGCAAGGGGGACACCATGCAATATTCAAATTAAGGGGTCGCGCTAGGAAGGAGGCGCTAGGGTCGCTTGGCAACCTTAGCGCCTCCTTCCTAACGCGACCCGCCACAGCTGCCGGTTATGAAGACCGACGCCGATAAACTCGGTGGCCGTTTTCATTACTGGCAGACAGGCAGGTTATGAAAACCGAGGCCAAGTTTACCGGCGTCGGTCTTCATAACTCGGTGATCTGCCGAGTTTTTTTTTTTTTTTTACTTTAAAAAAGAAGTACAGAAAAGCAGTTTTTTTCTGCTTTTCTGTACTTCTTTTCAATGCGCTCAGTTATTAACGCCTGCTCCAGGCAGGCGTTAATATCTAAGCGATAAATGTGTGTCTGAGACGGAGTGAATGAGTAATAGGCTCATTCATAGAAACATAGAAACATAGAAATGACGGCAGAAGAAGACCAAACGGCCCATCCAGTCTGCCCAGCAAGCCATGCACTCTTTTTTTTTTCTTATACTTGTTACGCCTGGTTTTTAGTACCCCTTGGTTCCATTTCCCCTCCACCCCACCACCAATGTAGAAAGCAGTGCCGGAACCGCATCCAAGTGAATATCTAGCTTAATTAGGGGTAGCAACCACAGCAATAAGCAGGCTACACCCATGCCTCTGTCCACTCAGACCACGCAACTCAGACCTTGTTGGCCGTTGTCCACATACAGATCCCCCCCTCCACACTCCCCCTGCCACTGAAGCAGAGAGCTATGCATTGAAAGTGAAGCACCAGACCCTCTCCCCTGCCGTCGAAGCAGAGAGCCACGCTGGATATGCACTGAAAGTATCGGCTTATTTGGTTTTGGGGAAGTAACCGCCGTAACAAGCAAGCTACACCTCGCTTTTTTGTGAATGCAAATCCTTTTTTTTTTTTTTTCCACATTTCCTCTTGCTGTTGAAGCCCAGAGCAATGATGGAGTCTCATCAACCGTGTGCATGTACATTGAACAAGGGTATTATCTCCAGGTAGTAGCGCTCATTCTTGCGAGCCACATTAACAATTAACAAATATTGAACAAGCCTAATAATTGGCAATACCTATAGCCTATGTCCTCACCGGTAATTTTACATACTCTTACCCACCCCTCTGCTTTTTTTTTTGAGATGGCAGCCCTCCATCCTTCTGCTCCGTGAAGGTGGTATACCATTGGCATCCCGCTCCGTGAATGCCACTCCAGCCTTCCGCTCACATGCATTTGTATGTGATGAGCGCTATCTCATTCACTCAGCGTCGGACGCACGTTAAATAGGCGCTAATCCCCCTATTGCATTAGGGGGTGGAATAGCGCCTATTTATCACATGTCCAACTGCGGGTTAACAGTGCCGGCTGAGCGCACTGTATTGCATCGACCCCTTTGCTGGCTTAACTCTTAGTCATTCAGCAAGCAGGAAGTTTTAAATTCTGGCATTTGTCTGGTTAAAAGCAGAGCCATGTAACTGCGTACAGGGAGGATTACTTTCAAACAGCTACACATGTGTAGATGGCTGTGTGTACATCTACTGCAGTATTTTATGATCCACGCATATCATATATGCACATTTTATAAAATGTGGATATCTGTATCCTGGAACATACGCATGTTTGCAGGATTACATACGAATACATGCAATTATTTGAAACCACATATTTCAATGTCCTAAACGTGCATACTTTCCTACCTATTTAAAAATATACATATATATATTTTACAGGACTTACTCATATAAGTCCCGATTTATGTGCGTGAGTCGGCCAATTTTAAAACATGTGCACATCAAGAAAAATAAGCAGTTTACCAACTAGTTTGCCCAGTCCTTCTCCAGTTCATCGAGACCCTCCTGGTTCCTCAGCCTAAACTCCCCCCAGTTCACCCACACCTCCCACCCAGTCAGTACTACACACACAACAAACACGATTAATATCACTCACACCTGAAAATTAGCAGGTGTAGCAATAGGCAAGGAAGCTGGCAAATGCATGCACAAAAATAACTTTTAAAATAGCAACTTACATGTGTAACTACTGGCCCTGCCCAGAACACCCCTCAACCACCCCTTTTTTACATGTGTATAAGTGTGCTCAAAAGTGAAAATACGCATATATTTATGACTTTTGGAGAGGCTACTTATGCAAGTGTATATGCTAATTTTTACACACGTAAAGTTTTGAAAATTCGTTATGTAATATTTACTGTTTTTCTATCCCAGTTTCCCAAGTAAAGAATCCCTGTATTTTGCCACAGAAGTGCGCTGATTCATTTCTACTTTACAATTAAGTATTTCTCCTGGACGCGTTGTGGGCCCTTGCTGCATATACCCATTTCTGGCCCTGACCCTGGGCCAGAACGGTAGCAGAAGAAAATCCCACAGTTTTACCAACTGAATGCATGACATTATAGTTCTCATTTATATATTGCTTTCCTTAAGTAAAGCAGGACTATAAGTCCATGCATGCAGTGGGATAAAAAAAAAAAATTTCAGGACTGGAAAAACCTGTCCTCAAAAAATAAAGTCAGTTGGCAACCCTAGTGTTGAATGTTAAAGAAAAAAGAGAGGCTTAATAGGAGAAGAGTTACAGTTTGCAAAATGTTTCCTCTTCCAGTGACTGTAGTTGGCAGAGGAAGGACAAGAACAGCCCTTGAAAGAACAACTATAACTTTCTATGCTCTCCTTTTCCAAAGCAAACTTAACCTCACTCCCTAAGCCAGAGCTTTCCAAACTTTTCATGTTGGTGACACACTTTTTAGACAAACATAATTTCATGACACAGTAATTCAGCCTACCAGCAAACCAGAGGTTAAAGTTTAAACGAACAAAATGTATTTCGACAATTTATGTATGTTTCCTTAAATATATACATAAATAAAATGTTTCACAACACAACCTATCTCATAATAAATATTTGCGGGCTTCCACTTCCTCCATGCTGATCTCGTACATTGTGAGATCAGCATAGAGAAAGTGCTACTCTTGCACATTCCCAAAGATTACATGTGCCAATCACTAAAAAGTAATTTTTTTTACCTTTGCTGTCTGATCTTAGTTTTCTAATCAGTTGGTCACAGGCTTTTTTTTCCACCTTCCCTTTCTTGTTTTTTTGCCAATTCCTTTTACAGTCTTTTTTTTTCTATTTCTTTTCTCAGGTCATCACATCCTGGTATTTAGCCTGCCCTTCGTTTGCTAACAAACTGAGTTAGCAAGGATTGGATTGCCTCCGGTCTAAGCTGCTCTGCCACTTCCAGCTGCCACAGGAAGCTCTCTCTGCCCTTCGGGGTATTCTTCACTAACCTGGGTACCCGCTCCTCGGGGGCCCTTCTGCTCTATTTCAGGTACCTATCTTGGGATACTCACACCTCGAGGGCCTGCTCTCCCTAATCTGGTGCCTGCCACTGAACAACTT
This sequence comes from Rhinatrema bivittatum, assembly GCF_901001135.1. NCBI lineage: Eukaryota > Metazoa > Chordata > Amphibia > Gymnophiona > Rhinatrematidae > Rhinatrema > Rhinatrema bivittatum. The sequence goes on along the minus strand of NC_042619.1, from coordinate 243,556,207 downwards.
CTGCCTGCCTGGACCTTCAACTATACAGCTTGTGCTTCACTGAATTCTAACCCTTTCAGTCTGTCTCACCTTCAGCTTCAGCGCTCTGTGTCTACCTCCGGGACCTGTCCCTGCTACGCCGCGCTGCCTATCACTTACTCGAGTGTGAGACTGGTCTCGTCTGCTGAGGACCCCTGGACTACTTCTGCTGGGTTACTTTCACTGCTGCCCACTCCCCGGGCAGTACCATCGAGCTGTACAATAAATACAACTTCTCTGTGTCTGCGTGTATAGAGTCTAGCCTAGTTCCTCACGGGGCTCCTCTCCGTGGAAGTGGCCATCACTGCAGTACCCAAGAATCCACTCCAACACCTCATAACCATAACACCAGTGAGTGAGTGTGTAAAAGCCTGTATGTGACGGAGAGAGTCAGTGTGTGTGAGGGAGAGAGCCAATGAGGGTGTGGGAGAGCGTCTTTGTGTGTGTGAGAGGGAGAGTGAGCATATAAGAGAAGGCTTGTGAGTGTATGAGAGCCTGTATCTTTGTGTATGAATGTATTTGTGAGAGAGAGAATAACATGTGTCTTAGGGACTGTGTGTGTAAGAGAGAGAGAGGATAAAGTGTGCATTCTCCCTCCCCAACTAATTCAAGACAAGACTAGAAATCAAAGGTTCCCAGGTATAGAGAGCAGGAGATATTTTTTTTTATCCCTATTTGTTTTAATTTTTGGACTTTATTTGATGCATCTGCTGTTTTGAAATATTGGTGTTTGGTAAATTTTTAAAATGTTTAATTTGTGTTATTAATTATTGTAAGTTATCCTATTCATGAGCTCTTTTAAAATATTTATGAAACAAATTGAAATTTTTATGAATCATATTAAAATATGGTTTAATTATTAAGCTGCTTTATTTTTTATAGGTTTTATTGTTTGTTTTCTTAGGAATGGTGATGTTTCTGTTGTTCCATTCTTGCATTATATACAGAATTTGGCTTGTGGCAGTTTCATATTTCTATTTATTCTTTATGGTCACTTTTTTTCTGTATTTGGTGAGGGTCTGTCTGTGTTTTACATGTGTGATCAAGGTGAGGGTACTCTGCAAGCTTGTAGTTTCTGTGTAGGGATCTCTAACAGCCTTGCTTGTTCTGTTTTCCTAATAGGTGTATTGGTGTTTTGGGTCTGGGGTAATATTTGTAGTGTTGTCTTTTCTTAGGTAGAGTTTTTACTATTTGTGTGCTGGCAGTTATTGCTGTTTTGGTTTGGGAGGTTTACTATATTGTCATTGTAATTCAGTTTACTCATTGCTTTTTGACGGCCAAGCCCACACCCAACACACGTTACAATAGGAGTTTGATATCAGTTGAAAAAGATAATATAGTGCGGGAAAGTTGGTATTGGGTTGCATGTGAGAATATGTGTGCTCATCTCTACCCAAAGCAGAAGAATCTCAACTGGTCAAAGGTATAAATAACTACCTAGAATGAGAGCCTTATAGCTAGTCTCTCTCTCTCTCTCTCTCTCTCTCTCTCTCTCTCTCTCTCTCTCTCTCTCTCTCTCCCTCTCTCTCTCAAACATCACAAATGAAAAAGGTATAGTTAAAGCTGAGTGATATGGCTTCACAAATTACAAAGCCAGCCCACTTGGACACAAATCCCACCCCCAACTCCTGTGAAAATGCCATATAGCACTTTGATAAGTAACCCCCTTAGTTAGCTGAATTCACCTGTCCATGAAGAATTTACCACTATGTAGGCTGTAAATCTGTATTTAAAATGAAGTGTACATCTATATGCATGTAAGTTCACTTCTAACTTGAGAACAGTCAGTCATATCTACTGTAACCAAAATTACTGAATGGAAAGCAAAGAAAATGATAAGGAGGATCATTCCTAACATGACCTTTATTGGGAGTTCCTTTGAGTGGAACTACTTTGCTTCACATCTTGTTACCAGTTATCTCTAATCTATCATTTAAAATAGCCACACTACCTGCGGACAGGAGTGTGGTCAATGCAATGCAATTTTTAAAAAGCTCCAAGGGTGATCCAGGAAGCTATACTCCGGTAAACCTGACATCGGTATCAGGCAAAATGATAGAAGTTATTCTTAAAAATGGGGGGAAGTGACATCACGTTACCGAATAGCTGCCTAGGGACCACGCTCCCAGCCCTGATTTATTAAATCCCTCTTCCACCACTGGCATTGGGACATGCTTTTTCTGTTGGAGCTTCCTCTCTGACTTCTACTGCCATGGGCATGTCAGCACGAAAGAAATTGGTCGATTTAAAAGTTCTTATTTGATGTGACCACGGCGAAAAAACTGGAGGGCCCGGTGGAGGATGAAGCCGAAGAAAATGGTGGCGGTGAGCTGTGCCAACCTCTGGGACCCAAGGTGCCTAACACTGCTGTGCAGATACCCGATACCCCCTGTCCAGGTCTGATTTTCAAACTTGGTTCAGTGAATTGAGGGCGGATATAGGCTTCCTTAAACAAGAACTGAAGTTGATTGTAGGAGAGCTGAAATGGGATTGTGCCGAGTTGGGGGATTAGGTTGATGCTGTTGAAAATAGGAAGCAGGAGCAGGAGAGTGTCAATGAGTCTATTCAACAAGATATGAAACAGATACAAGAAGAAAATGCCCTACTTAAAGACTAGGTGGAAGACCTAGAAAATAGACCCTGAAGAGGGAATTTGCGGTTCAGGGGTGTCCCTGAAGAGGCTGCTTAAAATGATTGCGCACAGGTGGTCTCAGATACCTGCAACCTGATTTTGAACTTGGCCGAGGGTATGGAAGAATTACCTAAAATAATGCTGGACAGAGTACACAGATCTTTGGCTCGCCCTCAGGGAAATATGCCTAGAAATATTGTCGTATGTTTTCATAAATATCTCACTAAGGAAAAAGTGATGGTCCAGGTGAGGATATTGAAAGAAGTCCTTTGGCATGGTCACAAGGTGAGAGTTTTCCAGGATCTCTCACCAATCACAATTAAGAAGCAGCGTGATTTCAGGGAAATGCTACAACTCCTGTGGAATGGTAACCACCGTTATAAATGGCCGTTCCCTTTTGGATTACAATTCTCCACCCATGGGGAGACGTCCAGGGTCAAAATCTGTGGAGAAGTAGCTGAAGATACTTAAAAAAGCCAGCTTGGTGAAAAATATGGATCATATTGCTAGAACTTCTTCTGCTACACCAGGTAGAGAAACTGTTTCCAGGTGGCAGAGTGTGCAACATGGAGGGAAGTGCTTAAGGAGACACTCGGATGGCTGTTCACCCTCCAGAGACGCTGCGACCTGAGAGTTAAGATGAACTGTTGTAGATCTTGTTAGTTTCTTTTATTGGCTCTGTGGTATCGGTCATATGGTGCCTTATAGGCCTTATGGTTATAATTTCTTATTCACAAAGGTTCCTTGTTTGATATTGTTATCAAGGTCTTCTAAGAAAGTTTCTTTAAGGAGAGGGAATCTATGGTTATCTTTAGAGTGGGGAGGCGGGGTGTCGGTGGGAGGTTCGAGAGCAGTCAGGGTATGCTCAATGTAGTCAATCCTCACAATAACTTACTAAAGTCCTGGTCATCCAATAAACTTTCATTAAACCACCAATATCTATCTCTGGTGGGAGAGATTTGGGAGAGAAAGGGGGTAAAGGGATGGAGTGGGAGGGTAGTTGATGGGATTGAGAATTGCGGGAACCAGAGGTGCTGCGAAGACTTCATGTGGGACAAGGCAGCTGGTATAGTAAATAGTCTGTTTTGCCCCTGGTGGAGGGGAGGAGGATACAATTTCTTTCAGGTAATGGTGGTGGGTAAAGAGAGTCTTATGGGAAACGGATAAACGAGGGAGTTAAAAATTTTGTCATGGAATGTTAAAGGGCTGAATACATTTATTAAGCAGAAATGCTTATTGCAAGACGCTGACACTATGAAGGTTGATATTTTATTATGCCAAGAAACACACCAACAAAAAAGATATGAAAGGTTGATGGTATCTAATCACTTTCCACAGCAATTCTTTGCATCAGCCACATCCACAAATAAGTATAGTAGAGTAGGCATTCTTTTTTTGAAAAATGTGGTTGTGGATGTAATTTCTATTTTGAGGGATGTGGAAGGGAGGTATAGTATAGTGAAGTTCAAGTTGGAAATGCCATTTATATGCTGGTGAATTTGTATGGTCCTAACACTGGTCAAGGGAAGATTTTGGAAAGGATTTCAAACACTTTGCAGGAATGGGTGGAAGGCCATATTATAATTGGAGGGGATTTTAATTTTACAAGGTATCCATTTTTGGATAATAGTGGTGGGAGTGGAGGGGGCATCACAGGTCAATAGGAGAGGATTAAAGTTATTGATGGCTGATTGGGAGCTGGTGGATGTTTGGTGCCTCATATATCCCTCTGAGCGGAATTATACTTTCTACTCACAAGCACAGAAGGTATATTCCTGGATTGATTTTTTTCCTGGTAGATAAAGCCCTGGTAAATAGGGTGAGGAAAAGGAGATTGAATCCATAACATGGTCAGATCATGTGGCTGTATGGCTGACATTACATGGGTTGGGGAGTCAAACCAGAGATAGATATTGGCGGCTTAATGAAAGTTTATTGGATGACCAGGACTTTAGTGAGCTATTGTGATGTGAGATGACAAGGTATCTCACAGGAAACGAGAATGGGGAAGTGTTTGCTAAGACTCTTTGGGATTGTTTTAAGGCAGTGGCTAGGGATAAATTAATTGCCAGAGCATCCTATTTATAAAAAGAAAGGGGGAAGCAAATTGGAGGTCTGCCATAAAAGGTGTTCAGATGCTCAGAGTGGGATGCAGTTGGTAAAGTTGAGAGCGGAATTGAGGGATATAGAGGTGGTGGAGATTGTATTCCAGCTATATAGGGCGAAACAGGAATTCTTTGAAGAGGAGAATAAAGCTAGTAGATTATTGGCACAGAGATTCAAGAAGCAGGTGACACAGAATAAGATTCTTAAAATGAAAGATAAATCTGGCAAGATGGTGTCCGATAGTACGAATATAAGAGCATGGTTTTTGCAGTTCCATCAGGAGTTATACCTCCAACAACAGTCAGTCCGCTATTGATGTTTATTTGGGAGAAATTACATTGCCCAGAGTAGATCATGATCAACAGGAATGGCTTAATAAAGAAATAACAGAATTTGAAGTGACTCAAGCGATTAAAGAATTGAAATTGGGTATGTCCCTGGGCCTTGATGGATTTTCGGCAGGGTTTTTATAGGAAGCTGAGCTCGGTGGTTGCGAGATCTATGACGGCAACTTTTAATGATCTATTATCGACTGGCTCCATAGCAGATGATGCTAATAGAGCTGGAATTACGGTGTTGGCAAAACCAGGGAGGGATGCAACCCTATGTGGGTCCTACCAGCCCATCTCCCTTATCAATTTAGACCTAAAAATACTGGAAAAAATTTTAGCTAAAAGTTTGGGTGGGGTGGCGGAGACATTGATACATCCAGACCAAACAGATTTTGTCCTTGCAGCCGACAATGTGAGGAGGGTGATAAATTTGATATGATGGGCACAGGAATCATAAATCCCATTGGCTTTGCTTATGGTTGATGCTGAAAAGGCATTTAACCTAGTACATTGAGACTGTTTGTTTTCTGTATTAGAGAAAATGGGTTTGGGTGGAAATTTTTCCCTTTGGATAAGAAAGCTTTATAGTAATCCCAGTGCCAGTATAAAGGGCAACAGGGGATATTCAGGAGCCTTCCCTATAGGGAGAGGCATAAGACAGAGCTGCCCACTTTCCCCGTTGCTCTTTGCGCTATACCTGGAACCACTGGCAGCTAAAATCTGAAATCTCTCGGCAATTCACGGGCTAAAGGTGGGAGACCAAGAATATAAACTTTCCATGTTTGCAGATGATGGTTTTTTTATAGTAGCCCATCCAGAGACCTCCTTGCCTTTTCTTGTAGAGGAATTGACAGTTTGGCAGAGTTTCTGGCTATCAGTTGAATGTGGACAAATCTGAGTTTTTGAACATGACACTGCAGGGGGAGCAGGTGGCAGAGATAAAACGGAGGTTTCCATTTAAAACCATAGCCTTTGGGGGTGAAGTATTTAGGGGTGAAGGTTGGTGCCAAACTAGATGACCGCTTTGCTTTGAATTATGAAGGTGAGTGGAAAAAGAGGGTCTGCAAAGGGAACGGGGGTAACCTATCCTGGCTGGGCAGAATTTCAACTATAAAAATTAATATCCTACCTAGGATCAGCTACTTATTCCAAATTTAGCCAATAATTGTATCCGATACATGCATCACTTTGTGGCAACGTAAGCTGTTTCATTTAATTTGGAAGAAAAGGCCTCCTGGAGTAAGCAGAAAAGTATTGTATTTACCTAAGGTCAGGGGTGGCTTAGGTATCCTGTGTCTCAGTGGTACTATATGGCTTTGAAGCTTAGGGCAGTAATTGATTGGCATAGGAGTGGGGAGGGGAAGAGGTAGGTAGTTCTGGAAAGATCCTTACTGCATGGTATCTCGCCAGATATAATGGTATGGCTGCCACTATGGCATGTATGAGGCCAGATTCATTTCCCCCAACCATAGCTCTTACTTTGAAGGTCTGGGATAGGTGGAAGAGTTGTTTGGTGGGAGATAGGAAATATTTTTTATAGATCTCCAATCTTCTTAAACAGGGATTTTATTCCAGGTTGCTCCGTAGCTTTAGTAAAACGTTGAGAAGGGTGTTGTAGACTCAAGCATTTTTGGGATGGCAAATGACCAAAGGTCTTTCACAAGGTGATGCATAACTTCCACCTGACATCTTCAGACTATTATTTTTATTTGCAGGTGTGTCATTTTCTCATAAAGCCAGAAGGAAGGGGGGGGGGGGGGGAGGAAGCCCTTAGCCAGGGAAAATCTCTTTTTGAGGGATTTTGCAATAAGGCACATTGTGTGACCAGAGGGATCTCCGAATTTATAGTATGTTAGATGGGGATCTTAAACTGCCCCCTTTGCATATTGGGGGGCTGGGAAAAAGATTTGAAATGTGTATTAGGGGAGAGGAGGTGGGATCTATGTTTCACTTCCATCAAAAGAAGTTCTATCTTGGGTCTGATAGTTGAAAATGGTTATAAAATTCTTTATCGGTGCTACCTTACTCCGGCTAGATTGTACAAATTTTAAGAACATAAGAACATAAGAAAATGCCATACTGGGTCAGACCAAGGGTCCATCAAGCCCAGCATCCTGTTTCCAACAGTGGCCAATCCAGGCCATAAGAACCTGGCAAGTACCCAAAAACTAAGTCTATTCCATGTAACCATTGCTAATGGCAGTGGCTATTCTCTAAGGGGCGGATTTTAAGAGCCCTGCTCGCCTAAATCCGCCCAAAACCGGGCGGATTTAGGCGAGCAGGGCCCTGCGCGCCGGGAAGCCTATTTTACATAGGCCTACTGGCGCGCGCAGAGCCCCGGGACTCGCGTAAGTCCCGGGGTTCTCCGAGGGGGGCGTGTCGGGGGCGGGCCCGGTCGTCGCAGCGTTTCGGGGGGTGTCAGCAGCGTTTTGGGGGCGGGTACGGGGGCGTGGCTACGGCCCGGGGCGGTCCGGGGGCGTGGCGGCGCCCTCCGTACCCGCCCCCAGGTCGCTGCCCGGCGCGCAGGAGGCCCACTCGCGCGTGGGGATTTACGCCTCCCTCCGGGAGGCGTAAATCCCCGGAGAAAGGTAAGGGGGAGGTGTAGACAGGGCCGGGCGGGTGGGTTAGGTAGAGGAAGGGAGGGGAAGGTGAGGGGAGGGCGTTAGAGGATTCCCTCCAAGGCCGCTCCGATTTCGGAGCGGCCTTGGAGGGAACGGGGGTAGGCTGCGCGGCTCGGCGCACGCCGGCTATACAAAATCCATAGCCTTGCGCGCGCCGATCCAGGTTTTTAGCAGATACGCGCGGCTCCGCGCGTATCTACTAAAATCCAGCGTACTTTTGCTTCCGCCTGGAGCGCAAACAAAAGTAGGCTATTCGCGCTCCTTTTAAAATCCGCCCCTAAGTGAACTTAATAGCAGGTAATGGACTTCTCCTCCAAGAACTTATCCAATCCTTTTTTAAACACAGCTATACTAACTGCACGAACCACATTCTCTGGCAACAAATTCCAGAGTTTAATTGTGCGTTGAGTAAAAAAGAACTTTCTCTGATTAGTTTTAAATGTGCCCCATGCTAACTTCATGGAGTGTCCCCTAGTCTTTCTACTATCCGAAAGAGTAAATAACCGATTCACATCTACCCGTTCTAGACCTCTCATGATTTTAAACACCTCTATCATATCCCCCCTCAGTCGTCTCTTCTCCAAGCTGAAAAGTCCTAACCTCTTTAGTCTTTCCTCATAGGGGAGCTGTTCCATTCCCCTTATCATTTTGGTAGCCCTTCTCTGTACCTTCTCCATCGCAATTATATCTTTTTTGAGATGCGGCGACCAGAATTGTACACAGTATTCAAGGTGCGGTCTCACCATGGAGCGATACAGAGGCATTAACACATTTTCCGTTTTATTCATCATTCCTTTTCTAATAATTCCCAACATTCTGTTTGCTTTTTTGACTGCACACTGAACCGACGATTTCAATGTGTTATCCACTATGACACCTAGATCTCTTTCTTGGGTTGTAGCACCTAATATGGAACCCAACATCGTGTAATTATAGCATGGGTTATTTTTCCCTATATGCATCACCTTGCACTTATCCACATTAAATTTCATCTGCCATTTGGATGCCCAATTTTCCAGTCTCACAAGGTCTTCCTGCAATTTATCACAATCTGCTTGTGATTTAACTACTCTGAACAATTTTGTGTCATCTGCAAATTTGATTATCTCACTCGTCGTATTTCTTTCCAGATCATTTATAAATATATTGAACAGTAAGGGTCCCAATACAGATCCCTGAGGCACTCCACTGTCCACTCCCTTCCACTGAGAAAATTGCCCATTTAATCCTACTCTCTGTTTCCTGTCTTTTAGCCAGTTTGCAATCCACGAAAGGACATCGCCACCTATCCCATGACTTTTTACTTTTCCTAGAAGCCTCTCATGAGGAACTTTGTCAAACGCCTTCTGAAAATCCAAGTATACTATATCTACCGGTTCACCTTTATCCACATGTTTATTAACTCCTTCAAAAAAGTGAAGCAGATTTGTGAGGCAAGACTTGCCCTGGGTAAAGCCATGCTGACTTTGTTCCATTAAACCATGTCTTTCTATATGTTCTGTGATTTTGATGTTTAGAACACTTTCCACTATTTTTCCTGGCACTGAAGTCAGGCTAACCGGTCTGTAGTTTCCCGGATCGCCCCTGGAGCCCTTTTTAAATATTGGGGTTACATTTGCTATCCTCCAGTCTTCAGGTACAATGGATGATTTTAATGATAAGTTACAAATTTTTACTAATAGGTCTGAAATTTCATTTTTTAGTTCCTTCAGAACTCTGGGGTGTATACCATCCGGTCCAGGTGATTTACTACTCTTCAGTTTGTCAATCAGGCCTACCACATCTTCTAGGTTCACCGTGATTTGATTCAGTCCATCTGAATCATTACCCATGAAAACCTTCTCCATTACGGGTACCTCCCCAACATCCTCTTCAGTAAACACCGAAGCAAAGAAATCATTTAATCTTTCCGCGATGGCCTTATCTTCTCTAAGTGCCCCTTTAACCCCTCGATCATCTAACGGTCCAACTGACTCCCTCACAGGCTTTCTGCTTCGGATATATTTAAAAAAGTTTTTACTGTGAGTTTTTGCCTCTACAGCCAACTTCTTTTCAAATTCTCTCTTAGCCTGTCTTATCAGTGTCTTACATTTAACTTGCCAATGTTTATGCTTTATCCTATTTTCTTCTGTTGGATCCTTCTTCCAATTTTTGAATGAAGATCTTTTGGCTAAAATAGCTTCTTTCACCTCCCCTTTTAACCATGCCGGTAATCGTTTTGCCTTCTTTCCACCTTTCTTAATGTGTGGAATACATCTGGACTGTGCTTCTAGAATGGTATTTTTTAACAATGACCACGCCTCTTGGACATTTTTTACTTTTGTAGCTGCTCCTTTCAGTTTTTTTTCTAACAATTTTTCTCATTTTATCAAAGTTTCCCTTTTGAAAGTTTAGCACGAGAGCCTTGGATTTGCACACTGTTCCTTTTCCAGTCATTAAATCAAATTTGATCATATTATGATCACTATTGCCAAGCGGCCCCACCACCGTTACCTCTCTCACCAAGTCCTGTGCTCCACTGAGAATTAGATCTAAAATTGCTCCCTCTCTCATCGGTTCCTGAACCAATTGCTCCATAAAGCTATCATTTATTCCATCCAGGAACGTTATCTCTCTAGAGTGACCCGATGATACATTTACCCAGTCTATATTGGGGTAATTGAAGTCTCCCATTATTACTGCACTACCAATTTGGTTAGCTTCCCTAATTTCTCTTAGCATTTCACTGTCCATCTCACCATCTTCACCAGGTGGACGGTAGTATATCCCTATCACTGTAGTCTTCCCTGATACACAAGGGATTTCTACCCATAAAGATTCAATTTTGTATTTAGTCTCATGCAGGATGTTTATCCTGTTGGACTCTATGCCATCCCGGACATAAAGCGCCACACCTCCTCCCGACTGCTCCTCTCTGTCATTGCGATATAATTTGTACCCCGGTATAGCACTGTCCCATTGGTTATCCTCTTTCCACCATGTCTCTGAGATGCCAATTAAGTCTATGTCATCATTTATTGCTATACATTCTAATTCTCCCATCTTACTTCTTAGACTTCTGGCATTAGCATACAAACATTTCAAAGTTTGTTTTTTGTTTGTATTTTTATTCTGCTTTTTAATTGATAGGGATAAGTTAGAATTTTTTAGCTCAGGTGAGTTTTTAGTTACAGGCACTTGGACTACTTTTCTAATTATTGGAACCTCACTGTCGGGATGCCCTAATTCTAATGCATCATTAGTATCCTTTAAAGATACATCTCTCCGAACCATGCGCTGCTGAGTGACTGTCGGCTTTCCCCTTTGTTCTAGTTTAAAAGCTGCTCTATCTCCTTTTTAAAGGTTAGCGCCAGCAGTCTGGTTCCACCCTGGTTAAGGTGGAGCCCATCCCTTCGGAAGAGACTCCCCCTTCCCCAAAAGGTTCCCCAGTTCCTAACAAAACTGAATCCCTCTTCCTTGCACCATCGTCTCATCCACGCATTGAGACTCCGGAGCTCTGCCTGCCTCTGGTGACCTGCGCGTAGAACAGGGAGCATTTCAGAGAATGCTACCCTGGAGGTTCTGGATTTAATCTTTCTACCTAAGAGCCTAAATTTGGCTTCCAGAACCTCCCTCCCACATTTGGCTTCCAGAACCTCCCTCCCACATTTTATCCTAGCATGGGAGAGTCCTGCTGGCGGGGGTGTGGTATGACCGGAACTTTTATACATATGTGGTGGGATTGCCCGAAGATAGCTGTTTTTAGGGATGCTATGGTTCAGCTGATGTTTGATATTGTAGGGGAATGGATAACCAAGGATCCTTTGTTTTTTCTTTTAAGCATATCCTACATAGAACCGGTTAATGCTATGGCATTGTTATCCCAACAAATAATATTAGCAGCACAAGGGGAAATTGCATAGTTTTGGAGGAAGGCCTCTGCACCACCTCTTCAAAGAGTGATTCTAAGGTTGGCTAAGGTTTACTAGTGTTTTTCACATGGAACGATGGTATATAAAACACTCATATAAAATAAATAAATAAATAGAACTTGAATAAATTAACCGCGATTAAGCGGAAACAATTGGAAATAACTGAAAAAGTGTGGCACCATTATATTATTTGGCAAAAGAAGCTGGAAAGTAGTTGGGGGGTAAAGGAGAGGTGGGGGATTTGTGGGCGTCCTGGGGGGATCTAACTAGGCAGGGCTGGGTAGGGAGGGTTGGAGGGAGGAGAAGTGGATATGGGCCATGACATTAATTTATAATGTAATACCTACTGCCGTATTATCTCTTCTTTTGTATATTTTGCACACTGTGATTTTCTGTATATTTCAATTGAAATTAGAGCAGTAGGGGCTTGTTAGGGGACTAGTATTTGGGAGGTAATGTTCTGTGGGAAGATGAAAAGTTCTGTTTGTGCTTATATTCTTTGTTGCTTTGTTACAATAAACTTTTAATGGAAAAAAAAAAGAAGTTATTCTTAAAAACTAAGTCACTGCCCATATTAGAGAGACATGACTTAATCAAGAAGGTTTTCACAACGGAAAGTGTTGCCTTACCAATGTTTTAGATTTTTTTAAGGTATAAATAAATGTTTAGCTAAAGATGAGTTGGTTGATATAGTGTATTTGGACAGCATTTGGTAAAGCTCCCCATGAGAGACTCCTCAGGAAATTAAAAAGTCATGGGAGAGGAGGCAATGTCCTATTGTGGACTGGTAACTGGTTAAAAGGCTGGACCTTGGCTAAGTGGAGTACTACTGGGATTGGTACTGGGACCTATGACTACTACTACTACTACTTAACATTTCTATAGTGCTATACGACATGTGCAGCACTGTACAAACACACAAAAATCACAACCATTAAGAGAAAAGTGCAAAACATTATTACCACTTTCAAAAGTATTTTAGAAATGTGTCCATACAATATAAAATAACACACACTCTCATTCACACATTAAAAAACATCAGAATACACACAAGTGCCAGCATACAAGGCTCCAATGAGCCTATATAATTGTACAATACCTTTTAGATATAACATATACTTGAATGCCCTGTGGATATATCCACTTACAATCTATATGTTTCTAACTCCCATCTCTGTTTTCTACTTCTAATAAATTTGGTGTATCAAATTAACACATTAATATGCTAATGACAACGCTGGCCACTATTGTGGAATTCTTATCCTTGGAATGTCCGTTTTCAACATGGATGTAAGTTCACGTGGTCTGACCCCAACAAGCGGCCCCTGTTTCACTTGCGTTGCTTCCTCAGGGGGACTGCAACCACTCAAAATCATTTAAGCTCAAAACTTTTTTCACCAGACTGCACGGGTGTTGGTTATGTCCAACTTTCCTCGGGTTATGTCCAACTTTCCTCGACGTTCTCAAGGACTATTCTTGTCAACTCACAACCAATACCAGGATCGGTTCCTTAAAGCTGTATGCCACGATGTTAAGCCGGTTAGTATGTTTCTCCTTTCACTGGGACTTCCAACTGCATCATGATTTTACCAATCATTACCAACCAATTTTGAGTGGTTGCAGTCCCCGTGAGGAAGCAACGCATGTGAAACAGGGGCCGCTTGTTGGGGTCAGACCACGTGAACTTACATCCATGTTGAAAATGGACATTCCAAGGATAAGAATTCCACAATAGTGGCCAGCGTTGTCATCAGCATATTAATGTGTTAATTTGATACACCAAATTTATTAGAAGTAGAAAACAGAGATGGGAGTTAGAAACATATAGATTGTAAGTGGATATATCCACAGGGCATTCAAGTATATGTTATATCTAAAAGGTATTGTACAATTATATAGGCTCATTGGAGCCTTGTATGCTGCTGGCACTTATGTGTATTCTGATGTTTTTTAAGGTGTGAATGAGAGTGTGTGTGTTATTTTATATTGTATGGACACATTTCTAAAATACTTTTGAAAGTGGTAATAATAAAGTTTTGCACTTTTCTCTTAATGGTTGTGATGATACATAGCATAGAGAAAGTAGTTCTTGTTACCCTGTGAATGTACCTTGTACGGTTACCAAACACACAAAAAGACAGTCCGTGCTCAATAGAGCTTACAATATGATAAGACAAACATACAGGACAAGAGACTTGGGACATTTCATAAAGTAAGACAATGGTTAAAAAAGAAAAGAAAAAAAAGAAAGTTAATGAGGCTTAAAGCAGAATTAAAAGCAGCCTCAAAAAGGTGGGTCCTTAGATAGGATTTAAACAAGGTGAGAGAGGGAGCATGATGTACCAGTTCAGGAAGACTATTCCAAGCAGATTACGCTGCCAGGTGGAAAGCACAGCGTTGGGAATTGATGGTAGAGAAGACGGGTACGGATAGGAATGACTTGTCTGATGAGTGGAGTGCATGAAGAGGGCTGAAGAGAGAGATAAGAGAGGAGAGGTAGTGAGAAGCTGCAGAGTGAAGACATTTGTTGGTGAAAAGGAGGAGCCTGAATTGTATGCAGGAGCGGACAGGGAACCAAAGCATTGACTTCAGAAGAAGGCTTATGTGAACATAGCAACTTTGGCAAGAGGTAAGTCATGCAGCTCAATTTAGGACAGACCGCAATGGAGAGAGATGGCTTGCCAGGAGACTTGTGAGGAGCAGGTTGCAATAGTATAAGTGCGAGGAGATGAGAGTGTGGATAAGGGTTCATTCTGATAGTGTGTTCAGAAAGGAAGGAGTGGACTTTGCTGATGTTAGAGAAAGAAATGGCACTCAATGGGAGCACTGAGAGGAGAGGATCACCTTGCTGGTGGCTGAAAGGAATCAGTAAGTTTTGCTTTTATTGGGGAGAAGAAAACTATTGGGGGATATTATTTAGTGTGTTTGTGTGTAAGGCAGCTAATAAGCAGAAGTTAGTGTGTTTGTATTTCCCAACCCTCTCACCCACCTACCCACCCTTAGCTCATCCTTTAATTTATAGGCAGATACCACTTTCACACTAAAAAAAAAAAAAAATCAGCCTTTTAACGTCACTTCATGAATTCCCCACACTTTATTGAGAGTTTGATCATTCCCCTGTAGGCCACTACCAGACATATAATATTAGTGAATTCACTAATACATTTAAAGGACGCTAATTAGACACATTCCTACTCCCATACGGGCCGATACAGTAAAAATGCGGGAAAGCGGGCGAATGCCCGCTCTCCCGGCGCGCGCACAAGCCACTCTCCTGTGCGCGCGATTCAGTATCTTAATTTATTTAAATTAGGCCCGGCGGTAAAAAGAGGCACTAGGGACACTAGCGCGTCCCTAGCGCCTCTTTTCGGACAGGAGCGGCGGCTGTCAGCGGATTTGACAGCCGACGCTCAATTTTGCTGGCGTCGGTTCTCGAGCCTGCTGACAGCTGCGGGCCCATTTATAAAAATTTTTTTTTAATTTTTTACTTTTTTAAACTTTCGGGACCTCCAATTTAATATCGCCATGATATTAAGTCGGAGGGTGCACAGAAAAGCAGTTTTTACTGCTTTTCTGTGCACTTTCCTGGTTCCCGGAGAAATTAGCGCCTACCTTTGGGTAGGCGCTAATTTCTGAAAGCAAAATGTGCAGCTTGGCTGCACATTTTGCTTTCTGAATCGCGCAGGAATACCTAATAGGGCCATCAACATGTATATGCATGTTGTGGGCGCTATTAGGTTCAGGGGGGTTCGACGCACATTTTGGACGCGCTATTACCCCTTACTGAATAAGGGGTAAAGCTAGCGTGTCCAAAACACGCGTCCAAATGCCGGCTAACAATGCGCTCCGTCAGAGCACCTCTTTTCGGACAGGAGCGCACTGTATTGTATCGGCCCCTAAGTAACCTAAAACTTAACTAGGAACTGAATAAATTTGAGATAAAGGCAGCAGTCCAGCAGCAACAGGGAGGCCTCCCAAGCTTTTGCATAGAGTATCACATGTATGATTTTTTTACCCACCAGTGAGAAGTTGTATGTGTGCATCCGATGCAAAGAGCTCTTGTCTCTCAGAAAATGAGTCCAATCTCTGGAGGCTGGAGTGGCAGACCTGGAGGAGCTGAGGAAGACAGAGAGGTTAGATGAGATCTTCAGTGACATAGTAGCCAAGTCTCAACTTTAGACTGGCAGCTCTGATGCTGCCTTGGAGGAAGAAGGTCTCATGATTGGAAAGCATCAACCTGGTGCAGCAGGAAAGCATCCTGTAGCAAGGCCCTGCTTTCCAGGTGGTGCATTATCCTTTCGCATCAGGGATGTGTCTCCAAGGGCTACTGCCCAGGAGGGAAAGGTTAGGTCGGCCAACATAGTTGGGGATTCAATTATTAGGAATGTAGACAGCCGGGTGGCTGGTGGGCGTGAGGATCACCTGCTAACAGGCCTACCTGGTACGAAAGTGGGGGACCTCACGCGTCAACTAGATAGGATTTTAGACATTGCTGGGGAGGAGCCGGCTGTCGTGGTATATGTGGGCACCAACGACATAGGAAAATGTGGGAGAGAGGTTCTGGAAGCCAAATTTACGCTCTTAGGTAGAAAGCTTAAATCTAGAACCTCCAGGGTAACATTTTCTGAAATGCTCCCTGTTCCACGCGCAGGTCCCCAGAGGAGGGCAGAGGCCCGGAGTCTCAATGTGTGGATGAGACGATGGTGCAAGGAAGAGGGATTCAGTTTTGTAAGGAACAGGGGAATCTTTTGGGGAAGGAGGAGTCTTTTCCGATTGGATGGGCTCCATTTTAAACAGGTGCTGGCACTAACCTTTAAAAATGAGATAGAGCAGCTTTTAAACTAGAACAAAGGGGAAAGCCGATAGTTGCTCAGCAGCGCATGGTTCGGAGGGAGGTATCTTTAACGGATACTAATGATGCATTAGAATTAGGGCATCCCAACACTGAGGTTCCAATAATAAGAAAAGGTGTCCAAGTGCCTGTAACTAAAAACTCACCTGAGATAAAAAAAATTCTAATTTAACCCTATCAATTAAAAAACAGAATGGAAATACAAACAAAAAACAAACTTTGAAATGTTTGTATGCTAATGCCAGAAGTCTAAGAAGTAAGATGGGAGCATTAGAATATATAGCAGTAAATGATGACATAGACTTAATTGGCATCTCAGAGACATGGTGGAAGGAGGATAGCCTAGCCAATGGGACAGTGCTATACCGGGGTACAAATTATATCGCAATGACAGAGAGGAGCATCCAGGAGGCGGTGTGGCACTTTATGTCCGGGATGGCATAGAGTCCAACAGGATAAACATCCTGCATGAGACTAAATGCACAATCGAATCTTTTTGGGTAGAAATCCCTTGTGTGTTGAGGAAGAGAATAGTGATGGGAGTATACTACCGTCCACCTGGCCAAGATGGTGAGACGGACAGTGAAATGCTAAGAGAAATTAGGGAAGCTAACCAAATTGGTAGTGCAGTAATAATGGGAGATTTCAATTACCATCCAAGACAGAAGCAACCCTTGCACATAAGCAAGAGGTGCAAGAACACACTTAAACTGAATGAAAGACTTTACATTAAAGAACACTTATATTTGACCCGGTGGATTGTTTAAGTGTGTTCTTGCACCTCTTTCGGTTAGTTACTTGCTTATGTGCAAGGGTTGCTTCTGTCTTGGATGGTTTTGCCGATTTACCGAAGCATTAAATGGCTACTGAGGAACTCACCTTTAGCTATTCAGAAGATGCAGTGAATGCGGTGCTGACCGATATCCCGTTCTTCTCTGACGCAACAGGGGAGAATTTGCCTACTGTCTCCTGGACTGAAGTAATAAATATTCAAAAACGTCTTACACGGGCCGAGTTGCACTCCACCACTCTAATTGAATACTGCCGGGTGCGCCGCATTCCGCGGGGCCTGAAGATACAAAAGGCGCCTAGACTGCATAGCATACTGACAATACAGCGTTTCTCACGCGGTGGAATCAGATTTTAAATAAATGCTCCCTTGATCTCATGGTTTTAATCATTGAGTCAAATAAGGAGCTTCAAATTTCACTGCAGGAGGACCTTACATTTAAATTGGAGCTGATTAAGCAAACTTCTTCTTTGGAATCGTTTCAACAGCATTTGGAGGAATTCCAAGAAAATTTGGCAAAATTTCGGTCGGACCTGAAGGCTGTTAAATTTAGCAAATTTCAGCGTGACGAGACTGATTATAAATCCGGATACGTGTATAAATGGATGGCGAACAAACCCCAAAAGAAAGTCACCTTTGCACAATCCACGTCATCATCGGAGGACTCATCAGTCGAGGACGCTCCGCGGGGCAGAGGACAAGGCCGCCGAAATCGGGGTACATCTGTTCCTCCCCAAGATTCCACAGCATCTGCACCTTTCTTGGCTTCATCACGCTATTCATCCATAGCAGCTTCTTTTTTAGACTCGGGCCAGGCCCCCAGGGAAACTCGCAGCACGCGATCCCAGCCAGTCAATCCCACCTTTCAATCATCACAGAAGCCCACTCGGACCCCTCGTCCCCCACCAGACCCGTGGCAGTAGCACAAGAAACTGTATTTAATTTGTCAACACGTCCGCTCACGAATGTGGAGTTGGAGACATTACATAGGGGATTATCATTTGTTCCCACTACAAAAAATGATACCTTTGATTTGTTTGTCCACCTTCATCGGTTTTTTCGACTATTGAGATTAAGGTTATTCTTTGCAGATAGCCCTCCCTCAGTAGACATTTCAGTAGTGTCTAATAAATCCCGGTGGTATCCTCCTGGCCCGGTCGACCCCCTTTTGGGGGCTTTTGAACGATTAGTATGTCAGGATGCCCTTGCCCTAACGTCGACTAAACAATTTGTAAGATACAATTTGTCAAAATTAGAGGCTGAGGCAGTGAAGACCTTGGCTAATGATAAAACAATTGTGATAAAACCAGCCGATAAGGGTGGGGGCATTGTGGTACTGGCACGGGCAGCTTATGAAGCCGAGGTCTTGAGGCAACTACAAGATTTGACCTTTTATATACCACTCTCATCAGACCCGACAGATGCTTTATTATTAGAAATTAAAGAATTGGTGCAAATGGCATTGGACAGTCATATGATCACTTCTAAAGAAGCTAAATTTTTGGTGAACAATTTTCCGGTCACACCGGTATTCTACATCCTCCCAAAAATACATAAAACATTGACCAATCCACCTGGCCGCCCCATTGTTGCTGGCATCGGCTCTTTATTGGAGCCCCTGTCGAAGTTTGTGGACATTTTTTTTAAAACCGTTTGTTCCACAAATTAGGTCATTTGTCCGTGATTCATCTCACTTTATTTCAATTTTGGATGACTTACCAGTTCCCTCTGATTGCTTCTTTTTTGTAACACTTGATGTGGTTTCTTTGTATTCCAATATTCCGCAGGGAGAAGCTCTTCGGATTATTGAGAATGTATTGAACAAACGTCCAGCTCCTCATCGAATATCCACTTCCTTCTTATTACAACTCTCAGAACTAGCTTTAACTAAAAATTATTTCCGTTTTGATTCTCAGTATTATCAACAGGTAAAAGGGACAGCAATGGGGGCCACTATGGCCCCCAGTTTAGCCTGTTTATATATGGACCATTTTGAGTCTGTCTGGATTTACCCATCAGAATGGAATACTCACATTATTCTTTGGCTAAGATTTATTGATGATGTCTTCATAATTTGGGGGGGTCGGATATCCAATTTTATCTGTTCCTAGACTGGTTAAATTCTGTTGATACTAATATTCAATTCAACTTCTCCATTGACCCGGTTCAAATATCTTTTTTGGATGTTTTAATATCAGTCAAGGAGGGCAGATTTAATACCACTCTATTTAGGAAAGACACGGACCGAAATACCCTTTTGTCATACACCAGTTTTCATCCCCGTCCTTTAAGAGATAATATCCCCACGGGCCAATTTTTGCGGCTCCGGCGTCTCTGTTCATCTCGAGCAGATTTTTTACAAAAATCATACGATATGACAAATCGCTTTTTGGAGAGAGGTTACCCTTCGCGGGTGATAAAGAAGGCTTTTAAACGAGCTTTATATTCTCATCGTGAGTGGTTATTCTTGCCTCCCTCTCATCCAGATGAAGCGAGTTATAATTGTATATTACCTTTCTTGACCATCAGTCATAAGGTACGATTGCTCATTCGGAGACACTGGCAAGCACTTGCACTTTCTAATCTTTTGCAAGGCTCATTGCATTTCACTTTTCGGCGGGCTAAAAATCTGCGGGACCGGCTGGTTCATGCATCTTTTTCTTGCTCTGACATTACCTTTGGGACGGCCAGGGGACACCGTCCATGTGGACATTGTTCTATGTGCTCTCATACCTCTGTCAGGTCTGAGTATATTCATCCTAACTCTGGTCAAATTTACCCTTTACGTGCACAGTCGGATTGTACTACAAGAGGGGTTATATATGCTGTCCAATGTCCGTGCCCGTTGGTATATGTGGGCAAAACGACCCGCATGGTTAAAACCAGAATCATTGAACATTGTTCGAATATCCGTCTCTCACGAATAGATGAACCTCTGGTTAGCCATTGGGCACAATGTGATCATGCCATCTCTGAGCTCGCTTTCCTGGTCCTGGAGGTGGTTCCCCGACATTCGAGAGGGGGAGACTACTCAGGGATGCTTGGAAGACGAGAACAAAGGTGGATCTTCACCTTGGACACGATTACCCCTAAAGGTCTGAATAGGGAAATAGAATGGTATCTGTTTAGTTAATTTACTCTTTGTCCTGATTGGGTAGACAGTCTCGCGATATCATGGAGTTTTGGCGCCATTTTCTGCTCTTTAAAAGTGTAGTCCACTGGGGGCGCTTTGCGCTCCCGGAAAGGTTTGACAGGTATGTACTGTTTTGATGCTTGCTATAAATTATGTAGCCTCTTTGTTTTTATCAATCCACCATATGTTATCTTTTATGTTGTAGATTGACATTTATATTTGTGGCCCCTCCCGATGCAGCGACAAAGCGAAACACGGACCCGTGTCGGGGGACCAATTTAAATATTATTTGCAAGGATTTGTGGAGTTGCCGTTTACACTGAATGAAAGACTTTACATTAAAGAACACTTATATTTGACCCGGTGGATTGTTTAAGTGTGTTCTTGCACCTCTTTCGGTTAGATTTCAATTACCCCAATATTGACTGGGTAAATTTATCATCAGGACATGCTAGAGAGATAAAGCTCCTGGATGGAATAAATGACAGTTTTATGGAGCAATTCGTTCAGGAACTGATGAAAGAGTGAGCAATTTTAGATCTAATTCTCAGTGGAGCACAGGATTTGGTGAGAGGTAATGGTGGTGGGGCCGCTTGGCAATAGTGATCATAATATGATCAAATTTGAATTAATGACTGGAAGGGGGACAGTAAGGAAATGCATGGCTCTAGTGCTAAACTTTCAAAAGGGAAACTTTGATAAAATGAGAAAAATATTTTATTTATTTATTTATTTATTTGTTGAGTTTTATATACCATCATTCGGTGTAGCCATCACAACGATTTACAAGATTCAAACAAAATACAGATAATTAAACATTTGCTGATCATTGAAAAAATAACAATGGGAGGGATGTTGGGAGGGGGGAGAGGGAGGGGGGGAAAAAAGGGGAGAATTGTAAAAAAAGGGAAGGAGGATAGCAACGGTATTGAGATTTATTAATCTTAGAGGCAGTCTCTTTGTGTTGTTTCTTATAAGTTCATAGTGGTATGACAATGGTTGATGCTGGTTGCTGTTTCATTTTTGTATGGGTTTGGTTGGTGGTACTGATTGTTGTTAGTTCATTGATTTAACTTATTGTCAATGTAGACTTTGTAGAAAAGCAATGTTTTTAGATTTTTCTTGAATGTTTTGATGTTGGTTTGTGGTCTCAAATCAAGTGGTAGGGAGTTCCATGTTTTCGGGCAGGCAAAGAAGAATGCTCTATAGTTAGGAAAAAACTGAAAGGAGCAGCTACAAAGATAAAAAGTGTGCAAGAAGCGTGGACATTGTTAAAAAATACCATCCTAGAAGCACAGTCTAGATGTATTCCACACATTAAGAAAGGTGGAAGGAAGGCAAAACGATTATCAGCATGGTTAAAAGGTGAGGTGAAAGAGGCTATTTTAGCCAAAAGATCTTCATTCAAAAATTAGAAGAAGGATCCAACAGAAGAAAATAAGATAAAGCATAAGCATTGGCAAATTAAATGTAAGACATTGATAAGAAAGTCTAAGAGAGAATTTGAAAATAAGTTGGCCGTAGAGGCAAAAACTCACAGTAAAAACTTTTTAAAATATATCCAAAGCAGAAAACAGTTTTTAAGTTATCTGTAAACCGACATGATGTGCAAACGGTTGTCGGTATATAAAAATGTTTAAATAAATAAATAAGTAAATAAATAAATAAAGCCTGTGAGGGAGTCAGTTGGATCGTTCGATGATCGAGGGGTTAAAGGGGCACCTAGAGAAGATAAAGCCATCATGGAAGGATTAAACGATTTCTTTGCTTTGGTGTTTACCGAAGAGGATGTTGGGGTTATACCCGTTCTGGAGAAGGTTTTCATGGGTAATGATTCAGATGGACTGAACCAAATCACGGTGAACCTAGAAGATGTGGTAGGCCTGATTGACAAACTGAAGAGTAGTAAATCACCTGGACTGGATGGTATACACCCCAGGGTTCTGAAAGAACTAAAAAATGAAATTTCAGATCTATTAGTAAAAATTTGTAACCTATCATTAAAATCATCCATTGTACCTGAAGACTGGAGGGTGGCTAATGTAACCCCAATATTTAAAAAGGCTCTAGGGGTGATCCGGGAAACTACAGACCAGTTAGCTTGACTTCAGTGCCAGGAAAAATAGTGGAAAGTGTTCTAAATATCAAAATCACAGAACATATAGAAAGACATGGTTTAATGGAACAAAGTCAGCATGGCTTTACCCAAGACAAATCTTGCCTCACAAATCTGCTTCACTTTTTTGAAGGGGTTAATAAACATGTAGATAAAATGGAACTGGTAGATGTAGTGTTTTTGGATTTTCAGAAGGCATTTGTCAAAGTTCCTCATGAGAGGCTTCTAGGAAAAGTACAAAGTTATGGGATAGGTGGTGATGTCCTTTCGTGGATTACAAACTGGCTAAAAGACAGGAAACAGAGATGGATTAAATGGACAATTTTCTCAGTGGAAGGGAGTGGACAGTGGAGTGCCTCAGGGATCTGTACTGGGACCCATGCTTTTCAATATATTTATAAATGATTTGGAAAGGAATACAACGAGTGAGGTAATCAAATTTGCAGATGATACAAAATTATTCAGAGTAGTTAAATCACAAACGGAGTGTGATAAATTGCAGGAAGACCATGTGAGATTGGAACATTGGGCATCCAAATGGCAGATGAAATTTAATGTGGATAAGTGCAAGGTGATGCATGTAGGGAGAAGTAACCCATGCTATAGTTACACAATGTTAAGTTCCCTATTAGGAGTGTTCTGAATCTGTTATGCTTTGCTCCTGGAGATGGAGGAAAAGCACTTGTTCAGGTGTGCTCCCCTGGTAGGAGGAGTTGTAGGTGGATCCCTGGGCCGGTGACAGATGACTACGCCCCCGGAAAGGGCCTGAGAGGGACTACCGGCTAGGCTGAGGATGTGGAGACAAACACACAATAGTTCTTTTATTAGACAGGCTTGGAAGCCACCAGAGGTGGCAGTAGTGAGTTGGAATGCCAGGCTGGGCTGTCGTCCCTCAGATACTGGAACAGTGATGCCTAGAGGCTGAGCTGTAGAGAAACTGAAGATACAGTGAGTAGACAGGGCATGCAGGGCACAAGTACCGAACCTGATGGTAATACTCACGCAAGGGTCTCAGGAAGCCCAGGTGCTGGAGAGAATAGGCCCTCGAGGAGTGAGTACCTGGTTGCAGGGAAAGCTCAGAGAGAGTGAGGGTGACAACTCACAATTTGGCAGGTAGCGAGGCCGAAGTATCCATAGGTAGCCCAGGAACAGAGGCCCTCGAGGAGCGAGTACCAGTTCCAATGGTAACCTGCAAAGGCAAACAAAAGAGAGAGAGCGAGGCCCCTGAGGAGCGGGTACCTCAGGTAAGTCC
The DNA here is from genome assembly GCF_901001135.1 of Rhinatrema bivittatum. Taxonomy (NCBI): domain Eukaryota; kingdom Metazoa; phylum Chordata; class Amphibia; order Gymnophiona; family Rhinatrematidae; genus Rhinatrema; species Rhinatrema bivittatum. Next base: position 243,532,444 of record NC_042619.1, on the reverse strand, counting down.
GAGGAGGCAGAGTAGCTTAGGTCGGGAAAGCTCCCGTAGGTAACCCAGTGCTAACTCGCCGGTTTAGCAAATGCTGAGACCTTTTATGTTGGTCGCAGATGACATCATCTTCAAGGGATGCCTCCAAGCTTCGCGCCTTCACTGGTATTTCCATCGGGGTTGCACCTCGAGGCGCGCCCCTAGCCCCGCAGGAGCCATGGTGGGTCACAGCAGGCAGCCAGTCCGGGGACGCCGGAGGACCTCGGCAAAGGAACGCCTTGGCAGCCAGACCTCCCGTGGATGAAGAGGGAGGCGCCAACGAGATAGGACATGCAAGAGGAGGGCGTCGGGAACCGACGGACGCACCAAGGAACTACCGCTGAAGAAAGAGATCTTGGCAACATAGTTGATAACACATTAAAATCATCGGTTCAGTGTGCTGCGACAGTCAAAAAAGCAAACAGACTGTTGGGAATTATTAGAAATGGAATGGTGAATAAAATGTAAAATGTCATAATGCCTCTGTATTGCTCCAAGGTGAGACTGCACCTTGAATACTGTGTACAATTCTGGTCACTGCATCTCAAAAAAGAAATAGTTGCGATGAAGGTCCAGAGAAGGGCGACCAAAATGATAAAGGGGATGGAACAGCTCCCCTATGAGGGAAGAATAAAGAGGTTAGGACTGTTCAGCTTGGAGAAGAGATGGCTGAGGGGGGATATGATAGAGGTGTTTAAAAACATGAGAGGTCTAGAATGGGTAAATGTGAATCTGTTATTTACCCTTTCGGATAATAGGACTAGGGGCACTCCATGAAGTTAGCATGTGGCACATTTAAAACTAATCGGAGAAAGTTCTTTTTCACTCAACACACAATTAAACTCTGGAATTTGTTGCTGGGGGATGTGGTTAGTGCAGTTAGTGTAGCTGGGTTTTAAAAAGGATTGATAAGTTCTTGGAGGAGAAGTCCATTACCTGCTATTAATTAAGTTGACTTAGAAAATAGCCACTGCTATTACTAGCATCAGTAGCATGGGATAGACTTAGTTTTTGTGTACTTGCCAGGTTCTTATGGCCTGGATTGGCCACTGTTGGAAACAGGATGCTGGGCTTGATGGACCCTTGGTCTGACCCAGTATGGCATGTTCTTATGTTTTTATCAGAGTTTTGGATATGTGTAGGGAAGAATAGAGAGGAGTTGAAGATGATTTCTAGGCTACGGGCAGATTGGACCAAGAGGAGGACTGTGTTATCCACAAAAATAGAAAAAGGGGGAGGTGGGCTTGGGGGGAAAGATAAGGAGCTCTGTCTTGGCCATATTGAGTTTAAGGTGGTGATGTGGAATATGCAGGCAGCACTGTCAGACAAAGCAGGCCGAGATCCGGGATTGGATTTCTGGTGAAATATCTGGTGTAGAAAGGTAAATCTGGGAGTCATGAGCATAAAAATGGCATTGAAAACATATTAGAGGAAATCAGAATACCAAGGTAATTAGTATATAAGGAAAAGAGGGGCTCAGAAGGGTGGAATGACAGTAGAGGAGGAACCACCAGAGGAAACGCTAAAATTGCGGAGAGGTAAGAAGAGAACCAAGACATGACCTGTTCTGTTTAACATATTCATAAATTATCTGGAAAAGAGAATTACAAGTGAGATGATCACATTTGCAGATGACACAAAATTATTCAAAGTTGTTTTAATGGCAGTGAATTACAAGGAACTGCAGAGGGACCTTGTGTTGGTTCTGTATTGGGAGTCACCCCCTAGGAAAAGGATCTTGGAGTCCTTGGAGACAATACATTGAAATCCTCAGCTCAGTGTGTAGCAGCGGTCAAAAAAGCAAATAGAATGTTAGGCATGCTGCAAAAAAGAATGGAGAATAAAACAGAAAATATCATATTGCCTCTGTATTGATCCATGGTGCAATTCACCTTGAATATTATGTTTAGTTCTGGTCATCCCATCTCAAAAAAACACATAGTGGAACTAGAAAAAGTGCAGAGGAGGGCACCAAAAATGATAAAAAGGTGGAAATGGCTTCCCTATGATGAGAGGCTGTGCAAGCTGGGGCTCGTCAGCTTAGAAAAGAAATGGCTGAGAGTGGACATGATAGATGTTTATAAAATCATGAGTGTGGTGGAACGGGTAAATAAAGCCTGGTTATTTAGCCTTTCCAACAATACTAAAACAAGAGGGGACACTCCATGAAACTAATAACCGGCAGATTTAAAACAAATCATAGAAAGTTTTTTTTTTTCACTCGGGGCACTATCAAGCTGTGGAATCTGTTGCCAGAGGACTTAATCAAGGCGACTAGCATAGCGGGGTTTAAATAAGGTTTGGAAAAGTTCCTGGAAGAAAAGTCCATAACACGTGATTAGCCAGGTAAATTAAAGAAAAGTTATTGCTTTCCCTCGGCATGAGTAACAGGAAATAGATCTACTTTATGGGATCTGTCAGGTATTTGTAACCTGGGTGGCCATGGTTGGAGACAAGATGCTGAGCTCGATGGACTTTGGCCTACCCAGCATGGGATTTCTTATATTTTTATTTTCTTACCAACCAGCGCATGTACAGACCTTGTATCAATCCTGCTCCCTCCTCCAGCATAGGTTTCCTATGCCAAGGAAAGTCATACAAGGATGTAGGGCTTCTGCAGGTCCTATGAGCATTTGCAGACATAACTGACTTCCTGTCCCATTCCTGCTGCCACTTCCAAGCCCTGAAGAAGCCATAAGAGATGAGGGCTAGAGATTAGGGGGAGGGGACCCAGGAAGAGACCATGGGCGTGGGATGGGGTGGGGAGAGAGAACCAGGAAGGAATCAAGGGAGGAGCTGTGCTGATGCTAAAGGTTTGCTGGAGCTGTCAGGAATCTAGGTACAGCTCTACCACTGGCCTTCCTCTCATTCTCACCTCCACCCCAACTTCTCTCTTTCCTCTGTTTCACTCTTACTCTCCCCCCCCCCCCTTCTACCTTCTCATTGCTTCCTTTCCCTAGCTACCTCTCCCTCCCTCTTCCCCTTGATTCCACTTTCACACAGACCTCCTGGTCACATTTTCACTGCTTCCCCCTTCTAGCTGCTCTCTGTACCCTGCTCTTGTCTCACTGACATTGAGTTGCAGGATTGCCTGCAGTGCTGCTGTTTCTTTCTCTCAGCTCTGATTTCAGCAACAGTGAAATGGACTCTTCCCCTGTGACTTTACTTTGTTAGAGGTGAAATGGGTTCTATTGGCTCTGCTACCCCCCTTCCTGGCTAATCTTTGATGGCAGGATATGCCCCATGGCTACCGTTCCTATATTGAAAATGGCAGGATGGACTCTACTGGTAGGTGCTCGCTGCTCTTCCTTCCCCCTGCCCATGCTTTTCCCTCATGTATGTTGATGCCAGCAGGGACATGTGGGAAGAGGAAATCAGAAGGCCAAAATCCAACAGGAAGCACCATTCTTATGGGTTGTCAGCCATTTTGAATTATGAACATAAAAGTCCTGAACCCAAGTGATTTGAGATTGAGATTTACTATAGTTCGGTACCCCATGCTTGCTCAGGTTTAATTTCATCTAAGCTATCCATATTTGATGTCAGTTTGGCCATTTGAACTTAATTTTTTTCTTATTTATACATTGAAACAAATATTTTAAAAATCTCATATTTTAAGGATAATTTCAACATTTTGATCTTTTCTTGGACCCATTTTGCCTTTTTTTTTTTAAAAAAGAGAAATGGAAGCGCTGGTGGAAGAGAAGGATGTGTTAAGTGATCCTTTATTATAGAATAAAAGGGCAAAATCATAATTTGTACATTGCTCTTAGTCCCCTAATTCAGGAGACAGAATGATATACATTTTCCATATCAAGCAAACAATGGGTTCACCATCCATTTCGCAATAGCATGCTTTAAGACGGGGGTGGGGGGGTGAGTCCTTTGGAAGAATTAAGGTCCTAGTCCTAAAGATGTATAACTGTACCTCAGACAGCCAGAAACAATATCTGTGTGCAGTTTGGTACGAACTGCCATATCCTTGACACAGTGCTCCAGTTGAGCTTAACAGGAAGCACCTTACTGAACTTCCGCTTTGTACCTTACACAGCAGTGACACTTACCATATATATACTGTATCAATCTAATAAATTCATTTATGTCAGCTAGACACTTCAGAGTCTCAGCAGGACAACCGCAGTGGCACAATAAAGGAAATAGGTTTGCATGGTAGACTGATTGAAAGATAGACATTTATCTACAGAAGGCACTGGACAAATTGAGGCGATAACTGGTCAGAAAACAGTTTGGTTGCAAAACAGTTTGGTTAGTGTTTCCTAATTAACTGCTTAAAGCCTGGGTCTCTTTGCTTTCTGCGGGCTGCAGCTGCAGAGTTCTGAAGCAGGTAAGCATGCAAACTTTTAGCTTTCTTTTTTCATGTCCTGATGGAATTTGCCTGTTAGAACCGAAGAAACGTGTTGTTTGGTGCTGTGAAGTGAAGAGCCGGGTGTGCGTGCTGTGCCAAATGCACAGATGTGATGATAGACCTGCTGTAGAGAGTCACAAAGTCTGAAGAAGGTGCTATTGATAGTACAGTCTTGTATTATTCAAACAGAATTACTGTGTCGTGAGTTACTAATAGCTGCTAAGAACCAAGCAAATGTATTGTTGTTGTTGTTAAGAAAATTGGGGTCAAGGTAAATAATACAGCAAGCTTATTGTCAAAAATCTGCAATATCAGGCATAGAGGCTTTTAGCCAGAGGAGGATAGTGAATGTGAAATATTTTAGAGTAACTTAAGTAGTAAAGAAGGTTCCGATTAACAACCAACATTCTAGCTAGACATGGAACAGCAATGTAAGACACTATAAGTAGAAGCTTTTTATCAGTAATTGTATAGCCTTTATTAAATTGAAGCAGATGAGAAGGCAAACAATAGCTGAAACAATGATTGCTCCAGAAATTTCTGGAAAAACAGTGAGAATTTCTTAAAAGAAATTCAAAGTAAAGTTGGTCATTCTATTAAACATGCAGATGTGACTTTCAGTGTGTTTATAAATATTGTACATTTATTCCCTCATCATAGTCGTACATAGTGGTAAATATTAGACCTTTATTGCCACATAGTTGGTCGAAACATTTGCTGAGATTTTGGGAGGTCCTGCACCCTTCTTGAGCCTCCCTTTGTCCAACAGCAGTAAATATTTGACTTTTTAACAAACAGCAACTGTTGTAAAAGAGACTATTTGGGACCAAGGCTTGGTAAAATATTTGGGATGTGCAGGACTTAGATGCCCTAGACCAGGGGTAGGCACTCCAGTCCTCGAGTGCCACAGACTTGTTGGGTTTTCAGATTGTCCATAATTAATATTCATGAGATGCATTTGCATGAAAATGCATTTCATGAATACTCAGTGTGGATACCTTGAAAACCCAACAGGGTTATGGCACTCAAGGACAATGGTTGCCTACCTCTAACCTAGACACTGCCTGTTCTGCCTCCAGATTGACCCCTAAAGTAACAGTTCCCCTGCACATTTGACTTTATTTTAAAATTCAGGACGTGGGCTGTGCTTTCCTTTTTACTTGGCACTGCTAAGATCGACTTTGTTTGAATTACACCTCAGTGGCTCTAAGCATGCATCTTCTTATTTATGCATCTTGAAGGCGACATTAAGCGGTGTGTAGCAAAATCTTGATCCAGGCCAGATTTAGCTGATAGACGGGGGTTGCCCAAGTAGATTCCTTATGACAGAATTCTTACCTTCCAATACTATGATAAGATACATGGATGCCTAGTCTGCCATATCCACCACCCTACAGCTCATCTTTAAAGATAAAAGTGATGACATCTCTGCATTGTCTGGCTCCTCCAAGAGGATGGCAGGAGCATGACTGGCATCAATTAGTCCACTGTCTCCAAATTTGTCTACTCCTTTCTGGAGACCACGCCGGCCTATATGCTTGACCACATCCAATACCTCTGCACTAAGCAGGAGAGGAGGGTTATGCAAAGGGGCTTTTAAGAGCCTCGTTACATTCCCGTGGTGAAATTAAGCCATCTAGGCGACCATATGCAGTACCAACATCTGAATATCCAAGTGTGCTGTGATGATCACTTGCTAGAGATGGATGTGGCGGCCAGGTTTCCAGCTTCTTCCCATGATGTCCATATGTCAAGGCAGAGCCCACTGCATGAGTACATGCATACACGGGATTCTGAAAATGGAATGCTAGAAACGGAGTGATGGAACCAGTGAACACTTCAGTGATGCTAGCGATGTCTTCATAAGACCTAGCATTTCTTTGGATGCCACATTCTATCTTTGCGTGCAGATGATGTTAACCCCCTGTTGGCCAGACTGCTAACTCCCTTCCTCCAAATCTGTCCTCAGCCTCAGAAGAAAGTTACAATTGTACCCATACATCAACAGGTCCCTGGCTGAGCACCCCTTTGAGCTGTGAGAAATCCAGTTTAAGACATTGAACATCAGAGACTTTCTACCCCTTGTTTGTCAAATTTAGCCTGCTTTTGTGTGTTGCATGCCCACATTTGTTTCTAGCACTATCTTTCCTCACGAAAGAAGTTGGTGTGAAGACAGAAGAGGGGGTAAAGATGAGGAAGATGATAGGGAAGGAGCTGCTCTAAAAGCACCATCCCAGAGAGCTCGCCTAGTATGCCAGTACTTCACCTGAGAGCTATCTGGTAGTTGTGAAGGTGTGGAGCGCAGGTGGTACTGTCATGATATAGCAGATGAAAATATTAGATGCTGGGAGTGTTTGCCTTTGTTGCCTGATGTAATTGGGCTTTCTTTTCCTATTTTACAGGATCTGCTTTGATAAAGATACCCTATGACATGGCAGATATATTTATCTGATGCCATTTGACCTGATTTAAGCATCTGAGCTGTTAGGCCAGTCTAGAGTTGGGAAAAGTAGAGTGCAGCCTCTTCGGAGGGAGAACAAAGTGTGATTTACCATCTGAGGAGCCAGTGTTCTGCCTTTATGGGCAGTTGAGCTGTTCATCAGAAGGTAAGGTGCAAGCATGAAAAAAGTTTTATATTGTGGGATTGGATAGTTTGCTAATCAAGGCTGGCTATTCATGCTTTCAGTCTTGCCAAGATGTTATGTGTGTTTTATTGACTTGCATTTTTATACATATCTGGTTGCTGACATGGTCTCCGTTGTATCCATGGCTGTGGAGCCATGCTATCCATGTGCTTCAGAGTGTATTAAATGAAGTTGAGTTCAGACTGAAATGTTGGCAGGTGTTTTTGGTTTCTTGCCATTATATCTTACTGACATCGTTCCTTAAACATGCTCCATAAACTTTCTCCATCTTTTTCTGCAAAGAACCAGTATCATCAGAATGACTTTCCATGTTTGAAAATTAATGTGCCTCATGCACATTATAATTTTTGTTTCAATTATCTCTTTATTAAGCATTTTCAAAACTTCTACATATAATTTGTTACTTCACAAATCAGTAGGTAATCCACACTTGGAATCATATCATTATTTACATAAAACAATCAATACCACAATCCCACATTTTCCAAGTTAGGTAATAATAATAAGGGAGGTCTACTTATAAACAAATAAACTCTTCCATAATTATTATAATTTATTTAATTTTATTTCAAAGATTTATAGCCCACTAATTCTAAATATATGCGCTTGTTGAATTTTAAGCAATATACAAATATACATCTTACAAATACAATTAAGAAACATCCCAAATAATGCATTTTGCATAGTGGAGAAATCCCTCATTAATCAATTCTCAACAATTTGGGCTCCTAAGGAAACTATTTGAGTAGCTGTTTGTCACAGCTTCCTTTCTAACCGCTAAATGAGTGAACTGACCCCTATATATTATTGTAATTGTGTACATTCCCATCTGTTGCAATTTAATAAGGGGTATATGGGGTTTCATTAACTAACAGTGATGGAGAACATCTGATAATTGCAGTGTAAGTCTCCTATATAGGCAGGAGTTTGTTTCTCTTGGACAGGTCCTCAAACCTCTCCTTACACCGACAGATTTTTTTTCTGATTGCTAAGTATTTTTGATCCTGTTTGTTTTCATCTTTCATTGGACAGCAATAGAGATCAAGTGGTGTTATGGTTCATGAGTTTTAAATATCACATATTTCCCTTCTTCCTTCAATTGGAAGTTGCCCATTGAACTTATACCACAAACAATGATGTGGCTTGAGGAGCACTGAGAACTGAGATCTTTGTAGGTTGTGATATCTTGTATTCAACCAACCTGAGCTTTTAGGACCGTGCAAGTCCCTTAGTCAGGCACCTGAATAACATCAGAAAAATGGGCTCAGGTGGTTATTAAACTACAATACTGGTTTTGGGTTGGCCTGTTAAAAAGGATTCTCAGCCAAAGGGCCCAGTTTTCTCCAGGTCCAGACTAAAATCTAGGTGCATTCAGTTTTATTTTTCAGCCACTAAAAGTAGTGTTACTATTGGCTGGGATGAAATTTCAGCCCACTGGAAAGTATAAAGATCCAAAACTATGTTTCTTTCTATCTATCTATCTATCTATCTATCTATCTATCTATCTATCTATTTATTTATTATTTATAAGATATTTCAACTGCTCTATCCCTAGTTCTAGGCAGTTTACATACAAAAAAAATAATCGGTTTGTGTGTAGGGGTAGAGATATTCTTTCCCCTCGCTTCACCTCTCTGTTAGTGTTAAGGCGGGGAAGTGGGGGTGGTGGGGGAGGGAAACAGGGGGAGGACTGATGGTGGTGGAGGAAATGGGTGTGAGTGATGGTGTGACTCAGCGTGCTATAGCCCGGCAGAGGCCAGTTCTGATTGGGCTAGAAACCCAAAATTAGCAGAAGGAAGACTGCCAGGCTAATAAAAAAAAAAGAGGTGGTTGTGATGGATTGGTCGGTCTCTAGTTAAACAAATAATGAGGTTTACTTCTTTCCTTTATAAACATGTAAATACTGAACATGTTGGCAGAAAATGAACCACGTGCTCCATGCAGTCCGCCCATCTGTGCCTGCCTCCTGTGCTGGCACAAGCATTGCCTCCTCTAATCTATTTCCTGCACCTTGTGTGGGCATGCATTACTGTTGCACACATAACTTTTGCAAGTGAGCAGGGTCACTCATATTGTGCTATTTGTAACCCTTCCCCCCCTTCCCCAACCCCCTGGTGAGCTGTTTCTGCCATAGCATCGCTGCCACCACCGGAGACCCAAACTCTTTCTCCCTCATTCTCTCCAACTTTCCCTTCTCAGCTAACATCTCTTCTCTTCTTACTCCTCCTTAGCTTTTCTCATAATCGTTCAGCTCTCTCCCCTACTCCTCCACTCTATTTTCCTCTCTCTTACCCTTCCACTTCTTTTCTTTGCCTCCCATTCCATCCCCCACTTCTCCTATGCCTCCGCAGCATCCCCAACTCTGGCCCGCCTTGGGAGCGGAAGACCTGGTGCGGGAATCAAGCCCCAGGTCCTCTGCGTGGCAGCATGGCAGCTCCACCACTCAATTACTATTTTTTTCCTAGAGACGTACTGAACAAACTCCAGCCATTTGCAATAAAAAAAAAAAATCATGATTTGGCGTCAAAACTATGTCAACTGACCAAGGGAAAAATGGTTTGTGACCGAGTTAAAAAGAAAACGAGAGAATGCAAACCTAAAGTTTAAGATAATGCATCACACATAGATAACCACTAGTGTACCACTTAGTGCCAAAGCATGCGGCATGGGAGGAAAGGCAAGAATAGAAACCCCTCCACCACGGCCACCACCACTATCCTAAAGAGATTATGGGTAGATATGTAGGCATTTGCTACTCTTCACTGGTTACCAATATAGCAGTGGTTCAAATTCAAGATCCTTTTGTTGATATGTAAGGTGTTGAGTGCTGAAAGTCTGGATAGGTTTTAGTGTGATCTTAAAGATCAATAGACCTTCGAGGATGTTGAAATGTACTAGCCAGAATCTCTTAGAGATACAATCATTATGGCAAGTCCAGCTGGCTGAAACACACCCGATGGTTTTCATTGCTGGAACACACTCCCAGAGGGACTGGGGGCAGACCCATAGATTCAGACCTTCAGGAAGCAGATTAAGAACTTATTTTCACTGGCAAACTTCCAGGTTATATAATTCATGTTGCCTTTATCCAATTTTCTGGATGCCTTGTGGAAAAAAAAATAATATTATAAAAATATTAGGGACACCACCCTGAGTTGTGGTGTGGGAAATATTCCCCCAGGGTTATTTCCACCAGTTTATATCCTCTCCCAACCATTGTACTGGCAGTCCTCAGAGAGCACCACAAACTGCATCTCTCTTCAGAACCGAGCTAATATAGATGAGTCTGGCTGCTAGATGGCTAATACTCCCTACCAGTGGCGTACTAAGGGGGGTTGCGGGGGTGCAGTCCGCCCTGGGTGACAGCTGGGAGGTCGGCAGCTATGAGTGGAGCCCATCCCGCTTGCACTAGAAGAAGAGGGAGGCCTCCGGGCCGCGAGCGGTGGGAGCACTCGGTGGCTCCCTAGAGCGCCACGGGTCTGGAGCCGGCAACTGCATAGCCTGGCGGCCAGAAGGAAAGATCATGCAGTCGCGGCCCGAAGCAGGAGGAAGAGCAATAGTACTGCCCCCCACCCTCCCCACCGCAGATGCAGGAAGTAGAGCCGCACCAGCCCCCGTGCCCTCAAGAAAAATGAAGAGTCCCTGTCTGTCACGGGGGCTGAAGGAGGAAACTGCTGCTGTGCTTCTGATGGGGAACGGGGTAGGAAGTGAGAGTGTTTCTGTCTATGTGATTTAGAGTATGTATGTGTGTGTGTGTGTGTGTGTGTTTGGAAGAGTCTGTGTGTTAGAGCATGTCTGTGTGTGTGTATGGGAGTGAGGGTGCATGTTTGTGTGTGAGAGAGGGAGCTGTGTGAAGGGGTGTGTATGTAAGCAAGAGAAATGGAGGGAGCCTGTGTGCAAAGGTGTGTGAAAGCGTGTGCAAGAGAGAGAGAGCCTGTGTGAGGGAGAGGGGAACTGGAGATCACTGGGTAGGGGGAGGAGGGACGGAGAAGTGAATTCGGGGGGGGGGGGGGGTTGGGGTTGTTAAAGGATGTATCCACCCCGGGTGCCAAATACTTTAGGTCCACCACTGTCCCTACCCCAGGACTCTGTGAACAGTGCCTTCACAGCATTCTCACCCCCAGCTGGCCTGAGAAACAGCATCTTGGCCTGGGGCACAAACCCTGGTCCTCCATACTACAGTGAAAAGCATTTCCACTGAGTCCCTCAAACCTACCTCTAATCTATGGTTTTTAGATTGTGGTGAAAGCAATCAGGGACCTTTGTCAGTTTTACCTTGATTCACTGGGTTTATTGCTAGCCAATAAAACTTGCTTGCTGGTGAATATCTGGAGGAGAGCAAGGGGTTATGATAGTTGATTTTGATTATTTGGCCTTTCTATAGTTTTGGCTATGTCTTGTATACTCAGACCACGTCTAGTCCTTACCATTGACATGCAGTAAACATAAAGCATATGCTAGGCACAGATTTAGATGTTGGTGCTGAATGCTTCAAACAGGATTGCATGCAGGGCTTTTGCTATACCTAGGGAAATACACGCACTATTCATTTACATGAAACCGTTTCCTTCCTTCCACGTTTTCTCTTCATTTTCTTCTGATCATGTACCGTTCCTGCTGACTTTAAGCACAGGCTCAAGATCTGACTAGCAGCAGTTGGCCAAACCGTGGCTTAATCTTCTGAAACTGAAAAGCTGGGTGTGCGTGCTCACTCCTCCCTTTCGCTCTTATGCCTCACCAACATGTTGCACAAAAATCTGCTCCGTCACCACCCATCCGGTAACGGGAAACCTCTCACAGTTGCCATCTCAGCGGGCGAGACGCGTCTTGCAAGTCGCTCGGCTGTGCCAGCAACGGCCACGAGACAAGGCGTGGCGCGGCGCCGGCCGTAAAAGCCACACGCTCCACCCGCTGATTTATTTTAAACATTTTTATTTTTTATACCCTCCGGCAAAGCTTCTAAGAGGTTTTCGGATAAAACAGAATTTAATACAGGTAAACTGACAATAACTGGTGTAAAATAATGAAAATGTGAATAAAAGAATGACATTTAAAAACAGTGCAAAAAAAATATAATGAAAGCTAAAATAATAAAACAGTGGACATTAAAAGGGCCCGCGATTAACCGGCAGTGCCCTTGCAGCTGTAAGCAGAAGATACGGTGCGTTCAGATGCAGAGCCAGGAGCAGCATTTCCTTCGCCCAGGGCAGAGACATAAGAACATAAGAAAATGCCATACTGGGTCAGACCAAGGGTCCATCAAGCCCAGCATCCTGTTTCCAACAGTGGCCAATCCAGGCCATAAGAACCTGGCAAGTACCCAAAAACTAAGTCTATTCCATGTTACCATTGCTAATGGCAGTGGCTATTCTCTAAGTGAACTTAATAGCAGGTAATGGACTTCTTCTCCAAGAACTTATCCAATCCTTTTTTAAACACAGCTATACTAACTGCACGAACCACATTCTCTGGCAACAAATTCCAGAGTTTAATTGTGCGTTGAGTAAAAAAGAACTTTCTCCGATTAGTTTTAAATGTGCCACACGCTAACTTCATGGAGTGTCCCCTAGTCCTTCTACTATCAAAAAGAGTAAATAACCGATTCACATCTACCCGTTCTAGACCTCTCATGATTTTAAACACCTCTATCATATCCCCCCTCAGTCGTCTCTTCTCCAAGCTGAAAAGTCCTAACCTCTTTAGTCTTTCCTCATAGGGGAGTTGTTCCATTCCCCTTATCATTTTGGTAGCCCTTCTCTGTACCTTCTCCATCGCAATTATATCTTTTTTGAGATGCGGCGACCAGAATTGTACACAGTATTCAAGGTGCGGTCTCACCATGGAGCGATACAGAGGCATTATGACATTTTCCGTTTTATTCATCATTCCTTTTCTAATAATTCCCAACATTCTGTTTGCTTTTTTGACTACCGCAGCACACTGAACCGACGATTTCAATGTGTTATCCACTATGACACCTAGATCTCTTTCTTGGGTTGTAGCCACGGAATTAGGCGCCCCTCCCCCCACAGTGTCTGTTTTCCGGCAGAGGCACTGCTGTCTTTATAGTGGTGGTGGCTTCCGCAAAGCACCTCGCGCTCCCCCCCTCCTACCCAGCATCCCCCTCATTCTCTAACCCTCCCCTCCTTTTCCTGTATCCCCCTTTCCCCACCCCACTCTGTGCCCTGAATCTTATTTCGCCCTCATGCTTTGTCCTGTATCTCCCTACCACTTGCCCTAGTTCTCTCCCCCCGCCCCATGACTTACCTTTCACCCTCACCAGCCCAGATTTGTCAATAGGCACCCATTAAGCCTGTGCCTAGGGCAGTAAACATTTAGGGGCAGCAGGCTGACTGCCTTCCATCTCTGCTGAATCTGATTCAGCCCAGAAGAGCCCTCTGCTACCCTGAAATAGACTCTTATAGTAAAACCACCAAAAGTACCTAGGGGCAGCAAAATCCTAAATCTGTCCACTCCCCAGCAGGGGGAGTCCCCTCTCCTCCACCACTCTTCCTAGCAGCAGCACTCGCTCTCTCTTTTTACCCCCCCCCTCCCCAATCTACTGCACGCAGCAGTCCCTTCCAGGGCCCATGCTAGCTTTTTTGCTAGCCGCCCGATTCATTCAGTGCTTGTCCCAGGCCCATCAAATAAAGCCCAGCTCCCCCGCCCAGAACCATGGATAGGAAAGTGTATTAGGTACACTAGGCAAACCTTGCAGCCTTGTACACATGCCCCCCCCCCCCCCCCACACACACACACACATACACACTTCCTTTACAGACACTCACAATTAAATTATGCATTTACAACAAATTTTACATGAAAAAGAACATTCAGGAGTACAGTCTTCTGAGGCAAAATATCACTTACAACATGCATATTATATTTACATGCACTCCTGTGGTGCCAACCAGAAAACTCTGCAAAAAAGACACTTGGAACTCCTATGGCATTAGACTTTTTGTAATGCATATTGGTTGTGGGCTTGGCCCTCAGAAAGCCATGAACAAACAGAATTACCATTACAATATAGTAAACCTCCTTACCTATGAAAAGGCAACACTGCACATAATACACCAGGCCCTAGAACACCAATAAAAGCTCTTATTAGGAAACCAGGCTGCTATAGATCCCTACACAGAAATTACATGCCAGCAAAATACCTCACCTCAGCCACATATGCAGAACACAGAGAGACCCTGACTAAATAAAGAATAAAGAGATCAGAAAGTATAAACAGAAACCTACTGAGAAGAACTGAACTGGAACCCACAACAAGCCAACCTTTATATGCAGAGCAACAATGGAAAAAAAGAAATATTACTATTCTTCATACAACATTAAATAATAAAATCAAGAAATATAAAACATTAATCATAATAGTAAAGTCATATTCATAAAAAGAATATTTCAAACCAGTTAATGAATAGAATATTGAGAATTTCCCAAACACCAAAAAAAATTTCAAAAAATCTGAGGAATAAAAAATCCAATTAAAAAATGTTCTATTCCTCCCCCCCCCCCCCAAAAAAAACCCCAAACTATTTCAAAAGAGCAGAATCATCAAATTACACCCAATAATTAAAACTAATAAAGATTTTAAAATCTGCTTTCCATACCTGGAATCTGATTTCCAGCCACCCTGAGATTGTCGTGGATTGGGGAAGGTAGGGCAACACACATTTTATCTTCTCTCTCACACACATGCACAATAACACGTTCATTCTCTCACACACTCCCTCTTCCTAACATACACAAGCCACCTCTCCCTCACCTTCACAGATACATTAAGTGTGTTTGTGTGTGTGTGTGTGTGCGTGCCTGTGAGAGCCTATATGTGACACACAAGCTCTCTCAGGCACAAAACATGCAAAAACACACAAGCTCTCACACAGACACATTCACAGGCACACAGGTTCTCACACAGACACACAGAGATGTTCTCACACAAAAACACACATAAGCTCTTACACTGCCCCACACACTCACACACACATAGGATCTCACACAGACACACACACATGCACACATAAACAGGCTCTCAGACACACACAGGCTCTCACTCATTCACTTATACATACAAACTTACACACACTTGGGGGCTGATGCAATACAGTGCACTCACTCGAGCTCACTGTTTAACCCGCTGTCGGACGCAGGTTAAATAGGCGCTAATCCACCCCCTAATGCGTCCGATGCGGAGTGAATGAGTAAGCGCTCATCACATGCAAATGCATGTGAATGAGGCTACTACTCATTCACTCCACATTCAAAAACATAAATGTGCCTGGAGCAGGTGTTAATAGCTGAGCGCACGTAGAAGAAGTACAGAAAAGAGAAAAAACTGCTTTTCGGTACTTCTTCAATTAAAAAAAAAAAACCTCTGCAGACCGCCGAGTTATGAAGACCGACGCCGGTAAACTTGGTGTCAGTTTTCATAACCGGACGTCTACCAGTAATGAAAACGGAAGCCGAGTTAATCGGCATCCGTTTTCATTACTGGCAGATGGCCGTTATGAAAACTGATGCCGAATTTACCGGCGTCAGTCTTCATAACTGGCAGCCACCGCGGGGTCGCGTTAGCAAAGAGGCGCTAGGGTCCTAGCGCCTCCTTGCTAGCGCAATCCCCTAATTTGCATATTGCATGGCGCCCCCCCTTGCGGGCGCCATGCATGCACTAAGAAAAGTCAGCGCCCGCTTTCTGCAAAATGTATTGCATCGGCCCCATGGTCTCCTGTTATTATCGGGCCATGGCAGGATGAGAGCAGCACCACGGCCCCTCGGGTCTCCAGCTGTCTTCAGGCCGTGGTAGGATGAGCTCCAGCATGGTACCGCGGGCCTTCTGCTATCTTCGGGCCGTATGGCCCACCGATCTTCATGCTTGAGGTGGGGAGGGAGTGGAAGCTGTGTATGAGCGTGCGCGCACGCATGCTCAGACACAGAGGACTGGCCTCTCCTTCCATTGCTGGCGCTCTTCCTTCTTCAGCCGCTGGCTGGTTAGGCTCCACTGGCGGCCCGCGGCCTCTCCCGCTGCCAGCCTGCTACCTCCCCGGGTGTGCCGCTCTGTGCAAATGCACGGTATGTACACCTGGTTGCACTGGGCCTGGTCCCTTCTTCTTCTCCCTTTACCCCTGCCAAGCGGCAGCCCCTTCCCCTCTCCCTCTTTCTATCTCCACCTCCTATTCTCCTCAGTCTGCAATGCTGTCGATTTTTCTGCAATGACAACACCAATAGCTGAAGAAACTTAAAATCAGCACAGGGTCAGTACCTTTCTCCTATACAAGTTTATTCATTGTAGTATCCTGAAAATATTAGTGGCTGAGGGTCCCCCTGAATAGATTTGGGAACCAGTTTCCTGGGTCTTTCAGGCTTATAGGCTCCACTTAAATTTTTATCATTAAACTCAACTATCATTAAGTCCCCACCACAGCCCTTCCCAGAACAAGCCTGTAAAATCACACAACTGGACATCATACTTTTAAATATTAAACTTTATTTTGCAAAATATGTTTCAGAAATTATGTCACAATCTGATGAATATGTGTTCTGTGATTTTTGGAAATATACTGTGAAAAAAAGACACCAAGACACTAAATTTATCAATTAAACGATATAGTACATTGGTTGAAGGTAATCTTTCAAATGGTTGGCTGGGTTGAACTGGAATTTTTTCCCTTTACTACTCACTATAGGAAAAACATTCAAATTATGTTGTCACAGTGACACAAAGTCCCTCCATTACCAGACACTTTGTGAAGTAACAACAAACCCTACAAAGAGTCACTTAGAACCTATATAGCAAGCCTGCCATATCAACACAGCATTAACTCCCCAAACTCAAACAGCAATAACCCTGCATGAAAAGGCAACACTGCAAATATTTCACATGAGCCTAAAACACCTTCTAATGGGAAAACAGAACATGAACATAGAAACATAGAAGTAATGGCAGAAAAGGACGTAATGGCCCATCCAGTCTGCCCAGCAAGCTGCCATAGTTATCAGTTTCCCATATTTATCAGTTACTCAGAATGCCAAGGTCAGGGCTCTTGGTTACTGTTTGAGTCCAATTTCCTTTCACCCCCTGCAGTTGAAGCAAAGAGCAGTGTTGGAGTTGCATCAGAAGTGTAGTATTGGGCTTTTTGGTTAAGGGTAGTAACCACCGCATCAAGCAAGTTACCCCCATGCTTATTTGTTTTCCCAGACTGTACAGTTCAATGTCCTTGTTGGTTTCTGTCTGAATCCAATTCCTCTTTTCCTCTTTTCCCCCTGCCGTTGAAGCAGCAAGCACTGATGGAGTTGCATCACAGTACGAGGGCTTATTTGTTAAGGGTAGAATCCATCACACCAGCAAGTTACCCCCATACCTCTTACTACATTCCCCTCCCACATGCCTTTAGGGATCCACAGTGTATATCCCATGCCCTTTTGAAATCTTTCACCGTTTTTGTCTTCACTACCTCCTCAAGAAGGGCATGCCAGGCATCCGTGAAGAAATATTTCCTGACTTTGGTTCTGAGTTGTCCTCCACGGAGTTTCATTTCGTGACCCCTAGTTCTATTGGTTTCTTTCCAGCGGAAAAGGTTTGTTGTTGATCGTGCATCATTAAAACCTTTCAAGTATCTGAAGGTCTGAATCAGTATCTCCTCTGCACCTCCTCTCCTCCAGGGTGTACATATTTAGGTCCTTCAACCTCTCCTCATAAGTCATTTGATGGAGACCTCCCACCATTTTGGTCGCCCTTCTCAGGACTACAAGCTGGACTACTACAGATTCTTACACAGAACTTAGTAACTTAGTAATATAGTAATGATGGCAGAAAAGGACCAAATGGTCCATCCACTCTGCCCAGCAAGCTTCTTATGGTAGCAACTGTCGCTCTGTGCAGTTATTCCCAAACGTTATGAGGAAAAATAATTTACTGCTAGCAACATTTTTACTGGGTGATGAGCCTTCTTGAAAATTCAGAAAATGCTGATGTATTTTGCTTATGGATTTGGCCTTAGATGCAGACCTGTGCTTTTTCACTTATGTTTGCTTATCAGTACTCCAGACCGTGAAAGCCAGGGCCTGTGTTGGTTGTTGTCTGACTCCAATTTCTCCTCCAACCTCCCATCACCACAACCACTGCCAAAGTGAAGAGTGATGATGTAGTTGTGTCAGAAGCATCAATTCTTTTTAGTTAAGGGTAGCAACCCCTTGCCTTCTGTTAAAGGTAGTAATTTCTGCTCCGTTCAGTTTACCTCCATGCTTATCAGTTCCCCAGACCGTAAACGTCGGGGCCCTCATTTGTTGTCTGAATTCAACTCCCCTTTCCCCCCTGCTGTTGAAGCACAGAGCAATGTTGCAGTTGCATCAAAAGCATCAAGGCTTATTGGTTACGGGTAGCAACCACCGCACCAACAAGTTACCCCCATGCACCCTTTTCTTCATTTCCATCCTCTAGCCTTTAGGGATTCACAGTGTTTACCCCATGCCCCTTTGAATTCTTTGACTGTTTTCGTCTTCACCACCTCCTCCGGAAGGACATTCCAAGCATCCACCACCCTGCATGCTAGCAGAATACTTCACCTCCATCACACATTTATTTATTTTATCTGTTTAGAGCATAGACAGACCCTCACCAATCACAAAATAAGGGATTACAAATTAGAAATAGAAATATGCAGATAAAAATGGTTCTGCTATCCTCTCCAGTCCCCCCCCCTTCTGTTCCCTGCAGATAGGAGGAGAGGGGGGCACAAGAGAAGAGAAGGGGCTGGATTAGGGAGGGTTCTTCTTTGCTTTGCACTGTGCTCTCTCTACTCCACCCCCAACCAGTTCCTAGCCTGCTGCCTGGGAGGGGAGGGCTGGAGTAGGAAGCAGAGGGCTGATCTCTGCTGCCTGAAGTTTCACTGGCAATGGCAAATAGAATCTGTGTGTCTTATGCCCATAGGTAAAAGCAACCTTGCTGATGACGCCCCCTTGGGCTTGATACCCGAGGCAGCTGCCCCCCTCACCCCCCGACTAGTGCCCAATTCTGTTTGAATGTACATTTACACAACCTTACGAAATAAGCCCACAAGAAGTGGGCTTATTGGTAGCTGTACAGTCACAGAGTGACTGTACAGCTACCAAGTTCCGGCAATGTAGAAACTGCTCTGAATAAGAATCAGGGCAGATATTTCTTGTTAGAGCAACACATTTGATTTATTTAACACATAAATCCTCCTCAATTTCAGACATTTTTTTTTATGTATTGTGATTTTTCCATTTCAGAGTTGCCTTTTAATTCCTCGGATTATAAAAACAAGGGCTGGTTAAATCTTCCTTAAGGAGCTGTCTGTACTTCAGTTTAGTACATTTTCTTGCCTTAAGTCTTAGGCTTTTGCACTCCTTACCAAACAAGGGTACTTCTGTTCTTACTTACTCTGTTTCAGGCTGATACAGTAAAGACTACGGGAGAACGGGTGGCGCGCGCACAGGCCACTCTCCTGTGCGCGCGATTCAGTATTCAAATTAGAGCCGGTGGTAAAAAGAGGTAAAAAGAGGCACTAGGGACACTAGCGCATCCCTAGCGCCTCTTTTTGGATAGGAGCGTCGGCTGTCAAACCCGCTGACAGCCACGGGTTCGGAAACCGGACGCCAGCAAAATTGAGCGTCTGGTTTTCAGCCCGCAAGCCGCGGGCTGACTTCAAATTTTTTTTTTTAACTTTTTGTAACTTTCGGGACCTCCGACTTAATATCGCCATGATATTAAGTCAGAGGGTGACTTAATATCATAAACCCGTTTTCAATGCCCCTCCCAGGCATTGAAAACGGACACGCTTTTTTAGCACATCCGTACTGTATTGTCCTGTATGTTAATTCCTCCCCACCCAACCCATACCAATATCAGATGAGATCCAAATGAGTTTCCTATCTGCTTGCCATAATAGTCCAATTGAGAATACATTTTCAGAGTGATCTAGCTGACTAACTAAAGAATTACGCTGTTTGATCAAAGGCTCTGAAAATTTACTGCCACTAAGGTGGCTAAATATAG
The DNA here is from genome assembly GCF_901001135.1 of Rhinatrema bivittatum. Taxonomy (NCBI): domain Eukaryota; kingdom Metazoa; phylum Chordata; class Amphibia; order Gymnophiona; family Rhinatrematidae; genus Rhinatrema; species Rhinatrema bivittatum. The sequence continues at coordinate 243,512,391 of NC_042619.1, read as the reverse complement.
ATGGTTTGTTTTACTAGGCAGCTATATTTAACTGTTCAAATTCTGGGCAGTCCCGAGAGTGTGGTTAGAATGGGGGACTAAACTTAGCCAGCTAACATTACTTTTCAGCAATAAATGGCTAAGGGATGCGTGTTGTGGACCCACCAAACCCTTTATTGTATAAGGGGTTGTGGATGTGGATGCGCATGCAAAATGCGCGTCCAACTCAGGTTAAACAGTGTGTTCAGCTGAGCGCACTTTACTGTATCGGCCTGCTAGTGAGAAAGTAACATGGCAAATGACAGCAGATAAAGACCAAATTGGTCCACTCAGTCTGCCCAGCAAGGTGTTTAGGGTTCTAACTGCTATTCCATGCAGGTTATCTGCAGAAAAGTTACCACAGGTTACCTCAATGCTTGAATTCCATCCTCTTGCCACTAGGGAGCCTCTGTGTTTGTCCCATGCCCTTTTGATTTCCGTTACTGTTCTTGTCTTCACCTCCTCATCTTGGAGAACATTCCAGGCATCTGCCTCCCTTTCCATGGAAAAATATTTCCTGATACTGTTCCTGCCTCCCTGGAGCTTCATATATACTGTACATCTATTATGTAGACCTATGTGTGTAGGAAACCTAATAACAGACAGGGAACCAGGTGGGTCATAAAGGAACCAGGATAGGACAGACAGGATTTGCTTTGCATTCACCCTGAAAAATTGTCATCTAGATGAAAGTGGCTAATGCTGATTGATTGTCTGTTTAGTGATGTACACGCAAGAGATATTTCACACAGTTTAATAGTGTACAGTATCTTGTTCCACCTGAATTTTGTGAGATTATAAAAATAGTGTAGCTAAAATCAGAAAGTGTGCATTGCTCTGCTCCTACCAATAGTCAGAACAGCAGACAGAATTGCCTGGACTGAGTGGATGGTGTTCTCCATGAGATGAGAGTTTTGGAAAATGCGAGGCTTATATTCAAACCAAACTGCATTTAGTCACCTCAGTTAGGGGCTTATTTTCAACCAAAATTTAGGATCCTGAGTTTACGGCTGAAAATGTCTATAAATTTAGCAACTTAAAACTTAGGGCCCTAACTTAAGCCTGCAATTCACTTTCCTAGATTTAGACCCTTACGTAGGTACCTGGGCTTCCCTGCCCAGAGCTTCCTACTTTTTAGGATTCTAAATGTAGGGGGCCTAGTGAAATTAGGAGCCTAAACAGGAGGAGCTCAGCCCTAGTAAATTTCAAAAGGGCCAATTTAGGGGCCTAACGCCCAAAGTGAGGGACTGCACCCTTTGAAAATTGGATTCTGCATGTACTTCTCTGTACCAGTACTCAGTTACAGAACAGCTGTCGTCACCAGCTGTAGTAAAACCTTGTCGAATCTCCATTCTTAGCACGCCCACATGTTCACTCGCCCTCTTCTGTGGCACCAGGCCTCCTGTGATGTTGTTATCATTATTATTTGCCTATAATTTTTCTTACCGAACCTTCAATCAACAGAACAGTACTTCTGCATGCACAAGAGCCATTTGGCCTCTTTTTCCAGTCAGGCTAACAAAAATATTTTCTTCTCACGTATGTCATGCTGCAGTGTTTAACAGTTCACATCACCGGAGAGATCTGGGTTCACATCCCATCTCAGGAACCCAGGCCAGCTGGAGCTGGAGGTGCTGTGGAAGCAGAATTCACAACCCCGTTTGGGAGGGAACAAGAGGGAGGGAATCATAGTCATTGCGCAATAGTGACCCCTAGTGGCTGGATTCAGGGCCTGTGATTACAGAGCTCCAGAAGGTGCCTTGGTGCATGGCCCATGGCTGAGGTCTTTTGCTGCAATGACTGGACTAAAATGAGCCGGCAGGGATGTAAAGGGGAAAAATCCCTCGGTAGTCATGAATGAAGGCACATAGTTCCAGATCCCAGTCCTAGTTCTGATTGAACTGGAAGCCCAAATGAGCAGGAGGAAACTGCTGGGTCAAAAGGAAAAAAAAAGATATTCAACCAAAATGGATATATTCATATATTCTCCAGCAGTCATTTCTTATTTTTAATAAAGTGCCAAAATAGTGTGTTAGGTGCAGGACATTTGTATGAAGTCAAATCACTGAAAACTCCCAAGTAGTCCCAAAATTACTATATTAAAATTACTGCCAAGTTCCCCTAAAATGACCTGTAAGTCATATAAAATGAAGCCCAGTGTCAGATAGAACACACTTATTTCAGTTGTAGTCATTTGAACGGCAAATATCCAAGCCGTTACATGCAAACAGGAACCTGGACTTAATCAGTGAGCAGATACGCTCGTGTTAACTGTGCAATTTACCCACAAGTATTGCAAATATAAACGTAAAAGATGTCATCAGGGGAAGAAAATGTTACTTTAAAATCATGGTACTAACTGCAGTTCTACTTAGGTTGTCTACAGGATTTTGTAGCTTCGTCCTCTGCTGGATGTAGGAAAGACTGGGATTTGATATTCAAAAGACTTTCCCGTCTAAGGTCTGGATTTATCAAAATGCGATAAGTATTGCATGCGATAGCAAAAGGGGTGTGGTTAATGCTAATAGTTTATTGCAATTTGCATTAATTACCTATGCAAAGAGCTAAGTTAGATAACATTTTCAGACTTTGCAATAAGTGATAGACCTGTTACAGAGAGAGAGAGAGAGCACCTAACCATAATGCCCTCTCCCTAGATGGGTATTTGTATCCCTATGGGAGGCCCACCTAGTAACTCGAGGTGAGGTTTAGGTATTAGTGTAGGGGTTTAGGGGCCACTTTGACATTCAGCGTGAGACGTACAAACAGAACAGTGGTCTCTTGTGAAGATTTGATGACCAATGGAGAGAGGAAACTCACCCAAAGATGCCGCGCGCATGTTATAAAATCTGGAGTTGGCGCGCACAAGGGGGTGCGCACATGTGCAACTTGCACACGCCAAACCCGAGGGGAGCCCCAATGGCTTTCCCTATTCCCTCCAAGCCGCTCCGAAAATGGAGCGGCCTTGGAGGGAACTTTTTCTCCGCCTCCCCCCACCTTCCCCACCCCCCCAGCCCTAACTAAAACCCCCTACCTTTGTTGAAAAAGCTACGCCTGCCCGAGGCTGTGCCAGAGGATTCGGCCCCCCCCCCCGGACCGCCACCATGCCCCGGCCCCACTCCCAGACCGCCCATTTTTGAAAGCCCCGGGACATACGCACGTCCCGGGGCTTGCGCGCGCCGCCGAGCCTATGCAAGATTTATTTATTTATTTAAATAATTTATATACCGGAGGTTCCTGTATAATATACATATCACCCCAGTTTACATAGAACAGTAACAATCGCTACATTTAGCGGTTTACATAGAACAGGATTAAACAACGAAGTTTTACATTGAGCAAAAGACGTAAACAAGTTTTTACATTGAAACAAACGAAGTAAACAAGTTTTTAATTTGAAACAAATTAATAGAAGTAAGCAAATAGTAAATACTATTAAACCGTTAATAAACATGCGGTTAATAAATCAATAAATAACATGGAGATATGTAAGTCCACATGAGTATATGTATGTAGACTGTATGTAGTCAGCATGAATATGTGAATCTCTAATTGAATAAGGAAGAATAAAATAGATCTGAAAAATATCATTGTGGGAGTGAAAAGACTTTTTTCCTGTTCTTGGTTCTAGGGAAAAGCTAGTTTGAACAACCAAGTCTTAAGTTTCTTTTTAAATGTAGTGTGGCATGGTTCCAGACGCAGGTCTGGAGGGAGCGAGTTCCAAAGTGAAGGGCCCGCTGTCGACAGTGCACGTTTCCTTAGTGCGGATTTCGCCGGTTGTGTGATTAGTCTGTTCTGATAAGCGCTTCTGGTAGGTTTTACGGATGTGTGTAGTTGAATTTGAAATGTTAAGTTGAGAGGCGTGATGTTGAAGATAGACTTGGCGTGCGCAGGGACAGCTTTTCGGGGGTTAAGCGCGTATGTTACATGTGCAACCCTTTGAAAATCTGCCCCTCTGGATCTAGGGAAAATTTAACAGGAGACCATAAGGACTCTACACTTAAAGCAAATGGAAGCATGTTGCAGCAACCATGGTAAACTGGCATAGAGGTGTTCTAGCTTTTACTAGCAAGGAGAGGGAGTTAGGAAATTGCTACAATAGCATTAGTGCAGAAAATTTCTGAGGATGAAGTCAGGGAACATATAGGAGCCATAACTTAAAGGAAGGAGTAGTCTAGGCTTTTGGCACATGTCAAGGAAATCTCATAATCAGTCCTCCCTCAGCCCCATTCCAACTACATCCAGGCAGGAAGCAGAGAAAGTATCCTTATAAGAGGGTGGAGGTTGGCACCAGAAGGGCATAAAATATTTGTTGCTGCTGCCATCAAGTATTGGAAGTGAGAAACAACTGTAGAGCAATGGTTCTCAACCCAGTCCTTGGGACCATGAGCGTAGCTTCCATAGTGCACAATGGTGCATGGGCACCATCAACTTTAAAACAGGGTGTGCCATTCACCACCAACTTGGGAAGCTATCACTTTTTCCCTGGCTTTCCCCCAGAACACAGTGCTGCTGACCACCACCACTAAATTTCCCTCTCTAAGCTGCATGTGCGTGCGGGAAAAGTTCTGTGCTTATGCACCTGTGCAGCTGTAAGCTGCACATGTGCGACTGTACACAACTTTTCCTGTGGGCGCACAAGGTTCGCCCCTCTCCCAGTCAGGAAGCCTGGCTGGGCCATGGCAGACCTCATCCCGCCACGGCCCAAAGTGAAGAGGAGGCCAGCAAGGACTCCATGCTGCCATGACCCAAAGTGAAAAGGAGGCTGGCAGGGCTGTGAGTGAAGAGGAAGCTGGTGAGGCACGGCCTGAAGCAAAGAGGAGGTCATATATGTTTGTGTGTGTGTGTCTGTGTGAGAGCCTGTGGGTATATGTCTGTATAAAAACCCTGTATATATGAGAGCTTGTGTGCATGGCTGTGTGAGATTTTGTGTGCTTGTGTGAGTGTATATCTATATGAGAGCTTGGGTGACTGGGTGAGAGCCTGTGGGTGTGTGTATATGTCTGCATGAGAGCCTGTATGTGTGAGAGACTGTGTGTGTGTGTGTGTCTGTGTTTAGAGACTGTGTGTATATTGTGTGTCTGTGAGAGCCTGTGTGTGTGAGTGCATGCCTGTGAGACCCTATGTGTCATAAACAGGCAGTCATAGGCATGTGCACAATATGTGTGTGAGGAAGAGAGAGCCTGTGTGTGTGAGAGAGAGGGAATGTGTGTGAATGCATTGGCATGTATATAAGAGATGGAGTGTCTGAAAGAATTAATTAGTTTGTGTACGTGAGTGAGAGAGAGATGATAGTTTGTGTGGCCCTACCTCTCCTAATGCGCGATAATCTCAGGGTGATCGGAAATCAAAAGATCCCAGGCATGGAAAGCAAGAGTTTTTTTTTAATCCTCAGGGATCTGTACTTGGACCGGTGCTTTTCAATATATTTATAAATGATCTGGATACGAATACGATGAGTGAGGTTATCAAATTTGCAGGTGATACAAAATTATTCAGAGTAGCTAAATCACAAGCAGATTGTGATACATTGCAGGAGGACCTTGTGAGACTGGAAGATTGGGCATCCAAATGGCAGATGAAATTTAATGTGGACAAGAGCAAGGTGATGCATATAGGGAAAAATAACCCTTGCTGTAGTTACACAATGTTAGGTTCCATATTAGGAGCTACCACCCAGGAAAGAGATCTGGGCATCATAGTGGATAATACTTTGAAAAAAAAGCAAACAATGTTAGGAATTATTAGGAAGGTAATGGTGAATAAAACGGAAAATGTCTTAATGTTATCTGTGTCTGATATTGGTTGTACCATACCCACTTGAATATAGCTAAATGAGTACTACACACAATTGGGTCTTTTCATCCTCAAATGTATCATATTCTGTTACTTTTCTTACCTTGTATCCACCCGGGGGGGAAGGGGGGAGGGATGGGGGCAGGAGGGGGTTACACAGATACACTTGATATTTTGGTGACATGTCAATATATTTGTTTATGTAATGATGTTGATTTTACGTCTGTATTCACCTAACATGAACGTGTGTTCACTACGTTTGTTATACTTCTGAGCGTTTAAAATTAATAAATATATAAATTTAAAAAAAGAAAAAAAAACGGAAAATGTCATAATGCCTCTGTATCGCTCCATGGTGAGAGTGTACCTTGAGTACTGTGTACAGTTCTGGTCACTGCATCTCAAAAAAGATATAATTGCACTGGAGAAGGTACAGAGAAGGGCAGCCAAAATGATAAAGGGGATACATGGTACATCTCCCATATGAGGAAAGGCTAAAGAGGTTAGGGCTGTTCAGCTTGGAGAAGAGATGGCTAAGGGGGGATATGATAGAGGTCTTTAAAATTAGTGCAGTTAGTGTAGCTGGGTTTAATAAAGATTTGGATAAGTTCTTGGAGGAGAAGTCTATTAAGTGCAATTAATCAAGTTGACTTAGGGAATAGCCTCTGCTATTACTGGCATCAGCAGCATGGGATCTTCTTAGTGTTTGGGTATTTGCCAGATTCTTGTAGCCTGGATTGGCCACTGTTGGAAACAGGTTGCTGGACTTGATAGACCCTTGGTCTGATCCAGCATCGCAATTTCTTATGTTCTTATGTTCTTAGTTTTAATCATTGTGTGTAATTTGATGTTTCTATTGTTTTCACTTTTTTTTTTAATATTAGAACATTATTTAATTATTGGATGTTTTATTCATCAGAGGTTTTGAAATATTTTATTGGTGTTTAGGACAAATTTATGCAAGTTTTCCTTAATTAGATGTTCCTTATTTAGATTTTCTAAAATCGCAGGCCTTAGTGAATCGCACAGTGCTGGGGGTGAAGCGGGGGATGGGTCTGCGAAAGCTGGCAGCGACAGCACCACAGTGGTGCTGTCGCTGCCGGCTTTCACAAACCAATAGCGCCACCGCCCTGGTGCCACCCTGACTCCTCCCCTTCCAGTGCCAACTCCTCCCCGACTCTGCCCCGATCTAGTCCCTTTTCGCGTGCGAAAGCTATAGAAAATGACCCCCTTAATCTTTTTATTAGCATGGTTTTAATATGAATGATGTTTTATACCTCCAATTTTATTGCTTGATGTTTTGAGAGGAATGATGATGTTTAAATTTTCAATTGTTGTACTACATAACACACAGGCCGATACAGTACAGTGCGCTCTGACGGAGCGCACTGTTAGCCGGCATTTGGACGCACGTTTTCAACGCACTAGCTTTACCCCTTATTCAGTAAGGGGTAACAGCGTGTCTAATACGCGCGTCCAACCCCCCGAACCTAATAGCGCCCACAACATGCAAATGCATGTTGTGGGCGCTATTAGGTATTCCCGCACGATTCAGTAAGTAAAATGTGCAGCCAAGCCGCACATTTTACTTTCAGAAATTAGCGCCTACCCAAATGTGCAGCCAAGCCGCACATTTTACTTTCAGAAATTAGCGCCTACCCAAAGGTAGGCGCTAATTTCTCGGGGCTCCGGGAAACTGCACAAAAAAGCAGTTTTTACTGCTTTTCTGTGCACCCTCCAACTTAATATCATGGCGATATTAAGTCGGAGGTCCCGAAAGTTTAAAAAATTAAAAAAAAAAAAATTTGAAATAGGCCCGCGGCTCACGGGTTGAAAATCGGATGCTCAATTTTGCCAGCGTCCGGTTTCCGAACCCGTGGCTGTCAGCGGGCTCGAGAACCGACGCCGGCAAAATTGAGCGTCGGCTGTCAAACCCGCTGACAGCCGCCACTCCTGTCCGAAAAGAGGCGCTAGGGACTCGCTAGTGTCCCGAGCCCCTATTTTTACCGCCAGGCCTAATTTAAATAAATTTATTTAGTGTATCACGCGCACAGGAGAGTGGCCTGTGCGCGCGCCGGGAGAGCGGGCGTTCACCCGCTCTCCCGTGACTTTTACTGTATCGGCCCGACAGTCAGGCTTGTGGTTTTCAATTCAGTTTTTGTTGGCACATTTTTATTCTGTATTAAATGACGGTCTGTCTGTATTTTAAAAGTCCAGTTCTTGTGTAATTTTAGTTCTTGCTGTGAAAATGATGGTACTTATGTCTGGCTTTTATGTCATTATGGTTATCTCTTCCTCATTTCTATTTGAAAGAGAAGTTTGCTCTTTATTAATTTCACTTGCATACAGAAAGCGGTTTTAAATGTTCTTGCAGAAAATATTTTTTCATTCACATATTTTATTGTAACTGCTGATACTAGATTATGTGTTTATTTTAAGCGATTAATTCGATAGACTTTTTGCACAAAGAAAGTAGTGATTAGAGAGGGTAATGTAGGAGGGTATACTGTGTTCTAGGCACATAGCAGCAACAAATTTTCTGGTGCACCACCAACTTCAGCAGTCACCTTACGCCCCTGCTTGGGACCCACCTACCAAATCAGGTTTTCAGAATATTCAAAATGAATATGTAAACTATGGTTATTTATTTTATTTTATTTTTTATTTATTTAAAATGATTTATATCCCACACTTTCTCAGAATTAAGGTGTGTTATAAAAGTACATTCATAAAAACACATAAAAAGCAGCACTTCACATCACATAATCAAAAGAGATTGGCCCTACATGGTCACATCCAAATATCTCCTAGCCAGTATCTGTCCTTCCCTGAAAACAAGGGCACAAAACAGATCAAACACCAGTTAAGGTTCATGTCCTTTAAAAGCCATATTAAACAGTAGCGAGGTCCATATTCAAAAGCATGAAAAGATTTAGGGATTTATCTGACTAAATTTTAGCCAGATAATAAATTAAGTTTTGAACAAGTTTGGAATGGAAGAATTCTTCTTGCTGGAAGCCCCACATACTATAAATTGCAATAGCCCAGACTGGGTAGTACCAATGCTTGCAGTACAGAGCGAAAGTCATGTCTGTTCATTAATGGTCTCAATCATGTTGCACCGGAGGTGGACCCTTGGGCCGAGGTGGGGTTGACGTAACCCGTAGGTAGGGACCTATGGGTCCCTACTGTCGGCAGGCAGAGTGGGCTGATAGACAGAGGCCAGCTAGCGCTTCACCAATACCAGCCCTCGTTCCCCACAGGTTGAGCCTTTGGGTGCCGGGGCCGGCTGGACTTAGGTGGGCCTCCGTATGTCATCAATGGAGAGATCGAGGTCAGCCCAGAGACAGCAGGAGAGAGATGATATAGTCTCATACTGGACGAGGTAGTTTCCCAGAGACCCGGGCGCCAAAGGAAAAAAGTCAGACAGGGGGCGCCCGAGCAAGAGCAGGCCAAAGCCTGAATAGGCCAAGTCCAGGACGTAGGCTAAAGAGTCGTCGTAGAGCAAGCTTGAGTCAGGGCTGGTGGCAATCTAGAAGCAGTGGCAGGCAAGGCTGAAGTCTGATCACAGAGGTAGTCAAATGTAGTCAGGCAAAACAGAGGTCTGGGCTAGAGAGAGTCAACGACGTGGTCAGGCAAAGCAGAGGTACTGGCTTGGAGAGAGTCAACGACGTGGTCAGGCAAAGCAGAGTCAAAATCTGAGTAGGCTAACCAAGGAAGGGTTGAAGAGCAGGAACGTAGAAGCAAAGGAATCAGGAACCAGGATCAGCGAGGAACAGGAACGAGGTGAATCTCTCAGGAGGCAACGAGTACTCGACCAGCGAGGAGATCTGTTGCAAAGGCAAAGCTAGGGAGCGGAGCCTGGGCTTAAGTACCAGTGCTCCGCTGACATCATCATCCAGGGCCGTGGCTCAGTTCCCGCCACGGGCCCTACTTAAGGTTCAGTGATGCGTACGTGCGTGCCTAAGAAGGGGTGTGGCGCCAAGAAGCAGCGTGGCTCCGCGGGCCATTCGGAGAGGCCCGGCATGGAGCAGTAGCAGTGGCAGCTGGACTGGAGACACCAGGCTCTGTAGCTGAGCCGGAGGCACCAGGGGTGGCCGAGGACGGAGCCAGCAGCCCATTGCCGCCAGAGATGAGGGACCAGGCGCTGGAATTACTGAAGAGAGGTGAGGGGGCCATGCTGCGGGCTGCCACAGATGGCACACGTAACAAATCGGTGAAACCGGGATTTATAAAATAAGGCTTTTACCACCGTCTTAATCTGAGCATGTATTGAAAGACTAGCATCCAATATGACTCCCAAATTACATACTTGATTTACAATAAATTCAAACATTACTGGAGGCTCAAAGGGGAGCTCTATTTAAAATCATTATCTTGGTTTTATCAACACTGAGGGCAAACCTATGTGCATCAGCCATTTCCTCACAGATGTCAAGCAAATTGAAACCATCTCAAATGCTGCCTTTCAAGCTGACAACACAAGTACAAACAATTGAGAGTTCCGTATTCAAAAGCATTTAGCCAGATAACTCGGAAATTATCTGGCCAAATTAATGTTTGGGCACTTATCTGGCTAAATTCTAGGCAGATAATGTTAGCCAGCTAGAATTTAGCCAGATAAGTTGGGGTGTTCTGGGGGTATAACTGGGAGATATATGGCTAATTTTGGTCATTTATTTATTATATTAAATGTATTTGTATTTATAACCTGCCAATTGTCATGCTATAGAGCTGTCTTAAAGTGAGCCAGATAAGATAGCTGATTATATTCAAAGGTGTGGCTGCACTATTGAATATACCTATGAGGGGGGCATTTAGAGAGAGAGAGAGAGAACCTAGCCATAATGCCCCAACACTAGATAGGTATTTATATCTCTATGGGAGGCCCACCTATTAACTCGAGGTGAGGTTTAGGTATTAGTGTAGGGGTTAGGGGCCACTATGACATTCAAAGTGAGATGTACAAACAGAACAGTGCTCTCTTGTGAAGATTTGATGACCCTCGGAGTGAGGAAACTCACTCAAAGATGATATTTGTGCAGTGTTCTCTCAACCTAGCTTGATGGACTCTCTGACTGGGTAACATCAAGCTAGGTTGAGAGAACATTGCACAAATCTCACCTTTGAGTGAGTGATGGGGCATTATGGCTAAGTGCTCTCTCTCTGTTGCGTTCGTGCCTGTTCTCGCCCTCGCTCCACCCTCTCTACCTTGTGGCGACTCCCTTCGGGTCTGACGGACAGTTGCTGCTGCGGCTTCTTCTCGCCATTTTCTTCCTGGAATCCCCGGGCTGGCCTGACGCTATGGATCTGCCATGTTCCTGATGATGTAAGGGCGCACACGCTCCAGTCTTTGTACCAGCAAGGACGTGAACCTCAAGGGCGTCCCCCCCCATAGTGACGTCATCCACTTCCAACATAAAAGGTCTTTGATTGCTACTACGAATCGAGTTAGCAAGGGCAAGGGTAGGAACCCCTTCCTCACAACTCTCAAATTCTTTCTCCGCTGCTCTGCCTCTACAAACTCACCCAGGGGTACCCGCTCCTCGGGGGCCCCGCTTTCTCTTTTCTTGATTTCAGATTGTTGGACAGAATCCGGTACTCGCTTCTCGAGGGCCTACGTTCCTGAAGACTCAGAAGACTCCTATTACCTGGAGGCAATCGCAGACGTGAACACAGTGAGTCCTATTACAGACAGGAACCAGTACTCGTGCCACGAGGGCCCATGTTCCTAATCTCTAAGACTCCCTTCAGTCTAAAATGTTATCGCAGGTACGGAGATCGTGAGTTACCATTGCATATTGCAGAATAGGAATCGGTACTCGCTTCACGAGGGACTATGTTCCTAATACCTTTCTCAGACTCTCTTCTTCCTCAGAAGATATCGCATACCTATATCTCATGGATTACTATTACAGATTTTTAGAGATAGGAACCGGTACTCGCTCCACGAGGGCCTACGTTCCTAAATCTCTCCTAGCCTCTCTTCTATTCCAGAAGCCATCCCATATACAGTTATTATGAGTTCTATTTCAGACTGTCTATAAGAATCAGTATTCGCCTGCAGCTCCTGTTCCTGAATACTTCAGACTCTCTGTTGCATAGGAGGACATTACAGATATCTACAAGTGTGAGTGTATCATCTACCACTGGTTAAATGTCCAGCATAACCTGTCTATTCACGACCTATAGTCTTTCCTTACAGCTCAGCAACTCAGAGATCGTAATTCAGACCTGCCAGGCACATCAGCTCACTACTGCCACCTCTGGTGGTTCTACGTCCAGTCTAATAAAGAACTGTGTTTGTCTCAATACTCCAGCCTAGCCGGTGGTCCCTCTCAGGATCTTCACTTGAGGGCGCTGTCATCTGCCATCGGCCCAGGGATTCATTATTTCTACTAAGTGTAGTCCTTACACTAATAGAGCAGTATCATCATCTGCCACTCTGTGGGAGCAAACCCACATCAGACCATTACTCCTCTCTCTGCGGAAGTGGATCCATATCAGATAGCTAACTCCCCGTGAGGATCATACAGGTTGCTGGCTCCTCCCGTTACAGGAACGAAGCATAACACTTTGCCAACTTCTCCCCTCTGGGGGAGCAGAGCACTAACAAGACTGCTAATTCCTCCTCCTACAGGAGCCAAGCCTATCAGATTGCTAACTCCTCCCCTTGGGAGGAGCTGATCGATAACAGATCACTAATTTCGCGCTCCTGGCGGGGGTGAGCGCTAACACTCTCTCTCTCTCTCTGTGGCTCTGATAGTAAACATGGTCCCCCCAGTGGTTGTATATAGGAAGTACCACACTTATCTCAAAGTGTGAAAGCTCTTCACATATGTAGTAGCACAAATTGGATAAACTGCCTATTACCATAAAACACACCCCTTTTTCTATTGCATGCATTCCAGTATCCCATATGAAGAAAGATTAAAGAGATTAGGACTTTTCAGCTTGGAGAAGAAACAGCTGAGGGGGGATATGATAGAGGTGTTTAAAATCATGAGAGGTCTAGAATGGGTAGATGTGAATCAGTTATTTACTCTTTTGTATAATAGAAAGACTAGGGGGCACGCCATGAAGTTAACATGTGGCACATTTAAAACTAATCGGAGAAAATTCTTTTTCACTCAACACACAATTAAAGTCTGGAATTTGTTGCCAGAGGATGTGGTTAGTTCAGTTAGTGTAGCTGTGTTTAAAAAAGGATTGGATAAGTTCTTGGAGGAGAAGTCCATTACCTGCTATTAATTAAGTTGACTTAGAAAATAGCCACTGTTATTACTAGGAACAGTAACATGGGATAGACTTAGTTTTTGGGTACTTGCCAGGTTCTTATGGCTGGATTGGCCACTGTTGGAAACAGGATGCTGGGCTTGATGGACCCTTGGTCTGACCCAGTATGGTATGTTCTTATTTAGTGCATTTTGATAAATCCAGGCCTAATTTATGGTATCTGAACTGTGACTAAATATGAATATGGACCTCTTATCAGAAAACAGTTTGTAATTTATGCCTATTTCTTCCAACAATTTGCAGAGCAGTGCCATGTACATGTTAAACAATGTGGCAGAAGGGGGCGGACCCTTGTAGCATGCCAGTTGGAATTGATTTCCAAGGAGAACTGAAATCAGCCAGTATGTATTGGGCAAGAGTCTTACTTATTAGAAAGCTCGCCTGTTGGACTAAAAGGATGAGCTACCTGAATTCCTCCTTTTAGTCCATATTCATAGTGGATATCCTGAAAACCTGACTGGCTAGGTGTGCTCCAAGGACTGGGTTGAGAAGTGCCGCTCTAGAGACAATAGAATGAGTGCAGGTTACATATGCGTGAGATATATTTGCATACATCTGAAGCAGTGCATGCAAATATATCTCACACATAGTCATTATAGATATTCTGAAAACCAGAATGGCTCGATGGATCCCAAAGACTGGGTTAAGCGGAACTCAACTCTCTTGTTGAAAGTACATAGTGGTTTTGATTTTAGTTTTTTGCAGGCAGTTTAATTCTGTTTTGGTGGTTAAATAATTGTGTCCCCAATGGGGTTGGATATCTGGACATTAAAGCCGCATAGTGCACAAGTTCTTAATCAGCCAAAAGGCTGAGCTCATAGCTCAGACCATACTCTTGGATCCCAGCCAAAAAGAGACCAAGAGCAATACTCTGGTTTATTCAATCTGAAGAATTTTTTTTTTCACAGCATAGCAAGTTGTGAGGCTCAGCCTGTCACACTCAACATATCACATGATGTATGGCACAATTATTATAGGCCAGGCTTTCAGGATATTCACAATGAATATGCATGAGATAGATGTGTATACAAATGGCGGCAGTACTTGCAAATCTATCTCATGCATATTCATTGTGAATATCCTGAAAGCCTGGCCTGTTTGTGCCTTTTGAGGACTGGAATTGGCCAACCCTGCATTAGAGCAACCATGTGTCACACCTCTTCAGTTTAGGGCAACCACCATTCTCAGCAAGTGGTTTCTCTGTATTACTTCTGATTTCCCACAGGGTGATGCAGATAATTAATCAAGCCATAAAAACTGTCAAAAAGAGGTTTGCCTGGCTATGATGACTCACACAAAGCCCATTTGATTGATGATACATTTCCCACAGGTTTTGAAGACAGATTTGGCTACTGGACTTAGAACAGTCATTCAGCTTCAACTTATTCCTAACTTTATTCTTATGTCTTTAGCACTATGCATTACTTCCATTGCTAATTCCTGCTTATGGGAGCAGAATAAGTTTAAAAAAGGTTTGGATAAGTTCCTGGAGGAGAAGTCAATAAACTGCTATTAATGAAATTGACCTAGAGAATAGCCACTGCTATTACTAGCATTAGTAGCATGGGATTTATTTACTGTTTGGGTATCTGCCAGGTACTTGAATCCTGGATTGGCCACTGTTGGAAACAGGATATTGGGCTTGATGGACCCTTGGTCTTACTCAGTATAGCAACGTCTTATGCTCTTATGCATTGAAGGTGCCAGAACTATCCGATTCATATAGAAGATATATGACAGAACCCACGCTGCTGTATAAATGCGCTCTGGATGTGCTGGGAAGCGAGGAAGTCCATCTCTAGGGGTGAGAAGGTAATTCAGTTTCCACACTTGTGCAATTTATGGCCTGACTATTAAGACTGTCAATTGTGATGCCAGTTAGTGTAAATTGCAAGGGTGGTTTTAGTGCTATGGAGCAGGGGTGTGCAAGCCCCACAATTCTGTTGTGGTTTTTTTCACTTTGGAGAGGGGTATGGCTTTTGGTTCGTTCAATGTTTATTTTGGTTCATTTGCTGAACAGAAATGAACATTTAAAAAAAACCAAAAACAAACCAACAGGGCCTCCTGGGCCTCTTTGAACCCCTTCCTGCCCCCCTACCCAAAGAAGCTGCCAGGGACTGCCTCAGCCCCCCACTTACCCCCTCCATGGGGATCCTTTTAGAAAAGGGGAAGGAAGGAAGCCCCCTCACCTTCTGTCCTTCAGATGTGGCTTGAAAATGGCCACAGCCAGCACTGAGACGGGAACCACTGTGACATAAAAATGTCACCATTTTTAAAGGCTTGTCCAAGGGGCAGGAGGCTAGTGGGCAATCTTCCTGCCCCTTTCATTAACAGGACCCCCATGGGAGAAGTGAGTGGAGGAAGGGAATCCAATCCTTCTTAAATGTGCCACTTTAATGTGAAATACACTATAATGGTCTATCAAGGAGTACTAGGAATTTATTTTTTGCATTACAAAATATTGACAGTAAAAGCAGCTAGTTCAAAATTCCGCAGCACGCTTACTCACCAAAACCTCACACAAAGCTCACGTTACCCCAATTTTGCAGTCTCTCCATTGGTTACCCATTCAGTACTGTATTCAATATAAGGTTCTGACCATAATACACAATCTTATTTACAACCCTTCATCCATCTGGCTATGTTCATTTCTTAGATTCTATCAACCACCACGTCAACTTCGTTCAGCCAACAGATGTCTTCTTGTAATCCCTATAGTTAAAGCAGCAAGACTAGACATCACTCTTAATCGAGCTTTTTCAGTCTCAGGCCCCACATTATGGAATTCACTTCCACAAAACATCTGCCTTATTCCCTCCATTAATACATTTAAAAAAGTGCCCAAAACCCATTTATGACCCTTAGCATTTAGTAAGATAAATCTCTGATCTTTTATCAATTTTATTCTTCCATGTCTCTTAAATTTGTTTTTATTCTTTTAATTTTTAACTGTTTATATTTTATCTCTAAATATGTGACTTATTTTTCCTCTTTTTAATTTTATAATTACTTATGTATGCTTTTATTGTGTGAGCCGCTTAGACCTAATACCCATTGGGGTAGATTTTTAAAAACCGCGCGATCGCGTACTTTTGTTTGCGCAGCAGGCGCAAACAAAAGTACGCTGGATTTTATAAGATACGCGCATAGCCGCGCGTATCCTCTAAAATCCTGGATCGGCGCGCGCAAGGCTGCCGATTTTGGGCAGCCGGCGCCCGCCGAGCCGCGCAGCCTGCCTCCGTTCCCTCCAAGGCCGCTCCGAAATCGGAGCGGCCTTGGAAGGAACTCTTTCGCCCTCCCCTCACCTTCCCCTCCCTTCCTCTACCTAACCCACCCCCCCGGCCCTATCTAAACCCCCCTACCTTTATCCATGGATTTACGCCTCCCAGAGGGAGGCGTAAATCCTGGGGCGGTTCCGGAGGGCGCGGCCACGCCCCCGGAACGCCCCGGCCCGAAACCACGCCCCCCGGGCCCGCCCCCAAAATGCCACGTCCCGCCCCCAAAACACCACGTCGTTCGGCCCTGCTCCCGACACGCCCCCTTCCAAAAACCCCGGGACCTACGCGCGTCCCGGGGTTCTGCGCGCGCCGGCGGCCTATGGAAAATAGGCGCCGGCGCGCAAGGCCCTGCTCACGTAAATCCGGGCGGATTTACGCGAGCAGGGCTTTTAAAATCCGCCCGATTATAGGCAGTATACAAATATTTTTAAATAAGTAAAAATAAATAAATAAATGTGTTCAGTATATTTTTAAAGCATCAAAAATGTCCATTTAGGGCCCGATTCACCAAGGCTTTTCTCCCCATTCATGGTCTTTGGGAAAAAAAAACATTGGTGAATCAGACCCTTAGTGCTGTACACCCTGCCATCTTGTTGGTCTTCTTGTGAACAAAGACAACAGCCAATGAATCAACATTCGCTTAATAGCAGACAAAGAAGCCTTACAATATTATTATTAAATTTAAATGCTGTGCATTTCTGAAATGTTATATACATACAGATCTTCCATGTCATGGTCTTTGATACTGTTTGAGAAACTCATGTCTAAACTTTAAGAGACCTGAAAAGGGGACTTCTCTAGCATGGAGGAATAAGCTAGGGTTAGAGCAGTTAGCTAAGAACCAGGGAAACCATGGTTTAAATCCTGCTAACATTCCTTGCAACCTCAGGCAAATCACATAACCCTGAGGTACACACACATTTTCTTCATTCTAGGCCCTTGGGGGGGAAAAAGCTTAGTAAATAAGGCCCTTAGATTATAAACCCTCTGGGGACAGAAAAATATCTATGGTACCTGAATGTAACTCACCAATGAGAAGGTATGAGCTAAATCTAAATAAATAAATAAAAAATTAAAAAGCTTGCTTTCAACACCTTTTTTGGATTATTCTTACACTGACCCAATAAACGATATCAAACCCACAAAGAATTAAGTTTTCTCCAGGTGCAGCATGGCAAGGAGAACTCTACCTGTCTTTTGAGCTGAAATGCAGATGGAGATAAATGAAAACTGAGATTAGCATGCGCTATACAGAAATAGAGAACAGGTGCTGCAGGTCCACAGTCCTTCGAGACACCTAGCAGCTGGATTTAAGGTCCAAGATTGCAGGGTTCTACAAGGAGCCCTGGTGCATGGCCCTGCTGCGATGACTGCACTCAAGTAAGTTGAGAGGGTAGATAACATTGGGGGAGGGGAATCCCCAGATAGTTGTAAATGAAAGCTTAGGGTATCACCGTGCTGGTCCCAATTGAACTGTAAGCCTAAAGAAACAGGAGGAATCTGGTATGCAGTGGTGTCTCTAGACAGAAGCATTTAGTGGGGTGACAGGGGAGCAAGCTAAGTAGGGAGGGGGCAAGCCAAAGTGACATTTCTACACCACAGGCAGAGGTTTGGAGGTATTACCCCCCCCCCCCCCCCCAGTGCATCTGACCTGTAACGAGGGGCTTCCATAGCTGGGATCATGGCGGAAACCATCCTGCAGTGACCGAAGAGATGCAGGGCCATCGCGGATCCCATCCCTCAGCAGCCAAAGAAGAGGCTTGGCAGGGCCACTGTGGATCCCATTTAGTAGCGGCAGAAGAAAGGGGCCAAAGATGGGCAAAGAAGAAGCCCAGAAGAGAGGGGGATTCCCTAAAAAAGAGTATATAGCTATATATATATATGTGTGTGTGTGTGTGTGTGTGTGTGACAAAGAGCTAGCATGTGTGTGTGAGGGAGACTGTGAAAGTGAGAGCCTGAGTATGTGTATGAGGGAGCCTGTATGTATGTGAAGAAGCCTATGGGAGTGAGAGCCTGTTTGTGTTTGAGAGAGATCATGAAGGAGTGAGGGTGCCTGTGTGTATAAGAAAATGGGAATGTGAGAGCATCTGGGAGTAAGAGCCTGTGGGTGTGTGCGTGTGTATGTGTGAGCCTATGGCAATGAGAGCCTATGTATATATGTGTGCAATAAAGGGAGAGTGTGTGACAGTATGTGTGAGAGAGAGAGAAAGAGAAGGTGTGTGTGTGTGTAAGAGAAAGAGAGAGACAGGGGTATGTGCATGTGAGTTTGTGTGTGTGAGAGAGGGAGAGAGAGAGGTTATGTGTGTGTGTGAGAGATAAAGAGAGAAGGGGTGAGTGTGTGTGAGAGAGAGAAGAGAGGGGGTTTATGTGTAAGAGAAAGGATGTATGTGTGTGAGGAAGAGAGAGCCTGTGTTTGTGTGAGAGAGGATTTGTGTGCATGAGGGAGACTTTTGTGAAGAAGAACCACATCTGCCTGTCTCTAGTCCTTTGGAACCAGTCCTAATGCTAAAGAAAAGTGAAAAGTTCAGACAATGGAGCTGCTAGAATTTCCGTAAGTTCCCTTAATACCCTCGGATGTATCCCCTCCAGTCCCATCGCTTTATCTATTTTTAGTTTTGCTGGCTAATTGCAAACAAAATCTTCTGAAAATTGATTGAGGTCTACCTCATTTCCATTCCTGTTTTTGGCAGTTTTCTCTGATCCTATTCCAAGGTCTTCCTCCGTAAACACTGATCAGAAATACTTGTTAAGCATTCAGCTTTCTTGTTGTCAGCCTCAATATATTCCCCTCTTCACCTTTGAGTCTTATAATCCCACTTTTGCCCTGCCTCCTGTCACCAATATATATTTTTTTAAAGTCCAGTTGCCTTGTTTTACTGTATTAACTATATTTTTATCCATTTGCTCCTTCACTCTCCTGACTACTTTTCCAGCTTTTCTTAGTTTTTCCACATATTGTTACCTGTTATCCTCTTAAGAACATAAGAAGTTGTCATACTGGCTCAGATCAAGAGTCCATCAAGCCCAGCATCCTGTTTCTAACAGTGGCCAATCCAGGATACAAGTACCCAACATTAAACAGATCCCACGCTACTAATGCCGCTAATAAGCAATGGCTATTTCCTACGTCAATATGATTAATAGCAGTTTATGAACTTTTCCTCTAGGAACTTCTCCAAATCTTTTTTAAACCTAGATAAGCTAATTGCCTTAACCACATCCTCTGGCAACGAATTCCAGGGCTTAATTATGATTTGAGTGAAAAAGAATTTTCTTTGGTTAGTTTTAAATGTACTACTTGTTAATTTCATGGAGTGCCCCCTATTCTTTGTATTATCTGAAAGAGTAAATAACCAATTTACATTAACCCATTCTAGTCCTCTCATGATTTTATAGACCTCCATTATATCCCCCCTCCCACTTCCCCCCGTCAGCCGTCTCTTCTCAAGCTCAACTGCCCTAATTTCTTTAGCCTTTCCTCACGGGGGAGCCATTCCATCCCTTTTATCATTTTGGGCACCATCTTTCTATAATCTGTTGTAGTTTATGAATGCTAATCTTTTTTCCTTACCATTTCTTCTCTCCTGTCTTCTTCCCTAGATCTGTCTCTGACATTGATCTTTCCCTTTTATTTCTTATCCATTTCTCTCTTCTATCCACTCATAGTTAAATTGCACTTCTCCTTCCCCTCCTCTCTAACCCTCCAGTCCTCAGTCTCCCATTCACCTCTCACCTACCTACCAGCTTTCCATCTCACTCTCATCTCCTCCGTATCCTCCTATTCCCCCCTCTATCTCTCACTCCATCCCCAGCCTTCTATTCCGCTACTTCCTAGTCCCCCATTTCTACCCTCTGGGGTAGATTTTTAAAAACGGCGCGTTCGCGTACTTTTGTTGGCGCACCAGTCGCAAACAAAAGTACGCTGGATTTTAGCAGATACGCGCGTAGCCGCGCGTATCTGCTAAAATCCAGGATCGGCGCGCGCAAAGCTGCCGATTTTGTGCAGCCGGCGCGCGCCAAGCCGCGCAGCCTGCCTCCATTCCCTCCCTTCCTCTATCTAACCCACCCCCCCGGCCCTATCTAAACCCCCCCCCCTACCTTTCTCCGGGGATTTACGCCTCCCGGAGGGAGAAGTAAATCCCCGCGCACCAGCGGGCCGCTAGCGCACCGAGACGCAACCTGGGAGCGGTTCCGGAGGGCGCGGCCACGCCCCTGGACCGCCCCGGGCCGAAACCACGCCCCATGCCCGCCCCCGAAACACCGCATCCCGCCCCCAAAACGCCGAGCCGATCGGCCCCGCCCCCGACACGCCCCCGACATGCCCCCCTTGAAAAACCCCGGGACTTATGCGAGTCCCGGGGCTCTGCGCGCGCCGGCAGGCCTATGGAAAATAGGCACGCCGGCGAGCAGGGCTCTTAAAATCCGCCCCTCTGTATTCACTTCCTCCCCGGCCCTCATCTATCTTCTTTTGTCTCCTCCTTCCCTGTTACACTCCTCCCTGGCCTCAACCCCTTTCTTCTGCCTCTTACTCCCTACCCAGCCTTCTGTTACCCATTTTTCACTATCTCCCTCACCCCCTATGGACCTCTCATTCTCTTATCTCATCTTTCCACAGCACCTCCTTCCCTTTCCACTGCCACTAACCCTTTCTCCAGTCTTCCAGATCATTCTCTCCACCCTTCAGCCCCCTTATCTTATTCCCATATCACACCCTGATACTCACAGCCCACCTAACACACCCATATCCACCCAAATTCCAACCTTCTGTTCCCCAAACTCTTATTGCGTTTGGTGGTCTGCGAAGCACGGCCGCGGTGCGCTGCGCTTACCTCCAGCCCCAAGCCAGCGGCCGACATTGTGATCTCTCTCTCTCTGCCTCCCTGCACGCTGAGACACCGCCATCCCTTGCACGCTGCGCCATTCCTTAGGCACACATACGCGACTCCTTGCCAGATTTAAAGGGACCGTGGCAGGAAAGTCTCCACGTCCCCTGTTTATGATGTCAGTGAAGCTGCCCTATGAAAGGGCAATCCTCCAGCAGCAGGACGCCTCGGCAATAGGTCCACTATTGTTAGTAGAATGAGTTGCCTCAGTGTTCCAGGTCTTCTTTTGTTCAGTGCCTGGTTTCCTGCATCCTGTGTTCCAGTGGTTCTTGTCTTCATTTATGGTCAGTCTTGTTCTTTGTCTGGTCTCTGTCTGTGGTCATTCTTCAGTTCTTCATTGTCTTCGGTGTTTTTGCCTGCCCGCCTGTGTTGTTCCTCGCTTCCCTACCTGCCTACCCATCCTGTCTGCCCCTGGGCGGATCTACAGTACTGACTTCAGCTTGCCTTTGGACTATGCTTGAACTCCGCCTGCTGCTGACCACTGCCTGACTCTTGACCACGTCTGAACTCTGCCTGCCTTGATCATCACCTGCTCTTCGACCTCGCCTGTACCACCTGTCCTGGACCCTGGCCTGTGACCAACCTTTCTCCACAGATCTCCAGCTCAACAGAAGCCACCACCTAAGACCTGTCTGCTCCGGCACATGAGGACTCAACCTAAGAGGAATGAGGGCTGGTACAGGTGAAGCTCCAACTGAGACTCTGCCTCCGCCATGTCCGCCAGCCAATGGTGGGGACCTGCAGGGCTCCCTGCAGGGCTCCCTGCAGGTTATGCCAACTCCACCTTGGTCCAAGGGTCCACGCCCACAACAAATCCCTGTCAGTCTTTGAGTTCCCATTCTCCCCTATTCCCCTCTTTCTTCTCTGCCCCCCCCCAACTCTTTCACCCAATCTCATAGTCCCTGCTCTTACTGCCCCGTGTTTCCCAAACTTGGAGTCTCAGTTTTCCCAGGTCCCACTATTTGCAAATCCCAGAGTATCTGTTACGGTCCAGGACCATACCTTGGGACCTCCACCTACCTCGCGGCCCGGCCCAGCCACAGGAGACCTTCCTCGACCCGGTCCAGCCGCAGGAGACCCTCGACAGCTGGCCAGGCCTGGTTCGCGGCCTACCGCAGCGCTCCCCAGGAGAGGGAGATGCCGTCGATGGCCCGCGGCTGGCACCGCCCCCTAGGCACGCGTGCCGGGGGCTCAACTTTTAAAGGGGCCAACGCGGGAATTGCTGGTCAGTTCCCTGGATGACGTCAGACGCTCAGGACCTCGCCTTGCAATGAGGTTCCTCAGTTTCCTGAGTCTCAAGTTGCTGCTGTATCCCTGGATTGCTTCTGTCTTCCGACCTGGCTTGCTTCCTGACTCGTCTTCAGCTTCTTCCCCTTGGTTTGGGTATCGATGTCTGACTTCTGATTTCCGACCCGGCTCCATCCCACGACTTCGTCTCCAGCTTCAGGTCCTACTTTGAATTGTCTTCTGACCTCTGGCTTCCGACCCGGCTCTGTCCACGACTCCGTCTTCTGCTTCGTCCCTGGCTTTGGTTTGGACCTCTGACTCCTGGCTTCCGACCCGGCTTTGCTCCTGGAGTCCGACTTTGGCTTCTTCCTCACCTCAGGTATCTGGTACTTGCTGGCCCAGAGGATTCTCCTAAGTCCCAGTGGCTCGGGCTCTCATGGGTTCCTCCTGGGGGAGCCGCGGGCTTCCGAGGGTGAAGACTCTTCAGCTACCTGGGCCCAGCCTTCGTCCATCTCTTCGGCCGCTGCCTGGATCCTTGGTCACATAGGATCTCACCTAAGTCCAAGAGGTCCGGATCCCTACGGGCTCCTCCTGGGGGGACCTCGGACTTCCAGTGGTGAAGCCTCTTCCGAGTCTCTTCCATGCCGCCTCCCAGCTGGGACGCTTGCTGTGGTCTTCCATAGCATAGCATCCACTGTCCCAACCGGCCCAAGGGTCCACGACCGTAACAGTATCTGCTGTCCATCAGTCTCCGAATTCATGTTGTCCCCCAATTCCCCTCCAAACCTGTCCCCATTCTTCCCTATTCTTTCCTCACTACCCCCCCCCCCCCAAACAATCTTTGAGCTACTGCCATCCAGAGTCCCTCCTCTCCCTGAAATCCACAAATTCTCGCTTTCTCTCTCCCTCTTCCCTCACAAAGCAGCTTCTAACTTTTTTACTGAGCTTTCTTCAAGCTGGCATCTCTAATCCATCCAGCAGCTGCTTCTGCCATTAGCATGAATGCTTCCTCCCTCCTCCCTACTATGGCTGGCGCGATCAAAAGATCCACAGTTTGATATGCATAATGTTCTCTGTCTGTACTGAGACAGTACTGCACGGGCATGCCATTCAAACAGCTGATGCTTGAATTCTTCAGGGCTTCCTACATATACAGTGGTTCAAACTGTGGATATGTCCACCATGCATTCCTAAGGAAGGTGAAGGGAGAAAGTGTTGGCACTAGTGGCAGGAGCAGCCTCTGGTTACATTAGAGGTACTGGCTCAAGGTTAGGATGGCAAAGGATGGGCAAGTCATTTTTTGGGGAAGATGCACTTGCCACCCTGTAGCAATGCCTCTGGCTAGGGCCCACTCCCTCTCCCCTGCCCCCCCCCCTAAAAAGAAACAGAGAACAGGATAAATAGCAAAAACGTTAGAGAACAAAGAGCAAACCACAAAAGGAAAGCGTCTTGATGAGGGTGTGGTCCTTTGTAACTGTGGGCACAGCTCAGCAGAGGTGGAAGCTGAGATGAAAACTAACTCAACACATTAAGCATCCTGAACATAAAACTTGTTCTGGTTTCAGAACAAATAAACCGGAGCATTGCTCTGGCCTTTGAGATCCAAGTGCAGGTTCTGAGCCGTGAGCTACGCATGGCCTCTTCTTGGCCTTTTGGCTGAAATTGAGAACCAGCGGGGGGGGGGGGGGGGGGGGGTATACTGACAAGAGGAGGGGGGTAGCACTCTGCCACCTGACTCCAGAGGGTGTATGATGATGTTACAGTCATTGGCAAAGCAGGAGGATTAAACCACCTGAATACAAAATCTGTTGCTACGAAAGAAAGGTGAAGAAAAGCAAGGATAAGGTGCATTAATGTGATGAATTTCTGCATAGCAGTGTTCAGTTTGTGCAACAATAGTGATTAATGTAGAGCGAGAAATCCACATTTGTAAAGTAGCATATTGCCAAACTGTCAAATTTCCCAAAGCAGCCAACCATAGTTGTGATCCAAAGATAAAATAATGGGGGGGGGGGGGGGGGGGGAGGAGGCTGATGGCTGAATTGCAGTGCTGTGCAGGGGTTTGTTTTCCAGGTCAGGTCCTTTGCTATCTCCCTCCCCCGTCCCCATCCCCCAGACTCGCCAGGGCTGGGGATGCTGTAGAGGCAGCACCCACAGCTCCGACAACACCAAGTGGCCAGATTGCAGTTTTATGGAAGAAGCCCTGGTGCATGATCCCATCCCATCCCACTCCTACCCCCACCCCAGCCGAGGACCCTCAGCAGAATGTCTGGGCTGAGCAGGCTGGGAGGTGATAGAATAAAATCCCCAGGTAGCTGCAAAGGAAGGCTCATGGCGCCAGGATCGCCATCCCAGGAGACGAAACCTGCCAGGGCTAACAAATTAAAAATAACTTTACAAAGGTTTTTCTTTCATTCTGTGCCTGTGGGGAATAAAAGCCTAGTGAATCAGGTATTTTATTTCCCTTTTTTTAAGGGACGCCAGCATAGTTGGTGCCATTGGCAAAGTGATTTTTCACATTTCTGGTAAGAGTACTATATTTCACTCAGGCTTTTCAATGTCGCTGTGATCTATTAACTTAAGTTTCTAGCCTGTAGGGTCTGCTTGTTTGTGTCATGTTCTGTGTTGGTTTGGTTTGTTACTCATTGCTGTAAGTTATGTTTTCATGTTGTATTCACCTATGGACAGTCTTGTGGCTCAGCAGGCAACAAATATTCTAAATAAACAAACAAATCAAAGCCATTTATGAAAAGAAGGATCTTTGCATCCTATGTTTTTTTTTATCATTTTACTGGTGCCTAGTGTGATTTTTTTATATAGTTATTTTTAGTTCATTTTGTTACAGATTTGAAGGTATTGGAGCTTGTAATGATGGACATTTGCTTACCATTTTCGACAGTCATTTTTAAAAGAGTATTTTACACACAGAAATGGAGTTTTACAAACCTGCCTGCCTGATATTTGGGTAAACTTGTGTTGCGTATTTCATGTTCGCATGTAAGTTTACCCAAACTAAACAGAGAGCTCTGAGGGCAGAGTTGAGGGACAGGTTTGGACTTTTGAATTTTAAAAAGTATGCATGGAAATTTTCAGGAAAAATGTGTGCAGATGATTTAGCAGGTGAAAGTGTGCGGGTGGATTTGCCAGGATAACTTTCCAAGTGGACTAACATGCATAATTCCCTTTTGAAAAAGTGGTGTAA
The DNA here is from genome assembly GCF_901001135.1 of Rhinatrema bivittatum. Lineage (NCBI taxonomy): Eukaryota > Metazoa > Chordata > Amphibia > Gymnophiona > Rhinatrematidae > Rhinatrema > Rhinatrema bivittatum. The sequence goes on along the minus strand of NC_042619.1, from coordinate 243,486,691 downwards.
CTGTGTATATTGGCTGACCTTTCTTATACACAATGTTACAGAATTCCCTTGTAGACCCTCTTCTACTGGGTTCTTTGAAGGCAAGGGGGTCACAGTCCCAAGGCTTAGTCTTTGCAAAGTTCCATTAAACCCTGGCATGGATTCTCTGAATGGCAGAAAGGATAGACTTCCAGGGCTCAAGACACAGTATAAATGTCTCTTTCCGTGGGTGCAAGCTCAACTTTTAGTCTCTTTTATTGACAATGATCAATAACCAGGCTGCACACGTGAGTAAGGCGTTCAAAAAATAAAAAATAAAAAGTTACTGTTCAACTTGGCACCAAATACATCTTATTAATCACTCCAATAAATCAAATCCAAAAACTGACCTGTGCCTGTGGTCCCTTAGTCTCTTCCTAGGGATCCTTTGGGGTCACCTGCCCGTATGCAGGCAGGAATTTACCATTGCAGCATCCTCCAGCGGGAGTGCTGTGGCAAGATGCTACATTCCACTAAACCAGAGTCACTAACAGAGATCCCATAGGATCTCTACACACCCTCAGAGCACTGATGGAGCTCAGTAGGACCAACCAGTCCCTTTGTCACAATTTGCAGAAATTCCAAGGAGGAATTTCTGCAAAAGTAATCACACCTCCCCTCCCCGCCTCACAGCCCTCTTCTATTCTCTCATCATTTTATTTTATAAATTCTTACAGCTTTGGAAAGAGCAACCACCACAAGACCATTGCAATGCAACCTGTAGTTTACTTGTTTATTTGGGCAACATCATCCTAGCTCATTTTCCATTGTCTGTAAGGAAGTGTGTATACATGAGCCCTTCTTACTGTGATGCAGCCTCATAGGTAGAGTCCTGAGACCCACTCCAGTGGCACAGGCCAGAATATGACTGAGTCCAAAAGTCTATACAAAGACCAAGTTATGGCTGAAGCCAGACAAGGACAAAACTGACAACTTGAGACAAGGCTTATGGCTTGCAACAAGGCTGAGACTGCAGCGAAGCCACAGGTGAAGACTGAAGTAAGCAGAAGCTGAAGACAGGAACCAGGCTGGAGGGTTTGAACAAGACAGAAGACTGGAACCAAGAGGAGCAGGAACCAGGAGATCTTCTTGCTGAGGCAACAAATCCAACTCCAGGCAGGCTAAGTAGTCTTGAGAGTGTGACATCATCATTGAAGTGGGTACCTGACTCTCCCGCCAATGTGCACCAAATCGTGCGCACCGACGCACTTGCATGCCCTAAGCGTCTCTTTGCTGGGTTCTACTATAACACATGTCAGGGTGGGCCGTGACTCAGTCCCGCGGGTTGCCTGAGTAGGGCGCCCTGAGAGACAGTGCCAATGTCCTTCCACCCAGCTTCTCGTCTCGTCTGGACTTTGTCAGTTCCTCGTCTCATCCTGGATGCCATTGCATCACTCTTGGTATCATGTCTTGTTCCTGATGTCGTCGCATCGACCCTGGTCCGGGAGGCCTTCACATCGACCACTGGTCCGTGATGTCTTCGCATCAGCATTGGTGTCAAGTCTTCGTCCGCGATGCCGTTGCATCGATCCTGGTGTCATGTCTTCGTCCGCTGCTGTCAAGTCTTCGTCCGCGATGCCATTGCATCAAGTCTGCTGTCATGTCTTCGTGTCATGGCCCGTCTGCCCTCGACCTCAGGCCAGGCCTGCTGCTCCATGCTGTTCCATGCAGCAGGTCCGAAAGGGCTCGGAATGGTCGGAGGACCATTCATATTACAACACCATCTGTTGTTGGCCATGGGAGCTTGCCGGCCTGGCAGAGGGTAAGACCGTCAGCCATGGTGGAACACGCCGTCAACCCTCGGTTCGATCCTGGATCCATCTGGGCTCGGGCTGAGGCCCAAGGGCACACTAGAACACCCCCGTTATGTAACAATTGCAGCAAAAGGTGGTTCTACCAAGTACTAGTCTGAAGGGGTTGAATACTTATGCAAGCAGCATTTTTCAGTTTTTAATTTTATTTTACAAAAAAGTAAGAGAAATAATGAATTGTAACTTTGAAAATTAACTTTAAGGACATACTGATTTACAATAAACATATTATTTGGAAAAATCTGTGTAAGTGTTCCTGGTAAGGCCTTCTCAGTTTACTCTTCAATCCATTTTGGAAGCCATAGAAGGCCTTGGGCATTCTATCACAGCACAATTGAATCCTATTGTTGTAAAATCTTTAGATTTGGAAAACTGTGTGCAAATGCTGGAGGTCTGAAAAAATAATATGAGTCAACAGATTGATAAGCTCAAGCAAGAGGTGGACTATGTTTTACCATTACAGGAATCCTTAATGAAGGAACATTTGGTGTTTGCTAATAAATTGGAAAATCTTTAAATTCTTTGAATGGGAGTAATCTTAGATTTATTAATTTTCCTGGAGTGCCATTAACCTAAGGATTTGTTTAAAAGATATTTGTTGGAGGTATTAAAGATACTTACTCCAGTTTCCAAAATATATTATTTGCCAATTTTCAGGAAAGATGATAATGTGGATATGGGAACTCAACTTTAATATTTCCACACTCTTTGGCTATTCCGACAATCCTACAAAGACGGTATTGGATAAGTGGACGATATTGGATACGCTGACTACATTAGATAAGCAGTGATCAACCTTTTGCATTTGTTTTTGTTTATCTCATAGTTATGCTATTTAACTGCGCTCCCACGATTTGTTATTGTCTTTTGATATTTATATATTTCAGTTGACAATATTTTAGATTTTTAACTGCTATTACTAATGTTTTACCTCTGATATATATTATAGCTGTTATCATTCCTTTACTATATCATTATTGTACTTTCCTCGCTAAATGTTTGTAAACTGTTATAAAGGTTCCCACTGATATGACGGTATAGAAAACCAAATAAACCTTAAATCTTTGAGACATCGGACACTGAAGTAGCAAGTTCTATACCATTGCTTGTCTCTTTCATATTTTAGCTGGATAGATTGGGTATTGAGGATGTTTTTCCGTCATCGTGCTGAGGGTTTCTTAGTCTGTAAGGTTTAAGGTCTTTACGGATGTGTCAAGGCAAACACAGAAGAAGAGCAAACAATTTCTCATTATGCGACCTAGAGTTGTACAAAATAAGCGCTTGCTTTTTCCTAAAATACCCTTGCAAATGCCTTATAAAATATAAAGATGTTTTCTTACATCTTTTTTCAGCCTCCTCCGTTAACTCATTTCCTTAGTGATAAGCTTTTATTTGCAGGATGATTTCTCCGCAGAGTCTATTGCTTCTTGAATTGTTCTTTCTTTCTTTTTTGATAGGGCAGAGAATTTGGTTCTGTGTTAGATTTATGATCTCCCTGATAGCTTTGTCTATTTCTTTGTAATAATTTCTTTTGATGATTAGTATTGGATCTCTTTCTTGAGGACTTGGATTGAATTGGATATGTTTATTACCCTGATTTTTTCTATAATTTACCATTCATGTCATATCTGTAGTCTCTTTTTTCTCTTTTCAAGCGTATTCTTGGAAAATGTTATATAAAAATACCTAAATAAAAAGTTAAAAAAAAAAAATAAGACATACTGTCTGGAACAATCAGTGTTATTTGTAATCCAAACAAATCTGCTGACCTTTTTAGGGGGTCGAATACTTTTGCAAGCCTCTATCTATTTATAAAGTATGCCTGTTCAATCTATTGATATACATGGTTTCAATGCATTGTTCATGCGTAAGCCTATGTACGGGCATACACTGCATGATAAAATCAGGTGTAGTTTATAAAACACATACATATCATTTGCGCATATTATAAAATACTATAGCAAATATGTACGTGGCCGTATACAGGGGTATTTGCTGCTGCAGGAAGTTGTTTGAAAGTTATTCTTAATGTTAGTGCAAAAAGAAATATCTCCTACAACTTGTTTGTTAACCTCTGTTGCCAAAAATGTTGCTGGGTATTTGAAAGACTCAGGGCTCAGGCTCATGGGGCTTGAGCCCATAGGATCTCCCCCCCCCCTCCCCCAAACTGCAATCCCAGGGCTGTAAATGGGAACGTGATCAGGTACTCGGTGAATGGGAGGGCTTGGTGGGATGGAGGACAAGGAGATTTTTTTTTCTATTTACTTGGGGGGGGAGGGAAGACCATCATCATATCTTTATTGTTTCCCTTTGGAGGGATTGGTGGGACCTGGCCAGCAGGGTTTTAAACATTTATGGTGGGGATGGGAATCGGGCTGGGAGGCCCGCGCTTGCCCTTTTTTAAAAAATCATACCAGTGATAATTAACCAGATATCTTTTGAAGATATCTGAGTAAGTAGCCAGGTAATCGGCCACTCAAGGCCGACTAACTATAGACCTGCTCTGAGGCAAGACTCAAGATAGATGGCTAAGTTATCCAGTTACAGTAAGAAATCAGCTAAGTTAGCTGGCTAATTTAACTCCTCCCAGAAACACCCCCAGACCCCCTTGACGTTATCCAGTTAAATTTTAGACAGATAATGAGCTATTCATCTAAAATGTAACTGGATAAGCGGGGGAAATGTTTAAAAGTTGGCATTTAGCCCAATTAACTTGTGAGTTATTGGACTAAATGCTGTTGAATATATTGGCCCCTTAGTAAATTCTCTTCATTCTTCATTGAAACTTTGTAGCTTTTCCATCCTCTTTAACTAAAAATCATAGGGACTTCCCCGGTATTCCCAGCTCTCACCTTTCTATGGCTTCTTCACTCCATACTCTTCCCACTAACTGTGGGATCTCCAGATTCCCTTCCACCTCTGGGAGTCAGTCGGGTCCCCTGGTTGTATCCCCTTAAGGAGAAACACTTAAATCTGCCTCAGGCCTTTCCCCTTAAGGGAGAAAGACCCTGCAAGGCCTTCTCTAGAGAGAGGTGGTCCCAGGTGAACTCAGTTCCCGGCCAGGTTCTCTGATTCCTAATCTTTTTCCCATTTTCAACATCCAAATCTTCAACTGGGTCTTTTATAAAGAATGAGATAATCCCTCTCCTGGACTTTTCTCCCCATCCTTCTTAAAGGAGAACATTCGCCCATAGACCATTAATCACTCTTTCACCATGACACAGAGCAAATGCATCGTGTATATATCAGAATGGAAGCCATCGAGTGGCCATTCCGAATAGTCCACTTTTCCCATACAGCGAGCAGAATAATAGACAGCGCCTGCTGTGCTATAGTATTCCCATGCTCCTCAACAATTTTCTCAAGATAAATAAGCACCCCAGGGGAAGCCAAATAGTCTCACCCACTCAGAATCTTTTCTAAGGGTTACTTTGTAACTAAAAAGGGTTCCTGGCTGGGGAAACCCATCACATAAATAAGTGCAGTATTGTTATTATTATGATTGTTATATAAACCCTATTTTTTTTTTTTTTTACTGGGGATGTAACAAAGCTTCTAGTAGCAGCACTGTATATGTGATTAATAGTAGTAGAAGTAGTATTCTGACATCAGGTCAGAAAAGCAATTCTAACATAAGTAACAACTAATAAAGTGAAATTCTAATGTCTTGTACTAGCCAAATTCTCAAGTTCAGTGTCATGTAAATATCACAACCATAGAATTCAATTTCACGTTGTCATTACAAGCAATAGCAAGAGAGGGATCAAGGAAGATACACTTATCAAATTTAGTTCAGGGCTAGAAACCTATTTCTGTTTCCCTTTTATTTTGGGTGAATCTTTTCAACTTTTTTTACAGCTGTGGTATGTGTTTCAATTTCGCTGTCAGTGGTCCAGGTTGCTCTATAGTGACAAATGGCAACAGATGAAGTTGGGACGATACAGCGTTGGTCTGTTGGAGCAAAGGGATGCAAAATGCAGTGGCCCATTCGTGCCAGGGCTAATTCTTACTTGCTAGAAAGAGTGTTTTCCTACAGTTCTTTGCTGCACTTCTTGTAGGGCATTCCTCTTAGGTACTGTGGGTGCTTGGAGCTGCTTAGATAAGGATTCATGTGCTACACAAAGCAGAGACCACGCTGCCAGAAAGACAAAGAACAGATGGTGTGTGGTGGCTTGTGATATCTGCTTATGTATTTTGCTTTGGATTCCTTTTCCTTTTTCTGCCCGCCTGGCATGGTATTTGTTTTTGGGTCGGAGTGCAAGAAAGCTTCCTCTTTACTTTCTCGTGTTATCAAAGCACTGTGAGGTTGCATGCTAGAGGGTTTTTCTTTTGTTGTTGTTCTGTTTTGTTTCAGTTCCTGTTTCTTGCATGATCGGTTATTACTAGGGTCTGGATTCTTTTCCCACAAACCGGCAGTTAAGGGTCTTGTTGAGCTAGGAAATCTGCGATATTCACTACATATTTGAGCACAAAGGCACCTAACTGTGCCTCAGAGCTCTTTCAGAGTTCCTGTCACCTCACCCTGGTTTCTCCCTCCTGGGGTCATTCAGTACCTCAGACACCTGGGAGATTCCCTTTCCATTCAACAAAAGCTTGATGCTAGAAAACAGGACGTAGTGGTAAAGGAGAATAAAAATGAGAATAGCATTGCTAATAGAAATGTCATTACCAAGCAACAGTTCTGTTCTACATGTGGAGAGACAGAAGATCAAGTACCAAGAGATGCAATCAGAGACCAAGAAAATGTAGCTGGAAAGTACAAAAATAGTCCCAATCGTTAAGAACTTGTAAGCACACCTCGAAATGTTACCTGGAAATATATTGTATGGATTCCAGAAGGAGGCTGTCTTTAGCATAATGCAAATGTTAAGAAAAGGGCTAGCAGTAAATTTGAGAGCTTGAGATCCTGCCCAACACAACATGGTTTAAGAACGAGGGTCATTCCTGTCCTAGTGTGCACAAAACAAACTCATTTGGAAACACTGCCCCCAAGACAAGCAGAGGGGGGAGGCACAATGGCTTGTGATCAGTCATCAAAACTAACTCAGATTGAGAAACTTCCAGAAGTATCCAGGGTTTTACCTGAATCTGGGAATGTGGTAGGACTTAGCAGCCATCTAGGCCTTCCCTCTTCTGATATAGAGGAAACAAATCTCCAGCCTCTCTCCTCCAAGCAGTCCCCCACCCAGTCCTCAGGGGCCATCTTGCCAGCCTGATTTTCAGACTTCCCAATATGCTTGACATATATATGTGCTTGCAATAGAGGCATATTCAGTGTGAATATCCTGGAAACCGGAGTGGCCGAGTGATACCAGAGGACAAGGTTGAGAACCACTGCCTTAGCTGTTATGATAACATGTGTTTTGTGGATCCTTGGGTGTTGTGGGGATGACCACACCCACGGGGAGGTGCCCCATGAGGAGCCACAGCACTGGGCTAAACTCGTGCACACAAAACACAGGATAGTTCTTTATTATACAGCTTGAAGATCTCCACCAGAGGTGGCTGTAGTGAGGCAGTCTGTGGTTATATTCTCAGGGACCTCGGCAGAGGGAGCCCTTCTTTCCTAGATGACGTCAGGAGCTTCCACAGCAGATCTCCCAGCGAGGAGATATTATGGATGAGATAGACTGAGAGTTAGAGTACTCACTAGGTGTTAGCTGTTGGTATGCGATTCCACCAAGTCTGTTGTAGAAGGTACAGGCACCGAGGCAGGGAGAGCAGGCCCTCGAGGAGCGAGTACCTGTTCCCTGAAAGGCACCTGAAATAAAGCAGAGGGCCCCCGAGGAGCGGGTACCCAGGTTAGCATATACCCCGAAGGGCAGAGAGAGAGCTTCCTGCGGCAGCACGGAAGCGGCAGAGTAGCGTAGACAGGAACGGATTCGAGTCCTTGCTAACTCGGGGAGTTAGCAAATTGATGAAGGTAATATACCCGGATGGCGTGACGTCAGCATGAGGGAACGCCCTCGAGGTTTGCGCCAAGGGTGGTTTAAAGACATGGGTTGTGCACGCGCGCGCACCCTAGTAGGTACCTGGGAGGAGCAATGGCGGGAGGCTGCACCATAGCCATTCTAGGGACGCCAGAGAGGTCGGCTTCAAGACGCTGCGGTAGCCATCTTGCCCAGGTAAGCAGGAGGAACTGTGAATAAGGTGAGGCAAGCGGGGCGAAGCCGTCGAAGACCGACGGACACAACATTAGCATTCTTTGGTAGAGGCTCTTTCAGGATTTTGCAGAGGCATTTATCCTCTCTGCATTTTCAAAACAGCACAGCTCTTTGCATACTGTCTGAGCCTTACTGTTATTAAGGTGTCATCCGCAACTGACTTCAGCTAGCTAAAGACTTCCAAAAACCTAACCTCAGGCAACTTCCAGCCTCTTAGACCAAGGGTGAGCAAACTGGGGGGCTTGAACAATCCTGAAGGAAGAAAATAAATGGCTACACTGTGAAGTTTCGGTGCCATGGAGGCACTGCAAACTCAGAAGGGAAGAAGCTGCCAGAACGTAGTGACATTATAAGCTTAGACATGTTTTTTGGTGGGCCTGGCAGAGGAGCTGCTTCTGCTGTGGTGGGCTTAGGCGGGAACTGCTTAATCTGTGGCAGAACTGGACCTGGGAGGAGCCACTGTGTGTTCCACAGCCGCAGGAAGAGATGCCATCCTCGGGCCTCATCTCAGGAAAAATTCCTGCTGCTGCTAGGTCCCTACCCAGAGAGAAAGATCACAAATAATACCATCAGATCTGACAGTTGTGAGAAAATTTCCAACCTGCCCTTTCTCTCAAAATTTCTCGAAAAAACTGTTTTATCACAACAAGAAGTCTATCTAGAAGACCATCACATGCTACATCCAAACCATTTCGGGTTCAGGAAGAATCACTCAACCGAGACTTTACTCATATCCTTAACGGACCCCATACTATGAGGATTTAACAATGACAAATCCTATGTCCTGGTACTACTTGACCTAACGGCAGCCTTTGACACTTTTAACCATACCTTACTTTGCCAGCAGATGAGAAAATTGGAATTGTCTGCTATGTAATCAAGTGGTTCACCTCCTTCTTATCAAAAAGGACTTTCAAAGTCAAATTGGTCTGACACCTTCCAGAATAATACAGGTGTCACCAGGGCTCAGCTCTCTCGGCAACTCTATTCAGCATCTATGTGCTCCCCTTGTATAAATTACTATCTGATCTAGGAATCTCCTTCTACATTCAGTAGAATGACATTCAGTTTTATATTCTATGCACCAAATCCATTGAAAATGCAAGACTGACTCTCGTGACACACATGAAGGCTATACAACATGAACTGCCTAAACTCAAACTAACTCTAAACGCTAAAAAAACTGAAATCATTCTGTTGAGAAGAAATCCACTTATAGCGACCCCCTCAAACACTTGACCTGGGTAACTTCAATATTACACCCTCAGACCAAGTATGGGACCTAGGTATACAGATTGACGAGTTCCTAACAATTACTAGCTGTGTCATCATTATCTAATAAAAATAAGAGACGGTGTGTTTTCAGTAGCAGGCCCAAAACTATGGAACTCTCTACCTGAAGCTCTATGACTAACTCCAGAAAGGAAACATGGGCCAGCCCCTTCCTTATGAAGGGGCGAATCAATCCCGAGCCATCTCCTTCCGAAGCCTGTCACTGCCTCGCCGCCCCCTGCGGTGGCGCGCCATCTCCCTCAGCCCCCCTCGGAGGAGGGAAAGGCACCTTGAAAATTTCCGGATCCGACGACTCCGAGGCAGGGTCCGTGCCCCTTCTAGGCGGTATGGCCCGTACCGGGCGCGTGGCTATGAATCGCCCCGCCGTGTTCCGTGGCCGGGGGCGTGTCTGTATCAACGTGAGTGGCCTCGCAGGCCCCCCCTCCGCCTGGCCATCAGGTCGCTTGTGGGCTTTACGGGCCTTAAAAAACCCTATGCCTGGCCAAAATTAAATCAGGGGCAAAGAGTCCTGCAGAGTTCGCCATGGCTCCCCCAGCCCTCCCCCCCCCACCGCCTCTGATGGCGAACAGACTGCGGAGCCGGCCGTTGGGGGGGGGGGGGGGGGGGGAAGGAGAATCCTCGGGGCCTGCCGCGCTTGGAGTCGCGCTTGAAGCCGGCACAAAGATGGCCGATTTTCCCGCTCATTTCGCTCGAGAGGTCGGTTTATTTATTTATTTATTTATTTATTTTTTAATCTGTTCCCGCGGCAGACGGCAACAGCTTGGGGAAAGCCGCTGGACGGTCCCCGACCACAAAAACGAGAGGCTGCCGCCGAACAAACACCCCCCGAAGCGAGGCCGACGACCCTGTGCCCCCCGTGTCGCAGCCTGAAGACAGCTGAGCCCGAGAGAGGCGCGCGGCGCTGGAGCCGCAAGTCGAGCAGGCCGACCTAAGCGGCCTGCTCGGCAGTGTGACAGAAAAACAAAAATTAAGCGCTGAATGATTGACAGGCCACAGGAACTAACGGACTGGGCTGCCCTTGATATTTCGTTGGACTGACCATTCTCCTCTTTTAACTTATTGTTGTGGCTCATACACTGTAGGGGGGGGGGGAGGCAGGGGCGGGGGGGGGTGCTTGCGGTATTTGTTCGACATTGTGGTGGGGGAGGGATCTGAAACCACCCTCCTCCACATTTGTTTGTTGTTTGGAAAACCTAATAAAAATTGTTTGAACATTAAAAAAAAAAAAAAAAATTCAAACATGACCTAAAAATATAATTATTTCAAAATGCCTATAACCTAACTTAACTCAGAGCACGCACGCTCAAGGACAAAGTCATTTAAATTTTAAACTGTTATGTTTTTTGACCTCATCAAGACAATGTACATGTCGATCTATAATATGTATGTCATGTTGAAAACCGTTGTGATCTTTTATTTGGAACAACGGTATATAAAATGGCTAAATAAATAAACGTTTGCCCGCCAGGAAAATAGAAGTGGTGATATAAGGGAGGGGAATGGGCAAAGAGGCTAGAAAGAATGAGGAAATGGAAGAGAGGGAGGAGGTGGGGGGAAGGATGAATAAAGGCAAAAAGTGTAAAATAAGTTAAAGAAGCAAATCAAAACATGGGAAAATATAAAAGCAAACTAATACAAAAATAGAAAAACAAATTGTAAAAACTAGTGAAAACAGTAAAAAAGAAAAACAGATGTTGGCTGTGTCTATGCCTCTCTGTCTTTCCTTCTGTAGTGTGTCTATTTTTCTGTCTAGGTGTGGTATGTATACCCTGCCTGTCTGGCTATTGGATTTTTGTCTCTTTGAGTCTGCCTGTGTATGGGGTTTCTATATCTGCCTATGTCTGACCCACTGTCTGTTTCGCTTTCTGTTGGACTGGGTATGGGGTGTCTGCTTCTTTGTGGCCATATTGGCCATATTCCTATGGGACCCTACTCCTTTCAGCAACTTGAAGAGATACAAAATCAGGGCTTTTAGCCACTGCTTGGCAGTGTGGTTGCCTGGTGAATGCCTTTCACGTACATGTGTAGATATATATAGTAACCCATCTTGGGGGGCCCCAACCAAAATCACATTAATGGAAGGGGGTGCAGTTGCGGCTCAGAAGGTTGGCTTACTCCTGCTTTAGACCAACATAACAGGGTTTTCTGTCCTCTATGCAGAGAGAGGGTGGGAAAGAGAGAGAAAGAAAGCAACAGATGAACTTGCTAGCTTTTGATATGAAACTAGCACAGAGAAGGGCACACAGACCTGCAGCATCTTCCAAAGGTTTATACTTCTGAAACTAAAGTGTCGTGAAGTGCAGATTCCAAAACATATAAAAGTGACCTGAATTAGGTGGAAATATCCCTTACACAAGGGAAAGAGAGACAGCCTAAAAAAAACAAAACAGGGAAGCTAATAGAGATGTGCAGCGGTTTTATCATTTCATATTTAGTGCACACTAATTTTGAATTAGTGCACACTGATGCACGTTAATGCGCACTAACTCAAAATGAGTACACACGGAAAATGAAGCAAAATGGAAAAAACAAAAAGTGGGAAAAAATAACGAAACGAAAAGATAGGAAATTGTTTTGGCTGCACACCCCTAGAAGCTAATAGGAGATAAAAATAAATATCAAAGGCAAATACACAATATGAAGGACACAGAGTGAATTACCAGTTGAAGATTTGTCATGCTTCAGGCCCTCTCTTAACTGCAATGCCATTTCATACACTGAAAACATGCAGTATGTTAGCAGCTAGATTGGTGCTGGAGAAAACTGGATCCTTTGAAGGTTATGATATTTTTTTAATGGACCAGAACAAGAATTAGCCAAAGATAACCTAGTAATGATAGCAGAAGAAGGCCAGATGGTTCATCCAGTCTGCCCAGCAAGTTTCTTATGGTAGTAATTGCTGCTCCGTGTAGGATACCCCCATCTTTTTGTTGAGGGTAGTAGCTGACGCTCCATGCAGGTTACCCCCAAGCTTTATGTTAAGAGTAGCAATATTTACAGTCTAAACCAAGCAACTGACAAACCCATTACAAAATTGTTCTTACAGGGTGAACAGCCTTCATGATAATTCAGACAATGCTATTTGAACATGCTTTGCTTTTTGGACTTGGCCATGGAAGCAGTCCTGTGCTTTATCCCTACTGTCTGCATATCAGTATCCTAGATCATAAAAGTTGGGGGGCCTAGCATTGGTTGTCATCTGAATCTAATTCCCTTTTTATCCCCACTTCCATCAAAGTAGAGAATGATGTTGCAGTTGCATCACAAACATCAGGCTAATTGGTTAAGGATAGTAATCCCCGTGCCTTCTGATAAGGTAGTAATTGCCACTCCGTGCCACTCCACAGTGTTTATCCCATGCCTTTTTTAATTTGTTTACTGTTTTTGTCCTCACCACCTCTTCCAGAAGGGCATTCTAGGAACCCACCACCCTCTCCGTGAAAAAATAGTTCCTGATGTTGGTTCTGAGTTGTCCCCCCTAGAGTTTCACATCGTGACCTCTAGCTCTACAGTTTCCTTTCCAACAGAAAAAGATTTGAAGTTTGTACATCACTGAAACCTTTCAGATATCAGAAGGTCTGTATCATATCTCCCCTGAACCTCCTCTCTTCCAGGGTGTGCATATTCAGATCCTTCAGCCTCTCCTCTTAGGTCTTCCGATACAGATCCCAACCATTCTGGTCACCCTTCTCTAGACCACCTCCATCCTGTCCTTTTGCTTTTTGAGATGTGGATGTGGATGTAATGCGCTTACCTTGCGCGCATTAAAGCTAACAGAGTCCTAAGGAAGATACACAAAACACGTTTGCTCAAGAAACCGCTTAAAATTAGGAGCACACATATGTGCAGTAGGCATATTTTAAATCATATACACGTACTTGCCTGCATGATTTAAAATTCTAGTGTTTCTGCGTGCGCACGTCCATACATGCATGTGTGGGCACCTGGCACGCCCATATGTGCATGTATAGGCGCCCACATGCTTCTTTTAAAGTTACAGTCCCTATATTCAAATATATTTCAGGAATCGAGTCACAGTGTCTGATGAATTTGTCATTTGTGCTTTTTGTTTTTAGACTCAAACAAACAAAAAAAATCAAGAAATACGTAAAATTTACAATAAAAAGAAATCCATAGCATATTGGGTGAAGTTAACTTCTGAACTGATCGGCTGGCTGGGCTGGCCAAGGTGCTCTGTTTCCCATTGCCTCAGGTACCCATTTACAGGCCGATACAGTACAGTGCGCTCCGATGGAGCGCACTGTTAGCCCGCATTTGGACGCACGTTTTCGATGTGCTAGCTTTACCCCTTATTCAGTAAGGGGTAATAGCGCGTCGAAAACGTGCATCCAACCCCCCCGAAACTAATAGCGCCCGCAACATACAAATGCATGTTGATGGCCCTATTAGTTATTCCCGCGCGATTCACTAAGTAAAATGTGCAGCCAAGCTGCACATTTTACTTTCATAAATTAGCGCCTACCCAAAGGTAGGCGTTAATTTCTGCCGGCACCGGAAAAGTGCACAGAAAATCAGTAAAAACTGCTTTTCTGTGCACCCTCCGACTTAATACAATGGCGATATTAAGTCGGAGGTCCCAAAAGTTAAAAAAAGTAAAAAAAATAAATAAATTTTAAATTGGCCCACGGCTCACAGGTTGAAAACTGGGCGCTCAATTTTGCCTGCGTCCGGTTTCCAAACCCGTGGCTGTCAGCAGGTTTGAGAACCGACGCCGGCAAAATTGAGCGTCGCCTGTCAAACCCGCTGACAGCCACCGCTCCTGTCCAAAAAGAGGCGCTAGGGACGCACTAGTGTCCCTAGCGCCTCTTTTTATCGCGGCCCTAATTTAAATATTTTGTTTTAGTGAATCGCGCGCACAGGAGAGTGGCCTATGCGCGTGCAGGGAGAGCGGGCGCTCGCCCGCTCTCCCGCGAACTTTACTGTATCGGCCTGTTAGATTGTAAGATCTTTGAGGAAGGAACTTATTTGTACCTGAATTCTAAAAATGCTGTAAGCACCTTGAGCATTATTTGGAAAAGCGGACTAAAAATCCAGATTTATTTATAGCAATATACCTCCTACTGGGAAAAAAAAGAATAGTGCACACAAACTCCATGTTAGCAAAATATCTTATGTTGGTCAGACACACAGAACAGAAAAAAATACTCTTACAAAATATAGAATAAGTAACCACAAATAATAAATGGAAATGTGCACACAAAAACTGAGGTCATGTCCATTCCAGCTGCACTCACCAGGGCCAGTGGAGGCACTATGTGGCCACTTAGAGCAGTGGTCCTCAACCCTGTCCTGGGGGCCCACGTTGTCAGGGTATCCACACTGAATATGCATGAGAGAAAATTTGCATGTTATGAAGGCAGTGCATGCAGATTTTCTCTCATGCATCTTCAGTGTGGATATCCTGAAAATCCAACTGGCTGGTGGGGCCCCAGGGCAGGGTTGGGGACCACTGACTTTAGAGCATTACAGTTCTGGGGACGGCAATGGCATCTCTTTCTTCCTGCCTGTGTGGGCTCACAAACCACCACTTCCTCTTCTAGACTGCACAAGCAGGTAGAAGGAGATGGCATAGCCGAAGAAGCAGGCTGAAGCCTGGGAGGAGGCACCAGGGCAGCGTCCGCTGCACAGGCCGAGAAGAGCAGAAAGGGGAGCAGTGTCTGCTGTGCAGGCCAAGGGGAGGAGAAGCCTAGGCAGGGCAGGGTCAGCCTGTGTGGCAGAAGGAAAGGGCAACGTAGATCTCTGCCACCCAAAGAAGGAGTTGTCCTGTTTACCAAGGGGGGGCTGAAAAAGGAGGCTGCAGCTACTTTTTGTACTTCCAGAGGGGGGAGTACCTGAGAGTGAGAGGGGGAGTGTGCGTGATTATGTATGAGAGGGAGAGTGTGAGTTAGCATGTGTGATCATGTGTGAAAGCGAGTGTAATTGTGTGTGTGTGAATGGGATTATGTGAAAGAGCATGCCAGTGTGTAAGCATGTGTCTAAGTGAGCTGTGAATGAGAGTGATGGAGCATGCGTGTGTGTGTGTGTGTGTGTGTGTGTGCAAGGCCGGCGCGTCCATTAGGTGAACTAGGCAGTCGCCTATGGTGCCGACCCTTAGGGGGCGCCAAAGTGCAGCCATGTGATGCCGCGAGCGGGATACCGCACGCAGCAAAGAGTAGAGATTCATCTGGCTGCGAGCAATGGGCGCTGCACGTGGCCCTGAGAAGCACATGAACGAGGTGGGAGTCAGGGGCAAGGCGGGGGCGGCGAGGGGAGGAGTGACTCGACCGGGGAGGGTGCGGTTGCAAAGTAGAAATCCCCTAGGGTGCCAACTACCCTTGCACCGGCCCTGTGTGTATGTGGGTGTGTGCATATGAGAGAGACAGTTTGTACGCAACAACCCTTTCTTTCCCCTGCTAATCCATGATATTTTCAGAGCACCTGGAAATGCAAAGTTCCCAGGCAAGAAGGTGAATTTTTTGTGTTTATCCTTGTTAGTTGTAATTATTAGGTGTTATTTAATGTATCTGTTGTTTTGAAATATTTTATGGGTGTTTGAATATGGTTTTTAAAAAAATTATATGAGTTTTTAATTATTGGATGTTCTATTCATCAGTTGTTTTGAAAATTTTTTTTATTATTATATTCGAAGAGGCATGGAAAATTTACTGTGGATCCCTAAAAGCTAGAGGATGGAAATGAAAAAAGAGTGCATGGGGTAACTTGCTGTTGTGGCGGTTACTATCCTTAACCAACAAGCCTTCATTCTGTTGAATCAACTCCATTATTGCTCTCTGCTTTTATGGCGGGGAAAAAGAGGAAAAGGGGAATTAGATTCAGACAGCAATCAACAAGGACATTGGATTTTACGGTCTGGGAAGACAAATAAGCATGGGAGTAAGTTGCTGGTGTGGTGGTTACTACCTTTAACCAACATGCCTGATACTCTGGATGCAACTCCAACATTGCTCTCTGCTTCAACGACAAGAGGTAACAGGGAAGTGGACTCAGACAACAACCAACAAAGTTGGTTTGACGGTCTGGGGAACTAAGTAATAGGGTGACCTGTATGGCGCAGCAGATGCTACCATAAGCTTGCTGGGCAGACTGGATGGACTGTTTGGTCCTTTTCTGCCATCATTTTCTATGTTTCTATGAGGAATGGCAATATTTCTGTTTTTCCATTGGTGCACTGCATACAGAGTCTGGCTTATTGTGGTTTCCAGATCAAATTATATCTGCACATTTCTTTTTATTATTTATAGTCTCCTTATTCTGTATTTGATGAGGATCTGTCTGTGTTCTGTGTGACTAAGGTGAGGTATTCTGCTAGCGTGTAGTTTGTGTGTAGGGATAGAAAGCAGCCTGGCTTGTTCAGTTTTTCTACTAGGAAATGTTTTGGCGTTTTAGAGCCTGATATAATATTTGTAATGTTGCATTTTCATAGATAAGTTTGATACTGTTTGAGTACTGGCAATTAGTGCTGTTTTGGTATGGGAAGTTTACCCTATTGTAATTGTAATTTATAGCTTTCTGTGGGTCAAACCCACACCCAATATGCATTACAATAGGCTTTATGCCATATGGTTTCCAAGTGTCTGTTTTGCAGGGTTTTCTGGTTGGTACCATAGCAGTGCGTGTAAATACAATATACATGTTGTAAATGATATTTTTACCTCAGAAGGCTATTTTGAATGAACATTTTTATGTAAAATCTATTATAAATGAATAATTCTTAATTTTGTATAGGGAGGGTGGGGCTGGGGCTGAGGGTTCATATGGCTGCAAGGTTCATCTAGGGTGCCTAATACGCTTGCACTGGCCCTAGCAACCCACCTTCCCTCCTGCATCCAGGACAGGAGGGATGGGGAAAACAACAGGAGTGGAGGGGGTTGGATTAAGGCGCAGAGTGGCTCTTCCTTGCTCTGTTTTGTGCTATATCAGTTCCAGGCTCACCCTCTCCGTTCCTGTTCCCTGAACTCTGCCTGGGGAAGGAGAGGCTGGAGCAGGAAGCAAAGGACTGTTCTCTGAAGCTTGAGATTTAGGGCCTATAGACAGCGGTGGATTCCCGATGAAGACCGGCCCGGGGATTCACCACCCAGGCCGGCCCAGGAGATACCACGTGGTCTGCCGAGTGCGGCTCTGTCATGGCCGCGCTCGGCAGACCACGTGACTAGCTCGACCGGCCCACTGGGGGATGCCTGATCCCCCGATAGGCCAATCCGCCCCTGCCTACAGATGCACTGGGGCAGAGCCCTGTGTACTCATGCTCAACAAAACCCCCGGTGCCCGTGCCCTCCTCCCCCTCCCCCTATCAGATTGCTTAAGTTTGCCAAATGGAAGGGTTGGCTCTGACTGTGGGCCTGTTCTCAGCTCTTGGCTCAGACCTTCCTCTTGGACAAACCGAGGCTGAGAAGTGTTAATCCAATTGAAGGAATCATAGCCTACAAGGAACTCAGCTTTCTCCAGGATGGTAGAGCAACCAGAACTCTATTGGTCTGCAGCCTGTGCAAGCCCCCAGCTTGTGGGAAGGAGGGAGGGTAAGGACGTTGAACATTGTGCAGACTCTAACCCAAGATATTATTTATTTAATGTACTTATTTATATTCTGCCTTTCAGATGCTTCAGATCAGGTTACATTCAGGTACCTGAAAGCTGCAATGTGGTGTTACCACGATTCACATTTGTTTTATTTGGGGGTGGGGGTGGGGAATTATTTGTTTTGGACGCGTTGCCATGTCCAGGTGTACAGATGATTGTAGTAAAAACAGGAAGCTAATGAGCATGTAAGAGAAAAAAAAATATTGAAGGAAGGGCGTTTTTCACACAGAAAAAGCAGACAGCAGACGTACGCTGTCTGGATATGGCACCCCTGTAATCTGTGACAGGAACCCAGAGCTTTGTGCTCTGTTTAACCCTTTCTCCGGAAGAATCTCTGTGCTCTTGTCAGTTCCGCTCACTTTACCTCATCGGACTGACAGTTGTGGCTTCAGTAACTGAACATGCAAAAGGCCAGATGTACCAGTGCTTGACTAACTGAAAACAGAGCTTGCTGATAGCACAACAAAAACAAACCAAGGTTCGTTTACTCATACACTCCAAAGTGCTTGATTCAAACAGTTAGTTATGGAGAGTCAAATTCCTTTCCTCTTAACAGATCCAAGAGTAATTTATGTCCACTTGTCCAGCTAAACTACATTGGTGTCAAGGAATCATTCTGTAGGTGAAAGTGATAAACTGTTGACTTTTTTGGTCAAATGAGAGGGAGTCTCTCTTAACAGAGAACTGCCGACTCTGCCATCTTTAATTATGAAAAGAATAACCTAACCAATGATAATGGGAACTGAAAAGTAAGATTTGATATTCGCTGGCCTATTTGAAACTGATGGATTTTGTCACTTTCCCGCCGAGCAAGTAAAAACATCAAGCAGGCTTTTACCTCAAATGGCTCTAAGTTTCAATGTAAAAGCCGCTCTCAGCAGAGACAGCCAGAAGTGAAAGCACATGAACGTTGCACTAGACCTGCCCTTGATCCAGTTAGCCTAGAATGAAGGTGTACATGAGGGGCAAGCTGTATTGTTCTTGTGACATAGGGAAGTATGGCATTTTCCCCTAGTACAACAAAAGTTTGCTACTTTTCCTTTGCACCAGTGTGCTTTGTGATTCTAATCAAACAAGACACAGAAACCGTACACAATATGTCAATTTCATTCGCTTATTATATTTGGAAAATGCTTCTTCTGTGAACCACCACAGCACAGTGGCCTTCTCTCTTCTGGGTTCTCAACCCAGTCTGAAGCCACAGTCAGCCGGGCTGGCTTTTCAGCCTACCCACGATGAATATGCATGAGCTAGATTTGCCTCCAACTGTATGCAAACCTATCTCCTGCTTATTCATCGTGGAGAAGCCTGAAAAGCTGAGTGGCTGGCAGCGTCCCGAGGACTGGGTTGAAAAGCAGTGCCCTAGCATATGACTGCTGTCAGTCATTGGACTTGGAGTACCAAATGAGGAGAAGCAAATACAAACAGTCTTTTCATACTTCCAGCTTGTCTCAGTTGAGACCTGCTTTGTGATGGGACCGGAGGGCCAGTGAGAGCAGGAATAAAATTTCTCACCCGGGCTGCATTCATTTTTTTGATAAATTCTCTGTTGGCTTTTATAAGGTATATATGGATCCAAATGGGATTTTCTCAGCAAGGAGAATTTATAAACCAAACAGTTTGGCCAGTTCATTGTTTTGTTTTTTTTTTCAGGTTGGTATTCTGGATACAAGTGCAGTTAAATTCATAGCAGGGCCTTGTAGAAGAACCAAAAGCTGGTAACCGTGTTCTGTTAGGGAGTAAGTGCTGACTGTGCTCTGTACACACTGCATATGTTTGTTTGGACATTTCCTCCTGTATTGTATATGAAGTTTTGGCAGTCTTGATGCCATTCTCTGTCAGGTTCAGCAGAGAGCTGCCCAAGGAGCCGGAAGTAGGGAGAGATGTTGAGTTATGACAGTTTTTGAAAGCTCTTTCGGAGGCACTGTTCCAGACCATTCCATTAAGTATCACCGCAAATTAACACTGGGGTTATTTACTGAAGGAGGCTGTGAACTCGGAAGTACTACTAGTACTACTACTTATCAATTTTAAAGTGCTGCTAGACCTACCCAGCGCTGCACAGATACGTACGAAAGACAATCCCTGCAAATATACATGACAAGCAAGAGTCTGTGGGAAGTGTATTTATTCTGGAGACATGTTCGGGATCGAAAAGCAGCCAGCAGAAGGCGAGTTTTTTTTAGAGTGGACTTGACTGCAGCCAGAGAGGGAGCATGCCGCACCAATTCGGGACGTCTGTTCCATGCATGTGGCACAGAAAGGTGAGAAGTGTGGGGGACGGAAGTAAATCTTGCCCTGTTCATGTTTTTTTTTTTTTTTTTTTTACTGCGGTACTGCAACGGTGGTAACTTGGTTCTGGTGTTGCTTCATTCTCACGATGCTGTCACCGCAGCTCCAGCTAAAGAAATGTATCCCTGCGGCAATATCAAAAAACGTCCCCACGGTTGCTGTACCACAGATGGCGGTTTTGCGATCACAGCTTCCAACTGTAAATAATTACAGTGAATAAAACGGCTTCTTATAACATCGCCCAGGGTTTGGACGCATATCAGTAGGCGCGTAACCCGATTTCACGCATACTTCTCTGCGCACAAAAAAATAAAGGTATTCTGGGGGTGGGGGATGGAGGTGGGGGGCAGACTTGTAGTTTTTACATACCTGCTTCTAATTTTAATGGGGGGAGGTCATTTTCAGCAGCCTGCAAACACGCTTAAGTTCACTTTCAAAATCTGGGATAGAGCCTCCGCGTAAAAGGTACGTGCAGACTTTACTCCATTGCGTAAGTAAAATTACCTTTGTGATCATTATTTTGTATAATTTTCTAAGACGCCCGTACCAGGACTGGTGGTAGGTGGGGTGCAATTTTCAATAGCCCATTGAGATGCACAGTCCGTTCATGCTTTTGCACCGGGGCAGCTACCCTTTGAACACTAGCTGCAGTGTAAGAACCGGTGTGCCAGTGGCGAACTCACAGGCCGATTCAGTAAAGTCCGCGGGCGCGCGCACCAGCCACTCGCCGGTGCACGCGATTCAGTATTCAAATTAGGTGGTGCGGTAGAAACAGGCAAAAGGAGGTGCTAGGGACACTAGTGCGTCCCTAGCGCCTCCTTTTGGACCGGAGCGGCGGCTGTCAGCGGGTTGGACAGCCGACGTTCAATTTTGCCGGCGTCGGTTCTCGAGCCCGCTGACAGCCACGGGCTCGGAAACTGGACGCTGGCAAAATTGAGCGTCCGGTTTTCGGCCCGACAGCCGCCGGCCCATTTTAAATTTTTTTTTATTTTTTTTTTACTTTTTTTACCCTTCGGGACCTCCGACTTAATATCGCCATGATATTAAGTCGGAGGGTACACAGAAAAGCAGTTTTTACTGCTTTTCTGTGCACTTTCCCGGTGCCGGCAGAAACTAGCGCCTACCTTTGGGTAGGCACTAATTTCTGAAAGTAAAATGTGCGGCTTGGCTGCACATTTTACTTATTGAATTGCGCGGGAATACCTAATAGGGCCATCAACATGCATTTGCATGTTGAGGGCGCTATTAGGTGCCATGGGTTGGATGCGCGTTTTCCGCCCCTTACTGACAGGCTGATACAGTACAGGCCGATACAGTACACTGCGCTACAGTGTTAGCCTGCTATTGGACGCGCGTTTTCCCTTACCCCTTATTCAGTAAGGGGAGGAAAACGCGCGTCCAACTCGCAGCACCTAATAGGGCCCTCAACATGCAAATGCATGTTGAGGGCCCTATTAGGTATGCGCACGGGATACAGAAAGTAAAATGTGCAGCCAAGCCATACATTTTACTTTCAGAAATTAGCACCAACCCAAAGGTCGGCGCTAATTTCTTCCGGCACCGGGAAAGTGCACAGAAAAGCAGTAAAAACTGCTTTTCTGTGCACCCTCCGACTTAATATCATGGCGATGTTAAGTCGGAGATCCCGAAGAGTAAAAAAAGTTTAAAAAAAAAAAATTTGAATTCGGCCCGCGGCTGTCGGGCTGAAATCCGGACGCTCAATTTTGCCAGCGTCCGGTTTTCGAGCCCATGGCTGTCAGCGGGCTCGAGAACCGACGCTGGCAAAATTGAGCGTCGGCTGTGAAACCCGCTGACAGCCGCCGCTCTGGGTCAAAAGGAGGCGCTAGGGACGCGCTAGTGTCCCTAGCGCCTCCTTTTCCCCGTTTCTACCGCGCCACCTAATTTGAATACTGCATCGCGCACACCGCGCGCACACCGGCGAGAGGCTGGTGTGCGCGCCGGGAGAGCGGGCAATCATCCGCTCTCCCGCGGACTTTACTGAATTGGCCGGTGAATAAGGGGTAAGGGAAAACGCTCGTCCAAGAGCAGGCTAACAGTGCGCTCCGTCGGAGCGCACTGTACTGTATCGGCCTGATAGTTTGCACCTCCTTTTTCCTATGGGTGGCCAATTGGTTGTAAAACAGCAGGCGAACAATTTTGAAAATGTCAGTTTATGTGTGCTGTTTTATTTCCCCCCCCCCCCCCCCCCCCCCTTTCCTGGGAATGCCTCCTTTCATCCTGGCTGAAAATACTTGTGCTGCCGACAGACCCCGGCTACATTCAGCCATTTTGATGAGGGCAAGTTTCAAGTTAGGCTGATCTATGCCCCCCCCCCCCCCTCTTGGTAAATACTTATTCTGATAAATGCTTTCGGAAAACCTCCCTTCACATTACTTTATGTATCTTTCCTCTCTTCTGTTTCCACGTTATTCTTTATGAGAGAGAATTGGCGTTCGTAGACTAAAGAGGCTATGTGGAATTGTTTTTTTCGTAGGTTGATGACAAGGCGAATAGAGACTTTTATTTTCTTCTTGTCTGAAGATTCTTAGATTTCTTCTTAGATTTTTTTCCACAGGATGTGTGAAGTGATTAGCATCCTGTTGTGTACGATTAGAGCTTCTGATCCTGTGGAGTGAATTTTCAAAGGAGTTACATGCGTAAAAGTAGCAAATTTCAAAAGCCCAGTTACACATGTAAAACCTTTTGAAAAGTCAGACTTGTAGAGTGAATTTTTCAAAGGATTTGCACGTGTAAAAGTAGCACTTTTCAAAAGCTGAGATTAAAAAAATGGTCTTCTATAGTAATATTCTGTTTCGGACACAGCATCCTTGTGTTTGGCCAGCACAAGTAAGTTTTAGGTGAATTGTGTATAATTTGGACTGCTGCAGGTGGAAAGCCCAAGGGGGCATCATCAGCAAGGCTGCCTCAATGACTCTATTGGCCATTGCCCAAAACCTCAGGCAGCAGAGATCAGCCCTCTGCTTCCTATGCCAGCCCTCCCCTCCCAGGCAGCAGGCTAGGAACTGGTTGGGGGTGGAGTAGAGAGAGCACAGGAGAAGTCCATTACCTGCTATTAATTAAGTTGACTTAGAAAATAGCCACTGCTATTACTAGCAACAGTAACATGGGATAGACTTAGTTTTTGGGTACTTGCCAGGTTCTTATGGCCTGGATTGGCCACTGTTGGAGACAGGATGCTGGGCTTGATGGACCCTTGATCTGACCCAGTGTGGCATTTTCTTATGTTCTTATGTAAAGCAAAGAAGAACCCTCCCTAATCCAGCCCCTTCTCCTCTGTTGTGCCCCCTCTCCTCCTATCTGCAGGGAACAGAAGGGGGGGGGGGGACTGGAGAGGATAGCAGAACAAATACGAATTCAGTTTTTATCTGCATATTTCTATTTCTAATTTGTGATCCCTTATTCCGTATTTGGTGAGGGACTGTCTATGTTCTATATGTGAAGTATTCTGTGACCATGTAGGTTCTGTGTGGGGATCTGTAGTAGTCGAGTTTCTTCTGTTTTCCCACTAGAAGGTGTTTTAGGCGCAGGTGAAATATTTGCAGACTTTCCATGCAGGGTTATTGCTGTTTGAGTTCTGAGAATTAATGCTGTGTTGAGACGGCAGGCTTGTTATATAGGGTTCTGGGTTTGTGTGTTACTTCACAAAATGCCTGGTAATTAAGGGGCTTTGTGTCTCTGTGACTAAAGTGACAACATAATTTGAATGATTTTCCTATAGTAAGTAGTAAAGGGAAAATATTCCAGTTCATCCCAGCCCGCCATTTCAGAGATTAATTTTAACCAATACAGTATGGATATCTTTTATGCATTTAGGTGTTTCTGGGATGTTCTTTTTTTTGCAGTCTATTTCCAAACATTATGGAACACTGTAACATGATTTCTGAAACATATTTTGCAAAACAAAGTTTATTATTAAGTATGATGTCCAGTTGTGTGATTTTACAGGCTTGTTCTGGGAAGGGCTGTGGTAGGACTTGATGATAGTTGAGTTTAATTATAAAACCTCAGGGGGAGCTTATGAGCCTGAAAGTTAGTTGAGGAGGGTGCGCAAGACGAAAAGACCTTGGAACCTGGTCTTTAAATCTGTTCTGAGGGACCCCATACGCTCATGTTTTCAGGATCCTGCCGTGAATCAGCTTGTGTAGGAGGAAGCTAGGGGCTGCCTCATGGCTCACTGGCCCTGTGCTGATTTTAAGTTTCTTCAGCTATGGCTGCTGCCACTGCAGAAAGATCCACAGCATTGCAGCCCGAGGAGCACAGGAGGGAGGAGTGGGGAGGGGGGGCGGTAAAGAGGGGAGGCAAAGAAGGGGCTGCTGCTGTGCAATAGGGTGGGAAGGGGCAAAAAGAGAGAGGGGGCTACTGCTGATACTGGGCAGAGTGGTGGAGGAGAGGGGACTCCCCCTGCTGAGCAGGGGGCAGGTTAGGGTGAGGGGGGGGGATGCAAGACAAGTAGGGAGGAGGGGAGAAAACA
The DNA here is from genome assembly GCF_901001135.1 of Rhinatrema bivittatum. Classification (NCBI taxonomy): domain Eukaryota; kingdom Metazoa; phylum Chordata; class Amphibia; order Gymnophiona; family Rhinatrematidae; genus Rhinatrema; species Rhinatrema bivittatum. The sequence goes on along the minus strand of NC_042619.1, from coordinate 243,462,023 downwards.
GAAGGCATCGGACAAGTGGTGGGGAGGACGGCAGGGCAAGGAGTGGGGGAAGAAAGAGGGCAACTCAGGGCACATCTCTCTGCACGGTAGAACATGACAGAAAGGAAAGCAGAGGAACACTGATCAATCTGTCTGTCTTTTGATTTTGTGTATAAGTCCACTTTGCATATTTCCGGGTTGTGCCCCGTCCATGCGTACACATGTGCACAGGAAGTTACACCTACGTCTCAGCAGGTGCAACTTTCTGTGTGTACATCTACACTCCTACTTTCAAAAATCCCAAAGCATGCATGTAAATGCTTTCCCACTGTGACACTGCCTCCCCTCGCGAAACTCCTCTTCCCAGTGCGTGTAAAATGGGGGAGGGGGGGTTGTCGCACATATGTTTCTGTGTACCACCCGACTGATTTTTTATATCGCCACTTATGCATATAAGACAGGGTTTTATGCGTGCAAGCCGCTATGAAAATCAGGCCCTACCAGTGCAATTTTTAAAGCCACTTACTCAGGTAAATAGTCTTGGCCTGTCTGAAATTTGCCCTCCTCTTTCTGGCTAAAAGTAGACCTGGGCTTCCACAGCATGCATACCTTCAGAGTGATTAATAAAAAGCATTCCCGGGGCGGGAGGGGGCGGGCAAAACAGCAGACGTACATGCAATTTATAGACTGAGCATGCTTCCTCCCCTGCTGTCCCACTTAGCAGGTACAAAGTTTGTGAGCTCTTTTAGCACCTATACTGTGTGGGGGAGGGGAAGGGGGTGGAGCTACAATAATCAAAAAGTGCACCATGCTGGTACAGACTCCACAGCAACTTTTATTGCCTAATGAAAAAGTGCCTGCCGAGATTGCACCTCCTTTCCCTGCAGGGTAGTTTTTCCATCGGAGGCTACGTGCGTAGGTTCTTATAACCAAACCTACATGCATTGTTCCCCTCTCTGCCCCTCTCCCCAGGACTGCCAGGACTATGCAAGTCAAAATGTGCGCACCTTGTTGAACAAGCGCGCATGCATTTACCCATGGATAGGTTGGGCAATATTCAAAAGCCGTCTCCCCCCACAGGTAAATTACATTTTTTGCCTGCAGAGAAAGCTTTGGCTTTCAAAACAAAACTGCACTGGGTAGTCTGGCCTGGATTTAGGCCTAGGTAACATAGGCAGTTGCCTAGAAAGCCAAATTTTGAAGGCCAAAGAGGAATGCAACTATGCGAAAGAGGAGCCTGTTTCCACCATGCACTCTGAGACTCTGGAGGGAAGTGGAGGTAGGAGGGTTTCACCCATTATCTGATCTCCAAGGTCTCACACCATGCCCCCCGCCCCCTCCAGTCCTTCCTATGGGCGCCCAAATCCTAAATTCGGCCCTACAGGTAGATTATCTTTCAAAATGCAAACAAGCGGCTTCCATTAATTGCCAGGCCCATTTCTAGTGAAAGAATAATAGGAAAGAAGATTGCATGGTAATTCACATCATAAGCCCTTGCGAACTGGGCTTAATCTGTTCCTTATTGACACAGACATATCTTGGAAGCCATGCTTGTTTCTACAGTGCACACCGATGAGCTATTCAAACGAGCTTTTGATCCAAAAACAGTTAAATATGAAAAAAAGAGAGTCACACTCATTCTCTGAAAGGGTAAGCTGCAGACTTTAAAACTTCCACTATGTATGTAAAAGCAATTTACCACAGATTTCCATCAAAGCTGGCAATGACGTATTACCGCACTATTTTCTGATCATTCAGTTCACTAAAACCAAATGTTTAGGGCTTTTTTTTAACTGAAGCTTAGCTGTACCTAATAAGGTTTCAGTTCATCAAGTAAGCAACAGCATATGAGCGGATGTGTGTCAGTAGATACCCTTGTATGCCCCAGGTGCATTTGTGAGGCACGAGGGTGAAGACCGAGCCCAGTCAGCACTCAGGAAGTGTGTTGAAATCATTTATCATACACCCCGATGCCTGCTACCGCAGTTATAACATTGTTACGTAAGGTTTTTTTTGTTTCAAAACAAGCGACAACATTTATTTTTTGTGGAATGGTGGGCAACTTTCAATAGCTCACGTTGTTTTAAAGTTTGCGGGTACTTTTGATAACGAGTAAGCAGTTATCAAAAGGAAATCATCTGGGTACAAGGTATGCAGACTCAAAGTGCCTGTGCGCTTTACACCTGCGTCATCTGCAGGTGGAAGAGGAATGCCAGCAAAATGGTATGTGCACATTTTCAAATCGAAATATTTCCTCCCCTGACCTAAATATGCCCCAGGAATGCAAACTAGGGAACATGCAAAAAGTATAGTAGACCTGTCACTTCTAAAGTACAGAAAATATCAGAATGTGACATAGGAACCTAACACTCAGATTATGCATGTGGGACCATCTTATCTGAGACATGTTACAATGGATGTTTGAGAAATTTCTTCAGCTCTCACATTGTTATCTTTAAGAACATAAGAAAATGCCATACTGGGTCAGACCAAGGGTCCATCAAGCCCAGCATCCTGTTTCCAACAGTGGCCAATCCAGGCCATAAGAACCTGGCAAGTATCCAAAAACTAAGTCTATTCCATGTAACCATTGCTAAGGGCAGTGGCTATTCTCTAAGTGAACTTAATAGCAGGTAATGGACTTCTCCTCCAAAACAGGTAATGGACTTCTCCTCCAAATCTTTGATTTTGGTAAATGTGCAATCTCTTTCTAGGAAAAACCATGTTATTTCTGATTCAATGCACGCATGAGGTGCAGATTGTATTTGTCTCACTGAAACCTGATTGTCTGATTCTGACCAAGTGGTTGTGAATCAATTATCTTCCACAGAATATATTTTCTTTTCCAAAACACGCGTGGGGTAGATGTGGGGGTGGCCTTATGGCCATAGTTAAACATTTTTTACAAATATTCCCACAAAAGCTAGATATTGCTCATCCCTTTGAGGTTTTGGTACTGATATCAGGAACTTTTAATCTTTGTCTAGTGTATTGCCCTTCCGGGCTGTTAGCCCACAATATATCCCCTCTAGTAGAATTTTTTGCAAGTAGTTCATTTGATATTACCAAAACAATTATAGTAGGGGATTTTAATCTCCATGTTGATAAAATCCCTCTACCCAATATTTGTGAGACATTTTTAGATTCCATGTTAGCCATAAATCTATCCCATGTTATCTCTGGTCTTACCCATAGGGCAGATCATATGCTTGATTTAGTTTTTTCAAATCAGGACTATGCGCATATTGACAGTGCAATGGTCGGAGCATAGTCTTATCTCCTTTGAGGTCAAGCTATGTTCCTTTTTGGCTCAGAGTAAGCCCAGAGTAACTCAAATAGAGGGGTCACATTGAAATTGAGGATTTGAAAGCACATTTCACAAATAAACTACAGAATGTAGAATTTGAAAACTGTGATCATGCAATTATTCTTTGGAATAACATTAATACCGATATTCTCGACAATTTAGCCCCTTTGAGGACAATCAGCATAATTGGGAATTGTGTTAAATCTGCCCCTTGGTGTAACGAACATCTTAAGAGGTTAAAAGGAGTGCTTAGAAGGAACGAGAGAGCTTGGCGAAGAGTCAAATCTACATGAAATTTAGGATACAAGTAGGGAGACTTCTTCCAATTGTATTAATATCTCTATTGGGTTGCCGCAGAGTTCTGCACTCTCTGTGATACTACTTAATATTTATTTAACTCATTCTGTAAATTGTTAGCTGGTTTGGGACTAACCTTCTTTATTTACGCAGACAATAAACAATTGTTTTTACCAATAAAAGGCTCCCTCACCACCTCTATCAAATATCTGAAAAACTATCTGGAGGCAAGCCAAAAGTGGATGTCTTACAGTCGTCTGGTTCTAAATCTTTCCAAATTGGAAATTATTTTCCTGTCTAGAACAAGGGATCTACCAGAAAATGTTGTGGTCAATCTTAGTAGCTATGCTATCAAAATAACAGCGACTGTTAGGGATTTAGGGGTTCTATTAGACTCTCATTTATCAATGCTCACTCATATTAAAAATCTTATTCGTGCAGGTCATTACAAACTCCACATGTTGAAGCATCTTAAGCCATTGTTGAAGTCAATAGACTTTAGATTTGATCTGAAATCTTTAATCTTCTCGAGCTTTGATTATTGCAGTTCACTATTTTTGGGTTTTCAAATTCTATTTTACGACAATTGCAATTTCTCCAAAATTCGGTGGCCCAGTTGTTAACAGATTGCAAGAGGTTTGATCACATTACCTCAATATTATCAAGATTACACTGGCTTCCAATACACTCATGTATTGAATATAAAGTTGACATGTTAATTCATAAATTAAGTTGACATGTAAAAACATCCCATCTCGATTTCTCTGGTCAGAGAACAAAGATCTATTAGAAGTCACATCTATTAAGTTAACACACCTGGGTGAAATCAGGGACTGAGACTTTTCTGTGGCCACTCCAATCTTGTGGAACAATATGCCAGATAATTTGAAAACTGAAGCAAGTACTTCTGTTTTTAAAAAATTATTGAAAACATGTTTGTTCCAGTATGAGTTTGGGAGCATATTGACATAGTTGTTCAAAACTGTAGTGTAAGCACTGCCAAAGAAGGGTAGAAGACTATCTGTGGAACTAATGGTTTTACAGACAGAATTTAATGTGTAAATTGGTCCCGGCACAACAAGGTGTGCATACTGTACATTTGCACAGGGTGACACATTGGGGGGGGGGGGGGGGGAGCAGCAGGCCGACAACAGCAGGAGATGCCGTGAGGCCACTGGTAGATCTTAACCTGAAGGCGGCTGAAGAAGGAGAGAGGCTGCGGGCCGCCGGCGGAGCTCAACCCTCTGGCAGCTGAAGAAGGAGAGGCCTGTGTTTTTATTAGCACGTGCGCACACACATACAGCTTCCAACCCCCCCCCCCCCCAAGCAGAAAGGCTGGTGGGCCATGGTGGAGCTCATCCCATCACCGCCCGAAGACTACAGGAGGTACGCAGGGCCATGGTGGAGCTCATCCCACCACAGCCCGATGACAACAGGAGGCCCTGTGTGTATGTGTATGTGAGTGGGAGCCTGTGTGTGTCTGTGAGAGCATGTGTGTGTGTATCTGTATGACAGCCTAAGTGTTTGTGTGTGTGTCTGAATGACAGCCTTTGTGCCAGTGCGAGCACATATGTGTATGTGTGTCTGTGTGCGAGCCTATGTGTGTTTTTGTCTGTATCTGTACGAGAACCTATGTTTGTGTGTGTCTTTGTGAGAGCCTATGTGCCTGTGAATGTGTCTGTAAGAGCCTGTGTGCTTGTGTAGCGTTGTGTATATTTATGTGCCTGTTAGAGCCTTTAATTTTCAGTTCTCTGCACCTTAAGTACTAGATCAATTATGAAGATGTACTAGAAAAGTTAACTTGATAAATATTAATGTCTGTCTATGAATACCACCTTTGTAACCAATCATTGTTTGTTTGTTGAGTTGTAACTATGAATGTTACTTTGCAACCATCATGGAATGATGGTATATAAAATGTCTAAATAAATAAATAAATATAGGCTCTCACAGGTGCACACACACACACACACACACAATGTATCTGTGAGGGAGAAGGAGCCTGTGTACGTGAGAGAGAGAGTGTGTGAGAGAATGAATATATTATTGTGAGTGTGTGTAAGAGGGATGATAAAATTTGTAAGGCCCTACCTCCCCCAATCCATCATGATCTCAGGATGACTGGAAATCAAAAGATCTAAAGTATGGAGAACATGAGATTTTTAAATCTTTATTAGTTTAATTATTGGGTGTAATTTGTTTCTGCTCTTTTGAAATATTTAGTTTTTTGGGGGGAAATAGAACATTTTTTAGTTACTGGATTTTTTATTCATCAGATGGTTTTTGAAATATTTTATTGGTGTTTGGGAAATTTTGGATCGTCTATTCATTAACTGGTTTAAAATATTTATTCCTTTTACGAATATGATTTTACTGTTATAATTGATGTTTTATATTTCTTGATTTTATTATTTAATGTTTTTATGAAGAATGGAAATGTTTCTGTTTTTCCCTTGTTGCTCTGCATATAGAGGTTGGCTTGTTGTGGGTTCCAGTTCAGTTCTTTTCAGCATGTTTCTGTTTATACTTTCTCATCTCTTCATTCTGTATTTGGTGAGGGTCTGTCTGTGTTCTGCATATGTGATGGAGGTGAAGGGGTGGGAGCCTGTCAGTTTTAAAAATATAGATTGCAGGATGGAGCTGGGCTTTATTTGATGGGCTGGGACAGAGATTGAATGAATTGTGGGCGGTGGGGGGGAGGGGGCAGCACAGTAGTTGTTCACACAGGGCAGCAAAAAACCTAGCACCGGCCCTGGTGGAAATGTAAGTCTGTATTTTTTGCAATGTTTTAATCTCTGTTTTATGTGTGTGCCAAGAGACTTATATACCGCACCAACCTTTTGGTGGAATGTAGTATGAAAATGATTTAAAAAAAATAAAAATAAAAATATATATATATATGGCAAAGTTCAAATTTAAAAGCAGTAAAATGAGTCTCCATACAAGAAGACTGGCATTTTGCCAAGTCTGTAGTTAGTGAACAAAGTTTCATCATGTGTTCTTTTCAGATACCAACCAAACAGAAGAAAGAACACAAATATCCATTCTTATCTCGGTTTTCTCAATGCTCATCCATGAGGCCATAACTTGGCCGTGTGGTTAGCCTAGCGCAGCCCAGAACAGAAATGGGGAAGGGTGAGACCGGGTGCTTGTTGATGATACAGGGAGGAGGCAGAGCAGCATTGCAGCAGGATAAAGAGGAGATGTTTCCTCAGCAGTTTCCTCTTTTCCCCGCTGTGAACTGGAGAAATCGCTGCTGGCCCTGCCATTCTCCTTTTCCACTTGCCGGAAGAAATCTTTTCGCCTGTCCTTACCCTGGAACCAGGCCTTGCTGCAGATCTTGGAGCTATTGCCCCATCCCGCTGAAACTGCAAATCACTGGCGTTGGAGTTGCACATCAGCCTGGGCAGTATAGCAGCAGTAATGGGGAGTGCGTGGGTCCACTGCCTTTAGTATTTGTCAGCCTCAGTATCATTATCTTCACACCATTGCCCTCAGTGCTCGAAGAGGAGAACTGCGGGCATTTCAGGTCATCACCAGGCAAGTGTAATCAATTGCCAAGCTGAAACTCCCAGGCAGAGTCAGATATCCAAGACCTGATCAATCAGCGGCTCTGTGTAGCTGAGGAGGGAAGTGACAAGGGGGCACGAGAACCAATGGTACAGGGGGGCTTCTTGGTGTTTTGGCTCATAGCGGCATCCTACCTTCCCCCCACCACAAGCTGTGAATCAGGCAATCTCAGGCAGAGCACGTGGAGTATCCCAGCAGCCTTGGATGAGCCATCTGGTATGCTTACAGACTACCATGCAATAGAAGAGAATGGAGAGGCAAACATGGCCACTACAAAAAAAAGGGCATGGGCAGGGGAGTAAGGAGAAAGAAGCCAGCTCAGATTTAGGGCTCAGGTAGGCTTCCGGTAAGAGGGAAGATGACCTAGAACAGCTCATCTTCCAGCTAAAGCACAATGCGGCATGGCATGGCACACAGTAGGTCCATGAGAGGTTAGAGGCCGCAGATAAGCACTCCCCTCCGAACTTCCAAAGAAGAGACTGCACAGCACTACTCCACCAGTGCAGAGTGATACTGATGACCAGGCGTCCCAGGATGAGTCCTTTTTATGGATTATGGATGAGAGGGGCGATTGTAAGAGTGGTACAGGAAGTTACGGGGATATTTGTTTCGCAGATAGTAGGTTAAACAGGACAGTGAGCATAGGAAGGGTAGAAGAAAAATGATGAAGGGAATGATGATATTCTTTAAACTTTTAGGCAGCAAATGGAAAAGGCAGACTAAGGGTGTATCTAATGTGTGGGATTCCTCTGATTTGGAGAACTCAAGTTCCAGCGAATCATCCCAAGATTCCAATTCTGAGAGCACAATGTGTAGTAGACTAGAAGGGGCCAGCGGAATTGGGGACGGGGCAAGGAATGCAGGGGGCAGTATGGGTACATACCCAATAGAATCATTAGGAAACCCTGACCATAATACACAAGTCCATCCACTCCCACAATTCAAACTGGCTCGGCCTCTCATTCACCGCCTCCTTGTCCACCCGAGCCACCAGATCTACCAACAAAGGCACCCTTCATGTTCCATCCCTGAAAACAGCTCATCTCTCCTCCACCCGCGACCGTGCCATCTCCATTGCCGGTCTGGCCCTCTGGAACTCCCTGCCTGTCCACATGCGCCTTGAACCCTGTGCAATCAAATTCAAAAAGAAACTAAAAACTTTTCTGTTCAACCATGCCTACACAGAATAGCCTCTTAGTCCGTAGCCCGCCCCCCCCCCCCTCCAGTTGACCGCCCTCCCCTTATTCCAAGGAGATACTCAATGTAAATTGTAAATTGTTAATTTATTATCCTCTTGTTATGACTTACTTGTTTTCTTTCCTTCCTACTGCTTCTTGGTTACCCCCTCGCCCAGTTACTCTCCCTGTTGAAATGTACTTTCCAAGCTTTCAGTTATTATGTGAACCGGTATGATGTCCCCACAATTACCGGTATATAAAAGTTTCTAAATAAATAAAATAAATAAATTAGGTATCCATGTGCCAGATAGAATGAAATGGAGAATATGAAAAGGGAAGTATATGGATGTTTTCAAGTTGTTGTTGAGGGTTCCTGATGAGATGGAGGAGGGTGGGATGACATACAAGAAAGCAGTTTAAGAAAAGACAATGGATACCCAGATCTAGAGATAACTGGATTTTGGGTTTTCACATTTTTTCTAGAATCATTGGGGAGAAAAGGCCCGAGTTGCATATGGGCTTATGGTGGTACTCAGATATGATAAATAGAATTCACAGGACCTATGGGAGTTGGGCTTGGTAACATTATGACGAAAAGTTTAGAAAGAAGTTGGAGTATAGCAAAATATCAACTTGGGGATTTAGGGATATAGACTTGTGTTTTAGTGCGATGACTCTGCAGTGGCCGCAGTCTTTTCAGCTAGGGTCAGGGCCTACTGGGGTCCACCTTTCCTTATTAGGGGTTATGCAAGCCAAGGGAACGAGTAGCATGTTACCCCCTGAGCTCAACACCTCAGCAGGTACCGCTGAGATACCTTGCCAGCAGTACAACAATGGGCAGTGATCCTGGATGCAGGCCTGAAAGTTTAAGTACAAATGTACCAGCTGCAGAGGTACCAAGGAAGAGCCCAGTGGCCTCTACCATATCCCCAGCTTTCATTTTGAGAAAGCTGACACCCCTGTGATCTAGGATGCAAGAAGAGGGCCTGGTCCAATAGATATCCAAATCAGGGAATGTTTTTTCATTTGGATTCAGAATCCCATAGAAAGGGGCCAGAGGACACATTTTAGGTACAGAATGCTGCATCTGGTGAGGCAAACGAGAAGACTAATTTGGGTAGGGTTGCGGGATCCCTTTAATGCTCCCCCAATATTCAATTTGACCTTATTACAGTTGGACATAATTCCCTGAAAAAAAAGGGAGGGGGAAAATTTAGGCTGCTTCATAATGTCTTGTTTTCCAAATGGGCTCAGAGTAAACAATTTTCTTAGACCAGGCATATTGGTCAGTGCAATATGTGTCATTCGACTCTTCAGGCAAACTGATAAAGAGTTAAAGGTTAAAATTTATTTACAGCTTTTACCAAGATCCTAAACAGCTTACAATAAAACATACACAATTTAAAAAATATTGGACCTTTGGCCTTGATGGCCAAGGCCAGTATCTAGTTGGTTTTTATGCTGCTAACCATACATCCTGATTCCTTCAGATTCGGGCCGATTCAGTAAAGTCCGCGGGAGAGCGGGCGAATGCCCGCTCTCCCGGCGCGCACATAGGCCACTCTCCTGTGCGCATGATTCTGTATTTAAATGAGGCCCGGCAGTAAAAATGGGCAAAAGGAGGTGCTAGGGACCCTAGCCACGGGCTCGGGCGTCCGGTTTCCTAGCCACGGGCTTGGAAACCGGACGCCGGCAAAATTGAGCGGTCAGAGTCTATTTAATTTATTTAAGGCAGTAGTTAAGGATTTGGAATCCCTCTTGTTGAGGACAAAATGGAGGGTCCCACCCAGAGATCGATCTTTCTGGGTATTGAGCTAGATTTGGTAAAAATGGTGTCACAGTTGCCTGTGGATAAGGTCCAGAGGCTGTTCAAGGCAGTGTGGCATGCAATGAAGCTCAGAAAAATTAACCCTCAGGCAGGTCCAATCACTGATCGACCAGCTGAATCTTTGTATGCAGAATCATAAAGATAGGGAGGGTTTTCATCCATAGGCTAGCAGCAGCGACTTCATTATATCATTGTATCATTGTGGTAAGAACCTGAGGTTATGGATGGGGGACTTAGAGCTAATCTCTGTTGCCATGGGTTTTGTGTCTTCTTTCAAGGCGATGGTATGCAGAACCTCAGAACGATGCCATAGTATTGCCATTGAAAAGAATATAGCCTTTTATGAGCTGTTCCCCAGAGTGGTGGCACTGGTGTTGTGAGGCAAAAGATGAGCTATTGAGAGGATGTTTCGCTCAGACAATATGGCAGTAGTGTCAGCTATCAACAAGCAAACAGCAAAATGCCCAGTTTTAGTGGAATTAATGAGGTTGGTAGTTCTGTACGCACTACATTTGAATTTATCAATTAGTGTTAAACATATTCTGGGCATCACTATGAAATAGCTGATGCTTTGCCTCAATTTAAGTGGTCATTTCTTTAGATTATTGATGCCAGTAGCAGATGAACAAGGAACAAAGATGCTACCCAGCCTTTGGACCTTTAGGGATGCAATGTTGGGTGTATTATGACCAGGGCCCTGGCACCCAGCACCTGGTAAGGCTATTGAAGAGGATGGCTGGGAAGTTTCCAGGTTTGTTTCCCTCCTAGATGGTTATCCTTGCTACATGATCTGATTTTGTCAGATTTCCTGAGGCAATATAGGCTGGATGGCATGTACTTTTTGGACATCAGTATAGACATTCTATTATGAGCATATCAGAGGCAGTGTAGGCAGCTCTACACATCAGGAATTCATCTGCAACTCATGGGGTGAGCTAGGACAAGGAAAGGTGCTGTCTTATCTTGTGGCGAAAAATCCCTCAGATTCCAAGTTTGGCAGGACGGTAGCAGGACAGACGAATGTAAATTGGCATATCAATACCCTAAACCCTTCCCGAATTGGGCTAGAAGAGAAGAATGTAGCAAGTGAGAATGCCGCCCAGGTCAGTCTGGCAGGCTGTTAGCACAGAAAAATGTAAGCAGAAGAGCAGTTGGGTCAATCTGGTAGGCTGTGCGAATAAAGCGTTTGAAGCAATCATGGAGCAGTCATAGCTGGATTGGTCTGGCAGGCTATGCAAACCGGACAGGTGCAAGCAACGGACCATAATGACTGATTAGTATAATGAATTATTATACTTGTAGAAAACAAACCTTAGAAATTTAGATAGGATACATAAGATGTAATTGTACTTTAATCATAAATAAAGCTGTGGTCAGAATTCTTCCACACTCTTGATTCTCACTATATGCCATCTTAGGGTACAATGGAAAAAAGGAGAGAAGTGGGGCAGAGGTGGGTAGTAGGCAAACAATGCCATGCTGGGATGCCCATGTTAAGAATTCAGCTCAAGAAGATGTTTGCCTATCAGAGAAAACGTGTTCATGCTCTAGACCAAATGCCCACACCTTTAAGTTTTAAATAAAAATTAGGTACTGTACTCACAAAAAATGTAAATAGGATCAAACATATGATCACAATGCCTCAATCATAAAGTATACAACAATTCATTCAACTGCAAAATCTAATGCTAGATAATTTGTAGTAGGGTAGTCCCCAGGGTTAGTAAATACTGAATCAATTAGTGCCAATTAGAATGATTCATGTATCACATGGTCTAGGTTAACCAATTGCAAAAAACATAGTATCTGCAATGGAGGGAGCTTCCAGATATGACTAAATGTCTATGCTAGTGTTAAGGAACACTTGAACTCTTGAAAGGATGTCCAACTGAAAATGACCTCCCTCCTTATAAAGCCTCCATCCCCCAGTCTCAACCACCCTTTCTCAGTGCTCCTCATCCCCTCTCAGAGCTGCTCCCCCAGCTACAATTATTCCACCCCCTAATAGCTAAGCAGTTATCTTGTTAAAGTGCCCTGTTTAAAAATTGATCACCCCCAACTAGAATATCTAAAAAAGAAAGAAATGCTTGGGTTTTCACAATATATTACACATACTTTTAGCTGAATTAAAAAGAGGCTGGTCTGGGGCACAGAAGGCCTGACCTGGGAATCAAACCTAGATCCTCCATATGGTACTGTCACTGAGCCACCAGACTGGTCAAAAGCTCATTTTCATTGTGATTTAGAATTGGTTATAGATACAAGGTGTCTGTTCTCCTTTCTCTGGAGTACTACATCATTACTGGAAAATTAGAAGGCTGGACTTGCTATTTTTTTTTTTCAATGTATGTAATGAGCATTAGTATTTTTGGTTGTACTCTCTTGAACTTCTAATAGCAGAGATTCCATACAACTGACTAAAGATGAATAAATATTAAAGTCAATATTGAAAGTGTTTTTTCCAGCTTAGCCGAACCAACCGTGGCATTTTAAAATTCCACCAACATGACAGCTTCTGACATACAGGCCAATTCAGTAAAAGTCGCGAGAGAGCGGGCGCGCACATGCCACTCTCCCGTGCATGCAATTCAGGGGGGAAGAACATGCAAATTAGGGACCGCAGTAAAAAGAGGCGCTAGGGACACTACAGTGCCTCCTTTTTGACAGGAGCGGCGGCTGTCAGCGGGTTTGACAGCCAACGCTCAATTTTTCCGGCGTCGGTTCTCGAGCCCACTGACAGCTACGGGTTCGGAAAACGGACGCCGGCTAAATTGAGCGTCCGTCTTCCGACCCGCGGGCTGCCGGTCGATTTACATTTTTTATTTTTTTTTAATTTTGGGGCCTCCGACTTAATATCGCTATGATATTAAGTCAAAGGATGTACAGAAAAGCAGTTTTTTCTGCTTTTCTGTACACTTCCCCGGTGCTGGCCAAAATTAACGCCAGCCAAAAGCTGGCGTTAATTTCTGAAAGTAAAATGTGCAGCTTGGCTGCACATTTTACTTTCTGTATCGCACAGGAATAACTAATAGGGCCATCAACATGCATTTGCATGTTGCGGGTGCTATTAGTTTCGGGGGTCTTGGACGCACATTTTCGACGCGCTATTATCCCTTACTGTATAAGGGGTAAAGCTAGCGCGTCAAAAACGCACGTCCAAACCCGGGCTAACAGTGCACTCCACCGGAGCGCACTGTACTGTATCAGCCCGATAGACAGGTAAGTTGTTAGCCAGTTAAAATGTATCTGGCTATATCTGGGGCAAAGCATCATTATCCAACTAACCTTTAGATTCAGCGGCACACTTGCGCTATTGAATAACCCAACTAAATTAGCCAGCTACATTTATTTGGCTAACCTTGTGAGCCGCCAAGCAGCTGAAAATTGACATTTTTGTAACAATTCCTGAAGAAATCATCTTAAGTACGTACATTGTGGGATTAAGTTCAAATGGAAATGAATAAATTGAAATATAGGCATGATTGCTGGTATTTAATAAACAGGCCTAAATAAATGGAATTATTTTAAGCTTCTCTGTCGCAACCTTGTTAATGTTCCCCTTTACTTTTACTTTCTAGATTTAAAGTCCATCTGTGATTGTTGTCAAAGTCAGCCTTCTGGACTATGATGAATTCCAGTATATTCCATGAAACACTGGATAATGAAACTCTGAAGATGCTTCGAAACGATGCTATTTCAATCACTTTGCCAGTAGTGTATTCATTGGTGGTTTTTATAAATCTCCCTGGCAATGCATTCTCACTTTGGCTTCTGTTCTTTCATACTAAACCCAAAACACCCTCTGTCATCTTCATGATCAACCTCAGTATCACAGACATCGCAGTTGGTATTTTTCTCCCATTCCAGATTGCCTACCACATCAACAATAATCACTGGATCTTTGGAAGTTACCTTTGCAACCTGGTGACAGTGTCATTCTATGCTAATATGTACTCTTCCATACTCACTATGACTTTTATCAGTGTAGAGCGCTACTTGGGAGTAGTCCACCCCATGACATCAGTCAAGTGGAGGAGAAGCAGATATGCAGTTGCAACCTGTATGGGTATGTGGGCCATCTTACTAATTGTTCTGTACCCATTGGAGAGTACAGATTTGACTTTCGAAGTGAAAAGCCTAGGGATCATAACCTGCTTTGATGTTCTCAAATGGAGCATGCTCCCGACCATTCATGCATGGGCAGCTTTTCTTATCACATTGTTTGTTTTTCTTTTCCTGATTCCATTCATTGTCACAGTAGCTTGCTACATTGGCATTATTCGGAAATTGATCCAAACCTCCAACAGGTATGGCAATGGGCAGAAGAGAAGATCAATTCACCTTGCTGCTATAGTTCTCTTGGTGTTCATCACTTGCTTTACTCCCAATAATTGTATTCTTCTTCTGCATACAGTTAGCCGTCTCTTTTACCATAAGAGTTACTACCCTGCATACAAGCTCTCACTCACCATCAGTTGTCTAAGCAGTTGCCTGGATCCGTTCATCTACTATTTTGCTTCCAAAGAGTTTTACCAAAAGTTCAAGCAGCTAGTAGTTCGAAAGTCATTATATAGTGAAGCCACAGAAGCAAGAAGAGATAGCTTATTCTCTGCCCGATCAATGTCAGCAAGGTCAATGACATTCTCGAGTGGACATGGGGAAGGATTAGAGACAGGAAAAAACTCTCTCATCCATCGACAACAAAGTATTTTGTAATTTGAGTATCCATCTCAGGTGCCAAAAGGCATTATAAGGGTCTTGGGGATTGGAAGGATGTAAAAGAATGTTTACTGAGGAAAGAGGATAGCCTCAATGTACAGGCAGTGGTAAACTTTGAAGAAAGAGTCGGAAAGGCTTCATCTCAAAGGTCATCTCTCCACCATAACTGCAAAGAATGATCTCCCCTGAAGAAATTTGCTGATCATGTTAGTCAAGCTCCAAATCAAACAAATGCATAAAGAGCCAGTCGGTAAGGAGCAGAGAGCATGAACAAAAGTCAAAGACACCAATAGATTATGGATTTGGTTGGGAAAAAAATGATCAAAGAATAACTAACAATGTGAAATGGATGGCATGGGGTACTAAGAAAGAAAAACTTAGGAGCATACAAAATTTGTTACTATGACTTTTTCAAAGGAGTGTAATTTGCAAAAGATAAACCCTAAAGACAATCAGTGTAGGAGTATTAAAGGAAAATGTTCACTGGTCATAATTTACAAGCAATGTTAGGCTGATTGTAAAGTGGTAGTGTCCATGTGTCTTTTATTTGAATGAAGAAAAAATGGTTACTTCATGTGCACACATTTGATATAATATTAGAGTACTTCATACATCTGAATACAGCCTAATGTAACCATGGTAAACAAAACTGTCATCTGTATAGTGTGCAATATTTCAAAAGTATTTACAGCAAATAGCAATTTAATGCTAAGTCGTTAATTCTGGAACCATTTAATCTGCTTCTGAATTCCTGGAAGCGGTCATATTCACAACAGAGTCACACAGTGCCTCAAGCGAAATGGGACCTGATTGGTTCCTGCATTCGGTGAGTTCATCTATGGCACAATAGCTCATTTGGGCATAAGATAACGCATGCCTCTCACGAACACAGTGATGGCTGCTGCAGGGCTGCTGAAAGAATTCTAAAATGATTGTATAGTAACCCTTTTTTTTTTTTTTCAGTTGATCCAGGGCCGTTATATAACTGCTTCTCACGCATGCCTTTGAAATACTGCACTATTCACAAGGGGCACAGTTTCCCTTTAACCATTAGAAAATCTCTGGCGCACAATTTGTTCTGTTTGGGAGTTTTATTTTAATTCATGTTAAATTATCAGGCCCATTCCAACCCCCACCCCAACCTGAGAGACAAGGAGAAAGGCCAGTATAAAGGCAGCTCACCAATGTCACACCAGTGCTGAAAGCTGGGGATTTTCCTGCTCACCTGCAGTGCTGACAAAGAAGCAGAAGCTTTGGAACACTGATGCACTACAGCTGCTGGTATTTGTCACTTGCTCTTTCTTATGGGAGATGTAGATTTCTAATGCTTGATGCTCCTTTCAGCTTTTTCACATCCAGGAGCCCATGTACTAAGGGGATGTGAACTTTGCGCAGGTGGCTTCATACATAAAATTGTCGAGCAATGAGAGTTATTTGCGACAAGTTACTCACAAAGCAGTCTTTGCAAAGTTCATTTCCCTCACAAAGAGTAACATTTCATGTCTAGTATTGCACACTCAAAATTGTATTCAAATTCATAGTTAATGAGCTTTTGTGATGCAAAATATGCAAAGCAGCTCATTGGCTATGAGCGTGAGGGGAAACTGCATGCAAAATCTGGCTTCACAAGCCAGATTTTGCAAAAGAAATAACCCCACATCTGTGAAGTCTGGTTATTTCAGTGGTGAAACTTCACATGGCTCATTTCTAATCCTGCCCCGAACTGTATGCTGTTTTATTTTTTTGACTGGGATGATTATTCCAATCCTGGTAGAAAATCAGCATATGCAATGTACTAAAATGTGTCCTAAATTTAGCATACTTTAATACATTTCCCTCTTACTGTTTTACAGAGAGGTGGAAGAAACAAGTAAGTCAGCAGTGCTATTCCATATTTTCTGAGGAATGCTTGTTGAGCTTCTGAATGTCATCCCCAGTATGTAGGGTGCTAGTATCTTCCTCTCTCTCATTTCATTACCATTTGTTCTTGCCTCACATTGGCCGAGTCCTGCTTTTCAGTCCAGTGGGAAAACACCAGCAGCGCTTAGCAAACAAAAGAGAAAAACAGCTACCTAAGATTTATTCTATTAACTTGAAATAGAAATTAAAACCTTTTATTTCCAGGGGGATTATTTTTCTAATCAGTTACAGCAGAACTTCTGAAATTTGATCAGAAATATTAGTGATTCTGATTGAGGAAGGGTCTTTTTTTTTTTCAAATTGCCCACAGAGGACGTTGGGTATTTTTTTTTTTGCCCACAGACTTTAGATTGCCAAAGCAGATTTATGTGCATCAATTCGCTTTGAGAATTCGCCGCTATGCGCAGAATCCAGGTCGGCGTACATGCACACAAAGTTACATCTGCTGGAGAGCTAGTGTACTTTGGTGGGTGTGGATTTATATGCATTTGAACATTGAAAGTGTATGTGTAAATCCTTCCCCTGCACCCAGAATGCTCATTTCCTCTACATATAAAAGCCTAATCATGTTCCATACATATTTTTTTAGCACATAAACCCCCAAAAGAATTCTCAAATGGCGATTCGTGTGCAAAAAGCAGGATTTCTGCCTGTAAATCCTTTTGAAAATCAGGTTCTAAATGTCTTAATTGGTAATGGCTACTGCTGGTTGGCCAGGGCTGTGCATTGCATTTACATGAACTGCACCCCCTCATAAATGATTGCATTTTACTTTCAGCTCATAATAACACAGAATTCAGCCCTTCAGAAATTCACCATGACAAAAGGGAAGCTGGGCTGAGAGCTATTTTCCACTGTTATGGAAACCATGGATTTAGTCATCAGGTAGGGCCATGATTTCCAATTTCCCAAAGATACTGTACCAGATAGAAAATAGACGCAAGCCCTAAGGATCTGATCTAAACTTTCCTTCCGTTTGTGTAGCAGAGTCAGTACTGTACATGATGAGGGAAAGCGGATATCAGCGGCTCCTCATAGGGATGGGGTTGGGACAAAGATTGTGTTGTTCATGAGATTGTGTGGCCACATAGATCCTGTCTCCAGATGTCGTCATATCTAAAGAATGGACCTATGAGGTCTCAATAGCTCGTGTAGAATATCGTCCTTGGGTATTACTTATGTCTGGCCTATATGAAAGGCATCGTAATCTGCAAAGGTTTCCAGACTGCCATGCAGAGGAGGTGTGGCCGAAACACCACAGGCAAACAAATGTCTCTGTGGCTGGATGAACTTTCACATGTGTAGCAAGACTTTACAAACTAAGCAGCATTAAAAATGGGCTTCCATTTGAACAGCTTTAACTTGTTCAGTTCTGTTTTCTTGACTGGGGCAAAGGTTTTCGAATGTTAGTACTTTGAAAGGCTCTTCTTTTAACAACCGTGAGCGTCACAATAAAGAAAAGCAAACAATCTAATTATGCATCTTCATGAAGGCCATCCTTGGTGGGGTTAGATGGACAAGCGGGTACATGGGGGCTACAGAATAAAGGTTTTGTAGGTTAGGAAGATGTTAAACAGCTACATCAAATTGCTAGACGGAACATAGCTGGTCTATTACTACTCTTGGCCAGAGTACACCGCATTTGGTGTGCAGATATTTTTAGTTGCTGTGATTGTGAATGCTAATTTTCAAACAGAATTACTGTATGTTATAGTCAACAGAAATGTTAAGCTCTGGTTTTCTAATCAACCAATTTCTTTTTGTATGGGCTCAGTCTCTAAAATACCTTCCCATGAAAGATATTGGAAATTTGTTAACTACCTGGGCTCGAGTTTGCCGCAGGCCCCTATGTAGCATTTTGACTGTACTCAGAACAATACGGAGCAAAATTAGGATAGCAAATAGCACAGACTGAACTGATTTGCATTTCTAAGCATAGACAGATCTTGCTGTCTTTGTATTTTAAGAGTTTTGTTATTTGCTCATTCTTCACACAAAAGCATTTAGATGGGTCCTAAATGACTCTACTCTCATGGTGCAAAGTGAAAGAGGAAAATGCTGTTTTCTTTATGGATATTTGGATATTTCCATCCTAAAAAAATTCTACTGACTGGCTCCCCAAAAAATGAAAACGGGGACCAAACAGAAACAATAGTTGTGTTTGGTAATGGAGATTATGCTGCACCATAATGTTAATATTGTTCCTACATAATCCAGAGGTTAAATTAACAATGTGAATGGAAAAATGTAAGAACGTTCTTGTTTCACTATCCATTTGTATACTGTATGTGTGTATAAAGATGGATACTTGTGTGTATAATATATATGGTCCTTTTTTGTTGGCAGTCCACAAAAACAAGCCGCATGCTGAGTGCTGTTTTATTTCAGGAAGACAGACTGTTTATTTTTCTGTCACACAAGGCAAATGATGTGGTTGGGTATGGTGAGGAGGTGAAAGTTGTCGTGGTACCATAGTCCTTATATGAGATCAGTGCTTAAATGTCTGCAGCTCACTGTGAGCAATAGTAGATGATCTGGATTATGCAGTACTATCATGTCCATTCCAGCCTAAATAAACTCATACAGGGAAAATTCTGCTGTTTTTATGGGTTGTTTTTTTTTTTGTGACAGCAAAATAAGATCAGCTGCCTTCCAAAGGACCTTCCCTGGTAAAAAAAAAAAAAAAAAGACTATCATATCTGCCTGCTTTTGTTTTCCCAGCAGAAAGTGATAACCCATATGTAGGGCCCTTCTTTTTTGTTTTTTCCCCAGGAATTTATCAGGGTTTATTATGACAGGAACAAAAACAGGAGAAAATCAGAGGAAAAATATGACTCGTTATTTTCTAGGTAACTATGGGAGTTTATTTTGGTGGACGCCCCTGAAAATCTCCCTCCCCTGCCTCCCCCCACATTGGAACAGCATTCCTCCTCACTAGTGGTGGCTCCAGACGTCTCCTCTCTCCTTCGGCAGCAGGCTTTACCCAAGCTCCCGCGCTCTGCAGCACTGCCTTTCTTCTGCTTTTGTGCAGGGCCGGGGAGCCTGCCGGGAAGGGCTTCTGGTGCGCGCGGCCCGCTTCAAAGGCTGCACTGGTGGCACCAAGAAGCAGGGCACTTTGGCAGCTTGGGGAAGGAGGAGGAGGGCGGGACTTAAAATGCTGCAGGTGCTGTGGCCTACACTGGCTTCCAGCAAAAGCCTGCAGCTCTGAGCTGCTCCTCAGTCTAATATTAGTGTGAAAATCGGTTTAAACCGATTGTCGCTTTTAGAGAATTCCGTGAATGTACGGGTGAAAATTGGTTTAAATGAAAACAAAGGACCTGTACCCATATCTTTTTCTGAGTTATTCAACAGTGCTTCAAGTGTTAAGGAAGGTCTTTATCAGTCTCACCACACATTATTATGAACAAAAGCAAAAAAAAAAAAAAAAAATTATATATATATATATATATATATATTTATATAGTGAAACCTAGGGATAGCATTGATTATGGGCTTGGTTAATGTGTGAGCCCACAGTTTTATGGTAACCTCTTTTTGGAGCAACATTCTTCAACACTGAAATAATGTGATGAACTTGGAAAGAAATATGGGATTACGAAATTGTTTTCAGAGTTACTTGCCTTAACAGCAGCAGCAGCAGGAAAGAAGAGGCAGCCAGTCAAAGTTAACCCTAATTGCAACATCTTAGGCACCCTGGAATTTTAGGTTTAGATTTTAAAATGGCTGCGTGCAAATGATTTCTTGTACTGTTACAAGCACCCGAAATGCAAGTGCTGAATCCATCAGCAACTGAAGAACTCAAAGAGGAGTGGAGTCCTTCTTCTGGTCATGTGACAAAATATGTTTTTCCGCAGCACCAGGAAAGATCTATAAAGGGCTCAGTCAGTTTTTCTCACGAATAGGCTTGACACCCTACTGAAAAGCATTTTCTCAATATACTTAAGGTTCAGGTACCAGCCCAGCCTCCCCAGTGCTGGTCTGCACTGTGGGCGGCTGGGCCAGGCTGGTGACTTCAGGTTTGAGTATGTAGAGTTTGTCAACTCACACCCTTTCATCTGGACAGCCTGAGCCAATCCAGGCGTTACACCCCCCCCACACACACACACACTTCATCTATGGCCCTGTCCTCGTGCTTTACCTGCAAGTTCATACATGGAGCACACTAACGCCAGGACTAGCTCATCTTGTTCAGGATGGCACGCAGCCAGGTAATAACCCTATCTGCTGGTAAAAATACACAGAGTCTGATTTGTCAGAGGCTTTCTCCTATTCTCTGCCTTGGGGGAAAGACCTTGGATGCATCAAATGTCTAGTGCAGCCCTGGGGATGCCAGGGACTATATCCTTCCACTCAGGTGTCCTGGAAGCTTACTCTGCTTGAAGGAAGAGGGAACTGTAATGCCCGCTGCATGATTCTGAATCATATTGGCAGAGGTTGAATCAGGCAGCCCCGAGTACTAATTTCATACAACCGCTTGTCCTCATTCTGGAGGGGACTGCTCTGGAAAGCACCTAGAATAATGAGTGCAGGGTGGGTGAAAATTTGATTAAAAGAAAGTTCTAGCCGGACCCCCTTGCGCTGCATCAGAGTAGGTCAAAGGGCAATTATGTCACAGTGACTAATGGATCTAGTCCGGCTGCATGGAGTATTAAACCAATTATCAGGACTTTTGAGTTTTGAGCTGCTAAACTAATTGTATCCTGTTTAAAACACACACTGCATGCCATGAGTACAATAGGATGTCGCCATGCTTTTATGGCTGTAAAACTGTACTCTGATGTTGTCAATAGTAGAAACCATGTTATTATTTTAATAAACATACAAGGAGAGCGGAGTAAAGAGCACTCACATGTAGAAATATAGCAACAAAGTATTAATGTGCGGCAAATAACTTAGGCTGAACAATACCACTTGAAACAACATGTTAAATATTTAATGTGTGCACGCAACAATAGTGCACCAAATTTAAATCAAACTATTAGGATGAGTAATCACAGAAAGCCCCGACACGGCCGTGTTTCGCATCAGGCTGCGTCAGGGGGATCAATTCCAAAAGTCTAAAAGCAATTTACATACAGTTATTGTACAGGGAGGCGGACACACTAATCTCCCCCTCCCCCCCTTTGCCCTACTCTTCACCCGCCGTTTACCCTTCATACCAGTACTTTTTTGAGCACCCTGCTTTGTTGAGTTCTCTTGGTTCCTCATGTTTTATGTTGTTTAAATACTTGCTGATTAGTGTGTCCGCCTCCCTGTACAATAACTGTATGTAAATTGCTTTTAGACTTTTGGAATTGATCCCCCTGACGCAGCCTGACGCGAAACACGGCCGTGTCGGGGCTTTCTGTGATTACTCATCCTAATAGTTTGATTTAAATTTGGTGCACTATTGTTGCGTGCACACATTAAATATTTAACATTTTGTTTCAAGTGGTATTGTTCAGCCCAAGTTATTTGCCGCACATTAATACTTTGTTGCTATTATTTTAATAAACCCAGAAAAATGTCGATTTCATGACTCCCATTTGCTTGAGTGTATTAGATAGCATATTTATTTCTAAAGTTAGCAATAATGAGCAGAAAGGTAAGTTGTGTGTGATGTGGTGAGGGATGTGTGTTCCTTTGTGCCCTAAAAACCTCAGGAGAAGCAGTAAAGCAGCTGCAGGGAGCGACTGCTTAGTATTGCAATGAGGCTACAGGGACAGGGCTTAACCCTGTGATTTCTCCTCCACCAGAAAGCTGCTGTATTGCTGGGTTCATAACATTTCAGTCACATGCGATTTCTGTATGCAAATACAGCCAGGGATTAAAGTTTTGTTCTCAAGGACATAGAAACATGATAGCAGGAAAGAAAAATCACAGGAAAAGCAATGAACATTTTGCTGCAGTTTTCATCTTACATGTGTACTGTTTTCTTAGAAACATGGCGGCAGAAAAAGACCATATGGCCCGTCCAGTCAGCCCATCCGTCCAATTTATCTAGCCTTAAGAATTCCCATCACTTCCTCAGAGATCCCCTGTATTTATCCCATGCTTTCCTGAACTCAGATACCGTTTATGTCTCCATTATCTCCATGGGGAGGCCGTTCCATGCATCCACCACTCTCTCTGTAAAGAAATATTTCCTCATATTACTTCTTTCACTCTCATCCCATGACCTCTTGTTCTAGAGCAGGGCTTCCCAAACCTGTCCTGGGGACCCAATAGCCAGTTGGGTTTTCAGAATATCCACAATAAATATGCATGAGATAAATTTGCATACCATGGAGGCTTAGTATATGCAAATTTATCTCATGCCTTACCTCTAGGGTGATGTATAAAGATTGACATTAAAGCTAAGTACCGGTCATTTTTGGCTCCTAGCTAGGGGCAAATATACTGCTTTACAAAGGTCTCCCTGCCCCGTTGACTTTTCAAAGTAAAAATTGGAAATAAATATACATTAAAAAAAATGATGTTTGACTCCGAGTGAGCATAATAATGAAATTAAAATAAAGTTGGACCAGAGGTCCATCAGCTTGGTGTGACTGGCAAGCTGAGGTCATGAAGGTCCTACAAATTACCTGTTAAAAAATTTAAAAAAGTACACTACTGGGGTTTTTTGTGATATTGGTTACCTCTAGAGTATACATTTTTAGATCTTTAAGTCTATCCCCATCTACTCTAGAACAAAGCCCACTGACCATTTTGGTAGCCACCCTCTGGAAAGTCTCCATCCTGTTTATATCCTTTTGAAGGTGCAGTCTCCAGAATTGTACAAAGTGAGCTCTAAAAAGGGACTTATACAGGGGCAGTGTATTACCTCCCTATGGGCCTGATTCAATAAGGCTTTTCTCCCATTTTGTGTCAATGGGAAAAACCCTTAGTGTATCAGGCACTATGTTTAGCTTTTTTTCAGAAAGATGCTTGGTTGCATAAGGAAAGGAATGGTCGGCAGAAAAAAAGGAGGTGATATTGCCCCTGTATAGGTCCCTGGTGAGAACTCATGATAAAAGCCATATATATATATTTTTTTTTGTTTGCTTGTTTTGTAATTAAAATATGCATTTACTGGTGCATGGTGTACCAAACCAAACTGATCAACTGCAACCTAATGATTATAAACCGTCAGCAATCATGGTCTTTTATTAATAGTTGCTTGTCAGGATGCATAATGTCCCATAATGTCAGCTCTCGGATGCCTTTCTAGCAGTCAGGAAGGCTTTTGCAACTTTCAGAAAGTTTGCATAACCGGATTTAGTTTCATACTGTTGGTAGGAAAATGTCCACAAAGTAGAGATGTGAATCGTGTCCTCGATCGTCTTAACGATCGATTTCGGCTGGGAGGGGGAGGGAATCGTATTGTTGCCGTTTGGGGGGGTAAAATATCGTGAAAAATCGTTAAATCGTGAGCCGGCACATTAAAACCTCCTAAAACCCACCCCTGACCCTTTAAATTAAATCTCCCACCCTCCCGAACCCCCCCCAAATGACTTAAATAACCTGGGTGTCCAGCGGCGGTCCGGAACGGGCTCCTGCTATTGAATCTTGTTGTCTTCAGCCGGCGCCATTTTCCAAAATGGCGCCGAAAAATGGCGGCGGCCATAGAACAACACGATTCCACGGCAGGAGGTCCTTCCGGACCCCCGCTGGACTTTTGGCAAGATGTTTAAAATCATGAGAGGTCTAGAACAGGTAGATGTGAATCGGTTATTTACGCTTTCAGATAATAGAAAGACTACGGGGCACTCCATGAAGTTAGCATGGGGCACATTTAAAACTAATCGGAGAATGTTCTTTTTCACTCAGTGCACAATTAAACTCTGGAATTTGTTGCCAGAGGATGTGGTTAGTGCAGTTAGTGTAGCTGTGTTTAAAAAAGGATTGGATAAGTTCTTGGAGGAGAAGTCCATTACCTGCTATTAATTAAGTTGACTTAGAAAATAGCCACTGCTATTACTAGCAACAGTAACATGGAATAGACTTGTTTTTGGGTACTTGCCAGGTTCTTATGGCCTGGATTGGCCACTGTTGGAAACGGGATGGTAGGCTTGATGGACCCTTGGCCTGACCCAGTTTGGCAATTTCTTATGTTCTTATGTTCTGGGTCAGGCCAAGGGTCCATCAAGCCCAGCATCCCATTTCCAACAATGGCCAATCCAGGTTACAAGTACCTGGCAAATACCCAATCATTAAACAGATCCCATGCTACTAATGCCGGTAATAAGCAGTGGCTATTCCTTAAGTCAACTTGAATAATAGCAGTTTATGGATTTCTCCAGGAACTTGTCCACATTTTTTTTTAACTAGCTAACACCAACTGGCTTAACTACATCCTCTGGCAATGAATTCCAGAGCAGAATTTTGCATTCAGTGAAAAATCATTTTTACCGATTTGTTTTAAATGTGTTGCTTGCTAATTCATGGAGTGTACCCTAGTCAGGGCCAGCGCATCCATTAGGCGAACTTCAGCGGTCGCCTAGGGCGCCGAGCCGTAGGGGACGCCGAAGAGCAGCCACATGGTGCCACAAGCAGGGCCTATCCCGCTCGCAGCAAAGAGAAATAGAGACTGTGTACTTTCTCAAATTCAGATTCTGCCCTTGTCTCCACTGCTTGTTCTTGCATCTACCACCCTTTCTGTAAAGACATATTTCCTACCTCCTTTCACCCTCATCCCATGACCCCTAGTTCCACAGCCTCCTTTCCATTGAAAGAGGTCTGCCTCCTGTGAGTTGATGTCTTGGGGGTATTTAGAGTTTTCTATCATATCTTCGCTGTCCTGGCATTCTTCTAGGGAAAGGATCTCTAAATTATGGCCCACGAGTCATGTCTGGCCTGCAAAGCAAGTTTTTCTGGTCCTCCACTGCCCAAAGTGCCCATGGCAGGGCAATCCTAACGTTAGCTGAATAAATCTTACAAAAGAAAACAAGGAGATGAGCTGGCCCTTCCTGGTCCTAACGTCATAATTCTTAAGAGTGGCAGCAGCCCCCTTCTGATGCCAATTTTAAAACTTAAACAGCGGCAATCAGCTCCACGCCCCATCTCAATACAAAAATAAGACCCTCCCCTCCAAATCCCAGCCCCCAACCAGGACCCCCCAGAGGTCACTAAAATGCAGAGCAGGAGGAGCACAGCCTCCTACCTCCTTCCATTCTCTTAATTCACAAACGCCCACAGCTCTGCTCCAGACACCTATCTATTAATTTTGCCTCAGTTGTTTTGTGATTGGCCCTTCATTGACAGCTGAAGGAGCAATCCCTGTTCAGAATTCAGTTCTGAATGGGGAGTAGTTCTTCACTGTCAGTTGACAGCATAGCTGCACACAGCCATTTCTAAATATTAAATTGGATTTATATTTCAAAAAAGTTGAAGAAAGACAAAATTTAGAGGTTACGTGGACTTCCTTCATTTTCAGGTCTGTTAGTTGATCTGCAGTGTGAATACATTATCAAAGAAGACACTTCCACCTACAAAACAAGGGCTGCAGCGGCAGCCAAATAGCAGACGGTAACTGAATAAATGGAAAAGTCTATACCTTGAGCTGTGTGGCTGGGAGGAACAGAGAAGCCTTTCTGCTATGATTAGACTCACGTAAGGTGTTGCTGACCAGATGCGAAGCACACCAAAAGCAGATTGCAATCGAGGCATTAGTGGGAAGTACCAGTACATACAGAGATAGATAAATAGTTACATTGATTGTCTTATAGTTAAAGGACTTTTGTCATTGAGACAGATTGGGAGAATCTATTCAAAACAGCATCTTTAGGGCTGGCCTGGCGGCTCAGTACGAGAGCTGCACACTGCCACATGGGAGACCTGGATCCAATTTCTGAGCTTAAGCTTATGCGGGCAGGGGCACAGGAGTGTCTCATCCTTGTTTAAATGGTGACACCAGTGGTCAGGCTGCAGGCATGCCAGGTTCTGGACGGAGTCAAGGTATTTGCCCGAGGACTCTTGCTGTGATGATACATGGGAGGAGAAGGGTTATGGAAAGAAATGGGGAAAATCCCCAGGTACTTGCAAATGAAGATTCATTGTACCTTAGCTCAGTAGAGATCAGTTCCAACTGAGCTAGAAGCTCAAAAGATTGGGAGGAAACTGCAGGATCGTTACAAAAGCCCTAAAACTTTAAGAAACAATGCGCGCTTTGTCTTCTTTGTATGGCTGTGATTTAATTTGCAACAATCTGTACATAGATCACTATCCAAGTTTGCGATCCAATTCATTGCATCAGCAAATAGTTGAATATCAGTAAGATTACCCTTAAACAAGGGCTTAGGGCTAAAGGACTATGTGCGATTTATGGTTTCAGCCAGTGGTCCGCAGTCACAAACTGGGCTGCTTCTCAGTTTCCATTGGAAGAGTTTCTGGGTGCATATGCCATACGCTGTATTGCTGTTTTTAAACAAACGTAGGGCCTGCTTTACTAAGGCTTTTTTCCCATTCTGTGTCTATGGGAAAAATGCTTAGTAAATGACTCCTCTTATATTGTAAGCCCTTCGGGTATAGGGAAATACCTATAATACCTGAATTTAATCTGCTTTGAAGTGTTAAAAATCGTAAATAAATAAAACATGCATGCACTCTTTTACTTAAAGGATATTTCTGCTTCTCTTCACACATTACTAATGCAAAGCCAAAACAAAAGTTAAGAAAATTGGAATAGTATAGAAGATTTATTTTTCTGCTTCAGGAGTTGCAATGCATTTATACAACAAGCCTTGCAAATTGGAGCCTGCATAATCATTTAAGTGAAGTCAAGTCATACACTGCCCTCATGTGGTGCAATGAATGAATGTTATAAACAGATTTATACCAATGAGCAGGGTATTGTATATAGCCAACAAGCAAAAGAAGAGCTGGCACATGCCAACAGGTTGCACTAACGGCCAAAATAGTGTTAATATTGTATGTGATATTATTCTAAACTATGAAAATGGTACTGCCACACAATTAGTCCCCAGTGATAGCTCAACAGAACTGTACCGATCCGGTTACTTCAGCAACACAATTTTGTCATAAAAGGGTTTATTTTTACTTATTTTATTTAAGCATTTTATATACCGCCGTTCCAAAATGAAGATCACAACAGTTTACAATATCATCATTCATATTCTTGGTCAATAATCACATACTGTGTGTTAACATTCACATTCTAGGTTAACACTGTAATAAATACATGTTCTGGCTCATATTCATACATATTCTAGGACTTCATGAACATAAGGAGTTAATCTAGTTCATATTTGTCCATTGTTGGTCAACCCAATGCTAAATATAGATTCTAGTTCTACTAACAGTACACTTTACAACGCTCATTGCTTATTGCACTCTCCACTAACATTGTTTCTGGTACCGACATTGAAATTATTCTTCCTTTGCATCCTTTGACCAGCCTCCATTGCCATAGCTGAAATAAAAAAAAAAATCTGTTGACACAGAATCTTTTCTTTTTAAATCTCTTTTACTAATAATAAACACACTTTTGAGATTAGTAAGTGAACGGAGAAAAAAAAACATACTGCAAATGGTTCAAAATCAAATCAATGTTTTCTTGCTGCAGAAACAAACTTGGTCTTCTCAGTGATGGCAATTGGCAGATTTAGTTCTTGCAACCATTCCCCCCGCCTCTCCCCGTAAGGGGGGGGTCACACTTCAGAGGCTGTGGAGCACTGATCCACTCAATTCAGCCCCTGGAAAACCAAGCACAGATTCCTGCTGCGGAGAGCAGGATCACCTATGGGGCTTAAGGGATCACCAACAAAAAAATATAGTCCACACAAAAAAATGTGTTCCGAACAACAAAAAGAAGAATTATTTAGAATTGAAATTCCAAAAGTTCAGAAAAAGGCTTGTAAGGATCAGCAAATGGTCCACAGTCCAAAAACTAAAATCACAACCTCTTACATAGTTCACAAAAGATTAAAAAGGCAGTTACTCACTTCTTATGTTGCTTAACATTCTTCACAGATTCTTCTTCTTGAGAGTCCCCCTTTCAGATTCCCATCAAAATTAGTATTTCATTTCAAGTCTCCATGAAACATGGAAAAAAACCCTTTTTGCCTTCACACATAACTCTGGCTGCAGGCTTCCACAGGCAGATGGTGACCCCGTTGGACAAGGGGGTTCATATTCATAATCCTCTTAGAGGGCCCTTAGCCCTCGCCAGCAGATCAGAAAAATCCAGCTCTGCAGTTACAGCTCCTCTCCCCTCTAGCTTCTCCAGAACGCAAGACTCCTGTAACATGTTCTCCTAGGATTCATTAAGCCATCTTTTATACACCTCCAAAACCCATCCTGTTTGGGGGAAGGACCCTCCTATCATTCACGCTCTCCTACACACCCCTTTGGGCCTCCCATTGCTGGAAAGTTCTTGTTAGATCCTAATAGTAAAGGCCAGACACCCTTACATGCTGCTATAAACATATTGAGCAGGCATGACCATCGCAACAAAATGTCATTCTTTTTCTCTTACTTGAAATAAATAGAGACTAAAAATATGAGTGCAGTGAAGTGCCTGAAAGAAAGTCAATGAAAAGGAAAACGGGATTTAAAATGAAGTTGTGGTTAGTTTTGTGCATTCAGCATACTCATACAATCTTTAACACGGGACGACTATGGACAGGTCAAGAGAGCTTGATCTTATTGGAGATTTGCAGTTCCCCCATCAGCTCCATAGCAGGACGTAACAAGTGCAAGGGATCCAGTCATTACATAAATATATACTGCTAAATATTTTTAGTTATATGATTTTAAGTATGTCATCAGTTAATTTCCTTATGTGATGGTGTTTCACCATTTTAAATGACAATGTACAGGTGCACTTTATTTCGCAAGCAGGCTCCAACATTTTCATGATTTCCTATTTTGAATTGAACGTGTCTCTCCGTAGCATCTGTCCTCAGGCTGCTGCTGCAGAGAACTAGAGCTCTTGCCAACCAGACCAGTCATAGCCGAGAGGGCAGTCATAGCAGTCTTCACACTTCTAAAAATAAATATCCTTCATTGCTGTGCTTCATAAACATAACTTTCAAAACTGCATAAACTGGGGGAAGTAACAGATTTGTACTTGAAATTTAAATTAGAAGAAAAATGGTCATTAATATCCTAAATTGTCAACTAAGATGTTGAATTGCAAAAAAAATGTGATAAAGCTTTTATTTATTTAGCTTGCTGGTAAGGCAAAGCAAGTTACATCTCATACCTGAGCGCATCTCCCTGCCTCAGAAGGCTTACAATCTAAGCTTGTACATGAGGAAGAGGTCACAAGCAGTGTCAAGCTTGTGTGGTTCTTAGCCTACTGCTCTAACCATTAGGCTAGTCCTCTGCCTATGGACAGCTTGCTCATTATCCAATGCTCCTCCACTTTGTACTGTCGCCCTGTTATTTTCATAACTGAAGGCAGACTTGCCCAAAAGTTGAACAGTTTCACCATCGATCTTGGGAAAGCTGATCTTTGACCGGGTCCTGCTCAGGTTGCTCCTGCACTGGTAACTGGCGGAGTCTGCGCTCTTTCCGGTCGGTCGTCAGCTCCATAGACTTAACATTAAGTATGAGAGCCCACAGTACAAGTTGGTCTTTATTTTTCTTAC
Source organism: Rhinatrema bivittatum (assembly GCF_901001135.1). NCBI lineage: Eukaryota > Metazoa > Chordata > Amphibia > Gymnophiona > Rhinatrematidae > Rhinatrema > Rhinatrema bivittatum. Next base: position 243,431,654 of record NC_042619.1, on the reverse strand, counting down.
AGGAGAGACCTCTTGCTGATATCGTTAGTAACGATGTTACTGTAAATGCATGCTATGTTCACTTATAATAGGCAGTTGTGATTTTGCAGACAGCGTCTGTTTTAAAATCAGTCTTTCATGGACTGAAGGGATGACTTAGATTTATTAACGTGGTGCTGCAGTAATAGGAAACAGGCTTCTAATGGTATTGCAGGCACAAGATGCCCACAGTGACTTGGGGGTTGTTACAAATTAAAAGCCTCTAAACCTGCAAAATTCCTGGGCTGCATTCAAGTATCTGGAGATTGTTGACCTGCGATATTATTCCTCACACTGCAACACAACAAATGACAGCATAAAAAGACCATCCGCCTCATGTTGGAGTCATTTTTTGTTACTTTTGCTGAGGATGTATATAGAGGTTAGGCCGTATGGATTCAGAGTTCTCAGCCAGGCAAGGACTAGACTGAAGGCCACAGGCCAACCTCTGATTGAACTCCTATTTACTGTTTTGCACTGTGAAATGCTTATGAACAGGCAAGAGTCTGTTTATTTTAGTTATTCCAGTAGGTCTATGATAAGAAAGCAAGCAATTAACTTATACTAAAGCCTGTGAGAGAGTGAAAGCCACACAGCTGCACCTGAGATTGATAAGAACTTAGAGGGCAGGAACATCACTGCTTTTCCCCAACCATTTTAGTGTCTAAGTAAAAATAATAGTGAGAGAGGGAGTGCGAGCCTCCAGACGTGATAGCATAGGCTGATCCTTTGGAAACATGTAAGCTTTTTATATCTATGTAGCAATTGTTATTATCTATCATTACTTCTGAATGATCTGATTTTATTTGTTATATCCTCGCATTGCTCAAATATACCTACTTTTCTAAGTGTTGCGTCAGAGGTGGACCCTTGGGCCGAGATGGGGTTGATGCAACCCATAGGTAAGGACCTACAGGACCCCACCGTCATCAGGTAGAGTGGGCTGAAGCTAGAGGCTGCTGGAGCTTCACTTATACCAGCCTCATTCCCCTTGGGTTGAGCCTTTGGATGCTGCGAGTGGCACACGTAACACTAAGTACCTGGAACCATGATGTACTGAATCAAAGTTTGTGTAGGGGATAAGTTCTTGGGTTCAAGCCCCCAGGTATAATGCCAGTAATTGTGTGTGTTTATATTGGGTAAGTCCCCAAGGTAATCCTGTGTGCACACAGGCGATAAGCCCCTCAGGTATCCCCCAGTGTAGACCTCAGTGAGATTAGCCCCCCAGGTCAGAGCCCCTGGGCAGAATGCCAGTGCGCACGGTCTGAACCCGGAACAGCTCATCTCCTCTGCTTTCCTATCTGCACTGCTAAGGATACGTTCCAACTGCCAGCCACTGAGACTGACAACTTGCAAGATCTCTTTATCCAGGAGCATCTTTTTTTCTCTTCTTCCACTGAACTCCATAATATTGCGTAGAAGAGTACCTCATGGAGATGTGCATAATTTTTTGCACATGCAAACGTGCCACATCTACACCAGGGCATTCTAGCAGCTCGATTCATTTTCCCATTGTTTACACTTATGAACTCTTGAACCTTATCTGTATTGTAACCAAGAGGACTTTGGTCATGGATAGGTTAGCCATCAGCAAGAAATATTTTAGAAACAGTCTCAATATGTACAAATTTTCTGTAAAACATTTGCCATGAGTTCATATATGGACACTGGAAAAGTCATTTCATTTCCTTTACAGCTGGGCTTGCTTGCATCCTAAGCTCAAACAGTCAATATTCAATGGTGTGGCGAGTGTGAATTTACGCAAAATTAACCAGCTAACTTCAGTTGGGATACTCAATGCGACTTAACCAGGTAGGGGTACATCTCCTGCGGAATATACGCAGCTAAAGTTAACCAGATAAAAGTGACCTGGGTAACTTTGTCACTCATTGTGCTTTTGAATATTGGGGGGGAACAAACCCTAGCATGCCAAATGGGTGCTGATCTCCTGCCATCCCTTACCTTAAAAAAAGATGTTCTCCAAATCTCCACCTCTTGATCCGCTGGACCGAATCTTAAGTGCAATAGAGCTGACAACTCCTGGCACCTCAGTATTAATTCATTCCCTTCACTCCAGCTGAAAAGACCAATGATTGGTCCCTTTACTGACAGCTGGCAGTAAAGGGACCAATCCCCATTCAGAATGGAATAACTAACCGGCTAACTTTAGGCCATTAAAGTTGTCTTCCTAACTTTAGCCAGATAACTTTAACTGTCTAAAGTTAGCCAGGTCAATTTACTCAGTTTGAATTCCCTCCTACAACATGCAGCATTAGTCCATTGGATTCATTGAAATAAAGGTCAACAAATAAGTTGTAGGTGATAATTTTCTTATTGGACTGACATTGGTTTCGATGCAATAATATATACAGTAAAACTGTGCACCGAACTTCCGCACAAAGGTTTTTAAGCCATGTGGTAAAAAAACAATTTTAATTCTCGATGCAGTAAGCTAATAGTATGCTAATGCATCAGGAGTTTAAAAAGAGCAAGCTATCCTGAAAATGCACCTAAAAAAGGGCTTAGTGTGTGCAAAACTTGTTTTCTGTGCACAATAAATGATTTCTGCACAGCCTCGGGGGTTCCTTCTGCCTCCCCTCCACAATTCTGAAACAGCAGCCACGATCTGTGGCACAGAAAATAAGTTTCTTTCTTGGCTCTTGCATCTGCACTTCTTTAGGGTGCACAAGGGTGCTTCCATGCACAACAACCGTTCCCCATGGCAGGCGGGGGCCGGTTCTTGGACATGCACGGCGGGCAGTGGGGACACCAACGTCAAAGCTGTTCTAAACACAAGACAAAGTCATGAGCAGGAAAAGAAACAAGTGGAGAGGAAAGAGGAGGAGGAGGAAGTGATGCAAACTATAAATAAGGGAGAGAATAATAATAAAAAAAAAAAGCAGTGCAACCAGATGAGCTGCAATGGAGAGCAAAACATGGCAGAAAAAGGAAGATAAAAGGAACATGAAATGGCCAATAAAAAGAAAGTAAGAATGACACAGAAGGTGAATCAGCAGCTGCTCTGTCTTTCCTGGCAGAGCTCTGGATCCATGGAGAGGGGGTGGGAAGGGAGGCAGAAGAAACGCCATTCCGGTTGGTGGAAGAAACTCAGATCCAGTGGATCAAAGAAAAAAAAAATGCACACATAAAACAGATTGGTGCACATAAAACATCTTTTCATGATTTCAATTTAATCATTTCTAGGTTTAGAGATGTAACTCTGGTCAGAGATGGAGGTAAGCTAATTTTACTCCATATCTGAGACAGCCGGAGTTAAGCCTGTACACCTCCCTACATTAGGGGGTAGTAGCTACAAGGGTGCTAAACATTACCCATAGTTTTATGCACACATTTTTTTGTGTGGAAAACTCCTTGCTGCATCCGCAGTACAGTTTGCGCACCACAGCGAATTAAACTGTGCGCACAGCACCGTGCATCTTATCACGTTGGCCCCATAGTATATTTCTGTCTAGCTTTTGAGAGCCTTCTGCCCCTGTGGCATATGGAAACTACTGTGGCTAAATAACTTTAGAGCACGGCTGTGCTTACCCTTCTCAGGATCCAGGCAACTGCCAGATAAGCTGCAATGGCTAACAGTTAAAAGTGACAAGCTGGAAACCCAGAGACTTTGGTTCACATTCTGTTTCTCCTGCTGATGCTCCTGTTTACAGATTACAGTCAGCTGCTCAGCACTAAGATAAACCCGTGGAACTTTAGGCACATTTTCAAACGGAAAGTACCCAGGTGCACTTGCACCTGCTCTTTCTGCAGATGGATTTATGCTAGAGCTGGGGGAGACCAAGTCCAGGCCTCAGAAGCCACACACAGGCCAATATAATAAGCTGCACTAAAGCTACTGCGGGTTTTTGTGCATACTTGCGTGCGTTTTTCCCACACTAGTCTTACCTGTGTATGTAATAAGCCACTTAAAAACCGGCAGCTGGTTTTGCACTAGTGCATGCAACTGGCATGCGAAGGAGGCAATTAACGATTCACCGGCTATGCAGGGAGCCGCACATCAGTTAGTATGGGTGTTTGTACCCAGGTTTTTAGCACCCGGGTCAGGGCAGGAGTTAAGTTAACATGTGTGTCTGGATGCCAGTTTACTCCGTTGCTGGCATTAGTGTGGTTGTATGTCTGTACAGCTCTGAGGTAATCATGGATTACCTTCACTTTTTCTGGGTGTTATGGTACATTTTGCGGGTCAGCTGAAGAAATCTCTGCTGCATTTCCTGTCCTTACCGGTATCCGCCGGCACAGCTGCCATGTGGCTGGAGATGAAACATGAATGGGATGAACTTTGCTCTACCCATCTTCAGTCCCACTCTTGTGTGCTTGCTACTTCTAAACGTGCAATAGTTAGGACAGGAGAATGGAAGTGCTGCAAACAGGCCAGATTTCAATGGAGGTGGTGCAAGCAAATCTCTCTCATTCATTATGAACATCCTGAAAACCTGACCTATTTGCAGCACTTGAGGACTAGAATTACTGATTGGCCTAACTCACAGGCCGATACAGTACAGTGCGCTCTGGCGGAGCACACTGTTAACCCGCGGTTGGACGCGCGTTTTCGACACGCTAGCTTTACCCCTTATTCAGTAAGGGGTAATAGCGCGTTGAAAACGCACGTCCAACCCCCCCCCCCCCCGAAACTAATAGCGCCCGCAACATGCAAATGCATGTTGATGGCCCTATTAGTTATTCCTGCGCGATTCAGAAAGTAAAATGTGCAGCCAAGCCGCACATTTTACTTTCAGAAATTAGCGCCTACCCAAAGGTAGGCGTTAATTTCTCTCGACACCGGGAAAGTGTTTTTACTGCTTTTCTGTAAACCCTCCGACTTAATATCATGGCGATATTAAGTCGGAGGTCCCAAAAGTAAAAAATAATGAAAAATAAAAAAATTTAAATTTGCCGGCGTCCAGTTTCCAAACCCGTGGCTGTCAGCGGATCCGAGAACCGACGCCGGCAAAATTGAGCGTCAGCTGTCAAACCCGCTGACAGCCACCACTCCTTTTACCGCGGGCCCTAATTATCATAATTTTATTTACCGTATCGCGCGCACAGGACACTGGCCTGTGCGCGCTCCAGGAGAGCGGGCGCTCACCCACTCTCCCGCGTTTCTTCCTGTATCGGCCCGTCAGTGATATGCAACAATAAACATTTCAACAAAGAAAGGAATCGCAATTGTTCTGCCTCCACAGTATATGTATGTATATACCGGTATTTCTTTGTTACACTGCCATCTTGTGTCATCTTAAGATATTGCATAGCTTAAAGTCTGCAGGGTGAAGAAATCCTTTTCCTGATTTCGTTATTGTTTGAATCTTTCTGAGCTCCCTATTGCATATATTCCTGTTTTGCTCTCCCTCTTTGCCTGTGTTCTCATCTCTTCCTATTGGTCTATTATCCATAAGCAGCGTGGGGCTGACTCACTTCCTGTGGGGTTTTCAGTTGAAAAAAAAGCTCTTGGCAAATAAACAACTTCTCTTACGTGCTCTACAAGCTCCTAGAAGACTTGATCTTTCACCTCTTTATCTATTCGTTTCCTATAAAAACATGTTTAGCACTAGCACTGAAGGAGTTAGAAATATATCTAGATGCAATACAAAAATGGCTGCACCACAATATCATAAAAACGGAAATAATCCTATTATCCATACGGGATATGTTGGAGGAACTTCCTATCTTCCATTTTGAAAATCAAGAAGTTTTAATTTCCCCCGAGGTACGGGATCTAGGGGTTCTAACTGATACTAGACTTTCTATGAAAAATCACGTTAATCTAGTTAAGAGTGGATATTATAAGCTGAAAATCCTTAGAAGGCTGAAACCGTATCTTGAAATAAATGATTTTAGACTGGTTTTACAAATTATAATATCTGCAAGTCTAGACTGTTGTAATTCTTTATTTTGGGGAGTACCTGCTAGCACACAGACTCCTTCAAGTTCTGCAGAATTTGGCAGCAAGAGTTCACATGGGAAAACTGAAGTATGACCACATAACGCCTTTTTTAATAGATCTACAATGGTTACCAATACAGTTGTAACAATAATTCATACATTATTTTTAACAGTGATTCCTCTTGGAGGGGCACTAGACTATACCTACATATACCAATACACAATTTAAGATCTGCAAATAAAGGATTTCTAAATGTTCCTTCAATCCAACAGCCACACCTCGGCAAAGTGAGGGAAAGAGTGATCCCCATAGATGTGCAGGAGAAAAAAAAATCAGTTTTCATTTTCGGGAGGCTTTTTCCCCCACAAATTTTGGTTTGTGGATTATTTGTTTTCTGAAGGACTTCATCCCTGCCAGGCATATCAGCTCACTACTGCCGCCTCTGGTTTTTCTACTAACCTGTCTAATAAAAGAACTATCTGTGTCTGTCTCCATACCCAAGCCTAGCCGGTGGTCCCTCTCAGGATATCCTCCTGGGGGCGCTGTCATCTGCCATCAGCCCAAGGATTCACCTATTTACATTAGAGTGCTCACTCCTCCCACTTCAGGAGCTGAGCACAACAGACTGCTAACTCTCATCCACTTGCTCCTCTCAACAGCATAGCAGATCGTAACAGACTGCTAGCTCCTCCCCTCTGGAGGAGCAGTATCATAACAGATTGGTAACTCCTCCCTCTTTCAGGAGCCCACAACACAGATTCTAACATAAATGTTGTTTGACATTCAAGAACTCTGATATTTGGAAAATGAGAAAAAGAAGATTTAACGGACTGTTTAGCAATTAAAAGCAAAGGCAGACAATTTGTGAGAACAGTACATCAACAGATGAGTTTTTACTGATGCAATCAGATATACTAATGTGAAGAATATTTGCTTAAGTATGCCTGGATTAACACAACCACTGTCACAAAATATTATGTAAAACACTCTGCTATCACTGGATTATTTAAACAGGTGTGTGTGGGCACAAGGTATGCAAATGCAGTCCTGCTAAATGTAACATTGATTCCTTCAGGGTTGAATCTTTAAAGAGCCAGGGGATGGACAACTGCTGAGTCTTGCAGATTGGTTGCTTTATCAGGGTCTATCCACAGTCTTCAGTTCAGAACTCAGTTACCTTTGGAAGAGGTTTCCATTACAGTCTAATGCTTGGTCTGCTATGCAACTAACTCACAGACAGACAAGAGACCCCTAGTGACCACTGCAAGATGTGTGGAAGTCTTAAAGGGACATTGCTTTTATTCATGTGTCAGAGTGGGAATTCACAGTAAGGGTCACATATGTATAATTGAAAATTCTCTCTCTGTATAAAAATATATGCATAGTTTTCTCTTGCCAGCCTAAACATATGCCTGAGAATGCCTTTTTTTTTAGTACAAAAAGAATGTGCATATGTTTGTACTTATTAACTGTTATATGGGGGTAAACTTTCAGGAAGTCAAATCTAACTGAAAATATACCCCATCGGCCACTGCTTTTCACACCCAGACCTCAAGGGCCATACACAATTTGGGTTTTCAGGATATCTTTAATGAATATGCATGAGACAGATTTGTATGCACACTGCCTCAACTGTATGCAAATCTATCTGATGCATATTTATTAGGAATATTCTGAAAATGTGACCTGTTTGTGGCCCTTGAGGAACAGAAGTGAATACCAGGCTAAATATAAGGAGGTCCATATTCAGTGAATTTCTCCAGCTAAGTTTGCCACACAGTAGGACAAACTGCCAGTCTGACCGCCCCTGACATAGCTGGATAACTTCTTACCTGGCTATGTGGAGCACTGTTTCTTTGGTTAAGATAACAGGATAAATGCCGAATTTCAGCACTATCCAGCTAAGGTAGCCAGATAAATTTATCTGGCTAACTTTAGGACTGCTCTTCAGCTGCCCTAAAATTATCTGGCTAACTTTAAGGTAGTCAAGTATATTCAACAGTGCGCCTGTACCACTGAATATCCCAGCTAAGTTAGCCAGATAAGTTTGTCTATCCTAGCTGGCCAGCGGCCGAATATGGACCCAGGGCCGCCATCAGGGCAGTATTCTTGGGCCTGCAGTATGGGGCCCCAGGATCTACTGCCACATATGGGGGCCCGCAGCCGCCAGGCGGCAGGTGCGCTTGGGGGCCCAGACATTTTGGCTGTATGGGGCCTCAAAATTCCTGATGGCGGCCCTGTATGGACCTCATGATCTTTAGGTCAAGGACTTGTAATGCACCCTGGTGAAAAGGGATATGCTATATAAATGAGGCAATAAATAAAACAGGCATAAAATAATTTTTTAGAATCAGTATAACCATGGTAGAGAGCATGCTAAACTAACCTGGTACTCCAAACAAAAAGAAAAATAGTATTACATATTTTAATTACAAAGAAACTTTGCTCAAGGCATCATCTACTAGCTTGCCAGTTTGTAACAGTACATGAATGAACAATACAAATTGTTGACAGTGTTCCTTGGAGTTCATGAGCCATGAAAGGTAAAATTGATCTTTTTTATTCCCCCTGGGTCAATATTTCTTTCTTCAAGAAGTAAACATTGTGAAAAGACTGCTATCTAGGAATATTTGAACTGAAGAGGAGCCTAGATTTCCCTCTGTTTTAAAAGCCAGCACTCAACCAATTGACATAATCCAGTTTGATCCACTAACTATTAAATCTGACTGAAACAAGCTCTGAAAGACTACAACTAACCTCTAAAACAAAAACACCACGATCATCAATTGCCTTCAGGCAGCACTACAGAATATAAACTCCAACAGTTTTGGAGGCTTAGGGAGTTCTCCAGTTTTCACAGTGAAAAGGCTAGGGATGTGAATCGTTTTTCTAAGGAATTGAAATATCGTACGATAAAATTCGTTAGAAATCGGTTAAAAGAAAGAAACGATCAATTTTACCCCCAATTTTTTGTAAAAATCGTTTTTTGGGTTAGTGCGCGCTAACTCATATTAGTGCGCACTAACAAAAACCACTTATTTTTGTTACTTTTTATTTTTTGCTATTTTTGTTAGTACGCGCTAACATGAGTTAGCGAGCACTAACGGGGAGTTAATGCATGCATGAATTAGTGCGCACTAACCCGAAAAATGATTTTTCACTAAACAAAATGGGGAAACACGGGAAAATGATTTTTTCCCGCGGCCAGATGATCCCGAAAGCGGGAACGATCGGGCACCCGATTCACATCCCTAGAAAAGACAGTGTAATCAGGGCAAATGCACCTAATTTTTCCACTATAGTTCAGATCATTTTAATCAACACTACTCTTTTTAAAGACCTTTCCCTACAATCAGAGGCAGCGGAATGCCTTTTTAGTTGGAGAGGGCCAAGCCAACCAAGCTCTGCCCCCTCCCTCTATCCTCTTGTCCTCCCCCCCCCCATCTCTCTCTCTCACCCGCTGCTCCCACTCTCTCCCATCCTCTCCTCTCTCACCCCCACTCTCCTCCCTCTCTCTCTGCCCTTGCCCCATGCCTCTCTCTCTCTTCTACCTAGGATCCTGCTTCCTACCTTCCCATGCTGTTCAGAGGCTGCTCAGAGACTTTGGCGGTGCCTTAGGGTGTCCTCCTCTTTCTCTAGTACCTGGCCCAACTGCTGATTGAACTGTATATCTCTACAGAGCCCTGTGCATTGGTTGGGCTCAGAGCTGCAGAAGTGAAGGACACAGCCCACGCACTGCTGCTCTCCTCCTCCTGCCGCCAAACAGCTGTTGCCTATGCAACCCTGGATCTCCCGCAGCGATTCTGCAGAAGGGGCCAAATTTTGGTCAGAGCCATGGCCTCTGTAGCCCACCCTATTCCAATGCCTATGCCCAGCATAAAAGGTGCAGGTCTTCTCTTTTCATTCAACATTAAGGATGCAAGGAAGAGGGTGGGACCTGGAGATAAGCAGATGTAATTATTCCTGGGCTCAGTTCTGTGTTTCTGCTGCTACCATGCCCAGATTTAAGGCACCAGAGGCAATATAGGCAACTGCCTCTGGTGCCAGATTCTTATAGGCGCTGGAGCGTCACCATCAATGCCTAAGCCTAAATCCAAATCTTCTGTTGCAATATTTTTTTCCCCTCTTGTGGCTGAGCTTCAGTTAGTGGAAGATGAAGAAAAATCAGCATGGAGCCTTCCGCAGGCCTCTCAAGCTGATGGACCCTGCAGTGCCCCACCCCTTGCATGGGTTTTTCTGATAAAGCCTGTGCAGGAGGAGGGGACAGGATGCCAGAGGGCCCTGCTGATTTTTCTTTGTCTTCTGTTGCTGCAGAAGCTTTAAGGGGAGGCAGGAAGGGTGGGAGTGATACCCTGAGAAAAGGTTTTAGGCAGGAGGGATCATACACTCTTTCCCCTGCCGCCCCATTGTGTATGGGTGTATGCCCCGTTAATCTGTCCCTGGCTGCTGCTGCTGCTACCGCTTCCAGCAAGCACTGCCTACATCTACCTTCCTCCCATTTTTTCCAGGCCTGCAGCTGGCTAGTGGTAGTAGCCTGGCCTTCTTGCCCGCCTTCTCTAGTTGTCACATACCGAGGGGACGTTTTGGCGTCTCCAGGCCAGATCCAGCACCCTAAAGCAGAGCTTTCCAAACTTTTCATGTTGGGTGACACACTTTTTAGACAAACATAATTTCACGACACAGTAATTCAAAACGTATTTTGACAATTTATGTATGCTTCCTTAAATATATACATACATTTTTGTGGATTACACAATGTTACACCCACACTGACCCCCAGGCAGCTCCCATTCATTCTCACACAACTCCCTCCCCACCCCCCAGGCATGCACATATTCATTCTCTCACACACACACACACACACACACATCCCCAGGCAGGCACCAATTTATTCTCACACACACATACACCACACACAGGCAGGCACCTATTCTCACACAGACAGACCCCAGGAAGACACCCTTTCGTTCTCATACACACATATACACCCCCAGGCAGAGTCCTATTCATACACTTGCACACACTGAATCCAGACCCCCCCTCTCTTTCTTTTGCCAGCAACCTCAGAGCCTCTCTCATTCCTCTGCTACTGCTGTCACTGCTGCCATGTGGATATTTGGGGAGGTGCTGATTGCTGCTACTGGCACTGAAGCCCGTTCTGCTGCCTCCTCTGTGCAGGCCCCACGGTATTAAATATTTGCAGGCTTCCATTTCCTCCATGCTGATCTCATATATCGTGAGATCGGCATAAAGTGCTACTCTTGCACATTCCCAAAGGTAACATATGCCAATCACTATAAAGTAATTTTTTTTTACCTTTGCTGTCTGATCTTAGTTTTCTAATCGATTGTCACAGGCTTTTTTTTCCACCTTCCCTTTCTTGTCTTTTTTTTGCCAATTCCTTTTACAGAGTCTTTTTTCTATTTCTTTTCTTTCCATCTGTCTTCTTCCCTCAAACACACAATCAGGTTCTCATTCTCACAGCGGCCCTACTACCGGTTTTCCTCCTCTTTTCGGGCCACCACGATGTGGGATATGCGGCAGCCCATTAATGCTGCTCTTCTTTTGTACACGGCAGATGCTCCTCCTCCTTCCTGCCCTCGTGGCTCTGGCATCATTTTTCTTCCGGGACTGCGCAGGCAGGAAGGAGGAGGAGTGAACGTGACCCTTTTCTTCGGGCCGTGGTGTGGTAAGCTCCACCACGGCCCCACCGATCTTCCTGCTGTAGTTCCCTGCTTCCACCGGCCCTGCTGCTATGTGGACCGGGCAATACACCTTCACACTGCAGGCGACACACTAACGTGTCGCGACAGTTTGGAAAGCTCTGCCCTAAAGGAATTGCCAGGTCTCAAGGCCAACACCAGAAAACCCAGTGTGCAGTAGGGAAATGCTAATGTGGGTCCCAGAAGAGCAAGACACCTGGGTCCACACAGGTAGAAAGGAAGATCATTGGCCGTATAGGTAGGAAGGAATCCTGTTGATCATACAGGCCCAAAAGAGGAAGTTGCTGTCACTGGCAGGTTCAGAGTGAGAGAAAGAAAACCAGTGAGCAATGTGTATTGGGAGAGAAGTGAATTGGAGTAGATATGTGAGTATGTGGGTGTGAATGGGTATTTTTATTTTTTTTATTTTAGATATGCCATACTGGGTCAGACCAAGGGTCCGTCAAGCCCAGTATCCTGTTTCCAACAGTGGCCAATCCAAGTCACAAGTACCTGGCAAGTACCCAAACATTAAATAGATCACAAGCTACTATTGCTTATTAATTACCATCATAGCAGTTTATGGATTTTTCCTCTAGGAACTTATCTAAACCTTTTTTAAACCCATTTATACTAACTGCTGTAACCACATCCCCTGGCAATGAAGTGAGTGTAAGTGAGCATGTGTATCAGTGAGAACATAAGTGTATGCAAAAATGTGAGTAATATGTGTGTGTCTGAGAGGACCCTGTTAATCAACAACAGTCTCAGGGTGACTTGATATCACAAGTTCCTAGGTATGCCAGCTGAGGTACAAGTACTGCTATGGGTAGGAGGGAAGATATATGGCCATGCTACTGGCCTTCAATGCAGCTCACAATCACTGCTTTGAGGATCACTGTTATACTAGGAAATGTAGCTACTAATACTTGCATTCACTCAGTTGAAATAAACTTTGCATCAAACTGGTGGTGGTGAATCACTGTAGCTCTGAGGGAAATTTGGTGACTGTACCCAAGGAAGCAGCTATGTCATACTGCACTGAGGATAAATGGTTCAAGATTTTAAAAAAACAAAAACTTAGCTAAGATGTAGCTTCAGTAAGAACATATAAAAAGGATTGTTGATCTTTTAATATGGTTTGTGAGTGGTGTACTATTACTATTTATTAGGGATGTGAATCGGGCTTCGGACGATTGAAAATATGGTCGATATTTTCAAAATAGTACGATAAGAAAACCCCACGATATTGTTCGTGGGGGTTCTCTTATCGTTTTGGGGAGGGCGGGAAAAACGGCACACAAAAATAACCCCTAAACCCCCCCCCCCGACCCTTTAAAACTAATCCCTTAGCTTCCCCCACCCTCCCGACCCCCCCAAAAACTATTTACAGGTACCTGGTGGTCCAGTGGGGGTCCCGGGAGCGATCTCCCACTCCCGGGCCGTCGGCTGAGCAGGAGGCGACCAACAGACTTAAAAGGAAAAGTTAAATATATATAATTATCTAGACAACACATTGAGGAAGATGGCAGCAGCAAGATAATAGAGGCTAAAGAATAGGGGGAAGGGGTTAAAAAGAAGTTGTATTAAAACAACAAAGCAGGCAGTTATGGTATCAAAACAATTTATTGGAGCAACTGGAATAGTGGGGGGGGGGGGCACTTCCCCTTTTGGGGATACAGGTTTCCTAGCTTTTATAGCTCCCTTCCCCCACTACCATAGCCAGCCCTTAAATTAGTTTCTGGAAAGCTCTTATTTGCATAATGTCTGGTTCTTCTAGACATAGCTCTGTTGATAAACATGGTTCTACCTTCCCCTCCCCTCCTCCCTTTTTTCCTTCCAACCTATCCCTCCCACCTCCTTCTTCCCCTTCCACTCCCTCTTCCTCCCTTTTGTCTTTCCCCCTTTCCCCTTCCATTTTCCCCACCTCCACTGGCCCCTATCCATCCCAAAACCCCCATCCCACAACCTTCCCCCAGGCCTCTCTACTGTATCTCTTTTCCTAGTGGTACGTGACAACTCCTTTTGGCACGCTTTCTCTTTATTCTCCAGTAGGACTATACAGCTGTTTGCCACATCGCCTTCTTTTGTTTGGCCATCCAAACCTTGTCGGTCTTCAGTATTCTCACTATTTGTCTTCCTCGGCTCATCTCCCAGTCTCCATTTATTATGGGAAGCTTGCTGGGGAGAGTGGATGGACCATTTTGTCTTTTTCTGCCGACAATACTGTTACTATGAGATGAAAAAAGAATAATCTGTGTTGACTAGGATAACCTGCACAGAGCAACAGTTACCCAAAGTATAAAAGACAAAACTAAAGATTGCTGGGCAGACTGGATGGACCACTTGGAGCTTTTAAGTCAACATGTACAATGTTACCATATAACAGTACAGCAACAGCAACTGATTGGTGACTTGACTAGACGTGTATTGTTTTAATTTGCTAGGAGCAATTTAAGAGCATGATTCTAAGCTACCCTCCCTATTCCTGTAGCACACAGAATGCAATTGTACCTGTTTTACTTATTTAAAATACTTTAATAGCATCTTTCTTCCAAGACATTGAAATTTGAACATAGAGCTGTGATGCAGGGTTGCCAGGTCATCATGAAAGAACAAGCACTATTTACTGAAAAAAAAACAAGCCCAAAACATGAAATTAAAACTACTTTTATTAGAAGGTATTTATACACAGAAAACCCTTAAAAATATTTTTGTGAGTATAATGGAGGAAATACACTGGCTTGCAATATTATTTAACCCCCTAAAATGTCCATCATTATTATTTTATTTGGCACTTTTATATACCGATATTCATGTAACAAGTTACAAATCACCTCGGTTTACATTATAACAAAAACATTGCAAAAGGACGCATTACATTAAACAGGGGAGAACAAAACTTGGATCCAACGAAATGGGATTAAACAAAGAGAACTGGGATAGGGTATTGCAGAGGAAAAACATTTGATAGCTCGTCTGTACTCAGAGCGCCTTGCTAGTGAAAAGGTTCTACTAACAACGCTGCCTGAAATGTGGATTACATGACATTACACACATTCCTCCAGACAGTATGCACTAAAAGTAAATTTTCAAACTGCAGATCAATTGTATGGTTGACTGGTGCACCACCACTCCAGTCTCAGCCACTGAGCGCTGTAGCTCCTTGAAAGTGAAAAATAAAGAGGAACTGGCCCCTCACACATTCCCCCGCCCCCTTGCCAGCCCCCCTTACACCTCATTCCCCCTCCAAGTACATACTAGACCAGTCACACTCATTCATCCTCCCCCACCAAGCACATATCCGGCCCCTTCACATTAATTTTCCCAGCCCCTTTAAGCTCGACTAGCCCCCCCCCCCTTCACACTCATTCCTCCCCCTCCAGGTACCCCTTCTTTTTTATTGTTGCCAGCGCTCAAGCCTGCCATGCTGCATAAAATCTTCCTTGGTCACCAGACGCTGTAGTGCTTGCCGTGCCTGTCTGACCACGTGCTCCTCTGACGATGGACAGGCCCCAGCAGCAGCCAATCACAAGGACAGCTGGGTACAAGTGCCACCCACCAAGCCCCAAAAAACGCGATTGACAGTAGAAAACGCCCAATAATAAGCAACCCGCTAATTGGGGGAAAAAAAAAAAGGAATCGCTAGGAAATAAAGAGCCGAAATCCGAGGGAAATACGCGAGGTTGGCAACACTGCGTGACGTCAGAGGAAAAAACGTTTCAATGATTCAATTTCAGATAACTTTATTGGTATGACATTTTTACACGTGTTGGCAAAGAAATAAAGAAGGATATTCCCCCTCCTAGAGACTACGGGGTAGGAGGACTGTCCAATCAGAGCATGTCTGCTACCTGAGGACCAATAGGAGAGCACTTCCTAGATGGGAGGTTCTCCACCAGGATTTTTTGGGAAGAGAGAAAGAGTTCGCTTCGTGCTCTGCAGCAAACGGTATGTGGTTTCCCCTTATATACTGAGAAATATTGGGAGGAGAGCAGGAGCTGGATGGGCTCTCGCAGTTGCTTGGTAGACTTCTCTCACGCCTGGCTGAGGTGAAGAGAGAGAGAGAGAGAGAGAGAGAGAGAGAGACTCTAAAAAAAAGCTAAAGCACAAACTGCCTGCCAGAGCGGCCTTCAGGGCAGAGCTGAGAAGGAATTTCTCCTCCCCCCCCCCCCCCCCCCAAAAAAAAAAAAAGGTCTGGCCAGAGATAAGACAAGCACATAGAGAGAGTGCACCAGACTGGCAAGAGCACAGCCTGAACTAAAGGTTAAAGCAACGGATTGGTGAGTTATCCAAACAGTTTATTCACTGAGGGAGGGCCCGGGGAAACGACAGTGGTGCTGCAACCGCATAAGACTGCCGGGGTGTCGTTGCCTATAAGTAACAGACGCAAGTTGTTTTCCCCCCAACCAGATGTATCAGTACCCAGGACAGTCGGCCTGTATGGTCTGCACGTATGGGGGGGGGGCCTCCTCCTCCTCCTCCACCATCTATGCACAGCAGAAAGCTACTAAAGTCACGCACTAAAACCGCGTGGAGGAGAGCTTTCCCTGGCTCATAAACTGAACTGTGCCTGACTAACCTCAGCCACATCTTTTTTACGCTCTTCTATATTGTTTAGTTCATTGGGTGGTTTTTGGTGGTTTTTGGTGGTTTTTGAATATGCTTACTTGCTGAGTTTTACGTATTGGGGTTCAAGTGACAAATTATACATTTTATACTTATTCTATTGTGTGGCGTTGCCCCCCCCAATAAAAAAAATTTGGCAATTGTGTACAAACACCAACCAACCCCCCCCCCCCCCCCCCCCCACGACGAGATCCTCCTAATAATAAATATAATCACAAATAGCAAGCATGAGGATCCTAAGTATCCTATTAACTGAGGTTTGTCCGGTAGGAAATACACAGTAAGAGAACCTTTGAAATTTACTGGCTGAGTTGTATTCCCTCTGGGCCAGATTTTACAATCTACACATGGGTGTAGATTTGTTCGCGCAACCCAGCGCGAACAAATCTACGCCCAATTTTATAACATGCGCGCATGTTATAGAATCCAGGGTCAGCGCACGCAAGGGTGTGCACAATTGTGCAACTTGTGCGTGCCAAGCCGCGCAGTCTGCCTTCATTCCCTTCCCCCAGCCCTACCTAAATACCTCCCTACCTTTATTTGAGAATTTACGCCTGCCTCTGGGTAGGTGTAACTTGCGTGCGCCAGCCAGCTGCCGGCGTGCGGTCCCTCGGCACGGCGGCTGTTATGGAGGCCTCTGCCCTGCCCCTGGAATGCTCCTGGGCCGGCACCCCGTCCCGGAATGCCCCTTTTTCGAAGCCCCGGGACATATGCTCGTCCCGGGGCTTGCACGCGTTGCCGAGCCTATGCAAGATAGGCTCGGCGCACGCAAGGGCAGGTTGGGGCAGCTTTTCGGGGGTTACGCGCGTAACCCTTTGAAAATCTGCCCCTCTGTGTTTATTCTTTATTCAGAACATTGTTTTGTTTTTTATTAATTTTAAATCTTAAATTACTTCTGATGATTCTCCAAAAACATCTTTGAACATCTCTAAAATGAAACAACTCTCATGTTTCAATAAGTGTTTAATAAGTGTTCACTAGATTTATTGATCTTGATTATTGAAAAGGCTTAAACCGTTTCAATACAATTAAAGGAAGAAATAGATATATCTCTTAAATCATTGCAAGAAAAGAACCGGGAGATAATTACACACGTTCTTAAATCGAGTTTCAAATTCAAATGGATAAGTTTTAAAACAGACATTAAGCAAATGAAATTGGCTAAATTCCAAAGAGATGAGATGGACTATAAGAGAGGCAATATATATGAGTGGTCAACATCTTTTTCAAAAAACATGTCACTTTGATTCGTCTGATTCATCAGGTGAGGATCAACACACAACTCATCTGAAGAAAAGATCAGAAAGGGTTGATATACCAAATCAAGGCATCTCAAATATAGAAAGGCCTTTTTTATCTACAAACAGTGGATCCAAACACGACACAGGGATAACATGCATAGATCGAAGAACTCATGTACGCTAGCAGCAACCACAACACTAATTAGCCCTCAGGTAACAGAAGCCACATCATGTTCTCACTCCGGCACAAGAATCACTTTTGAATAAAGGGTTATTGTTTATTCCTGCTATTCCACATTCACCGTTTGAGGAAGAAATGTAGCTACAAAGATTCATCAGACAAATTAAATTGAAATTTTTTCTCACTACTGTTCTTGCGGGTGCAGAACATGTGGGTATCCCTGGGTCCCACTGATTCAGCAATAGCCACACGTACAAATTTAGTGCACAAGGAATGTATGGAATCCAAATTATAACTTTAAGGTATGAAATAATTTGACAAACGGTGAGATCCGAGCCGTGAACTAAGTAGCAATTCCTTGATAGTGATTAAACCAGCTGATAAAGGTGGATCTATAGTTATACAAGATGCAGCAGATTATGTATCAGAAGTTATGCAGCAGCTCTGTGATGATAATTTCTATCGTCGCTTGACACAAGACCCTACACCTGTCTTAAAAGAACAAATAGATCAGCTGATAAAAACAGTCCTAGAAGAAGGTTGGATTACCAATAAAGAAAGCAGGTTCCTTCAAGTTCAGAATCCAGTCTGTCCAGTAATTTATATGGTATCTAAAATTCATAAATCATTAATCTAATCTTCCTGGCCGTCCCATTGTCTCTGCAAAAGGTTCACTATTAGAACCGGTCTCCAAGTTCATTGATATTTTCTTACGTGAATACATTCCATCATTACCATCATACGTTAGAGACTCCGTGCATTTCATTTCTCTTTAGAACAATTTTGGGGGCCATTTCAAGATTTATACATGGTCACATAGATTATAACCTCACTTTATACGAACCTTCCTCAAAAAGAAGCATTAGATGTGATAAGAGACTCAGTCAAAGAGACCCCTTACATCATATTTCTAATTCTTTCATTATAGAGTTAGTTTCGATAGCCTTACAAGAGAACTTCTTTAGCTTTAATGGAATATTCTTCCAGCAAATAAAGGGTATATCTATGGGAACCTCGATGACCCCGGACATTGCCAATCTGTATGTAAGCGATTTTGAAAAGAAATATCTTGCTACTTCTCCATATCAACATCACATGAAGTTCTGGAAAAGATATTTTGATGACATCTTTATATTATGGCCAGGGGATATAACAACTTTACAAGAACATATGAGGTGGTTTAACACCTGTGATGGCAATCTTCAGTTCACATTTAATTTTGACCTCAAGCAGATCTCTTACCTTGACATACAAATTTGTTTAGCTGGAGGAGGATTTCATTTCACCACTTTCCGTAAAGATACGGACCAGAATACTTTATTACATTCTGACAGTTTTCATCCCAGACATCTTAAGGATAACTTTCCTATGGGACAATTCTTATGACTCAGACGTCTCTGTTCAACTGATGATGAGTTTAAAGCACAGTAGACATTATGAAGAAGCGTTTTATTGCATGAGGATACCCACGCCACATCATTAATAAAGCATACAAAAGGGCTCGGTGGGCTAATAGAGAACTTTAGTTAATGCCCAAAGTTCAAAACAATAGATGTAGTAACAATGAACAATTGAAAATTGTCTTTGTACTCATGTTTTCTTTACACACTTGAGTGTTGAAATCTAGTATTAAGAAATATTGGCCAGTGTTGAGTATATATCCAGTTTTCTGTCAAGTTCCTGCCTCTGCCCTTACTAGAACCAATAATGTAAGGGACCGATTAGTACATTCGGCTTTCTATTCAACAGAAACTAGTGAAGAGTTAAAAGATCAGACAGGATTTATTCCCTGTGGAGCCTGTAAAATTTGCAAAAATACCATATCAGGCACTGAGAAATATCTCAGACACAGATATTCAACATTTCTCTAATGTTATCCTGCAACACAGAGGGAATGATCTATTTGCTTCGGTGTCCATGTAACTTAATATATATTGGCAAATCTACACAACAGTTCAAGACATGCATTCAGGAACATCTTAGTTGCATTTGCAGACATAATTATGAAACACCCCTAGTGGAACATTGCAACTCACTTTGGAAGATCTAAAAGCAATAGCACTGATTCAGCCTCATAAAAACACCTCATGGTGGGGATTTTGACAGCAAATTAATATGTCTAGAACAATGCCTGATCTTCAAATGGGGCAGTATGGCCCCTAATGGACTCAATAAAGAAATTGAGTGGTCCCATTTTTATTAAAGTCACCAGCATATTTACAGATAACCCTCAGGGGGAATGTGTTTGTTTCCAGATTTGTTTAAACATTTGGATTTTTGACTATATGCCCCAATACACAAGTTCACGTTTGATAACTTGTTATGGAGATACTTCATATATTTTCATGAAACATCAAAAAACATTGAGTAAAGGAACTTTTTTGAGTAGACATAATGAATATCTCAAGTAGCTTTTTATTTATCTTATTTAGATTGCTTTCCATGGACATCTTCATACACACTTGGAACATCAGTACATTTTTTAAAAAAATGCTTTGGATCCTAGTAAAAGTAAATATTTTATTACCAACTTTGTTATTCTGCTAACCTCATCGGTTTCTGCAAATGTTGAATTCTCCCTAGCAACTAATGATGCTACTAAGTAAGTAATTATGTGATTGGACCCTGTCCCTCTAATAACCTGAGGAAGTCGGCAGCCACGTGCGATTTAAGACTACTTTCAGTTCAAAAAGTAAGTACCTTGGATGTCTCTTAATTATTTTTAATGTTGGAGAATAGATGGATTAAATGTTTACACACTATATTCCCAACACTTTCGAGCCCCTGACACAGGGGCAGCAACGTCCTCCGAAACGCTGTACGGCATCAATAAGCCGGCATAGTTGCACGAACAATGTACTCTGAGCTCCTCGCTTTAAACACGAGACTTGCTTCATTTTAGAGACGTTCAAAGACATTTTTGGAGAGCCATGAGAAGTAATTTGTTTAAGATTTAAAATTAATAAAACAAAAAACTAAAAAGTAAAAACATGTTCTGAATAAAAATGGAGGGAGTACGACTCGGCAAGGAAGTTTCAAAGGTTCTCTTGCTGTGTATTTTCCCACCGAAAAAACCTCAGTTAATAGAGTACTTAGGATCCTCATGCTTGCTATTTGTGATTGGATTTTGTACAATTACCCAACAGTGGGCTAAGTAAGATTTCTTATATAGCCTATAGACTTTAATAGTTTGAGAGCTTATTTAATGAAACATATTTCTGATGAACTCTAAACTAAAACTGTCCTTTTTCTGTCTGATTTTCAGAACATCTCTGAACCCGTGGGGGTCCTTATCCTTCGTAGCCATGTTGCTAAACCCAGTTATCTCCAAGCTGGTGGGAAAAAGAGTGGTGTTGGCTAGTGGATCGCCACGGAGGCAGGACATCCTTAGGAATATGGTCAGTTCTGGTATGATTATAGTGCAGGGTTAAGAACAAGCACTGCTTGGCTTGCTAAAGGACAGCAATCATGCCTTTCAAAGATAGAGCTGCTATCCAGCCACCTGGCATTTGCTCTTTGTGAATGTCCTAAATTGCTCTTGAGTATAAAACATGTGACCAGTAACTAAGGAATGCAGTTTTCATGGCAATTTATTGGCAGTCATTTTGTAAATAGCATCAGGTAAGGGAGACTCTTCATCTCACTATTTAAAGGACAGATTGTCTTAAAAAAAAAAAGTTAACACTTTTCTGTCTTTCCTTATTATCCATTCGATAATGTTTAGATATTTCCCGTTTTCGCAAAACATTGGTAATCACAAACCAGGTCTAGGTAGTAAATACAACAAAACATGCTAAATACACAACCTAAATGTTGCACAAAGTAGGAGAAGGGGAAATAGTTAAATGTTAACTATAAATGATGTTGCTTTTCTTTTAATGAATATCCCACTGAGTTATCATTTTTGCTTTGCCTTGTGTGTGTTTGATTTGAAAGCTTTTAGAGCCTTAATATGCAGCACTGTAGAGGCTCACTGTCTCACCTCAGTATGAATTTCTCCCCATACACTGTGCTGCAGAACTTTGCTTTGTTTGGTTAAGACTGAAGTGAAGGTAGATCTAGGGAGCCTGGTTCACACCTTGTGGACTGAGAGATGGCTCCCACATAAAAGTTGTATTTTGTAGAAGGGACTAAATAGACCAGTCTGGAAGATACGCGCTGACCTGCAAAATTTGAATTTTGGCTTTGGGAGATTATGATGGGAAAAGTGACATAAAAAAGCAATAGGAGTAATGTGAGTTATTTAACAAATTAGTATTTGATTTATATTTCACCTTTTTGTGACTGGTCAGTTACTTCAAAGCAGATTACATTCAGGTATTTGTAGGTGTTTCCCTGTCCCCAGAGGGCTTACAATCTAACGGGCTGATACAGTACAGTGTGTCCAGCCAAGTGCACTGTTTAACCTGCAGTTGGATGTGGGTTGTGTAGGTGCGTGCACAGCCCCTTATGCAATAAGAGGATTAGCACCTCTACAACGTGCGTCCAACACGCCAGGAAACTAATAGCGCTTATCACATGCAAATGCATGTGAATGAGGCTATTAGTTATTCACTCCCAATGCAAAAAAAAATAAATAGTGAATCCAATAGGCACATTTTTGCGCTCAGAAATTTAACGCCTGCCTGGAGTTAACCAGCGTTCGTTTCCCGAACCCGTGGCTGTGCCCCAATTAGGAAAACGGATGCCGATAAATTCAGCATCTGTTTTCTAAACTGGTGGACAGCCACGGACAGCTGGCTGCTCGCAGGCGTCAGTTGTCAAGGAAGTGCTAGGGGCATGCAATCAACCCTAGTGCCTCCTTGACAATGCAACTCCTAATTTAAATATTGCATGGCGCCCTCAGGAGAGGTGCCTGGGGGTGCGTTAGGAAAGCGGGCGCTGAACACTCAGCTCCCGCTTTCAACACCTTTTTTCTTTTTTTTGCATCGGCCCCTAAGAGCCTTATTTACTTACCTTTTTCCTATAGGGCATTTTCTCCCATTCTGTGTCTAATGGCAAGATTCATTAAGGTTTTTCAGCCATGGGAAAAACCCTATGTGAATCAGGCCCTAAGGTTGTACCTAAGGGAATGAAGGGTGAAGTGACTTGCCCAAGGTCACAAGGAGTGTCAGTGGGATTTGAACCGTGGCTGCTGTTTTAGCTATAGGCTCCTACAACACTCCATGTGTACTCATTTCACCAAATATTATGACTTGGAGTTGTTACGCATATATCCTTGTGTTTTAAGGCTAATATTGCCCAGGGATATAGGAAAGAAATAGCAATACTAGTGGGTAGTATAGTGGTGACACACAATGGGTGTTTGCTGTCCAACAGGGATCCAGTGCCCCATCTAGGCCATCACGAAGAATGATGGATCCTCAATGGCCATTGGGCCTTGTGATCATCAAGGCAGTGCTGAAATGAGATATTGTTGCACAAATAAGATCACTAGCTGAGTACCATTAGTAGAGTACATAAAAAAATGTGATTTTGATAAAGCCATGGATTCTGATAACTTTAAAAGCTATTTGGTTATATTCAAATATAGCTGGTTAGATTTTCAAGATAGCCTGATAGCTGTAGACAAGTATATTGAATGGGACATTTATCCTGCTGAATATCTGGGACAAGTAATCCGGCAAACTTTAGCTGGATAATTGGTCTGCTTGCCAGCTTACTGAATACTGGTTTTGCTATGACTACACAAGTGTCTGCAGTAATGTGTTCTCTTTTTGTTTGCAATAAAGTTTGCCAACTCTGATCATATTTAGAAAAGAGAGACTTGAACACTAATATGTTCATCACTTACCCATTATGTGGACTACTGCATTGCATTGTATTATGGATTACCAGAGACAGGTCTGAGACATCAACTATTCTAGAACACAGCTGCTAGGCTTCTTGTTTGTGGCAGAAGGTGTGATCTGTTCCCCCAATTGTGTTGGACTTACACTGTCTTCCGGCTGAAGCTGGGTAAAATTTTAAAGTTCTTGTTTTAATGCATGAATGCTTCTGTTTGTGTAATCTAGAGTATATGGTAGTTTATAAGCCTGTAAATACTCCGTTATAGCTGGCTACACAGTCTTTGTCCTACGCTAGTGTATCCTCGGGTAGAAACAAAGAAGCCAATATTCAGTTGCTATCCGCATCAACCTATCCGGCTAACAAGGCAGAGAGATTCAGCAGTGTGGCCTTGTCACTGAATATACTCTGCTGTCTTTTAGATAGCCCAGTGAACTTACCTGGCTAACTATAGGACAGCCAAATAGTTGTCCTAGACTTAATTGGCTAGCTGAGCTGGATAAGGCCCACTATAAACATTTAGCTGTATAAATAGCCCTTCCACACTCTTCACTTCACTTAACTGGCTGTTTAGCAGGATAAATAGTTAGCCATCTAAGTGGAGGCTGCTGGCTGTGCCCAAATATTTGAAACATAGCCACTTAGCTGGTTAAGTCCGAAGTTAATTGGCTATGTGGCGCCACCGAATATCAACCTCTTGTTTTCAGTTGTTCCGCCCCACAACTTTGGAAGTCTGTACCACGAGTTGTGGACTGAGAGTGATTCTTTGCATTTTTACAAAAAGGCAACGATTTGATTTTTCAACCAGACATTTTCTAGCTCTCAGACCCCTTAGATACTATTTTAGTGAAGAGAGAGCCAGGATGTGCAATGACTATGGAGTCTTCTCTTTACTTGTCTTTTAATTTTTAGGTCATGGACTTAGGTTCTAAGGTTTTTGTACTTGTATGAAACTATTTTTTTTATATGGTTGATGGTTACATTTTAATGTTGTATGTATTATTGCTGGTCTCAATTTTAATTGTATCCTGCTTTTGGGAGATGTATTTAAGGAGAAGTGGGCAAGTGTATTTTAATAAACTTTTCAATAAAGTCTAATTTGAAAAGAAGAGAGTGATGGCAGTACTGGCATCGGTCAGATGAAACCAGCAGGCACTCCAAAGCAAGCTTGCAAACTGGAAAGAACCAAGAAGAAAAAAAATACCCTGAACTGTCAGTCATTGTGCCTAATAAAGTAGAGGACAAGTAGTTATTTGTCTTGCTACATATATCTTCATGGCCCTACAACAGTACTATGTGCTCTGGTGGATGTGTTACTGGACTCCTCAAATCATTTCAGTAGCACTGTACAGTACTGTCTAGCCATTTTAAAGTTTCACCAGAATGGACCAGCAAATTGGAAGGAGTGGTTTCACTAGACTCCAGTAACGAATTTTAAATTAAGCAACGTGCCAGCCTTATCAGCAGGTGACCAGCGCCTGACAGAACAGTCATGGTCAATTGTCATTTATTTACATGGGGCACATGACCCCATTTGGACAGAGGCTGCTAGACTGCCAAGGCCACTGCAGGTTGTTACAACAGTGCAAACCTTTCATTAAGTGAGACATGGAGCTGCCTTCCCTGCAAAGCTGGGTACTAATGAGTAGCACTTGGGCCAGCACTGTGTTTGTCTGGCCTCAGTAAATCTGTTTATAGAGGGTTGTTATATTGATAAGAGGATCCTGCAGGATTTTTATCTGATCAAATAAAATACTTATTTTTAAATCATTGAACTATAAAACAAAAATGTTGTTTGAATGGGACTTCCTAGTTTTTGAGCCAGAGCCTCCACTTTGGATTATGGATGCTTAAGGGCCAAGGCATTATTATATTATTCTCTGCTAGGACAATTAGAAGACAAAGTGGATACATCCATATGAGATCACTATCAATTAGAAGTGGATGCTTTAATTTAGTGCACAAGTGTACACTTTCTCCATGCACTAAACTGAAAACAGGCTGTGTGACTTTATTGGATATTTTGTATCATGGAATGCAGTGGGAGAGGGTGTAAGCTTTTCACCTATCCTAAAATCTCTGCATCGACTCTCGGTACTCTACTGTCGCATGTGTGCAATCCTGGTTCTGGCCTTTTTTTTAAAGCTGTCAGAGGCATTGCACTATCCTACCTAGCAGTTATCGGAACTGTCACAATACCTACCTTAAGCCCGTTGGTGCTGGGAACTACACCTCACAAGTACCAGAGGGAGAATCTTCTCTGGTTCAGTTCCAACCCTGTAGAACTCCTTACCTCTTATCAGCCTTGCACCCAACCTCCTAACTTTAAGAAACTTATTAAAAACGTTGGCTCTTTGAGGCAGTTTTCAGAACAGAAGAAGACATGGCTTGCTTTCCACCAGGTACCCTCCCAACACCTAAACATAAGTGTTGATACGCGGCACAAACTTCCACAGTCTGTTCTACTGCTATACTCCTGCAGTGTTTCCCAGCCTCTTAACTCGCACTTCCTTATCCAGTTGAAACCCAGAAAATGACCTTGCACTTTATCCTGTTGTAATAACAAAAAGACTACTTGACAGAGCAGGATTGCTCTCAGTTGCCTTGAAATAGCTTCCACCTTACCCAAGACACCTGTTGCGATTAAAATAAATAAATAAAAGTGCCTTGAACCAGGATCTGTCCAGTTGGAACCGGGTACCCTGCTCATGAAGCAGAGTGACTGGCCTGAGCCTGCCTCAGTTATAATGTTAGCTGCAAATGTGGGACTGCCCAAGACCCAGTGTGGTCCTCAGAGATGGGGGGGAGGATTCAAAAGGGGCTGCCAGAAAATGCCCAGCCCTCTGGCACTTTGCCTTGTAAATAAAAGCCTAATCTGATATCATAACAAAAAGAAAAAACTACTTTTGGCACCCAGCGGAGCTGCTCTGTCAGGTAGAAATTAGCTTGCACCTTACCCAGTCATTACCTTAGGAGTATTTGGTATACACCAGAACTGCGCCAAGTCTTTCCTGTTTCCTTACTGATACCTCATTATGCCTCTCAAATGTTATCTTGTCAGTTATTTTAAATCCATCTACTATGCCTTATTTGCTGTCACCCTGGTATTGTCTACCTACCAAATCTTCCACACTGGGTGTGAGTCCCCCTACTTTGGGACTCCATCTCTTGTGCAAGAGTGGGAAATCCCACCTAAGTGCAAGAAACCATTGTTCCCTCAGCTGGTGCAGTACCCAGAGAGGAGGAGCAGCAGTAAGAGCTGATTGTGGGGCAGCCTGCTGCGGTTTCGTCTGTCTGCTGATACCCATGAGAAACTTAAACATTCGCAGACCGGCACTTCCTGCTGACCTCATGACATTAGCAGCAGGATGTGCTGGCTTGCGAGCTTTAAAGTTGCTTGTGATTCTGGCACACGGCAGAAAGAAGCATGATGGGCTGCTGTGCGATTGGCTCTCGCTGCTTATTTAATGCAGGAGACTGGGCAAGGAGACTGTGAGGGAGCAGAGGTGTGCTGAAAATTTACCCCTTAAAAAATTGTTCCACCTTGGCAGTTCTTTATTATCTTACTTGTCTATACTGGAAATGCTTACACACCACGTTGTAAATCTGAACTTGCTGTAACTCACTTTGAGCTCTTGGTGGACAAGTGTGGAATAAATAAACGATCATAATTTGAGGTTTGGCAGGAAAGTGAAGAGCAGGCTATTGTTTTAGGATGGCTGGCAGCAGTGGCGTAGCCAGAATTGATTTTTTGGGTGGGCACAAGGTTAACATGGGTGGGCTGTAGGCATGCAGGTCTACTAGTTGTTTTTTTACTGATAAATAATGCCAAATTATGCAGCATAGCATTCACATCTACGCCTAAGTATGAGGTTTACTTAATGATACAAACATAATTCACGGTGATTTGTGGTACTTTAGCCTTCTTATTATTACGATTTTATACACGGCTCCTACCTGTCCATAAATTTTGAGAGAGCGGTTGTGTTGCTTATATTTAAATTGCTAACATCTCAAAATATAGATATATATTTTTACCTTTGTTGTCTGATCTTTGTATTTTTCTAATCAGTTGGTCCTGGTCTCTTTTTCCCATTTTTTCCCTTATAGCTCATTTCCTAATTCCTTTTCAGTGTCTTTCTTCTATTATTGTCTTCTTCCCTTCCACACATACACGCTTTCTCTCACAGACTCCCTCTCACACACTCAAGCTCTCACACTCATATGCTCTCCCCCCCCCCCCCCCCAAGCTCACATTCAAGTTCTCACTTTCTCACCCCTCCCCAGGCTTATATTCTTATGCACACACAGACGCACATCCAGGCACCCATTCTCACCCACACACATAAACCCAGACTCCCATTCTCACCCACAAACCCATGCTCCCAGTCTCACCCACACATATTCAAGCTCCCATTCTCATCCATACATATACACATTTAAGGTACTATTCTCACCCACACATACACACATTCAAGCACCCATTCTTATCCACATATTCAAGCTTCCATTCTCACCCACCCACACAAACCCAGGCTCTCATTCTCACCCATATATACACACATTCAAGCTCCCATTCTCACCCACCCACAAACCCAGGCTCCCATTCTCAACCACACATACACACATTCGAGCTCCCATTCACCCACATATTCAAGCTTCCATTCTCACCCACATACACACCCAGGCTCCAGTTTTCACCCACACACACTCCCATTCTCATCCACACATACACATTCAAGCACGTGCACAGCTTCCGCTTTCTCCCCCAGAGCAGGAAGAACAGCTGCCTCTCCTGCTGCCACCGGACTCCTGCTATCTTCGGGCGTCCGAACTTCCTGTCGGGGGGGGGGGGGAGCGGAAGCGCAGCGCACAACGTCCGCTTCCTCCCTCCCCCAAGCAGGAAGATCGGCGGACCATACGGCCCGACGCCCGAAGATAGCAGGAGGCCGGTGGCAGCAGGAGAGGCAGCTGATCTTCCTGCTTTGGGGGAGAAAGCAGAAGCTGTGCGCGGCGCTTCCGCTCCCCCAAACAGGAAGTTCGGCAGGCCGTTTGGTCCGAAGATAGCAGAACGGGTGGCAGCAGGAGAGGCAGCTGATCTTCCTGCATTGGCGGGAGGAAGCGGAAGCTGCCCGCGGCGCTTCCGCTCCCCACCCCCAAACAGGAAGTTCGGCGGGCCCGAAGATAGCAGGAGAACGGGTGGCAGCAGGAGAGGCAGCTGATCTTCCTGCTTTGGGGGAGAAAGCGGAATCTGTGCGCAGCGCTTCCGCTCCCCCAAACAGGAAGTTCGGCGGGCCGTTTGACCCGAAGATAGCAGGAGAACGGGTGGCAGCAGGAGAGGCAGCTGATCTTCCTGCATTGGGGGGAGGAAGCGGAAGCTGCGCGCGGCGCTTCCGCTCCCCCCCCTCAACAGGAAGACCGGTTGGCCATACGGCTGCAGCAGCGCTTCCCCACGTGTGCCGTGATGGCGTGCGAGGCGTGGTTTCTCTTGTTCGCTGTCGCGGGGATGGGATCCCGCGACAGCCTTGCAGTTCCAGTGCCAGTTGGGTGGGCCTGGGTCTAAGTTGGGTGGGCACCTGCCCACCCAGGCCCACCCGTGGCTACGCCACTGGCTGGCAGGTATAGGCTTTTTTTAGTTTTGTTTGTTTTTGTATGCCTGAATGTTTATTTCCTGTTTTATTATGCTTATTGATTTTGCTTTTATGTCGCTTCTTTTTCCTTTGTGTATGTTTTGCCTTATTTGCATGGTACACCGTCTGGAGTAGACTGATAATGGTATAGAGATATTTTAAACAAATGAAACATCTCCCCCAGTAGGAAATGTTAAAAATGTTTGATATGTGATTCTAGAGTTTCATATTGGTATATATAATTTTGCAATGGATATGACATATATCAGCCAATGTCATGTCATGCAAAACTTAATCTCTGAAGAGGATATAGTTAATATATAACTCCCACAGAGCTCCAACACAAGATGCTAACATCATGTAGTCTCATGGCTGTGTACCTTTTAATCGATATTTACTCATAGGTTTTTCATGTTCTGGTAAGAATCATGTGCTCTATTCTATTTAATAGAAATTACTGTGATTGATTAATTTATAGGGGTTAGTAATTGATTTACAATGCAGTCATATTGTATTGTCCCTGGTTGAATTATGCCCTTTCATTAGCTCATTCCAACAACGAATGACGTCCCTTTGAGCCAATTTTTAAATAACAGTTTGAGATAGACAAGAGGTAGTATTCTGTCTCCTGTCAGCAGCAAACACATGATGAATAGACAGTTCTGTGCCACAGAGCTGGAGAGAGATTATCCACGTAGCAGGAAAAGATGTTATGGCAGCATGGGTTGCTGTTTTATGTTAAGCCATTTGTGGATCATTTATAAGAAGTGTGAAATAGTCATTGCATGCCATGCACTGCCAGTCTCTTTGTATCTCTATGGGTGGGAAATAAGGACTAAAAGGTGAAATTTGCTGAGCTGCTGTTTTGGTTTGTACATTTGTAGGGCCTCAGATTTGAGGTTGTCCCATCGTGGTTCAAAGAAACACTTGACAAGTCATCATTTTCAACACCTCATGATTATGCTATAGAAACCGCAAAACAGAAAGCACTTGAAGTGACAAGGAGAATGCACCTGGTAAGTTGAGTGCACACTATGGGAAAAGTGAAAATGTAGACATGGTTTCTCTCTGTTGGGAAAAGGTTGAATGTGATCTTCCAAGATGCCCTATCCGTATGTATTATCTGAATGTTGTAGCAATATTGTGATGCAGTGGTTTCCACCAACAGATCTGGTTGTCAGGATAGCCAGAATGAATATTCATGAACTATATTTGCATGCATTTAGTCTGACATAAGTGAATTTGCATGGTTTTATCATCTTCATACTCAGACCTGTTGGATATTACTGCTCTTACCAAAAAAAAAAAAAATTACATTGCAAATTCTAAAATAGCTGCCAACTGCTATTGTTTCTTTTCAAATGAATCTCTAAAGTAGTTTTATTAGAAATTTTGTAAGAAGAACCAAATTGAATTAAACGGCCTGTCAATACTGAAAGGTGAATTTTCAAAGGGGTTCTGTCGGTAAAAATAGCACGTATATTTTTATAAATGTCGAGAATAGATGTATTTTCGGTTTCACATTCACGTTTTACCAGGGTGGTCTGGGGCATTCGGGGACAGATTTGAGAAGTACATGCGCTACTGCTGTTTTGTAAATGATATATATGCATGTATTACTGAACTTATTTGCACCCTTTCACCCCTGTAAATTAATTCACGCAAGTGAAATTGAACTTGCATGTTTCTGCTTTTTGGGTAGTCTGTCTGGGTGAACCTGTGGGGGTTAGGGACTGGTGATTCCAAGTAATCATGCAAGTATTTTCAAAACAGTATACGTGCATACTTTATAAAATACCTGCTCCATTTAATTTTAGATGTTTATTTGTGCAGTGCCATGATTAATTTGTGTGTAAAATATATATGCATATGTATAAAATCGGTAGCGAAAGTATATTTTCTTGCACTGGAAATGTGTGTACTGAAACAAACATAAATACTGCATATTTCTGCTCTGGAAGTATTTTATAAATTGTGCAGCTTCTACCACACAATTTACAGAATACTAGCATTAATCTTTGCATGTCTATGCATGCAAATGCTGTACCACGAATAGGTTTGAAAGTTAGGCTGCCATTGTTATTTCTGTTGTACAAAGATACTGGATAAATGATTGGTTTATAACAGACCTAAAGAAGTTTCTTCTTTGCGTAATATTCCGAATAGCTAAGTAAATGTTTGGCAGCTTTTTTCCTTCTGAAAATCTATTATATTTTCCAGAAACATCGCAAAACACCAGATATTGTAATAGGAGCAGATACTATTGTGGTAAGCTGTAATATATAGAATTTTTAGGAATTTCTTCCTTATACTTTTCATAGAAAGACGTCTTATATCCAACATTTACCTCTTTTATAATGTGGCAGATTATTCTTCTTAGATTTGTATAGTGAAATAAATAACTGAAATCAGTTTGTTTTATCCTAATTTATAAGCTGTATGCTTATTTAATAAAAATATTTATAAAATATGTAAAAATGTCTGTCTGATCAGACAGCAAGAATGACCATGGCTTGCTAGGACTAATTTCATTGTTAACTTTGGGCTTGACAGTAAGTCACTTTTGTTGATTCAAAAAACCTTGATGTTGCCAGTATGAAATTCCAGCTGACTTCTGCACCTTTCACTGATTTAAAAATCAAATATTTACACAGTCAGCATTTGTAATGTCACTCTTTTTAGGATATTTTTTTTTTTAGTATAGACTATCTTTTCCCATAGTTATGGGAAGAATTTTTGGATTAAGTACAACACATAGCAAGGTAGTTAAGACATATATTTAACTGGGTCAAAAAATACTGCAGTTATATACCGTACTACTGGAAGTATACGGATATATCCCTAGGAGTAGAAATAAAGTAAATTTTAAATGGGTTTTTAATGTTGGTACCATGCCTTTTTTTTTTTTTTTTTTACAAGTTTAATCTATGAAGAGGCCCAAATGTTTGCATTTGTTTATTTTTTTAAAAATTCACTTTTTGTATTTTAGACTTTGGAAGATGCTATCCTTGAAAAGCCAGTCGACAAGCAGGATGCCTATAACATGCTGTCAAGGTTTGCAGTTTTAATGAAGTTGTTTGTGCAGCTGAACGTAGTTCTAAATCTTTTAGAATCCTGTTGACGTGTATGGATACATTGAAATGCAGAGTTCCCCAGTACCATCAAACCCTCTCACAGGATAGTCCCTGGATTATATGCAGTTTTTAGTGTAATTGTAGGTTCTGCTTTCTCAGCCCATCTCTGTAACAAAAATCTGCCTTGTTTGGGTTGAATTAGGATCTGTGCAATAATTGATAGGCATGAAAGAACTCTCAACTTTTTTTGTTTTTAAATTTACAATCCTCTAGATTCTTCCCTGACAGAGAAGAGCTCAGTTTGAAATGTATTGCTTTTCTCTTCCTGTTTCCATGTTTTTTTCAGAAGGGAGGGTTTAACAGATCCTCAGTAAAAGTAGCACACTGGCTCCTTCCTTCATTACTGGGTAGAATGCAGTGATGATGATGCCAGATGGATAGTGACACGCTAGTTTTATTTATAAAATGGAAGTGGAGGTCCAACCCGCTCTCTCCCTGCTCCTACTGAGATGCTCTGCTAGTAACATTGCGAACACTGGTGCCATGGCTTATTGGGTTTGCGTGAAATGAAGGTGCCACAGATATAAAAGGTGTCTTAGAAGCAGAAAACAAAGTGAATATTTGAGGTGAAAGTATTATAAGATGCTTTTTTGCCTCAGAAATTTTTTTTTTTTAACAAAAAAAAGAAGTTGGCAAATGTGCTTAATTCAGTGAATGAACACACAGCCTTTGGAATTCAGTTAAGGGAGGTTTTTCCTTATGCAAAGTGCTATAAGGAATTTAAAAAAAAATTATCTGGGAAGTTTACAAAAGCTTGCAACAGTTTATCAAGTTATTTTGATGCTTAGGATGAGAGAAACATTTACAGTATACAACCCTTTGTAAACTAATGTGGATTCTGTCTTTCATTTTGTAGGATGAGTGGAAAGGAACATAGCGTCTTTACTGGGGTTGCCATAGTTCACTGCAGAAGTAAAAATGGTAATTTCATGGGTTATTTTTTTAAACAAAATTTGAGATCCCTTTGCATTTTAAACAAATATATAAGTTGTTGCTGCTTTTGTTACCAGGGAAATGGACTCCTTGTGTGGGGGACTCTCCTGTGCACAGTACCTACATCTTCAATCTTTTTGTTCTGAGCACTGTTAGCAGTTTGCCCTCCCAGATCGATTATTTTTCCATCTTAGTGGCTGCTCATTAACTGGGACAACTTCTTCCTTTTTATTTTTTGAGTGGATAGTAAATGGCCACAGCCCTTTATTACAGACCTTCCAGAGGAACCTAATCTGGTAGCTGTAGCCAATTTAACACTTTCCTGCCCCTGGGGAGGTGCCCTCACAGCCCATACATCCATTACTTTCATGGCCTTCGAAGGCCTACCGTAAGCTGTTGAAGTCTTACGGGGGAGGGGGTTGCCAGGCTATAGGCAGTAAACCGCTCGCAGCAAGACTGCCAGGCATAAGCAGCAGTATGATCATCTAGGGTGCTGTCTTGGAAGAACCACACTGGTGGCCAAGGGATTGCTTCCATGCAACTTCCTTGCTCTCTGTTTGGAAGTGACGAGCTGCACCAGTGGTAACTCATGATGCAGGCCATAACTAGACCTGGTACTTGCCCCACAATCTCTGCTCCAAGAACCATGCGGATCTCCCAGCTTTCCTGGCCAGACCATCATATGGCTCACTATCTTGGAAAATCAAAGATGTGAAATCCACAAAATTAGTCAAGAATTCATACCACCACCACTGCTCATCACCACCACCACTTCACTAGTTATCCTGGAATGTGGACCTAAAAAAAAGCCATCAGTGCTATATAGTACCTGAGAAAATTTGCCAAATCAAAAACCCTACCCCCTTGCTTTACATCAGAACTAAAGGAACTGAAATAAGTGTGAAGAAGGCTAGAACAAAGGTTTGGCACGGAAATATGACAGAAATGAGGGCAGATGACATCACACTATTACATTTATTTAATATTTTAGGAAATTACATATACCATTAAAGTCCTCCTTTTTTATATTTGTGTGTATTAGCTTGGCTTTGGTTAATTTTGGCCAACTGTTGACCTGGGAATGATTTATAAACCTACTTGATAATTATTTCTAAAATAGGTTATATGCGAATATTGTAATACCCTCAGAAATCATTGTCTGCAATTCAGGTTTTTGTTTTTGTTTTTTTTTTCTTACACACTTGTTTCCTTTGCTTAAAAACAGATTGATAAAAAAAAATTGCTAGTAGCCAGTCAGGTGTCTTAGCCACAGAACGGAGAGCTGTATTGGACAAGATTCAGGTTAGGGTAATCCATCTGACAGGGTTAATGCACCAAATGCAAAGTTGATGTGCTTAGAGGTTGTGTTGAAATTAGCCTGGTCAGCCCCTACTAATACACAAGAAGCACTGAAGTGTTCCCATCTCTGGGAGCCAGGCCCCTGCTTACTGGGAGTTATAATTCTCCATTGCAGTTTTCAGAGGGAAATAGAAAACATGGGAATAAAATTGAATTGCTCGGCACAGATCTATGACTTAGGCCATAGTGTTATGTTGCAGGAGAGTCTGCATTAGATCTCTCATTTGCCAGGGCTGGTGCCACAGAGATGGATCTGGGTAGAGGGTTGGAACTATTATGATGGTCCCTGTTGACCAACAAGCAGGCTTGAGGATGTATTTTGAAGGAAGCATTCTCCAACCCAAGGGCCGGTAAGTATCCCTGAGGTTGTCTGGGCATGCTGTCTAGGAGGGAGGGGGTTTGAAGATGGAGGGTGAAAAGGAAAAAGATGGGAAAAATGAGCTCTTGAATTAGAACAAATCCTATTGAGGTGTTTTGGCATTGCCTTAAGTGTAGGAGCATCAGCATCTAATATTTCCACCGTCAATAGACCGCTAAAAATATCTGCTATGTTTTTAAGACTTTTGAAAGAAAACAGAACATTCAATGTGAAGAAATGTTAGACCTGTTTTAATTGATATTGCTATTTTGTGGACTTTTTGGGGGAGGAGAGTGCAGAAAAGCTTTGTGTGTGTGGGGGGGGGGGGGGTTTGTGTGTTTTGTTTGTTAAACGGCATAGTTCATATCTTGTTAGGATTGCTAAATTTGCCTGTCCATGGTCATGTATATGAGAGGCTCTGGTTGAAAGACTCTCATGACAACAGAACCTGGCAAAAAATGTGCCCAGGAGACATTTTTGCTGGGTCCAGTTTCCTTATAGATGCAGGGTTTCATTTGTTGGGAGATGCCCTTGAATGCAGTTCTGCCACATTTTTAGACTTAAGAGGTAGAGCAGCAGGGGTGTCCTGCACCAGCCCCACCTCTAGGCAGCCTGCAGGGAAGAGGGCGAGTCTGGAGTAAACAGAGCAGCTATACTCCACTCCCTAATCCAGTCTCTTCCCTCCCGTTCCCCCTCACCACCTCTTCTGCAGGAAACAGGAGCAGAAGGGGTGATACAGAAGCAGATGCTGCAGAGTAAAAAAAAAAAAAATGCCCAAAAAGGGCTAGGATTAGCCCACTTTTTTGAAACTTATGAGCAATAGTGCCAGTCAAAGTTTCATCCCTGGCCTTGATAAGCACTAGAGCTCACAAGTTTCAAACTTGTGCTAATTCAACCCCTTTTTGTGGCTGTTACCCAGGACTTAATTTCTGCTGGAACAACCCAGAATGGCATTCTGCCACTTTTTTTTTTTTTTTTTCCCAGGACCTAAGGAAACACAGAGCCGGCAGTGTAAATCAGTTCTGCCTCCCCCATTACCAGTTCCCTGCAGAATGCCCCAGCCCCATTCCACCTGCCTTCCGACCGCTCCGCAGTTCCACTTCCTTTTGTCTACAAATTTAAGCCCTGCATAGATGTAGTATAGAACATGCCTACTTTGTGTTATACTTCCAGTTCACATATTATCAGGGTGGAGTGGAGGAGTAGCCTAGTGGATAGAGCAGTGGGCCCTGAACCAGGTAAGTCAGGATTCAAATCCTGTTGCCACTCTTTGTGACCTTGGGCAAGTCACTTCAGCCTCCATTGTCTCAGGTACAAAATAAGATTGAGTTCTTTGGGGGATAGAAAAATTCCTACAACACATTCAGTAATCTGCTTCAAAGTGCCTGAAAACAATATAAATCAAATAACATTAAAAAAAAAAGTCTGTTTTACAGTTTTGTGGCTCACATTAGGATTCTATTTACAGATAATGAACTAGAGACTGACGTGATTGATTTTTATGAAGAGACAAAGGTCAAGTTTGCTGACTTGTCTGAGGACCTTTTGCGAGAATATGTTGACAGTGGTGAACCAATGTAGGTATTTAACTGAGCTCTCATTTAATAAGAGCAGTTAGCAGGATTTTTCTAAAGCCACCTTTTTGGAAGATGGAGTGTGCAGTGTATTTTTATTTTTTATTTTAAATCTTCCAGTGTGGGATCTGTTGGTGTCGTGTTTTCTCTGTTGCCGGTCATATGGTAGACCCAGGTTTAAGAAACTTCGGGCCCCTGCTGATCAGACTGACAAGGGCTGGGAGCATCACATAGATGTCCTCTTTGACCAGATGGGGTTGGGCTACAGTGTGACAACAGAGGTGAAAGTGAGAGGGAGTGGCTCTAGGGAGAAAAATAGGGAGCTAATGGTGGCTTCTTTCTACTATGTCCCACTTCTATGGAGAATCTGACTATGGGAAGGGTAATGAGGCAAGTGTGAAGTTTGGAAGAAATGTGACAAGCCAGCCTACCTGATTGGGGGGAAAATAGCTAAAAAATAAAATGTTCCTTTACAATCTTTTATTAAAGCCCTGTAAATACTGCTGTAGATAAGAACAACCCATAAGATACAACCTTAAAAGTGTGTCAGATGCAAGCCCTGAAGCCACAGTTCCCTGTTCGTACCCGTATCAGTCCAGACAGTGGCTATGTCCCCCTTCCAGCAGATGGAGTCGGAGAAAACGTCGAAGGGTGCTCCCTTATAAGCTAGTGCACCCTCTGTTACCCTTCAGTATCCTTCTCTCTCCAGCTGATGAGAGCGGCTGAACTTTAGTTCCCCACTAAGAATTCTGGAAAGCTAGATTTAGGGATCTTTCTCTAATTGCTTGGCTTCCTTCTTTTCTTGGATGGATCAAGGTTGACAGTCTAGTTTTTACAAAAAAAATAAAAATAGAGAGAGAGAGATAAGTTAGCTTCTTGACTTTGTGCTTTTACTACATAATGCTTATCTGGCCAGACTGGGGCAGCAGCAGGATTCAGCATCAGGGCCTTCTCCTAAGGTAAGCAGGATGGCTGATTCCCCCCCCCCCCCCCTCCAGGTCCTACGGGGGACCCCAGGAGTAGGGGTTCCCCCAAGGTACTTCTAGGGTCCGGGTGGTCCATCATCCTCCGGAGAGTTCGAATCCTCGTCCCGACCCAGACCTAGATGAGCCCTCTCCAATGGCTCAGATGGAAGGAGATGATCCTAGAGTACTGCATCTCTTCTAGAGGGATGAGTTGAACCCTCTCATCCCATATGTCCTGCAGGAATTGGATATTGAGGGCTCCACAGGATCCTCCAGGGCCTACTCCACCTGAGAAGGGGGACCCCATGCTGGCAGGTCTGTGTCCACAGACGAGGTCTTTTCCTTCTTATCTTGTGCTTCTTCAATTATTGTCCAGGGAATGGGATTCCCCTGAGGCATCCTTTAAGGTGGGTAGAGCTATGGATAAGTTATACCCTCTCCCAGACTATTTCCTGGAGCTCCTCAAGGTTCCCAAAGTGGACACAGCTATATCTGCTGTGACGAAAAGAACAACCATTCCGGTGACTGGAAGTGCCGCTCTGCGAGATCTGCAGGATAGAAAGCTCGAAGTTTATCTCAAGAGAGTTCGAGGTGACCGCTCTGGGTGTCAGAGCGGCGATCTGTAGCTCCCTCATGCAACAAGCAGGTCTCCAATGGGTCCAACAGCTGCTCAGTATGCAGGAGCTACCTCCTGAAGAAGCGCAACAGGCAGACCGCCTGGAGGCCGTGATAGCGTATGGAGCAGATGCTCTATATATTGGCTCTATATATTGGCATCTCAGAGACATGGTGGAAAGAGGATAACCAATGGGACAGTGCTATACCAGGGTACAAATTATATCGCAATGACAGAGAGGAGCACTCGGGAGGAGGTGTAGCGCTTTATGTCCGGGATGGCATAGAGTCCAACAGGATAAACATCCTGCATGAGACTAAATACAAAATTGAATCTTTATGGGTAGAAATCCCTTGTGTGTCGGGGAAGACTATAGTGATAGGGGTATACTACCGTCCACCTGGTCAAGATGGTGAGACTGACAGTGAAATGCTAAGAGAAATTAGGGAAGCTAACCAAATTGGTAGTGCAGTAATAATGGGAGACTTCAATTACCCCAATATTGACTGGGTAAATGTATCATCGTGTCACGCTAGAGAGATAACGTTCCTGGATGGAATAAATGATAGCTTTATGGAGCAATTGGTTCAGGAACCGACGAGAGAGGGATCAATTTTAGATCTAATTCTCAGTGGAGCACAGGACTTGGTGAGAGAGGTAACTGTGGTGGGGTCGCTTGGCAATAGTGATCATAATATGATCAAATTTGATTTAATGACAGGAAGAGGAACAGTGTGCAAATCCAAGGCTCTCGTGCTAAACTTTCAAAAGAGAAACTTTGATAAAATGAGAAAAATTGTTAGAAAAAAACTGAAAGGAGCAGCTACAAAAGTAAAAAATGTCCAAGAGGCGTGGTCATTGTTAAAAAAAATACCATTCTAGAAGCACAGTCCAGATGTATTCCACACATTAAGAAAGGTGGAAAGAAGGCAAAACGATTACCGGCATGGTTAAAAGGGGAGGTGAAAGAAGCTATTTTAGCCAAAAGATCTTCATTCAAAAATTGGAAGAAGGATCCAACAGAAGAAAATAGGATAAAGCATAAATGTTGGCAAGATAAATGTAAGACATTGATAAGACAGGCTAAGAGAGAATTTGAAAAGAAGTTGGCTGTAGAGGCAAAAACTCACAGTAAAAACTTTTTAAAATATATCCGAAGCAGAAAGCCTGTGAGGGAGTCAGTTGGACCGTTAGATGATCGAGGGGGTTAAAGGGGCACTTAGAGAAGATAAGGCCATCGCGGAAAGATTACATGATTTCTTTGCTTCAGTGTTTACTGAAGAGGATGTTGGGGAGGTACCCGTAATGGAGAAGGTTTTCATGGGTAATGATTCAGATGGACTGAATCAAATCATGGTGAACCTAGAAGATGTGGTAGGCCTGATTGACAAACTGAAGAGTAGTAAATCACCCGGACCGGATGGTATACACCCCAGAGTTCTGAAGGAACTAAAAAATGAAATTTCAGACCTATTAGTAAAAATTTGTAACTTATCATTAAAATCATCCATTGTACCTGAAGACTGGAGGATAACAAATGTAACCCCAATATTTAAAAAGGGCTCCAGGGGCGATCCGGGAAACTACAGACCGGTTAGCCTGACTTCAGTGCCAGGAAAAATAGTGGAAAGTCTTCTAAACATCAAAATCACAGAACATATATAGAAAGACATGGTTTAATGGAACAAAGT
The DNA here is from genome assembly GCF_901001135.1 of Rhinatrema bivittatum. NCBI lineage: Eukaryota > Metazoa > Chordata > Amphibia > Gymnophiona > Rhinatrematidae > Rhinatrema > Rhinatrema bivittatum. The sequence goes on along the minus strand of NC_042619.1, from coordinate 243,391,931 downwards.
CAGCATGGCTTTACCCAGGGTAAGTCTTGCCTCACAAATCTGCTTCACTTTTTTGAAGGAGTTAATAAACATGTGGATAAAGGTGAACCGGTAGATATAGTATACTTGGATTTTCAGAAGGCGATTGACAAAATTCCTCATGAGAGGCTTCTAGGAAAAGTAAAAAGTCATGGGATAGGTGGCAATGTCCTTTCATGGATCGCAAACTGGCTAAAAGACAGGAAACAGAGAGTAGGATTAAATGGACAATTTTCTCAGTGGAAGGGAGTGGACAGTGGAGTGTCTCAGGGATCTGTATTGGGACCCTTACTGTTCAATATATTTATAAATGATCTGGAAAGAAATACGACGAGTGAGATAATCAAATTTGCAGATGACACAAAATTGTTCAGAGCAGTTAAATCACAAGCAGATTGTGATAAATTGCAGGAAGACCTTGTGAGACTGGAAAATTGGGCATCCAAATGGCAGATGAAATTTAATGTGGATAAGTGCAAGGTGATGCATATAGGGAAAAATAACCCATGCTATAATTACACAATGTTGGGTTCCATATTAGGTGCTACAACCCAAGAAAGAGATCTAGGTGTCATAGTGGATAACACATTGAAATCGGTTCAGTGTGCTGCGGCAGTCAAAAAAGCAAACAGAATGTTGGGAATTATTAGAAAGGTAATGGTGAATAAAACGGAAAATGTCATAATGCCTCTGTATCGCTCCATGGTGAGACCGCACCTTGAATACTGTGTACAATTCTGGTTGGCGCATCTCAAAAAAGATATAATTGCGATGGAGAAGGTATAGAGAAGGGCTACCAAAATGATAAGGGGAATGGAACAACTCCCCTATGAGGAAAGACTAAAGAGGTTAGGACTCTTCAGCTTGGAGAAGAGACGACTGAGGGGGGGATATGATAGAGGTGTTTAAAATCATGAGAGGTCTAGAATGGGTAGATGTGAATTGGTTATTTACTCTTTCGGATAGTTGAAAGACTAGGGGGCACTCCATGAACTTAGCATGGGGCACATTTAAAACTAATCGGAGAAAGTTCTTTTTTACTCAACACACAATTAAACTCTGGAATTTGTTGCCAGAGGATGTGGTTAGTGCAGTTAGTTTAGCTGTGTTTAAAAAAGAATTGGATAAGTTCTTGGAGAAGTCCATTACCTGCTATAAGTTCACCTAGAGAATAGTCACTGCCATTAGCAATGGTAACATGGAATAGACTTAGTTTTTGGGTACTTGCCAGGTTCTTATTGCCTGGATTGGCCACTGTTGGAAGCAGGATGCTGGGCTTGATGGACCCTTGGTCTGACCCAGTATGGCATTTTCTTATGTTCTTATATATGACCATCTCAGAGTTCTGGCCAGATTTATGATCTCAGCAGTCTCGGCCAGACGCCTCCTCTGTCTCTGCAACTGGTTGGCGGATTCCTCCTCCAAGACACAGTTGGGATCTCTACCCTTCAAAGGGAAATTACTCTGGAGATGATCTGGATTAGATTATCAAGTCCCTCGGAGAGAATAAGGTGCATAAGCTGCCGGAGGATCGGCCGTGGGCTACTAGGACATTCAGTTCCACCAGAAGCCGTTTCCGTATTCAACGATGTTTTCGTCAAACCAGACTGGCTGCACATCGTCCGCCTTCTTCACATTCTCAGTCCTGGTCTCATTCCTTTCGAGGCCAGAAGCCAGCCCGGGATAGTCTTGTCCAGGGGGCAGCTTCCGAATCTTTACAATGAAGCCATGCCAGCCCACTCCTCGATCCCCAGGATAGGGGGATGGCTCTCCCTCTTCTACGAGGAGTGGGTCAAGATTACCTCAGATCAGTGGGTCCTGGATATTCTAAGGCACGGCTACATGTTAGAATTTGCCCGACCTCTAAGAGACAGATTCCTCTTCTCTCCCTGTGGACTGCTATGGAAACAACACATAGTACGTCAGACACTCGGCAGGCTTCTGGCCCTTGAAGCAATTCTACCGGTACCTGCGACGGAAGAGGGGTCCGGCCATTATTCTGTCTACTTTGTAGTCCCCAAGAAGGAGGGCTCCTTCCACCCGATCTTGGATTTCAAGATGGTCAACAAAGCCCTCAGGGTTCCACACTTCAGGATGGAAACCTTGCACTCAGTGATAGTGGCGGTGCACTGCAGAGAATTTCTGGCCTCCTTGGATCTGACGGAGGATTATCTTCACATTCCCATCCTCAAGGCACATCAGTGCTTCCTTCGCTTCAAGATTCTGGGACATCATTTTCAATTCCAGGCCCTGCCCTTTGGCCTGGCGACCGCTTCCCGTACTTTCACAAAAGTAATGGTAGTGATGGCGGCAGCCCTCAGAAGGGAGGGAATTCTGGTCCACCCCTATTTGGAAGACTGGCTCATTGGAGCAAAGTCCCTGGTCCAGTGTCAGCGGGCAATCGACAGAGTGTATCTCGTTCAATCCCTCGGATGGGTAGTCAATTTCTCCAGAAGCAGTCTTACTCTATCTCAGTCTCTGGACTTCCTGGGAGCACGCTTCGATACAGCTGCAGGCAAGGTACTCCTGGGCCCAGGCGCTCATCTCTCAGGTGCAGTGCTTCACTTGCCTCTCTCTTCCCACAGCTTGGGATTATCTCCAGGTTCTGGGCTCTATGGCTTCCACTATCGATCTGCTTTCTTGGGCTTTTGCGCATATGCGTCCTTTGCAGAGAGCCTCGCTCTCTCACTGGAAGCCGGTGTCTCGGGAGTTTCAGGCCATCCTACCACTTCCGGAGAGGACCAAGGACAGTCTGGCCTGGTGGCTCAACCCAGATCATTTGTTACAGTGGGTGATTGTCACTACAGATGCCAGTCTTTCTGGCTAGGGAGCTGTGTGTCAGACAAAATCGGCACAGGAGAAGTGGATGGCGTTACAAGCAACCTGGCCGATCAATCGCTTGGAGACCAGAGCGGTACGGCTGGCGTTGAAGCGTTTCCTCCCCCTCGTCCATCATCGGGCAGTTCGGATACTGTCAGACAACGCAACTACTGTCGCGTACATCAATCGTCAAGGGGGATAAGAGTCGTCACGTTTCTCAGGAGATGGACAGGTTGATGGCATGGGTGGAGATCCACCTCTTCCACCTAGCAGCTTCCCACATCTCAGGAGTGGACAACGTTCATGCCGACTTCTTGAGTCATCAACGCATAGATTCCGGGGAGTGGGAACTCTCCAAGGAAGCGGTGGCACTTCTATTCGGCCGATGGGAAACCCCCCCCCACCTGAACCTGATGGCCACCTCACGGAACGCGAAGGCACCGCGATTCTTCAGTTGCAGAAGAGAGCACCGCGCAGAGGGAGTGAATGCCTTAGTCCTTCCCTGGCCACAGCACCTTCTCATCTATATGTTCCCACCATGGCCCCTGGTGGGAAGAGTGCTCCAGAGAATAGAGATCCACCAAGGTCCGGTAATACTGGTGGCGCCAGAATGGCCACGTTGGCCGTGGTTCGCGGACTTGATCAACCTTGCAGTGGATGGTCCTCTTTGCCTGGGACATCTGCCATGCTTACCGCGCCAGGGTCCAATATTTTTCGACCAGGCAGATTGCTTCTGTCTTGCGGCCTGGCTTTTGAGAGGCACCGGCTGAGAAGGCGAGGATACCCGGAGACCGTGATTTCGACTCTCCTCAAGGCTAGGAAGACTTCTATGTCCATCTCCTATGTCTGGGTAAGGAAGGTTTTTGAGACCTGGTGTGGCTCCATAGCTGTCTCGCTGCAGAGCCACCTCAGTGGCTCAGATACTGTCTTTCGTACAGCAGGGCCTGCAGAAGGGATTGGCCTACAATTCCCTGAGGGTGCAGGTGGCTGCCCTTGAATCCTTGATCCATCACAGAGAGGGAGACCCTCTTTCCTCTCACCCGGACATTGTCCAATTTCTTAAGGGAGTGAAGTACGTAAAGCCTCTGGTACGTGCCCTGTGTCCCTCCTGGAGCCTCAACTTAGTTCTTCGGATTTTAGGCGGACCACCTTTGAACCGCTTCGCTCCGCTACCCTCAAGGATCTCACGCTCAAGACGGTCTTCCTAGTGGCTATTTGTTCTGCCTGCAGGATTTCGGAGCTTCAAGCACTATCTTGCAGGGAGCCCTACCTCCGTTTCATGGATTCAGGAGTTTCCTTGCGCACGGTGCCCTCTTTCCTACCCAAAGTTGTTTCCGCGTTCCATATGGATCAGTCTGTGGAACTCCCATCCTTCTCGGTTGATGATTCACGAGATCTACGCAAGTTTGATGTCAAGCGTATCCTCATTCGCTATCTGGAAGTCACTTATGATTTTTGCTTGTCGGATCATCTTTTTGGACCCAAAAAACAAAGCAGAAGCAGATTCAATATGGCTAGCAGCGATAAACACGAAGAGAAGGATTGGTAAAAAGGACTTTTATTGAATCTTGCCCGACTCTGGCCGAGTTTCGCTCTTCTAGGAGCTGCCTCGTCGTGGAGTATAGTAATGACTGTCATTACTATACTCCACAACGTGCCGCAGCTTTGCTGTTAACAAATGAGTATATATTGATGTTGAAACAATTGCTATATTAGTGAGGTTTCAAGCAATAAGTATACTTCTCATACATAGTTCCCATGTATGAAAAGATACAACTTTCAATACCTTATAATTCTTAAAAAAAAAAAATAGTGTGCCCGTGGAAGAGCCAACAGATGTGGCTGATAAGCCCCTGAGGCAGCTCCTAGAAGAGCAAAACTCGGCCAGAGTAGGGCAAGATTCAATAAAAGTCCTTTTTACCGATCCTTCTCTTCCTTGACCTTTGGAGTGGCCCAAAGAAGGGGTCCAAGGCTTCGAAAACCACAATTGCTCACTGGTTGAAAGAAGCTATCTCGGCAGCGTATATTCGTACTGGTCGACAGCCTCCGGTGGGCATCAAGGTCCATTCCAGTACGTACCCGGATCAGTCCAGACTCCTGGGTTCCCCCCCCCTAGCAGATGGAGACACAAGTTTAACAACAAAACTGTGCCTTATCTAGGATGGTGCCACCTACAGTCTGGCAGTATTCTTCTGTCTCCAGCAGGTGGAGGAGGTGCAAAACCTACAGTCTGTACTGAGACCTAGGATAGATTTAAAGACAGTGTTAGTTTAGGTTAAAATAAAATAGATAATTACAGGAGAGGGACCGCAGTGATTTGCCTGCAGGTCACAGTCTCCCACCTCCCAGGGGGTTGTGAGGTCCTGAGGGGACCATCCCCCCCCCTGATTTCAGAGGCAGCTGAAGTACAGGGTTGAGGACCCGATTGCCAGCTCTACTAACTACTGGGGGTGATACCGGGGAGCCCTGCTCACTCCCCCCCCCCAGTAGGTCCAGGACCCGGAGGCGACTGCAAGTATCTGTGTTAAACATCAGGTTTTTCTGTGTTCTTTTTTTTTCTGTGCCAGTTAAGCTCTCCCTTCCCTTCCAATCGCAGGGGGGTATTTTTGGTGCTGTTTCGCCGCGTTCCCAGGGGGCATCGATTTTATTTTTTCTTTTCCTGCCCGGTGCTAGCATGCCGAGGCGAGCTGCGTGTCGGGCCTGTGGCTCCGCGGGAGCGCGTTTGTTGCGCGACAATCTCTGCACCAGTTGCCTCTCTGAGGGAGAGGGGGCCTCCGTGGCACCAGGGAGGGTCATAGGTCGGGTCCAGTCGGTCACAGGCTTGTTCGGGGAGCTGCAGCCCCCGGTCCCTGATATTTTCCCGCGAAACGCGGGAATGGGCGCCATTTTGGGCTTGCTGGGGGCAGAGGTCAGCGGCCTCGGCAGTGCAGGGAGCAGAGGATCTCCCGCCGAGTTTATCACCGCAATGGAAGGTCCCTGAGGGGGACAATACCACGGATAAGGGCAGACAGGGTCCTGCGCCTGCCCCTGTAGAGGATATCGACGATTCGTCTTCTGAGTCTTCATTTTTGTCAGATTTTGTTCTATTAATGCATAAGGCCTTTAAGGCCTGGAAGGCGGGAAAAAAAGAGGTCTCATCATGGACTGTCAGGTCCCAGAAGCGGGCTAAGCCTGGCCCGGACGCGGGTCCGTCCTCGGGACAGCGGTTTCTCAACCTACGGACTCCTCGCCCGGATACGAATTCCTCCACGGACTCAGAGGGTCAGGAGGATGGGGATCTGCCTTCCCAGCCCCCGAGAGGGGTTGAGGGTGACACCAATCGGCGACAGGCCGGTCTGCGGGGGTCCCATGGGGCGGACGGAGATGATCGAAAGGTCGTCCGCCTCTTTCAACGAGACGAACTGGTCCGCTCATTCCAGCTATTATGGGGGAATTGGGTATTCCTCTCCCCCAGGAAGAATCTCTGTTAGGGGCTACGGACCCAGTGGTGTTGGGCCTGAGGGGTCCCCCCCCTCACCCTTCCCATTTCATTTTTCTGCCACAGATTTGCTCTTCAAGGAGTGGGACACTCCGGATTTGGGACTTAAGGTGGCAAAAGCGATGGATAAGCTCTATCCTCTACCGGAGGAAGCGTTGGAGCTTTTAAGAGTTACTAAGGTGGATGCCGCGGTGGCAGCGGTCACGAAAAAGGCCACCATTCCGGTTACTGGAGGTACGGCCCTTTAAGACCTCCAGGATCGCAAACTGGAGATCCAGCTGAAGAAGATATTTGAGGTCTCTGTGCTTGGCATCCGTGCGGCGATGTGCAGGAATTTTTCGTTGAGGGCAGGTCTGCGTTGGATGCAGCAGCTCCTGACGAATAATTCGCTCTCTCAAGAGGAAACATTACAGGCGGGGCAACTTGAGGCAGTGATTGCCTATAGTGCGGATGCCTTCTATGATCTATTTCGTACATCCACCAGAACCATGGTGTCGGCTGTGTCAGCGAGGCGGCTGCTGTGGTTACGCAACTGGGCAGCGAATGTGTCCTCTAAATCTCAATTGGGCTCTTTACCATTTAAGTGCAAGCTGCTCTTCGGAAAAGGACTGGAGGACCTAATACAGTCCTTGGGCGAGAACAAAGTGCATAGGTTGCCCGAGGATAGGCCGAAGTCCAGAGGAGGTCCTCTCGGGGGTCTGGTTCGTCCTTTAGAGACAATGCCAACAGACATATTCTCAGTCCTTTCGGGGGCGACGTTTCGGTCGGTCTGGCACAGGCCAGGGCACATCGGCCGGGAAGCCTTCCCAATGATGGGCGAACGGTCCATTCCTCAGTTCCTGTAGTGGGGGGCAGGCTGCTCTGTTTCACGAGGAGTGGGCCAAAATCACTTCGGATCAGTGGGTCCTATCCATGATGAGACACGGTTACACATTAGATTTTGTATGCCGTCCCCGACAATGGTTCCTGATCTCTCCATGCGGTCATGCAACAAAGCGCCGGGCAGTACAAAAGAGACGCAATGTTTCCTTGACCTCGGCGCCATCATTCCGGTTCCTCCGGCGGAGCTTCGAGGAGGTCGTTACTCCATTTACTTCGTGGTGCTGAAGAAAGAAGGGACCTTTCGGCCTATTCTCGATCTCAAGCGGGTGAACAAGTGTCTGCGGATTCCCCGCTTCCGCATGGAGACACTTCGGTCATTCATTGCGTCTGTTCGTCAGGGGGAATTTCTGTCCTCCCTGGATCTGACGGAGGCGTACTTACACATCAGGATTCGGACCGATCATCAGAGATTCTTGCGGTTTTCCGTCTTGGGGCATCACTACCAGTTTCAGGCTCTGCCGTTTGGTCTGGCTACCGCACCCAGGACGTTCACCAAAGTGATGGTGTTGGTAGCAGCGCAACTCCGCAGGGAAGGATTGTTAGTACATCTGTACCTGGACGATTGGCTGATTCGGGCGAAATCGGAGTTGCTTTGCCAGGAGGCAATAGATTTGGTACTTCAATTGCTGAAAACCCTCGGCTGGGTAGGCAACATATCCAAGAGTCGACTTGTTCCCTCCCAGTCCTTGGAGTTTTTGGGAGCTGTGTTCGACACTCGTCAGGGTACAGTGACCCTGATGGAGGAATGTATGGTCAAGGTCAAGTGTGCGCCTTGCTGGCCAGACCAGCTCCGAGAGTATGGGATTACTTGCAAGTCCTCTGTTCTATGACCTCGACCTTGGAATTAGTTCCCTGGGCATTCGCCCATATGCGTCCTTTACAATCGGCTTTGCTTTCCCTTTGGAACCCGGTTTCAGAGCAGTTTCATCTTTGTTTACCTGTGACAGAGTCAGCTCAGTCGAGTCTGGATTGGTGGCTACTGCCGGGCAACTTAAGGCGTGCAGTTCCTCTGGTGGTTCCGGACTTGGACGGTGGTCACTACGGATGCCAGCCTCTACGGCTGGGGAGGCGGTATGCCAACGGAAATCGGTACAGGGTCGGTGGTCCCAAGTGGAGGCCTAATGGTCCATCAACCGCCTGGAGACACGAGCAGTACGGTTGGCACTGCAAGCGTTCCTTCTGATTATCCGGGCCAGTCAGTCAGAATGCTGTCTGACAATGCGGCCACGGTGGCTTACATCAATCGTCAGGGCGGAACCAAGAGCAAACCGGTACTGTTGGAAGCTCGTCTATTAGTCACATGGGCGGAGCAGAACTTAGCCAGCATCGTGGCCGCGCACATTGCCAGCGTGGGGAACGTCCACGCGGACTTCCTCAGTAGACATTGTCTAGATCCCGGAGAATGGGAGCTTGCAGACGAAGCATTTCAGATCATTTGTGCCCAGTGGGGCACGCCCTGCATGGATTTGATGGCAACGTTCAAAAATGCCAAGGTTCCGCGGTTCTTCGCTCGTCGCAGTGACACAGGAGCGGAAGGTGTGGACGCTCTTGTACTTCCCTCGCCGAGGGATGTTCTGCTTTATGTGTTTCCACCTTGGCCCCTCATAGGCTGGACCCTTCGCTGAATAGAGTTACATCCGACGGAGGTGATTCTGGTAGCTCCCGAGTGGCCGAGGCGTCCTTGGTTTGCGGACCTGATCAATCTGGCCATAGAGGGTCCCTTGAGGTTTCCAGTACTGCCGCACTTGCTTCATCAGGGGTCCGTTTGTTTCGACCAGGTCGAACGCTTTTGTCTAGCGGCATGGCTTTTGAGAGGCAGCGGCTAAAGGCCAGAGGGTACTCAGATGCTATGGTGACGACGTTATTGCGGTCACATAAAGTCTCTACTTGTTTATCTTATGTACAAGTCTGGAAGGTCTTTGAGGCCTGGTATCATGCCAGAGATATTGCGCCTACCTGTGAGTTTCCTTCAGGCAGGATTGACAAAGGGATTATGTTGCAGTTCTTTACATGTTCAGGTTGCAGCGCTCTGTTCGTTATGGGGTAACATTCATGGTGTGGGCTTGGCTGCCCATCCCGATGTATCTCGTTTTCTTAAGGGAGCGAAGCAGTTGCGTCTGCCGGCGAGGCAACCGTGTCCTTCTTGGAATCTAAATTTGATCCTAAAAGCTTTGTGTGCGGCGCCCTTTGAACCATTGCACAGGGCGACTTTGAAGGAACTCATGTTGAAAGTGGTGTTCCTGGTGGCAATTGCGTCTGCACGCAGGCTATCGGAGATTCAGGCCTTTTCGTGCAGAGTCTGGTGTTTCCCTCCAGATGGTTCCTTCCTTTCTACCTAAGGTGGTGTCCTCATTCCATTTAAATCAGTCAGTGGAACTTCCCTCCTTTTCTGATTTGGATAGGTCGGATCCCATTGCTAAGGACCTGCGGAAGTTGGATGTGCTTAGGGTGTTGCTACACTATTTGGAAGTTACCAATGGTTTTCGGGTCTCGGATCATCTTTTTGTGCTCTGGAGTGGCCCGAGACGGGGTAACATGGCGTCTACGACAATAGCTCAATAGCTGAAGGAGACCATAAATTTTGCTTATTTATTGGGCGGTCGGTCTTTGCTGGAAGGTCTTTGGGCTCATTCTATGCCTTCTCAAGCCGCGTCCTGGGCGGAATGTCAACAGATATCTCTAGAGGAGATTTGTAGGGCAGCTACCTGGAAGTACTTGCATACCTTTGCCAGACATTATCGGCTGGATGTTCAGGCGCCAGGGACAGGTGGATTTGGAGAAGGTGTGCTGAGAGCGGGCCTCTCCGGATCCCATCCCAAGTAAGTAAAGCTCTGGTACATCACAGGAGTCTGAACTGATCCGGGTACGTATTGGAAAAGAAAATTGGTTCTTACCTGATAATTTTCGTTCCTGTAGTACCACGGAGCAGTCCAGAGTCCCACCCATTCGTGGGCGCTTGAAGGTAATGGAGAGTCCGTGCTATTTTTCAATTTTTATCTTCTTTTATCTGGAGATCACTCAAGTCTACTTTCAAGTAGCAGAGGTTCTGTACCCATTTGGGGGTCAATGAGCCAATTTTCCGTTTGTTAGGTTATTGTATATAGTTAGTTTGGGTTTTTGGAATCCATTCTGCTTTGACATTAAGTAATACTGCCAGACTGTAGGTGGCACCATCCTAGATAAGACGGAGTTTTGTTGTTAAACTTCTGTCTCCATCTGCTAGATGGGGGGCAAAACTCAGGAGTCTGGACTGATCCGTGGTACTACAGGAACGAAAATTATCAGGTAAGAACTAATTTTCTTTTCTTTTCGAGCTCAAGCAGCTTCCTGGGTGGAGAGCCATTCTGTCTCGTCTCAGGAGATATGCTGAGCAGCCAGCTGGAAGTCGTTACATACCTTTGCGCGGCACTGTCATTTGAATCTACAGCCACTGGTCTTTGGCTCCTTTGGCAATCGGGTCATTCAAGCAGGACTATCCGGGGCCCACCCTACGGAGGGAAGCTTTGGTACATCCCACTGTCTGGACTGATCCGGGTACGTACATGGAAAAGAAAATTATTCCTTACCTGCTAATTTTCGTTCCTGTAGTACCATGGATCAGTCCAGATGCCCTCCCTAAGGATTTATGGGATTGGGATTGTCTCTCTGCTCAAATAGTTTCTTCAGCGCCTTTTTCTGGCTGTTTAATGGTTCATTTTGCAAGTTTTGTTGATTGTCAAAGTTTGGTTCACAATATACACTTTTTCAAGTTGAAGAGGTTTGTTTCCTTGATCCATCCATCTTTCTTCTTCAGGCTTTGATATTCTTAATACTGAAGGGTAACAGAGGGTGCACTAGCTTATAAGGGAGCACCCTTCGAAGTTTTCTCTGACTCCATCTGCTGGAAGGGGAACATAACCACTATCTGGACTGATCAACTACAGGAACGAAAATTAGCAGGTAAGGAATAATTTTCTTTTCAGCAGAAGTGTTCCCACCCTGAATTTTGGAGACTGCTGAAATATATTTAATTTAAATACTCTGCATTTGAAGTATGACCTTTGAGGGGAAATTATTCAGTATTTTATAAATGGAATGAGAGACCTAGATCTTTGACAGTAAACAAAAGATATGCTATTTAGTTTTTAGAGATGCATTTGTGCAATAGCTGTTAACTTGCTTGTTTATGCAATTTTAGGTTTTGTTTTTTTTTGGTGTTGGCTTTGTAGATTTATCAGTACAGACTCCTTACTCAATCTTAAACTAATCATGCCTATGGGTGCAAAGTTTACCCAAGAAGAGTTTTCATCCAGAAAACATTTTGCTGCTATCTTATAAGTGTGTGCATCACATCAAGGTGACCAGCCATTCCTGGTAATGTCACCCTTCATTAGCAGGAAATATCTAATAATTATGCAATAGCTTTGTATTGTATAAAATGCTTGAGGTTTTTATTTTGTAGTTATTCATTGATATTTTTATTCATTGATGGAGATATTTTATTTTCTCAGATAAAATATTGCTTACTGTCAGTGCTTAATGTACAGTATGACCTATGGCTGTAAATGAAAATAAGACCAAACATTTTTTAAATGTCTTTTCCTGCTAAAATAGAATCGTAGCTAACATAGGGGTCTAGTTACTAACCTGCAACATGTGGTAATTGGTGTTTAGCATGGCTCCCAATATTGGCAGTGGGACCTGTTTGGTTAAAAACATGCATAACTGCATCAGAGGTTAGCAAATAGTAGTCATTACTGAAGTACCAGTAGTCTGTTTGTTTGTTTTGCTTTCTGTGCAGGGACAAAGCCGGTGGATATGGCATTCAGGCCCTGGGAGGAATGCTGGTGGAATACATTCATGGTGACTTCCTGAATGTGGTTGGGTTTCCTTTGAATCACTTCTGCAAGAAGTTAGTGGAATTGTACTATCCTCCCTCTAAGCACACCATACAGCGCATAAAGCATGACTCCATACCTTATGTGGAAACGTTTGAAAACCTCAGCGATATAGAGAATGAGAGCTCCACTTGCACCCAATGTCCTAAAGCTACTAACACACCGGAGATGAACGGTGTTCTTCCTCCAGAGGCTGAAACCAGCAGGGAAATTGGCTCCATTGCTCCACAAACCTACGGGCAGATGATCATGGAGAGCTCTGGCAATGCATTAGCTTTTCCATCTAAAATGATAAAACTTCTGGATGGCTTTAAAGCCTCAAAGGTAATAAAATTCTTAATGTTTCTTCTCTTTCTGTGTCTTTTTTTTTTTTTTCCTCTCTGTTCTGCTTTGGTTCTCTCCTATTGCTCTTTTCTTTCTCGTGCAGTATGTGTTCTTTCTTTCCCATACTTTGTCTCTTTTTTTTTTTTTTCTCACACACAGCCTCCATCTACTTTCCTCCACCCTTTGCGACAACTGATTAAAAATATTTTCCTGGACTCAGGACCAGTGGATTATGCACCTCTGCCAGCAGTTGGAGACTGAGCAAGCTGACCTCACAGTATATATACTCTTGCAGCAACATCAGCCCGCCAGTATTCTCCGTCTCCAGTAGATGGTAAATGTGCATCTCCCTATGGGGATTGCTTCAGATTTTAGAAGGAGAATTTTATTTTAAAAAAATCCACCCCCCCCTCCCATCCTGCGGTGATACCAGATGGTCCCTCTCCCAGTTGAGAATTCCTGAGGTGATTTCCGTGGTCACTCAGATGTGTTCCTTGGTCTGGTAGTTGGTTTTCCCGGTGTGGACTTAGCTGATGGTACAGCTTAAAGGCAGCGGGTGCAAGAAGCCGAGTGTGCCGGTGAAGGCAGATGCACTCTCTCCCCCCGCAACCGGAGATCGTCTCTGTACTCAGCCAAGAAGGCTGAGCTCAGGTAAGTTTAAAAAAAAAAAAAAAAAAAAAGGTCAGACAGCTTAGAGGGGTTTTGTAGGACTTCCTCCGGTCTCCATGCTCAGCGCGCCGTTCCGATGTTCATTTCTGCTCCTGTGGGGCTTAAGGGAACTGGGCAACCTGGCGGGTTGAGCAGCCTGGGTAGGCTAGGCCCCACTGTTAGGTTTTTTTTCCTGTGCACCGTGTGGTAGGCCACAGTGGTGTTCTCGTGCACTTCTGTGTGTGTTCTCCCTGTACCCTCTAACGTGTCAGCACTGCTTAGAGGCTAAGGGAGAATTATCTTCATCTGATTTTATTAAGCCTGGTTCTTCCCAGCCTGTTGATGATCTGGCTAAGGACTTGTCTGGAGGAACGCTGCACCTTGGAACTCCCTTGATTGGTTCCTCCACAGGAGATGAAGCTCAGTGGGCCCTGCTCCAGTACCTTCTGGTTTTGGCCTGCATCCTTCTGCCTCTTCTTGGGTAAAGTTTTTTTTTTCAAGGATTACAATCCTATCTTCAGGCACAGTCCTCAGCTTCGACCAATCCTGTCAGATCGGATCCTCAGCCAGTGGCCCCTCTTTTTCCAATCCTATGTTTAAGCTCTGAAGCATACCTCGGTTAGCTGCGGGTATTCCCATCAGGAACCTGGATGGCACTGATAAGGCAGATCCTGAATCCCTGGAAGATGGGGAAATTCCTCTGAGACTGGAACCGTATCTGACCATGTTACGGTTCTTTCATAGAGATGAACTGCTGGCCCAGATTTCCCAGACCTTGAAGATGCTGGGAGTACCTGGGGCAGATTCCATATCTGAGCTAAAGAAGAATCCCATTTTGGTTTCTTTGCATAAAGCCTCTTTTTTATTTTTTTTTTTCTCCCCCCTGTTATGAAAGCTATTAAAGAATTGACTGATCTTGATTGGGATGCTCTGGAGGTAAATTTCAAAGGGGGTCAGACACTGAAAGGCCTGTACCCCCTGGATTCAGCAGTGAGAGACCATTTGCGTTTTCCAAAAGTGGATGCGCTGGTTTGTGCGATCTCGAAGTCTATGACTATTCTCATGGAGGGAGTAGCAGTCTTAAAGGATGTTCTTAGGCATGATAGGAGAATTGAGGCAGTCCTCAAACAAGCATTTGAAGCAGTGGTAATAACATTGCAGATAGCTTCCTGTTGTGCCCTGATGACTCGCTCTTGTCTGCTTCTCTCTCAGGAGGTTGATGATTCTGAGTTGAATTCCAGACGGGGTTGACGCTCTGGTTCTACCATGGCTTCAGGGAGTTCTACTATATGTTTTTCCTCCGTGGCTGCTGGTGGGCAAGGTATACGTTGCGTAGAAAATCATTGTGATTCTAGTGGCTCCGGAGTGGCCTTGGCATCCGTGGTTTGCGGATCTGGTCAACCTGGCGGTGGACTGCCTGCTTTGCTTCGGCCACCTGACGCGTCTTCTTTGACAGGGTCCTATATTTTTTGACCAGGCTGCCCGCTTTTGTCTAATGGCATGGCTTTTGAGAGGAGGCATTTGAAAAGGAAAGGTTACCCGGACTTGGTAGTCACCACATTGTTACAGTTTAGAAGGAAGTCTACTAACTTCTCTTATGTTCGGGTATGAAAGATTTTTGAGTCCTGGTGTTCCATCAGGGGAATTCGCCCTCTTAGGGCCTTAATTCCTGAAATATTATCTATCTTACAGGATGGCTTCACCAAGGGCTTCTTAGTTCTCTTAAAGTGCAGGTAGCAGCATTGGGCTCTCTCCGTGGCAAAATTGAAGGTTCCTCTCTTTCGTCTCATCTGGATGTGGTTTGTTTTCTTAGAGGTATGATGAATCTACGTCCTCCAGTTCTGAAATCTTGTCCATCCTGGAACCTTAATCTAGTTCTTAAAGCTCTGTGTGAACCTCCCTTCGAGCCACTCTGATGGGCTACATTAAAGGATTGGACACTTAAGGTAATTTTTCCTGTCTCCATTTGTTCGGCTAGAAGAATTTCTGAGTTACAGGCATCTTGTCGAGATCCTTTCCTTCAGATTCCGGAGTTTCTTTACGGATGGTACCTTCCTTTTTACCAAAGGTGGTGATGAGTGTGCCTGAACAGAAAACCAACATGGAGAAAGGCAAATGCCCCAGAATTCTCTGCTTAGCCTGCCTTGGCTGTATGAGCTCTAAGTGACTTATTGAGAATGACTTGCAGAATTCCCAGGATATCTGGACAGGCAGTCAAGCTGGCTCCATACGGTGATGACTAATCATAGGGTCACAGAAAGCAGAAACCAACGGCGGGAACTTCAGGCTATACAGACGCTACAGAGGCAATCTTTCTCAGGAGTTTCTATAAACACAGCCACAGATGTGTTAATTATCCTGACCAGCAAGATTCTAACAGAACAAAAGACTACCTAAAAAGTGATGGTAAATGGGCCCCACCTTGGAGAAATATTCAGGGATAGCTAGGGTTGATCTTATCATGCTGTTGACATGAAAACCAATGTAAATTATTCTCTAAGGCAGTCACGCACACTAGAATCTTCTAACCTAGTACAATATTGAATGTTATCTATAAAAGAAGGATTACTTCCTGTATACAATGAGATGCTGATCTGTTTGTCAGAGACATGGCATCAGCATCTCCCAAGAATACTTATCTTGTTCAATAAAAAATTATACTTTCAATAAAAATGTGTTCTTGTCTCCCTGGCCATAAGCATAATAAAAAATGGCGTGGCACTTAACAGTGGTTTCAGCATTCCATGTCAATCAGTCAGTGGAACTTCCGGCCTTTCCTAACTTTTCGGCGTCTGATTCTAATGTGGGGAAGCTCAAACATCTAGATGTTTGGAGAGCTTTATTGCATGACCTCGAGATTACCAATGACTTTAGGAGGTCCCATCACCTCTTCGTGCTGTGGAGTGGTCCTAATAGAGGCTTCAAGGCTTCTAAAGCCTCTATTGCATGATGGTTGAAGGAGGCTATTTCTTCCGTGTATATTACATGGGGTTGTCCAGTTCCGGAAGGCTTGTGTGCTCACTCCACATGTTCGCAAGCAGCCTCGTGGGCGGAATCTCAATTTGGTTCCCCACAGGATATTTGCAGAGCGGTGACTTGGAAGTCGCTGCATTTGCAAGACACTATCGCTTAGATGTCGGGCTCCGGCAAACCCTTCCTTTGGCGAGAGTGTTTTGCGAGCGGGACTCTCCAGATCCCACCCTGGGTAAGAGCTTTGGTACATCCCAGGTGTCTGGACTGATCCGGGTATGTACAGGGAAAGGAAAATTGGTTCTTACCTGCTAATTTTCGTTCTTGTAGGACAACGGATCAGTCCAGAGCCTACCCAATTAGAAGGGGGTTATATTAAGGGGAGAGTCGTCCGCTCAGCTGTAAGATTGTTCTCTGTTGCATTCCATGTTCTTGTTATTTGTTGTTTAATGGTTCCATACTTTTTGCTATTATCTGCTTTGATATAGATATATATACTGATGAACTGCAGGTGGCAAGGTTGCTTAGATACAGTGTCAGTGAGGGTGTCTCCATCTGCTGTTAGGGGGAGATGAACCCAGGTGTCTGGACTGATCCATGGTGGTACAGGAATGAAAATTAGCAGGTAAGAACCAATTTTACTTTCTATATGCTCTGTGATTTTGATCTTTAGAATAGTTTCCACTATTTTATCTGGCACTGAAGTCAGGCTCACCGGTCTATAGTTTCCCAGATCACCCCTGGAGTCCTTTTTAAATATTGGGGTTACATTGGCCACCCTCCAGTCTTCAGGTACAATGGATAATTTTAATGATAGGTTACAAATTTTAACTAATCTGAAATTTTATTTTTTAGTTCCTTCATAATCCTGGGGTATATACCATCCGGTCCAGATGATTTGCTACTCTTTTAGTTTGTCAATCTGGCCTACTACATCTTCCAGGTTCACTGTAATATGGTTCAGTTTATCTGACTCTCCACCCTTAAACCATCTCCAGAACAGGTATCTCCCCAACGTCCTCATTAGTAAACACAGAAGCAAAGAATTAATTTAGTCTTTCTGCAATGGCCTTATCTTCCCTAAGATCCCCTTTAACCTCTCGATCATCTAACTGTGCAACCGACTCCCTCACAGGTTTTATTATGAGTTTTTACTTCTGTGGCCAACTTCATTTCAAATTCTCTCTTAACCTGTCTTATCAATGTTTTACACTTAGGAAAAAGCATAAGCATTGTCAGCTTATTTTCTTCAGATGGATCCTCCTTCCAATTTTTGAAGGATTTTTTTTGGCTGAAATAGCCTCTGTCACCTCACCTTTTAACCATGCTGGTAATCATTTGGCCTTCCTTCCACCTTTCTTAATGCGTGGAATACATCTGGACTGTGCTTCTAGGATTGTTTAAAATACCATGTCTGTGCTTGCACGCTTTTAACCTTTGCAGCTGCACCTTTCAGTTTTTTTCTATTTTCCTCATTTTATCAAAGTTTCCCTTTTGAAAATTTAGTGTTAAAGCTGTAGATTTACTTATTGTCCCTCTTCCAGTTATTAGTTTAAATCTGATCATGTTATGATCACTATTGCCACGTGGCCCCACCACCATTACCTCTCTCACCAAATCCTGTGTTCCACTGAAAATTAGATCTAAAATAGCTCCCTCTCTTGTCTGTTCCTGAACCAATTGCTCCATGAAGCAGTCATTTATTCCATCCAGGAACTTTGTCTCTTTACATCCTGATGTTACATTTATCCAGTCATAATTGGGGTAATTGAAATCTCCCATTATTACTGCACTACCAAATTGGTTAGCTTCCCTGATTTCTCTTAGCATTTCATCGTCCGGCCATCATTTTGGCCAGGTGGACAGTAGTATACTCCTAAAACTATACTCTTACCCAACATAATGGGATTTCTACCCATATAGATTCTACTGTGCATTTAGTCTCTTGTATGATCTTTAACCTGTTGGACTCTATTCCCTCATGGACATAAAGCACCACACCCCACCAAGTTGATCCTCCCTTTCATTGCAGTATAATTTGTACTCTGATATAGCACTATCCCATTGGTTATCCTCCTTCCACCAGGTCTCTGAGATGCCAATTAAGTCTGTCATTCACTGCTATACACTCTAACTCTCCCATCTTACTTCTTAGACTTCTGGCATTGGCATACAAAAATTTCAAAAGGCATTTTTTGTTTGTATTAACAGTCTGCTTTTCAGTTGATAGGGATAATTTGGAATTATTTAGCTCAGCTGATTCTTTACTTAAGGCACATGGACTATGTTTGCTTTGATTGGAACCTCTGTGCTGGGATGCCCTAACTCTCCTGTTTCATTAGTATGCTTCAAAGACACATTCCTCCAAACCGTGCACCGCTGAGTGACTGTTGACTTCCCCCTTGTTCTAGTTTAAAAGCTGCTCTATCTCCTCCTTACTGTCAGTATTAATGAAGTTGTAATAGATATATTATAAAAATGGACATGCTACAGAAATCAGATTGCCAGTGCTGCTTTTTGCTTACAGCATTTCATCATTAGCTTTGCACAAAAGAGCTATTATGCTCTAAATTTGCTAGACTGTTTATGTAAGCATTTTAGTTTGTCTAATTCTAAATGTAAGCAAATATTTGAGGTCCTTCCCCTTCATGTGCTAAAATCATTGTATACTCATAAAGAGAGAAAATAGTTTTTGACAAAGATTTTCTTATTTTTATGTTACTTTCTTGTGGGTGCATGAATGACAGTTATTCTCTCACCACCCCCAATATGATTGGATTACAAACTGGCTAAAAGACAGGAAACAGTAGGATTAATTGGACAATTTTCTCAGTGGAAGGGTGTGGGCAGTGGAGTGCCTCAGGGATCTGTATTGGGACCCTTACTTTTCAATATACATATAAATGATCTGGAAAGAAATACGACAAGTGAGGTAATCAAATTTGCAGATGATACAAAATTGTTCAGAGTAGTTAAATCACAAGCAGATTGTGATAAATTGCAGGAAGACCTTGTGAGGCTGAAAAATTGGGCATCAAAATGGCAGATGAAATTTAATGTGGACAAGTGCAAGGTGATGCATATAGGGAAAAATAACCCATGCTATAGTTACACATTAGGTGCTACTACCCAAGAAAGAGATCTAGGCGTCATAGTGGATAACACATTGAAATCGTCTGTTCAGTGTGCTGCGGCAGTCAAAAAAGCAAACAGAATGTTGGGAATTATTAGAAAGGGAATGGTGAATAAAACGGAAAATGTCATAATGCCTCTGTATCGCTCCATGGTGAGACCGCACCTTGAATACTGTGTACAATTCTGGTCGGCGCATCTCAAAAAAGATATAATTGCGATGGAGAAGGTACAGAGAAGGGCGACCAAAATGATAAGGGGAATGGAACAGCTCCCCTATGAGGAAAGACTAAAGAGGTTAGGACTTTTCAGCTTGGAGAAGAGACAGCTGAGGGGGGATATGATAGAGGTGTTTAAAGTCATGAGAGGTCTAGATTGGGTAGATGTGAATCGGTTTTTTACTCTTTCGGATAATAGAAAGACTAGGGGGCACTCCATGAAGTTAGCATGTGGCACATTTAAAACTAATCGGAGAGAATTCTTTTTCACTCAACGCACAATTAAACTCTGGAATTTGTTGCCAGAAGATGTGGTTAGTGCAGTTAGTATAGCTGTGTTTAAAAAAGGATTGGATAAGTTCTTGGAGAAGAAGTCCATTACCTGCTATTAATTAAATTGACTTACATAATAACCACTGCCATGGAACCATGGTAACATGGAATAGACTTAGTTTTTGGGTACTTGCCAAGTTCTTATGGCCTGGATTGGCCACTGTTGGAAACAGGATGCTGGGCTTGATGGACCCTTGGTCTGACCCAGTATGGCATGTTATGTTCTTATGAGCTTATTTGGCACTCGAAAAATAAACTTGTACAAAATCTTGGGGCATACAAGTACCATAGAAGCTAAGTTAATTCACCAAGATATGTCTTGGCTTATTTGATACTGCCAAAAATCTTCTTCTTTAGAGTGTTTGAAAGACATATTGAATAGACCATCCGAGTTTATTTAGAATTTTCAGTAACCTGATCAATAGCTCTTAGACATGTTCTGCTTGTGATCTAGATCCTGAGACCTTAATTCATTTCTTCTTAGGATATAAAATTTCAAAAATATACAGATGAGGTACAGATTACCACAGTGTATCCCAATATGTGTTGGGACCGGTCCTGTTCAATATCTTTGTGAGAGACATCGCGGACAGGATAGAAGGTAAGGTTTGTCTATTTGCGGATGATACTAAGATCTGTATCAGAGTGGACTCGCCGGAAGGAGTGGAGAGAATGAGACAGGATTTAAGGAAGCTAGAAGACTGGTCGAAGATATGGCAGCTGAGATTCAATGCCAAGAAGTGCAGAGTCATGCATATGGGGTGTGGAAATGCGAAAGAAATGTATTCGATTGGGGGTGAAGGACTGATGTGCACGGAGCAGGAGAAACCTTGGGGTGATAGTGTCTAACAATGTGACAAGGCGATAGCTAAAGCCAGAAGAATGCTGGGCTGCATAGAGAGAGGAATATCGAGCAAGAAAAGGGAAGTGATTATCCCCTTGTACCAGGTCCTTGGTGAGGCCTTACCTGGAGTACTGTGCTCAGTTCTGGAGACCGTATCTCCGAAGGGGCAGACAGGATGGAGGCGGTCCAGAGAAGGGCGACCAAAAAGGTGGATGGTCTTCATCGAATGACTTATGAGGAGAGATTGAAGAATCTAAATATGTATACCCTGGAGGAAAGGAAGAGCAAGAGTGATATGATACAGACTTTCAGATACTTGAAAGGTT
This sequence comes from Rhinatrema bivittatum, assembly GCF_901001135.1. Taxonomy (NCBI): domain Eukaryota; kingdom Metazoa; phylum Chordata; class Amphibia; order Gymnophiona; family Rhinatrematidae; genus Rhinatrema; species Rhinatrema bivittatum. The sequence goes on along the minus strand of NC_042619.1, from coordinate 243,371,061 downwards.
TTAATGATCCAAAGACAACGACAAACCTTTTCTGTTGGGAAAAAAATCAGCAGAACCAGGGGTCACAATTTAAAACTCCAAGGAGGAAGACTCAGAACCAATGTCAGGAAGTATTTCTTCACTGAAAGGGTGGTGGATGCCTGGATCACCCTTCCAGAGGAAGTGGTGAAGACCAAAACTGTGAAGGATTTCAAAGGAGCATGGGATAAACACTGTGGATCCATAAAGTCTAGAGGATGTGAATGAAGAGAAGAGGCATGGGGGTGGCTTGCGGGAATGACAGCTACTACCTGGTGATTAATACCCTTATTCAATAAACATACACACGGTTAATGCAGCTCCAACAATGCTCTATGCTTGGGAGTAGCTTGCTTGTTGCGGCGGTTACTACCCCTAACCAAATAAGCCTGATACTTCACTTTCAATGCATATCCAGCGTAGCTCTCTGCTTCATTGGCAGGGGGGAATGAAGATAAGATGATTTACATTGACAACTACCAACAAGGATTAAATTGCACAGGCTGGGTAAACAAGTGTGGGAGTAGCTTGCTTATTGCGACGGTTACTACCCCTAACCAATTGGGCTTGATACTTCACTTTGATACAGCTCCAGCACTGCTCTCTACATCAATGGCAGGGGTGGAAGGAAATTAGAACCAAAAAGTTACAAATAAGGGCCCTGACCTCAGTAGTCAGAGTAATAGATAAGTATGAGAAAAATAAGTGTGAAAGCTTGCTGGGCAGACTGGATGGGCCATCTTTTCTATGTTTCTATGTCTAGCACTCTTGCATGACTGGCATCTTGTGTCAATGCAGTATTTCTTGATTAATCGCAATATCTTAGAATTGTAAATCAGTGCTATGTACAGTTAATATAAAATGAAAACCTAATACAGTGTTGCTCTTGGGACCTAATATAAATCAGTCTAATATTATAAAATAAAAATCACTGTAACAAGGTGTACTTATACAGAAAACTGATGCAAGAAAATGTTAATTTTAAATGTGTAAAGGACTGAAATATATTGGCTTAGCCTCAGAGGCAACACCTAATGCTTGTTGACTCAAACTTGTTGGATCTTTGATTTCTTTTTCAGATAAGGTTCACGACCTTGGTATTATCATTGATTCAAATTTTTTAATGCTGCCAAAGAGTAATACAGTTTTGAAAGCCCCTGATGCAGTGCATACAAAATGTGATATCACAGCCCCAAGGTCAGAAAGCTGCAATAGATATTTCAAATGCCACATAATTTCAGTTTTGTAGAATGATTTCTGTGCCATCACCGTGAACTGCACTCTCATTGTCAGCTTGGAATCAAAAGTGACTGACTTCAAGATTTCTAATCTCACTTGAAAGGGGCAAAATATAATCACTCAGTGTTGTTGTGCTGATGGATCTGAGTCCAATGTGTGGCTGACGTATAAGAGATTTTTTTTTTTTTTTAATTCAGGACTAACTTCTCTTCTCTTGTTCCATCTACTCACTGACCTGCTTGAAGGCAGTCAAGTGATGGCGCTCAATGCTTGAATTCTGGTGGGACGGGGAATAAGCATAGATGTGGCATGATGCTCCCTAAGAATTAACTACCTGCCCTATAGAACAGAGGTATCTATGAAAAGAAATGGAGAAAGTGAGGATCCTTGGAGTACTTCTGAGTTGATGGATTTCCCAATCCTGACTTATCCGGGAATATTACTAGAATGACGCCCACCCTGCACCCCCCCATCCAGTTGTAGCAACAGATTATCCAGCAGTGAAAGCAATACTTTTTCTTATCAGTAGAATTGATTTGCTTTATATGCTGAGGTGTGTTCATGAAACCCACTTATAAACGTAAACTTCTTATGCTAACTTTTCTTCTGTACCTGTTTTCAATGTTTTAAACTGTTTTTGTCCTGAATTGCTGTGAATGTGATGCTGTAAACTTCTCCAATCAACATTGTTTGAAAGGTGCGGTATATAAAAGCTTTTAAATAAATAATGTCTCCATTCCGTGTTCCCTATAAAAACCAGCCTGGAAATGTTCAAGGATTTCAGAGTCATCTGGAGTTTAGACCATTTTTAATTTTCCAAGAAAAGGCAAATATGAAACAGGCCTATAGTTTACAGATAGCAAGGCATCCATTGAGGGCTTTTTAAACGCTGTCTGTACTATCATGTTTTTTTAATGGGGTAGGAAAAGCATTCTTTCTGAGCAAGGTATTGATGATTTTAGTCAAGGGATCAATTAAGGTAATCTTGGCTGCCTTGATTATCTGTGCAAGGGTCAATCAGTCAATTTATTGACTTACTATTGAATAGAAATTGATGACCCAATTCTTATCAACGGTTGGAAACCATCCCAGGGGAAAGTCGATAGGTCAGTTGCAGCCTCTAGGCTGATCAATTCATTGCCCACAAAGCAGTCTGAGAAAGTTCTGACTCTACAAAAAAGTCCATCATGGCCTCAAAGCCTTCTTCATTTGGTACAGCCGTATGGTCTGAAGAAGCAACTTAAGGAGGATTGAATCTTTGAGAGAAATCTTTTTGTTTTTGTCTATACATTTCAGTAGGAATTCCGTGGGAGCTGGTGCAGGACTTATCAGCTGGGGACTTAAGTATTTAATCGTTTTTTTGGCCCTAGGTTTATTTATCATAGGGGCAGGATTCCAAAATGTTAAACAGCACCTGGTTCCAGGAGTCAAACCACAGCTGTACTGCTAACATTACTCAATTTATTGGCCTGTTGCTGGCATAAAACTTTGAATTCTAAGATCTCTATCTTTTTCCCCTTACCTGATTCACCGACCTGGCCTGGGAGCTCTTCAGGTTAACATGGTTTAAAAGAGTCAGCTGCCGTAAATAAGAAAATGGTCTGTCCATTAAATATCTTTTAAGGTCAAATTATTGATTAGCTTGGCATCAGTTAATGACTTAGAATATGACACTAAGTCAAGGGTATGACTGGCAGCATGGGTTGGAGAGGCAACTACCTATAAGAGACCTACAAATTGACATGGCAGGCATGAATTATTATAGGAGAGGTAACTGAGGTTTCTTAGGGTTCTTACCCCATCCATATAATTTTCCATCTGAACTTTGAGCATCTGACAGCTATGATGGAGCTATAATTTCCTGGCTGGGTTGCTTGCATTCCAGCAATAATTTTATAAATTTAGGTTTCTGGGTATGTTAGTCTTTGGAAATCTGTTATAATAGTAATAGCTTTCTACTGCTACTAGATGAATTTAGAAAGAAACATGCCCTCATTCATAAACACTTAAGAAAATAAGAAGTTGCCAAACTGGGTCAGACTTGAGGGTCCATCAAACCCAGCAGCTGTTTCCAGCGGTGGCCAATCTAGGTTATAAGAATCTAGCTAGCACCCAAACATTAAATCGATCCCATGCTACTGATGCTGGTAATAAGCAGTGGCTGTTCCCAAAGTCAACATGATTAATAGCAGTTTATGGACATCTCCAGGAACTTGTCCAAATATTTCTTTTTTTTTTTTTAAACCCAGCTATGCTAACTGCCTTAAACACATCCTCTGGCAATGAATTCCAGAGCTTTATTGTGCATTGAGTGTGAGAATTTTCTCTGATTTATTTTCAATGTGCCTTTGCTAACTTCATGGAGTGCCCCCTAGTCCTTGCATTATCTGAGAGTAAATAACTGATTCACACAAGTCCCTGTTTTAAGTCATTTCATGATTTTATAGACCTCTATCATATCCCCCCTCAGCCGTCTCTTCTCCAAGATGTACAGCCCTAACCTTTTCAGCCTTTCCTCATAGGGGAACCATTCCATCCCCTCTATCGTTTTGGTCGCCCTTCTCTGCACTTTGTCCAGTGCATCTATATCTTTTTTGAGATGCTCAACCAGAATTGCACTGTACTCAAGGTGCGGTCTCACCATGGAGTGTTAGAGGCATTATGACATTCACTGTTTTATTCACCATTCCCTTCCTAATGTTCTGTTTGCATTTTGGACTGCCAATACCAATTTCAATGTATTATTCACTGTGACGCCTAGATCTCTTTCCTGGGTGGTAGCTCCTAATATGGAACCTAACATTGTGTAACTACAGCATGGATTATTTTTCCCTATATGCATCACCTTGCACTTGTCCACATTAGATTTCATCTGCCATTTGGATGCCCAATCTTCCAGTCTTGCAAGGTTGTCCTGCAATTTATCACAAGCCCCTTCTGATGTAACTACTCTGAATAATTTTGTATTATCTGCAAATTTGATCACCTCACTCATTTTGCCCCTTTCCAGATATATAAAAGCACTGGTTCAAGTACAGATCCATGAGGCACTCCATGGTTTACATTTTTCCACTGAGAAAACAGACCATTTAATCCTACTGTTTCCTGTCTTAACCAGTTTGCAAGCCAGAAAAGGACATTGCCTCCTGTCCCCTAGTTTTCTTAGAAGCCTCTCATGAGGGATTTTTGTCAAACAATTTCTGAAAATCCACATACATTACATCTACTGGCTCACCTTTATCCACATGTTTTTTATCTCCTTCAAAAAAATGAAGCAGATTTGTGAGGCAAGATTTTCCTTGGGTAAATCCAGGCTAGCTGTGTCCCATTAAACCATGTCTAGCTATATGTTCTGTGATTTTGCTCTTTAGAATAGTTTCCACTATTTTTCCCATGACTGAAGTCAGGCTCAAGAGTCTATAGTTTCCCAGATCACTCCTGTTCTCATATGGAATTCTGCCACTAAGGACCTTGTACAGGTCCTTGGTGAGGCCTCACCTGAAGTACTGTGCTCAGTTCTGAAGACTGTATCTCAAAGGAGACAGAGACAAGATGGAGGCAGACCAGAGAAGGGCAACCAAAATGGTGGTTGGGGTGGGGGTCTCCATCAAATTAATTATGAGGAGAGGTTGAAGGACCTAAATATGTATATCCTGGAGGAGAGGAGGTGCAGGAGAGATATGATACAGACCTTCAGATACCTGAAAGGTTTTAGTGATGCACAATCGACAAACCTTTTCTGTTGGAAAGAAATCAGTAGAACTAGGGGTCATGAAATGAAACTCCAGGGAGGATGACTCAGAACCAATATCAGGAAATATTTCTTTCTTTCTTTATTTTTATTTGAGTTACTATCGCTTTGAAATATTACTTCTTCATGGAGAAGGGTGGTAGATGCCTGGAATGCCCTGCCAGAGGAGGTGGTGAAGACAAAAACAGTGAAATAATTCAAAGGGGCATGGGATAAACACTGTGGATCCCTAAAGGCTAGAAGATGGAAATGAAGAAAAAAGTGCATTGGGGTAACCTGCTGGTGCAGCAGTTACTACACTTAACCAATAAACTTTTATTCTGTTGATGCACCTCCAACATTGCTGACTACTTCAACAGCAGGGGGAAAAGGGGAATTGGAATCTGACAACAACCAACAAGAACCCAGATTTTTATGGTCTGGGGAACCAAGCATGGGAGTAACTTACTGATGTGGCTGTTACTACCCTTAACCAATAAGCCTTTATACTGTTGATGCAACTCCAGCATTGCTGTCTGCTTCAACACAAGAGATAACAGGGAGTTGGACTCAGACAGCAATAAACAAGGGCCCTGACTTTTACAGTTTGGGAAACTAAGAATGGGGATGATCTGTACGGCGTGGCAGATTACATTACCATAAGCTTGCTGGGCAGTCTGGATGGACTGTTTTGGTCTATTTCTGCTATCATTTATATGTTTCTGTGCCATTGGAAGGCTCTCACTTGGAGGGTAATTTTCAAAGCATTTTAAATGGATAAACACATTTACTTGCATAACATGGGCTTTTGAAAATTGCCTATTCTGTGCAGATAAAATAAAAAAAAAGTCTACTTTTATCCCTGGGAGCAGGAGGAGGTCAGGGGAGTGAAAGTACTTATGGAGACTTTGATTTTCAAATCTCCATGCATACTTTTTACCTGCAGACCTGACCTGTGCAAACAGCAGGCACAGACATTGTGGGTCAAATTTTAAAAAGAATTCCCCGGAGAGTTTCCCTTTTGAAAATAAGCTTGCTTTGTACCCACAGGCCCTGCAGCCTCTGCAGGGAGCCTAATATGGTCTCCAGTATATGTATAAATACTGTATAATTTTTGCTTCAGAACACTTTCATCCTCTGCTCATGTTTCTGGTTGCTACTAGTTGGATTCTACTTACATGGCTGAGGTGTTGAACTAGACGTTATTACCAGACACCCCGACTAGGAGAAAATACAACTTTTTTTGATCTGAAATCCTGTGGCAGTGATGCTTTAGCCTATGGCGTGGGAGTGATGCGTGGCACCCTGTCATAACTCTTTCGCACTGCATCATTTTGAAATTATAGAGACCGGGAAGGTGCTAGAGCTGAAAACTTCTGGGGTTGACAGTCATGGAATATAGTTCTTTGCAGGCTCTGTTCATCTGAATGGCAAAGTTTAAGCATGGCTGTTCCCTGCAGGGCTATATGGAAGTAACCTGTCTGCTTTGTTTCACCAGGAACCCAAAACCAGTCTGCTTTGATGAATCTTTACAAAGATTTTCATTTCATTCATGTAGCATCTGTTCTCTCTCCCCCCCCCCCCACCCCTGTCTGTGCAGGCATTGTTTGTAGCATGCAAGCTAAAAATATTCGATCAGCTGAAAGAGAGAGGCCCACTGAGAGCTGTGGATATCGCAAACGAAGGAAATGTCTCCATGGTGGGAGCAGAGAGACTTCTTGATACCTGTGTTGCCCTTGGACTGTTGGAAAAAATGCACCAAGGTGACTTGCACCATTAATGTCTTATAATGAAATGCTGCCTCAGAGGGAGATATAGAGTAGTAAATAGCTCCAGTTCAGTCTTATTAGCCAGCTACTGCAGGGCATTTTGTTATAGTGCTCGGTCTGTCCTGTTGCTCTTTATTTCTCTACAAGCCGTTAAGCCCGTTTAAAACAGGCGAGATGCTTGTTCCAAATGCCAGCTAAGCGTGGTGTGTGGAGGTGTCAGGATGTGTACTCTTTCCCCCTCCACCCTCTCTCCCTTTGCACTCCCCCCTTGCACCCAATGCTCCCTCCTCCAGCTCCCCTCCCCTCTTACTGTCCTGCTGCCCCATCTCCCCAACCCCCTCTCCCTCTCACTTTCCCACTGATCCTCCTCCTCATCTCTCATTCTACCAATGTTCCTCCTTTCTTCCACAGGTCCGCCCCTGCAGCCCCCTCTCCCCTCATTCTTCCATTACACTCCCCTTGCACTCACTGCACCTCACCTGCCCAGCACCCTTATTTTCCCTTTCCTCCTCCTCCACCTACTGTGGCCCTCCCCTTTCCTCTTAATATCCTCCTCCTTCTAGTCCCTTTACTGTGAGGCCGACGTGCTCTATCGCCCACCCATGTGCGGCACGTCTGTGTCAGAGCCGCTTTGTACTGCACATTGAGCTCTGACCGACGTGCTCTGCGGGTCTCTCTCGTGCGCGCGCACCTCACTGAAGCCCTCACACGACTCCATTTCCTCCCGGCGCCTCTCCGCTCTGACCGATGTGCGCTCTCGCCCACGCATGCGCGGCATGTTGGGCAGAGCCCATTTATATTGTAGATTTAATAACATCCCTGTCTCTTCTCAAGTGCCTGGGGAAACACTAAGGTGTCAATTTTCAAAGGGTTTGGGCTCCCAGCTGTTGGAGTTAGGCTCCTAAATTGGCCCTTGTGAAAATTTACTGGGCCTGAGTTCCTAAATTTAAGCTCCTAGTTTCATTAGGATCCTAAAAAGTGAGTGGCTATAGGGGCAGGGAGACAAGGTTAGGAGCTAGTCACTTAATTTAGGAGCCTAAATGTAGGCAAATGAATCGCAGGCCTATATTTAGGAACATAACTTTAAATGTATGAATTTTCAGCTGAAAACTTAGGATCCTAAATTCAGTTGAAAATAGGAGACTAAATTAGGTACCTAACTTAGGCTCCTAAATTTAGGTGCCCTGCTTTTTTTTTTTTTTTTTAATATCTGCCCCTTAGTAAACTTTTCTCTTTGTGCACTAATTCTGTAAGCAAGTAGTTTAGAGGTGTCTGGTTTTTTTTTGCTTTCTGACTGCATATGAACACCACAGTTCCTATACTTTAAAATTCTTTGAGGAAACTTTGTTTCTGAAAAGAAAATGGATGCGTGCTAAACCTTTAAATTTTTTCCATAAAGCAAATGTAAGGGTTAGCAAGTTTGCTTACCGTAAACAGTGTTTTCCGTTCATAGCAGAATGAATTAGCCATTGTATGTGGTGATGTCATCCGTCCTCTTTCTTGGCTAGTAGAGCTTTTACTGTACTGAGCATGTGGGAATTCCCATTTGGGCATTTCCTCGTGAGCTTCCTCTCAATCTGAGAGCTAATTCTAGCCAGGTAGTCTACTCTCTAGGAAGGCGTGCAGATATTTCGTATGGCTAATTCATCCTGCTATCTATGCAAAACACCTTTTACAGTAAGCAAACTTGCTTTTTCCATCGATAAGCTGGGCTGAATTAGATATTACATGTGGAAGTCCCAAGCTGAGGGTTGCAACGGAGCATTTACTGAGTAAGCACCCCAAACCCCACTATGGAGAATAGTCTGCTGGGGTGAACAGGCTATGTAAAACTGCCTCTCCGAATTTACTGTCACTCTTTAAGAGATTGTCCAGACAATAAGGTGATGCAAAGGTGTGCACTGATGACCCTATTGCAGCTTTGCAGATGTCTTCATGTGGTACAGCTTGCAGATAAACCATTGATGCAGCCATGGTTATAATTTGATGAGCCTTAATCTTTTCTGTAATTTTGAAGGCCTGCTAGCCTATAACACTGAGTGTTGCAGACGCTGGACAGTGCCTAGTTTAAGATGGTAGGAGACAAATAGCTTCAAAGCCTGACAATGTGGCTGAGTTCTTCTGTTGTAGTAAGACAAGGCTCATTTACAAAGCTCGTTTACAAACTCATAGTAATGTTAATTTTATTCCGTTGAGAAACTGTCATACCAAATTGATTAGCTCACTTAAACTTTTAGCTTATTGCACTATATTGTTACCGAACTATGTCGGCACATACTCAAGTTGTAATCTATACCACTCATAGTTGTTATCGTGCCTATATGTAAACCGTTGTGATGGTTCTCCAACTTAACGACGGTATAGAAGAGTTTTTAAATAAATAAATAAATAAGCTTTCTTGCCTTCATGTATGTGGCCTCGTTGAGCATAGCATAATGACTTGATTAATTAAATCAAATTAAAAATTAAAAATCCAGTAATGTGAAATATAATCAATTAATATACACTCTTTAAAAGAAAACATTTAAAACATTATAAAATAAGATTACAATTAATATGGAAAACAGTCATAACTTTAGGTAGAAAGTTCGGGTAGATGCAGAGCACCACTCTATTGTGAAAGAATTGCATACAAGGAGGATATTTATTATTTATTTATTTATTGTTTTTTATATACCGACATTCGATCTGAGATATCACATCGGTTTACATTCAGGTACTGTAGATATTTTCTCTATCCCCAGAGGTCTTACAATCTAAGTTTTTGTACCTGAGGCAATGGAGGGTAAAGTGACTTGCCCAAGGTCACAAGGAGCGACAGCAGGACTTGAACCCTGGTCTCCTGGTTCATAGCCCAGGATAGTGAACTAAAATATGAAGTTTGCTGACTCTTCTGGTTCAGGGTACTGCTACATGGAATATTACTTTCCATGTAAGAATTTTGAGAGAAGCTGATGTCAAAGGTTCAAATGGCAACTTCATCAGTTGTACCAGAACCATGTTGGGATTCCATGGTAGTTTAATATACCACAAGCTTTTCATGAATTTGGATACTAATGGAGATAGGATTACCCTCAGATTGAACACAGTAAGTGGCTATGGCACTAGATTGTTGTTACTGATGAAGTGGCAAGACCTGAATTAGAAAGAGAGAGGAAATAATTTAACTATTTGGGTTAACTATTGATACCATGTGGAAAACCTCTTCCATGTAAAATTGTAAGCCCTTCTAGTTGATGGTTTTCTATCCCATACTATTATATCCTGTGATGAGAAAGACAGAAAGAAAGAAAAAAAAAAAAAAAGGTGAAAGAATCCATCTGGAACTGAGAGGGGAGGTGTGTGATCCTTGATTGGGAGACCCGCCCCCTCTGATGTCACTGAGGACTGTGACGGACGTTAAACGGCGCCATAACACCATGCTGCACAAAGGGGAGTGCTGAAGGGGCACTCCCCTTTGTGCATCCCTTTGTGCATCCCGTAGTGTTAGCCTTTCCTCATGTTCTTTTATATCCCTTGTTAACAATCCCCATATTTAAATGTTTAATGTATTTGACAAAGGTAACGCATAAGTTCCTGCAAATTTTGTTTAAATGTAAACCGATGTGATATGTAAAATCGAACACCGGTATATAAAAGCAAATAAATAAATAAAATAAATAAAATAAATATCCTCGACTTCTTTGGATAAGGACAATTCTTTTATGGTTTTCAGCATTCAAGCTCTTCGGTTAGTAAAGATGGAGCTAACCTGAGATGTACCAGAGGATAGCTAGAAAGCTGAACTAGAATACAGTACATGAACCAGACTTGTCTGGGTTACACTGGAGCTGTGAGGGTGAGATGGGCTCAGTCTTTGAGCACTTTTTATACCGTTCTGGCTATGAGTGGAATTACTAAAAACGTGGCTCTTTAAGGAAGCTTTTGAAATTGGCTCTTAGGAAAAGACGTGGCTGTTCTGATATTTGACGTAAGATGAATATATTAGGATCAGACTTTGGAGGCAATAAACTGTTGTTCTGGTACATGAGTGACAGTTAACTTGTTTTTGTCTTTTTTAATTTGTTTTTATGTAATAAGTATGTTTTAATTCTGTGAACCACTCTAACTTTTTAGAGCATGCGACATATAAAAAATTTGTAAATAAAATATATTGGTGGAAAAGCATAAATTCTTTTCTGCTAAACTGGAATGCAGATCTCATCCTGAGCTGATCTGAATTTGCTGGGAAGAATGCAGCAAAACTTCTCGAGTTTTTTCTGCTGTAACACAAAACTGGTCAATTGCTGGAAATTCCCATAGATTGAACAGTCTTGTCACCTCTTGATTGCTGAAGAGACCATTTGTGAGGTTGAAAAATTCTGTTGTGGTGATTTGCCAATGTACTGCAGGTCCCTGGAGGATGTAACTTGCACGATAGCTTGATGTTTGAATGCTTATTCCCATATCTTTATTGTTTTTATTAGGAGTCCATCACCCTGTGCCCCATTGCTTGTTCACATAGAACATGGTGACTTGATTGTCTATTTGAACGTGAATGCTCTTTCCTTGGAGAAGGCGAATGAAAGTCAATAGCGTGTACCTGATTGCTCTCAGCTCGAGAAAATTGATCTGAAATTTTCTCTCTGCATGTCCATGTTCCTTGAGTTTGAAATGGGCCCATGTGGACCCCTCAACCCCTTGTGGAGGCATCTGTTACCAACATTATTCAGTGAGGAGGTAGACATAGGGCTCTTTCCTGAAGAATGAAGGGGTCTAGCCACTAGTGTAAATTTTTATTTCTGTTGAGATTTCCATAAATATAAATAATATAAAATATTAAATATTAAAAAAGATAAAAGATAAAGAATGTTCTATGTAATGCTCCTAAGCAAATTTTTTTGTAGTTACATTGTAAACCGGTGTGATTTGTATTCTTACAGGAACATCGATATAGAAAAATTAAAAATAAATAAATATTGCTTGTTAAGGGCTGAGTTAGTTGGTCCCATTGGACAAAAAGGCCCCACTGCAGGACATGCATTTAAAGGTGGGTTACTGACATTGCATACATTACTGCCATCATGTGTCTGAGAACAATTAGTACATCCCTGACTGGGGACAAATTTGTGTTCAGCTGCTTCAGCAGTCTATAAACTAGAAACTGGGGTATAAGGCTTATAAGCCGAAATGTCTCAAAACAGTTCACCAGCTTTTTATGGGAAACTCTGTTACACAATTATCGGGATTTACAACCCATATTCCAACTTTCACATAAAGATTTCTATGCAAATTTACAAAAACATTGTGTATTGAACCTGATTAAAATGAACACAATATTCGGTAAAAATGGGGTGTTAAAGGAAGCATTCTTGGGTAGTACACAAGAAAAACCATCACACGCTATGTTTAATAAACAACTGCTTACTATTCAGTCAGGTGAAGCTCTCTCAAATACTTAAAAAAAAAAAAAATGGAAAAAATGGGCAGAGTTTACTTTGCCAATGCAAGAATTCTGACTGGTTTTTAAAAAATATAGAGAAAATGATTGAAAATGTGATACTAAAAGAAACACTATCCAGATTTCTCTGTCAAGCCTGTGTGTCGCAGGATAAAGTGTTTCAAGCTACGTTATGCGAGACGACTCCTTGTCAGAAGTGTGTTCCCTGTACATACCAGGATCAGTCCAGACGGTGGGTTATGTCCCCCGTCCAGCAGATGGAGTCAGAACAAAGCTTCGGATGGCGCTAGCACATAAACCAGTGTTCCCTCAGAGAAGCCCCAGTATCTTTCTGACTCCAGCAGATAGGAGTAGGGGAGCCTGAGCTCCCTTTAGGAGGGTGTAGAGTTTTGTTTTTTCTTCTCTCTTGCTCTCCTTCTATTCTTTGATTACTCTTTGTCTCTCTGGGCATGGATCAAGTTTGTTTAAAAAAAAAAAAAAAAAAAAAGTTTCACAGGGCTTAACAGCCTATGGACAGGCACTTCCTCCCTGGGCTTGCAAACAGTTCTGTGGTTGGGGCTAGCCTGTCTCTCCCTTCTCTCCTACTCGGCCTGCGGGGTAAGTTTTGGTTGTTTCTTATGGGTTGCAGATTTTAGCTGCTCCGCACTTCTCCAGGGGTGATTGCTGCGGTGTTCAGTCTCTTCCCCCCCCCCCCCCCCCCCCCCCCGCCATGTTCCGACCTGCGGCCCCGGGACGCGCATTCCTCAGGGCTGCCTCCTGCTTACAGCATCTTTGCTCTGCTCAGGGTTGAAGTTGCAGCAGACGTGTTTGGATTCAGAGCTGATGTTGCCCACACCGGAGGGGGAGGAATTGGATGATGAATTTCCCTGCCAGCCACCGGTTCTTACTCCGTTTCAGCCTCTGGACCCTGTGGGTCAGCCCAGGTCTCTTCCTACACTGCCCCCCCCCCCCCGGGACCACCTCCTTTCTCTACGACTTCGTGCTCTTGATGCATAATGCCTATATGGCACGCATGGGCCAGCTCCCTGACCCCTTGACAGGCCCTCTACCCGTCAAGGCCCCCAGGACCGCGGATGTCCCTGGGGGCGGGCCCTCAGGGACTTCACAGGAGCCCTCCCGGGTGCGCCTGGCATTACCCCCGGTACAGGGTGTTTTCCCAGCCCCGGATCCTATACCTGTCGATCCATTAACTGGTGCGGATGACTCGCTGCCCAGCTTGAATGTGACGATCCTAGGGTACAGAGGATTTTTCAGCGGGAGTAGCTGGACAATCTTATTCCGCATATTCTACAGGAACTTGATCTTGATGCTCCCCAGGATCCGGGACCCTCCACCTCGCAATAGAAGGGAGACCCAGTGCTCGTGGGCCTCCGACCTCTGGCGAAGGCCTTTCCTACACATCCCACTTTCATGCAATTGTTAGCTAGGGAATGGGAAGCGCCCGAATCCTCCCTTAGGGTCAGCAGGGCAATGGAGAAGTTCTATCCTCTTCCCGAGGACTTCCTGGATCTTCTCAAGGTTCCGAAGGTAGACTCCGCAGTGACGGCATTCGCAAAACGTACAACGATTCCGGTCACAGGAGGAACAGCACTACGGGATCTTCAGGACCGCAAGCTGGAGGTGTACCTCGAGGGTCTTCGAGGTCTCTGCCCTCGGAGTCCAAGCGGCCATCTGTAGTTCTCTTGCTCAAAGGGCGGGTCTCCGCTGGGTGCAGCAACTTTTGACCTCTCAGGCATTGCCGCCGGAGGAAGCTGCTCAGACGGATCGCCTGGAGGCGGTCATCGCCTACGGCGCAGATGCCTTGTACGACCTCCTGCGAGTGCTGGCAAGGGCAATGGTGTCAGTAGTCTCGGCTTGCCGCCTCCTGTGGCTGCGTAATTGGTCAGCGGACTTGTCCTCCAAGGCACGTCTGGGCTTCCTGCCATTTAAGTGGAAGTTCCTCTTTGGGGAGGATTTAGATCAGATCATCAAGCTCCTTGGTGAGAATGTGGTACACCGTCTACCTGAGGACTCACCCAGGTCTGCCAGATCCTTTAATTCCTCCAGAAGTCTGTTCCGGGTACAGCGTCGCTCCCGTACCACCAGGCAACAGACACCGAGGGCTCCCTCCTACAGGTCTCAGTCATGGACACACTCCTTTCACGGGCGCAGACCAACCAAGGACGGGGGGACCCAGGGAACCTCCGCCAAGCCCGCTGAATGATGCCAGGCTGATCCACTCCTCGAGCCCCAGGATTGGGGGACACACCTCTCTCTCTTACGAGGAGTGGGTCCACATCACCTCGGATCAGTGGATCTTAGACATCCTAAGGCGTGGCTACGCATTGGAATTTGTAAGGCATCCCAGAAACAGGTTTCTCTTCTCTCCATGCGGAACCCCACACAAGCAATTGGCGGTCTGCCAGACACTCGACAGGCTGTTGACCATAGGGGCTATTGTCCCAGTACCCCCTGGGGAGGTGGGTCTCGGTTACTATTCCATATACTTTGAGGTCTCCAAAAAGGACGGTTCATTCCGGCCGATACTGGATCTCAAGATGGTCAACAAGTCCCTCAAGGTGCTCCACTTTCGGATGGAATCACTACAGTCGGTAATAGTGGCAGTCCACAAAGGAGAATTCCTGGCCCCGAACATTCTCAAAAGTGATGGTGGTAGTGGCGGCAGCTCTCAGACGGGAAGGAATCCTGGTGCACCCATACCTCGAGGATTGGCTCATCCGGGCCAAAACATTGGCACAGGGGAACGCAGCGGTCTAGCGGGTGATCCACCTCCTGCAGTCCCTCGGATGGGTCATCAACTTCGCCAAAAGCAGTCTCCTGCCGACTCAGTCCTTGAATTTCCTGGGGGCACGCTTCGACACAGCCAGAGGCGAGGTCTCCCTGCGTCCGGATCGGGCGACTTCACTCCGAGAACAGGTGCATTGCTTCTCTCCCCGAACCCATGGCCTGGGACTACCTACAGCTACTGGGATCAATGGCATCTATCATCGACCTTGTACCTTGGGCCTTTGCACATCTGCACCCCCTGCAGAGGGCACTTCTCTCTCGTTGGAAACCGGTGTCTCAGGATTACCAGCTTGTTCTTCCGATTCCCCAGTTCGCCAGGGACAGCTTCGGGTGGTGGCTAGAACCGCTTCACCTGGCGCGGGACATGTCCCTCGAGTGCCAGACTGGGTGGTGGTCACCACGGATGCCAGTCTGACTGGCTGGGGGGCAGTCTGTCAGACAAAATCTGTCCAAGGTCAGTGAATGTGAAGGCCCAAGCCATGTGGCCCATCAATCGCCTAGAGACGAGGGCAGTTCGACTGGCACTGGAACACTTTCTACCTCTCGTGCGACATTGGGCGGTCAGGATCCTTTCGGACAATGCCACCACCGTAGCGTATATCAACCGTCAAGGGGGCACGAGAAGTCGACACGTCTCTCTGGAAACGGATCTACTGATGGCTTGGGCGGAGATTCATCTCTCCCATCTTGCAGCCTCCTATATTGTGGGTGTGGACAATATCCAAGCAGATTTTCTGAGTCTCCAACGGTTGGATCCAGGGGAGTGAGAGCTTTCCGAGGACGCGGTGCGACTACTCGTCCGCCGCTGGGGCACACCTTGTCTAGACCTCATGGCCACCTCGAGCAACGCCAAAGCACCTCACTTCTTCAGTCGCAGAAGGGATTACGGCGCAGAGGGGGTAGACGCGCTGGTTCTCCCTTGGCCTCGGGACCTTCTACTCTACGCGTTCCCTCCATGGCCACTGGTGGGCAAGGTCCTTCGCAGAATAGAGGTTCACCAGGGACCGGTGATTCTGGTGGCGCCAGAATGGCCACGCCGGCCGTGGTTCGCGGATCTGATCAACCTGTCGGTGGACGGTCCACTATGCCTGGGACACTTACCACGTCTCCTGCATCAGGGTCCAGTATTTTTCGACCAGACAGAATGCTTCTGTCTTGCGGCATGGCTTTTAAAAGGAGGAGGCTCCGGCAACAGGGGTACCCGGACGCCATAGTCACGACTCTGCTAAAGGCCAGGAAGACGTCAGTCAGTCGCTTATGTGAGAGTCTGGAAGGTCTTCGAGGTCTGGTGCGGCTCTCATTCCACACGTCCGAGATCGGCTTCCGTTCCTCAGATACTAGAGTTCCTCCGGGACGGCATAGACAAAGGTCTTGCTTACAATTCCCTGCGTGTTCAAGTCTCGGCCCTAGGGTCCTTGGTTGGTTTGCAGGACCGTTTGCCTCTGTCTTCTCATCCTGACATAGTTCGTTTCCTTCGAGGAGTGAAGCACCTGCGGCCTCCAAGCCAGCCGCCTTGTCCTTCCTGGAGCCTCAGCCTAGTCCTTCGCTCCCTAATCCAACCTCCCTTCGAACCTCTGCGCTCCTCCACCCTTAAAGATCTCACACTCAAGACAGTTTTCCTGGTGGCCATTGCCTCTGCCCGTCGGGTTTCAGAGCTACAAGCACTGTCATGCAGGGAGCCCTATCTTCGTCTCACAGACTTCGGCGTGACCTTGCGCACGGTTCCTTCCTTCCTGTCCAAGGTGGTTTCGGCTTTTCATTTGGACCAGACAGTGGAATTGCCATCCTTCACTACGGAGGACTCCAGAGATCTTCGCAGACTGGATGTCAAGCGCATATTTATTCGCTACCTCAAAGTCACCAATGAATTTCAGCGCTCCGACCTCTTTTTGTCCTCTGGTCCGGACCAAAGAAGGGTTTTAAAGCGACAAAGACAACCATCGCTCGCTGGATCAAGGAAGCGATCGTAGTAGCTTATATAGGGACAGGCAAAAAGGTCCCTCTGGGACTGAAGGCCCATTCTCTCCGTTCTCAGGCTGCGTCCTGAGCGGAAAGCCAGTCTGTCTCCGCTCAGGAAATTTGTCGTGCAGCGACTTGGAAATCGCTACATACATTCGCTAGGCACTATCGTCTACACTTATAGTCGCTAGTTTCTGGTCAGTTTGGCGATAGCGTCATTCGAGCAGGGCTTTTAGGGGCCCACCCTCTGTAGGGAGGCTTGGGTACATCCCACTGTCTGGACTGATCCTGGTACGTACAGGGAAAAGAAAATTATTTCTTACCTGCTAATTTTCGTTCCTGTAGTACCAAGGATCAGTCCAGACGCCCTCCCTCAGGTATCTGGTTTTTTGTGGGTTTTACTGCTCGACTGCCCTTATTCTGGGGTTTCTCTGTCTTCATTCTTCCTCTGTTAACCACTAGGTTACGGGGTGGTGTTTCTGAGTTCTCTTAAGTTTCACTGTTGACACCAGCCTTGCGTGTGTCGTATTTCAGGTTAATCTTTTTATTCATGTTTGTTCATGATGCATAACTTGATCCATCCTTGGCTTCCTAAGGCTTTGATATTCTTGATACTGAGGCTTCTCTGAGGGAACACTGGTTTATGTGCTAGCGCCCTACGAAGCTTTGTTGTGACTCCATCTGCTGGACGGGGGACATAACCCACCATCTGGACTGATCCATGGTACTATAGGAACGAAAATTAGCAGGTAAGGAATAATTTTCTTTTGGTGCTAAATGGCATTATATTCATAGTTTCTGGCAATGCCATTTGATTCAGAAATTCTGGTGCGAAATACAGATTTATGTAGGATTGCTTTTCAAAATTCCTGTGCCCTTGGAGCCCATGTTCTGGCTTTTTGGAAGTTAAGAAAGTATATCTTCTCAGTTGGTGTCAAGTAACGAATTATTCTTGGATAAAGTCTCTTTGGTAGCAAAGAAAACTGTTTTACACAGTTGGGTAGGGGCAGACTGCCATATCTTATTGTAATAGAAATCTAGAACGACAAAAGCTCTTAACGTTGCAATACCTAACTGCAAAAATGACATCAGAGAAACGTTTAGATATGGTGATGCAAGTATGGCAAGCCTATTTAGAGTTGCTACCCCTGACGGGAAGAAATAATATATTTAATTTGTGAAAGTTACTTTATCAGAAGCCTTGGTAATGTAAGGAACTAATAAACAGATCGGGACATACGAATTTGGAAGACTCAAGTGATGTGAGAGACTTTTTTCAATATAAGATGTTTTTAAAACTTTTATAAAGCTTTGTTTTAGAGGTTCTTTATGGGGGGGATGGGAGAGGGAAGAAAACTGAGACATTGAGTCTGTGGTTAACAGGGAGATGATTCTAATGTTAAACCACTTGGCTAATTGCCAGGTTCTTGTGGCCTGGTTTGGCCTCTGTTGGAAATAGGATGCTGGGCTTGATGGACCCTTGGTCTGACCCAGCATGGCAATTTCTTATGTTTTTATGGTTTGTTTGTTTTTCTGAGAGAGATTGATGTGGCTTGTTCTTTACTACAGTTGCATAACATATCTCATTTGTTTCTGAAAACTAATAAACATGTTGTGAGGAGGGGAAAAAAGAGAGAGGTCCTTTCGCTGCCGCTGGTTGATGTCAATACATGTAATGGCTAATTTCACTTCTGCTTATCGATGGAAAATGTAAGGTTTCAGAGCCTATAGACTTGAAATAAATAATGCTGGTATCTGTTAAATAAGCTGGGAGACAGAAAATATTGAAATTTTCATATGCAAGAATAAAACAACTAGTCAGTGGATAGATAGCAGTAGGGAGCACAAAACCCATTTTCCCCCTCTGAACAGAGGATTAAGTGGGAGAAAGACTGGTTTGGGCTTTCACTAGAAGTGCGGGGAAGTCTGCTGATGTGTGAGCAGGATGATGTAGTGCTGTAGACACAATGGTAGCTGGGGGGGGGGGGAATAGGAAAAAATATTGTAATGGAAAATGATAAATTACTCTTAGGAATTTATGTACAGAATGAGAGGATTATGACAGTTATTACAAGGAATCATTTATCCCTGAGTTACACATATGTGTATATGTATATAATTTTTTCTTTTTAAGTTTATAGTAATACAGATATTGCAAATATGCATCTGGTGACCGACAGCAAATATTCACTTCATGATTACATTATGTACTGTAATGACCATCTTTGGCCACTATTCACGCATCTGGAATCTGCTGTTAAAGAAGGAACTACTCGACACTGTTGGACTTCTGGGAAAAATCATGAGCACTTGCTTCAGGTAATGCAGATATTACAGAGTGCACTCTTTACAATGTAAACTGCTAGCAGGCTCTACAGACTACCTATATCTTTAGTTCTGTGGGAATTCTGCACAAGCAGGGCAATTCCCACAGAATTCTCCTGCACAGTTGCGCAGAATTTGGCAGGCCCCGGTGTGTAGCGAGTAGGCCGGCCTCCGCTAGAGGCATGCCGGGGCCTGCTCCTTCTTTGCCACGAGTGGAGGCTGTCCCGCTCACGGC
Source organism: Rhinatrema bivittatum (assembly GCF_901001135.1). Classification (NCBI taxonomy): domain Eukaryota; kingdom Metazoa; phylum Chordata; class Amphibia; order Gymnophiona; family Rhinatrematidae; genus Rhinatrema; species Rhinatrema bivittatum. Next base: position 243,351,559 of record NC_042619.1, on the reverse strand, counting down.
AAAAATGAAACAGGCCTAGGTGTGCTGCGAGCGGGACTGCCTCCACTCGTGGCTAAGAAGGAGCAGGCCCAGGCATGCTGTGAGTGAAGGCCATCCCACTGGTGGCAAAGGAGGAGCAGGCCTGGGCATGCCATGGGTGGGATTGCCTCCGCTCACAGCAAAGGAGCAGGCCCAGGTGTGCCACGAGTGGAGGCTGTCCCGCTTGTGGCGAAGAAGGAGCAGGCCTCGATGAGAGTGAGTGAGGGTGTAATACTGTGAGCCTGGGAGGTGAAAGAGAGCATGTGAGAGGGGGTGTGGGTGCCAGCGAGGGAGGCTATGTGAGGAGGTTATGAAGGAGTGTGTTGTGTGTGAGAGACTGGGAGCTGGTATGTGTAAAAAAGGGATTGTGTGAATGTGAGGGTGCATGTTTGTGAGAGAGGGAACCTGTGTGAGGGTGCTCTTTTGTTTGTGAGAGAGAGAGCCTATGTGAGAGTATGCGTATATGTGAAAGAGAGGGAGCCTGTGTGATGGTGAGAGAGACAGTTTCTTAGCATCCAGTCAGATGAATCCAGAACAAGTGGGTTATGCATCTATGCCAGCAGATGTAGACAGAGCAAACTGACGGCACTCATGAAGTTAGTATGTGGCACATTTAAAACTAATCAGAGAAAGTTCTTTTTTATTCAACGCACAATTAAACTCTGGAATTTGTTGCCAGAGGATGTGGTTAGTGCAGTTAGTATAGCTGTGTTTAAAAAAGGATTGGATAATTTCTTGGAGGAGAAGTCCATTACCTGCTATTAATTAAGTTGACTTGAAAATAGCCACTGCTATTACTAGCAAAAGTAACATGGAATAGACTTAGTTTTTGGGTACTTGCCAGGTTCTTATGGCCTGGATTGGCCACTGTTGGAAACAGGATGCTGGGCTTGATGGACCCTTGGTCTGACTCAGTATGGCATGTTCTTATATTCTTCTTATATCTACTCCTGCAGTGACATCAGCCTGCCAGTATTCTCAGTCTCCAGCAGATGATGAACGTGCATCTCCCCACTGGGGATTGCTTCTTTTTTAAGAAAAGGAGAATTAAGAAAATTCGCTCCGCTCTCCTGTGGTGATACCAAATGGCTCCTCCCATAGTTGAGAATTCCTAAGGTGATTTCCGTGGTGTCTCAGATGAGTGCCTTGATCCATTAGCTGATTTTTCAGCTGGCGTGGACTTAGCTGCTCAAGCAGCTGAAAGGCAGTGGGTGAGGGAAGCTGAGCGCTGCGGTGACGGCACATTCCCTCTCCCCCTGTAGTAGGAGACCATCTCTGTATTCAGCCAGGTAAAGCTGAGCTCCGGTAAGTCTTAAAGAGAGAAAAAAAAGATTATACAGAGACTTAGGAGGTTTGTTGTTGTGCAGGGCTTCTCCCGGTCTCTGTGCTCGGCGTGCCGGTCAGACATTCGTCCCGCTCCGTGGGAGGTCGAGGGACATGTGCAACCTGGCGGGTTGAGCAGCCTCCTTAAGCAAGACCTCGCTTCAAGGCTTTCACTGTGCGCTACATGGTAGATCGCAACAGCATTTCGCTCGCTTTCTAAGGCTGCCCTCTGCAGGATTGTCGGTCCGGCATCTAGCTGTGATTCCAGGTTGTGCGCCCAGTTTTTGGATGCACAGTCGGGCCTTGTAATCTGTGCATCCACGCTAAGTGACACCGTAGTAGCCGCATGCTTACCTTAGTGCACAAGTGGTACTGTGCGCTTAAGATTTTTGTGTGCTTAATTTTTTGGGTGCCTAGGTGTGTGCAGCTAAGTGTTAGACATACAATTTTTGGGCACCTAGGATGAACGCACATTAAAAAAACAAAAAAACAGTAAAACAGCTAGACGCATGCCTCAGTCACCACTCAGTGCTCTGTCAGCTGAAATGGCGCCAGTACTTAAGAAACCTAAGCATCTTTCTCTTTGCCCTGCTTGTCTTATTCGGGCGTCTCAGCTAGAAGTGCCCGCTAATTTGTGGCCATGCTGTTTGGAGGCTCAGGGAGAATTATCTTCCTCTGACTTCAATAAGCCTGGTTCTTCCCAGGGGATGTGGGTCTGGGTAAAGACAGCTTAGGTGGGGCACCTGATTTAGGAGCTACCCTAACTGTTTCCTCAACAGGGGAAGGTAGCTCAGTGTGTACACCTCAGGTACCTGCTTTTCATGGGTAGAATATTTTCAGTGGTTGCAAACCTTTCTTTAGGTGCAGTTCTCTGCCTTGTCCAATGCTCCTAGAACAGAGGTGCAGGTAAGAGCCTTGCCTGGACTTTCTGTTAAGCGCCAGAGTACTCCTAGAGCAGCAGCGGGACCTCTGGATAGAGATCCAGATGGTGGCACTGATGACTCCGATCCTGCCTCTCCTGAGGATGCTGAAATTCCCCCCCCCCCCCTCCCCCCAAAAAACCAAGATTAGAAGTGTATAGAACTATGTTATGGTTCTTTCACAGAGATGAACTACCAGCTCTGATTTCCCAGCCCTTGAAAATGCTTGGAGTTCCTGGGGCAGATTCAGTTTCTGAGCCAAAGAGAAATCCCATTTTGGTTTCCTTACGTAAATCCTCTTGTGTTTCCCCCGTGGTGGAGGCCATTCAAGAATTGATTTAACTTGAGAGGGGTGCCCCAGAGGCTAATTTCAAAGGGGGTTGGGTTTTAAAAGGCCTGTACCCTCTAGATCCAATGGTAAGAGAGCACTTATGTTTTCTGAAAGTAGATGCACTTGTTTGCGCAGTCTCCAAGTGGACCACTATTCCCGTTGAAGAAGGAACGTCATTGAAGGATGCTCATGATAAAAAGATTGAGACTATCCTTAAGCAAGCATTTGAAGCAGTGGCGATGACCTTGCAGATTTTCCTTGGTGGCTCACTCTTGTTTGCTTCTCTCCCAGGAGGTTGATGACCCTAGGGTAAACTCCAGGACAGTTATGGAACCAGCTGCTGCCTTCTTGGCAGATGTGGGCAGTGATTTGTGGGGTGACTTTGATAGTAGCAGCTAGGTGTTTTGATTATGGTTGAGAAATTGGTAGACTGATGTGACCTCCAAGGCTAACCTCACCATACCACCCTTTAACGGCTCACGTTTGTTTGGCAGTGAGTTGGAGATACTGGCCAGTAAGTGGGGCAAATCTCCATTTCATTTGTCTTAAACCTTGAGTCAAATATATTGGAACAATTCGATTGATAGATGTCAATGCCTATTTATGAATACTACCTCTGTTACCCGTTAGTGCTTATTGAATTATAACTATGAATGTTACTTTTATAAACTCTTGTGATCTTTTACATGGAACGACGGTATATAAAATGTCTAAATAAATAAAAAGCAGGCGCAGCGCTCCTTTAGCATGAGAAGTCATGCTAGAGGATCCAAGTGTTTTCGATCTTATAGAGGAGCAACCTTTCAGAGGACTCAACTCTTCGTTAGGTCTCAGTCCTTTCATCACCACGAACCAGAAGAGGTGCAGGCTCAGGTAGTGGAATCTCCCGAGCCTCCCAATGAAGGTTTGCAGACTCCCCTCCGGGAACAGGAGATAGGGGGCCGCCTCTCTCTCTTTATCAGAAGTGGTTCGAAATCACATTGGATCAGTGGGTCCTAGAGGTGATACGAGAAGGATATGTGATGGAGTTTTGCAGTGTTCCTCGGGACGTGTTCATGGAGTCTCCCTGCCACTTCCCGCAGAAGAAGAAGAAGCAGGCAGTGGAGGATACATTGGCAAGGCTCCTCAATCTGAATGCTGTGGTCTCATTGCCCACATATCATGAAAATACAGGGCGATATTCCATTTATTTTGTTGCGCCAAAGAAGGAGGGCTCTTTTTTTGTCCCATTCTTAATTTCAAAGGTGTCAACCGTCATCTGCGAATGAAGCATTTTCACATGGAAACATTGCGATTAGTGATAATGGCCATGCAGTCGGGGGAATTTCTGACCTCTCTGGATCTGTCTGAGGCGTATCTGACTAGAACATCAACACTTCCGGTGGTTCGCAGTTCTGGGTCGCCACTTTCAGTTTCGGGCACTGCCCTTTGGTCTGGCCACAGCTCCCAGAACCTTTTCCAAGGTAATGGTGGTAGTTGTGGCAGAGTTGAGAGAGGATAGAATCCTAGTACATCCGTATTTGGACAACTGGCTGATTCGCACCAAGTTGTTGGAAGAGAGCCGCCTGGTGACTCGCAAGGTGATTTCCCCATTGCAGGAGCTCAGCTGGGTGGTGAAACTTGCCAAGAGCAGTCTTCAACCTACTCGGTTGCTAGAATACCTGGGGGTTTGGTTTTGACACAAAGCAGGGCAAGGTGTTCATACCGGAAGTTCGACTGCATTTGATGTTGAACACACTGCACCCAACCGTATGGTCTTACTGCAGGTCCTTGGCTTAATGGCGGCAACTCTGGAAGTGGTACCGTGGGCAAGAGAGCATATGTGTCCTCTTCAGTGCTCTCTGCTGTCTCAGTGGAATCCTTAGTCTAGGGACTATTTGATTCAGCTCCACCTGCTGATGGAGGTCTCCTCCCAGCTGCAGTGGTGGCTGCAGGCAGATCTACAGAAAGGTGTTTCCCTATCCCCACCGGAGTGCCTAGTACTGACAATGGACGCGAGTCTCCTTGGTTGGGGAGCTCACTGTCAGGAGCTGACAGCGCAAGGGTACTGAAGTGCAGAAGAATCTCTTTGGAATATCAATTGGTTGGAAGCCAGGGCAGTCCAGTTGGCATGTTTACAGATCGGCAACAAGGCTTTAGGGTCGATCAGTCCGAGTAATGTTGGACAGTGCAATGACTGTGGCTCACATTAATTGGCAGGGAGGTACCAAGAGCCAACAAGTGTCGCAGAAAATAGATCAACTTATGGAATGGGCCAAGGAGCATCTCCGATGATCTCAGCACCACACGTTGTAGGCAAAGACAACGCAAGAGCAGACTTTCTCAGCAGGGAGAGTTTGGACCCAGGAGAGTGGGCATCCTCAGACGAGGCGTTTCAGTTGATTCGGGATCGCTGGGGTCTCCCGTTCCTAGACCTGTTGGCGACTTTGTACATTATAAAAGTTCTGTGATTCTTCAGCCGCAGAAGAGATACGAAGTCATTGGAGATTGATGCCCTAGTGCAGAAGTGGCCAGAAGACAAGATGCTGTGTGCCTTTCCTCCATGGCCCATGTTGGGCCGATTGATTTGAAGGATCGAACGACACAGAGGGGTGGTGCTCTTGGTCACTCCAGATTGGCCCAGGAGATAATGATATGCAGATCTGCGGAGGCTCTTGGTGGACTCACCTCTTCAACCTCCAGTGCACAGGAACCTGTTGCAGGGTTCTGTTTTTCACGAAGATCCGACTCAATTTTGTCTTATGGTATGGCCCTTGAAAGGGTTCGCTTGCTGAAATGTGGATACTCTATGGTAGTGATTTCTACCTTGTGAAAAGCTAGAAAGTTTTCCACTTCCTTGGCCTACATGCGGGTTTGGAGAGTGTTTGAGGCCTGGTGTGAGGATCAAGGAACCCTTCCTTGTCAAGATTCCGCTCATTTTGGAATCTTTGCAGGATGACTTGAATAAAGGCTTGGCTCTTAATTCCTTAAAGATACAAGTAGTGGCTCTCGCCTGTTTCAGGGGTAAGGTAAAAGGTGGATCCTTGTCGGCTCAGCCTGATGTGGCCCATTTTCTGAAAGGAGTGAAACTTTGTCCTCCTTTGTGGATTCTGGTGAACATAAGAAATTAAAAAAAAATGTTTTCAATGTATGAGGGGAAACTGTAAAATACAGTCTTAAATTCTTATTTAATTATTAAAATATCGGGAATTGGTATCAGAGGATTGGTGCTGCAATCTCCTGAGCTCTTGCCCACAAAGGGCTACAACCTGTCTCATATACATGCACTCGTTGTTACGTCATTTACTTCATCCCGTTTATTTTTGTTTTTTACTTCATTAGAGAAATCAACTCTAAATAGTACCCTTTTAAAAAAAAAACAAAAAACCCTTACGTGAACTCTCTCACTATTTCAATGCAACTTATCTCATTTTATTTTTTGACTAATATCTCTGATGTCGCCCTCTGCGTTGCTTCTTATTGTTAAGATAAGTCGCATTGACATAGTGAGAGAGTTCACATTTTTCTTGTTTGTTGGCACACTTGAGCCTGATATTCATAAAGGTTGAGAGAGAAGCAATCCGCCCTGAGGAAGCTTTAGGCGAAACGTTAACGTTGGCGGTGGTGTGTGCACTGACTTGTTATAGCGAAGAACAAAAGAAAAATGCAACAAGTTTCAGATAAGTGCCTTGGTGATTTTTTGTAGCACAGACTTGTTGATAACATAGCAATTTTGCAACAAGTTTAGAATTTTGCTACTTTGTCATGTCGGGCAAGTTTCAGTATTAAACAATTCTGAGACTACAATACATTCCTTCAGAAGCCAGAAGATACAAGATTCAGGGCTTATAATCCGAACATAAGTTGCCAGATTCGATTTTGTTCCACAACAATGGAGAAACAAAGTGTATTATAATCTTGTTACAACTCGCCAGGACACTGGTGGTTCATATAATAACGGAGAAACATCTGTGGATGTCATAAAGCGTTACATAACTCGCCGAGATACCGGCGGTTTTCTCAGATGGGACATTTTGCATTACAAAGACTTAAAAATAGTCTGGAGCAAGTCTATTTTATTATAATTTAAAAAAATAGGAGACAATAAAGGTCAGTGATTGAACTTACTGGTTTGACAATTAGAGGTCTTTGGACCCCTTTGATACCAGTTCTGAGGTCTTTGTCTCTCAATTATAAATACTCTTAAAATCTACAAATAAAAAATTTACAATTAAAAATTAATATTTATATGTATTTTGAATAAAGTTAAAGTTAAAAATTTTTTTTAACAGCGATTAAAAAATAGGGTAACTTATGATCTTTCAGACAGCTTTTACATGTATTTGAACTGGACTCTAACTGTTCCCTCTACATATTGGTAAATGTATCATCGGGACATGCTCTAGAGAGAGAGTTCCCTGGATGGAATAAATGACAGTTTTATGGAGCAATTGGTTCAGGAACCGAAGAGAGAGGGAGCACTTTTAGTTCTAATTCTCAGTGGAGCACAGGATTTGGTGAGAGAGATAATGGTGGTGGGCTGCTTGGCAATAATCATAATATGATCAAATTTGAATTAATGACTGGAAGGGGAACAGTAAGCAAATCAATAGCTCTAGTGCTAAACTTTCAAAAGGGAAACTTTGATAAAATGAGAAAAATAGTTAGAAAAAACTGAAAGAAGCAGCTACAAAGGTAAAAAGTGTGCAAGAGGCGTGGACATTGTTAAAAAAAAAAATAAAAATCCTAGAAGGTCAGTCCAGATGTATTCCACACATTAAACAAGGTGGAAGGAAGGCAAAACAGTTACCGGCATGGTTAAAAGGTGAGGTGAAAGAGGCTATTTTAGCCAAAAGATCTTCATTCAAAAATTGGAAAATGGATCCAACATAAGAAAATAGGAAAAAGCATAAGCGTTGGCAAGTTAAATGTAAGACAATGATAAGACAGGCTGAGAGAGAATTTGAAAAGAAGTTGGCCATAGAGGCAAAAAAAGTAAAAACTTTAAAAAATGTATCCAAAGCAGAAAGCCTGCGAGGGAGTCAGTTGAAACGTTAGATAATTTAGGGGTTAAAGGTGCACTTGGAGAAGATAAGGCCATTGCGGAAAGATTAAACTATTTCTTTGCCTCTGTGTTTACTGAAGAGGATGTTGAGGAGATACCCGTGAAGGTTTTCATGGGTAATAATTCAGATGGACTGAACCAAATCACAGTGAACCTAGAAGATGTGATAGGCTGGATTGACAAACTGAAGAGTAGTAAATCACCTGGACCGGATGGTATGCACCCCAGGGTTCTGAAGGAACTCAAAAATGAAATTTCAGATCTATTAGTAAAAATGTGTAACCTATCACTAAAATCATCCATTGTACCTGAAGACCGGAGGGTGGCTGATGAAACCCCAATATTTAAAAAGTGCTCCAGGGGTGATCTGGGAAACTACAGACCAATTAGTCTGACTTCAGTGCCAGGAAAAATGGCATTACTCAAGGCAAGTCTTGCCTCACAAATCTACTTCACTTTTTTGAAGGGTTAATAAACATGTAGATAAAGGTTAACCAGTAGATGTAATGTATTGGTTTTTCAGAAGGCATTTTACAAAGTTCCTCATGAGAAGCTTCTAGGAAAAGTAAAAAATCATGGGATAGGTGGTGATGTCCTTTCGTGGATTACAAACTGGTTAAAAGACAGGAAACAGAATAGGATTAAATGGACAATTTTTTCAGTGGAAGGGAGTGGGCAGTGGAATGCCTCAGGGATCTGTACTAGGACCCTTGTTTTTCAATATATATATATATATATATATATATATATATATGTTCTGAAAAGGAATACGACGAGTGAGGTAATCAAATTTGTAGATACAAAATTATTCAGAGTAGTTAAATCACAAGCAGATTGTGATAAATTGCAGGAAGACCTTGTGAGACTGGAAAATTGGGCATCCAAATGGCAGATGAAATTTAATGTGGATAAGTGTAAGGTGATGCATATAGGGAAAAATAACCCATGCTATAATTACACAATGTTGGGTTCCATATTAGGAACTACCACCCAAGAAAGAGATGTAGGTGTCATAGTGGATAACACATTGAAATCGTCGGTTCAGCGTGATGCAGCAGTCAAAAAAGCAAACAATGTTGGGAATTATTAGAAAGGGAATGGTGAGTAAAACGGAAAATGTCATAATGCCTCTGTACTGCTCCATGGTGAGACCGAATCTTGAATACTGTATACAATTATGGTCGCCGCATCTCAAAAAAATATAGTTGCGAATGGAGTAGGTACAGAGAAGGGCGACCAAAATCATAAAGGGGATGGAACAGCTCCCCTATGAGGAAAGACAGCTGAGGGGGGGATATGTTAGTGGTGTGTTATGGTTTTGAGGTGTTGGAGTGAATTCTTGGGTACTGCGGTGATGACCACTCCCAAGGGGAGGAGCCCCGTGAGGAACCGCAGTACTAGGCTAGACTCTATACACGCAGACAAAGAGAATTGTATTTATTATACAGCTCGGTGGACTGCCCAGGGAGCAGGCAGCAGTGAAGGTAATCCAGTAGAAGCAGTCCTTGGCAGAGGAGACCAGACTCGCGCTCAATTAGATGTAGACAGATCAGGGTAGCAGAGGCAGGTCCTGGATGTTGACTCTGAAGCTGAAGGGGAGACAGACTGAAAGGGTTAGTACTCACTGAAGTAGAAGCTGTATTGATGAAGGTCCTGGCAGGCAGAAGTAGTGAGTTGTAGGCACCAGAGTAGGGAGAGCAGGCCCTCGGAGTGAGTACCCGATATCCCAGATAGGTACCTGAAAGAGAGTATAAGGGCCCCCGAGGAGCGGGTATCCAGGTTAGCGATGAATTACCCTGAAGGGCAGAGAAAGAGCTTCCTGTGGCAGCAAGGAAGCGGCAGAGCAACATATACCGGAGGCAGTCCAATCCTTGCTAACTCAGTTTGTTAGCAAACGAAGGGCAGGCTAAATACCAGGATGTCGTGACATCACTCGGAGGGGACGCCCCCGAGGTTCCCGCCATGACGTGGATAAAAACGTGGGTGGCATGCACTAGGGCACCCTAGGAGGCCCTCAAGAGAATCATGGCGAACACCATCCCATTGCCATTCCAGGGACGCCGGAGAGAGCGGCATGAAGACGCGGCAGCAGCCATCTTCCCAAGGCTTGAGGAAAGAGAAGGAAGAAAGGTGAGGCACGGAGGTCGAAGCCATCTGAGACCGGACGCAACATGGTGTTTAAAATTATGAGAGGTCTAGAACGAGTAATTGTGAATCGGTTATTTACTCTTTCGATGATACAAGGTCTAGGGGGCACTCCATGAAGTTAGCATGTAGCACATTTAAAACTAATCAGAGAAAGTTCTTTCTCACTCAATGCACAATTAAACTCTGGAATTTGTTGCCAGAGAATGTGGGATGGGCTCCGAGAGAGGCATCATAACACAGGGGATGTGGTTAGTGCATTTAGTGTAGCTGTGTTTAAAAAAGGATTGGATAAGTTCTTGGAGTGAGAAGTCCATTACCTGCTATTAATTAAGTTGACTTAGAAAATAGCCACTGCTATTACTAGCAACAGTAGCATGGGATAGACTTAGTTTTTGGGTACTTGCCAGGTTCTTATGGCCTGGATTGGCCACTCTTGGAAACAGGATGCTGGGCTTGATGGACCCTTGGTCTGACCTAGTATTGCATGTTCGTATGTTATTGGGAGAGGGGTCAAACTCTGGGAGTGGAAATAGAGTGGAAGGGATTGAGTCTAGAGGGGGAGGGGAGAGATTTGTGGCAGGTGGAAGAGCTGGGACCTGAGAGGGCAAAGTGAAAGAAGACTGGCTGGGGAGAGGGTAGAAGGGACACTCTCTTACAGTGAACTTCTAGGGAAATTGTGCTCAAAATATTTACAATTCTGCATCTTTATTTTTTTTTTCTGTATTACATTTTAAATTAGCTACTTAGATTGTCACATATGTTGTTGTTTTGACCAATATAAAGTATGCAGAATTTTGGAAAATTTTGTTTTTTTGCACAGAATTTCCCGAGGAGTACTCTTACATAAAGCACTGCCTAGCCAGTAGAAATATATTATGCTTGACCAGTGGCCTGTTTGGCAGCACTGTGTCCTGTGCTGCTTGAAATTTGCAAGCCTTCTGGTTGGGTACAGAAGGATGTTGGAGCATAATGATACTTTACCAAGGTGTAAGGGTGTCTCTCCCTATATCAGGGGTATATATAGTCCTCCAGAGAAATTGGGTTTTCAGGATATTGCTAGTGAGTATGCATGAGTTAAATTTGCCTACAGTGGAGGTGCAAATGTATATCATTCATTATCAGTAGAGATATCCAGAAAATCTGACCAGTGTATGGACCTTGAAGACTGAAGTTTCTCCATCACCTCTGTGTATCTTAAGCACTCCTGATGTGGTTTTGGGGGCAACATTAAGAGTTAGCTTTGAAGGGCCTCCCCCGCTATGAGGGTATTTTTAAAATCCAGCTGCTGGAACTGAGAATGATGGATGGATAGGAAATAAAATGAGGCATACCCTTCTATGCCGCTTCCCTCTCAAAAAGGTCAGTTTAAAAAAAAATGATGTAAGTTGATTTCTTTCTATTGGACTAACTTAACATATTTCTTGACTAGCTTTTAGGAGCTAACACTCTTCCTCAAGTCCAAATGGAATGAGCAGGTCAGAACAAAATATGATATATCGTATTACAATAGTAATGTGAAGGGAGTGGGGCCGTTGTGTTAGAGTAGGCCAGATGTGGCCCACCAAATGTTTGTGTGGCTCGTGAACTGCTGAAAAAAAAGCCGGCTAATCCTTATTGTAAATCTCCTCCTCTGCAATGGGTCGGCTCCTGTTTCTCAGCCTGAACCTAATCTGTTTTGTGCTACGGTGCACATTTTAAAATATCTTCCTCTTTGGTTTGTTTCCGTATGGTTCCCCTTTAAATACGGCGCTATTTCTGTCTCCCTGAGAGCAGCCCCAATATTTGCGCTGCTTTTCTTTCTCCCCATTGGACAGCAGTTACTGGGCTCCTCTCCTCCCATACAGTCAAGTGCTGCACTGACTTGATCTGAGGAGAGATGGAAAGGAAGAGAAAATGGCAGAACACAGCTCCTCTGGGTGATATAAAAACTGTGCTGCCTAGGGCGACTGCTGCAAACATCTTAATTCCTCCTAATGGGACAGCACTCTGGCACCAATGCTGGGGCTTGTACCCAACAACTACCCTTGATTACAATATTCTCCTCGGCACATTTTTGAAACCTGTGAGCTGGCCCTTCTAATCTTTCTTGATGCATGAGGTCAGCAGTACCAGTTTCCACCTGCAGGTGAGGAACTGTTCCTGGTTGTTTTGCCAGTGACTAGATGAGAGCAGGCAATTGTGGCAAGACCTCTGCCGCCTTGCCCCACTCCCTTTCCCTCCCATGGAAGGAGCAGGAAGAAGGAATAATCGCAGCTCCAATCGACAGAAATATATTTTCCTAAGCTTTACTCGGTGGCCTGTTTGGGAGCTGTGTCTCATAAGAGACAATCTGTAGGACATTTTTACAATAGAAAGTTGTACAAATACGGAATAAAGAAAGGGAGAGGTTACAGATGTTAACTTGTAGGTTAATGCCACCTTGTGGCTGATTATTATATTTTACTATTTTCTATTTCTTGTTGCTATTGATACTTTGAGCTTGTATGTTTCTTGCTGGGTAATATAATACAGCATAGTACCCATTCATAGCAGCTTTCAGTTGTCTTTATTTCTACATAAAAAGCAACTAAGTGGTAGTTTGGTTGCCTAGTGCTTGTAAACCAGATGGCGAGTACATTTTGATACCTGGCCAGGAATTGATGATGTGTGTGTAAGGAGGGGGAGCACAGCTTGGGAATGGGAAAACCAACCAACTATATGAATAGAAGGGATCCACAGTGTTGAAAAGGTGCTTACCTCATGTTACATTAGATATCTCATTAAAAGAGTGTTCAGTATACTAACAAACTGCAATCGGTATACAAAAACCTTTAAAATAAATAAAATAAAAATGTAAGCTCATTAGTCAAGGTTGGTGTGGGTTGGTTTGTTTTTGTTTGGGTTTTTTTTAATAAAAATGCACATTTTTTTGTGGTGGTAATATCTTTGCAAAAATTGCTCATCGGCTCCCCAAGTAAGAAAAAATTGTTGAATAACACTGTTAGAATGATAGAGATGAGAGAGGGTTATATCTTATAGTGAGTTGAAAAGCCTAAGTCTCTGTTAAGTCCTTTTATGTTAGTATGAAAGTGTTTTGATCATTTTGGTTTTAACAAAAAAAAAAAAAAAACCCTTGTCTTTGAAACCTTTTAATTTGCCACCAGACATAGCCCTCTGTCACCTCTAACGCATCAACTACTCATAAGAACATAAGAAATTGCCATACTGGGTTGGAACAAGGGTCCATCAAGCCCAGCATCCTGTTTCCAACAGAGGCCAAACCAGGCCACAAGAACCTGGCAATTACCAAACACCAAGAAGATCCCATGCTACTGATGCAATTAATAGCAGTGGCTATTCCCTAAGTAAACTTGATTAATAGCCGTTAAGGTCTTGGAGGAGAAGTCCATTATCCAAACCTTTTTTGAATTCAGCTACACTAACTGCACTAACCACATCCTCTGGCAACAAATTCCAGAGCTTTATTGTGCGTTGAGTGAAAAAGAAAGCTCCTAATATGGAGCCTAACATCGTGTAACTCCTGCATGGGTTATTTTTTCCTATATGCAACACCTTGCACTTGTCCACATTAGATTTCATCTGCCATTTGGATGCCCAATATTACTCCCCTTCTGTCCCTCCATACTACCTTTGTAATATAATCTATAGTTCACAAGTATGTTCAGGTAATGTCATCTTTCTCTGATCTGCTTGTTATGTTTAGCCCTGAGGTAGGGAGTGTTGGTGCCTGAAAGCTAGTCAAGAAATGTATTACATTAGTCAAATTTATGTAAGGTGATTACTAGTTTGTTTAATCTTTATTTGTGTGTATTCAAGTGGACTAACATGGCAACCATACTACTTTATTTTTATATCAAAGCTTGCAAGAGTAAACTTTTTTTTGTTTTGTTTTGTTTTGTTTTTTTGAAGACTAAACATTTTGGTGGTAATTTTCAAAGGAACTTCTAAAAATAAATCTAAATCAGGTGAACAGTGCTCTGTCAACTTAAAGCATATAAGAACTGTTAACCACAGCGCAATGAATAGTTTCATCACTTTAGTGATGTGTAGTGTCTGCAACGTTGCAGTTATTTCATTAGATAAGAATCTGCAAGAAAAGTAACCTTGAAGACCTGGAAGTTGATTTGAAAAAAAAAAGTGAGAAGAAAACAATTCTAAACAACTTTTTGGTCAGCAAATTGAATTTCATCATTTACTTTTTGTGCCGTTTTTTTTTCCCGTATGTCATCTCCCTCACAAGTCTGAAAGAAAATAATTTGCAGTATCATAGGCATAATAATTCCTACTGTAAGGTTTGTAGATAGTTTTAAATTGGACTAGAGGTTCTTCCTACTTTACTACACAGCATATTAATGCTACCTCTTTGAATTCTAAGGACTCCCATTGCAATGTGCCAGTGAAGCATCGACTGAGCGCCATGCACAGCAGTCTCAAAGTGACAGCAAGAGCCATAGTGACGGCCTTTGACCTTTCCCAGGTCAAATCTGCCTGTGACTTGGGAGGTAAGATGAACAGAATAATTTGCATATAGTTCGTTTTGCTTGTTAAAAAAAAAAAAAAAAAAAAAAAAAAAAGGATTTAAATTTGATTCTGGTCAGAAAGGGACCAGAAAATGTATGACCAAGAAAGCTGTGCCCCAGAGTGTACCCACCTGTATCCGCCCTCACTTCAAGGAGATCTTCAGATGGCACCCACAGCAGCAGTAATTGGAAGAGAATTCAGCTCCGCGCCTATTAGATGGCACACGCTCATAGACCCTGGGGCAGCCCTACTCCCTCCTCTTGTTACCAAGGAAACCTGTAAAAGGGGGGGGGGGACTGCTGTAGGGCCTGTGAGTGCATGCTGGCTCACAAGCCCCTCACAGACTACTACTGCTTTCTGTTGTTGTTGCTGTGGGTGGTGCCTGAAGGTCTCAGGCAGTTGGGGTTTGTTTGTTTTTTTCTGGGGGGGGGGATGTTTTGTTTTCAGCTCCATGCCAGCGGCAGGGCCAGATGGGCAGCATGGTGCCTTCTGATTTTGGTGCCATTTGCAGTTGCCTGTACCAAAATTGAGGTCTGAACAGAAACCCATTCCAGTTGTCCAGCTGTTATCTGTCCCCTCTCTCCCCTGCCCGGGGGAGGAGGACTCTATGTGCTATAAAGAATTATTGAAGTTACAAAGGTTATGACCTTTTTGAGATGCTTCATCCTAGAAATCTTTCCCTCTTCTTTTATTCATATCAAGATGTTAGTACCAATGTGTGCCTGCCTACTTTCTCTTTCCTCTCTCCCAGCTGTCTGCTACCACCATTGAAAATCTCAATTAGTCTTCAGCTTCAGTGGTTTTTGTCCTGAATTGGAACTTTCGTTTGATATTTTTATTCCTTATTACAGTGCTCCACATGGCTAAAAATTGGTGAACCCTTTCTTATATTCTTACATTATTTCTGCCTAAGAGTTATTAGTGATGGCAAAAATGATTGCAGTTGCAAACAGGATTAGAGTTTCAGAGTTTAAATTTGCCATTTGCCCATAGGTGGGATTTATTCGATTCCAATAATATACATTTAGTAAAATGGGAGAGAGAATGAAGTTTCCTGTTACCACTAACTCCACCTATAAACCAATACTAACATAACAGGCAGGGGTTATGAATTCAGTTATTTTGCCATCTTGGCTTTTCCTTAACTGCTGTAGTACCTTGCTTTGATATCCATCTGGGGAGGATGGTTTGCCAAGCCCTTTACACAGGTAAAAAGTGGTGTACGATTAGAGATCTGTGGCACAATGGAGGTTTAGGTAAGAGAATGCCTTCTAAAAAGAGAAACAACCAAGCCAGTGAGGTTTTTTTCTGTGCAAGAGATCTAAAATAGCACTGCTTTTATTAACCAGTTAAAGGAAGCAAGTAAGCGCACATAAAGAGCAGTACCGAAGCCCTAGTAGCTCAAAACAGTTCCATACTTTCTCAGTCCAGCCCAGCACAGTGACATGAAACGCCTTTCCAGCGTTTTACCCGTTTAAATCAGCTGTCTGGAATTGCCTTCCCCCAATGCAGCTAAAAGATTGCACATTCTCCCATGATGAGTGTACTTTAGCCACATTTAGGGGCCGATGCAATAAATTTGCATAGAAAGTGCCCACTTTCTTAACGCACCCAGGCGCCCGGTGGGGGCACCATGCAATATTTAAATTAGGGGGTCGCATTAGCAAGGAGGCGTTAGGGTCGCTTGTGTGCCCCTAACGCCTCCTTGCTAATGCGATCCAGATTGGTTTCCCTAACTCAGCCGTCTGTGGGTTAGGAAAAAAAACAAACCAGATGCCGAGTTTAATGGCGTTTGTTTTCTTAACTTGGCAGTCTGCTGGTTAGGAAAACAGATACCGGGGGGGTTCAGGAGATGGACGCTTGTCAGTTGAGCGTCCGTTTCCTGCACCCGACTTTCAAGTGGGTTTTTTTTTTTAGGCTTGTTTCTTTTTAATTAAATTTCTTTAGGCATTTAAAACAAGTACAGAAAAGCATTTTTTTTCTGCTTTTCTGTACTTGTTTTAAATGTGCTCAGCTATTAACGCCTGCTTCAGGCAGGCATTAATTGCTGAGCATTAAATGTGCGTACTAGATACACGTTTTCTTTTCTTTTTTTTTTTTTGCATCTGGAGTGAATGCTAATAGCCTCAATCACATGCATTTTCATGTGATTAGCACTATAAGACTCACTCCGCGTCCACGCGTTGAATAGGTGCTAATCCCCTTATTGCATTCGGGGATTCATTAGAGCCTATTCAACCCGCGTCCGAATGCGGGTTATATAGTGCACTTGGCTGAGCGCACTGTATTGCATCGGCCCCTTAGAGTAGGTATTTCCTAGAGTGTGTTTAGTTCAGGGAAGAAAAGTATGTGCATGTCTACTTTTCCAGCTCTTTTTTTTTTTACCCACACGAATGCAGCAAGTTTCAAAGCTAAAAGTGCATGCATAGTTTTGCTTGGAAACTTGGGGCAGGGTCTGTGGGTGAAAAAGTACCTGTGCACTTTGTCCTAAAATAGCAGAACATTTTCAAACTGTCTATATGAATCATTACCACTGTGTTTCAGCCATCCTAGTAGCCAGCTGTTTGAAGAAAAAAGAATATTAATAGTAGAAAAACAGAGGAAGGACTTTGAAGGAAGAAAACCGACCCTGAACCTCTCTAGTTAGATACATCTTCGTTTCTTGTAATGCAACTCTGATACAGTGGGAGATAACTATGCATTGCTTTTCTGTATGATTAATATGTAGAATCTAATTTTAGTTTTTCTTTCTGCAATGTAATTTTTGTTCCCCATAGGTTGTACTGGAGCTCTAGCACATGAGTTGGTCCAGATATACCCAAACGTAAAGGTCACTGTGTTTGACCTTCCAGATGTCATTGAAAATATTTCTTCCTTTCAACCTCTGGGACAGTGTTCTGCTCGGGTGACATTAGCAAAAGGTGTGTGTAATATGTGTATATATGTTTATATGACTTGCATGCTTTCAGCAAGTGAAATAAAATATGATGGCAGGGAAATTTAACAAGGTCCTTCCCTGTACGTACCCGGATCAATCCAGACTGTGGGTTGAGCCTCCTTTCCAGCAAGTGGAGACAGACTAAAACTGAAAGGATATCCTATATGAGGACAGAGCCTATCCTGTAACCCTTCAGTATTTGTCTGTCTCCAGCAGGTGGATCAGCTCACCCTTCAGTCTCCTGATTTCGGCTACTTAGCCGTCCCTTCTTCTCCTTCTTTTCTTGGATCAAGCAAGTACTTATTCCTTAGGTTTTCGTTTGGCTCTTTTTTTTTTTTTTTTTCCAAAAAAAAAAAAGTGTTTTTAAAAACAGTAGCTAGATTTTTGTCTGTGCAGGAGATGCCACCGTCTCCTGGCTCTTGCCGGACTCAGGGGGACTTCGCCCCTTGTGCGGAGCATAGCCTGAGTCCGTGGGGACAGAGTTTGGTGGCCCAGTTCTCGTCTCCCCATCCTCTGGCTGCCTGAGGGGCTTAGAACTCCACTGCTGTGCTCAGTCTATAAAAAAATAATAATATATAAAGCATAATAATAAGTGTTTAAAGTCCAGTCTTTAACCTTTTTTTACAGCAGTAGAACCTTTTTTTCTCCTTCAGGCTCTTTAGGGGGATTGAACCAGCAGCCAGAGAGGCAGGAGTCAGCAGGTTTCCCCCCTGCTTCACTCCAGGCCTGCAGGCTGTCAATCAAATCTTTTTTTTTTCAACTTATTTTCCTCAGAGCGGCTCTCCTATGCCGCGGCAGGCAGCCTGCCTTGCCTGTGAGCAGTCCTTGTTTTGATTTTCGCGTGAGGGACTCTGCTCAGCCTGCCTGCCTGCTGGATGGGGAAGGCCCCTCCTTGGCAGGGCAGGCAAATTTAGCCCGGGGATCGCATCCCCAGAGCATGGCCAGGCCGTTCCCGGGTTGGCAAAGCCTGGGAACGGCGGCCATCTTGGATTTTTCAGCGGCTCTGTTTTTGGAGCTGTCTGGGGCTGGGGGGGGGCTGTTTTTTTTTTTCACAGTCTCCACCCGATTTGAGCACCGCGACCCCCAGGATGAGATCCCTGGCCCCCCCCCCCCCACCCAGGAAAATCCAGGGCCCGTTTTTCTGCAGATTTCATCGTCGTCCTGCACAAATCTTATTTGGCTAGCCTGCAGGAGGAGGAGGAAGGTCCCGTTCCCCCCCCCCCCCCGCAAAAATTCCCCGCTTCGGGTGCGGGTGGTGTGTCCCCCCCCCCAGTGGACCCGATACTCCCGGCTCCTGACACCATTCCGGATGCAGAGGATACCCTTCCACCCCTGGAGGGGGACAATCCCAGAGTCCTCCGTATGTTCCACAGGGAAGAGTTGGAGCCCCTCATCCCCTTTGTCCTCCAGGAATTGGGGTTGGAGGGGCCCCCTGCGGACACACGGCCTCTTTGCCCAAAGATATGGACCCGGTCCTGGCAGGACTTAAGGCTCTGGCAAGCGCTTTCCCTTTTCATCCCATGCACAAGCTGTTACTCCTGCGGGAATGGGAGGCTCCCGAGGCAGCACTCTGGGGTGGGGCGTGCCATGCACAAGCTCTACCCCCCTCCCGAAGGAATCTTTGGAAATATTAAAAAATCGCTCCATGGACTCCTTCGTCTCTGCGGTCACCAAGCATACCACTATCCCGGTGGAGGGATCAACTGCTCTGAAGGATGGACAGGACCGCAAGCTCGAGGCACACATGAAATGCATTTTAAGTCCTGGCTCTGGGGGTCCGGGCAACTATCTACAGTAGTCCCATGCTGCGGGCAGGTCTCAGGTGGGTTCAACAGTTACTCTGCACCCAGGACCTCCCGTAGGCGGAGCAAGCTGAACGTCTGGAAGCCGTCATTGCATATGGAGCGGATGCGCTCTACGACCTCCTCCGCGTCCAGGCGAAAGCGATGGCCTCGGCGGTGTCCGCCAGAAGAATCCTCTGGCTGCGCGATTGGTCGGCCGACCCATCCTCCAAAGCCCGGTTAGGCACGTTGCCTTTCAAAGGTAAGCTGCTATTTGGTGAGGACCTTGAGAAGCTTATGGAATCCTTGGGGGAAAATAAGGTCCATAAGCTTCCGGAGGACCGTCCAAAACCATCCCGCTCTTTCACACCCTCTCATCCTTGTTTTCGGGGTCAGAGACGGTATATCCAACGCGGACGGGGTGACTCCTCGAGGGGTTATTCTTCTCGGTCTCGGTCTCAGTCTTGGTCGCAGTCCTTTTGTGGGCGTCGCCCCTTTCACGAGGGCCCGCCCGCGCGCTCCACCCCCAAGCCTGCCACACAATGAAATTCAGTTGACTCATTCCTCCGTCCCTTTCTAGGTGGCCGCCTCTCCCATTTTTTCGAGGAATGGGTCAAAATCATGTCTGACCAGTGGGTCCTCGACATTCAGAGATGGGTACGCCTTCGAACTTGTCCGCGACCTGCCGGATCTTTTTCTATTCTCCCCATGCGGGCGTTCCAAGAGGGAGGCGGTGGAGCAATCTCTCGCCAGGCTACTGAGCCTGGGCGCAGTAGACCCGGCTCCAGAGAAGGAGCTCGGCGCAGGCCAGTATTCTATCTGCTTCATGGTCCCCAAGAAGGACGGATCCTTTTGCCCGATCTTAGACCTCAAAAGGGTCAACCGGGCCCTCAAGATCCCACATTTCTGCATGGAAACCTTGCGAGCGGTCATCACGGCGGTTCGCCCCGGAGAGTTCCTTGCCTTGCTCGATCTGACAGAGGCGTACTTCCATATTCCGATTCACTGCGATTACCAGAAGTATCTTCACTTCCACATCCTCAACCGGGACTTCCAGTTTTGGGCGCTTCCCTTTGGCCTCGCAACCACGCCTTGCACCTTTACCAAGGTCTTGATGGTGGTGGCGGTGGCCCTCCCCCTCTAATAGCGATCGGTTTTGCTGATAATGCGTGGCTACTGTGAGGAGAGTGTTTGTTTAAATATTGCCCTGGTGATGACCTGAGGCAGTTTTCTTACCCCGGCATATCAGCGCAAAGATTGGAGGGCCTGGACCATGAAAAGCTTCTTGCTAGCTTGGAGTTGGAAGCTGAAAATGAAATAGTAATAGCGGATGTGGGAGAGGCTCCCTCCTGAAGGGAATTCCAACAATGGTTTTGGGAGCTACGAGGGGACATGCTTGCAATAAAGGAAGAAATCGTTGGCTCTGTAGCTGAGCTTAAAAACAATTACTGGACTTGGGGTAATGCATGAAGGAGGCAGAGTCTAGGCTGGATGACTGCACTGCAGAGATGACAGTTCCATGCAATACATGATAAAATGAAGCTACGCAGGTAGAGCTCCAAGATTGTCTTGAAGATTTGGAAAACTGAATGAGGAGAGTTAACCTAGGATTCATGGGGATTCCTGAGAGTATGGAATATGAGAACTGTTTCAAGGTGATGGAAGGTATTCGCATGTTGATTCTGGACATGGAAGAACCGACTGTTGAATCTTTAAGGGCATCTGGAGAGAGCTCACAGGACCTTGGGAATGCCCCATGGTAACTTGCCAAGAGAGACTGTGGCCTGCTTTCACGAATTCCCAGTGAAAGAAAAAATATTCATGATGGTGAGGCAACATGATCTTTTGACTTGGAAAGGACAAAATTGAGATTTGTTTTCAAGATCTCTCCTGTATCACCATTCATAAGAGGAGGGCATTTAAGGTAATTATCTCTGAGCTGCATACATGGAATCTACGCTATTGGTGGATTTTTCCATTTGCACTCAGCTTTACTATTGGAGTCACCTCTAAGGTGCGAATAGTACTTAGCGAAGAGAGAGCCTAATCACCAAAACAGACAAGTGTGTGTGAGAATTATGAATTTTTAATGTTGTTATACCAAATAATAATAATTCTCAACATATTACAATATATAAATCCACACACTAACCAAACAAAACAAACTCAGAAACATAAAATTATAAAAATTAAAATTCCAGAAGATTTAAAGTCCCAACATGTTTCGCTCAACAAAGCTGCTTCAGGAGGTTTGCAGCAAACTTAATAGAATGTCGTCTTAAACTCTTCACCATCACAGAGATGATGATCAATAAATTTGGAGTGGAGTAGCAATCTAATAATTGATATTGTTTTTGTATTAAATATCTTCTTTGTTTGATTTGTGTTTTAAATGATACAGTAATTAGCCATTATGTTTTGTATGGCTATAAAACTCCTTAACAGTATTGTTTGTTTGATTTGGAAGGAAGGTCAGAGGAGTTGATTTAAAGTATGTTTTCTGGAAATCTTACATTGTAAATGGCATTTTTCTGGCAGGTGACTTTTTCAAAGACAATCTTCCTGAAGCAGATCTCTATATTCTTTCAAGAATTCTCCATGACTGTTCTGATGAGAAGCTCCAAACCTTGTTAACCAAAGTATCTAATAGTTGTAAACCAGGTAAGAAATGTTCCTTTGTCTAATGTAACTCTAGATGGAAAACTATATGTTGTCATGCATACTGTATCTCCAGATCTTGCGCATTTGGAGAAAAGTTGGCATTTCACTGTCTAAAATCTTTGATATGGAATTATACCAGAATTGTGAAAGTACAATTTATCAAAAGAAAACTTGAATAAAGTAATGTGATTGCTATGTTAGTCCACTTGGATGCATAGAAATAAAGGTAAACAAGTGATAACTTTTTTTTGATTGGGCTAACTTTAATATATCTAGGACTAGTTTTCAAGTCGCACTGCCGCCTTCATGTCAATACAAAATGAGCAAATGAAGTTGCCCAAAAAAACAAGTTAAGGCTACATTACAATAAATTTATTAAATTATTCCAATAAAAATATACCACCTCAACTTTTTTTGAACTTTTTCATAAAACTTTGCCTTAAAAAAAACAAACATGCGAACAGTGGTCCAGGTTCCACATTTCTTATCCAAATTGTCAAAATGTACTAAGTACTGGGTAACAAAACCATACAGTGTGTGGTAGAAACAGTGACTGCAAGCACATAAATCCATAATTGAAGAGTACACTAGCGTTCAGATAGTTAAAAGGACAAACCTTCATTTCATCATATGTTAATATTGATGAAGTGAAATATGGGGTGTGGCATAAACTTTCGGGTATGTCCTGAGCACACAGAATAATTTAGTAGCCCATTAAGCACATTTTGTATGAAATAGCTTTAGGGTAAATTCTCTTGCTGGATTAAGTCCTGGGCCTTGCTTGATTATTTTACCACCTTGTTTTTATGGGGTGGATTTAAGATTTTTGCATTCTGGATGATCAGGCTCAAACCTGAATTTGTTTATTTCATAAGGTACTATCATGATACACAGATGCTTCTAGATTCCTAATTCAACAATACACAAATATAATCACAAAAGGAATCAAAATTTTAAGAACATAAGAACATGCCATACTGGGTCAGACTAAGAGTCCATCAAGCCCAGCATCCTGTTTCCAACAGTGGCCAATCCAGGTTTACAAGTACCTGGCAAGAACCCAAACACTAAGTAGATCTCATGCTACTGATGCCAGTAATAGCAGTGGCTATTCCCTAAGTCAACTTGATTCATAGCAGGTAATGGGACTTCTCCTTCAAGAACTTATCCAAACCTTTTTTTAAACCCAGCTACGCTAACTGCACTAACCACATCCCCTGGCAACAAATTCCAAAGTTTGTGCGTTGAGTGCAAAAGAATTTTCTCTAAATAGTTTTAAATGTGCTACTTTCTAATTTCATGGAGTGCCCGCTAGTCCTATTATCTGAAAGAGTAAATAACCGATTTCACATTTACCCATTCTAGACCCCATGATTTTAAAGACCTCTATTCATATCCCCCCCTTCAGCCGTCTTCTCCAAGCTGAACAGCCCTCAACCTCTAAGCCTTGCTCGTAGGGAAGCTGTTCCATACCCTTATCATTTTGGTCTCCCTTCTCTGTACCTTCCCCAGTGCAACTATTATCTTTTTTGAGCTGCAGCAACCAGAATTGTACACAGTTCTCAAAGTGAGGTCTCACCATGGAGCGATACAGAGGCATTATGACATTTTCCATTTTATTCACCATTCCTTTCCTAATAATTCCTGTTTTCTTTTTTGACAGCCACAGCACATTGAGCAGATGGTTTTTTAATGTATTATCCATTCCTGTACATACCCAGATCAGTCCAGACCAGTGGGGTTATGCACTCCCACCAGCAGATGGAGTTAGAGAGCAAAGCTTCGAAACACTGGTATCCCAAGTGTGCCACCTGCAGCTCATTAGTATTTCTCTGACTCCAGCAGATGGTGGTCGTGTATACCTGCAGCTCTGTGTGAGATGGATTTTTCTTGCTCCCTGAGGTGCTAGGTTCAGTGTCTGGGCCATCCCTCTGGTAAAGCCGGGCAAACGGGGTTGGTTACCCCTGGCGGTGCTAGCCTGTGTGGTTCCAGGTCCCCTGATAACCAGGGGACTGGCTCCCTCAACGACCCGAAGGCTCCCCCTCATTGTCTGCGGTACAGGGAAGTAGCCCCTTTGGGGATTTTTTTCTATTATTCTTAGCTTAGGCTTTATTTTTTTCTGTTACTAGAAGTTAGTTTTTCTGTAAAAAAAAACAAAAAAAAAAAAACTCCAAGTTCCCTGTTCACCGCGGCTCCTGGGGTAAATCAGTCTGCCCGGTGATGCAGAGCCAGGCAGACCCCTGAAGAGGAGGGGAGAATGTTTCAGCCCTAGTAAAAAACCTCTGAGGATGTTTTTAGTCTCCCTGCCTCATTTTTACTGCTGGCTCCGGAGCTATTTTTACCCTGATGGCCATTTTGGGGTTTTTTTCGACCTCCCATGCGGTTCCCCAGTGTTCCTGGGGTCGATTTTCGTGGCGTTTTTGGTGGGAGTCACCAGTGCTGGGTGGCAGCACCTGTTTTCTTCCAGTGGGGGGAGTTATGCCCCTTTTTGCAGGAGGAACATGGCAGAAACTCCTCTGGTGGAACCCTGTAAGACTTGCAGGGTATGGTCAACTTATTTAGACCCCCTGTCACTGGGCACGGACTGTGCACTAGGTGGGGAAGGGGCCTCAGACAAGAGGACCAAACCTAAAAAGTCTGCACACAGGTCAGGCTCAGTGGCTGGGTCTAATGGAAGGAGCCCAACCCCCACTGCGCACCCTGTGGAAAAGGTTTCCCAGGAAGTCCCTCCCCTGCTGTCCCCCACTGCGTGGACTCTGAGACCAGAGGAATCGAGAGACACAGACACTGATTCTAGCAGTGACAAGACAGGACCAGGGGGGATTTTTCACCGGCATTTGTTGCTGCTTATGCATTAAAGCATTTCTGGCTCGGACAGAAGCTCATGAAGCGCAGGAGCCCAGGATGGAAGGCGTGGGAGGTTCCCAAGCATCCCCATCTGTGAACTGACGGTCATCCGTCCCAGGCAACTTTGGTTCAGGAGAGAATCTAGCGGGTGCAGTCGACTAGCAGGGGAATGACTCCACTCTGCCCCCAAGGGACACTGCTACAGATTCAAGGTGAGGTCCCTCAGATGTAGCTACAGGTGACGATGATCAGGATCTGGTAGAACCTAGTGTGGAGGGGGACGTCCCCCGCATAGTCCGGCTGTTTAAGAGGGAGGAATTGCGCCCCCTTAATCCCCAGGTGCTTGAGGAATTGGTGGTGAGACCATCGCTGGAAGATTCCGACAGTGAGGGAGTGAACCCAGTCCCAGACGATCTCAGGGGTCCACCTAGTGCTTTTCCTATCATGAAGCAGATTCAAAAGCTCATCAGCTGAGAATGGGAATCCCCGGAGGCGGGGCTTAAGGTCGGCCAGGCGATGCAAAAACTGTACCCGCTAATGGATGAACATTTAGAACGCCTTAGGGTACCTAAGGTAGATGCGGCTGTATTAGCTGTGACCAAGAAGACGACCATTCCAGTGGCGGGAGCGGCTGCTCTGAGATGTGCAGGACCGCAAGCTGGAACTTACATAGAAACATAGAAATGACGGCAGAAGAAGACCAAACTGCCCATCCAGTCTGCCCAGCAAGCTTCGCACCTTTTTTTTTTTTTTCATACTTATCTGTTACTCTTGGCTCTTAGTAACCTTTTGGTTCTATTTCCCTTCCACCCCCCTTCCACCCCCACCATTAATGTAGAGAGCAGTGTTGGAACTGCATCTAAGTGAAATATCTAGCTTAATTAGTTAGGGGTAGTAACTGCCGCAATAAGCAAGCTACACTCATGCTTATTTGTTTACCCAGACTATGTAATTCAGTCCTTGTTGGTTGTTGTCTGTATATAGATCCACTTTTCTTCATTCCCCCTGCCGTTGAAGCAGAGAGCTTTGCTGGATATGCATTGAAAGTGAAGTATCAGGCTTATTTGGTTTGGGGGTAGTAACCACCGTAACAAGCAAGCTACTCCCCACTTTTTTGTGAATGCAAATCCTTTTTTCCACATTTCCTCTTGCCGTTGAAGCTTAGAACAATGTTGGAGTCGTATTAACAATGAGTATGTTTATTGAATAAGGGTTTTATCTCCAGGCAGTAGCCGTCATTCCTGCGAGTCACCCACTCTTAATTCACGTCCTCTTGACTTTATGGATCCACAGTGTTTATCCCACGCCCCTTTGAAGTCCTTCACAGTTCTGGTCTTCACTTCCTCTGGAAGGGCATTCCAGGCATCCAACACCCTCTCCGTGAAGAAATACTTCCTGATAATCGTTCTGAGTCTTCCTCCCTGGAGCTTCAACTCGTGACCCCTGGTTCTGCTGATTTTTTTCTGACGGAAAAGGTTTGTCGTTGTCTTTGGATCATTAAAACCTTTCAAGTATCTGGTTGGGCCATCTGAAGCGGGGGTTCGGGGTCTCCTGCTTAGGACTTCGTGCGGCGGTGTGTGCCAGCATGAATCAAAGAGCGTGTTTATGTTGGATTCAAAAACCGTAGGACCCATCATCTTCTGGGACTTTGTCAGCTTCTCAGGCAGCTCGTCTGGAGGCGGCGGTAGCATATGTGGCAGATGCCTTATATGACTTGGTGCGTTCGGTGGCCTGGACTATGGTCTCCTCGGCGGCTCGGCAACTCCTATGGCTCCGCAGTTGGGCAGCAGATATATTTTTTATGAAAATAAAATCAATTGAAGAACATTAACAAAGCACTTATCTTTTATTCTTCAGAATGTAGATATCAAAAAAGCAAAGCATATGGATACTTTGACTTCAGTTAGTCAATTTTATTTTTTTTTTTTACTTTTGTTAGATCCACAACACTGTGCATGGTAAACACCTGCTGGCTTCTTTCAACACCTAACATTGCAATGTTTTGGCACAAATGGTTGTGTCAGGGGCTTCTTAGTTAGCTGTTAGAATAGAAGTATTATCTAATCTTCTAGCATATGGGGATCAGATAACTTCTGAAACATATGACTTACTGAAATCGGATGAACATGTCACAGCCTGAAAATGGCAAGCATTACCCCACATCAAAATAACAGCAGTTTAAAACTGTAATTGACCGATTGCAGAGTACACACCCACTCATGAGATTTCAAGGGCCCAACCAGATGCAGTATATTGAGATCTTTCAAATGGTGATCGGGAAGGTAATTCAGCTAATGTTTTATTAAGATAACAAAATTCAATAGGTATCACCAGATAAGGTATTCTTGTGTTGTCTATCACTACCAAAACACTCATCCTGAAAATATCATCCACAGGGCAAGTACAAATCTAATTAAACATATGAGGTACTACAAAATAATGAAAAAAAAATGTGAAACATTTTTTAAAGTATTTTTAGAAAAATCAATGTCTTTATTTAACCCATACAGGGAAATAGTGTTCCCAGGTTTAGATGTACTTTTGTTCTTTCTGTATTAAAAGTTGTGAAAAATCACCACCATGGAATTTAATCCATGGTTGTTCCAGTGATGAATTCATCAAATCCTCTTCAGAATGATGGGCTGCAGTCCAAATGTGCCACCAAAAGCACTTCTATGCTCAAACAGCGGATACAGCTAAGGTGTTCTGGTATCCTGGTCTTCAGTTTTCTTATGGTTTTACCTATAGAGAAGGTTACAAGGACATTAGATGACTCCGGAAGGGGTACAGGTTGTTTTCTGTCTTAAAGCAATTGGGGGGGGGGGGGGTGATTAGGACCTTGAAATCTCAAGAGATTGGGATGTGTATTCTGGTCAATTAGAGTTTTTTTAAACTGCTGCTGTTTTGATGTGTGGAAATGCTTGCCATTTTCAAGCTGTGAGATACTCATTCAATTTCTGTAAGTCATATGTTTCAGAATTTATCTGATCCTTATATGCTAGAAGACTAAAGCTTTTCTATTCTAATAGATAACTAAGAAGCTCCTGACATAGCATTGCAATGTTGTGCATTGACAGAAGCCAGCGAGTGTTGTGGATCTAACAGTCAGAAAATTGCACAATTGAACTCTTGAAGTATCCACATGCTTTGCTTTTTTTGATTTCTACATTCTGAAGAATACAAGATAGTGCTTTTGTTAATGTTCTTCAATTGATTTTATTGCATAAAAAATATGAAAATTCAAGCATAGATATGACACACTACTCTGGTCAAATTGGGAGTAGTGAATGGACTGGTAGATGATTTTATCTTATGGCTAATAATCCTGTTTAATGGCGAATAAGCAATTTTATGAAACCAGCTTTCACAAGATGAAGATACATTGTTGGGTGTGATATTTTAGTGCTGTTCCTCTTAGAAAAAAAGAAAAACAGGCTCTATTACAAAAAATAGCTGCAGCTCCAGAAAAATCACAGCTGTAGCTGTGAGGGAGACAGCAATGCTGAATACTGTGACCACATAGCTCTGTGGGAAAAAAGACTGACGAGCTCTGCCTAAGGGGGACAGGAAGATGACTGCAGCTGCACATGCTCAGTAGAGCATGCTGAAAGCTCTAGAATCTGAGATCAAAGTTCAGTGATTGGCTCCATAGGATGATGTCACTCATGCTGTCCTCAGAGACCTCCTAAGCAATTCTACTTATTTTTCCTTTGAAAATTGCCCCAGGAAAAATATCCACATTCTTGCTATAGGTATGCGGGTAGTTTTTTGGGAGAAATTTAGGTGCATACTTATTTTTTTTTAAATTGAAAAGTATTGTGTAAATGCTAAGCCTATCCAAACCTCGCCCCATGGAGCACTTCTTTTATATGCAGGTAAAAATATGTTGTATACAGGGTGAATGTGTATTTTTACTTACAGATCAAGCAGGCAGTTTTACGAGAGTCTGTTTATGTTGATAAAGCACTGCTTTTACCCACATTAAATGCCTTTTAAAATTACTTTCTAAGAGACTACATAGGAAATTTGGTAAAAAAAAAAAAAAAAGACAACCCCGTTAAACCAGTTTTTAATGCAAACATGTGCATGCAAATCTGCTTAGAAAACTATGCCGTCAAAACTACCCCACACAAATTAAACCTGCAATTTGTTAGCATAGCTT
This sequence comes from Rhinatrema bivittatum, assembly GCF_901001135.1. Taxonomy (NCBI): domain Eukaryota; kingdom Metazoa; phylum Chordata; class Amphibia; order Gymnophiona; family Rhinatrematidae; genus Rhinatrema; species Rhinatrema bivittatum. Next base: position 243,322,865 of record NC_042619.1, on the reverse strand, counting down.
TGCCAGTTTTACCTGCATAATTATTAAAATCAAAAAATATGCACACAAGTCCCACCCTCACCCAGACTCCATCCCCTGGAATGCCTTTCACCTGTGTGCACATACAGTGTGAATGCATGAGATTTTATGTGGATCAGTCACACTGTTTTCTAAAAGGACATTTTTGCAGGTAAAGCAGTGCCTTACTCATAGAAACAGCCTTTTGGAAAATTATTCCCCTGTGACCTATGGTGACACAACATGAGTAGATAAGCGAATTGAACCAGTGTCTTTATATGTTACAGTTCTGAGCTCCATTGTCATTATAAAATACCTTTATATGATATTTGGAATTCTAACCAATTTTTTCCTTAATTTTGTTTTTGGCATATAGGCAGTTTCGTGCTTGTGGCAGAAATTGTTCTTGATGAAGACAAAAGAAACCCAAGAGCATTGTTGCAGTCTCTAAGCATGACAGAAGGCAAGCAGAGGAGTGGATCCGAATACAAACGCCTTTTACAAAAATATGGATTCACAAACATTCAAATTAAAATCACAGGAAATATTTTAGATGTTATTTTGGCTGTTAAAGGATAAGCCATTTTTGTACCATTATGTATTAAAGATGACCTAGAAGTGCTGACTTTTATAGTTTAATTTTGTAGTATATTGTGCAAACCATAAAGCTGCAGCCATATGGATATGTCTGGCTGGTTTTGGTTTCCATAACCTTGTTGGGCTGCCTAGATATTGTGCCGACACAATTTGTGGAATACTTTATCACAAATTGCAGAAAATTTTTAAATGATATTCTTTGCACCCAAATGTTCAAGAAAATTTCCAAATATTTCTGTAATAATAGTATTTATATAAGACCTGGCTCTTTTTTTTTTTTTTTGTGGTAAGAGCTGGAAGTGCATTTTCCACTATTGGTTTTGCCTGCTATTTGAGTCTGTCTGTCATGTGTTCTGGTGTTCAAAAAATGAAGCTAAATTTTAAACAGCATTAAACTTGTGTAACTATAAAACAAGTGTGCATGTTAACTCTAATATTTGGAGCCTTTATAAAATCAGATAGAGATGATGATAAAAGCATCTACAGATTATGTATGTGATTTTAATGCTGGAAGGTTTCATGTACCGGCTAGTGACTGTTGCCAGGCACTTCAGCGTGTGATACTTGATCAAAAGACAAATGAGCAACTGCAACAGTTACTCATGTCAAAAATGTGCAACAAGTGAGTATCCGGAAACTGAAAAGATTGTCATAAACATGCAATATTGTATGTAAAAACATGTATCTTATTCATTTATACATGGGACAGTTACAAGATTTATTAAGTTACTGTGACAGTGTAACATTATAAAAACTTACTTGACACAGAGTAATATTGTAAAAACTTGTTACATGAGAGCATGATTACATTTATTTATTCAATGTGACAACATATGCAATGTGAGTTAAAAAGGTTTTTTGATCAATATTCCCAAGGGAGTAATCATTAACGTGGTTGATAATTTGTGTATTTAGCCTTTGGATTTTTGTAGAATTGTTGTTTTCCGATTGACCTCCATAGACTTATGTAGACAATGCATATTGAAATCCTTTACACTGAAGAGCGGCAAGAAATCTAAGAAGGGTGGGTGCTGTCAACTTGTGTTTGAAATGCCCGGAGCCATCCTTCTAGCTTATTTGTTCTTGGTTTCCCTTCAATTGTTCTTTCGTATACTGTTCACATATGGCGAGAAACATGGTCTTCTCACAGGACAAGCAGGATGGTAGTCCTCTCATATGGGTGACATCATCAGGATGGAGCCCAATCACTGAAAACTTCTGTCAAGGTTTCCAGAACTTTGACTGGCCCCTACTGGGCATGCCCAGCATGGCACTAACCCTGCAGCCAGCAGGGGTCCCCCTTCAGTCTTCTTTTTTCCACGCACTGGTAGCCTCGCGATAAAGAAGCTCTGAAGAGATTCCTGACAGGAATTTTCCTCACGGAATTACTTAAACTTAAATTGCCCCATAGGGGTCCCTCCCCTAACTTTTCTCAGTCTGCGGTACTCCGGTAGGTTTTTACCCGATTACCGTCGAGTTTGGCCCTCGTGGCCTACTGGCCATCGACCTACCGAGGCTCGATTTTTTTATTTTTCCATGGCCATGGCGTCGGGCTTTTGTCGGTGCCCGGACTATACCTGCACAATGTCTATCACAGACCCCCATACAGACTGTGTAATGTATCTAGGACGCAAGCTCGATGTCTTGACCTACACCAAATGTTCCCTAATGACACCGAAGGATCGCAAGGCCAGAATGGAGAAGATGGAACTTCTCTTCTGTGCTCAAACCCCGACTCCATACCTTGCATCGACGTCGTCAGAACCGGCACAGTCAACTTTGCGCCAGCATCAACCACCGACCGGCATTGATGACTTCTCGGCCATCGACAACCTCTACTCCCCCTCAGGATCAAGGGGATTGCAGGGAGAAACATCGCCATCGACACCGTAAGACTCAGACCATCGAGGGAGAGAAATCATCGACCTCGTCATCGTCCGAGCCGCTGTTGAAGAAACCCCGTCCAGGAAAGGCACCCACCATTCCTGCGACCGGGTCATCGAGGCAAACCTCACCCAATCGGGGATCAGGAGCCACGACTCCGCCTTTAACAGTGGTCCCTCCGGCTATGCCGCTGCCTCCTTCTGTTGCGGAGCCGGGGCTGCTTGCTCCAGGTCTCCGAGAAGAACTGGACCGGATGGTTCAGGAGGCTATCGACAAGGCGACGTCTTCAGGTTCTTCCGGCACCGCCTGTGGAACCGATCATCGACCTGATTCCGGCAGCGTTGGCACCGCTGCTATCCAGGATGGAAGCGTTTATGGCCACTTTTCCACCGATGGATCCCTGGTCTCCAATGGCTCCGATGCCCTCCCCACTGACTGCATCATTGGGAGGAGAAACACAGTTCCGCATCCCTCCATCAGTTCTGCCTCAGCCATCGATGCCAATATGTCCCTCGCCACTGACCCATCCATCGGTGCCGATACGTCCGGCGCCACTGAGTCATCCATCGATGCCTGCGCACCGGTGCCTTTGCCATCATCGGTGCCTCCGATAATTCCTCCAATTCCTTCGGAGCCTAGACCGGGACCTTCAGGTATCCAACCACCCTGTCCCCCTCTAGTTCCTAGAGGGACGGGTGCTGATCCTTATGATACCTCAGCAGACACCGATGATTTACCTTCACCACCTTCACCCACTGAGAATAGGAAGCGTTCTCCTCCAGAGGACCTCTCCTTTATAAACTTTGTGAAGGAAATGTCTGAATTGGTTCCCTTTCAATTATAGACTGAACAGGATGATAGGCACCAGATGATGGAGTTGCTCCAATTCCTGGATGCCCCCAAGGTAATCACCTCTCTTCCCATCCATCAGGACCTTCTCGATCTCCTCAAGAAGAACTGGGACCATCCTGGATCAATTGCTCCAGTACACAGGAAAGCTGACACTACCAATTTGGTGCAGTCAGCCCCAGGTTTTCAAAAATAATAGCTTGATCACCACTCGGGCGTGGTAGAGTCTGCACAAAAGAGGGCAAAGAGGTCAAAGCCTCACTCATCTGTTCCTCCTGGAAAGGAACAGAAGTTCCTAGATAACATTGGTCGCCGAGTATTCCAAGGGGCCATGCTTATCTCCCAAATTGCCACCTATCAGCTTTATATGACCCAGTATAACAGGGTCATTTTTAAGCAGATACAGGACTTCTCAGACTCCCTGCCTCAGCAATTTCAGGAACAATTACAAACCCTAGTAAACAAGGGTTTTGAGGCAGGCAAGCATGAGATTAGAACATCTTATGACATTTTTGACACTTCTACCACAGTGTCTGCAGCTGCTATTTCGGCAAGACTGTGGGCCTGGCTCAAGTCTTCTGACCTTCGCCCAGAAGTACAAGACCAGTTATCCGACCTGCCTTGTGTCGGAGACAATCTGTTTGGCGAACAGATTCAACGGATGGTGGCAGAATTAAAGGACCATCATGAGATCCTAAGATAGCTCTCTTTGATGCCTTCCAACTTCTCCTCAAAACAGCCTTTCAGAAAGGACTCTAAGAAGTCATTCTTCCCCCCGAAGAAGTCTTACCCGCCACCAATCAGATCCCGTGCCACAAGACCTTATCAAAAACCACAGTCTCGTCAAGCCCGTAAACAAAAACCACAAGCAGCTCCTCAACCAGGACCTGCTTCAGGTTTTTTACTTCCTCTTAGAGAGCAGCAGCCAGATTCCTCTGTCGCACATACCAGTGGGAGGTCGATTGAATGCCACATGTTGTGGAAGTGGCACAATCACATCCGACCAATGGGTATTGACAATCATTGCTCAGGGTTACCATCTGAACTTTCTCGCCCTGCCACCGGACTCCCCACCTCTACAGACATGGAGAACATCCAAACATGCCATTCTTCTGGATCAAGAAGTTTCCCTCCTTCTCCAGTCAAGAGCAATAGAACCCGTTCCATCCTCTCAGCAAGGCCTAGGTTCTATTCCTGGTACTTCCTAATCCCCAAAAAATCGGGAGGCATCCGTCCTATTCTAGACCTACGGGCCCTCAACAAGTACCTCCAGTGAGAAAAGTTCAAGATGGTCACCTTGGGCTTGCTTCTACCTTTTCTACAAAGAGGAGACTGGCTCTGCTCTTTGGACCTCAAGGAAGCATCCAGCTCATCGCAAGTACCTGAAGTTTCTAGTAGGCCCCAAGCACTATCAATATCGATTTGGCCTAGTGTCTGCGCCACAAGTCTTTACAAAATGCGTCGTGGTCGTCGCAGCCTTCCTCAGAACCCAAGGTGTTCACGTCTACCCCTACCTGGACGATTGGTTAATCAGGGCTCCCACTCAGCAAGCTGCTCTATTGTCCCTCAATCTAACTTTACACACCTTAATTTCATTAGGATTTCTCGTCAACTACGACAAATCCTACTTAGTCCCATCTCAAACCTTGTCGTTCATTGGGGCAGACTTGGACACCTTTCAGGCAAAGACTTTCCTGCCTTGACAACGAGCACTGACTCTTGCGTCCCTTGCTCAGCAGCTGCAGTCTCAGCACTCCGTGACTGCATGCCAATTTCTCGTCCTTCTTGGACACATGGCGTTCTCAGTCCATGTCACACCAATGGCCCGCTTGGCCATGAGACTCATGCACTGGACTCTGCGGTCTCAATGGACTCAATCCATTCAGCCCCTGTCGACCGTTGTCCACGACACCAACCCACTCCGTCTGTCTCTTACCTGGTAGAAAAATCTGATCAATCTCCTCCAGGGCTTGCCCTTCCAGGCTTCAGACCTTCAAATCACTCTCACCACCGATACTTCCAACCTCGGTTGGGGAGCCCATGTGGCCGATCTGCAGACACAAGGATCTTGGTCTCCAGAGGAAGCCAAACACCAAATAAATTTCCTGGAACTTCGAGCAATCAGATATGCTCTCAGGGCCTTCCAGGATCGCCTCTCAAATCAAGTCATCCTGATTCAGGCGGACAACCAGGTGACAATGTGGTACATCAACAAACAGGGAGCCACAGGCTCCTTCCTTCTGTGTCAGGAAGCTGTGCAGAGTTGGGAGGAGCTCTTCTCCCATTCAATGTACCTCAGGGCCACCTGGTTGCCAGGAGTGGACAATGTGCTGGCTGACAAGCTGAGTCGTGTCTTTCAACCGCACGAGTGGTCTCTTTACCCCTCGGTAGCGAACTCCATCTTCCAACAATGGGGATATCCTCGGATAGAACTCTTTGCGTCCCCACAAAACTGCAAAGTGGAGAACTACTGCTCTCTCATTCGCAGCAAACACTCTCAACCCAGAGACGCATTCTCCCTCTCTTGGGCAACTGGTCTCCTCTACGCATTCCCTCCACTTCCTCTTCTCTCGAAGACTCTCGTGAAGTCATGTCAGGACAAGGGAACCATGATCCTGATAGCACCTCACTGGCCATGCCAAGTGTGGTTTCCAATACTTCAGGACCTCTCCATCTGCAGGCACATTCCCTTGGGAAAGGACCCGCTTCTGATCATTCAAAACGACGGGTGCCTACGACATCCCAATCTTCAAGCCTTGTCCCTGACGGCATGGATGTTGAAAGGTTAATCCTTCAACCACCTAACCTTTCTGAGCCAGTTTCCCGTGTCTTGATTGCTTCACGGAAGCTTTCCACGAGAAAAGCTTACTCTTACAAATGGAAAAGGTTCACATCATGGTGCTCTTCTCAGTCCCTTGACCCCTTTTCCTGTACAATCCTGAAGTTTCTGGACTATCTCTGGCATCTATCAGCGTCAGGTCTTAAGACTTCTTCCATCAGAATGCATGTCAATGCGGTAGCCGCCTTCCAAAAAGGTGTTGGGGATGTCCCTATATCAGTACAACCCCTGGTAACACGTTTTTTGAAGGGCTTGCTCCACATCAAGCCTCCACTACGTTCTCCAGCCCCTTCTTGGGACCTTAATCTAGTTTTGGGTCGGCTCATGAAACCACCATTCAAGCCTCTTCACTCTTGTGAACTTCGATACTCACATGAAAAGTAATTTTCCTTTGGCTATCACTTCAGCTCTGAGTTAGTGAATTGCAGGCTCTAGTTACCTATCCGCCTTACACTAAGCTTTCAGGACCGGGCAGTACTCCGCACTCACCCTAAATTCTTACCTAAGGTAGTTTCGGATTTTCATCTCCATCAATCCATCATACTACCTACCTTTTTTCCCAGGCCCCATGCCAATCCGGGAGAACAGGCTCTGCATACTCTTGACCGCAAGCGGGCTCTAGCGTTCTACCTAGACCGTACAGCTACCCAGAGGGAAAGCTCTCAATTGTTTGTCTCTTTCCACCCTAACAAGTTAGGGAAGCTTGAGGGTAAGCAGACTCTCTCCGCCTGGTTGGCGGACTGCATATCCTTCTGCTATCAGCAAGTGTGCATTCCATTTCAAGACTGTGTTAAAGCACGCTCTGTGAGGGCCATGGTGACTTCAGTAGCACACCTGCAATCGGTGCCGCTTCCTGACATTTGCAGGGCTGCCACCTGGAGTTCTCTCCACACCTTTGCAGCCCACTATTGCTTGGAAAAGCCGGAAGACAAGATTCCATCTTCGGCCAGTCTGTCCTTCGTAACCTCTTTACAACGTGACATACCAACACCCTTCTGCCTGCCTGGTGGGGGTTCAGGATGCCCTCTACCAAATTCCACCCCAGTAGTTGTACCTATTGCACGCCTTTCAGGTACATTTGGTGCATGTTCGGACATCCTCAGCTCGGTACTCACCCATATTTGACTACCATCCTGCTTGTCCTGTGAGAAAGCAAATGTTGCTTACCTGTAACAGGTGTTCTCACAGGACAGCAAGATGTTAGTCCTCACGAAACCCACCCGCCGCCCCGCGGTGTTGGGTTCGTAATGTTTTATTTTATTTTTTAAAATACCAAAAAACTACCAATGAGCACCAAATTGATTTAAGAAGGATTTGTAAACGCTATTGAACAACCACCAATTAAATCCTTCATGGTCAATTTATCAAATGAATATATGAATTCCAAATCTCAAAATGAGTAAAGTCATTTGAACAATTGTTGACTAATGTGTTTGTCAAAAAAAATTTTTGGAAAGAGAGGAACGTTTCATATACAGTTGTCATAAATCCCCACAGGGGTAATATGATTGTAGTTATAATCATGAACGGACCTCCTCCATCCAGTGTGTGCATAAACGTGTGATGACACCAATCCCAAACAAGCTCTGAGGTAATGACGTGTACGTCTGGACAACCAATCAAAAGAAACAGTCAATTTGGTGCTCGTTCAATGATTTAATGACAAATTATAATATAGAGTTCCAATCCAATAATTCGTTCAAACCTGACTGGGCTTGTGATTTCAATGTAAAGATCCAAAAGGCCTCCCGCTTGTTTAAGAGTCTAATGCGATCACCCCCACGGGGAGATGTCAACACTTGATCCAAGATCGTCCATTGTAAGTCTGTGAAAGCGTGGCTTTGCTGGACACAGTGTGAAATAATAGGAGCTGTCAAAGTCTGCGTGTTTAGTTTGGATTTATGCTCATTCAGGCGAATTCTGATTTTTCTAATAGTTCTACCGATGTATACCTTAGGACAGGTACACATAATGGCGTAAACAACGTGATCTGAATCGCATGTGGTATGTGATTTTCGAACAACTTTATATCCTGTCAAAGGTTCGATCCATGTTTCTCCGTCCATGCTGTTCTGACAATGAGCACAATGGCCGCACTGATTGTGACTGCCACTGGGTTTGTCAAGTGGTAAAGGGGCATCAGCGCCATTTTTTTTTAGAACAGCTGATGCCTGGGAACGGGAAATCTCTCTCCGAGGCCCCCCTGGATCTCTCCTCTCCCCGAGGCCCCCCTGGACCACCAGGTAATTTTAAAAGGTTTTGGGGGGGGTCGGGAGGGTGGGGTGGGGTTGATTTAAAGGGTCGGGTGGGTTGGGTTTTTTTAGCGGCGCGGGCCTCCCTAAAAAAATTAGCGATGTGAATTGGAATAGGAAACTATTCCAATTCACATATCTTAACGATCAGATTTCCCCCCCCCCCCCCCCCCCCCCCCCCGCCGAATCTGATCGTTAAGACGATCTGGCATGTGATTCACATCTCTAATAGCTATTACTATTCTGCTTTCAGTATCCATGTTAGGGTTAGAAATCAAAGGTTTGGATGGACATGAGTTAAGATATTTAGAAAAATAGGGAGATGGATTGTTGGAGCCACTGCTAGTTGTCTTAGCCACTGAAAACAGATGAGGGGCGAACAAAATCATTTTCCTTTTTTCCTTTCATAATTTCAGAAGAGTTTTGAGGATGAGAGAAATCTATGGAAAAGTGTATATGAATGCTCTATTCCATTTGAGTAGGAATGCATCAAATGCTATTGCATTTTTTGCCAGTCTCTCTCGGAGCAGTAAAGGAGTAGCTTGCAATTCCAAGAGGATGTGCAAAGGTCTATTTGAGGAGTTCCCCAGTTGAAGCAGCAGCTGAAGTGGTGGCCATTTGTGAGATTGAAGGCAACGACCTATAATGCCTGCTAACAAGTTGTTCCTGCCTGGAAGATAGACTGCTGAGAATGTGATAATCCTTGGGATTGCCCAACTCCAAATTTTGAGGGGTTCTTTGCATAATCTTAGCAACTCTATGCTTCCCTGCCTATGTGAAACATTGCTACCTGATTGTCTGAATCTGTATATGGATTGATTTACAAATGACTCTTAACACCAGGAGAGCATTGTAAACGGCCCAGAGCTCCAGATGATTGATATGCAGTCCAGTTTTTTTGAATGACCAGGTCCCTTAAGAACATAAGATCGTTGGAATGAGATCCCCACCCATCCATGCTGAATTGTTGGATGATAGAATAATGGACCGTGAAGGAAATGCAAAGGCTTTGTCTACCATTTCAGTGACTTGGACAGCCTAACTGAGATTTAGGCCTTTCATGATCGTGGATGGAGGTGTTGATTCCATTGGGTTTTTAGATACCACAGAGCTTTTCTTGTGTGCATCCTTGCTAACTCTGTAACTTGGACTATGGCTGCATATGACCTAACATTCGCATGAACAGCCTTGCTGTTACTGCTGGTCATCTTGATTAGGTTGCACACCACTTGATTAGGTTGTACATCCTTTGAGGAAGGAAAACTTTTTCTAAGTTGGTATTCAAACTGACATCTATGAACTCTAGATAATGGGGTCAGTTCTAGGTGGGACTTTTTTAGATTCACTATAAGGCCTAGCAGTTCTGAGGAGCAGGAGGAGGTGAATTTAACTGTATTGCTTGACTCACTGGAAAGTGAACTGTGTTTTTTTTTTCCTTTCCTACCTTGTTGAGGTCTGTGATTGCTGGAGGGAAAAGTTGGTGTGTGAGGGCTCACCAACCTGACTGATTAACAGCTGTTTCCATGTTCAGCGTGAGAGGACGGACCCGGACTCAAGCCCAATAAGAACTGGCTTTCTTGCAGCACTGCTTGAGGAGCAGGAGGAGGTGAATTTAACTGTATTGCTTGACTCGCTGGAAAATGAACTGTTTTGTTGTTTTTTTCCTTGCCTACCTTGCTGAGGTCAGTGATTGCTGGAGGGAAAAGTTGGTGTGTGAGGGCTCACCAACCTGACTGATTAACAGCTGTTTCCATGTTCATCGTGAGAGGACGGACCTGGACTCAAACCCAATAAGAACTGGCTTGACTGCGGCGCACCGTCAAAGCCGCGCGTGTGCCTAAGGGGCGCGCAGATGAGTGGCTTAGCCCGGACTTTGCATGGACTTTTCAGCTGTTTCCGCTACTCCTCATTACTCCACAGGTAGGATATTGATTGTGTTTCTTGCACCTACCTGCTCTCCTCCATAAGAATATCTCTTTGAATGTTTGAATTGTTATGGTCCATTTTGAGAATCTAAGAAGCCCGGAGAAATTGCTTTTCAAATATGCCTCACACTAAAAAGAAGGCCAAATTAAGGCTTTCCTCAAATTTACTAAATGTTGATTCTCGGCAACGAAGTGTATCAGAATGGCTAGGATCTCCAATTGTAAACCCCGATGGACTGACCGCGTTGGAGGAGGGAGTGGAGCGAATCCTTACATCCATGGTCTTAGAAACATCATTGAGTCCGGGGAAACTGGAGACACCGCCCCCACCCAGTAGCGAAGGGAGGTCCCCTCCGGTTGTACCGGGAGGAAATGAGGAATTGAAAGATGTAAAATCCCTAGAGACTGAAGTACAAATGGCACCAGCCCTAGCTGAATCATTGGAAGAATCCGATATTGATATATCTCTATCATCTTTAAAAAAGGTAAGTACTCCTATTGGGAAATTAATTGGAACTAGGGAACGGGAAACTGTTAGATCAGTGATATTAAAGCCTCCTACCATTACTTTAGAAAATCTATGGAATTTTATAGCAAAGTTAGATGGTTCAATAGGAAAAATTATGGAAGAAGTTAAGGAAATAAAGAATTCCCTAAAGATCAATTTGGAGAAAGTAGAGGAACAACAAAAAGAAATTAAAGATTTAGATAAGAGATGTGTGCAGATAGAGAAAATTCAACAACATCAAATTAAAATGGAAGAAGAATTCCAAAGGAAATTTGAGTTTTTGGAGAATAATATAAGGGCCTTAAATCTAAGGGTAATAAATTTTCCCATCATAGATCAATTGGGACCAAGGGAACTATTTAAAGAATATATCATGCAAATTCTAAATATTCCAGAGGTAAACCATCCAGTTATAGTAAGGGCTTTTTATATAGGCATAAGGAAAAAAGTTCCAACAAAATTAGATCAAATACAAAATTCTCAAGAACATCAGGAATCCATAGAATATTTCTGTTCTGTTGCAAACATCGCAAGGAAAGATAGAAATAAAAAATAGAGGCACATTGTTGCTACAGTTTGCCTTTATTACTGATAAGGATGTTATACTTAAATCTTTTTTTTTTGCAATAGATCAAAAAATCTTTATGGACAAAAAATATGGATCTTTCCGGATTTGATAAGGGCTACTCAGCTCCGTAGAAAGAGTTTTCTACTACTTAGAAAAGAGGTAGTGGATAAAGGAGGATTCTTTTTATTAAAATACCCCTGTAGATGTCTCAGCAAGAGCGAGGGGAAAAATTACTCATTTCTAGAACCAGAACAACTTAGAAATTTTCTAGGGGTGAAAACAGCCGGTTAATATAGATTGATGGAAATCTCATAACATTTTCTGGTTGGGTTAATATTTCAATTAGATTTTCGCTCATAAAAAGTTTCACAGAGGATATCCTTAATTTTTTCCTGTAGTTAGGAGGAACAAGAATTATTTTCATTGTATCTTAAACAATATTATGTATATTTTTATTTAAATGTTTTCTCTCTTGTTCTGTTATTACTGTCTTGGTAATTATGACTGTATAAATTAAAAATTCATAAATAATAATTGAAAAAAGAAAAAAAAATAAAGCAATATATTATATAGATATTCTATCAGCTGGAGCTGATGGGCTGCTAGCCTAGTTTGGAGCATAGGCATTAGAAATTATTTTCTTCCCATAATATCAAGGTCTGGAATCCTGGTAGAACCTCTGAAAAAGCTTTAGACTTTTTTTTTTTGTCTTAATGCTGACTCAACTACTGATGATATCATGAAGAACAAAAAGGTGATGCTCTGTAACTTGAAAAAAACACATTTAATGTAAAAAAAAAAAAAAAAAAGTGAAAATAATGTGCTGCTATTGCAAAAGCAGGAAGATAACACTTCTACAATAAAATTCCTTCCTTCAATCACAGTCTCTATAAAAAGACTCAAATTATTGTTTATTTTTTTCAATGTGTTCCCTAAAATATTCCCAATAATAAATGTCCACTTAATCCATGTAAAATTGCATAATCCATTGTTCATGTGTTATCTTCAAACTGGACTCTTCCTGTATTTCCCAGATGTCTTCAAATTTACTGCTCACACTTTCCCCACGGGGGCTTGGTTCACAAAAAACAGTTTGGCTTCTTCAGTGGCAATCTTTACACACAGGCCTCCTACTGTTGATAATCTCTACAGTGTTAAAAGATTATCCAATGGCACAGTGCCATAAACTTATTAAAGCAAAATGAAGATTTTGAAGAGTTCAATACTCATACCAACTTATCTTGCAGAGGAAGAGGCCTTCCCAATGATGTAACTTTGAAAACAGGAACCTCTAGTAGAGCTTTCAAATAAAGTTCAGTTTTAGTGGATGATGGTAATAGAGAACATCTTGTGTTTTAAAGCATGTGCATCATCAAACTTCTTTCTTTCATACATCTGAAGAATGTTTTGGCACTCTATTGCTAGAGCAGTAAAATACGTTCTACCACTTACCCTTTTGCTGTCCTGATTTCTTTCCACTCTCTTGCCTTCACCAGATATTATTTCCTGTGTTTTTGTTGGGGTATCCTTTGTACTTTTTTTAAGGCTGGTTTTGTTTTTTTTTACCTTTATTTTTTCAACCACCTTTTTCAAAAATCATTTCTCACAGGACAAGCAGGATGGTAGTCCTCACATATGGGTGACATCACAGGATGGAGCCCAATCATGGAACACTTTTGTGCCAGCATGGGGTCCCCCTTCAGTCTTCTTTTTTCCGCGCAGCAGTAGCCACGCGGTTTAAGGAACTCCACAGAGATTCCTGACAGGAATTTTCCTCACGGAATTACTAAAATCTTTCATACCCCACAGGGGTCCCTCCTTCGAATTTTGACTCTCCGCAGTACTCCGGTAAGTTTTTTACCCGGTTTCGATCGATTCCCGTCAAGTTTGGCCATCGCGGCCTACTGGCCGTCGACCATACCACAGCTAAATTTTTCAAAGGCCATGGCGTCGGGGTTCCGTCGGTGCCCGAACTGTACTCACATCATGTCCATTACAGACCCGCATAAAGTCTGTGTAATGTGTCCTGGGTGTGAGCATGATGTCCTGACTTGCACCAAATGTGCCTTAATGACACCAAAAGGTCGCAAGGCCAGAATGGAGAAAATGGAACTTCTCTTCCGTTCTCAAACTCAGACGCCGTCAATTGCATCAACATCATCTGAACCAGCACCGTCCACGTCTTGCCAGTATCGGCCACCGGCCGGTGACCGTCCGGCATCGACTACTTCTCGGCCTTTGACTACCTCTACTCCCCCTCAGGACCGAGGGGATCGTAGAGAGAAACATCGGCATCGACACCGCAAGTCTCGGACCATCGAGGAAGGAAAATCTTCGACCTCACCATCGTCCAAGCCACCATCGAAGAAACCCCATCCAGAAAAGGCACCAACCCTTTCTGCAACCGGGTCACCGAGGCAACCCTCACCCGGACGGGTATCGGGAGCCGTGACTCTGCCGTTAATGGTGGTCCCTCCGGCTATGCCTCTGCCTCCTCCTTCTCTTCCGGAGCCGGGGCTGCTTGCTCCAGGTCTCCGTGAAGAACTGGACCGGATGATTCAGGAGGCCATCGATAAGGCGATGCACAGACTCCAAGTTCCTCCGACACTGAAACCAGTGCCGATTGTGGAACTGACCACCGATCCGATTCCGGCAGCACTGGTGCTGCTGCTCTCTAAGATGGAAGCGCTTATAGCCGCTTTTCCACCAATGGATCCTGGGCCACCGATGGCTCCGGTGCCCTCCCCTGCTTATTCAGTCATCGAGAGGGGAAACACGGTTCCCGCATTCCTCCATCAGGAGTTCTTTCAATGCTTCAACCATTAATGCCGATGCGCCCATCAGCACCACCGATCCATCCATCGGTGCCATCGGTGCCTCCAGCACTTGCCTCAATGCCATCGGAACCTAGACCGGGACCTTCAGGAATACCATCGTCCCGTCCTCCTCAGGCTCCTAGAGGGGCAGGTCCTGATCCCTATGACACCTGGACTGACAATTCTTCTCACGATACCGATGACTTGCCATCACCACCTTCTCCTACTGAAAGCAGGAAGCATTCTCCTCCTGAGGACCTATCCTTCATAAATTTTGTGAAGGAAATTTCTGAATTGGTTCCCTTCCACTTGCAGACTGAACAAGATGACAGACATCAAATGATGGAGCTGTTACAATTCCTGGATGCTCCCAAGGAAATAACCTCCATCCCTATTCACCAGGTTCTTTTGGATCTCCTCAAAGAACTGGGAACACCCTGGTTCTGTTGCTCCAGTCAACAGAAAAGCTGATACCACTTATTTGGTCCAGTCAGCCCCAGGATTCCAGAAACCTCAGCTGGATCACCAATCTGTAGTTGTAGAATCTGCCCAAAAAAAAGGGCAAAAAGATCAAAACCCCACTCTTCCTTTCCCCCAGGTAAGGAACAGAAATTCCTGGATGCCATTGGCCGGCGTGTCTTCCAGGGATCGATGCTTATCTCTCTGATTGCCTCCTACCACACCTATATATGACCCAGAACAACAGGGTCTTATTCAAGCAGATGCAGGACTTTGCAGAGTCCCTGCCTCAGCAATTCCAGGAACAACTTCTAACCCTAGTACCACAAGGGTTTTGAAGCAGGGAAGCATGAAATAAGATCTTCTTATGATATCTTTGACACCGCTTCCAGGGTATCTGCAACTGCTATTTCGGCAAGAATATGAGCCTGGCTTAAGTCTTCGGACTTGCGCCCTGAAGTACAAGACAGATTATCTGATCTGCCCTGCATAGGAGACAATCTGTTTGGGGAACAGATTAAACGAATGGTGGCGGAACTCAAGGACCATCATGAGACCCTTCGCCAGCTCTCTCTGATGCCCTCTGAGTATTCCTCCAAACAGCCTTTCAGGAAGGATACTAAAAAGTCATTCTTCCGTCCAAAGAAGTCCTATCCACCACAGTCTAGGACTCGTTCCACGAGACCTTTCCAAAAGGCCCAGTCTTGTCAACCTTGTAAACAAAAGCCGCAAGCAGCTCCTCAGCTGGGCCCTGCTTCCGGTTTTTGACTCCTGCATAGAGAGCAGCAGCCAGTTTCCACTGCCTCAGATACCAGTGGGATGTTGATTATGCCATTTCAACAACAGATGGCACACAATCACCTCAGACCACTGGATCCTTACCATAATCTCTCAAGGTTATCACCTGAACTTTCTCTCCATTCCACCGGACTCCCCACCTCTACCGGCGTGGAGAACATCTGACCACTCACTACTCCTGGAGCAGGAAGTCTCCCTCCTCCTCCAGTCCAGAGCAATAGAACCAGTACCTTACTCTCAACAAGGCCTAGGATTCTATTCCTGGTACTTTCTAATCCCCAAAAAATCGGGCGGCGTTCGTCCAATTCTGGACCTACGTACCCTCAACAAGTACCTCCAACTAGAAAAGTTCAAGATGGTAACCTTGGGTTCCCTCCTTCCTCTTCTGCAAAGAGGAGACTGGCTCTGCTCTCTCAATCTCCAAGATGCATACACGCACATTGTGATAAATCCATCTCATCGCAGGTTCTTGAGATTTCTAGTAGGCCCCAAGCACTATCAATAGCGAGTGCTCCCATTCGGCCTGGCATCTGCACCATGAGTCTTCACCAAGTGCCTCGTAGTAGTAGCAGCCTTCCTCAGGACTCAAGGTGTTCACATCTACCCCTATCTAGACGATTGGTTGATCAGGGCTCCCACTCAGCAAGCTGCTCTGTCGTCCCTATGTCTTACTTTACACACTCTGATTTCACTAGGAATTCTTGTCAACTACGCAAAATCCTGCTTAGTCCCATCTCAAACTTTATCATTCATAGGGGCAGACTTGGACACCTTGCAGGCAAAGGCATTTCTGCCTCAACTGCGAGCTCACTCTCATCTCCCTCGCGCACCAGCTACAGTCTCAGCGCCGCACGATTACACGCCACTTCCTCATCCTACTGGGACACATGGCGTCCTCAGTACAGGTTACCCCAATGGCCCACTTGGCCATGAGAGTCATGCAGTAGACTCTAAGGTCACAATGGACTCAGTCCGTCCAACCTTTATCAACCACTGTCCACATCACCGACTCACTCCGTCAGTCTCTAGCCTGGTGGAAAAATCAGATCAAACTCCTCCAAGGCCTGCCCTTCCAGGCTCCAGACCCTCAAATAATTCTCACCACCGATGCTTCCAGCCTCGGCTGGGGAGCTGATGTGGCCGATTTGCAAACACAAGGAACTTGGTCTCCAGAGGAAGCCAAACACCAAATCAATTTCCTGGAGCTTCGAGAAATCAGATATGCTCTCAGAGTATTTCAGGATCACCTTTCCAATCAGGTCATCCTGATTCAGATGGACAACCAGGTGGCCATGTGGTACATCAACAAACAGGGAGGGACGGGCTCCTACCTACTGTGTCAGGAAACTGTGCAGATATGGGCGGAGACCTTCTCCCACTCGATGTACCTCAGGGCCACCTATTTGCCAGGAGTGGACAATGTGTTGGCGGACAACCTAAGCCGCACTTTCCATCCGCACGAGTGGTCCCTCAACCCCACAGTAGCGGACGCAATATTCCAACGTTGGGGTCATCCTCGCATAGACCTCTTTACGTCACCTCAAAACCGCAAGGTAGAGAACTTTTGCTCTCTCACTCGCAGCCAACACTCACAGCCAAGAGATGCAGTCTCCCTCTCATGGGAAACCGGTCTCCTATATGCATTCCCTCCACTTCCACTTCTATCAAAGACTCTCATGAAGTTACGTCAGAACAAAGGATGCATGATCCTGATAGCATCTCACTGGCCTCTCCAAGTGTGGTATCTAATACTTCAGGATCTCTCCATTTACAGGCACATTCCCTTGGGAATGGACCCGCTTCTGATCACTCAGAACGGTGAGTGCCTACGCCACCCCAATCTTCAAGCTTTGTCCCTGACGACCTGGATGTTGAAAGGTTAATTCTTCAGCCACTTAACCTTTCGGAGCCAGTTTCCCGTGTCTTGATTGCTTCACGGAAGCCTTCCACGAGAAAGTCTTACCTATACAAATGGAACAGGTTTAAGTCATGGTGTTCTTCTCAATCCCTTTACCTCTTCCACCACGAGGTTTCTAGACTATCTCTGGCACTTGTCAGAATCAGGTCTAAAAACTTCATCAGAATGCATGTCAGTGCGGTGGCCACCTTCCATAAAGGTGTCAGGGATGTTCCTATTTCAGTACAAACTCTCGTAACACGTTTTCTGAAAGGCTTGCTTCACCTCAAGCCTCCACTACGCCCTCAATCTTGGGACCTCAATCTGGTTTTGGGTCTGCTCATGAAACCACCATTCGAGCCTCTCCAATCCTATGATCTTCGCTATCTCACATGGAAAGTGATTTTTCTTTTGGCAATCACATCTGCTTGCAGAGTTAGTGAGTTACAGGCCCTAGTTATTGATCCACCTTACACTAAACTTCTGCAGAACCGGGCAGTACTCCGCACTCACCCTAAGTTCTTACCTAAGGTAGTATCGGAGTTTCACATTAATCAATCCATTATACTACCTACCTTCTTTCCCAGGCCCCACTCCAATCCAGAAGAACAGGCTCTGCATATCCTTGACTGCAAACGGGCTCTAGCCTTTTATCTAGACCGTACAGCTGCCCACAGGAAAAGCACTCAATTGTTTGTCTCTTTCCATTCCATCAAATTGGAGCAGCCTTGTGGGTAAGCAGACTCTCTCCTCCTGGTTAGCGGACTGCATATCCTTTTGTTATCAGCAAGCAGGCATTCCGCTTCAAGGACCGTTTTAAAGCACACTCTGTGAGGGCCACGGCGACTTCAGTAGCCACAACCTATGCTCGGTGCCGCTTCCTGATATTTGCAGGGCTGCTACCTGGAGTTCTCTCCATACCTTTACAGCCCATTATTGCTTAGACAAGGCCGGAAGACAAGATTCTATATTCAGCCAGTCTGTCTTGCGCAACCTTTTACAACTTGATGTACCAAACACCCTTCCACTTGCCCATTAGGGTTCAGGATGCCCTCTACCAAATTCCACCCCAGTCCTTGTGCCTGTTGCACATCTTGGGTACCTTTGGTGCATTTCTCGGGACATCCTCAGCTCCGGGTACTCACCCATATGTGAGGACTACCATCCTGCTTGTCCTGTGAGAAAGCAAATGTTGCTTACCTGTAACAGGTGTTCTCACAGGACAGCAGGATGTTAGTCCTCACGAAACCCGCCCGCCGCTCTGCGGTGTTGGGTTTGTTACGTTTTCTTATTTTATTTTTCGGCACTTCCTGAAGGGGGACCCCTGCTGGCTGCAGGTTTAGGTCCATGCTGGGCATGCCCAGTAGGTGCCAGTCAAAGTTCTAGAAACTTTGACAGAAGTGTTTCATGATTGGGCTCCATCCTGTGATGTCACCCATATGTGAGGACCAACATCGTGCTGTCCTGTGAGAATACCTGTTACAGGTAAGCAACATTTGCTATCTCTTTCCTTTTCCTCTTAATTTTGTTACATAAAGAAACACATTTTGATAGTAAGGTTGCCAGAATTTGTAAGTCATTGAAGGACATGACTTTCATTCAATGGAACTCAATTGGACCAAATCCACTAGCTCTAAATTAGGAGCATTTGGTAATCCTAGCCTGTGCTCTTCCAGTGTAAATAACTGTCCTGGTTCATTGTAATATTTATGATGTTTATCAACTAGTATGTGCTAATTTCAGCAAAAAGGTTGCAATGAGCACCTACCAATGGGTAAAAAAAATTATCAAAATTAGCTACTACTGTGGTATTATGTAGTAGCCAATTCTATGGCTCTTTTTTTTTTTTTTTTTAATTAGTATCTTCTATATAATTTGCTATATTTGTTTTCTAGCCACTCTGGTAGTGGTATTCCAAAATCTATTTGTTTGACTTTGTGGGATATTTATTGATTGAATCGATTTCCTTATGCTGTGTTCTTCCTAGCCCACTAGAATTCTTTCTTAATCTTAATTGAATATGAAATACAATAAAAAGCCTGTTTATGGGCATGAAATAGGAGCATGACCATTGCCTGGACTCGATGTGGGTAACTATACACGTGCATACTTTTACGTGCTGCAACTAGTGTACATGCTGTGTCCCAATACCTACACTTGTCACAGCTGAAAAAAGTTATTCTTAGAGGTAGTGGGATTTGAACCCTGGCTTCCCTGGGTTGTACCAACAAAGCAAAGCGGTAGTCTGTCTAGAGTAGTCTGTTTCTTTCACTTTCCTGGGTTGTAGCCTGCAGCTCTAACTACTAGACTACTCCTTCATGTCTTTAAAGTGGTAGTAAAAAAAAAGAAGCACTAGGCTAGCACACTTTTTTACATCAATCTTCTTAGGTAGAGATATACTTTGGGAGTGACTTACATTGTTGTTGCCCTGAGGCCTACCTCAACCTTGACCTGTTTAAAAAAGATTTAAAGTGAGCTCTGGTTTTAATTATCCCTACTATCCCCTGTAAGAAAGCTGTAGGGCCTGCCAGAGAACTTGACATAAATCTATTTATTTATTTATTTATTTTTAATTTTTATATACCGAGGTTCTTATAGAGACTACAAATCACTCCGGTTTACATATAACGATAAACTGCCCAACAGAGATAAGGGGCTTTACATAGAACAGTGATTATCTTTCTACCCTTATCTAGCAGTGATTATCTTTCTACCCTTGATTGAGAGATATCCTTGCCCATCCCATCAGCAGGGAAACACATTTATTTATTTATTTATTTAGATTTATATTCCTTTTTTTTGCACTTTTTTCAGCACTTCAAAGTGGATTACATTCAAGTACTATAGGTATTTCCCTATCCCCAGAGGGCTTACAATCTAAGGGCGTCATTTTCTAACCCTATCGCACGCGAAAAGGGACTTTTCGCACGTGAAAGCTAAATTGGGGCAGTGTTGGCACAGGAAGAGGAGGAGTAGGGGCGGCACCGGGGTGGACGCGGCGGAAGCCGCTGGCGGTGAAAAGGTAAGAACCCTTATCACTGCCAGTAGCGCGCCCAACAGCACCACCTTTTTCAATGGCGCTATTGGGTGCGAAAGCCAGCAGCGATAACACCGTGGAGGTGCAATCACTGCTGGCTTTCACAGGCCTACCCCTTGCCCTCCTGTTACCACGAAATTCAGAGAGCTCTGCGTCGTTAGAAAATCTAGCTCTAAGGGTAAAGCCTAGGCTGTATAAATATACCATAACTACTCTTATGGATTTAACAAAATTGCAGAGGGTTGATAACCTAAAATTCAGACCATGACTCTGGCAAGACTGTGCACCTTTGAAAGTGAGAGAAATTCACCCATCCTCTGGGGCTGATGCAATAAAGTCTCGTAGAAAGCGGGCGCTGAACAGTCAGCGCCCGCTCTCTTAATGTGCCCCAGGCGCCCCAAGGGGGGGAGCTATGCAATATTAAAATTAGTGGGTTGCGTTAGTAAGGAGGTGCTATTGGTTTTCCCTACTGGCGGACAGCCACGAAAACAGACGCTGATAAACCCGGCATCAGTTTTCGTGACCGGTGTGCGGCAGTAAAGAAAATCGACGCCGAGTTTATCGGCATCTGTTTTTCTTACCGGCGGACAGCTACAAAAATCGATGCCGATAAACTCTGTGTTGGCTATCCTTAGTGTTGGACAGCCGTCACGAAAACCAACGCCGATAGACTTGGCGAAAGTTTTCCTTAACGGCAAACGTTAGTCACGAAAACCAATGCTGAGTTTATCGGTGTCTGCTTTCGTGGCTGTCCGCCACTAAGGAAAACTGATGCCGATAGAATGAAAAATGTATTTAATATCACAACGATATTAAGTAGGAGGCAGTACAGAAAAGCAATTTTTTCTGCTTTTCTGTATTTTTTTTGATGCACACAGCTATTAACGCCTGCTCCAACCGGAAACCAGGTGGATTTATAAACTACAGAGTTTTCCTCCTTTTGGATTGAATTTAGAGAGAGACTGGTTTCCTTTCTATTGAACGGTCCATTGGTTTGTGAGTTTCAATGGGATTAGTGGGTGTACTTCCAGTATAGTTAATGAGATTGAATCACTACATTTGGTCATTTAAAAGCAAATAAGGGTGATTGGTGGAATCCCGATATAAATACTAGGTGCATGCGCTGGTGTTTTTTTTTGCCTTGAATCACCATTAGCAGTGGGAGAGTGCATTGAGAACTGTTCAGATGTTAGTTGTCATGATCCAGAAGGTATGTAAAAATGTAATATACCATCTGAGTAAGTCGCCATATATATTTGAGTTTCAACATTGATTTTGTGTTCATTCAGTAACTGCCTTGAAGCAGACTCATGGCGAAACATCAGCTGATGGCTTAAGAATAATGAACGGATTTAAAGCACACCTGGCAGAAGGATAGCATTGTTTAATGCAACTTTGCCATGTTTGGAAAAGTTACTTGAATGTTGAGCAACAATCATACTCATTTTTGGATTTTCAATTTGCATATTGCATATTTTTAGGCAAACGAATACAAGAAAAATTAGTTTAAGAACAATGAACTGATTCAACAAGCATCTAGTAGAATGCTAGATTTTTTTGTCACACACAAACAAGTCAAAAAAAATTTTTTTTTGCTGTTTCGTGTCTTGATGTTATTGAAAATTGATCCTGGAAAAATTTTTTGAAAGTTGAGTAATAAGTCAACTTTTGAATTTTCGATTCAGATTTAATGCATATGGTTTATTTTTATCTTTATTAATTTAAACAAATTTTACAAAGGATTAACACTTTGTACAGAAACATAAGAAACAATTTTCATCTTACAACTTTCACAGTTATATTTGAAAAAGAATAATAGTATCAATTAACTTGACCTCAAATATGAATGTGGGGGGGTTTATTACCAGGAGATAATCTTTGAAGAAATTACAAAAAAGAAACAAGCTTAACGGTTAATAACTATTCTTTCTTTTCCGATGACTCCACATTTAGAGCGTTCTGGACTGAAGGGTTGGGGAGTAATCTTTTCCTATTTTCTAGTAATTCTTTCATTTGTTCAGGTACAAAGAAAACGTAAGTAACATTGTCTAACTTTAGTATACATCGACATGGGTACCTGAGCATAAAACTTGCCCCCAACAAACGGGCATCCTGTCGCATTGACAGGAATCGCCTCCTCCTTTCCTGAGTAGCTTGCGCCAAATTAGGGAAGACCTGTACAGATTTGCCCATGAATTCAGCTCTCATATTGGAAAAATAATTCCTCATTATAAGACTGAGATCTTGCGAATAAATAAAAGAAACCAAGAGAATAGACCTCTCTATTATTTCAGGAGTTGAAGTCTCTAGAAAAGTTGTTAAGTTTGCAAGATCAAGCTCTGGAGCAGCTACTTCTCCTCTAGGCCTTGCATGAGGCATGAAATACACTTTGTTCAAAGCGGGAATATTTTCAGGAGCTATCTTCAAAATATCCACCATGTATTTCCTCAAAGTCGTTCTCGGTTGTTCGCCCATTACCTTAGGGAAATTTATAAACCTAAGGTTTAAATTCCTTGATTTATTTTCAAGCTGTTCCAATTTCCTACTGATGGCGATACGATCTTTCATCATGGCTGCTTGCACATCTTGAGACTTCTTTACTTGTTCTTCCAATCTCTGAACCTTTTGTTGGTGATCTGAATATTTTGCATTATATTCATGGGTAAAACTTTTAATTTTTAGGGGCACATTTGCCTGCTGTTGTGTAACTTTAAATAATCAAAAACTCAAGAAGCAAACCACCTCTCAGATTAATTAAACATCAAAACGTAAAGAGAGGGAAAAGGATCACAGTCCAATCACAAAAATCTAAAGAGAAATTTTTTTGAAAGCAAATGACAATATCATAGAAATCGCTCTCAAATTTTAATCTGCAGCCTCTCGCCACGCAATGGGCCGCAAGCTGTATTCAGCCTTCAGAGCAATGTGATATGTTCAATCATTTATTGTCATTTTGCTAAATCTTTTTCCTTAAATTTTTATTCCCAAAACATATTTTAATGAATGTATTATTTAAACTACCAAACGGTTTTCTCAAAAATTCTGATGAAAAAGTAACAAGATTCCCACATTTAAACTACCCAAAATTTTCTTTTTAAAATCCCACAAAAAGAACGTTGAAGAGAGAATACTTAGCCCAATCGATGAAACATTTAAGCCAAGCCCAAAAAAGGCTTATAGAATATAATTCACAAGCCGTTAAGCCCGTTAAAACGGGCTACATCCCTCTGTCTCTCACCTCCCCCTCTTTCTCTCTCCCCTCACTCTTCACCACCCCCTCCCTCACCCACTCCTCCCCACCCTCCCTCTCCTATCACTCAGTCCCTCCCTCCCACTCAGTCTCACTCACTCCCTCCCCCCTCTCTCCCTCCCTCTCACTCACTCAGTCCCACTCACTCTCACTCAGTCCCCACTCCCTCAGTCCCACTCCCTCAGTCCCACTCCCTCCCTCAGTCCCTCCCCCTCACTCAGTCCCTCCCCCTCACTCACTCAGTCCCACTCACTCTCCCTCTCTCCCAGTCCCACTCCCTCCCTCAGTCCCCCCTCTCCCTCTCACTCAGTCCCACTCCCTCCCTCTCACTCAGTCCCTCCCTCCCACTCTCTCTCTCCGTCCCTCCCTCCCACTCAGTCCGTCCCTCCCTCTCTCTCTCTTCTCCCTCCCTCGCTACCGCCCGCTACCGCTGTCGCTCGCTACCGCCGTCGCCGCCCGCTGCCGGTACCGCCGCTGCTGCCACTGGACGCCGCCATTTTTTTTTCTTTCTGAAGCTGCCTCAGAGCGACGTGCTCGCCCGCACATGCGCGGTAGAGCTGGTCTCTACTGCGCATTTGCGGGCCGTCGGTCACAGGCCATTTATAAGGTAGATAACTTTCCCCACATGATTCATGTTTCAACTGATATCTCAATCTTCCTCAGGGGATTTGTTATGTAATTTTCTTAAAGGCCAATATTCTTCAACCCCGGACAGCAAAACCGTCTCCTCCAAGCATTCAAAATATGGCACCACCGCGTCTTAGGTAGTTTAAATAATACATTCATTAAAATATGTTTTGGGAATAAAAATTTAAGGAAACAGATTTAGCAAAATGACAATAAATGATTGAACATATCACATTGCTCTGAAGGCTGAATACAGCTTGTGGCCCATTGCGTGGCGAGAGGCTGCAGATTAAAATTTGAGAGCGATTTCTATGATATTGTCATTTGATTTCAAAAAAATTTCTCTTTAGATTTTTGTGATTGGACTGTGATCCTTTTCCCTCTCTTTACGTTTTGATGTTCAACTTTAAATAACGCCATCCCCATTTTGGTCATCAGCTCCCAGAGAGCATCCATGGACACTACCTCCGGTTTAGGGAATAAGGCATTTCCTGCTTCAGGCTCAAATTTAAAGAAATCTTCGCCATTAAGGGCATTCGAAATGGAAACAAAATCCAAATTTGAGCTTGCCGTTGGCAGGCCTGCCATCCCTTCTCCTGTCCCCACCAGGCCTGCATTTTCTCTCCCATTCCCCGCGGTGGTTCCTGCTGCTGCACTCAACAACCCTGTCGGGACCGATACAGCACTCACCGGGCTCGAGGAATCTCTGGGGACCGGCACTGGAGGTGTTCTGGAGTCTGGAGGGCTCAAGGTGGTTTCTCCAGGGTCAACCGTGGCTCCTCCCGTGGTAACCTCCGCGGAGCATGTCGCCTCCATTCTTGAATAGTTAAGAGTCAGCTCTGCTATCGTACGCTGTCCGGGTAGAAGGGATGGCGTTGCAGGATAGACGCGAACCTGACCTTTCCTTTTCGGGGGCATATTGTCGGTGGCTCTTCAGCCGAAAGAAACAAGAAAATTGCAGAAAGCAGTCAGCGTCTAAGCAGTGCTGCTACACTGCCGCCATCTTGGCTCCACCCTTTCGCATATGCTTATTTTTAAAAAAAGAAAATGAATTAAAAATTTAAATTCAATTAAAAAGTTGGAGGTTTTTTAAAGACCAATGATTATAAACTACCTCTCATATGTAACAAGTTCGGTGTAGAACATAACGTGAGGTCCTGGGGTCTTTTTTCCTCTGATTTTTTTCTAAACATCTGTAAGTTAATGCTTAATAAGGATGATTGAAATATGATACAGAGGTGTAACTTGTGAAACAAAGGTACTGGGAAAGCCAGCTGGTCTCACCAAGGACTCGGCGCACGCAACGTGCACTAGTGTGCTCCCCCTTCCACGCGCATGTTATAAAATCTGTGACAGCATGAATACTACTTAAGATAAGTCCACTTGAACTTTAAAGTATTTTTTGGACTTTGAGTTAAGGAGGGAGGTTTTGGATCCCCCTTCCTCAGGGCGATGGCAGTGCTGTAGTAAAGCCTGATCCTGCTCCTGCTCCATTTTCCCTAAGAGAAATCCCCACGAAAAAGAAGCCATCAAGGTCAAAGAAACAACTGAACTAAAGGCAGGAAGAACGTGAATCAGGAAATACAATCTGGATTTCCACCCAGCAAGTGACCTGGACAGGCTGGGTTTCCAAGAAAGGATTTTTGTAATGGAGCGGGGCCCTTCTCATTAGGACTCCAAGGCAACAGCTGCTGAGAGAGTATGCACGCTTAAAATCAGGCGCTCTACCTAGCTGTCTGTAATAAGGAAGGACACCTATCAGAAAATCCTTTACCAGCAGCTATTCACTCAAATTTTGGACAATGGATTTTATTTAACTTTATGAATCGGTAAACTAATATTTTACTCCCAGTTTGGACTGTGTCTAATTAGTATTACACTTCACCTCATAGAAAGCATTTAAACTTCAAGGATAAACACTGGTGACCTTTTTCTTTGGACCATAAGTGAGGACCCCCCAGGGCTTGAGAGCTAGCTGGAATCCCCAGAAGATATAAATTAGGGCCTCATTTACTAAGACTTTTCTTCCATTCTGCGTCTATGGGAAAAATGCTTAGTAAATGAGGCCCATGGTTATGTGCCCTGAAGGGAGATACCACTTCCTAAAAAGGGGGTAACATATTTGCTCTTTAGCATCCTGAGAGATTTACCTTTATCGCTGCCTTAAAGAGAATAGGAGAGTGAGAGAAGAGAGAGGGAAGCGAAATTGAAGAGACAGGAGAGCCAGTGTTGCCAGAAATTAAAATGATTTTGTAGCCACTCCCTTGATAATCCACATAAGATGGGATATAAGGCCAGGGTGGGCAGGGGGTTAGCTACAGTGCACACCCCTGTTAACTTCCCCCTCCCCGCCTAAATAAAAACAGGAGAGGGTAAAATTCCAAAACTCCATCGTTTTTTGTATTTTTTATTTTCATCTCCAGCACACTACTAAATGTTCAGCCATAAACGGGTTTGCCACCTGACACAAACTGTAAGGAGAGATATTATAGGACAAAACTAGGACAGGTTCAGCCTGCGGACCAATACAATCCCTCTCTCAGAGCACTGCAGCGAAAGGACGATCACATCAGGTCTCAGCCTTGCCCCGCCTTCCCCGGCAGGTAGCCCCGCATTCCTCCAGATTCACCAATAGGAAGGGCTACCGGCTCGGAGGGGGCGGGGCTCCGGCGCTGACCGGCGAATTCTTAGCTCATGCGCGGGAGGAGCGACCCCTTTTCTAGCGGAGCTCTGGCCGGCTTTCTTTTTCGGGATAGCTTAGCGTCAGCCGGCGAACCAACGACAGGACCTATCCGCCTAGTTCTTTCTTACTATTTATAAGAGCGGAGGGCGAGAAAAGTAAAGGGTGCCTCAGCTATGGATCAAGCCGTCTCCTTCGCCAAAGATTTTCTTGCTGGCGGTATTGCCGCTGCCATCTCCAAAACCGCCGTGGCACCCATCGAGAGGGTGAAGCTGCTGCTGCAGGTAGGCGACCGCCTGTGTGTGTAACGTGCACGATGCAAGGCGGCTTAAGGGCTGAGATCGCTGCCGGTGCCCGTCTGCGCGCCTTCCTTTCCGCTCGGGGAAGGCTTAGGAACTGTTACGGGTGAGCAGTTTGGAAGGGGGCGCCGGAGATCAGGCTATGTTTGTCTTGATGCTTTCTACCCCACTTAGTATTGCCGGAGTGACTGCTTACTAAAAAAAAAAAAAAAAAAGGGGGGGTGCTGCTTACTCCTTGGCTGCTGTTTCCACTGTGCTCGTCAGCTGGCTGAGCGAGCGCCGGCTGCTGCTGGAGCCCGGGTACCAGCGCTGTCACGTGATGCCGCAGTGCCCAGGACTGGGTGAGCTGGCGGCTAGGTTGACGGTCAGTCACTGCGGCGCATGCGGACAGTGTGGGGCCCGACGATTCCTGCGGCGCGAGGGGGCTGCTCACGTGCCAGCGGAGCCATTCTCTCGCGCTCTAGTTCCCACCCCGACCTGTGAGATGGGAGAGAAGACGCTGATACAAAATACAAGGAGGCGGCTGTGGCCTGCTGCATACGGTAACACGAAGTCTTAGGAGATTTCTTTTATTATTATTGGCCATTAGTCTTTCTGTTGCTCCAGGCTGTGTACTGCTGTTGGCATCTTACGCTATTAGGGTTTTTTTTTTTATTTATCTGCCTTCTGGCTATGATCCAAGTGCAACATCTAAGCCGTGAGCTATGGATGGACCCCTTCCTGGTCTCGAGGAGGAATTGAGAACCTGTCAGTATGGGGCGGTTTAGCATCCTATTGCTGGACTTCATTGGTGGCGCAACCTGACGACCTGTCTTGAGGCAAAGGATCTAAGCATGCATTGTCAATGATTGTCTGTTTTTAAGGTCAGATCCCCCGGTTTTCAGTGGCAGACATTTCAAGGTTCTGCAACAGATTAGCAATTTCTGCGCCAGCTGTGAAAAATCTGCATAATTTTGCAAAGAGGCACACCTTGAAAAAAAAGTTCAATTTTTTTTTTTAAATTGAGAACAATTCACGTTTTAAAAAGAAACAAACCTTTAATTAAACTATATACGAATAGAAAATTTACCAAGAGCAAATATCAACTATTAATTAAAGGCCTGTGTTAAAAACTTGTAACTGAAATGTGAGTTTTTTTGTATTGAAATACAGTGCACTATGCAACCATCCTTTTTACATTTTCTTGAGCAAGTCCTTGTCTTTCTGAGTATTTGAGCTTATGTTTGCTAAAAATGCCCTCAGCATCAGCAGTTTGCATGCTGTTAATTACTCACGTGGACACATGGTAATAGATTTAAAACTTGTCAGTAGTGTCAGTTAAGGCTTCTATGAATTGAAATTAATGACTTCTTTGCAAGCTGTGGGACATCAGCAGTTGTAGACTTCTGAAAAAAAAAAAAAAAACACACCCAACTCTTTGTAGCTGGTTTATAGTAGAGGCATATAGGTGCAAGAATCTTTGTATAAAGATGAAATTCTTCTAAAGAAACATTCCATCCAGGAATCATCAGTCATTTTTTGTTTAAGGATTTACGAGACCTTTGAGGGTTCAAATATTCTGATTGCTTTTTCTGTCAAGGCCAACTTCCCCCCCCCCCCCCCCGCCTCCCCCACTTCAGGGCAGGAGGAATGGGGAAGGGAGGAGCAAAGAAGGAGAGTTTGCTGTTTGTGAAGGTAGCTGCTGGAGCAGCGAGAGAGCTGAGACTGAAGGCAGGCAGGTACTCTGTAGCTTTTAAAGATTCTGCAATGGGTCAGTTATGCGTTGACAGGCTAATTTTGATGGGTTGCCCAATAGTCTCACCGAGTAAGGTTAGAGTAATGAATGGGCTTTCAACGAAGGCAATAAAGGTTCAAATCCTGCTTCTTACAAAGGCATTCTTGTGTCTTTGGATGAGTCATTTTATCTCATTTGCCTCAGGTATCCACTTAAATTGTAAACCCTTTAGGAAAGAGTCTTGTACCTGTGCAAATGTGTTAAACAGTTTTGTTAGGTGGACTTGAAATACTAATACTATAATTTATATGGATGCTACTAGTTTTATATAAATGCCATTTGGGTCTTCTGGTAAGAGGCCCGTGAAATTTCCTCAATTTACCTGCGGGTTTGCTGGCGAGAGACCCGTAAGAACTTTTTTGTTTCCGGGTTGGAGAGCTGGTGACATCGGAAGTTGGAGGAGGAGCCGGATAGGCATAAAAACCTGCCTATACCGGCGCAACGGCTAAGCCACGTGCAGCTTTGCCCGGGTTGGAACGGTGTGGGACGGAAACTTTGCAGGTTGCGGCCATGGAGAACAATAGCAAGCTAAGTAAAAGTCAAATTTTTTGTCTAACTTGCGAGTAATCCTGGCTGGGTTAATATTTTGGAAATTAATTACAAGTGTATTATCAAATCGCTATGCCTCACACCAAGAGGAAAGCGAAATTGAGAGAAACTTCTTCTTTAACATCAACGCCAAATAAGATACTTCAACCCAGCATTAAGGAATGCTTCCAAGCTCTTTCCACATTTACACCGGAAGGGGTCGCTGATAGCACAGCTCAGGAGCAGGAGAAGAGCTATCTGGCCAATGAAACATCTCTCACTCCTGGTTCCCCAGAAAAACCTGGCCCTCCATCCGTAAGGGTTATGGAAACTCAATCCGCATCAAAAGAATCTATAAATTCTCGGAATGAAGATTTGAATTCAATCAAAGTACCTGATGATATAAGAGAACAATCTTTTATATTGAATTAAAGGACTGCTCTTTATTGTCAACTGAAGGGGAGAGTGGGACATTTAAAACAGTTAAAAGGGGTTGTACAATAGTTTGGAATTAAGGATATGCCTGTTATAGTTCCAACAAAATTTTCTATTGAAGAATTGGGATTAATGATGGTAAATGTTCAAAAGTCAATAAATAACCTTACTAAGACTGCCCAGGAAGCCTTAAAAAATAATACCTATATAGAGGAAAAAATAGATAAGCTAGAAAAGAATGTAAATTCTTCTGTTTTGAAAATAGAAGAAATTCAAAAAGTTCAAACAAATTTGATAAAATCTGCTGTAGAAAATGAAGGGAAAATTGAATTATTGGAAAATCAGAACAGGAAATTCAATTTAAGATTGTTAAATCTTCCAAAAATATATTTAGCTTCACCGGTTGATTTATTCAACAGCTATTTGAAGAACATTTTGAAGTATTCTGAAAATTCTATTCCAATATTATCTAAGATTTAGTATCTCCAACAATTTTAAGATGAGAGAGATCAATAAAACCAAGGAAACTTGAATTTAACTGACTTTCTGGAAAAGTCTTATGAGGCGCATATTGATAAAAGGGCGACATTATTGGTTCAATTTACATCTCTTTTAGAGAGGGATGCTGTGATGAAAACAACATTTCAAATATCAAAAACAAGATTTTTATGGGCAACCCATAAGAATATTTCCTGATGTTACCCGTGTAACCCAATTGAGACATAAACATTTTTTAGCTTTAAGAAAGGAAGTATTAGAGGTGCGCAATTTACTTTAAAGTATCCGTGTAGATGCTTTATAAAGCTCAGAGATAGAAGATATATCTTTAATAATCCAGAGCAGCTTTGAGTTTATTTAGGCACTCACTCTTAGATACTATTTTAAGAGGGAAAATAATGATATTTAATGTAGAAATAGACAAGAATAACTATGCCGAAGCTGGTTTTTTTGTTTTTTTTTTTGTTTTTTTTTTGTAATTTGCTCCAAGTTAACTTAGCTTGTAGGATCTCCAGTTCTTTTTTTAATTTCCTATGATTGGATGTTATGAAATATTATTTGGAGTAAATTTGGATTTCATTGGTATATGTATATGATCATAAGTATCCATATTTTCTGTGTATTTAATATTGAAATGCAATAAAAATAAAATTTAAAAAAATGCCATCAAATAGCAGATAAATATATTGGCTACTTTTTTAAATTAGGGCAAAAGCTGGCTACTTCAGTGCAGGACCAAGGGAAGAGTGATTTTGTTAGATGCCTTGAAGGGTATAGACAGTGTAACAGTATTACTCAAGGAGGAAATCTGTACAGTACCTATAATATCTGAATGTAATCTGCTTTGACGTGCTTGAAAGGTGGAACGTAAATCAAATAATTCTCCTCCTGCACAGACATTTTATATATAGTACAGAATTTGGCTGTTGGCAGGTAAGTATGACCCATCTCCCCATGCATGCTCCAGGAAGGCAGTAGCAGTTGTTCTGTGCACGTGGAAAGTCAAACAGCATTGGTGCCATCCCTCATGGTCTGGAAGGAGGCAGGCAGCATCCATATCCTCCATATGGGTAGAAGGCAGCTGGACCAGTAGGCTAGGAGCTACAGCCCACACAAGTGGAAGGCAGGCCAGTAAGAGCTAGTTGGGGAGAGAAGAGGGATGGGGCATGGAGGAGAGAGAGGGGAAAAAAAGAGAATCAGGCCATGGGGGTGGGGAGGAGAGAGATGAAGGGATTAGGCTTGGAGGATGGAAGAGGTTTGCAGGGGTCAGGCATGGGAGCACGTAGAGAAAACGGAGTGTTTAGGCCGATACAGTACAGTGCGCTCCAGCGCATTTTTGATGCACTAGCTTTACCCCTTAATCAGTAAGGGGTCGAAAACGTGCATCCAAACCCCCCCCCCCCCCCCCCCGAACCTAATAGCGCCCTATTAGGTATTCCCACGCGATTCAGAAAGAAAAATGTGCAGCCAAGCCGCACACTTTACTTTCAGAAATTAGCGCCTACCCAAAGGTAGGTGCTAATTTCTTCGGGCACCGGGAAAGTTACAAAATTTTTAAAAAAAATTTTAAGTCGGCCCGTGGCTCACAGGTTGAAAACTGGACGCTCAATTTTGATGGCATCCGGTTTCTGAACCTGTGGCTGTCGGCGGGTTTGAGAACAGACGCCGGCAAAATTGAGCGTCGGCTGTCGAACCTGCTGACAGCCGCCGCTCCTGTCCAAAAAGAGGCGCTAGGGACGTGCTAATGTCCCTAGTGCCTCTTTTTTACCTATTTTTACCGCCAACCCTAATTTGAATACTGAATCGCATGCACAGGAGAGCGGGCTTTACTGTATCGGCCCGTAAGATGTGAAAAAAAAACCCTTTTATATTGATTTAATCATATGCACTCTTTGACATATGTACTAGATAGTAAATCAGGGAAATTTAACTTGATAGGTATTTATGCCAGCCTATGATTACCACCCCTGTGACTAATCTTTGTTTGCTAAGCTACAACTGTGAATGTCACATTGTAAAACATTGAGATTTTTACATGGAACGACGGTATATAAAATCTCTAAGGGGAGAGACAGTATGAATGGGGTTGGGCTTGTGTGAGGAGGGGAGGGCATAGAGTTTGGGGATGGGTATAAGGAGAGAGCATAGATCAATTCAGGCCTATGGTGGAGTGAGGGGGAAGACCACAGGGGGTGTTCAGGCCTGGAATGGGGGGGGGGGGGGTTAGAGAAATAGTAGCGAATAGAGGTGTTCAGGCTAGGGCAGTGGAGAGGGAGGTGAAAGGAACATTCTTATGAACCACACTAGGGAATTCTGCACAATAATATTTAAAATTTTGTATCTTTGAACTACTTTTCTACATTACATTTGAAGTTATTTAGTCCATGTTTAATCATTTATCAAATACATAGTATACAGAATTTTAATTTTTTTTGCTCAGTTAACAGTATACTTGGATGACTGTATGAGGATGTCATCAGGATGCAGTGATGTATTAATATAGGTCACTAGAGAACCTCCATCTCTACCGTGCTCGGTTCTGGAGGTCATACATTTCTAAGGCTATTGAGAGGATGAAGATAGTCTGAGAAAGCTTACCAAAATGGTTCAGGACTTGCAAGACAAATCCTTCACAGAAGGAGCTTAAGAAACTAAGGGCACTTGCTGCAAGACACAGGAAAGATTCCAGTTTATCCCTATCAATTAAAAAGCAGAATGAAAATACAAACACAAAACAAACTTTGAAATGTTTGCATGCTAATGCCAGAAGTCTAAGAAGTAAGATGGGAGAATTCGAGGTTATAGCAGTGAATGATAAGATTTATTGGCATCTCAGAGACATGGTGGAAGGAGGATAACCAATAGGACAGTGCCGTACTGGGGTACAAATTATATCCAATGACAGGGAGGAGTATCTTGGTGGCGGCGTGGCCCTTTATATCCGGGATGGCATAAGAGTCCAACAGGATAAACATCCTGCATGAGACTAAATGCACAATCGAATCTTAATGGGAAGAAATCCCTTATGTGTTGGGGAAGAGTATTTATTTATTTATTTATTTTAAAACTTTTATATACCGGTATTAGTATGCATACATCATACCGGTTTACAATGTAACTTTAAAGGTAGAAATTACAATGAACAGGGAGGGCGAACAAGGAGGAGTATACAAAGAGCAGGAGGTGGAGGAATTAAAGCAATAAATAAAAACTGCAACGGACTATTTACAGGAATATACAAGGCGTAGGCAAGATACTTGCAGTAAAGTGATAGTATACTACAGTCCACCTGGAGAAAATGAGACGGACAGTGAAATGCTAAAAGAAATTAGGGAAGCTAACCAAATTGGTAGTGCAGTAATAATAGGAGACAATTACCCCAATATTGACTGGGTAAATGTAACATTGGGATAGGCTAGAGAGAAAGTTCCTGGATGGAATAGTTGAGTTTTTTGGAGCAATTGGTTCAGGAACCGACGAGAGACGGAGTAATTTTAGATCTAATTCTCAGTTGAGCACAGGATTTGGTGAGAGAGGTAACTGTAGTGGGACCGCTTGTTAATAGTGATCATAATATAATCAAATTTGAATTAATGACTGGAAGGGGGACAGTAAGCAAATCCACAGCTCTAGTGCTAAACTTTCAAAAGGGAAACTTTGCTAAAATAGTTAGAAAAAAACTGAAATGAGCAACTACAAAGGTAAAAAGTGTGCAAGAGGCGTGGTCATTGTTAAAAAAAATAAATAAAAAATACCATCCTAGAAGCACAGTCCAGATGTATTCCACACATTAAGAAAGGTGGAAGGAAGGCAAAACGATTGCCAGCATGGTTAAAAAGGGAGGTGAAAGAGGCTATTTTAGCCAAAAGATCTTAATAAAAAATTGGAAGAAGGATCCAACGGAAGAAAATAGGATAAAGTATAAGCATTGGCAAGTTAAATGTAAGACATTGATAAGACAGGCTAATAGAATTTGAAAAGAAATTGCCGTAGAGGCAAAAACTCACAGTAAAAAAAAAAAAAAAAGTTTTAAAATATATCTGAAGCAGAAAGCCTGCGAAGGAGTCAGTTGGAACGTTAGATGACTTAGGTGTTAAAGGTGCACTTGGAGAAGATAAGGCCATCATGAAAAGATTAAATGCTTTCTTTGCTTCGGTGTTTACTGAAGAGGATATTGGAGATACCCGTTCCGGAGAAGGTTTTCATGGGTAACTATTCGGATGGACTGAAACAAATCACGGTACATCTAGAAGATGTGGTAGGCCTGATTGACAAACTGAAGAATAGTAAATCACCTGGACCAGATGGTATATACCCCAGGGTTCTGAAAGCACTCAAAAATGAAATTTTAGATCTATTAGTAAAAATTTGTAATCTATCATTAAAATCATCCATTGTACCTGGAGGGTGGTTAATGTAACCCCAATATTTTAAATGGGCTCCAGGGACGATCCGGGAAACTATGCACCAGTTAGCCTAACTTCAGTGCCAGAAAAATAGTGGAAAGTGTTCTAAACATCAAAATCACAGAACATATAGAAAGACATTGGTTTAATGGAACAAAGTAAGCATGGCTTTACCCAAGGCAAGACTTGCCTCACAAATCTGCCTCACTTTTTTGAAGGGGTTAATAAACATGTAGATAAAGGTGAACCGGTGGATGTAGTATATTTGGATTTTCAGAAGTTTCTAGGAAAAGTAAAAAGTCACGGGATAGGTGGTGATGTCCTTTCATGGATTACAAACTGGTTAAAAGACAGGAAACAGAGTGGAGTGTCTCAGGGATCTGTACTGGGACCCGTGCTTTTCAATATATTTATAAATGATCTGGAAAGGAATATGACGAGTGAGGCAATCAAATTTGCAGATGATACAAAATTATTCAGAGTAGTTAAATCACAAGCAGACTGTGATACATTACAGGAGGACCTTGCAAGACTGGAAGATTGGGCATCAAAATGGCAGATGAAATTTAATGTGGATAAGTGCAAGGTGATGCATATAGGGAAAAATAACCCATGTTATAGTTACACAATGTTAGCTTGCATATTAGATCTACCACCCAGGAAAGAGATCTAGGAGTCATAGTGGATAATTCATTGAAATTGTCAGCTCAGTGTGCTGCGGCAGTCAAAAAATCTAACAGAATGTTAGGAATTATTAGAAGGGGAATGGTAAATAAAACAGAAAATGTTATAATGCCTCTGTATTGCTCCATAGTGAGACCACATCTTGAATACTGTGTACAGTTCTGGTCGCCACGTCTCAAAAAAGATATAATTGCGATGGAGAAGGTACAGAGAAGGGTGACCAAAATGATAAGGGGAATGGAATGAGGAAAGACTAAACAGGTTAGGACTTTTCAGCTTGGAGAAGAGACGGCTGAGGGGGGATATGATAGAGGTGTTTAAAATCATGAGAGGTCTAGAATGGGTAAATGTGAATCTGTTGTTTACCCTTTCGGTTAATAGGACTAGGGGGCACTCCATGAAGCTAGCATGTGGCACATTTATAACTAATCGGAGAAAGTTCTTTTTCACTCCATGCACAATTAAAATCTGGAATTTTATGCCAGGGGATGTGTTTAGTGCAGTTAGTGTAGCCGGGTTTAAAAAAGGTTTGGATAAGTTCTTGTAGAAGTCCATTACCTGCTATTAAGTTGATTTAGAAAATAGTCACTGCTATTACTAACATCAGTAGCATGGGATATACTTATTTTTTGGGTACTTGCCAGGTTCTTGTGGCCTGGAATGGCTATTGTTGGAAACAGCTTGCTGGGCTTGATGGACCCTTGGTCTGACCCAGTATGGCATGTTGTTAGACTTCAATAAAATGCAAGAAGTCATTTTCCATAGAATAATACTGAAAAGCAATGAGCCCTATAAAGCTACAGAGGAAGGAAGGATCAGAGGACATTAAATATCACTTTACTGAGAGAGTGATGTCTGTCTAGAATAGCTTGTGGCAAGAAAAAACATAAAGGGAGCACTAGTCTCTGTTACTTCAGTATAATATAGAACTCCAGTGAATTTATTTAGCTTCATAGGACCTTCATCCCACCCCAGAGCATCTCAAATGCTTTGAGAATTTTGCATACAATTATTCAGGGTCACAAATAATAATCAGTGCTGTGATTAGTGCTATTTAAAAAGTTCTCACTTTTTTTTTTTTTTTTTTAGAGAATATTTTTATGCTGGTAACTTTCTCAATTCAAGTGAAATAAGATAAAAGAATATAACTTCCTTTGGGGGTCATTCATCACAGTAGCTTACCAGCAGAAGCTGTAAATGGTCCCTGGGTTTCCTGATCAACTTTGCCAAGTCAAGCCTTACCCTGGTTCAGAAGAATAAATTCATAAGAGCATGGATAGACTGTTCAGGAGCAAGTGAGCATTCCTTCCAAATGAAAGGATAGCTGTACTTTGGGGGGCCTAGTGAAGACCCTCCATCAGAGACAAGACTCTAGCAAAAGCAGTCCTGCTCAGCTGGGGTGCATGTAGTTTCCACAATTCCGTTAAATGAGATCTTCAGTGGGGTCTTCCTTGTTCCATCTGCTATCGTAACTACCGGAATGAAAACATTCCTACCATAGTGGTTGCAGCAGACAGTCTTGAATGTGGGTCTTGCTCTGTGGATCCTGCATCATCAGGTGACACGTTACCGATGCCGCTACCAGAGCCTGAGGGGCTCATATTGGTGTGACATAGACTTGAGGCATGTACGCCTTTAAATGCGAAATGCCTTCAGATCAACTTCTTAGAACTATGAACCCTTTGTTTTCACTTGCTCTATGTCTGGAAAGGAAAGTCTAATTTAGACAGACAACAAGGTAGCCATGTTCTACATAAACAAGCAAGGGGACTAGTGTTCGTTTTCCCTCTGCTAGAAATCTTTGGATAAGGCATGGGGTTTCTGTCACAGGGGCCTCCTACCTTACAGGGTAACACCTCAACCTTTTTTTTGGCCGGGACTCACCTGACATGTGTGACACACTGAACATGTGACCATCATGGGGCTAAATTTAAACATGCACTCTACATCTGCAGGAACCCCCTCGACCCCCAGCAATGAGTGCAGAGCAGATCTAGGGCATTACCCTGTACAACGCGCCATACAAAAAAGATATTCTGGTTCTGATGACATCCCAATAAAAGCAAAACAAACTCCCTTTACTACCAGGCACGATAGCCTTCCTTATGAAAAGTCAGTAATTTACCACTAATGCATATCCTATTGAGAAAACACAACAAATAAGATTGATATAAATGCCTACATGCTAGTAAAATACCTCACCTTGGTCACACACCCAGAACTGACCTTCACCAAGTACTGAAATACCACAAATTATAAATATGGAAACAGAAACTGGAATAGAAAACAAAAAAAGCCACTCTGCATGCAGTGCAAACCTGGAGAAATGGAAAGAGAAATATAGCACCTAACAGACTCTCAGGATTTGCAGTAATGCACACAAACTAACCTGCACAAAGTTACACCTGTACATTTGTCCACTGTATGCATATACTCCCAATTCCATTATTCACAAGGATAATTCAGAAGGTCCTCTGGGACTGGGTAAGAATGATCCTTCTTGCAGTAGCCAAGCTGGGGCAATTGTGGTTTCTATATCCCAGATTCGGTTCAATCTCCAGTTCTACTAGGAGGAGTCAGCTACTCAACATGCAGGAACAGGGCAGGCTTTGCCACTCATATCATTCCTCCCTGGCTCTCACAGCAAGGATGTTGAGCATGCCATAGTCTTTTCTTTGCTCTTCCCTAAGGGAGTAGAAGATATACTAGTATATCGACCAGGAAAACCAGGATTTGGGCATTCCAAGCCTTAGGGTTGGTAAGTCTTCAGTATCTTGTGATCTTAATTTGGTACTAGCAAAACTCATGAGCTTCTGGAATTGGTGAGTTGGCAGTTTGATTTGGAAAGACATGTTACTTCTGCTCAAGAGTCTGAACTGCAAGCACCGGTCACTGTACCTTTTCTCTCTTTCTCTCTTTCTCTTTCTCTCAACAGGCCTTGCAGGGGATATCGCGAAATGTGATCAAACCTTAACGCCCCGTAACGCAAGCTATCGCACAGCTTAACGCTACTGAAAAAGGTGTAGTGAAATTCGGTGTTAAGTCTGTGCAATAGCACTTCGTTCAAACACAGAGCCTTACCAAATACAGAATAGAGAGACCATAAAATATAAATAGAAATATGCAGATAGAAACCAGACTGGAAATGGCAACAAGCCAACAGAAAAACAAGCATCACCATTCCTAATAAGATCAAAAAAAAAAAATATATAAAACTTCATAATAGCAAAACTATACTAAAAAGGAATACATATTTCAAAACAGCAGATGAATAGAATATGCAATTATTAGGGATGTGTATTGATTTTTTTTCATGGCGTCTTCATTTCGGGTCATCTGTTAGATTCCATTTTTAAAATGGTTCGGGAGGTATTTATTTCGTGTTTTCCTACTTTCGAACTTAGTGCGCACTAACTGAAAATGTTACTGGTTAAAGTTTCAATTTGGGAGGAATTTGTTAGCTAGAAGTATGGTTCTGCATTCCATTGGCTGCCTCCTTAGTTACCGGTACCTGTTTGTGTTGCTATGATTGTAAGGTGGGGTTTGCTGGGGTAACAGGTGATGTAATTTTATAGCATCAAGTTCTAGTGGGCAAAAGCATGTACCACAAATGCTTATTAAGAATTCATCAATACTTTTGTATTTTAGGAAAGGGACCCTGGTGTGTTGGGATATGCAGACTTTGAATTCCCCTGGTTTGAGTGTGTGGGTGAGAAGGCAAGTGACTTGGGTAAATGTATGAGGTGACAGGTGGAAGAGTCTGGTTGGGGTGGTGAATGGAGAGAGACAGGCATACTGGCATATGTATGTGATCTGTTACCCCAGTCATTCCCTTCCCCCCCCCCCCCCCCCCCCCCACCAGGCTGCCTCTGTCCCACCCCATACACAACAGGCTGTCTTTCTCTCTCCAGTTACTACTCCAAGAAGTGTCTCACCCCCATGTACTAGGCTGACCTCACCAACCCCAACCATTCTCTCTCATCTGTCACCCCATTCACCCCCTCTCACCACTCATCATTCCAATCAGTCTCTCTATCTGTCACCCCACATTGCCATCCCATTCACTTTCCCTCTCACCAGTTACCACCACACCCAAACACAGACACCAGGGGAATTAAAAGTATGCATGTACCAAAATGCCAGGGGCCCCTTTCCTAAAATACAAAGGGATTGGCAAATTCAAAATATGCATTTGCAATACATGCTTTTGCATTTGCTGACTAGAAACTTGATGGTATTAAATATTTGTTATGTCAATTGTTTGCTTATGTTTGTTACCAGGCACTGCCTACCCCCCCCCCCCCCCCACCCCCCAAAACACCTTGCCACCTTGGCAACACAACAAATAACTAAGGGAACGCATAACCATAACTCTGGCTAACAAACTGCTCCCCCAATTGATAGCAATCAGTTGGCATTTTCAATTAGTGTGCACTAGGTCCTGTTAGTGCACACTAAGTCACACTAAAGATTTTGAATATCTGTACTTCTTTGAATCTCCTAAAGTGCTGTTGTACGCAATAATCTGTTTTATGTTTCATATAATGGAGCTTCTTCCTTCTATGACAATATATTTTTTTACCTAATAAAAGTGATACACACATTTTCTTTCTCCGCTGGACAATATACTCATCTTTTCATATAAATGTAAATATAATAGTTTACCTGACCATTCTGTTAGTATTTAAAATTTTTTCTAATAAACATTGTACTCCAGTAAATTTGTAATTCAGGACACCCTGTAAACATGACAAAGTACCACTTTGTATTTTACATTTTAAACATAAATTATCATTCCACAATTTCATTTGAACACCCATTACTCTAGTAATATAGCTTCTATGAATAATTTTAAATTGAATTTCTCTGATTAGCTATCATTAAATACTTAGGTCAAAGAAAATGCAAAAATATTTTTTTTACTTACCAATATTACTAAAGCCCTCCCCCACAAAATAGCTAATGTATTTAAGTGAGATAATTGTAATTCTTGTCTTAAAGTAATAACCCATATTGAAATTTTATTAAATGTTCATGTAGTAACAAATTTAATCTTCTAAAGAAAATATCAATTTATCAATATTAGCTTTACTTTTACTCAAGCAATAATATTTCATATACAAATATGCAAAAAAGATGTTTTCTTGGTATAAGCCAATTATTTTATAAGAACATAAGAAATTGCCATGCTGGGTCAGTAATCCACATTTGAACTTTTAAATATTGCATATACAAAAAAAGCTAAAATAGTTTTGATATATAATCACTTACC
Source organism: Rhinatrema bivittatum (assembly GCF_901001135.1). Lineage (NCBI taxonomy): Eukaryota > Metazoa > Chordata > Amphibia > Gymnophiona > Rhinatrematidae > Rhinatrema > Rhinatrema bivittatum. Next base: position 243,281,986 of record NC_042619.1, on the reverse strand, counting down.
ACAGTGACTTATGATTATATATAAGGCAGAGTCCTGAAGCGTCATGCTATATCGATGAAGCCTAGTATGATGGTCACTCACTACTAAGCATTATATTGGTGTATCACTAGCGTCAGAGAATTTTGGAATTAAGGATGGATGTTGGAGTACGTGAATAGTTTTTTTAAATTTAAAACATAGTTGCTATATTATAGATCTTTTCCAAGTTTCTAAAATCAGCCTTCATATTATTTACCCCCTCTGTATCAACTGTTGCAGACTTTCATATTTGAAAATAGGCACACTTTGCCTTCAATGTGATCGAAGAGGACTGCACCTAGCAGTAGTCCTTGTGGCTCCTTGTTGGTCTTTTTCTTTCACCATCATGAATCCATTGATTACCAGTCTCTGAGAACTGATTATTGTATCACAGGAGGAAGAATATTTTTTGGTAAACCTTTTTAAATGATGCTTTGCAAAGCTTTCTGATAATACCTACGGTAATTTAATTGTCAATAGTAGACATTGCTACTTGTTGTGCATCCTGCTCTCTTAGGGCCAGATTCAAACACCCTGTGCAAATGAAGTGAGGAGACCAGAAAAGCCTGAATTTGCCTGCATGCATATTAACTGCATAAGAATATAAGAAATTGCCATACTGAGTCAGACCAAGGGTCCATCAAGCCCAGCACCCTGTTTCCAGCAGTGGCCAAACCAGGCTACAAAAACCTGGCAAGTACCCAAAAACTAAGTCTATCCCATGTTACTAATGTTAGTAATAGCAGAGACCATTCTCTAAGTAAACTTGATAAATAGCAGTTAATGGACTTCTCCTCCAAGAACTTATCCAAACCTTTTTAAACCCAGCTACACTTACTGCACTAACCACATCCTCTGGCAACAAATTCTAGAGGTTAAATTAGTCTTCTCCTATAATTAGTCCAATAAAGTGTTTTGTTTTTTTTCTCTCTATAGGAACTTGACTTTTTCATGCACTAAAGAATAAAATCCATACTGTGTGAACCTTTTGCCTCTAAACTAGCTAGCCTAACTATGAGCAGCACCTACTACTGATTTATAGGAAACGTGAAAGCGTAACGTTTTTTTGTCCTACATAGGAAACAAAATTAACAAATCTGTTTAACACACATTTTGATATAAGTGGAATATAAACATTTTTTTAAATAAATTGAATTTAAATTAATGGCACATTTTTTTACACTAATTTTAAGTTGTAATCAATCCATGGGGGAAAACATGTTTATAGTTTTTCTTTTACTGAATGCCTGTTTGACTCCTGATATTAATCCTCTTGTGTCGTGTGACGTACAATTTCTGGTTTTGTCATTTTATAGAAATGATTAAATATTGGTGGCAATCTTACAAAGTTTCAAAATCCATTTTTGTCCATAGGTGCAACATGCGAGTAAACAAATTGCTGCTGATAAACAATACAAAGGCATCATCGACTGTGTGGTTCGTATCCCTAAGGAGCAAGGGTTCCTGTCTTTCTGGCGAGGAAACTTGGCGAATGTTATCAGATATTTCCCCACACAGGCCCTCAACTTTGCCTTCAAGGATAAGTACAAGCAGATTTTCCTGGGGGGAGTAGACAAGCACACCCAGTTCTGGAGGTATTTTGCTGGTAACTTGGCCTCCGGTGGAGCAGCCGGAGCCACTTCTCTCTGTTTTGTGTACCCCTTGGACTTTGCCAGAACCCGTTTGGCAGCCGATGTGGGAAAAGCTGGCGCAGACAGAGAATTCAACGGTTTGGGGGACTGTCTTGTGAAAATCACAAAGTCTGATGGTCTGCGAGGCTTGTATCAGGGCTTCAATGTCTCTGTGCAGGGCATCATCATTTACAGAGCTGCCTACTTTGGAATCTACGATACGGCAAAAGGTAACTAAAAATTGCAGTAGTGATGGTAAAAGAGTTTTCCAAGAATTTGTTCCTGGGTACTGAAGTATAAATTTAAGAGGGTCCATCTTAGAGTTCTGCTATAAACACAATGGAAGAAACCTTTTAATGATTCTTATGTACAGTAAAACATAAACTTTAACCATGTCATATGTGTTTACTAAGATGAGTTGGCTCCATTAAATATAAGAAAACATATTACACATCCTGTTATCAGGATGAAATACATTTCCACAAGCTAAAATACAATAAACAAGATCCAACCTACTTTCCTGGGACACGTGCATGCATCAGCAGTCCATGCAAATGCATAGATCTGGGGGAGAAAATCACCCTGGTCAGAAACCTCATGTGCATCTCCCCCCCGGGCTTACTCTGCAAGTTCCAAGTTGGTAAGACACAATTTTATTAGGGATAATGCATGTGACTTGTACAGAAACAAAATTAAAGGATAGTCCTTGGTCCCAACATATCCAAGTTTTAGCGCATAAATGCCTGCTTTGAATGCCTGGCAAATGCTTCAGTGCATCAAAGGGAAAACGCTACTGGGTAGGTGGTGAAGAATCCAGAAAACATACTCTTCCCATCTCTGCCTCCATTGTTAGTCTACCACGGTAACGTTTATGTATAAACCCCGGGACGTGTAAGGGGCGGGGCTTTAAAAGGGGCGGGGCTAGAGGCGCCCGGTACAGTGGCCAATTGCCGCTGTGCTGGGGGATCGTGCACCGACAGGGTGCCGATGCGCGCAACTTGCTCTTGCACCTTTGCAGGAGCAAAACGTGAGTTAAAGAAACGGGGAGGGGAGGTTAGGGGGAGGGAACTGGGGAAGGTCCTGCTGCGTCGCCACACGAATTTGCTGAATTATTTCCCCCCCCTTGCGTGCGCTGACCCGGAATTGTATAACATGCGTGCGTCCATTTTTTGAAAATCTACCCCTAAGTTTTTATATACCACTTATAATAAGAAAACCATGCTAAGTGGTTTGCATAGAAATGTAGACAGATGCACCACATCTTGCAGATTCGTCATCACTTGCCCAGTAACGTTTTCTCTTTGATGCACTGAAGTGTTTGTGTTCTCTGAAGCAGGCTTTCATATGCCAAAACCTGAACAGTGTCCATGCCAGGGGCTATTCATTTGAGAAGCTAACTACCTCTTGATTGCTCACTGTTTAGTATGTGTATTACCAAAAAAACAGTTAACAATTGAGAGAGACTATAGTTATAATTGTGGTAGTATATAAATGATTGGATCACTGAAATCTATCCACATATTGTATGAATACTTCTTCATTTTGATCAACCATCGATCCTTGAATTATTTTTGTGTCATTCACTTTAATTTTACATTGTCATAGTAAGCAAAGAAATTCATATATTTTAACTGTCCAAGTGAGGAAAGCCCAGAGCAGCACAGGCACCACATAGATGCTACTCATTTTATTAGTTTGAGTACCAAGCTTTGGGTGCTGTAGCAGCTACAACAGTGTTTGCTGGCTTGTGCATTTGTCTTAGACCATTCTTATGGTTTTAACTCAGTTTTTGTAAATCAGTGTTGTGATCAATAATTATGCTTACTGAAGGCCTTAACTGACGAGCTTTCATAAGAATGGCCAAGTTGGATCAGGCCAGTGGTCCATCTAGCCCAGCATCCTGTCTGACGGTGACCATAGAGTTTTTAGTAACAGGCTGAAACCAGAGCTTATCTAAGCTCTGCAATGAAGTCCTTAATTTCAGAGTGACAGAACTAGTCACTGAATGTTAATTTACTTACAGGTATGCTTCCAGATCCCAGAAATACTCACATTGTTATTAGCTGGATGATTGCACAGACGGTGACTGCAGTGGCAGGTGTGATCTCCTACCCTTTTGATACAGTGAGACGTCGTATGATGATGCAGTCTGGCCGTAAAGGAGGTAAAGTTGAGAACTTAAATTTTAACCTATGCTTAAATGTCTTCCTTTCTTGACTGTTTCACAGAAGCTTATTTATACTATTGAATGAAGCTTGTCGCAGAACACTTTCTCACAAGGTTTGAAAATTCAGTGCAGTGTGTATTGAATCACTAGGGAGGTAGCAATATAAGCCAGAAATGTTTTTGGTAGACGTCTTTTGTACACAGAGTTGAGGATCAATACTTCCAGTAAAATGGCCTTGTTTTAACATTTGCTCTCTGTAAAACTGCATCGTTCAGAAATGGCTTTCTGCTCGATGCTAATTTTCAGTTCCCAATTTTTAGATGTCTAAACTGTAATCATGTTGCTAGCCTGGAAGTTGAAGTACTTCTTTTTGTTATACCAACAATTTCACACATTTTGTATAGTCCAGAAATTTTTCTTAATGCTTCCATAGCAGGAAGTCATGAGTTTATGAAAAGGTAATTCCCTTAACATATTACCTATTTTTGCTAACTTTTCCTGCTTAGTCTATTCTACAGTCTATTTGAATCTAAACTTAGTTGGGGCACTATCTGTACATGACGTCCTTAGGGTGGGGGATTTTTTTTCTTTTGTATTTTTTTTTTTCTCTTAACTCTACTAGTCATTTCCTCTACCCAGACCACTCTGAACAAGTCAGCCATTGCAAGAGCATTCCTACCCTTAGAATTGGGTATATGTGCTCTTAACAGGTGTTGCTACTGTATGTAGACTGCTACTTCCTTAATGTATCTGTGAATGCTACCTCCATAGCAGTCCTGATTTTTGCCAGTCTGATAAGCTCTGATTTTCAGAACAAGCTCCTGCTAATCTTGTCACTTTGCACAGCAATGGTGCTTGATATTCGAAAATCTAACCCAGTTTTGGCTCATTGAAAATATATACGTACATACGCTATATACACAGTGGCTTGCAAAAGTATTCGGCACCCCCCACCCTTAAATGTCTGCAGACTTGTGAGGATAATAAATGAGTTACACAGATTGTTCCAGACAATGTTTGTTACAAACCAATATGCTCTTAAAGTAAAATTTCAAAGTCACAATTCATTATTTCTCTGCATTTTTTTGTAAAGTAAAATTAACTGAAAAATCCTGCTTGCATAAGTATTCAACCCCTTCAGACTAGTACTTGGTAGATAACAATGACCAGGTAATATAACGATACCCTCAGTCAAATGTTAGTGAAATAAGATGTGTGTGTCATCATTCCCTTGTTTCTTGAAAATGACCATCTTAATCTAATTGCTTCCATTATTTATTTATCGAGTTTTATATACTGTCGTTCAGTTTCACCATCACAATGGTTTACAAAGTTTCGATGTTTAACAGAGTTTCCAAAGATTCATGTGATTGTCAACATAAATATTGTAGGCTTTATAAACCTAGTTTGTATTTCAAACTATGCGGTTTCAGTTATGTTTGTATTTCGTGCTTGCATTGGTTCCACATGTTTGCATAGGTCCAGTAGGAGTGAAATAATATCGGAGTCATTGGGTGCTTTGATAGGCTTTGGTAAACATCCAGGTTTTTAGTTCTTTTTTTGAAGGTTTTTAAACTTTGCTGTGTTCTGAGTTCGGTTGGGAGGGTGTTCCAGAATTTGGGACCTCCTAGGGATATGGCTCTCTTCCGAGTTGAGGTAAGTTGTTTGGAATGAGTAGGTAAAATCTTTAATAGACCTTTGTTTGAGTGGAGGTTTCTGTTTGGGGAGTGTAGTTTTATAGATGTACTTAGCCAGTTTGTTTGTTTTTTGTATATTTTGTGTAATATGGATAGTATTTTGTATTCTATCCTGAATATTATTGGGAGCCAGTGTAGTGAAATAAGTGTAGGAGTAATGTGATTGTGTTTTTTAGTTCCAGTGAGTATTCTGGCAGCTGTATTTTGTAGTATTTGGAGTGGTCGGATGGTTGTGAGAGGTAAGTTGAATAGCAGGGAGTTGCAGTAGTCAGGTGGAGAAGATGAGTAGTTGGAGGACTGTTCTGAAGTCGTTGGTGGCTAGGGGTTTTACATGGCATAGGGTAAGGAGTTTGCTATCAGTCTTTGATTTTAGAAGTGATGTGGTTGTTGAAGGATAGCTCATTCTCAATTATGACTCCTAGGTAGCGGGCATGAGTCACAGGTGAGATTGCAGCTTTTTGGTTCATTAAGTTGAGAGGTGGTAGTTGAGGAGTGTTGTTCTTTCTGTCCAGTATGATTATTTCTGTCTTATCGAAGTTTAGGATAAGTTTCATGTTGGTTAGTAGATGTTTTATTTTGGTGAGGTAAGTGGCTGGTTTTTTGTAGGTGTCTTCCAGAGTGTTGTGTATTGGGATTAATATTTGTATATCATCTGCATATATGAAGTGTCAGTTTAAAGTTTGAGAGGAAGTGGCATATTGGGAGCAGATAAATGTTGAAGAGTGTCACAGATAGGGTGGAGCCTTGGGGAACTCCGGTGTCGAGGTTTATTTTCTATGAGAGGGTGTCGTTGAGAGACACTTGGTAGGTTCTTTGTGATAGGATGAGAACCATTATAGGGTTTTTTCTTTTGCACCAATTTCGGAGAGATGGTCAATCATGATTGAATGGTTTACTGTGTCGAAGGCTGCTGATAGGTCAAGTAGGGCTAAAAGGTAGCTGTGTCCTTTTTCAAAGCCTTTGAGCACGGTGGTGTTTAAAGATAAGAGTAGTGACTCAGTGTTCAGGTGTTTTCTGAAACCAAATTGCATGGGGAGTAGGATGTTTCTTCCAGGTGGTTGCTGAGTTGGGAGTGTACAATTTTTTTGATAATTTTGGCAGTGAATGGTAGGTTTGATAAGGTCGGTAGTTTAGTGGGTTTTCTGGATCAAGGTTGGTCTTTTTTTCAGGATGGGTTTGATAATTGCTGATTTTAAGCAGTCAGGGTAGTTTCCTTCTGTGAGGGATAGGTTTACAATGTCTGTTAACATTTTGGTTATTGATGGTTTGATGGCTTTGATCGTCGGTATGGGTATGCAATCAATAGGGTGTTTAGCTGGGTTCATTTTTTTTATTATCGTTTGGATTTCCAGTGAAGATGCTGTATCAAAGTTGGGCCAGCTTGTTTGATTTGTATTTTCAGGTCTTGCGTGTTGTTGTTTATGAGGTGTTTGATTTTTTTCGTTAAAGAAATCTGCATATTCGTTGCATGTGATCTTGGAGGTTGATATCTGGTCATTGGAGGATTTGGTTAGGCTTTGTACGATATTGAAAAGCATTCTTGGGTTATGATGGTATTTGTTTATTTTGCTTGAGTAGAAGCCTTTTTTGCGTTGTGGATAAGTTGGGGGTTTTTTTTGGGTTTTGTTTTTTTTTTTGTAGTCAGCTAAGTGTGATCGGTAGGCATTAAGTAGTGTGTTTCTCCATGTTTTTCTTTTTTTTGAGTTCCCATTTGGATAATCTGATATTGTCGTACCATTGGTTCTGGTGTTTTGGGTTTTTTGTTTTCTTTATCATGGGGTTTATCTTGTCTGCTATTGTTTTAGTGATGGTGAGCCAAGAGGAAGTGGTGTTTTCTGCGTTAGGTCTGTTTGATAGTTCTGATTGAGACACTTCAAGATAATCTACAATGTTAAAGGGTGGCCAGTAGGAGAGAGATTTAGGTGGGCTTTTTATTGTAGTAAATTTACAATTGGAAGTCAGAGTGGAATGGATTATAGAGTGGTCAGACCAGGGGATATTTGTGATCTTTGTTTGGTAGGTAGCCTGTATTTCAGTATTGATGAAGACCTGGTCTAGTGTGTGACTTGCTTTGTGCATTGGGCCATTGATTTGACTTAGGCCTAGGGATGAGACAGTGTCTATAATTGCGGTACATGGGGAGGAGTGGGGGTGGTATCTATGTGGATGTTTAAAGTCACCTAATATGATGATGGGTTTGTTGATAGATAGTTTGGTCAAGAGAAAATTCTACAAGTGGTGACCAGTTCCGATCCAGTGAATTGGGGGGGGGGGGGCAGTATACAAGGCAGATTTGTAGTTTTGGTGAGTCGAATTTCCAGTGGTGTGTGGGTGTGTGTTGGAAGTAGTTTCATCTGTAGGGTTTTTTTTTTTATGATTAGCATAAGACCTCCACCTTTCTTTTTTTGGTCTGGGGATTGAAAATGTTTTGTAGATAGGGTTATTGATTTGGTTGATTAAGACAGGGTCGGTGTTTTTTATCCATGTTTCCGTGATGGCTATGAAATCCGGTTTGTAATCTTCGAGTAGGTCTGTGATGGGTATTTTTCTTTATTATGGATTGTGCATTAAATAGTAGGAATGATAGTGCTATGTAGCTGCTGTAGGTCTTAGTGTTGATGTGAGTGAGGTTTGTGTGTTGGTACAGTCTTTTTTTTTTTTTTTTTTTTTTCTTGGTTCGTTCTGTGGGTTATCTGTGATTAGTTCCTTTCTGCTGGTCTTGAGGTGGTTGTAGTCAGGGTATTGAGCATTTGCCATTTTTTTTTTTTTTTGGGGTGCAGCAGTAAGATTTTTCTAGTTTGGTGTAAGTACTAAGGCGTGCACAAAGGGGAGTGCCCCTTTGTCACGCTCCTTCGGCGCACGACGCCTGGGGAGTGCGCCTTTCTTGTGGGTTGCCCAGGCGCCTCCCGATGAGGTCACCAGGGGCAGTCCTCTCAGCCGTGGAGGCCCAGTGGCTGCCAGGTCGTCGTGGCGTCTCCTCCTCCGGTTCGGGCACCTGCTGGCGCTATTGGGGCCCGCTGGTTCTGCCGGCGCATCTCTGTGCTGGGAGGGCCACCTGGGGAGCGTGCATCTCCTCAAATGACAATATAGTAACATAATAAACCCACCCTCACTTAAAAAAAAAACCCAACTTTCATCCAAGAAACGTTCAACCACTCGCAACTGATTGCAGTGTATATTGGCCACAGAGGTGCATCGCAATATTGTTACAGTATGAAAGACATGACAGTGTTACAAAGAAATTTACATCTACATTGCCTACAACAAGAGACTAATGCACAAATGAATAGATATAAACAGTGGTGCATTTATTCAATGAAACAATTAGAAACTGTCATGTAAACAAGGTGTTCCGCCAAGTATGACTTCCTTAGCGGGAAACACTGACAAAACGGACACCAAAAAGTCTCATAAGGCTCTGCTCCTGCCTAAGCAGGGGGAGCAACAGATACACCTGGATTTAAAATGCCAAAGGGCTTAACAGTTATTGCTATTAGCTACCTCCAATGTCTTTCTTTAAAAACGAAAGGAGGCACGGGAGATGCTGGATGGACACACACATTCCAAAGAGCTGACGTTGCGTTGCACGTTCTCTGAACCGTTTTGAGTATTGAGGCATTGCCAACCGGTTTTTCACTGTTTTTCTTTTCAGACAGAATGAAAATAGTGTTTGATTAGCGTGTGAAGTATTAGGTTGAATTATGTTTCCAGTTCACAGCATTTTATTGGAAGTAAAGTAATGGCTCTTGTTTAGTTCTATTCAGTTTAGGCAGTTGCAGAAAGACAGACAGATTCAGATGTAAAGAGTGATTCATTCCATCTTCAGTTACATTGACTCCAATAGCTTGGATAGCACATGCAAATAGGTAAGTAAGGCCTTAGCTACTTAGCCAGAGTAAAGCATTAGTGGATTATATTATAAACCTCTGCTCTGTTCTGAAGTTTTAAAAATAGCTTAGTCTTAAATAAAATTACAACCACCCTTTTACTTCTGATTTTTGTAAAGCTGGTACAACTCCGTTTTCAGTGCTTTCGGCATAAAGGGGGGTAATTTTCAAAAGGATTTATTCACAGAAACAAGTTTTTGCATGTAAACCCCCATTAGAAAAGCAATTTTTGGGGGAGGGGGGGGTGGTGCATAAGAGTGTACACAACAGTTTTTGTTTATACTATGTGTGCAAAAGTATGTTGGTGTGCTGAGGGTGGAGTTGGAATTGAGAGAGGATTTACTTGCATATTTTCAAATTTCAAGTGTCTCTAAATTCAAAGGTATTTTTATATAAAATCTATAACAAAGAAAAAATAAATGCTGCATTTCCCTGCCCATGGTTGTAAAGCCTCAAGCTTGATATAAGTAACATTTTTCTTTATACATATCACCTGACATGCATTTCTTGTACTTAATATGCAATTATTTGGAACTAGTGGTGTCTAGCATAATACGTAGCCATCCCAAAGATGTGATAAAACACATCGGGTCATACTTCCTTGGTTTTCTTTCATCAGGGCCTAAATTCTGAACTGTATATTAATGCTTGGTCATTAGCAAAAGCTGTGAAATCTCAGAATTAATATTTAAATCTTTTTTTTTTTTTTTTTCTTTCAGCTGAGATTATGTATACGGGAACAATTGACTGCTGGAAGAAGATTTTAAGGGATGAAGGTGGAAGTGCCTTCTTCAAGGGTGCATGGTCTAATGTTCTCCGAGGCATGGGTGGTGCCTTTGTGCTTGTGCTGTACGACGAATTAAAAAAAGTTATTTAAAAACAGCCAAGTTGGTGTTTAACTCTAGCCGATCATGTAGAATTACTTGTATTTCATAATGGACCATTTAAGCTTTAAGAAATTCCAGTGTTGTATTTACCAAGGCAAAATCATGGTTGCAGGCCATTAAATTGTCCAGAGGTATTCCACAGTTCATGGTCTGTTTTGTATATCTAAATATTTAGTGATCATGAGCTATTCTGCTGTAAAATAATAAACCATGTACAGTGTACTGTGTGTATGATTCTTGTACCCTATATTAGGAGTCAACAACTCTTGCCTAGGCCTATAGAAGCTATTTTGTAGTCATTGCTGTTGGAAGGTTTAGTCGAGGGTAAGAAAGCCATAGTCGGAGTTCTGCTGACATCATGCCACTTGGTCAAAAATATCACCAGTGTCTGTTTACTCAAATGTGTGGTCCAGCCCTGCTGAGCTTGTATTGCATGAGATCAGCAGTACCTGTGCGTATCCTGTAAATCATCATTGTGTTGTTGATCTTAGCTTTAATTGCTCAGCAGTGTTGCTGCCTTTTTTTTTTTTTTTTTTTTTTCTTCAAGGCCTTTCTCTTACCTATACTGTTATAACCTTTTCTTTCTGTGGGCACTCAAAAACAGACAAGACAATAGAGCAGATGCTATCTTTTTATTAGACTAAATCTATTTCTTGACTAGCAGTCAATGGCTAAAACTTTGTTAGAATTCAGTGTTGTCCTTTACTCATTTTGAAATCTGAGCTGCAGAAGTTTTAGCTCTCAGATTCTAGTCAGAATGTCTTCTTTTTTTTTTTCCTGTGCATTTATGTAGTTTACACTATGAAATTATCCTAATTTATCCATAAGTGCCCACAGCCCAACTTTACAGATTGGATAACTTGTCCTGTATGTTCAGTGGCATACACCTCTCTGAATATACTTCTCTCTCTCTCTCGATCTCTCTCTCTCGACACAATCCCTTCCAGGAATGCATAGCTGTATGCAGTATAGCCAGATAAGCTATAATTTAGCTGAATAAATAGTTAAGTGGCTGAATATGCTTATATTGCCATTTAGACTGATACCTTTTGAGTTATCAATCTAAATGGCTTTTCAATATGGATCTCATATTTCTGAGCACAATAAATTCATGTAGACTTATGTAAATTTTTCTTTGTACTTAGAAATGGTTATGTGTTGGTTGATAGTCTCATTATAATGCTGTTTGCTAACACAGGCAGATACAGTAAAGCGCGGCCACGGTTACCCTGTTTCTAACCCATTTTCTAACCACAATTTGGCCGCGTAAGTCTAACCTGTGATTCACTATCCATTTTTATCAATCTCTGACGTGTATCCCTTTCCGCCCATGGCATGTATATGAGATGTAAACTATCAGATTAGCTATTCCCTCCCATACAGTAACCTGCAGCCCGATTATCGCCTTTTTTAACCAACTGTTTTGCCGCGTCTTTAACCCGTTAATTTACCGCCGACCTTGGCGTTACAGGGATGTGACAGCAATAGGCAGGCTCCGGTCAAATAAGTGGGTGGGTTGGAGCAAGCGAGTAACATGGTGTGGCCTGGTTCTCCTACGCTCGGACATCGGGGATTGCCAGTCCTCTCTCCCCCCTTCCCGAAGCAAGGCGCAGTGCGAAAATCGACTCGACATGTTATTAAAGCAAATAGAAATTGTAACAAAAGTAAACTTACTGCATGCTTCCAGCAGCCCCAGTCCTCTCTCCCCTCCTCCCGAGGCGCCCACCGCGGCTCCCCTGCCTCCCGGGGGCAGCCGGCGGCGAAAGCGGCTTCCAGCAGCCCCGCCGGCAAAGGTGCATGAACGCATGTCCAATTTGGGCGCTCAAGCAGGGTTGGCGCATGAGCGCACACCGTGACCTGAGCGCCCGGCTGGACCTCCGAGGTCTCGGAGGTCCAGCCGGGCCATTGGCTGGCCCCTGTCATATGGTAGGAGCACTGGATTGCCCGCGCCAGCTGGCGCCGGCCATCCTGGCACTACAATCTTTGTCACTGAAACAAGGTTCATGCTGTTGAGGTTCCATCCTTTCCTGTAGAAGTTAGGGCTGGAGTTTTTTTTCCACAACTCCATGACAAGGTCCCTTTCAATCCTCCACTTCCATCAGTCTTGGAACCCAGGTTGCAGAGGTTTTCTGCTGAGGTACAATCAGTTTCCTATCGCACCCTATCTCCACAATTACAGAAGAAAAAAAATCTTGCTACCTTCTCCTAAGGAGATAAGACTTGAGGTGGCTCAGAGCGCTTCCTTTTCATACCAGGCTCCCCGATTGTGGAATTCTCTGCCTCTGCAAGCTGGGTCTCAATTATGAGAAGTTTTCAAAACTTATTAAAACCTGGTTTGTAATTTAATTAAAGGATTTTTAACTGAAATTTACTTAAGTTGATTTTAAGTGAGGGGGGCTGATTGCAGGTGGGAATTCTGCTGAATGGGGAAATGGGTTGATTTGTTTTTATTAGGTCAGGGAGGGACAGGGGAGGATTTATTTTTAGTTTGGTATGGGAACTGTATGGTGAGAGATGTTTTATTATATTGTTTGGTGTTTAATTTTATGATTTTATAATAAATAGCATAGATGCTATGATGTGACTGTCTAGAAAATATTACACACTAAGTTTAATCAAAGGCCTCTATCATCTTCATTCTCCACTTAAATTCCTGCCTACTCATTGGGACCTCAGTGTAGTTCTTTCCCGATTAATGCATCCATTATTTGAACCTTTAGCATCTAGTAATCTTAAATTTCTAACTTGGAAAGCTTTATTTCTAATAGCAGCACATAAGCGGCCCGATTTTAAAAGGGCCTCGTGCGTAAATAATGGGGGTTACGCACGTGGCTAAGCCTTGAGTGCGCCGCACGCATTTTCAGAAGAGCCCGGCCACGAGCGTAACCCCAATTTTTGCACCGAAGTGCTGGGCCCTCTCCAAAGGGGCGGGCAGGGGTGTGGACCAGGAGAGCGCCATTAGCCGAGGTCCCGGGGAAGTGAGCGCTGGCAGCTGGCCAGAGCACAAAAGATACTGCTCCTGCGGAGCAGAAGTAAGTATGAAAAAAAGGGGTTAGGTAGGGATAATTTAGGGGTCAGGGAGGAGAGGGGAAGAGGGAGAAAGGATAGGGTTAGGGAAGTTCCCTCCCAGTCTGCTCCTTAATTGGAGCAGACTGGGAGGGAACTGGGAAAGGCCTACCTGTGTCAGCGCACATTTTTTTTTTTTTTTTTAAGATCCCCTCCTGTTGCGCGCCCGACAGACATCCGCCCGCACATGCGCTAGCTGATTATAAAATCAGGCACGTATGTAGCCGCATCCATATGCATGCGCCGAGAATGTTGGCACATGAATGCCTGTGCATTTTTTTTTAATCTACCCCAAGGTGAATAAGATCCAAGCCTTTGTAATCCATGCTCCCTACATAGATTTATTTATATATATGTATGTGTGTGTGTGTGTATATGTATGTATATGTGTATATATGTATATATATATATATATATCATTTTAAGTTTTCATGAAAATTACATGGTTGAAAACATTTGCTGTTTAACATTTCTCAATACCACCCTTTCCCTAGGTACTTCGCAAAACTGAGCAGGTTACCAAGCATTATTACTTGAAGACTTTTACAATGAGTAATTTTTGACTAACCAGTTCTTAATGTATTTAAGTTTCAACACTCCCTCCATCCTTTCTTCAATTTAGTCGCAAATCCACCTTATCCAACAATATTTTGAATGAAATCTTCAGCTTGGGAATTTCCACATGTGCCCAAATTTGTACCTGCTTGTCTATGGAAAAAGCAAAGTTACTTACCTGTAACAGTTGTTTGCGGTAGACAGCTGGACAAATTTGCCAAAGAATTCCTCCCCATAGAGTTGAAGCTTAGCTTGTGAGATGACTGAGGAGATTTATGTGGGAACTGCTGCACGGGAACACCTGCACATGCTCAGAGAGCATGTTCTTCATCAGCACCGTATAATGACATCACCCATGTGTGTGGCTGATTTGTCCTGCTGTCTACAGAGAACATCTGGTATAGGTAAACAACTTTGTTATATCAGGGACAGTGGGGAAACAGATGCTACCAGGGGCAAGCCTTGTATATTGTGGGGTAGATTTTAATAAAGTATGCCCGTGCGTACTTTAGTTCGCGCTCCAGGCGCGAACAAGAGTACACTGGATTTTAAAGGATACGCGCGTATCCTTTAAAATCCAGGGTCGGTGCGCGCAAGGCGTGCAAAATCGTCAGCCTGCGCCCGCCGAGCCATGCAGCCTACCTACGTTCCCTCCCCTACACCTTTGTTGGACAAGTTACACCTGCCCGCCGCCGGCCGTGCGATTCCCCGGTTCGGGAGCAGATTTGGAGGCCTTGGCCATGCCCCCAAAACGGAACCACGCCCTCAGCACCGCGACTCGCCCCTGATACGCGCTCCCCCCCCCCAGGAAAGCCCCGGGGCTTTTGCGCGCCGCCGAGCCTATTCAACATAGGCTCGGCACGTGCAGGGGGAATTTGGGGCAGGTTTTCGGGGAGTACGCGCGTATCCCTTTGAAAATCTGCCCCTCTGGGAATATCTAATAAACTTCCTCTTCTGTTACTCCTAGAAATGTTTCATTCTCTGCTTCCTCGTCTGCATTCCCCCTATCCTCTTGTAGGTGTAAGGGAATGGCTGTAGGCAGGGAAGTGGGTAGAGTTTGATTGCATCCTCTCTCATGATTTCTGCCAAAGACAAACCCTTCTATGACTTCCTTTTTTTTCTTGGGCTTCTGATGCCATGAGCCTTCATTTGCAACTGCTAGGAATTTTCCCCCTGTTTTAATAGATCTTCCCATTTTTCTTATTCTGGTCAATGCAGCTATGGATTTATGGTCAGGAGCCATGCACCAGGTGTCCTTCAGGAACCCTATACAATGGGTTTAAAATCTGGTCACCAGATATCACCCTTATTCATGACCAGGACTCCCTCACCCCATAAACTGTGGACACAGTCTCTGCAGAAGGCCCAGCTGACCTTGGGTGTGAAAGACCCGATTCAGGGATCAATAGAAGACCTTCCACATGGACTTGCACAGTACATGCCTCTGGGCCTGACCTTTTTTACTTGCAGCATTACTGGAACTGTCTTGTTCATGGCCCTGTGCTTCAGTGCTTTTTGTTTCTGTATTAACCCAACACAGTAAGAGGCAGATTTTATAACATCTGCGCACACGCGTACTTAAGAGTACGCGGGATTTCAATAGATACGCGCGTAGCCATTAAAATCCGGGGTCGGCGCGCGCAAGGCTGCCCAAAATCGGCAGCCTGCATGCACCGAGCCGCGCAGCCTGCCTCCGTTCCCTCCGAGGCCACTCCGAAATCAGAGCAGCCTCGGAGGGAACTTTCCTTCGCCCTCCCCCCACCTCCCCCCTAACTTTGCCCGGGCCGGCTGCCGTGCTCCAAGTTCCGGTCCGGGGGCTGGTCCGGAGGCCGTGGCCATGCCCGCGGCGCCGCCCCCGAAACGCCGCGTCACTTGCGTCCCGCCCCCGAAATGCTGCTTCACTCGCGGCACGCCCCCGATACGCCCCTCCATGCAAGCCCCAGGACTTACGAGCGTCCCGGGGCTTGCGTGCACCGCCGAGCCTTTGCAAAATAGGCTCGGCGCGCACAGGGGGGGTTTGGGGTAGGTTTTCAGGGGGTACGCGCGTATCGTACGAGTGTACCCCTTTGAAAATCTACCCCTAAGGTTTCAGTTCTAGTTTCCTTCTCAGTAACCTGTTTGGACCTCTTGATACCATGTGTTATCATAAAAGCTAGTTCTATTTGATGTGGTTTACAAATGGCTATGAAGTTGTTTCATGAAGAACTTGGAAAATACAACAGTTTTTCTTGCAGATGTTTCGGCTTGTTCCTCGGGGATTTCTCATGTCTATCTGGCAGCAAGCTCAGTCACAGGATGAAAAGGACTTTGAAAAAGAAGTTGAACAATACAGTAAATTGCTTAAAAATAAAGCACTGTAACCCACAGCATGATGGTCTGCTCCTGCATAAATTCATTTTGCTACAAGCTAAGATTAGGCATTTGAGATTAATCTTATGTAAGAGTTCCTTTTGGGTTTTCAAGATTATGCCATTTCTTGAATAGAAGTTACAATTATTTCTTCAGTTTCAGCTTTCAGTGAAGGTTGTTCTTGTGTTGACCAGTAGCTCTGCAGAAAGGGAAGAAAAACTTCTGTTAGTTTCTAATGGATAAACAATAGAATAAACAATAAAAATACTTTGTAATATAAGATCTCATTTTATCATATGCCATTTATGTTCACTTTGGGCCAGATTTTAAAAGCCCTGCGCACGTAAATCAGGCTGTATTTATGCACGCAGGGGGGTTACGCGCACCGAGCCTATTTTGCATAGGCCCGGTGACGCGCGCAAACCCCGGGACACACGTAGGTTCCGGGGCTTTGAAAAAGGGGCAGGGCATGGGTGGGGTGCCGGTGGATCGCCCGCCGACAGCAGGCCAGCGTGTGCAAGTTACGCCTGCCAGAAGCAGGCGTAAATAAGAACATAAAGGTAGGGGGGTGGATTTAGGTAGGGCTGGGGGGCGGGTTAGATAGGGGAAGGGAGTGGAAGGAAAGTTCCCTCCGAGGCCGCTCCAGGTCGTTCTCTCTTAGGCCGCACCAGATTTCGGAACGACCTCGGAGGGAACGGGAAAAGCCATCGGGGCTCGGCACGCACAAGTGTGCACCCCCTTGTGTGTGTGCTGCCCCTGGATTTTATAACATGCGCACAGCTGCACATATGGGTGACATCACAGGATAAAGAGATACATTTATATTATAACATTTTACATTATAACGAGGTAATTTGAAAAATGTATCGCGAATTGCGTTATGGCTGTTTCGGGTATATCGCACAGCTTAACATCAGGAAAAAAGTGTAGTTATTTTCCCCTCAATATTGCCCCTCATTTTCATAAATCCCACCCAAACTCCTCCCTAATCCCACCTCTTTCCAAAATTTGCATTCACGTCATGTGCTAGTGTTGTTATCGCATGCATTAATGCCATAATGCATTTTGATGAATGACCCTTGCTAGGGTGCAGCCAGCACCAGGTCATCAAGGTCCAGCTACCACACCAATTAGTAGAGGTGGAATCAGTGTGTTATGCCTGTCGGTCGCAGACGGCTGCGACCTCTCATGCTTACCTTTTTTTTCCCCGCTCCATCAAGTCTGGGAAGAATGGCGGTCTCTGCCAGTCCCCACCGACCTCTCCGGCATTCCCGGGACAGCGTGGGCACTGCCGACCACCATCGTGGACCCAGAGTTACCTAGACGTGCACGCGCAAGGGCATCATTTGAACACGTCAGGGCGGGAACTTTGGGGGCGTCCCTGCCCGATGACGTCAACCCACTAGTGTATTTAATCTGACAGCCCTTGCCTTCCTCGAGTTAGCAAGCAGTTCCGTCTTGCTGAATTCTCCACATTCAAGGACTTCCTGTTCCTGACTCAGTCTTGGCATCCAGACACTCTGAGTACCCACTCCTCGGGGGCTCCCCTGCATTCTTGGCTATCTGCTCCTTGGAGGGCCTACCTGCCTGACTGCTACTGGACCTGCTTCTCAGTTCTTTTTCTCCAGGAACCATCTACTGTGAGTACCTCTACTGACTTCTACTATACTGACTGCATTGAGGATTCCACATGGCGTACCTCGACCCTCGGGCCACTACCGCCTTACTTCAGTGAAAGTCATTCAACTTCCTGCTCTACAGAATACCTACACACCATCTACAGGAGCCACTGCGGGGTTCCGGCATCGCTACCAGTTCTTCAACATCTATTGTACAGACATACTCAGCATACCCCGCTCCGTCGGCCACTACCGGATCTGTATTCCTGAGGTGCCTACACTTGTCAGAGGGGATCCCCAGCGTACCCCGCTCCACGGGCCAGTACCGGATCATCTTCTCAGCTGTGTCTCACTCTGGGTAATTCCCATTGCTCAGGACTGTACTACTTCATCTCCAATTCTGTGGTCTTTACTTTTCCGCCCTACTTAATAAAAGTCTCCATTTCTAGCTGTGTCCCATGCCACTGAGACTGTGCCTGCTGACGGTGAGGCTCACAGGGCTCCTCCCTGTGGGCGGAGACATATCTCATCTCAGCCCAGGGTCATCCTTCCTTAAACATAACACAGTGTTAAAAAGAGCAAAGTGCTCAAAAATTCATTTCAGTAACCCATCCCACTACAGAGGCCAGGTTGCTGGATAATGTGGCCAAAATGATTTTCCACTCTGCTATGATTAATTCAAGAATAATAGTGTACCAGTTGCATATGGTCCAATATATGCATTCCTCTTTACAGAAGCCTTCCCAGTAGATAAGATGGATTGGTTCCTAATGGTGATTCAAGAAGCTAAGGAATATGGCAACAATTTTTGTCAACAGCATAATAACATCAAGCATTAACCAGGGTGCAGGGACTCTGCAGCACCCCAGCAACATGACAATAACAATGACAACACAGAGGAGCTAAAACTCCCCACTTCGGCCCTCCTCCCCCCCACCTCTATCCCATAACAATTTGCCCTCAGGGAGGGAGATAAAAATAAAACAAAACAATAAGTACAGACAATAATAAACTTCGCTCTTTTAGACTTAGGTGCTTAAGTCGTTTAAGACTAAACATCTTGCACGTGGAGGTAGATATTGCAAATATAAATCCCAGATTTTTAAAAAGACACCGTTAGCTATGAAACTCCAGTTGCTCAGCATAGTTTTCCATTTGACAATTCTGAAAGAGTACAAGTTTTAGCTGTTCAATAGTGGGCATTTTTTGGCTAATAGTACCTTCCGGCACCACAATTTAATATAACCATTAGGGAAGACGGATGTCCCTAAATCAGAGCTTTCCAAACTGTGTGTCGGGACACGTTAGTGTGTCGCCTGCAGTGTGCAGGTGTGTCGCGCAAGCCCGGTCAACTCTGATGCGAGTTTGGGCTTTTTTTTTTCTAGACATTCACTTTTTTTTTTCAGTTTATGGGTTGCTTATTATTGGGTGATTTTTGCATTGGCTGCTGCTGCCGATGAGGCCTGGCCATGAGGAGTACTGACTGCAAGCAGCAGTGTCTGGTGATCATGGAAGGGAGTGAAGCACTTAACTGGCAACAATCAAAAAGACGAGGTACATGAGTGTGGGGGACAGATATGTGCTGGGGGGAGAGAGATGAGTGAGTGGGGGGCAAATGTGCTGGGGGGACAGACATGTGCTTGAGGGGGAGAGATATGAGTGTGTGGGGGCCAGACATGTGCTGGGGGGAGGAGAGAGATGAGTGTGTGGGGGTCAGACATGTGCTGGGGGGAGAGAGATGAGTGAGTGGGGGGCAAACGTGCTGGGGGGACAGACATGTGCTTGAGGGGGAGAGAGATATGAGTGTGTGGGGGCCAGACATGTGCTGGGGGGAGGAGAGAGATGAGTGTGTGGGGGACAGACAATTTGTTTTATTATTGTTTCTCATAAATTAAAACAATAACATGAATCTTGGAATATTATATATTTTTAATATAAATTTAAGGTTTTCATGAGATAGGTTGTGTCGTGAAACATTTTATTTATGTATATATTTAAGGAAACATACATAAATTGTCGAAATATGTTTTGTTCGTTTAACCTTTAACCTCTGGTTTACTAGTAGACTGAATTACCGTGTCGTGAAATTATGTTTGTCTAAAAAGTGTGTCACCAACATGAAAAGTTTGGAAAGCTCTGCCCTAAATCATCAAAAAGAAACAATTTGACATCCCAAGCCTGCACATTCTTAACCACGTAATTCAATAAACTTATTCTGACTTTCCCATGAGAGATAGTGACTCCGTCCTTGCATCATTTTGCATTCTGTTTCTGTTTGACTTTGGCCAAATGGTTATGAGTGGTACTGCCCTAATGAGTTACTAACTTGAGTTCCAAGAAATCTGCCATGGACTGCGCCATATATCCATTGCTGTTAGATGGATATAGAGATTGAGATTCAAAACCAGCAGAAGCAAAAAGATGGAAAGCAATATTGAAAAATTGGATGTTACCTTACATCTTGTTTCAAGAGATTTCTTATGGCCTTCCTCCAGTCTGTACATTTGAATAACGTTATCCCAGAGTTCTTTTGGCAGCATCTTGTTTCTCATATTTTGACCTTTGTTTCAAATTCACTTCATACAACAGAAACAGCTTGATTCTTCGTCCAGTATTTGAATTGGCTCAATTACTGTGATTGGACAACTTCTTATGGGCCTTGTTAAGGCAATTTTTCAAATCAGAGCTAATTTGACTTATACAATGAAGATTTTTTATTTTGTTTTTATTCTTACAGTAATTCCTTTTGAAATATTTCTAAAATTGTTCTTTCATGATGAAAGAAAGATGTATGTTGTATGGATCATTGAAACAAACTCATATTTTCATGTGTTTTGATATGTATAATTTAGACAGCATAATGTTAAAAATGTACAAGGTTGTGAAGACTTTTATAAGGCACTGTACATAGTGAAAATTAATATGAGGCAAGAGGGCATTCACAACAAAGAGGGTGTTAGAGAGGCTTAGCATAAATGATTCTTTGCAAAGGAAATGGCTTTTCATCATAGGTATCTACTGCCAAACCTGCTATAGGAGGAAGTCAGTAGGCCGGATTTAAAAAGCTCTACGTGCATAAATCGGCTTACACGCGCTAGGCCTATTTTATAAAGGCCCCGGCGATTCGCTTAAAGCCCCGGGACACGTCTAAGTCCCAGGGCTTTACTAAAGGGGCAGTCCAGGGGTGGGGGCGGGGCCTGAGGCCTCCAGCACAGCGGCCATTTGCCGCTGTGTTGGAGGATCACATGCCGGCAGGATGCCGGCGCGCGCAACCTGCGCCTGCCTCCAGGCAGGTGCAAAAGGTGAGACAATTTGGGGGGGGGGGTTAGGTTAGGGTTGGGGGGAAAGGTTAGGGGAAGGGGTATGCCCGGTTTTATAACATGCGCACATGTGTGCGTGCCGGGTAGCGCACACACATGTACGCCAGTGCGTATGTATGAAAATCTACCCCAATGTGTTTATGGAAAAGGATTCTTTCCATCAGAGCACTTTGATGTAATTATGCATGCGCATGCTAATGTCATGCTATAAATATGTGATGACAGCTATTATTATATTATCAAATTTGATTTAAATATTTTTAAAGCCTTTTGAATGCCCATAAATATAAATTGCAAAATACCTGCTCATCCATATCATAGTGGTTAATATCACTGAATTTGTTCTTTGGTTGTGGAATTGGAGGGAAAAGCTTCTGTATCACTTTGCACCTGAGGAAACAAATGTTTGTGAAAAAGATGTCTTAAATATAAATATCCCCATCCATGCAACAGCTAACGATAACAAGACTGGAAAGGTGCACTCTACAGAATATGCACAATTTCCAAAGGTATTCTTTTACATTGAGCATATACTTCCAAAATGGGTTTCTCTTGTGTGTGTGTGTGTGTCTGTGTGTCTGTGAGGCATGGGGAGACTGTGTTTGTGTATTTGAGCAAGCGTGAGCTGCTTGCATGCGTGTGTATGTGCATGAGGCAATTGCAAGAATTGTGGGTGATACCTCCTCAAGAGAGAAGATCTACGTGAGACGGAGGCTGCTGATTTGTATGAAGGTGACGCTTTGTGTGTGTTTGAGGCAGAGTTGAATTTTTTTGCATGTACTTTTATTAGTGGCAGAGATGCTGCCAATATTTGTACAGGTGTGTTTGTGTGTAAGAATGGAGTCATCAGTGTATATTTGAGAAATGGAGTATGGGTATGTATGCAATGTATATGTCCTTGTGAATTTCTGTCCATGTCTTTTTTTTTTTTTTTCAAATTGAGTGTAGCTTTCCATTTGTTAGTCAATTTATACGAATAGGAAAAATATGCTCTTATCTAGATTCCCAAGCAGGACAGATGCCATCTTGCTGCATCTGATATAATTGACATATGTGCCTATTTTTCTGCTTTTGTAGAACTTATGCATGTAACTGTGCAAGCAGGAAGGGCAGTGCTCAAAAGACCTTTACCGGGGTAAGTACCAGTTGACTTGGTTAAAAGAGCTGTCTGAAAATTCCCAATCCTGAAGCTGGCTAAAGTACACACAGAGTTCCACACTGTTTTAGCCAATTAGGAGGATTCCTGGGCACATATTTAGGTCAAGGGAGGAAAATAATGTGCATGGATTGCATTTCAAATCTACATCTGATATCAATTCAAAATTACCCACAGAAAATGAGGGACCCATTATCCTTGTGTAATCTTTTTGAAAATCAGTGCAAGGATAAAAAGTACCTCGGGACTTTGCACTAGTACAGGCAATTTGAGAATTGCCCTTCCCCCATGTGCATAACTTTGGAAGTTTATGTACCTAAGGGGGTCATTCACTAAAGCTTTATCGCATGCGTTAGGACCCTAATGCACACGATAACGCCATATCGCATGCGAAAAGGGCCTTTTCGCATGCAATCTAATATGCAAATTAGGGGGAGGGGAGGAGTCGGGGAGGGAGGAGTCAATGGTGTCTTCGCTGCCAGCGATAACATTACCAACATTATCGTCGGCAGTAGCGCACCAAATAGCGCCACCTTTCACAGTGGCGCTATTTGGTGCGAAAGCCTGCAGCGAAGATACCGCGGTGGTACGAAGGCTGCAGGCTTTCGCAGGCCCTCCCCCCCCCCTTCACATGTTTTCACAGGCTTTCGCAGGCCCTCCCCCCCCTTCACATGTTTTCGCTGGATTCATCATTCTGCGATGAATGATGAATCCTGGCCTAAGTTGGAAAAGGACATGGACAGAAATTGGCATCAACATGAAGCATACTCCACTACTTCCTGACAAGAATGGAAAGAAATCTGGCTACTAGAGTATGTTGAGTGTTCCTTGAATGCTAGCTGATGTCCAACTGATAAACAGATGACAGAAAATGATACTTTCAATGGAGTTGTGTCAGCACATATATATTACAGCATATACCATAGTTAAATTAGAAGCTGCAGAAGACAAAATAATTACTTATGTTAATAGAAATTAAAGTTGCTCAGTATTTCACAAATAAGGTCTAGAAGTTTGTCAGACTAGAGTTCAGTTAGGGATATGGCTGCTGCAGAAGGTTCTGGTAAATAGTGATCTAACACTTGCAATACAGTAAAGTGCGGCCGCGGTTACCCTGCTCCTAACCCGCTTTCTACCCACTTTTCGGCCGTGTTAGTCCAACCCGTGATACACTATCCCCTTTAACCCAACTCTTACCGTGTCCTTAAATCATCGGGTAACCCCTTCGGCCCGCGGCATGTATATTACATGTAAACGATCGAATTAGCTATTCCCTCCCATACAGTAATGCGCGCCCCGACTATCGCTTTTTTACCCTGCCGTTTTGCCGCGCGCTTAACCTGCTAACTTACCGCCTATGCTTACCCCTGCGTTAGAGGCAGGGGTAAGGGTAGGCGGCAAACTTTCCCCCAGCCCCGCTCACCTGCCCTGGCCGCGTCATGGGTGCTGGTCTCCGGGGCATCCCCATTCCTCTCCCCTCCTCCCGAAGCAACGAAAGTGGAAAAAAGCGAAAAAGCGAAAAAAAAAGTTGCAAGAGAGAGAGGGGAGAGAGGACGAGCAATCCTATGCTCGGGATTGCCAGTCCTCTCTCCCCTCCTCCCGAAGCAAGGCGTGAAAAGCAGCCTTGCTTCGGGAGGAGGGGAGAGAGGACTGGCAGTGTAAAGCAACGAAGCGACTTACTTTTTTTGCAGCCCCCCTCCGGAGACAGACATCGGCGAAGACGGACCGCGGCTCCCCTGCCTCCAGCTGCCCGCGAAGATGGACGCATCGCACGGGCGAAAGCGGCCCCTGTGCGTGCAATTGGGCCGCTCAAGACGTGATGTCACATGCCGTGACGCCAAACGTCATGACATCACGCCTTGAGTGGCCCAATTGCACGCACAACCGATTCCAGTTCTGATTCACATCTCTAGGATAGAGATTGCAGGATTGCTTGCCCTATCTTCGCATCAGTGGCGGCCTGTTGATCAAGGCAGTAGTGAGATGTGAAGGTATGAAGCGATGACCATGTAGCTGCCTTGCAAATGTCTATGGGTTGCACATTCTTTAGGTGTGCCAATGAGGCTGCTACTGCTCTGACTTGGTGAGCTTTAGGCTCTGAATGTAGTTGTAGTTTCTGTTTGTCGTAACAGAATTTGATGCACTGCGCTATCCAGCTGGAGATGGTGAGTTTAGCCACCGGTAATCCAGGTGCCTTTGGATCAAATGAGACAAAGAGTTGAGAAACATGGGAGTCCGAGTTTGTCCTTTCTTTGTAGTATGCTAAGGCTCTTTTACAATCTGGTGTATGCAGTAGTTTTTCCCTATCATTTGCATGAGGTTTAGGGAAAAAGGTGGGTAATTCCATGGTCTGATTGAGATGGAATTGAGAAACCACTTTTGGTAGGAAGGATGGGTGAGTTCAGAGAACTACATTTTGGTGATGAAATTGCAAATATGGAGAGTAATGGATAGTGGAAGCTTTCGCTACAGGCATTGACACTACCAGTACAAAGTTCTCCCCTTTGGACTATTGGAAAAGTGGAAAGATGAGGTAATATGGGTTTTGTGACAAATTGGAGTTGGTAACCATGTCGTACTATCTCCAAAACCCATTGATTGGATGTTATCCTCTCCCAGGCTGCCAGACAAGAATGAATCCTGCCGAGTGGTACTTGATGCTGTGATGGTGGCTGGGTAACTAAAAAGATGGAGTCGATTTTACTGCAGTAGCTGGCTGTTGTGCCTGCTGTCTCTGGTTACGAGCTTTACCTCTACGTTGATTGGAAGTATTCTGTTGTGGAGCAGGATGCTGGGAAGAAGGGTATATCTGTGTACGAAAGGACTGGTAAGACCTGTAAGGTCTCCTTGCATATGATTGCCAACGAATAGACCCCATATAACGACGTGTGGTCGAATAGTGAGGCTGTGATTTTAATGACTCTACTGCTATAGCTTCCTCCTTCAATTTACCTACTGTGTCCTGGAATCGTTCCCCGAACAGATTATCTCCTGTACATGGGAGGTTTGTTAGTTTCTCGTGTAAATCTTCACATATCGAACTTGAGCGTAACCATGCTAGTCTTCGGGCTGCAATAGCTGTTGCAGACGCCCTGGAAGATGTTTCATATGCTTCATATATTGACCTCAAAAGGTGTCGCGAACACTCCTCCATGTCATGAAGAGGTGGCGGTGTCTGATCCACAGTCAAAGACAACAGCTTGTATGCACTCGTACAGGTATTGTACCATGTAGAATTGATGGTGCATAATTCTGGCACTCAACATTGAGTTATGGTATATTTTCCTGCCAAACTCATCCAAATATTTATCATCTTTCCCTGGTGGGAATGAGGAATGAGATTTTGTTTTCTTAAATCTTTGCATCGCCGATTCTACCACAATTGAAGCATGAGGTAATTGCGGTATAGAGTACGTTGATGTTTTCCTCATACGGAATTTTATGTCCGTCTTCCTTGAAACCGCTGAGATTGCGTAAGGTGTTTCTCAGGATTTCTGTAAGACGGAGTGCAGGATTTCTTGTGGTGGAAGAGATGTTGGTTCTCCTGGAGTATCAAAAATCTTTAGGAGACCAAGGGTTTCTGATCTAGGGTCTACCTCTTTTTGGAACTCTAGATGCAGTATTGTACCCAATTTTTCCAGAAATTTTGGGTATGTAAGGTCTTCAGGAGGGGAATACGGCGCCTGAGGTTGTTCCTGCGGATCCGACGGGAATCCCGTAGATGATGGAGATATTTGTGGTGAAGGAGAATCAAAAGATATATCCTGTTTATAATCTGGTGAAGTTGGTCGGTTGCCTATGGGAGATGTAGGAGGCTCCACCGACGGTTCTCTGGCAGTCTGTGTCTTATGTTCCGGAGAACTGACCGAGGCAAGGTTAGTCATTTTGAAGGATGACTGAAGCGTTTCATAGAATCCTGCCAAAGACTGTGATAACTGATAAAATGCCTCTTTTGTACGAGGGGGCATTATTGTACGCTCATCTGGTTCTTGCGACTCATATGCTTTTGGTTGCATTGGAGTGGTTTGAGGTAAATTACTAGATGGTTTATAGTCTTTCTGTTTCTTTCCACATATCATGTGCATTGAATCCTCCGAAGCTGTGGAAGCGATAGAGGAATCAACTTGTATTACCTCTCTGTGGGAGAAGGTGTTTGAAGTTGGTACATGAGATGATTTAGAAGTCGAAGGGCTTACTTCCCATGTTGCACTCCTTTTCTCAGACTTTTTGTGGTGGGAGTGTCGTGAGTGTTTATGATAATGGTGTAACGACGAGTCTGTATGACTTGTACATGAAGACTGTGATCGTTTTCTATGTTTTATTATATACTCTGTCGAATCAGGCTTCGAAGAGTGGGAAGTACCTGACCACGGTGGGGTTATCGATGGAGAGGTGTAAGAAGATCTCCTGGAGTGTTCACGTCGTTGTTTTAACCCATATTCTGGTGATTTGTGCGCCGATTTAGAGTGGTGCGCATATCTAGACTTGTGCGCATATCTTTTTTGTTCCGTGCGCTCAAGAGTTATCGGCGCTGATGTCTCCGGTGCCATGCGTATAGATATGTCCGGCACCGTGCACGCAGATGTCAACACTGTGCGCGCAGGTGTTTCTTCTACCGCACACACAGGCGTCTTCGGCGCCGTGTGCGCAGAAATCTTCAGTGCCTTGCGCGCAGAAATCTTTGGCGCCGTGTGCGCAAGGTCCTTCGGCATCTTGCGCACAGAGGTTTTCGGCGCCATACGCGCAGGGTCCTTCGGCGCCATGCGCCCAATTGTCTTCGGCGTCATGCGCACAGTAGCCTTGTGCGCCGATACATCTTTCAGCGCGGAAGTGTTGTGCGCCTTCGTTTTGTTATGCGCCTAAGGCATCTTAGGCGCAGAAATTTTAGGCGCTTGGGTTTTGGACTCCAGAATCTCGTGTGCCGGCGATTCTGGCTCTATGGAATTTTTAAAATCCAATGGCCTTTGCTGTTTCGCCAAATCCTTACCCTCAAGATTGGAGGACTGAGGATCCCACGATGATGCCCTTTTTTTTTGAGGGAGCCGGTAATATAACTGGGCCAGGTGACGAATGAGTTTCCGATGGCTCCGATGAGGCAAAAAGTTCCTGAAGCCTGTAGGCCCATTGTTTCAGGGCTCTCGGAGACATCCTTGAACAATATTCACAAACCTCACGATTGTGATCTGGCCCCAGGCATCGGTAACATCGGTCATGGCCATTCGTGACTGACATTACCTTACCGCAACTACAGGGTTTTACCCACAATTTTGACATAATGTTTTTTTGGGTTTTTTTTACAAATGCTAAGGAAAAGAACAGCTCCGTGTGCGATCCCGCGCGTGGAAAGAACAGACTGAGGAGATTCCGTTACTTTCCTGCGCGGGAACACACGTGCAGCCGCAGAGAGCAAAGTTATAATCTCTGCTTTGACAAGCTCCGCCTCCCGGACCTGATTGACAGATCCCATGACAGCATGGCTAATTCAGCCCTGCTATCGACGGGAAAAAGAAGCTTACCAAAGTGACAAAAACTATTAATAAAAACATTTTCAAGTACATTTAAAGAAAAAACCCTGTGAGGGATTCAGTTACGCCACTAGATGACCAAGAAGTAAATGGGTTGCTCCAGGGAAAACAAGTAAATGTGTTGCCTTGTTCTTTACTGAGCAGGATGTTGGGAACACACCCACCATGGAAACATTCTTTGATGGTGATGATTCTGAGCAATTAAACAAATTTTTGTGATAATGGAAGATGTAATAGATCAAACTAAAAAACTAAAGACCAGACTAAATAACCAGGACCCAGAGTTCCGCAAGAACTCAAACATGAAACTGCCAACCTGTTATTAATAATCTGTAACTTGTTGTTTAAAATGGCAATAATTCCTGAAAACTAGAGGGTGGCCAATAGAGATGTGTATCGTGTGATCGATCGTCTTAACGATCGATTTCGGCTGGGGGGGGAGGGAATCGGATCGTCGCGGTTTTGTTTTTTAAAATATCGTGTAAATCGTAAATCGAGGGAGGGCGGGAAAACCGGCACACTAAAACATCCCTAAAACCCACCCCGACCCTTTAAAATAAATCCCCCACCCTCCCGAACCCCCCCAAAATGTCTTAAATTACCTGGGGTCCAGTGGGGGGGTCCAGTCGGGCCACGAGTGCGTTGATAGAAAATGGCGCCGGCGCTACCTTTGCCCTGTCATATGACAGGGCAAAGGTAGCGCCGGCGCCATTTTGGTTCCTGTCCCCGACGTCACGAGCGTAGAAGATCGCTCCCGGACCCCCGCTGGACCCCCAGGGACTTTTGGCCAGCTTGGGGGGCCTCTTGACCCCCACAAGACTTGCCAAAAGTCCAGCGGAGGTCCGGGAACGACCTCCTGTGCTCGAATCGTGTTGCCGTAATGAAAAATGGCGCCGGCCGTATGGCAATATTGCCGTACGGCCGGCGCCATTTTTCATTACGGCAACACGGAAATGTATACATTACTCCCTCCACAATCTAATTCAACACATATCCCAATTTTTCACTCATACCTACATACTCCATTCACACCTCTACCCCATTCATGCACACCCCATAAAACATGTGTCAATATTGCCTGTGACACAAAATCTTTCAAACTTGATGTCGTACTTTTTCTGATGACTCCTTCTCCAAAAACAAAATTGTAGTGAATGTCAATTAATTCTTAAACATTATCCTCCACCGGAAGAAAGTGTGATGAGTCACTTAGTCTGGCAAACATATGCGAAAGTTCGCACATTTCCTTATATTTTGCTTTCTCAGGTTCACATCAATGTCCCAAATCATGTAATTCAAATCATCAATCCAAAAACCTCCTGGTCGCAATTGATGGTCACATGCTCCAATGCTCCAGAGAAATGTGTTTCACAACACACCCAACACCATGGTGTTTCAGTGGCCATCCTGCCGCCTGCATTAGGGGATTATTTAAACTCAATCCTGAACCCGGACCTCAGCTTTTGGGATAACACCGGTTCGCTGGTACTGATGGACCTTTAAATGTGTCTTCCAACTAGCAAGCGTGGCAATGTAACCATAATATATAGCAAATCAGCACACACATGAAAACAAGCTTCCTCGCAGGCACCATGAAACACCAACTACCTTTTGCAACTCCTAAATTTAAAACCCGTTTAAACCCCACACCTCCCCCTCCCCCTAAGTCACATTAACCATACACAACCACACTCTATAATCATTCATAAAATTTTTTAAAACGCATTCACTAGAACAGGACAGACCTGAGCTTCACTGGAAATCAATGCTCAAACATTAAATCTGAATGAGGCTTCTTTCATGCGAACACAACCACTCACCCCAGAAACATTGTAAACCCCAAACCCTCTCACACACACAACTGCCCAACTTACCCACAATCATCATGGAGACCCACTTCCTGACGCACCTGTGAGCTTTACCGTGAAAATTCTGGGTTTAAAATCCTGCAAACCACACCTCTTTCCCCACCCCACGTCATGACATCATCAATGTCATGACATGTCTACAGTGTCAAGTGTTGTCTACAAAGAGCATTTGATAAAAGCATAAATTTATGAAGGAATATGTTCAGTAAAGGAAGAAAAATTGACATATTTAGTGAGAGAAGAAGAAAAATTTATAAATGACTCTAAGGAGATTTATTTCAAAGTTCAGCTGCGCACTCTGTTGCAGATCTTAATATCATCTGCAAAAAGGCAACCTTTCCTTCTATCCAGTCCACAATGTCGCTCACAAAGATATTGAACAGGACTGGTCCCAACACCGATCCTTGCGGCACTCCGCTTAGCACCGCTCTCTCTCTTCAGAGTAAGTTCCATTTACCATCACACATTGTCTTCTGTCCGTCAACCAGTTTGCAATCCAGGCCACCACCTTGGCACTCACTCCTAAGCTTCACATTTTATTCACAAGCCTCCTGTGAGGAACCGTATCAAAACCTTTGCTGAAATCCAAGTAGATGACATTGAGCGCTCTTCCTCGATCCAATTCCCTAGACACCCAATCAAAAAAGTCAATCAGATTTCTCTGACAGGACCTTCCCCTGGTGAATCCATGCTTCCTCTGATCCAGCAATTCTTCTGACTGTAGATAGTTCACTATTCTTTCTTTCAGCAGCAACTCCATTACTTTTCCCACCACCGAGGTGAGGCTAACCGGCCTGTAGTTTCCAGCCTCCCCTCTACTCGCACTCTTGTGAAGCGGGACCACCACCGCTCTTCTCCAATCACTCGGCACCACTCCCGTTTCTAGGGATCTATTGAACAGGTCATGCAGCGGACCAGCTAGCACATCTCTGAGCTCCCTCAGTATCCTGGGATGAACCTAATCAGGCCCCATGGCTTTGTCCACTTTCAGCTTTCCTAGCTCTTCCCATACATTCTCTTCTGTAAATGGAGTTACATCTACTCCATTCCCCTCCAGTTTCTTGTTAACTAGTGATGGTCCTTATCCAGGTCCTCTTTAGTGAACACTGAATTGAAGTATTCATTTAATATTTCTGCCATTTCTTTGTCTCTCTCCACACATTGATCTTTTTCACCTTTCAATTTCACTATATCACTTTGGACTTTTCTCCTTTCTCTGATGTATCTGAAAAATGTTTTGTCACCTCGCTTTACCTCTTTGGCAATACTTTCTTCCGCTTGACTTTTTGCTGTCTTGATTACTTTCTTCGTCTCCCTCAGTTCCACCAGATATTCTTCCTTGTGCTCCTCCCTTTGGGATCCTTTATATTTCTTGAACGCTGTTCTTTTAGCTTTTATTTTGTCAGCCACCTCCTTTGAGAACCAGATAGGTTTAATTTTTCTCTTGATTTTCTTTACTTTTCTACCAAATAGATTAGTTGCCTTGGTAATTGCTCCTTTTAGTTTGGTCCACTGTTGTTCCACATCTCTCTTGTTCTCCCAGCCTTCTAGTTCTTCCTCCAGGTACTTCCACATTTCAACAAAGTCCATGTTTTTTAACTGCAAAACTTGGGTCTTTGTGCTACTTCTCCGTATCCTATTTGTGATATGAAACCATACCGTTTGATGATCACTGGTGCTGAGGTGGGCACCCACCTGGACATTAGAGACATTATCTCCATTAGTGAGCACTAAATCAAGTATAGCTCCCTCCCTCATGGGTTCCATTACCATTTGTTTGTACAGAGCCCCTTGCAGGGCATCCACTATCTCTCTACTACTGTTAGATTCTGCAGAATAATTCTGGGTAGATGGATGCCACACTCGCCAAATGTCCACCAGCTGCCATTTCTCTACCAATTGTTTCAACCACAACCTGTGGGATCTGGACACCTCACTCCGTCCAGAGAAACTATCAAGATTTGGGGATCAGGTCAGATTAAAATCTCCTCCAATAATTAAATTGCCTTTCACATGCAGCAAAAGCTGATGATCAAGATGGTCAAAAAAGTCACCTTGATTGACATTAAGTGCATATTTATTTATTTATTTATTCATTAATTTTTGTGTACCGAAATTTGATCTGACATATCACATCTGTTTACAGAGAACAGATGAACTAGGAACATCAGTGTCTTCCTATTATTTTTACAGTAAAACTTACATACTTATATACATTCAATAAGGTATAACGCTCATGGTTCAAGGAGACTTGTAAGAAAATATATCTACCATCATCCCACAGTACATTTCCCATTTGAACCATAACATACTTAGAAATAAGGATTCCCCCACCCCTGTATTTATTCCTTTTTGTGCTAGATGCTAAGAACATATATGAAAAAGAAGACGCTCCCAATAATCTTTCTTCCCTCTTGCGTATATGAGATTCTTGTAGGAAAACCACTGAGGCCTTTAAAGAAGACATTTCCCTAAAAAACTGCTGTCATAAATGAGGAATTTAGACCTTTAGTGTTGATAGAAACAAACCTAAGCTTCGCCATCAGTTACCCCCTTAAAGAGAAAGGAAATAATATATAAAAAGCCCAAACCTTCAACATCCCCCATGACACTTCTGTGAAATCATTTCAACAGCGAATCCCCTGATACGCGTCCCTAGACCAAAATGACTCGCCCCTTAATCCACCCCAATCCCCCTTCCCATCTTATCCCCTCTCCCTCCCTTACCCACACTTCCGGCCGCCTGCCACTCTACAACAGACCTCTCCCAAAAATGGGAATGAACATTCCGGTACCCCCTCCTCTCTAACCATCCCTGTCTATATGAGTAACAAACCAGAAAGAACTATGGTAAGTTCAATAATAGCAACACATAATATATCAATGCAGTATAACACATCAACCAGAAGTAAGGCATTATAAATGTGTGATACAACCCACAAGTCAAACATCCAGAAAGGGGTAGCCAACAGATGCCCGTTTAAGAAAGAAATAAGCCCATCTTGAGCCAAGCTACATAATCAGTCAATCAAGTCGGTGTAGAATGCTGAGACTGGTTGTCTTCTGAATTTTGCCGTAACCTGTGGCCTCCCTTCCCGACTCTTTGCCATTTGGGCTTCTCTGGACCTCCTTGAAGTTGTTTTTGCTGTGACAGAGATGTAACTGCTATTCCTGCCGCCTGCAGAATGACCTCCGAGACAGTTTGGACCTCAGAGGTAACTTTGCTGATTGTAAATGCCAGCCCCCACGGAAAGAGCCAATAATAAAATGGTCATTGATTGTAATTCTCTGGGTTTCCTCAGCATCGTGGGCGACAGATCATTGTAAATCGCTATGGTGGTGCCATCCCAGTTTAGAAATCTCATTTTTCGTGCCAACTGGAAGATTTTCTCCTTCAAGAGGTAATTATGAAAGCATACGATGATGTCTTTTGGAGCATTGCAGGGAGCCCCACCCCAGTGCTCTATGTGCTCTGCTTAAGATTATTTCAGGCAGCTCTCTGTTACCTCCATACTCATTATTTGCTCTCAAAATGGCCTGGCAAATTTTTTGAACCACTTCGGAAACAGTATTGTATTGTATTCCTCCACTTCGGGAACACCTGTAAATCACAGATTAGAGTGCCTAGATCTGTTCTCCAGATCCTCTAACTTATTGACATATTCCTCATTGCTTTGTTGCAGCTCTAAGACAGACCATTTCATCTGCATCATTTGCGAGGTCTGTTCCCCCATGCCCACCTCCACATCTTCCACCTGTCTATTAAAATCCATGACCTTGGACCTCAGTTCACTCATGGTCTCATGAAGTTCATCCTTAATAGATTTGATGTCCATTTGAATGTCTTGGAACCATTTGCAAAAGTCAGTCTTAATCAACATCTCTCACTTTACCGCCTCTGGAATCACATCTGCGGCAGTTAATAGGCCATTGTTCATTCTCCTCCACCGAGTCTGATGCCTGGCTGAGAGCCTGAAACCGAGACCCGCTCAAATCAAAGAAAAACTGCTGTAAATCAACAGACTTTTTACGTGTGGCCATCCTGTCAGCCTTTGCAGTCACCAAGGGCTAAAAATATTTCAGAAGCACTCACTACTAATTGCCAAAAATAGCTTTTGAAACAGATATGGTGAGGAGCTCAACATCTAAGTATCATCACTTCCCCCCTCTAAAAGCTATTCTTAAAAACAAAATTGGGGGCTGGTGCTCAGAAAGCTATGAGTAAAACTGAATTAGAATTACAATATAGTACACCTCACATACCTAAACAGCACTAAGTTAACTCTACTCCAATTGACCTCACCATTCCTTTACAGCTTCACACCTCCTCCCGTCCAACTAGACTAGCCCAGAGAGACACCCTAAAGGCCCATCCTCTCAAAACATCACTAAGTCGAAGAGCTCTTTCCACCTCTGGTCCTAAACTTTGGAACTCTCTCCCACCAGACCTTAGAATTGTACAATCAACACCTACTTTTAAAAAGAGACTCAAGACCTGGTTGTTTAACCAAGCATTTTCTTAACCCCAACAACCAAGCTCTTAACCTCATGACTATCGACATCAGCCTCGACATAGTCAGTACCAGCAATTATACCAGCATTTATACTCATTTTCTTTAAAATATATTGTATTTAAATTGTATTTAAATTATAATTCCCATGTTCATTTTAATTTATTATTATTATTTATTATTTATTTATCCAAGTTCATCCTACCTTGTTCATTGTAAGACATTATTCTATATATTGTCAAGTTATTTGTTGCAATGTAAACCGAAGTGATTAGTAACTATGTTACCAGAACGTCGGTATATAAAACTGTCAAATAAATAAATAAATAACTAAATAAGTGACAGTACAACACCTGAGCCAGATTGGAAGCTGCCTGCATCTTTGGAGTGCCCAGAGTGACGTCCGTGAAAGGCGTCAATTCCATCTATAAATCTCCCTAGCTTGCAGCGCATGGCACCAAAGCCACGCACCACTGTATAAAAATCTGTGGCGATTTTGCTGTCTTCGAACTGAGTAAGTTTCCTGCTTCTCACTTATTTTTCCTGTTTGGTAGTTTCATGGAAAAGAAAAGGAAAAGATAGTTAAAGCCTCTCCCATTTGGCCCCACAGTTCCCCCTTCTAATTCTCAGCCTGCCATTACTACTTTTATGATTCCCAAGGACAATCAACAACTGGGGGCATCTCACCCTAGCTCTGTAACTGTAAGCGAGTCTCTCTCCCTAAGTCCTGATGCTTGGTCTCCTTCTGGGCTTTCAGGTAGGCCCCAGGTACTGGAAAAGACTATTGTCCAAAGAGGTTTGTGACTCTGCTCCAGAGGATGGGAGAATCCTGGGTCCTAGTCAGATTAAATACAGTGATACCAATGTTATTACTACCTCTACTCCTGTTGTCTAATGACTAGTAATTAGGGATGTGAATCGTGTGCCCGATCGTCTTAACGATCGGGTTCGGCTAGAGGGAGAAAAAAATCTGATCGGTGGTGATGTGAATCAGAATCGGTTCTGATTCGCATCGTTAATTTTATTTTAGTGAGGCCCGACCCTTTAAAATTGACCCCTTACCTTCCCCCACCCTCCCGAACCCCCCCAAAACTTTTTACGAGTACCTGGTGGTCCAGTGGGGGCGCGGGGACCGATCTCCCGCTCTCGGGCCATCGGCGCCATTTTGGCTGCCACTCAAAAATGGCGCTGATGGCCCGATAAAAAAAACAACCCACCTGACCCTTTAAAAATGACCCCTTAGCTTCCCCCACCCTCACGATCCCACCAAAACATTTGGGGCTTATTGTGGCACCTTGCTGGCTAGTTTGCCCTTCATCATGAGAAACTCTTCACCTTCATTAAACTCTGTTGCTCAACTAACTTATTTCCCAATTTACAATTGTTTCTTACAACTCCCAGACTGGCTAACTTGGTTTGGCCTCTGGTTTGGCCTCTGTTGGAAACAGGATGCTGGGCTTGATGGACCCTTGGTCTGACCCAGCATGGCAATTTCTTATGTTCTTATGTTGCCCATCAGTCTTCCATGTATAACTATCTAAGAATTTACTGAAATCTAGACAGCAATCAACTGCAACTCTCAACGATCAATTCATACTCTCTCACTTCCAAGAAGTATCCAGTGACCAAATCAAGATTCTCTCCAGACTCAACCTATCCTCCAGCTTCCTTGACCCCTGCCCTGTCAAGGTAATCAAAGCATCAAAACATGGCCTCGCCAATTACATTGCCCAACTGGTAAACTGTTCCTTAACCAGCTTTGCTATGTCTGCCATGTTAAAGAAGGCAACTGTTCATCCCTTCCTCAAGAAAGCCTCCCTTGACTCCAACATTCTGGACAACAATAGGCCTATCACCAACATCTCTCTGCTGGTCAAAGTCATCAAAAAGGCAGTCCTTCACCAACTGCAGACTCTACTAGAAGAAAGGCATTCCCTGGGCTACCAATCAGGCTTTAGGAAGTCTTCCTCACTCTACTTCATACCTTTCTCAGAGCCTCTGATGCAGGAAAGCCCTCCGTCCTAATCCTACTTGGCTTCTCAGTGGCCACCATTGACCTATGATATCCCTAATAGAGACTGGTCAACACTGGCATCAGGGGACCAGTCCTTAAATGATTCCAATCATTTATAACAGGAAGAACACAAATCATTGTAGGTGACTCCACCTCATCTCCCAAACCCTTACTATGTGGTATCTCATAAGGATCAATTCTCTCCCCAATCCTGTTCAGCATCCTCCTCATGGACAAGATCAGTAAATTCAGGCTTCAATACTTTGTCTATGTTGATAACATCCAATACTTCCTTTCTCTGGGCTTCAATAGAGATGCCACAGTGCATAGAACAAACCTCTGATTCTCAGAAATCTGGAAATGGGTCTTTTCCAACAAGCTAAATGCCAATAAAATAGAAGTACTAGTTCTAGATGCAGCTTCTGCCCCATTTGATAACCTCAAACTTTAAACCCCCTTTACAATAAAATCTCAAGTCAGAGCCTCTGTGTCATCCTAGACTCCAGGCTACACCTGAACTCACAAATATCCACAATTGCCAGGAGCGCCCACTACCACCTTAGGTAACTCAAACAGATAAAACCATACCTAAATAAAGGCCAACTAGCTACTCTGACAGGCATTCATCCCTTCCTGACTGGGCTACTTTAACACTGCCTACAGCTAGCATAGAATGCTGCCACCAAGATGATATCTGGCTCTAATTACAGAGAACATATTACTCCAATTGTTCTGTCCCCAGCAGTGGGTACATGTTTGTATCTGTATATATTGTAGTTTAACTGTGTTTATAGTGCAGTCCTTCCCTTCTGAAGATTCTTGATATTGAAACACCTTTTGTAACCCATGATAAAAACTGTGAGCCTTCGCCTTCAAGAGGAGCCTTGCCCTTAAGAGAAGCTCCCTCCCCCTTTACTTTCTCTCACTATGGGAAGAGCTTGATTACCCCTCAATCTAACATGAGTCCTCCTAGGTGCCTCATAGGATCAAGGAACTGCCCTTCATGCTCCCCCTGGGTCACATGGTTCTTAGGCTCACCTTCATTGGACCTTGCCCTTCCCTCCCCCCCTGCCCCCAGCTTGTGGAGGCGTTTCCTTTAGCAGCTCGAAGAGAACCAGTTCTGGCCACATTTGCTTTTGAGCCAGCAGCATCCTGTATAACCCTGTGAAATGATTTGAGTTTTTACCTTTCCTCTTGCAATCAGCCTCATATCTCCTATGCATCCTACCTCTACCATAAACTAATTCCTGCAACCCAAGAGACCTCCTTCTCCTTTCTGCCACCCTGTCTCCAGCTACCAAAGATCTTTGCCTTAGGGCAAACGTTTGAGATGCAAAAATTGTAAGTAATGAAAAATTACCTGTACAATAAATAAATTAAAACTTAAAGAATCTTTGTTGTGAGGACTGATTGGAGAAAATGTTTAGCTGTCTGGATAGGAAAAAGCACGGATATTTTCTTGATCCAGAATTCCAATACTTCAAGATCTCCACTGGCTTCCTGTTCCCTACCAGGCCCAATTCAACGCCCTATATATAGCATTCAAATCACAAAAAAAGACCAGGACCTACCTATCTAAGAAACTACTTATTCCACTCTAAGTCCTCTTGCAGGCTAAGACACAAAACAGGAGTCCTTCTGCATTTCCCTACGACCATAGACTACAAGCTTGCCTTCTTGTTCCTCCCCAAGTTCTCTAATTTTCTTCCAATAGAGGTCAGATATGCAGCTAACATATTGACTTTCTATCAGATGTCAAAACCTGGCTTTTTAACCAAGCCTACTCTCCCAAACCCCACTAGGGCATTGACCCTAGTGCGCTGCAGAGGAGGCTAAATTACTATCTAAAATCTGCTTCCTACTGTAGCATATTTTCTATATTACAGTATATGTAACTGTTCAGTGTACTTGTACTGTATAACAAAATCACAATGAACCATATACTGTTCTTTTCTGTGTAATTGACCCATATTAAATGTAACCCTTACCATACATATATAGACCACCCGATAACCCTGTACCCAGCTCTGAGTACCTTGGTAAAAGAGTGAGTAATAAATCCTTGTAATGAACAAATCTAGAACTGTCACATCATCAAAGAAATCAATCAAATTTGGTGAGATTATTCCCTTGTGAAATCATATTGCCTATAGTTCTGTACCTTACTTCAAGGTATCTTACTATTCTAACCTTCAATAATACTTCCATTACCTTGCTCACCACTGATGTTAAACTAATAGGTCTGTAGTTTTCTGCTCCCTCCTTATTCCTACCCTTACATAAGAACATAAAATATGCCATACTGGGTCAGACCAAGGGTCCATCAAGCCCAGCATCCTGTTTCCAACAGTGGCCAAGCCAAGTCACAAGTACCTGGCAAGTACCCAATTCTTTATTGATTAAAAGCAGTTAATGGACTTCTCCTCTAGGAACTTATCTAAACCTTTAAAACCAGTTTTACACTAACTGCCTTAACCACATCCTCATTAGACACCAGGCTGTCCTCTAGCATACCTCAGCATCACTATCTCCATTTATCAGTACCAGTTCCTGTGTCACTTCAGCATAAATACTATAGTCTCCTCGGCTAGTGGCTTGAGAGACTTCTGGCAAGGATACCATCATCTCCCTATTTTAGTTGATCTGTTAGATTTAGGTCCCCCATTAAAAACATCTCATCTTTGCATGCTAACTTTTTGATGCCTTCTATCATGT
The DNA here is from genome assembly GCF_901001135.1 of Rhinatrema bivittatum. Lineage (NCBI taxonomy): Eukaryota > Metazoa > Chordata > Amphibia > Gymnophiona > Rhinatrematidae > Rhinatrema > Rhinatrema bivittatum. Next base: position 243,243,001 of record NC_042619.1, on the reverse strand, counting down.
TCATATCTACATCTTCTCCTTGTGATGACAACCAATAGATTACGCCTTAGGCTTCTTCAAGACAACCCACAACAGCTCAATTCCTTGCTTTGTATCTCAATGACTTATTTTTTACCTAACATACAAAGCTACTTCCCCCCCCCCCCCCACCCCTTTTTCTTTTTTACCTATCCTAAACATTTTTCCAAAAAGAGGATATCCTGGTATATTCATCTCCCAGGCATTATGACAAGCATATCAATGCCCTTTTCCATCATAGTGGCTTCTGTATCAATGATTTTATTAGATAGACCATGAGCCTTTGCAGACATGACTTTCCAAACTGTTTTTCTAATTCTCTTTCATTTTCTGAGATCAATCTTTAGCTGCTTATCTTGTTTTTATACTTTAAGGGGGCAATTTTGAATAGCTCACATTGCAGTGTATGTGGGCACTTGTAGCCTACTTACATTGCAGCCGTATTGCTTCCCTTGGAAAATTAGCAACCATTAAGTACATGCGCTACTGGCACCTGCATAATTTGCACCTATTTGTGAGGGCAAAATAACATGTTTATCTGAAAATCAAATGCACACGTGCTGTTTTACTCCCCTGACCCAAAGATGCTCACTGGCATGCTTTTTTTAATCCGGCTCAAAGTTCATGTGCTTTGGATAGAAGAAGGCCATTTTGAGATGGCTCAGTTTACTCTCGTAAATGGCTTAGAAAATTGTTCTCCCCATGTATCTTGGCAATAACATCCTATATTTCTCAGCACGACAGCACTCCAGCAAGCTTAGATAGAAAGTGAAGGGATTTGATACATGAAGAGGGTTATTTCATAACTGAGCCCTTGGGGCTAAAGTCTTTGTGTAGAAAGTACATGCAGATTTTATCCCATATCTTCAAAGTGGACATACACATGTCTGGTTTGAAAATTCATGTAGATACATGGCCCATAGTACGGCCTATGCACAGGTGTAAATGCATGCAAGAAGATTTATGTGCATACTTTCGAAAAGCAAAAGTATACCATAAATGCTATTGCCACCCCAACTCTGCTCCCAGAAATGCCTCCTAATGCACATAAAAGTATGGGTAGAATTGCTTCTGTCCATACTTTTACGTGCATACCCTAAAGGCAATTTTCAAAAGCTCATTTACACACACAAAATCAGGTTTTAAGTGCATCATTGCTTTTGAAAATCAGGCCCTAAAAAGAGTCGACAGAAGCTTTAAACATGTATATCAACGATTTTGTTCTAACTACAGGATTTCTTTTAAACCATTTTGATACTAAGCTGCATAAGTGAAGTCTGGCAGGGATTTCTGGAAGTAACTTGAGCTGTCAAAGCAATAGGCCATGAATATTTAAAAAGATCAGGACAAGAAAAATGTAATACTTTATTGTGTAATTGCCAACTTTGTATCATGAGTCATACTAAAATCAGTTTACCTTATGCACAGGAGAACTGAAAGCATTGCTATTAATATCAGCACAACCATCAGTATCGGAATATAAAACCTGTCAATTTTGCTGGGCGAGGCAGTATTACCTGACAAAATAAAAAGCACCAGTGTGGTGTCAAGTTATGATTCATAGCACTAGTAAGTAGTAACTATCACTTTAATAACAATGAGGTTGATATTTAGTGTCATTTAGCTGGATATGTTCTGATTTATCCGGCTAAGTGGTGGCAGTTAAATATTCAGCTGCACTCAGTGGCCACCACTTAGCCAGATAACTACTTATCGCGGCTCAAATGGTATGCAGGACGTGAGCATAACAGGGAGGAGCTAAATTAGCCGGATAAATTAGACCTGCTATTAATAAGGTCTAAACTTAGCCCGTTAACTAAAAGTTATCCAGGTATATTCAGCAGTGCAGCCACAGTGCTTAGTATGCAGGAAAAGTTTAATCGGATAATTTCTGAATATGAACCTAAATGATAATTTAAAAGCAAAAGCTTCACTATTTGTACAATAGTACTGTACAGACTTAACTGTCAGTAAATTATAATCTGAGCAATCATTCAGGAAAAACCACACTAGCATGGATTACAAAGGCTGTGAGATAAGTACATTTTTTGAGAACAAGAATACAAAAGGAAAGTTAGAGTTGTGTTCTTAGAAATAAATATCACTAAGAGGAGACAATACTAGATAGAGAAAAGCGAGATGCAAAAATTCACAGCATTCAGATATTACCAAACTCAACTGGTGTGCTCCATTCACCCCACTCAGGATTTTTACTACAGTAGTCTGGATTTGCTCTCATTTTCAAAGTGTGCCTCTTTTCCATATTTAAACCTGGAATTAGGAATGAAGTTTTGCCGTTTTCGGTATATGACTGCAAAATTAGGAAACAGATCAATAAATAACTACATTTGTTACATGTACATACTACATTAGCAACTTTATAGACAGTTTTTACAGGAAAACCAAGATCAATGCTGTTTATTATAAATCATTGAAAAATAGTTTAATACCAAGAAAGTTTTGGATGAATTCACAATAACAAAGATAGCCTGCTATGCTATGTAGTATAAATCAAGAGCCATAGTTCAATCCATGATACACACTTCTTCTCTTCCAGCTATTTGGGGAAAAGAGTGATATGGAAGCATTGCTCATTTCCTGGAAGGAAGAGAGCACCAGTCAGTGCTTGCTGTGGTACCAGTGAGTAGGAGAAAAGGCAGAGAGACAAAAATGATAATGGATTTTGAACAACTCTCTTATGAAAAAAGGCATAAAAGATTAGGGAAAAGAGATAACAGAGGGGATATGGTAGAGATTTATAAAATCATGAATGTTGTGAAACAAGTTAATAGGGAATGGTTAATTACTCTTTCAGATGATAGGACTAGAGGACAATCCTTGAAACCAACTGGTAACAGATTTAAAACAAATTTAAGAAAGTGTTTTTTAGTGCAGGGGCAAAAAATTAGTTTATTCATTTGTGTCAGAGGTCATAGTCATTCATCAGGTTTGTTTGAAACAAATGAATGCAATTTCTTGTTTCATTTGTTTTTTCATTTTATACTTAAGCCAATGGGGGAAAACCCCATTGACTTCATTGTAAAAGAAAAAAACAAGCCAGGACCAGTTGCTGAGGCCCTGGCAAGATGCTAGGGCCCAGCCTAAGGGTGGGTCCTGTTACCAAGGCATAGGCCTAGGCCTAGGCCTGAGTCTGGATTCCATCGCTGAGGCCCATCTGATGTATTATTTCTTCTGTTAATGAAATATGATGCTGCCTGGTAGAAGGACATGCCTCAGTGATGTCACCGGGTCACCTTCCTCCTAACTGGACATCACCATAAAGATATATGGCTATTGAAATGTACAGGAGTACACCAACATGGCACCATCCAATCAGGAGGAAGGTGCCCCGGTGCCATCACTGAAGTGCATCCGTCCACTGGATGGCACCATTTTTCATTGACAGAAGAAGAAAGAAGACACTGGAAGGCCTGATCTTGGGCCTCTGAGCCTGGGCTTAGGCCAAGACCTAGGCCTTGGATATGGGACCTGGCTTTGGGCCAGGTTCTAGTATCAAGATTAGGCTCATGCCTGCACCTTGGCAACTGGACCCAGCCTCAGGGCCCGGTGTTGGACCCAGCAACCCCACCATGGCCCAAGTCCTGGCATCAGGCCTAGGTCTCAGTGATCAGACCCAGCCTTGGCCAGGCTCCAGTGTTAGTTCTAAGTCCAGGCTTCAGTGTCAAGACCCAGCCTAGGCCAAAGCCTTTGCAATGGAATATGGTCTTAGTTGAGCCCTAGCATTGGACCTAGCCCCAGGCTCAGACCTTGTCAACGAGACCCGGTGTCAGGCCCAGGCCTGGCCACAGTGATGGGACCCAGCCTCAGGCCTAGCACCATGCCCAGGCCTCATCAATGGGATCTGTCCTCGGACCTGAATCCTGGGCCTGGGCCTGGCGATGGGACCTGGACTTGGATCTGGACCTAGATCTTGGCAACTGGACTAGGCTCAGATATAGTCTCAAACCTAGTCCTGGGCTTTGGTGACAGGACCCAGCATCAGTTCTAGGCCTAGGTGAAGGGACCCAGCTTTGTATCAGGCCCAGGCCTAGACCCCAGTGACAGAATCAGATTCAGCTGGGCACCAGTGTGGGGCCAGAGCCTAGGTGACGGGACCTGGCCTCAGACCACACCCCAGCATTGGTCCAAGGCCCAGCCCAGACCTGGGACTCAGCTATAGGACTCTGCCTCAGGCTGGGTCCTGGGAATGGAAGTAGGCCAAGCACTGTTCCAACTGAAGACCTGTTTTTTTTTTACACATGAATATTAAAATATCCAAACATTGTCAGGTATTTTTCATCTGAGGCTAATTTTTGGTTCATTCCATGAATCAAAAAATGGCCTCATTTATTGCATTTTTCATGTTTGTTCAAATTAACGCACATCTCTATTAAACGGTGGAATTTTTTTCAAAAGATGTGGTAAAGATAATAGTGTAGAAACCATGTTTGCATACTAAGGGGTACAGTGGCTCTCGCAACATGTCCAGCAACGGTTTTTCATATGTGGACGAGATTGAGAGTAGAGTATCCAAAGGAACTGTCGGTATGTGGTAGTGATGGACCAAAGCCTCATGGCTGAAGCGGTTTCCTGCACCAGTATCCAAGAAGGTAACAGCATTTACAAGAATGTGGAGAAGTGCAGGGATGACTTAGGGTGCCCTTCCATCAGGCCTAGGTCCTTGAGTTTCCCAGCTTATTCGGCCAGAAACCTGTGAAGTGCCCAGATGCTGCACAATATAGACACAGGTTGAAATTGCGGCACACTTGCTTCTCCTTTGCAAATAGGAGGCCTGCATTGCCTCTACTGCTGCTGATCCTGGCTCAGGAGATGAGCGGGCAGTCACTGGGTGCTGGAAATTTGGGGCAAGGCAGATGGGGCAGTGAGCTGAGCCCCTCTCCTGGGCCCTTTCCTGAAATCTTAGCTCTAGATGGATGGCTAGGCTGATTAGACCTTCCAATATCTCAGGCAGATTCCTGGCAGCCAACTCATCCTTTATATACTCCACAAGAAGATCACAATGAGACTGTCACTGCCCTACTGAGGCCATGGTGTGGAAATGAATTACATACTCCCCCACCGACCAAGAACCTTGTATGATCTGCAGGAGTTTGGATGCCTTGGAAGCCTGTATGACCAGATTTGTCGAAATCTGCCAGAATTCTTGCAAGAAGTGGTTCAAGTCTCCCAGGAGTGGGTCACCTCTTTCCCAGAGAGGCGAGGCCCATACCAGCGAGGACCTGCCTAGCAAGGACAGAATATAAGTCACCTTGCTTAATCAGTGGGGATCAAAGGTGCCTATCAGTTGAACTGCATCTGGCATTGATTTAGGAAGCCTCTACATTTCACTGGCTCTCCATTGTGCCTTGGCGATGGAGGCAAGTGAAGGATGGGAGTAGTAGGCTGTATCATGAATGCTGGAGTGGAAGCCGGAGCAGTCCAGGCAGCCATAACTTGGAGGTACCTGGCCATGGCATTCAGTTAATCCTATTGCTGCTGACGTTTATGCACTAGCCCAGCAATGGCTGAGGTCTGAGGCAAGTCCACTAAGCTCACGGCCTCAGCAACCTGTGGAGGGTGGCATGGGTGTGAGCTCTTTGTGCTGTGGTGTAGTTGATACGGTCTCATAGCTGAACCTATGAGGCCTATGCCAGAAGCTGGCGAACACACCCTATAGCAGGACAGGCTGGAGTTTCACCTATACCAGCTGCCTCCCCTGCAGGTTAAGTCCTTGGGTTCTGGTAGCTGGCAGGCAGGTCCCTAGAGCAAGAGTCAAGTGGTGGCTAGAGCAAGAGTCCAAAGGCACACTGGGGTAAGAGCAGGCAGCAGACTAATGGAGTCAGAGACAGGCCAAGCTCAGGGCAGGCAACAGACAAGCGTGGTCAGGTCAAGGCAAGAAGTTGGATCCAGAAGTCAGGCCAAAGGTGAACGAGAGCACACAGAAGATACTGGATGAGACAGGCAATGCAAGGCAAGGCTGGAGAAGGAAGGCAAGATGAAGAATCAGGACCCAGGAACTCAAAAGCAATACCGTACTACTAAGGCAGGAGACCTGTTATTAAAGCGAGATAATGCTGCGTGGCCTTTGCTTAAATAGGCTGGTCGGCCTGATGTCATCGGAGAGAGCACCACTCAACGTTTCCTGCCACGGGGCACATATAATGCATGCGCCTAAGGGGAGGCGGTGGGAGCAGAGGCTAGTTGCATCCAGGACAACACTGAATGGCATTTGGAGAAGGAGCCTGTGTGCTGCCCACGGGATGGGTCCGGCTGCATTGGGGGTGAGTGAGGCGGTTCATGAGTCCCTCTCGTGAACCGCTGAATGTAACAATTCAAATATTAAATGTAGCTAAGAGACTATTTATTTATTTTTTCAATTTGTTATCCACTTTTCTTTTGTGCACACGCAAATCAATAACTGCAAGGCATGTTGGGCCATAGTAGGAAAATATGGCCCGCCCATTAATACTGTGAAACAATAGTTACCATACAAATTTCTAAGCTGCTGATAAAATATTTCAGGACAGAGACTGCATGAAATACATATAAAGGGTCCTTAAAAGCAATGAATTAAGAGTAAGAATTATTATTCTGCTACTGTACCTTCTTGTTAATGTATATTTCATACTTAAAGCAGTCATCGTTGATGGCATAACTGGTAGTTGGCTTTTCCCATTGCACTGTGACACCTTGTGAACTAGTTATTACGGTGATATTTACAGGAGGAACGAGCCTTTCTGAAAGGAATTTGCAGGTATTAGATTTTCAGAATAACATCAATCTTTCACTGTTAGCATGTTACTAGTATAAATTACTGCTCATGAGAGGAGATAGCTCATTAAACTGGAAAGTGTAAGAATGTTAAAAAGGACAAAAAAAGCCCTTTACTTTATGTTTTAGTCTCTAAGGCCTTTTTGATCATGGTTGGCGTTATTAACCTAAAAAAGGACTGGAAGGCTCATGTAGGTTTTGAAAGTTTCAAATTTACATTATTGATCACAAGCAATGATATCAATCTCTATGAAGGCGGCATGTATGAAAGTCAGACAAAAGTACAGAGCACAAAACATATCCCATTACATATTAAAAAAAAAAAAAAAAGAAAGTGGATTTATTTGGGTCTGGTTTGTCTATGAAGAAGAAAAACCAGAGCCAAATATACATATTGCATGTAGCAGCAGCAGCAAGACGGGCGTCCCATCATTCCAAAAGGAAGCCACATCAACGCAGCTTATCAGCTGAGCTGGCGGGGAGACCATGTCCCACCAGTAGACGAGGATGTGAAACGTTCTGAGCCCAGGCCCTGCCTCGAGGATGCAGCAGCCGGATAACTGTAACCCTAACTGGCCAGTGATTGAATATAGCCTAAAGTTATCCGGCCTCGTATGGTGGGATATATAAAAATAAATAAATAAATAACTCATAGTAACATAGAAATGATGGCAGAAAAGGACTAAATGGTCCATCTAGTCTGCCCAGCAAGCTTCTTATAGTAGTATCTTCCATGCCCTGCAGGTTACCCCCATGTTTCTCTTAAGGGTAGCAACTGCCGCTTCATACAGTTATTCCCAAACCTTATGATAGCCCATAAAAATTTACTGCTAGCAACATTTTTACTGAGTGATTAGCCTTCTTGAAAATTCAGACAGTGCTGCTTGACATGCTTTGCTTATGAACTTCGCCATAGAAGCAGTCCTGTGCTTTTTCCCTTATGTTGCGCATCAATACCCCAGACTGTAAAAATGTCAGGGCTCATGTTGGTTGTCTCTGAATGCAATTCCTCCATCCCCCCTCCCCCCCCTTCCGTCGAAGCAGAGAGCGATGTTGCATCAAAAGCATCAAGGTTTATTGGTTAAGGGTAGTAATCCGTGTCTTCTGTTAAGGGTAATTACCCCCATGCTTATCAGTTCTCCAGACCATGAAAGTCAGAGCCCTCGTTTGTTGCTGTCTAAAACCAATTCCCCTTTCCTCCCTGCTGTTGAAGCAGAGAGTAATGTTGGCGTTGCAGCAAAAAGTATCAATGCTTCTTGTTAAGGGTAGTAACAGCCGAACCAGCTAGTTACCCCCATGCTTATCAGTTCTCCAGACCATGAAAGTCAGAGCCCTCGTTTGTTGCTGTCTAAAACCAATTCCCCTTTCCTCCCTGCTGTTGAAGCAGAGAGTAATGTTGGCGTTGCAGCAAAAAGTATCAATGCTTCTTGTTAAGGGTAGTAACAGCCGAACCAGCTAGTTACCCCTATGCTTATCAGTTTCACAGACTGTAAAAGTCGTGGCCCTTGTTGGTTGCTGTCTGAATCCAATTCCCCTTTTTCCCCCTGCCATTGAAGCGGAGAGCAAAATTGGAGTTGCATCAAGGCTTATTGTTTAAGGGTAGTAATTGCTGCACCAGCAAGTTACCCCCATGCTGTCTTTTCTTCATTTCCATCCTCTAGCCTTTAGAGATCCACAATGTTTATCCCATGTCCCTTTGACTTCTTTCACTATTTTTGTCTTCACCACCTCCTCCGGAAGGGCATTCCAGGCATCCACCACCTTCTCCGTGAATAAATATTTCCTGATGTCGGTTCTGAGTCATCCTCCCTCGAGTTTCATTTCGTGACTCCAAGTTCTACTGATTTCTTTTCAACAGAAAAGGTTTGATGTTTGTGCATCATTAAAAATACTGTTTAGTGTTAAACTATGCTTCCAGCATTATAACCTATGTAATGCTGGAAGCATTATTTAGGTAATAGCCTACTTTACATTAGAAGCGGCCAGGATCACTGAGAAGAGCGATCCCAACATAGAGAAGAGGGGGCACTTTGGAAGGTAACGGGTGGGAGGGTATCAGATGGGGTGTGGGAGGAGAGAAATGGAGGCAGAGAAGGGACTGTTAAAGAAATTTTAGCAGGGCGGGAGGGCTGAGGAGGGAGGTCTTGGCCACCAACAATCATCGGATGAAAGTTTTAAACATTCCCAGTTTTAAAGGTTTGAGTCAGCATGTGGGGACAGCCAAGGGGGGGGAGAGGGGGTACATACATGTGGTAGTGGTGGGAGAATTGGGCCAGGAGGCCTGCAACTTTTTTTTTCTAGGGTGCACTACTTAACTGAAGATATCCGGGTAAGTAGAGAGTTATCCGGCCACACGAGGCCGGATAACTTTATGGCTTAACTTTAGGCCATATTCATGATTAAATTGTAATTAAACAAACAAATGCCAGAGGGGCGTGTACTCTTCTACACCCTAGCACACAAATTTACAAAAATAAAATCAAATAATACCCTCTACCCCCCTTCCTAGATCTCCCCACCTCCCCCATTATCCTCACTCTTCTGATCGGAATATAGCAAGAAACACAATGTCCTAGGTGACACATATCATCTATGGGCCATTCTGAAGTAAGATCGTTCAAAATCAAACTTCTCGCCTGAGGAGATAGATGTTGCAAATATAATTCCTATATTTTCAGGAAAGGCCGGTGCTTTTTCTATAGCTCCAGTTGCTTGACATATTTCTCCAACTGACAGGTTTGAAAGAGCATATTCTTCTATTGCCCAATAGTAGGGAGATCCCCTATTGTCCATTTTTGAAGATACATTTTTTAGCCAATAAGAGTATCTTTCAACACCACAATTTTGTGTAACTTGAGGGAAAAATATAGTTGCATAAATCATCAAATAAAAATACGTTAACATCTAAGGCTAGCACCATACCCGTTACATCAGACAACAATTTCTGCAAATCTCTTCAGTAAACTTGTATATGTTCACAATCCCAAAAACTGTGCCCCAATGATCCCACCATATGATGACATTTCAAACAAATATTGGAAGGCACCATGTTACATTTGAATGCTTGAGAGTGGGAGTAAAATGCCCTAAGTAGAAATTTAAACTGAGTTTCTCTCAGTGGAACATTGATAGTGATACTACAGGCTTTAGAAAGGCAACTGAAAAGATAATCCCCTGTTATACCCATATGTAGCTCTCGATTCCAACTCAACATCACCCTCTCATAACCAGGCTCCATATGGTGGTTCTGCAACATTTTGTACCAAAAGGAAATAGAATGATGATCAGGATCATCCACATCAAACAATTCAAGTTGAATTTCCCATTGGTCACCCTGCAAGGCAGCAAGATCCAAAGACCTGAGGTAATGACGCAATTGAAGATAAGAGAACCTTTGTCTCAGGAAACGTCAAATTTGGAGCAAAGCTCAGGATATGGCAGAATGGAATCTTCTTCAGTGAGAACATGTTTTATAATTCATATCCCCCTATGTATCCAATCCCTAAAGGAGCAAGAGTGGAAACCCGGGCTAAAATCAGCATTCCCAAGGCTGGGCAAGAAATGAGAAACCCGTAGTCAACTATAGTAAGCCTACAATACCATTGCCATGTTTTTATTATTGGAACTATAAGACACTGTACTGAAGATGGGAACGCAAAGCCAAATGTGATCTGTGTAGAATATAGTGTAACTTTTGGGGAGAGACCAAACACGATTCCATGGTCAAGGGAGTGGAAAAGTCATCCCCATCAACCAGTCCCCCACATGGCGCATGTTGCATGCCCCATTATAATACCTCATGTTTGCTAAGCCCAACCTACCATGTTCCCGTTTCCTCATTAACTGGTTTAAGCATAGCTGAAGCTGAGCTCTATGCCACAAAAATTGACACATTTGCCTCTCAATCCTGGCTACTTACCCCCTTGTCAACCAACAGGGCAACATTTGAAAGAGAGAGAGCCAGTTTGGAAGAATCTACATTTGGTACAAATTCACTCACTCCAGCAAGGATATGGGGGAGATCCATACAGGAGTCCCAGAGTTTAGATGTGTGAAGAAGCACCAATCTAAAATTCTCCTTTTGCATCTTGGACAAATCCCTATGTAAAATGATCCCCAGATACTTAAAAGAATCCAGGACCCATCTGAGAGGAAAAACGAGTCCCACAAAGGGCTTTCACAACATCCGTCTTGGTAAAGCTTCAGTCTTGTCTAGATTGATTTTGAACCCAGCTAAAGCCCCATAGGCCTGAAACTCATCTAATAAAGCCAGCAAGGATATGTGCACATCTGTAATATGAACCAATATATCATCTACAAATGCCGAAAGCTTAAACATGGGCTCGTCCCCCCGTCCCAAGGATATGCCTCTAATAGCTGCATTATTCTTAATCATTATTAATAAAGGTTCCAATGTAAGAAGAAATAATAGCAGGGAGAGTGGGCAGCCGGGTACCGCTGTTTAGTGCAAAACTCTACGATGTAGTCCCATTCACCAAGATAGATGAAGTTGGGTTACTATAAAGCAATCGCAACACCACATGGAAATAACCATCGATACCCATGGCATTAAGCACCTCCCATAGAAACTGCCAATTAACTCTATCAAATGCCTTTTCAGCATCAAAACTAAGGAGGAGAGAGGGCAAACTACATAATTTACTGTATTCCATAGAGACCACCACCTTTCATACATAAAACACTGAATTCCTCCCTTGTATAAATCCCATTTGAGTGTCACCAATCAGGTCCTGCAAGAAGCGAGACAACCTATCTGCCATGATTTTGCCAACAATTTGATTTCAAAATTTAGAAGGGGGTATAGGTCAATACAACCCAGGTAGTAATGGATCACAACATGGTTTAGGTAAGATCACAATATAATCCAAATTAGGTATCCAAGGGAAATAAATTTTCACCATAAGTTCTTTATACATTTCCCCCAAAGGTAGTAAGATCTTATCCCCCATTAACTTAAAAAATTCCCCTGAATACCCATCTGGTCCAGGCGTCTTCAAAAGCGGGGCTTGTTGAATTACCCATTGTATCTCCTCTAGTTGAATCAGGTCATTTAACTTATCCCTCTAGGAATCCTGCAATTTTGGTAAATTAACCTCCTGTAAATACTCAACAATATCCCTTCCTTCTACCTGGGAGCTGCTATAGAGCTTCTCATAGGATAAGCGAAACAAGACACTAATATCCTTGTTTGAATTTTTAATCACACCAGAATCTACCTTCAGGGCCCTAATATATCTCTGGCCACCCCAATGTTTTGTTAGATTAGCTATGAAGACTCATTTTTTTCAATAGTTAATGATAAAATAACTGTATATAATAGAGCACCACATCAACAATTAAATTATTGAATTTTTCAAAATTACCATTATTCAAATCAATACCCCATCACTTACATACCAGGTGTGGTTATATTATAGACCTTCATAACATCCCACTGTGTATGGGGCTTGTCTGCTCCTTGCTTAAACCACTTATGGGATCATCTTTAATCATCGGTCTTTCCACCACTGGTGCCAAATTCTTTTTTGTATTTTTGAGAATTTTTTCTAAAAATATATGGTATTCTTTTCCAAGCAAATGTTAAATTCCTTTGATCATTTCGCTTGGGTAGAGGTTGAATTTTGCTTAAACAGAGATAAATTCAGAGTACTTTCCTTATGCTGATAACAGAGTGCAGTTCGACGTGATCACGTTTCTCGTCCCGGCTGCCTCAGGAACCTCTCTGGTATCGGGTTAACTTTACGTTACTGATGGGATGTACCTTATTTCATTTTAGATTTTTGAATCCGTGAGCGTTGCCATTACGTCGTCGCGTTATGCGTCCTTACGCGACGACGTAATGGCAACGTTCACGGATTCAAAAATCTAAAATGAAATCAGAAATTTGCATCGCGCCATACAATATGGTGCTATCGCATGCGTTAATGGTGCTTTTCGCATGCGATAAGCCCTTAACGCATGTGAAAACACAGCGCATTTTGATAAATGAGGGGGAATGTTTGGATATAGTTTTCCCAAATGGCCATGAACAGATTCCAATGACAAATAGAGTATTTTGAGGTTTGATGCTCCATTTCCATCATGTCATGCAACAAGTTCCTCCAGTGCCCAAAGGATGCCATATGTTCACCTCTCCAACCTGCCGAGATGGCTTTCTTGCCTATAATATAGGCTTTCTGGACAAATAACCTGTCTCCCCTTGATTTAGAAAACGCAGGGGGGGACATGCTCAAACATTTTATTGTTTGTATTTTATTTTGCTTGTTGGCAGGACGGTTTTACAAATGTGAATAGTAAATACAGTAAATAAATAAAACGCATCTTCTAGGAATATAGTTAATACCATTTGCAAATGCTGGCAGCTTTGTTTATATTTCCATTGGTTTTCGAGTTCTTCTGAGGAGGGAAATCTCATCCGTTAATAACCTTTTCCCCCTGGTGGAGGCACCAGGTACCCTATATCAAGGACTGACAGAGCCCAAACAGAGAGAGCTCCTCCCAGGCCAGTCCTGGACTCAGGAATGGCCCCCACAAGCTAATTGGGCAAGGGGGCATTATACCAAATTTTAAAACAACACTGCAATGGTGGCACTCTGGCCAAAATTAATAATTGCAAGGATTGATGCCACAGCCAGTCATGGGAAATACATCACCACTCTGCTGCTTTTAATGGCATTGCTGAGGGTGGCACATTTGCAGGTGAGCATGCCATGCCATTCTACAATTCTTAATATAGGAAACAGCTCAAAAAATGATTTTCCTAAGCAGAACAGTAGGACATGCTGCCATGGACTTTTTATTGCAGCCTTAAAGTCCCCTTCGGGTCCTGATTTGAGACACAATTACATTTTCAAACATAAAATATTTGTTTTTGTGATAGGGTGAAGAATCCATACATGTTTTAAGATATCAAATGTAAACCAAGGGAAACTTGCAGAGTAGTGCAGAGTCCACACATTTGTTTGAATAAAGCAATTCATTATTTATTGCGGCAACTCCACAGTTTTCAAAGCAACATCATTTTTAAGTTTCAATAAATCCCCTGACACGGTATCCGTCGGCTGCATCTGGAGGGACGGCAACAAATCTTAATAAATCTAAAAAGCAAAACCAAATAGAACCATAAGTGTGGAAACACAAAAAAATCGATGGAGAATACCTTCAACGTGCATCAACTTAATTAACATACCTGAGATCTCTTTAAAGTTAAGAACATAAGAACATGCCATACTGGGTCAGACCAAGGGTCCATCAAGCCCAGCATCCTGTTTCCAACAGTGGCCAATCCACCAACTATGACGGCCGACCTAACCCTTCCCTCCTGGGCAGTAGGCCTTGGGGAGATATCCTCGGTGTGAAAGAACAACGCATCACCTGGAGAGCAGTCTAACTTCAGTTACTCAGCCAGAGTGACTCACTGCTCTCTTGATTAACAAATGTTCGTACCTATTCAAACCAAATCACACTACCTCAACACCTTTCCAAGGTGAGTAACTGAGCTGAACTTTTCAACCTTTTTACTGCTCCTGGCTTATTTCTAGCTTCTGGCTACTTTTTGTGTTGTTTTTTTTGGTGGGTTTTTTTTTTTTTTAATACAAACAGTTCTGCTTACTAGCTGTCTTACAGACTTTTAAAAATAAACACACTACCTACTCCTTACTAGCTGCCTTATTGACTGATTATTTAAAAATACAGTCTAACTTGTTTATTCACTGCCTTACTGACTATTAAAAACACAAACACACTAAATAATATTCCCAAATAGTTAACTTTGCCCCCAAAAAAGACAATGTCCCAAGCAAAAATTTACTGATTCCTTTCAGCCACCAGCAAGGTGATCCTCTCCTCTCAGTGCTCCCACTGGAATGGGAAAATGGCACGAAAAGGTTCACCAACCAATCAACAAGTAGGACCTGAAAGAAGCTTACCTATACCTATACCTATATGTTTGGTCTAAACAATGAAATTGAGTGGTGCTTTTTCACATAAAATTAAATATGTATAGGTAGTCTTCTTTCAGGTCCTACTTGTTTCTGATTGGTTGGTGAACCTTTTCATGCCATTTTCTAACTTTAAAGAGATCTCTGTTACGTTTGTACGGTGCACACCCAGCCATGCTGTATGCTGTAACATCTCAGGTATGTTAATTAATTTGATGCATGTTGAAGGTATTCCCTATCGATTTTTTGAGTTTCCACACTTATGGTTCTATTTGGTTTTGCTTTTTAGATTTATTAAGATTTGTTGCCGTCCCTTCAGATGCAGCCGAAAGGTGAAACACGGATACCGTGTCGGGGGATTTATTGAAACTTTAAAATTATGTTGCTTTGAAAATTGTGGAGTTGCCGCAATAAATAATTAATTGCTTTATTCATAAAAATATGTGGACTCTGAACTACTCTGCATGCTTCCCTTGGTTTACATATTACATGCAGAATTACTCTTCTTCGCTATTATGGATTATTTCTGTTGCGGCCCCGACCACCTCTCCCACGATTGGGGTCGGGGCCTCTTACCTTCGCACCGGACCGCGGAAAGGAATGCCAGGGTCCCAGTCCGGTAGGCCGCATGATAATGAGGTGCTGCACTAAAAAGGATGCACTTGGGATAAATTGTGCATCCTTAGCGCGTCCTTGGCATCGGGCACCCAGGAGACGTGGCTTTGCGGGTTAGGAAAACAGACACTTAATTTACGAGCGTCCGTTTTCCTAACCCGTGTACATTTACGGTGCTGCTTTCTGTGGTTTATCCTACTTAGCATAGCGACGATATTAAGTCGGGGGAACCACAGAAAAGCAGTATTTGTTTGCTGTGTTGAGGTTTGGGATGCTTCAAGACTTAATGCCATTCTGGGGCTGGCGTTAATTTTTGTGGATTAAAACATGCACATTGGGCACACGGTGATTTTTTGCATCGAGGGTACCAACTAATAGCCTAATCAACATGGCATTTACATGTGATGAGCACTATTAACTATGTGCTTATTTGGATGCGTGTTTTGGACACGCTAATCCCATTATTGCATCAGAAGTTATTCTAACGCATCCTAAACTCACATCCAACCGCATGTCAAGTGGTGCGCTAGGCTGAGCACAATATATTGCATTGGCTTGTTAATGTGTTCTAGTTTCCCAGCCAAACTTTATCCTGCATGAAAAAAGAAAACAGGTGCAAAATTCACAGGCCAGTTGTGCCTGTGGGCAATTTTCAAAGGGAAGTTATGCACAGGACATTCTCTTTAAAAATTTCTGTGCAAATCCTGCAGGGGTAAAACTCCTGTGGACTTTGCACCTGGGTAGATTGTTTTTAAAATTACTGCTAACAAATATAACTAATGATTATTATTTTTTTTTTACACTTATTAACATTTAAACCAAAATAAAAGAAATTCTTTATCCTTACCATTAGCAAAGATTTGAAACCATTTATCAAAAAACTGGATTTGTGATATTTTACTGGAACCATTTATTTGTGCATACGTTTGGCCTCGAAAATCTATTTTCAGATGCCGAAATCTGCAGGCAATCTGTCTTCCAAAAGAATCCTTCTTGTAATGTTGACATTTTTCCTCTTTTCCTTTTTGCCTGCACATCCCAAAGGATTTAGGGTATCGTTAGTACTGGTAGGACACAGGCCACATAAGAGATCACACTTTCATGAACTAGAGTGACAAACCTGATTTACTTACCTCAATGTTAGGAAGTACTGGGTGTCTTCTGGAGCTTCCCTGCCAGCAGTCCAGGAACAATTCATAGAAAAAACGTTATAAGCCACACAGGAGACGTTTTCAGCCGATGTCCCATTCAAGCCTGCGGCAAATCATCTGTTATTATTACTATGTATGCATCAGTGCCCTGCATGCATTTTACACATAACATTGCATGCTTTACTGCCTTCTATGCTGGAAGAATTTCATTAAAAAAAATCATAAGCAAAAAATAAAAATATAAACCACAGCGCTACAGTTTTACTAACACTTGTAAAACACTACAGCTCACATCTAAACATATTAAAACAGAAACATTCCTGTTAATGCTTATACAAGCTGTATTGCAAATATTGTTTTTTATGACTTTATGGCCCCTTATAAAAAAAAAAAAATAGTATAAAATGGATGGGCCTGGGAAAGCTTTCTGACTGTTCCAGGGCTCTTCCTGGTCATGAGAATAAACCTTTGTCATTTGGATTTAGATTTAAAACCCATTATCCCTGATGCCTAGACATGCTGAAATGGAATTGGTTGAAGTAGTTGTTACTCAAAATGATCAAAGTTTCAGCAGTCATCTTAACGCAGAGCAAGATCTAGTACTGACCTGGTGCATTACAGCCTTCTGGTCAATTTTGATGAACTTCACTAAGCTGCTAAAGATTCATTTTATAAATAAAAGTGTTTTCATATTTTAATCCTTTATTTTTTTATGGAAATATATTCTATGGAAACCCCAAGCAGTATTATCGTTAGCATATTTGTCATTGAAAAGAAAAATATTCCAAGAGCAAATTGCTCCAAAAACATGGCAACAAACAGACAAAATATTAGTAGAAAGCTGTATTACCTTCTGGAATATAATGGATTTCTGATGATGTCAAATGTACGTATTTTATTGTTGTTGTGACTTTGAATGATAAACCTTTATGTAGTTCCATTTTTTTTTCAAAATATTTATCTTCTTTCTAGAAAAAATAATATACAGAAATTTGTAATTATTTTCTTTTGAACTGTTTTCTTGATGGAATGGTTAGAGCAATGCATGGCTTCAGACCTCACAGGCCACAAACAGGTTTGGTTTTCAGGATAACCATAATGAATGTTCAAGAGATATTACTCTCATAGGAATAGACTGACTGCTTAAGTTGGTGATGCACCAAAAAATTTGCTTCTGCCACATGGCTCAAACACAAATTAAGTGCATGCTAAAGGGTGAATTTTAAAAGTCCTACGCATGGCAAATCTGGGAGATGCACACGTGACTGGGACGCATGCAGGTTGCGCAGTTCTAAAAGGCCCGCAGCCACACGCTTATCTCCTGGTATGCGCGTTGGAAAGGATTTTGCAAAAAGGGGGTGGGCAGGCCGGAACAGCACCATTAAGTCAGAGTTCACACAAGCGCGCGCCTGGATCCGATGACTGCGTAAGTTGCAGCTGCTATGTACTGAGGGTAAGTAGTAAAATAAAAAAATTTAGGCTAGTCAGCAGGATTTTAGGGGTCAAGGCTAGAAGGGTAAAAGGGGGTAGTTTAGGTAGGGGGTTTAGGAAGTCTGATCCTTTACAGGGGCAAACTGGGGGGAACAGGGAATAGGCCCTAATGCTTCGCCGTGAGCATCTATTAAAATCTCCCACTTATGCGCACGAGATGGCATTCACGCGCACATGTGCACATTGATATAAAGTAATGCACGCATCCATGTGCATGTGCCAGCAAACATGCGCACAACTTTAAAAATCTACCTTTTAGCTTTTCCACAGCCACGCAGTTGTGAGAAAGTTAACAAATCTAGGGGCGAGGGTGACAAGGGCTAGCATGCAGAATCTGCATCCTAGGGTCAGCATGCTATCTTCTTCAGTAGCGCCACATATCCAACACAACAAGACTGCTGAGATTCTGCCCACAAGTGTTAGCCCTTGGAACTTCATTTGTTCTAAAACTTCCCTGCAAGTATCAGATTCATTTAGAAAATATTAAATACTTAATTTGGGGCGGATTTTAAATGCCCTGCGTGCCGGCGCGCCTATTTTGCATAGAGCCCCGGGACGCGCGTAAGTCCCGGGGCTTCGTAAAAGGGGCGTGTCAGGGCGTATCGGGGGCGTGGCAGGATGACGCGGCGTTTCGGGGGCGTGACGCGGTGTTTTGGGGGCGGCAACGTGGGCGTGGTTCCGGCCCGGGGGCGTTCCGGGGGTGTGGCCGCAGCCTCCGGACCAGCCCCCGGGACCGGAACACGGAGCGGGGCAGCCGGCCGGCGCACGCGCTGATTTACGTCTGCTTTTAGCAGGCGTAAATCATGAAACAAAGGTAAGGGGGGGTTTAGATAGGGCCGGGGGGTGGGTTAGGTGGGGGAAGGGAGGGGAAGGTGGGGGGAGGGCGAAGGAAAGTTCCCTCTGAGGCCGCTCCGAAATCGGAGCATCCTCGGAGGGAACAGGCAACACGCGCTGGACTCGGCGCGCGCAGGTTGCACAAATGTGCACCCACTTGCGCGCGCCGACCCCGGATTTTATAAGATACGTGCGGCTACGCGCCTATCTTATAAAATCCAGCATACTTTTGTTTGCGCCTGGTGCGCAAACAAAAGTACGCTATCGCGCAAATTTAGAAAATCTACCCCTTTATGACTCAACTCAACTTTAGTGGTTTCTCCAGAATAGGGAGTTGCCCACTGTACATTAGGGTGGCCCTTTTTATTTTTATTTTTTTATTACCATACTGGGTCAGATCAAGGGTCCATCAAGCCCAGCATCCTGTTTCCAACAGTGGCCAATTCAAGCCATGAGAACCTGGCAAGTACCCAAAAGCTAAGTCTATTCCATTTACCGTTGCTAGTAATAGCAGTGGCTATTTTCTAAGTCAACTTAATTAATAGCAGGTAATGGACTTCTCCTCCAAGAACTTATCCAATCCTTTTTTAAACCCAGCTACACTAACTGCACTAACCACATCCTCTGGCAACAAATTCCAGAGTTTAATTGTGCGTTGAGTGAAAAAGAACTTTCTCCGATTAGTTTTAAATGTGCCACATGCTAACTTCATGGAGTGCCCCCTAGTCTTTCTATTATCTGAAAGAGTAAATAACTGATTCACATCTACCTGTTCTAGACCTCTCATGATTTTAAACACCTCTACCATATCCCTCCTTAGCCGTCTCTTCTCCAAGCTGAAAAGTCCTAACCTCTTTAGTCTTTCCTCATAGGGGAGCTGTTCCATTCCCCTTATCATTTTGGTCGCCCTTCTCTGTACTTTCTTCATCGAGATTATTTTTCAACTTTTGAAATTCTTTGCTCTCAACCTCTAATCTTGCTCCAATATAAGAAAAAGTTCTCCTTGCCAAATTTGAGCACAACTGAACTATTTTAAGGTGACCCCCAAAGGCCTTAAACTTTCAAATTTCACTGAAAATTAGTATTTCTTATTTAAAACTTTTGATTTCATTTTCAAACGTTGTTTGGGAACATAATAGTCAAGCATAATCGAAAGAATTTTATTTATAACTATTTTCTTCATACAGTTATTTACATGAAATAATAATTAGCCAAGATATTGAGCAAAAATTGAAACCAAAATAAAAATACATACTTTGTAAAATAAAAACTAAAATGGAAATAATAACAAAAAAAATGTAATAAGATACCAGATTTTACTGCTCCATTAGGCCAGTTTTGATAGCATCTGGGTAATTTTTTCTGTTTACTAACATTCTGCACAATGTATTGCTTTTCGTTTTCGTCCTTGTTCAGAATGTTCTGATATTCTTGGATTAGCTTCACTCCTCTCTCAGCCATGTTGTAAACAACTACAATACTTTTCAATGTTTCCAACCCATGTTGGAAGTTGACATCATCTTTCCAAGTAAGTGGGCAGGTTTTTAGAAAATTTGGGGCAGATTTTCGAATCGGCGCGCGCAGGGTACATTTGTGCGTG
The DNA here is from genome assembly GCF_901001135.1 of Rhinatrema bivittatum. Taxonomy (NCBI): domain Eukaryota; kingdom Metazoa; phylum Chordata; class Amphibia; order Gymnophiona; family Rhinatrematidae; genus Rhinatrema; species Rhinatrema bivittatum. Next base: position 243,222,560 of record NC_042619.1, on the reverse strand, counting down.
CTACCCGGCACGCACAAATGTACACCCGATTTTATAACATATGCGTACTGCCACGCGCATGTTATAAAATCCAGGGTTGGCGCGCGCAAGGGGGTGCACACTTGTGCACTTTGCGTGCGCTGAGCCCTAGGGGAGCCCCGATGGCTTTCCCCGTTCCCTCCAAGGCCGCTCCAAAATCGGAGCGGCCTCGGAGGAAACTTTTCTTCCACTCCCCCCCCACCTTCCCCTATCTAACCCACTCCCCAGCCCTACCCACATCCCCGCCCCTTTTTCAAAGCCCCGGGACATACGTGCATCCCAGGGCTTGCGTGCGGCACCGAGCCTATGCAAAATAGGCTTGGCGCACACAGGAGCAGGTTTTTGGGGTTACGCGCGTAACCCTTTGAAAATCTGCCCCTTTATGTTTTTGAAAATCTTGAGAAGCACATCTTCGATTCTGTGGAAATAAAATCATAGAAGTGTTTTTCTTTTAAATGGTTGAGGTCTTCACTACTAAAAATGTATCATTTTATTTGATTTTCTGCATCGCTGTCTTCTGTAGTCATCATTATAGTAGCCAATTTTTGTTAATGTCTAGTGGAACTTCATCATCAAAGAATGTGAATGCCGCAGTTTCTGGTGAAAGATACCATAAATGGAAAAACTCCTTGAGGCAGTGTACAATGGAATACATGACCTATCATTGTGAATCTATAAATTACACAAATATAAATATCTGTTATTAATTGTAGGTACTTATATACGATACTTTACTTCACTTTCTTGCCAGTCAGATCCTAAATATTCTTTTACATGAATTCTGTATTTAGTGCCTTTCTGTATTTCCTCAGTAACATTGCAGTCCCAGGTCAGACGGACATATCCAGGCTTTGGCACTGCCATCTTCAAGTTTGTAAGAGACCAAGACGGGAGGCGTGAGTCCCCCACTGAAAAATATCACAAAATTTGTTAAAGACGCTAGAACTGAAAAAATAATACACTTTTTATTTATTAAATTTATTTCTAAGCAAAAAAAAAGCATACTTCAAGGAAACTATGGCCCATTTGAAACAGAACAAAAACCCCAACCTTCCATGTTAACAAAAGAACAAATTAAGAGCACACGAAATAGCATCAGGATTTCATAGCTCACACTGAGGGGGCAGAAAGTAATAACGTAAAGGGAGGTATAAAGCTGCCTCAGGATAGAATCCCTTGCAGGTGGGTGACCCAGGCTGAGAGCTGGGGTGTGATGGTAAAAGCTAGAAACTCGCAATGTTCCCTTGCATCACTGCTGCAAAGTCCTCTTTCCTGCTGGGCTTTTTATAGCCACCCAGTCCGTCTCCTGGGAGCAGGCAAGGAAACCGTCCTGTGAGGAGAGATGCCCGTAATTCCTGCGTTAAACATGTTTAACTGTTTTATTTTACCAGGATAAACAAAAGAAATGTTTTGGTTTTTTTTTAAAACAGTCTGACAATAAACAGCCTAACAGATACTTGAACTCTTTCAACAAAATATTTTCTCTCTTTAAGCAATGCTTCCCGGAAAAGGACTTTCATGCATTCTTACATGTATTTAAACCACAGTCGTAGATTTTCAAACAATCCAAATTTATTTTGTGTGGTGCAAAATACCTTGAAACACTTAACTATTGTATTCTTTTTCTCATAGGAACCTTATACCATGTCCAGCTAAGCATCAGATAAATATTGCACTTGTATAGCTCTTTGCGGGCATTTTTGAGGAAATGATCCTTTGTGTTATCTTTTTTTTTTTCTTTTCAGGCTCTCCACGTACAGCGTCTCTGGAGGTAAGAATCTTTATTAGCGTGTGTGTGTCCTGGGCAGTAGGCACGCTTAACTCTGGTCCCAGATAGATGCTCTGGTGCAGCAGGGCCTCTCTGGGCGACTGGTCCTATGCATTGGGTGCCAGTCTCTCTCTCTCTCAGTATTGCCTACTCCCTGACTATACCAAATAAATAAGAGAAACTATCTCCCTGGCACCAAAAATCCTCCACAAGCTAATTAAACTGATTTGCTAGCTAAGCAAAAATTTCCCGTCTTGAATATTATTTAAAGGGGTACAGCACACATTCACTTTCGCAGATTCCTACCATACACTTTAATAAGAACAGGTAAATAGCACCACGGTCCTGTCCAAGACTTTACCATTAACTCTCCTATTCCTTTCCTTGGCAAAAGGAACCAGGATTAACTCCCAGTAAAAAACAAAAACAAACTGTGCCTCTCTCAATTTCCTAAAGTACACACTAGTGCTACGATCTTAATCTCCCTATCCGTTTTGTTTGAAATGGGTGGCTGGTCGCTTTAAGTTTCCCCTTTACATTCCTTGTGGTCAGGCAGAGCCAGTACAGCACTTAAGGCCCTAGTCCAGCTGCACCCATCCTCTCTCTCTTTCTTTCTTTCTTTTTTTTTCAAAAACTTTGCTCCCAGAGAGCAAACCCCTTCTCTAGTGCCCTCACAAAAATAGTGCCAGTCTAAAGGTTTTCACAGACCGTAACCCTGTGCTCAGCAACCTTCCCTATTCCATGGCACAGGTGTTAGCCAGTTCTATCTAATTTCTAGCATTTCTCAAAGTAGCTGTGATGCCCCAAAAGTAGCTTGGTGCTGAGTTAACGTATCCTGAAACTCAGAAACCACTTCCCTTTATGGCAAACCCCACAAAACAAAACATTTTAAAATGATCTTTATCAGGCTGCAAAATATAAGAGGAGGCATTGCTTCAGACTTCATAGAAACCTGCAAGGTTACACTAAGATCTGTAATGTGAATGTCCAGAGTTAACTGTCTAGCCAGCTGGCACTATAAATCATGCAGCAATGGTATTCAGCCTCTCGGGGGCAGTGCATGATTTTAGGATGCAGCTCACTCTACAGCAGCTAGCCTCAGCCCCTGTCGTGGAGGGCTGTTGATGGCAATGTATCTCTGCTACAGGGTCTGAAGTTAAAACAAGCTCGGAGCAAGTTGCTAGCTTTTAAAGATGCAGTAGGGGCTGTTCCTATGCTGCTGTACACTGCCATGTGGCAGAGGTGGGTTTGAGTCCCCAAACCAGTTCTATTCATGAGACATAGGGGCCAGGGATGCTGCCAAGGCAGCAGTCATAGCACCTGGGGGAAAGGACATTTTAAGCATTGCACACCAGCGACACCTATAGGTGGGATTCAGAGTGTACATGAATGAGGTTCCCCCTCACCAAGTTCTATCATTGCAGTGTTTGGAGTATAGAGAGAGGAGGATAAGAAGAAACATGGGGGGAACACCAGGTAGCTGCAAATGAAGGCTTGTAGTACCTTAGCCCCATTTAGGGCAGATTTTAGGTTAGCTGGAAGCCCAAAAGATCAGGAGGAAACTACCAGACCCCCCCCCCCCCCCCCCCCCCAGAAAATAAAGGTACCAGACTTCAAGGGAGGTTTTAAAAAGCACATGAAAGTGGTGTCCTGTAGCCTAATTCAACTCACCATGAGGGATAAGAAATGGACATCTGGGTGACAGGGCAAAAATGGACACACAAAACAAATTAGTCCTGTGTGATGCTTGCATGCATGTGAGCTAAATCTGAAATCTGACTACTGCATTCTCCAGTTCTAGTAATATTGATTTATAAACCCTCTTCCTGCTCTCCAAGGCCCCTCCCCCCAAATAATGTTCCACCTCCCACCCCTCCCCATCTGAAACCCTTCCCTCTCACCTGACTTTGCCAAATATAAACCTCCTGGAGACTCCTTTACTCCCACTTCCCCCAGGGCAAGGTGAGGTTTTGAGAAGCAGGTGTGATGCCCAATTGTTCCTGCCCTGATGGCACTGAAATTCAAAATGATGCTAGCTGAGCCATGGCTCCTGTTTAAGGTTGCCAACTGGCTCCAGATTTTCAGGACAGATTGATCCAGTCCTGGTTTTACTCCCCTGCATGCAGGTACTTTTAGTCTTAGGGAATGCAATAGGGAAATCAGAACAAGTCCCAGCATGCAATGGGGTAAAATCAGGACTGGATCAACTTGTCCTGAAAATCTGGAGCCAGTTGGCAACCCTATTCCCATTGTCCAGCATGTGAGGGACAAACAGGAGCCACAGGTCAGACGGCACCTTATTGAATTTCAGTGCCAGCGAAGCAGGATCTATTGGGCACTGCACCTTTCCCAGAAGCCTGGCCCTGAGGGCTAAAGGGGGAGCCAGAGGGAGGCCCTGGGGGAACTTCATTTTTTACAACTCAGTTGAGGGGCAGGTTTTATTCTTAGTGCAAATAGCTTATGCTATAAGTGCTTGCTTTTTGCAATTAGCATATGCTTGTTCCATTGAATGTGTGTACAGAGTAGTCCTGTGGAAATTCTGCACTACTGCGGAGTGCAGAATTATCCTCCTCTGCAGTTGCACAGAATTTGCATAGAATTTGGCAGACCCCGGCATGCCAGTAGTAGGCTGGCCTCCGTTCGCAGCACGCCAGGGCCTGCTTCTTCGCCATGGGCAGGAAGGCCACTGCTTGCAGCACGCTGTGGCCAACTCCTTTGCTGTGAGTGGAGGCCGTCTTGCTTGCAGCAAAAATGAAGCAGGCACAGTCATGCCACGAGCAGAGGCCATCCCACTGACGGCAAAGAAGGAGCAGGCCCCGGCGTGTCACGAGCAGAGGCTGTCCTGATCACAGTGAAGAAGGAGCAGGCCGCAGCATGCCGCGAGTGGGATGGCCTCCGCTCGATGCAAAGAAGGAGCAGGCTCAGGCCTCAAGTGGAGGCCGTCCTGCTTGCAGCAAAAATGGAGGCAGGCCTCGGTGAGAGTGAGTGTGTGTAAGATTTGGGAGCCTGGGGAGTGAGAGATAGCATGTGTGAGGCTGCATGGGTGTGGGTGCCAGAGAAAAGGAGCCTATGTGAGGAGATTGTGAAGGAGTGTGTATGTGTATGAAAGATTGGGAGCTGGTGTGTGTGAACAAGGGATTGTGTGTATGTGAAGTTGCTTGTTTGTGAGAGAGGGAGCCTCTGTGAGGGTGCTAGTTTGTGAGAGAGGGAGCCTCTGTGAGGGTGCTAGTTTGTGAGAGAGGAAGCCTGTAAGAAGGGTGTGTGTGGGGAGGGGGAATCTATATGAGGTGTGTTTGCATGAGAGAGAGAGTAGGGAGCCTTTAGGAGGGGATGTGTGTGTGCGAGACAGAGAGAGAGAGAGAGAGAGGGGAGCCTGTATTGGGGGGGGGGGGGGGTACCTGTGTGTGAGAGAGAGTGAGGGACAGAGGGAGCCTGTGTGAGGGTCAGTATTGAGAGAGGGGTCAAATTCTGGGAGTGGAGAAAGAGTGGAAGGGATTGAGCCTAGAGGGGGAAGGGAGAGATAGTAGTAGGTGGAGGAATTGAGGACTGAGAGGGCAAACTGAAAGGAGACTGGCCAGGGGAGTAGGGAGAGAGGGTGGAAGAGACACACTTACAGTGAACATCTAGGGAAATTCTGCTCAAAATATTTAAAAAATTCTGCATCTTTAAGTAATAACTTTTTTTCTGTATTATATTTTAAATTAATAACTTAAAGGCAAGTCATGTATATTGTGTTATTTTGATCAATATAAAGAATGCAGAATTTTGAAGAATCTTAAGTTTTTGTGTGCAGAATTTTAAGTTTTTTACACAGAATTTCCCCAGGCGTAACAGAGCAGCTGCCAGGTGTATGGGTCAAATAAGACCAGCACAAAGCATACAACTGTCTTTTATTTTTATAGGATAGGACTGCACAATGAATTCATTTATTTATATTAAAACCTGGAAAATATTAATATGAGTTGAATCACTCTGTACATACGTGTCACCAATTGTAATGTTTCGCTAGGCCCTTAAGAACATAAGAACATGCCATACTGGGTCAGACCAAGGGTCCTTCAAGCCCAGCATCCTGTTTCCAACAGTGGCCAATCCAGGCCATAAGAACCTGGCAAGTACCCAAAAACTAAGTCTATTCCATGTTACCGTTGCTAGTAATAGCAGTGGCTATTTTCTAAGTCAGCTTAATTAATAGCAGGTAATGGACTTCTCCTCCAAGAACTTATCCAATCCTTTTTTAAACACAGCTATACTAACTGCACTAACCACATCCTCTGGCAACAAATTCCAGAGTTTAATTGTGTGTTGAGTAAAAATGAACTTTCTCCGATTAGTTTTAAATGTGCCACATGCTAACTTCATGGAGTGCCCCCTAGTCTTTCTATTATCCGAAAGAGTAAATAACAGATTCACATCTACGCATTCTAGACCTCTCATGATTTTAAACACCTCTATCATATCCCCCTCAGCCGTCTCTTCTCCAAGCTGAAAAGTCCTAACCTCTTTAGTCTTTCCTCATACGGGAGCTGTTCCATTCCCCTTATCATTTTGGTAGCCCTTCTCTATACCTTCTCCATCGCAATTATATCTTTTTTGAGATGTGGCGACCAGAATCGTACACTAGGGATGTGAATCGGGCTTCGGACAAATGAAAATATCGGACAATATTTTCAAAATCGTCAGAAATCGGGGGCTCCCGATAAGAACCCCATGATTTTGTTCCTGGGGTTCTCTTATCGTTTTGGGAGAGGGCGGGAAAAACAGCACACCAAAACAATCCCTAAACCCACCCGACCCTTTAAAACTGTTCCCTTAGCTTCCCCCACCCTCCTGAACCCCCCCAAAACTTTTTACAAGTACCTGGTGGTCCAGTGGGGGTCCCGGGAGCCATCTCCCGCTCTCGGGCCGACGGCTGCCACTAATCAAAATGGCGCCGATGGCCCTTTGCCCTTACCATGTGACAGGGTATCCGTGCCTTTGGCCGGCCCCTGTCACATGGTAGGAGCACTGGATGGCCTGCGCCATTTTTAAAGATGGCGCCGATCGTCCATTACAATAGAGATGTGAATCGGTTCCGATTTACATCTCTATTGTACACAGTATTCAAGGTGCGGTCTCACCATGGAGCGACACAGAGGCATTATGACATTTTCCGTTTTATTCACCATTCCCTTTCTAATAATTCCCAACATTCTGTTTGCGTTTTTGACTGCCGCAGCACACTGAACCGACGATTTCAATATGTTATCCACTATGACGCCTAGATCTCTTTCTTGGGTTATAGCAGCTAATATGGAACCTAACATTGTGTAACTATAGCATGGGTTATTTTTCCCTATATGCATCACCTTGCACTTATCCACATTAAATTTCATCTGCCATTTTGATGCCCAGTTTTCCAGTCTCACAAGGTCTTCCTGCAATTTATCACAATCTGCATGTGATTTACCTACTCTGAACAATTTTGTATCATCTGCAAATTTGATTATCTCACTCGTCGTATTTCTTTCCAGATAATTTATAAATATATTGAAAAGTAAGGGTCCCAATACAGATCCCTGAGGCACTCCACTGCCCACTCCCTTCCACTAAGAAAATTGTCCATTTAATCCTACTCTCTGTTTCCTGTCTTTTAGCCAGTTTGCAATCCACGAAAGGACATCGCCACCTATCCCATGACTTTTTACTTTTTCTAGAAGCCTCTCATGAGGAACTTTGTCAAACGCCTTCTGAAAATCCAAGTACACCACATCTACCTGTTCACCTTTATCCACATGTTTATTAACTCCTTCAAAAAGTGAAGCAGATTTGTGAGGCAAGACTTGCCTTGGGTAAAGCCATGCTGACTTTGTTCCATTAAACCATGTCTTTCTATATGTTCTGTGATTTTGATGTTTAGAACACTTTCCACTATTTTTCCTGGCACTGAAGTCAGGCTAACCGGTCTGTAGTTTCCCGGATCGCCCCTGGAGCCCTTTTTAAATATTGCGGTTACATGAGCTATCCTCCAGTCTTCAGGTACAATGGATGATTTTAATGATAGGTTACAAATTTTTACTAATAGGTCTGAAATTTCATTTTTTAGTTCCTTCAGAACTCTGGGGTGTATACTATCTGGTCCAGGTGAGTTACTACTCTTCAGCTTGTCAATCAGGTCTACCACTTCTTCTAGATTCACCGTGATTTGATTCAGTCCATGAAAACTTTCTCCAGTACGGATACCTCCCCAACATCCTCTTCGGTAAACACCAAAGCAAAGAAATAATTTAATCTTTCCGCAATGGCCTTATCTTCTCTAAGTGCCCCTTTAACCCCTCGATCATCTAACGGTCCAACTGACTCCCTCACAGCTTTCTGCTTCGGATATATTTAAAAAAGATTTTACTGTAAGTTTTTGCCTCTACGGCCAACTTCTTTTCAAATTCTCTCTTAGCCTGTCTTATCAATGTCTTACATTTAACTTGCCAACGTTTATGCATTATCCTATTTTCTTCTGTTGGATCCTTCTTCCAATTTTTGAATGAAGATCTTTTGGCTAAAATAGCTTCTTTCACCTCCCCTTTTAACCATGCTGGTAATCATTTTGCCTTCTTTCCATCTATCTTAATGTGTGGAATACATCTGGACTGTGCTTCTAGAATGGTATTTTTTAACAATGACCATGCCTCTTGCACATTTTTTATCTTTGTAGCTGCTCCTTTCAGTGTTTTCCTAACTATTTTTCTCATTTTATCAAAGTTTCCCTTTTGAAAGTTTAGCACAAGAGCCGTGGATTTGCATACTGTTCCTCTTCCAGTCATTAATTCAAATTTGATCATATTATGATCACTATTGCCAAGCGGCCCCACCACCATTACCTCTCTCATCAAATCCTGTGCTCCACTGAGAATTAGATCTAAAATTGCTCCCTCTCTCATCAGTTCCTGAACCAATTGCTCCATAAAGCTATCATTTATTCCATCCAGGACTGTTAACTCTCTAGCGTGTCCCGATGATACATTTACCCAGTCAATATTGGGGTAATTGAAGTCTCCCATTATTACCGCACTACCAATTTGGTTAGCTTTCCTAATTTCTCTTAGCATTTCACTGTCCGTCTCACCATCTTGACCAGGTGGACGGTAGTATACCCCTATCACTATAGTCTTCCCCGACACACAAGGGATTTCTACCCATAAAGATTCAATTTTGCATTTAGTCTCATGCAGAATGTTTATCCTGTTGGACTCTATGCCATCCCGGACATAAAGCACCACACCGCCTCCCGGGTGCTCCTCTCTGTCATTGCGATATAATTTGTACCCCGGTATAGCACTGTCCCATTGGTTGTCCTTCCACCATGTCTCTGAGATGCCAATTAAGTCTATGTCATCATTCACTGCTATATATTCAAATTCTCCCATCTTACTTCTTAGACTTCTGGCATTAGCATACAAACATTTCAAAGTTTGTTTTTTGTTTGTATTTTCATTCTGCTTTTTAATTGATAGGATAAGTTAGAATTTTTTAGCTCAGGTGAGTTTTTAGTTACAGGCACTTGGACTACTTTTCTTATTATTGGAACCTCACTGTCGGGATGCCCTAATTCTAATGCATCATTAGTATCCTTTGAAGATACCTCTCTCCGAACCATGCACTGCTGAGCGACTGTCGGCTTTCCCTTTTGTTCTAGTTTAAAAGCTGCTCTATCTCCTTTTTAAAGGTTAGCGCCAGCAGTCTGGTTCCACCCTGGTTAAGGTGGAGCCCATCCCTTCGGAAGAGACTCCCCCTTCCCCAAAAGGTTCCCCAGTTCCTAACAAAACTGAATCCCTCTTTCTTGCACCATCGTCTCATCCACGCCTTGAGACTCTGGAGCTCTGCCTGCCTCTGGTGACCTGCGCGTGGAACAAGGAGCATTTCAGAGAATGCTACCCTGGAGGTTCTGGATTTAAGCTTTCTACCTAAGAGCCTAAATTTGGCTTCCAGAACCTCCCTCCCACATTTTCCTATGTCGTTGGTGCCCACATGTACCACGACAGCCGGCTCCTCCCCAGCACTGTCTAAAATCCTATCTAGGTGACGCATGAGGTCCGCCACCTTCGCACCAGGTAGGCATGTTACCAGGCGATCCTCACACCCACCAGCGACCCAGCTGTCTACATTCCTAATAATAGAATCACCAACTATGATAGCCGACCTAACACTTCCCTTCTGGGCAGTAGGCCTTGTGGAGATATCCTCGGTACGAAAGGACAGTGCATCACCTAGAGAGCAGGTCCTTGCTACAGGATCCTATCTTGCTACACCAGGTTGATGCTCTCCAGTCATGAGACCTTCTTCCTCCAAGGCAGCACCAGAGCTGCCAGTCTGAAGATCTCATCTATATACCTCTCTGTCTGCCTCAGCTCCTTCAGGTCTGCCACTCTAGCCTCCAGGGATCGGGCTTGTTCTCTGAGAGCCAGGAGCTCTTTGCATCGCATGCTTATAGACACAGAGAACAGCAGTAGTTTTTCTTATACAACTACAGTTGTATAGCCATATATTAATTTACTGAATGAAATGAATGATTCAATCCTAAATGCACCAATTCTGCATTTATATCACAACTGAAAAAGATGAAGGTAGATTTTGTACTTCTAATTTTGTCTAAAGGCACATGGCTAAATTTAACATTAATAGATAACTTATTTTGCAGAAAAGATTGGGGTTGTGTTAAATAGTCTAATTTCTATTTTATTTTTTAAAATAATACCCAGATCATAGACACTCTGGCAGGGCCTAAGCCCTCCAAGCCCACAAATATCTCTAAATTCAAGACTAAATTGATCCCATAAGCAGTATGTGAGGGACAACAGGAGCCACAGGTCAGACGCACCATCTTGAATTTCAGTGCTGGTGAGGCTAGCACTAGTGTAGCTGCATTTAAAAAAGGTTTGGACAAGTCCATAAGCCATTATTAAGGCAGAGTTGCAAAAATCCACTTCTTATCCTTGGGATAAGCAATATGGAATTCTGGTCGCCGCATCTCAAAAAAGATATAGTTGCGATGGAGAAGGTACAGAGAAGGGCGACCAAAATGATAAAGGGAATGGAACAGCTCCCCTTTGAGGAAAGGCTGAAGAGGTTAGTAGGGATGTGCATTCGGATTGACCGCATATGGAAAACGCAACTCAATTTTTTTTTTTTACTTAAAAAAAAGATGGGGCGTATACGAGCAGATTTCCGACATAAATGAACATAGATATGTCGGATACGGCGAATCGCCATGCGCGCGCTTTCTCGCCGCCATTACCTGCGACTCGAGCTCGGAGCCCCGGATTACCTGAAAATGGCGGCGCCCCTGCGGTAACCATGCCAACCTGTCTGACCCTGTCCTGTGAGTCTCAGTGACTCACAGGAAAGGGTGGGACAGGTCGGCATGGATACCGGAACGCAGCGAATCTGCGTTCACCTTTTCAGAGAAGCACTGAATGCAGCGAATCGCGCTGTCATTCCGTGCTTCTCTGAGGATTTCCTGACGAGCCAGCAGCACTATAAAAGCAGCAGCAGCACGAGGACTGACGGACATTGTCAGCGATTCAGTGGGGAGGTGGGATCGGGATCGTGCAGGGTGGGCTTAGGCAGGCTGAGGCAGAGAAGATAGCAGAACCCGATTTGATAGACAACACAGAACAGAACCAGATTTGATAGACAACACAGAACAGATTCTTTGTTAGGGAAAAAAAAAAAAGAACATTCTTATTGAGTGAGTCTGTACATTTTATCCTGGGCAGTGCCAGGCAGGGCTGGCAGTACTCTGCCTCATATTTGCTATTTTTAAACAGACTTAAAAGCATTCTCCTTGAGTGGTTCAGTGCTGGCTGGGCAGCAGTTCCAGGGCTGGGAGTACTCTGCCTCATATCTACTTTAGTTCTATGTGCACTGCAGTGCACACAGACAGACACATTCCGTGCATTGCCAGGCAGACAGTGAGGCAGTGGGCATTGTAAACAGAGTGAACATTGCCCTTCAGCGAGTCTGTTACATTTGCTATTTTTACACAGACTTAAAAGCATTCTCCTTGAGTGGTTCAGTGCTGGGTGGGCACTGGGCAGCAGTTCCAAGGCTGGGAATACCCTGCCTCATATATACTTTAGTTCTATGTGCACTGCAGTGCACACAGACAGACACATTCTGTGCATTGCCAGGCAGACAGTGAGGCAGTGGGCATTGTAAACAGAGTGAACATTGCCCTTCAGCGAGTCTGTTACATTTGCTATTTTTAAACAGACTTAAAAGCATTCTCCTTGAGTGGTTCAGTGCTGGGTGGGCACTGGGCAGCAGTTCCAGGGCTGGGAGTACCCTGCCTCATATATACTTTAGTTCTATGTGCACTGCAGTGCACACAGACAGACACATTCCGTGCATTGCCAGGCAGACAGTGAGGCAGTGGGCATTGTAAACAGAGTGAACATTGCCCTTCAGCGAGTCTGTTACATTTGCTATTTTTAAACAGACTTAACCGCATTGTCCTTGAGTGGTTCAGTGCTGGGTGGGCAGCAGTTCCAGGGCTGGGAGTACCCTGCCTCATATCTACTGAAAAGGAAGCTTGTTCTCTGTGCACTCACTGCACACACACAGACAGACACATTCCGTGCATTGCCAGGCAGGCAGTGAGGCAGTGGGCATTGTAAACAGAGTGAAGATTGGCCTTCAGCGAGTCTGTTCAATCTGCTATTTTTAAACAGACTTAAAAGCATTCTCCTTGAGTGGTTCAGTGCTGGGTGGGCAGCAGTTCCAGGGCTGGGAGTACCCTGCCTCATATCTACTGAAAAGGAAGCTTGTTCTCTGTGCACTCACTGCACACACACACACAGACAGACACATTCCGTGCATTGCCAGGCAGGCAGTGGGCATAAACAGAGTGAAGATTGGCCTTAAGCGAGTCTGTTCAATTTGTTATTTTTAAACAGACTTAACCGCATTGTCCTTGAGTGGTTCAGTGCTGGGTGGGCAGCAGTTCCAGGGCTGGGAGTACCCTGCCTCATATCTACTGAAAAGGAAGCTTGTTCTCTGTGCACTCACTGCACACACACAGACAGACACATTCCGTGCATTGCCAGGCAGGCAGTGAGGCAGTGGGCATTGTAAACAGAGTGAAGATTGGCCTTCAGCGAGTCTGTTCAATCTGCTATTTTTAAACAGACTTAAAAGCATTCTCCTTGAGTGGTTCAGTGCTGGCTGGGCAGCAGTTCCAGGGCTGGGAGTACTCTGCCTCATATCTACTTTAGTTCTATGTGCACTGCAGTGCACACAGACAGACACATTCCGTGCATTGCCAGGCAGACAGTGAGGCAGTGGGCATTGTAAACAGAGTGAACATTGCCCTTCAGCGAGTCTGTTACATTTGCTATTTTTAAACAGACTTAACCGCATTGTCCTTGAGTGGTTCAGTGCTGGGTGGGCACTGGGCAGCAGTTCCAGGGCTGGGAATACCCTGCCTCATATATACTTTAGTTCTATGTGCACTGCAGTGCACACAGACAGACACATTCCGTGCATTGCCAGGCAGGCAGTGAGGCAGTGGGCATTGTAAACAGAGTGAACATTGCCCTTCAGCGAGTCTGTTACATTTGCTATTTTTAAACAGACTTAACCGCATTGTCCTTGAGTGGTTCAGTGCTGGGTGGGCAGCAGTTCCAGGGCTGGGAGTACCCTGCCTCATATCTACTGAAAAGGAAGCTTGTTCTCTGTGCACTCACTGCACACACACAGACAGACACATTCCGTGCATTGCCAGGCAGGCAGTGAGGCAGTGGGCATTGTAAACAGAGTGAAGATTGGCCTTCAGCGAGTCTGTTCAATCTGCTATTTTTAAACAGACTTAAAAGCATTCTCCTTGAGTGGTTCAGTGCTGGCTGGGCAGCAGTTCCAGGGCTGGGAGTACCCTGCCTCATATCTACTGAAAAGGAAGCTTGTTCTCTGTGCACTCACTGCACACACACAGACAGACACATTCCGTGCATTGCCAGGCAGACAGTGAGGCAGTGGGCATTGTAAACAGAGTGAACATTGCCCTTCAGCGAGTCTGTTACATTTGCTATTTTTAAACAGACTTAACCGCATTGTCCTTGAGTGGTTCAGTGCTGGGTGGGCACTGGGCAGCAGTTCCAGGGCTGGGAATACCCTGCCTCATATATACTTTAGTTCTATGTGCACTGCAGTGCACACAGACAGACACATTCCGTGCATTGCCAGGCAGGCAGTGAGGCAGTGGGCATTGTAAACAGTGTGAACATTGCCCTTCAGCGAGTCTGTTACATTTGCTATTTTTAAACAGACTTAACCGCATTGTCCTTGAGTGGTTCAGTGCTGGGTGGGCAGCAGTTCCAGGGCTGGGAGTACCCTGCCTCATATCTACTGAAAAGGAAGCTTGTTCTCTGTGCACTCACTGCACACACACAGACAGACACATTCCGTGCATTGCCAGGCAGGCAGTGGGCATAAACAGAGTGAAGATTGGCCTTAAGCGAGTCTGTTCAATTTGTTATTTTTAAACAGACTTAACCGCATTGTCCTTGAGTGGTTCAGTGCTGGGTGGGCAGCAGTTCCAGGGCTGGGAGTACCCTGCCTCATATCTACTGAAAAGGAAGCTTGTTCTCTGTGCACTCACTGCACACACACAGACAGACACATTCCGTGCATTGCCAGGCAGGCAGTGAGGCAGTGGGCATTGTAAACAGAGTGAAGATTGGCCTTCAGCGAGTCTGTTCAATCTGCTATTTTTAAACAGACTTAAAAGCATTCTCCTTGAGTGGTTCAGTGCTGGCTGGGCAGCAGTTCCAGGGCTGGGAGTACCCTGCCTCATATCTACTGAAAAGGAAGCTTGTTCTCTGTGCACTCACTGCACACACACAGACAGACACATTCCGTGCATTGCCAGGCAGGCAGTGAGGCAGTGGGCATTGTAAACAGAGTGAAGATTGGCCTTCAGCGAGTCTGTTCAATCTGCTATTTTTAAACAGACTTAAAAGCATTCTCCTTGAGTGGTTCAGTGCTGGCTGGGCAGCAGTTCCAGGGCTGGGAGTACCCTGCCTCATATCTACTGAAAAGGAAGCTTGTTCTCTGTGCACTCACTGCACACACACAGACAGACACATTCCGTGCATTGCCAGGCAGGCAGTGAGGCAGTGGGCATTGTAAACAGAGTGAAGATTGGCCTTCAGCGAGTCTGTTCAATCTGCTATTTTTAAACAGACTTAAAAGCATTCTCCTTGAGTGGTTCAGTGCTGGCTGGGCAGCAGTTCCAGGGCTGGGAGTACCCTGCCTCATATCTACTGAAAAGGAAGCTTGTTCTCTGTGCACTCACTGCACACACACAGACAGACACATTCCGTGCATTGCCAGGCAGGCAGTGGGCATACACAGAGTGAAGATTGGCCTTCAGCGAGTCTGTTCAATCTGCTATTTTTAAACAGACTTAACCGCATTCTCCTTGACTTGGTCCGTTCATTTTGTTATTTTAAACAGACTGAGCATTCTTCTTGAGTGGGTCTGTTAATTTAGTTATTTTAAACTGACCGAACATTATTATTGTGGGACAGTGGGCAGTGTTACCACTAGTACTCATTGACATTAAATCCATAATGTCAGGGAAAGGGAGATGCAAGCGACTTAGTGGGAATGGCAGCGGAGGCACCGCAAAAGACACCAGCGCAACACCACCAGTACAGGTAAAAAGGCAACTGTCGCAATCAAACGTCTTTGTAGGGGATGGCAGTTCCATGGCAAAAAAAAAGAAATCAGACCATGAAACTTTGCAATCGCCAGCACCTGTTTCTGGCACTGTAGTTTTGGAGGAGAGTGAAGAGGAGGCAGAGTCTAGCCAGACAAAAGTTACACACCCAAGAGCAGCCAGGGGACAGAAGTGTCCTGCAAAACTTTGCGGTGACAAGGTAGCGCTGGCACTGTTAGCTTCTGATTCAGAAGAAGAATCTTCTTGGATGGGATTCTCATCAGAAACGGAAGATGTAATACCTGAGCAATCTTCGGTAGAATTGTCAGTTAGTCCTGTTTTAGCCTCCACCTCCAGAAATCTGCGGCAGGGGAGACATTCCACTGATATCGAGGAGGAGGAAGAGCTGTCAGAAGGGAGACAGAGGGTGACTGTTGCCCCCGCTGGCATTGCTTCGCCGGGTGCAGTGGGTGCACCACCCACACCCAGTAGTACCTCAACTCCAGTGCCACCATCCACCCCCAGGGCGGGAAAGAGAGGAGGATCACAAAAGAAATCTGCGATCTGGGCACATTTTAAAGTGACAGAAGACCCGCGTTATGCTCGGTGTAATTACTGTGCCAGGGATATTAGCAGAGGCAAGCAACTGGGACATCTGTCAAATTTTGGCATGGAGTATCATGTTAAGAGGCAACACCCAACAAGATTACTGCCATCTGGGGATGGTAGCATTTTCCGTCAGGGGACCCCTTCCCCTTCCAACCAGGGTGCAGTGGTAGGAAAGCAGCAGAGTCAGCCCACGCCCTCATACCCTTCTAGCAGTCAGGCGGCAGGCCAGAAACCCACTGACATGTGGGAGAAGCGACAATGCACCATGGAGGAAATGGGGTGGAGTGCGGTAACGCTATCCCGGGGTAGGAGGCAGGCAGCCGCAAAAGTAGTAACCAGGAGCATTGGGGAAATGATTGCCCTTGATGACCAGCCCCTGCAGTTAGTTGAGAATGTGGGTTTCAAACGTTTCTTGAAGGTCGTACTTCCAAATTACAAAGTCCCCTCCAGAACCACATTTAGTAGAAAGGTCATCCCCAGCCTGTACAAGCACTGTGTCAGTCGCGTGCAAGCACTGCTAGGTAAGGCAGACGGAAGAGTGCATTTCACCTGCGATATCTGGACCGCCATGAATGCTGCACACTCTTACCTCTCTCTGACAGCACACTGGTGGGACATGGCAGAGGCAGGGGCAGCCAGCAGCTCTATTACTGAACAAGCATCAGGGTGGAGGTGGGCTTTACTGAACACCCACCTGACGGACCATTCCCATACCGCTGCCAATATTCTAGCATGCATCAGAAAGATGCTGGCGAGCTGGAAAGTACACCAGCGAGACAGTAAAACGCGGGCAGGCTTTTTTGTCACAGACAACGGTGCAAACATGGTTAAGGCAATAAGCGATGGGCGGTTTAAGAACATCCGATGTTTTGCACACACTCTGCATCTGGTAGTGAAGTCAGGTTTGGGCTTGGAGTCCAAGGACAAGGAGACTGAATACCTGCGTCGGTTAATACACAAGTGCAGGAACATAGCAGCACACTTCCACAGAAGTGTCAGGGCGGGGCAGGTTCTCCGAGAAAATCAGACTGCTTTGGATATGCCCGAGAAGCGTCTCATTCAAGACGTTCCCACCCGGTGGAATTCCACCTTTATGATGCTGGAGAGGTTATTGGAGCTGCAGACACCCCTTCATGAACTTTCTGGTACAATAGACATAGGTGTACAGAATCCCCTAGGGCATCACGATTGGTTAGTCATGAGTCAGCTGTTAAAAATCCTGCAGCCCTTCAAGGACGTCACGGAGGAGCTGAGTTCCAGAAGTTCCACCTTGGCTGACATCATCCCTATAGTGAAATTCCTGGATGACCATTTGGAAGGCATTAAACGGCAAGAGGGAATGACTGCTGAGGTGCTGCAGTGTGTGGACGTTTTGCAGCAGCAGGTGAAAGACAGATTAAGGCCTTTAACAGAGGACAGCACATACATGCTCGCCTCTGTCTGTGATCCCCGTGTGAAAGGTAAAATCGCCCTACAGACCAATTGTCTGTCATTTGTGAAGGAGCTGTTGTTAGCACAGGTCCGTGAACAGGAGCACCATAGGCGGAGACAGATTAGGCTTGAAGCACAGGTGGAAACAGCAGGCACGTCACAGAGTTGTGCTGCTGCTAGCCCTGGCAGGAGAAGGACTGTGTCAGTGACAGATACTATTACTAGTGCCTCCATCTCAACGTCAGAACGCCCAAGGCATGTTGGCCATAAAGATACATCAGTAGTGCAACAGGCGAGAGAGAAAGTAACTGGATTGAGTGACTCTCAGCCCTCCCAAGCACAGGAGGAGACAGCAGCAGAGCTGTCAGTGAAACGGTATCTCTCAGAGCCGATAGAGAATACGCAGACAGATCCGCTGGCATATTGGGCACACAAGTCCACTGTCTGGCCACACCTAGCCAAAGTGGCTGAAGGATATCTGTCATGTCCACCAACAAGTGTGCCCAGTGAACGTGTTTTTTCAATGACAGGGGATATCATGAGCCCTCACCGCTCAAGGCTTTCACCGGTCTTGATGGAAATGCTAGTGTTTTTGAAAGTAAACCTGCCATTGCTTGGCTTTCCCGATTTTCCTTGTGAATGGCAAGATGAATAAAAGCTATTGAAAGGAGCCTTGCAGCAGTTCCAATTGCCTCCTATGCTCAAGATAATGTAAGCAGTAAGCACTGCAGCACATGTTCTTGACATGAATCGCTGTGTCTGACCGGCATCTACTGTGCAGCCCTAGTGTTCCCACAAGTGTTTTAACTCCGTTGCTGTTCCTGCCTGTACCTCCAGGCATTGTGTTCCTAGCTGGGCAGTTCCATTTGGTTATTTTAAACAGACTGAGCATTGTCCTTCAGAGTGGGTCTGTTGATATTGCTATTTTAAACAGACTGAGCATTGACCTTCAGAGTGGGTCCGTTAATTGTGTTCTTTTAAACAGACTGAGCATAGTCCTTGAGTGGGTCCGTTAATTTTGTTCTTTTAAACAGACTGAGCATTCTTCTTCAAGGCCGAAGTGGAGAAGGGTTCCATGTGAACAGCAGTTCAACATGGGTCAGCCGGTCCTAACAGATAGGCGAGCGCCGTTCGGAAGGGACGGGCGATGGCCTCCGTCGTCCTCGGCCGATCGAAAGGGAGTCGGGTTCAGATCCCCGAACCCGGAGTGGCGGAGATTCGGCGCTGGGCTCTTCCCTCTTCACTCGCCGTTACTGAGGGAATCCTGGTTAATTTCTTTTCCTACGCTGCTTGTGTCCCTAGCTGGGATTGACATCTGTCCTCAAATGATGTGCCTGTTCATCCAGACCTTGTGTTCCCACGCGTATTCTTATTTCTGAGAGATTTTCCGATTCCTTTGTCATCAGCTAAAGTGCATAAGATGCGTTGATGAATAGTTTTGAAGATGACACATATGGCTTTATAGATGATACGGAAGTGGACGGGTAGCCAATGTAACTCTTTCAGAATGGGAGATATGTGGTCTCTCTTTCTTGCGCCTGTTAGTAATCGGGCTGCTGAATTTTGAACCATCTGTAGTGGTTTGGAATAGGATGAGGGCAGACCTAGCAATAGGGAACTGCAGTAGTCTAATTTCGCAAAAATGACTGCTTGGATGATCGTTCTGAAGTCTTGAGCATGGAAAAGAGGTCTTATCCTCTTCCGAACCTGGAGTTTATAGAAGCAGTCTTTGGTTGTTTTGTTGATATGTGCCTTGAAGTTTAGCCGGTTGTCTATTATCACTCCTAAGTCTGTAACTTGTGTGGTAGGTAGGTTGGTGGGAAGAGTAGTGTTGGAGATATTGTTTTCAGGAGAGATGAGTAGGATTTCTGTCTTGGATGAGTTTAAGATGAGGTGTAGGTTGTTTACTACTTGTTTGATTTTCTGGTGGCATGTTTCCCAGTAGTCAAGAGTTTTAGAGTATGTGTCTTTGATATGGATGATGATTTCAATATCATCTGCGTAAAGGAAGTACTTTAGATTGAGGTCGGTAAGAAGTTGGCAGAGAGGAAGAAGATAGATATTAAATAGGGTCGGAGATAATCAAGAACCTTGAGGGACTCCTATGACAGAGTCAAATCTTGAGGATTCCTTGTTTTGGAGTTTAACTTTGTAACCTCTGTTATTGAGAAACGTTTTGAACCAGGATCGGACGGTGCCGCTGATTCCTATGGACGAAAGCTGGTTTAGGAGGATGGCGTGGTTGACCGTGTCGAACGCTGCGGAAAGGTCTAACAAGATCAATAGGAAAGAGTTTCCTTTGTCGAGGCCCATTAAGATATAATATTATATCTTACAGTTGTGGTTTGGATCATATTCTTTAGGTGAAGACGGTTGTCTATAATTACTCCCAGGTCTCTCACATGATTGTGGGTGAGAAGGTGTTTGTGATGGATCTGAGATGGGAGGTTTTCTTGCTTGTAGGAAATGAAGAGGAGTTTAGTTTTAGAGGCATTGAGGACCAGGTTTAGACTGTTGAGGAGATTAGTGGTGGCTTCAGCTTGTAAGCTGTTGTTCCAAAGTGCGATGGCTTTCTTAATAGATTCTGTTATGGGAATAAGAATCTGAACATCGTCTGCATAGATGTAGTGAATGAGGTTAAGACTACTTAACAGTTGGCAAAGGGGAAGGAGGAAACGGCGGGGGAAACGGCAAAGCTGCTGCCAGGGGGGGCTATAACACGCGCCGCCGGAGCGGCGGGCCACCTGCCCCCCCTGGGCCTTCCCAGCCGACACGGAGCCGGTTGCGGCGCTCCGCCGCGGAGGAAATGCGCCCTGCGGCCGTCCGGGAGGCGTTCCCCGCCCCCCCCCGCGAAAGGGGTGGGGGATGCGCCGAAACCCCCCCCCGGTCCCACCGAACCCGCCGCCGGGTTGAATCCTCCAGGCGGACTGCACGCACCTCACCCGTTTAACTCTTAACGGTTTCCCGCCCTTTTGAACTCGCTCTTGAAAGTTGTTTTCAACTTTCCCTTACGTACTTATTGATTTTATTGCTTTACTTTATTTTTTTTATTCCTGGACGGGGCCGGGGCCGTCCGGGAGGCGTTCCCCGCCCCCCCGCGAAAGGGGTGGGGGATGCGCCGAAACCACCCCCGGTCCCACCGAACCCGCCGGGTTCAATCCTCCAGGCGGACTGCACGCACCTCACCCGTTTAACTCTTAACGGTTTCCCGCCCTTTTGAACTCGCTCTTGAAAGTTGTTTTCAACTTTCCCTTACGTACTTATTGATTTTATTGCTTTACTTTATTTTTTTTATTCCTGGACGGGGCCGGGGCCGTCCGGGAGGCGTTCCCCGCCCCCCCGCGAAAGGGGTGGGGGATGCGCCGAAACCACCCCCGGTCCCACCGAACCCGCCGGGTTCAATCCTCCAGGCGGACTGCACGCACCTCACCCGTTTAACTCTTAACGGTTTCCCGCCCTTTTGAACTCGCTCTTGAAAGTTGTTTTCAACTTTCCCTTACGTACTTATTGATTTTATTGCTTTACTTTATTTTTTTTATTCCTGGACGGGGCCGGGGCCGTCCGGGAGGCGTTCCCCGCCCCCCCGCGAAAGGGGTGGGGGATGCGCCGAAACCCCCCCCGGTCCCACCGAACCCGCCGCCGGGTTGAATCCTCCAGGCGGACTGCACGCACCCCACCCGTTTAACTCTTAACGGTTTCCCGCCCTTTTGAACTCGCTCTTGAAAGTTATTTTCAACTTTCCCTTACGTACTTATTGATTTTATTTATTTATTTTATTTATTTATACCGGCATTGCATCCGCTGTAGGCTTCCCTGGTCGGTCTTGTGCATTTGAATAAACGGAGAGGAATTTGTAGGTCGATAATGGTGTGTTGGTGAATGATTTTTTATATCAAGGTGATGGATTTGTAAATGACTCTGAACTGAATTGGTAACCAGTGGAGGTCTTTTAGGACTGGGGAAATGTGGCCTCCTTTCCTAGTGTTTGTTAGTAGACGGGCTGCTGCGTTTTCAACCATTTGGAGTGGTTTCGTGTATGAGGAAGGGAGTCCAAGTAATGTAGAGTTGCAGTAGTAGAAAATGAGGGCTTGGAGGATGGTTCTGAAGTGTTTGGCGTGGAAGAGTGGTCTTATCCTTTTTTAAACTTGCAGTTTATAGAAGCAGTCTTTGGTGGTTTTATTGGGGGGCCACTACCGGCCTAACACCGTCCGCCGGCTGATCCTCCATCAGAAGGACTTGGGCCCCCGAGCGGCGCTGGGGAGCCGGTCTTCCGTATGCCACATTTCCCGCGCCCGCCGGACAGGCGGGGATTCGGCGCTGGGCTCTTCCCTCTTCACTCGCCATTACTGAGGGAATCCTGGTTAGTTTCTTTTCCTCCACAGCTTGTGTCCCTAGGTGGACCCTGCGGGTCGGTACGGCAAGAGCGGTATTCAAACAGCAAGCAATGGGGTATGAAAATACAGACCCCTGTGTACTTACTTGGTATAGGTTTTGCTAGGAGTAAGAATTTGTTGAGGATAATGTCAGTTTCTTAATAAGATCTCATGCTTTGACTGTTGAGGAGATTAGTGATGGCTTGTAAGCTGTTGTTCCAAAGTGCGATGGCTTTGTTAATAGATTCTGTTATGGGAATAAGAATCTGAACATCGTCTGCATAGATGTAGTGAATGAGGTTGACTACTTAACAGTTGGCAAAGGGGAAGGAGGAAACGGCGGGGGAAACGGCGAAGCTGCTGCCGGGGGGGGGGGGGGCAATAACACGCGCCGGAAATGGTATTTAACCTTAGATGGAGTTTACCACCCACTTTGGCCTGCATTCCCAAACAAACAGACTACGAGAAAACCCGGTCCCGGAGCGCCGGGGGCCGCTACCGGCCTAACACCGTCCGCGGGCTGAGGCTTGATGAGAAGGACTTGGGGCCCCGAGCGGCGCCAGAGAGGCGATCTTCCGTACGCCACATTTCCCGCGTCCGCCGGACGAGCGGGGATTCGGCGCTGGGCTCTTCCCTCTTCACTCGCCGTTACGGAGGGAATCCTGGTTAGTTTCTTTTCCTCCACGGCTTGTGTCCATAGGTGGGATTGACCTCTGTCCTAGAATGATGTGCCTCTTCATCCAGGCCTAGTGTTCCTACTGGTGTTTTAAGTCCATTGCTGTGCCTGCCTGTTCATCCAGACCTTGTGTTCCCACACGTATTATTATTTCTGAGAGATCTTCCAATTCCTTTGTCATTTTCTGAAGTGCATAAGTAGGGTAGCTAAATGAGGAGAATATTGGAGGGGCGAAGTTCCATATTGAAAGCTGAGTAGCTTTACTTATCTAGTGAAAGTTTGAAGGATCAGGGAAGGCTTGTAAGAATAGCCAAGTTTGTTAATAGATTCTGTTATGGGAATAAGAATCTGAACATCGTCTGCATAGATGTAGTGAATGAGGTTAAGACAAGTTAACAGTTGCCAAAGGGGAAGGAGGAAACGCCGGGAGGGGGGGCTATAACACGCGCCGCTGGAGCAGCGGGCCACCTGCCCCCCCTGGGCCTTCCCAGCCGAACCGTAGCCGGTCGCGGCGCACCGCCGCAGAGGAAATGCGCCCTGCGGGGGCCGGGGGCCGTCCGGGAGGCGTTCCCCGCCCCTCCCCCACCCCCCGCGAAAGGGGTGGGGGTGGGGGATCCGCCGAAACCCCGGTCCGACCGAACCCGCCGGGTTGAATCCTGCGGGCGGACTGCACGGACCCCACCCATTTACCTCTTTACAATTTCACGCCCTCTTGAACTCCCTCTTCAAAGTTGTTTTCAACTTTCCCTTGCGGTACTTACTTATTTATTTTATTTATTTAAGGTTTTTTTATACCGGCATTCATGAAATCGTTCACATGATGTCGCTTTACAGAAAACAGGGGTGCAAAGAAAACAACCTATAACATAAATACACGTGGTGAAGAGATGCAGTTACAATTAACTGGGGCTATGAACTGGGAGTGTAAGAAATAAAGAGGGATAGAGGAGGTTAATTATATACATGTGTAGAATATAAAAATATACAAGAGTACATTACAAATATGGCGTCCAATATATACAGCTTCTGAGCTGAGAATTTATTGATGGTGTGTGTTAGGTGCAGTTCGGGAAGGCTTGCCTGAAAAGCCATGTCTTGAGTCTTTTCCGAAAGGTTAGGAGGCAAGGTTCATTTCTGAGATCTGGGGGGATGGAGTTCCATAACGGTGGACCTGCTGTGGAAAGGGCTCAATCTCTAAAGGTGCTGTGATAAGTGGTTTTGGAGGGTGGAACAAGGAGGCATCCTCTGTAGGCTTCCCTGGTCGGTCTTGTGCATTTGTATAAACGGAGAGGAATTTGTAGGTCGATTATGGTGTGTTGGTGAAAGATTTTGTATATCAAGGTGATGGATTTGTAAATGACTCTGAACTGAATTGGTAACCAGTGGAGGTCTTTTAGGACTGGGGAAATGTGGTCTCTTTTCCTAGTGTTTGTTAGTAGACGGGCTGCTGCGTTTTGAACCATTTGGAGTGGTTTTGTGTATGAGGAAGGGAGTCCAAGAAATGTAGAGTTGCAGTAGTCTAATTTGGAGAAAATGAGGGCTTGGAGGATCCTGGTTAGTGTCTTTTCCTCCGCGGCTTGTGTCCCTAGCTGTGATTGAACTCTGTCCTCGAATGATGTGCCTCTTCATCCAGGCCTTGTGTCCCTAGCTGGGATCGACCTCTGTGCTCGACTGCTGCGCCTCTTCATCCCGGCCTTGTGTTCCCACAGGTGTTTTAACTCAGTTGCTGTACCCATTCTTCCGGGCCTTGTGTTCCCACAGGTGTTTTAACTCAGTGGCGGTGCCTATTCATCCAGGCCTTGTGTTCCCACAGGTGTTTTAACTCAGTGGCTGTGCCTGTTCATCCAGGCCTTGTGTTCCCACAAGTGTTTTAACCTGGTTGCTGTGCCTGTTCATGCAGGCCTTGTGTCCCTAGCTGGAATTGACCTCTGTCCTCGAATGATGTACCTGTTCATCCAGGCCTTGTGTTCCCACACGTATTCTTATTTGTGAGAGATCCTAGGCTCCAATTCGTTTGTCATCAGCTGAAGTGCGTAAGTACAGTCTGAATTCACTAGACGCCAACGGAATTCACTAGACGCCAACGATATTCACTGGACGCCAATGTAAACACCGGGTACACACAACTCTAGGGGTGGACCCGTTCCAGGGAGTCCTTCCCTGAACAAGCATGAGGGTGGAGGTGGGCTTTACTGCACACCCACCTGACGGACCATGCCCATACCGCTGCCAATATTCTAGCATGCATCAGAAAGATGCTGGCGAGCTACCAGTGTTTTAACCTAGTTCCTGTGCCTGTTCATGCAGGCCTTGTGTCCCTAGCTGGGATTGACCTCTGTCCTCGAATGAAGTGCCTGTTCATCCAGGCCTTGTGTTCCTACTGCTGTTTTAACTCCATTGCTGTGCCTGCCTGTTCATCCAGACCTTGTATTCCCACACGTATTCTTATTTCTGAGAGATCCTCCAATTCCTTTGTCATCTGCTGAAGTGCGTAAGTACCGTCTGAATTCACTAGACGCCAACGGAATTCACTAGACGCCAACGATATTCACTGGACGCCAATGTAAACACCGGGTACACACAACTCTAGGGGTGGACCCTTTCCAGGGAGTACTTCCCTGCACAAAGGAAAGGGAACTCTCTCCTGGGCCAATTGATAAGAAAACCACAATTCTGCAGCCAAAAATAGGCTGGAAATCCTTCCCCCATTGACTTTAATGGGTGACATATGTACATATACCCAACTCATTAGATTTTTTTTATGTCCATATTGGCCGCAAGTGGGACCCACTTTCGGACATAAGAAATATGAACATAAAATTTTGCTCTGCACATCCCTAGAGGTTAGGGCTGTTCAGTCTGGAGAAGAGACAGCTGAGGGGGGATATGATAGAGGTCTTTAAAATCATGAGAGGTCTTGAACAAGTAGATGTGAATCGGTTATTTACACTTTTGGATAGAAGGACTAGGGGGCACTCCATGAAGTTAGCAAGTAGCACATTTAAAACTAATTGGAGAAAATTCTTTTTCATTCTATGTACAATTAAGCTCTGGAATTTGTTGCCAGAGGATGTGGTTAGTGCAGTTAGGGGTAGATTTTAAAAAGGTGCGTGCACATGTACACCCGATTTTATAACTTGCGTGTGCAGGCGTGCACAAGTTACAAAATCAGGGGTCGGCGCATGCAAGGGGGTGCACAATTGTGCACCTTGTGCATACCGAGCCGCGCTGCCTTTCCATGTTTCCTTCCCCCTAACCTGACCTTCCCACCCCTTCCCCTAACCTTTCTCCCCCCAGCCCTACTCTAACCCCCCCTTGTCCTTTGTCTTATCTTTTGCGCCTTCCTCCAGGCAGGCGCAAGTTGCGCACACTGGCAGGCTGCCGGCACACGATCCTCCAACACAGCGGCAATGGCTGCTCTGTCAGAGGCCTCTGGCCCTATCCCCGTCCTGTCCCTGGACCGCCCCTTTTGTAAAGCCCTGGGACTTACACATGTCCCGGGGCTTTACGCGCATCGCTGGGCCTTTTAAAAATAGGCCCGGCGCACGTAATCTTTTTAAAATCCGGCCCTTAGTGTAGCTGGGTTTAAAAAAGGTTTGGATAAGTTCTTGGAGGAGAAGTCCATTACCTGCTATTAATCAAGTTGACTTAGAAAATAACCACTGCTATTACTAGCAACGGTAACATGGAATAGACTTAGTTTTTGGGTACTTGCCAGGTTCTTATGGCCTGGATTGGCCACTGCTGGAAACAGGATGCTGGGCTTGATGGACCTTTGGTCTGACCCAATATGGCAAATCATAATTATTTATAAGTAACTCCAGTGTCATACTTACATTTTTTAACCTGAGACAGAACATAGTCTTTTGGAAATGCCATTAGAAACCAAATCAAAGAAAGAGTTCCTGCTGTGAAAACCATGCTGCAGTCACGTTTTTGAAAAATCAGTTGGACCTGACCTGCAATAGAGCAATAACTATCAATAAAATCAACACATCACTAATCATTTATAACAAATCTATTGAAAACTTTATTTTTTTGGGGGGGGGGGGGATGGGCAGGCAAGCAAGCAGATATTTCCTTGTACTCCTTGGCCTTTCATTAATTTCAGAACAAGTCCTTGTCCTGCTCACTGCCATTTATATCAGGGTATTGGGTGTCTAAAGCAAGGCGCATTGGGCCACCATTCACAGCTGTCTAGACTAGAGCAGGGGTGAGCAAACCAGGGGGATGAACCCCTGGGGGGGGGAGGGGGATTGAACAATCCTTAAGGGAAGTGCACAGGCTGCCCAGTCAGGGAAGGACAAAAGATGGCTGCATTGTTAAGTCTCAGTGAGACACTGCAAGCTCAGGAGAGAGGGAGCTGCCAGCATGCAGGGACGTTGGTCAGGGTAAGTGTTCCATGGCTTAGCCCTGAGTCGCTTTCAGTGGGCCAGGGAGAGGAGCTGTTTACTCTGCAGAAGACCTGGACATGGGAACAGCCTCTGCAGTGTTCCCCAACCCAGGAGGAGCTGCCAACCTCAGGCCTCTGCCCGGGAGGGTTTCCTGCTGCTGCTGTCGGGTCCCATACCCAGGGAGAGAGATCACAGATGTTGCCTGCTAGGGGAAAAGAAGTGACGTTAAGGAGGGGAATAGGCAAAGGGGCCAGAGAGAATAAGGAGGAGGAGAAGGGAGAATAAGGGCAAAAAGTGTAATAAAGGTGAATAAGCAAATCAAACATGAGAAAATAAAAAAAAGAGGGGCAAAC
Source organism: Rhinatrema bivittatum (assembly GCF_901001135.1). NCBI lineage: Eukaryota > Metazoa > Chordata > Amphibia > Gymnophiona > Rhinatrematidae > Rhinatrema > Rhinatrema bivittatum. The sequence continues at coordinate 243,195,245 of NC_042619.1, read as the reverse complement.
TAAGAAAAATACAAAAAGAAAGAAAAATAGGAAAAATTAGTGGAAAAGCATAAAAAGTTGGGTAGGGTGGGATGGAGTTTTTCTCAGCTCCTAAAGATTTTTTTTTTTTTTTAATTTTCCAGTCGTTAGCATTGTGGTGTGTGGCCTGGGTGTGATGTGGAGTTGTGTATCTTTGTGTTTGTCTGGTGTGCTTTGGTCTTGGTGTGTGATGTGGTCTGTTTGCCTGTGTCTCGCTCTGTGTCTGGGTGCCTGTGTTTGTCTGTCTGGGTGTGTTGTATCTGTGCCTCTCTGTGTGTGTGGGTGGGTGCGTGTGTGTCTGCATTCTGTCTGGGTGTCTTTTTTCTGTCTAGTTGTGGTATGTCGGCGTCTCTCTTCCTGTCTGGGTATTGGGTTTCTGTTCTCTCTGTGGGGTGTCTTTGTCTCTCTGGGTGTCTGTGTGGATATGGGGTAATTTTGTCTGTCTCTGTGTGTGGAGTCTCTGTCTGCCTGGGAATCTGTCGGTCAGGGTGTGGGATGTCTGAGTCTGTCTGGGTATGAGGTATCCGTCTCTCTCTGTGCCTGCCTGGGTACAGGGAACTTGACTCTCTGTGCCCATGTGTGTGTGTGTGTATATGTGTGTGTGTGTGTGTGTGTGTGTGTACAGTATATATAGCAACCCATCTTTTGGGACACCAACCAATTGCATGAATGGGGAGGGTGCCGCGGATCAAAAAGCTTACCCGCCCCTGGTTTGGAGATTTTCTTCCATTTTAATTTCAGGCCCCCCCCCCCCCCCCCCCGACTCTAGGCTGAGCAGCACAAGCACACGTCCCTCCTTTGAGCCGTCCAGTGATGGTCGGGAGACTTCCAGAGCCTGTGAATGTTGCCTGCACAACACTTGCTCCAGGAGCAAGAACCCAAGCCCAGGAGTCAAATCTAAGGGGCCCCAGTGTGCCCGAGCCCCCGAACAACAGATCTTTATTGTATGGTGCGCTGCAAATGGAAAACATGCTGATGTAAAAGCTCCCTTTTTATCCTAAAGGAACTGGAAAATAGAAGCCAGCTATAATAAGCTTTAATTCATGACAAGATTTCTAGGACACATATTAGATAGATCTACATCAATCCATTTGCCCCCTTTCTTGCTTTTTGTTTGTCTTGTTCTCTTTTAAATGTGAGAATATAAATGTTCTGCCCTTTAAAAAAAAAAAATTATTATCTAGAAGCCTTTTAGAAACAAATCTGTGTCAGATATTTGGGCTAGTTCCAATAAAGGCTTCTTTTACACCGATCATCTTTTGTCTCTTTGCTTACCAGCAATATTGGATCGGCTTCCGCTTTGTTTTTTTGGGTCCAGATATTTTATAAGGCCATAACAGCCAAGTTGTGTCCTGTCTCATCCTATGAAGCAGGTGATGCTGTTTTGGCTGTAAAAAAAAAGAAATCCTAAATTTTCTAGGGCACTTGTAGCCCTCAAAGTAGCATAGCTTGTATTTTTCTTGACTCAGGAGCTGAGTCTGGTCCCATCTTGGGCTTTTGGTTGAGACTGAGAACCTGTGCATTATGGGAGGATGACCTCTACTACAGTCACAAAACTGAGCCCTGGCCAAACAGGAAGGGTTAAACCTCCCATTAGGAAAAAAAAACAACTTGTTTTTCTCAACAGTGGGACTAAAAAAATAATACTTGAAGCATTTACATGATTTATATCAAGCAACAAACATCAGAAAAAAATGAAGGACATACTGGAGCATGCTCCGTAAGTCCTACAAGAGCAGAAGATGGGTTCCATAGAAAAAGTAGCTTCTCTCTTTTTCATTTAAAATAGCACAATACATCTGTAAAATTGTATTATGAACTATGATGGAAGATTTGCATTTCTATGTAAAAACAATTTCTTGGGAGGATAAGGTATATGGGGGGGGGGGGGGGGGGGCCCATCCATCCATCCATCCATCCATCCATCCATCCATCCATCCCATAGAAGCTGATCTCACCATTGCTAATCTCACCATTAGCAACCAATTCACTAAGATAATGAGATGCAAAGTATACATGCATTCAGAGTGTCATGCTAAAGGGAGCACAGGCTTTTTAACAGGTGTATGAACTGAATCTTTAAATGCCCAAAGTGCAAAGGCCAGTTAATACAGAGGAACCTCCCTTTGACCCACACCTCTGATGAATCCCATTGACCTTTCTGGCTTCTCTGAAGCTTTACTTCCATCCTCTTGACAAATGAAAATGGTACCTTCAAGACTCACCAGTCCCGCCCTCCCATTCACTGACAAATCAAAATTTATTTATTTAGATTTATATTCCACTTTTTCAGTGTTTCAAAGTGCTTTCAGGTATTTCCCTATCCCCAGAGGGCTTGTAAACTAAGGGGTGGATTTATCAAAATGCGGTAAGTACCACATGCGATAGGAAAAGGGGCATGTTTTATGCTAATATAGTATTTATTACCTAAGTTAGCACAAATTGCCAAACCTGTTGTATTTCACCACTGGGGGACCATTTTTAATGATCCCGGATATGAGAGAGAGAGAGAGAGAGAAACTGGCCATAATATCATGGCCCATAGGTAGGTATTTGTATCCCTATGGTAGGCCCACCTAGTAACTTGAGGTGGGGATTAGGTAAGAATGTAGGGGGTTAGGGGCCACTTTGACATTCTACGTGATACCTACGAACAGAACAGTGGTCTCTTGTGAAGATTTGCTGGCCTTCGGAGTGAGGAAACTCACTCCAAGATGAGATTTGGGCAATGTTCTCTCAACCTAGCTTGATGTTACCCAGGTAGAGAGTCCATCAAGCTAGGTTGAGAGAACCTTGCCCAAATCTCATCTTGGAGTGAGTTTCCTCACTCCGAAGGCCAGCAAATCTTCACAAGAGACCACTGTTCTGTTCGTAGGTATCACGTAGAATGTCAAAGTGGCCCCTAACCCCCACCTCGAGTTACTAGGTGGGCCTACCATAGGGATACAAATACCTACCTATGGGCCATGATATTATGGCCAGTCTCTCTCTCTCTCTCTCTCTCTCTCTCTCTCTCTCTCTCTCTCTCTCTCTCTCTCTCTCTCTCTCTCTCTCTCTCTCTCTCTCTCTCTCTCTCTCATCAGACTTACAGGAGACATCACAAATGGCAATGAAACCAGTGTAGTTAAAATTGGCATTACAGCTGTGCAATAGCTCTTCACAGACAGGCTAACCCAGCCCACTCTCTGCCCCTAACTCCTCCTATTTTCAGAATTTGCATTGCACCATACTATCGCATGCATTAATGGGGCTTTTCACATGCAAAAACACCTTATCGCATTTTGAAAAATGACCCCCTAAGTTTGTAGCTGAGGTAATGGAGGGTAAAATGACCTGCCCAAGGTCACAAGGAGTGACAGCAGGATTTGAACACTGGGCTCCTGGTTCATTGCCTACCGCTCTAACCACTAGGCTACTCCTCATGGTGAGTTAGGGTCCTTCTAACTATGAAACATCATCACTGGGGCTCCATCACTCCCTCCAACCCTACCCCATGACTATAAAATTTCTCTCCTTCACCCACTCCCATCCCAGCTCCCCAAAATAATTAAAAAATATTTTTGCTCAGTAGTTTTCTCATGTTTCTTTTGGCTTCCAGTTCAATCAGAACAGGGATTGGGATCTGGTGCCAGGAGCTCCTTTTGCAACTACCTGGGGATTTCCTCCCCCCCCCCCCCCCCATTTGATATCCCTTCCACCTCATTTAGGCCAGACATTGCAATATCAGTACTTGGCTTGGGGGCCACATGCCAGGGTGTGTTCTGGAACCCTGCAATCATAGGTCCTAAGTTTGGCCACTGGGTGTCACTGTTGTGCAATGGCTGGTATTCCTTCACTGCAGGGGCTGTAAACACCACCTCCACTGCATCCTCAGCCTTGATCAGCTCAGAGGCACAGAGCCCTAGGCTTGGGATTGAACCTGTCATCTTCATGACTGTGCACAGCACTACCAGTGAGCCACCGGACTAGCCCATTTAAGGCAATTTTGATGGTAGAGCACCAAGTCTTATATCTCTGCATTCTGAGATATTTTCTCTAGAAATTAAAAAAATCCCCTTTTATAGGTGAAGCCTTGATTTTGCCTTTCTGCCCATGCTCTATGATTTCCTTGTTATAACAGATCAGTTATGCCTGGTTGAAACCTCTATAATTATTTAATTTAGTGGGTGAAGTATAAAACCCAAAATCTGGCTTCTCCTGAAATCATGTTTTTTTGTTAACTTGTTGGCGTGTCCATGAGTAATTGCTGTTTTTTGAAAGCGCCACTCTGTTGTGATGGGATTAAACCAGATACCATGACCAAAAAAAATATTTTCCACTGTTGTCTCAGCAGCAGACAGCCAGAACTCTGTCAGTCTGCAAAAAGTCACGATTCTGCAGTCAACAGAAGCTTCCGCAGTCATCAGTTTGCCACAACAAGTTCTCTCACCCAATCCTTCACTGTTCTCTTATCTAAGTAGTAACACACTGTTTCCTTCTCTAAAAGAGAATGAAGTGCTGCCTCCCCTCTAGGTTAGATAGTCAATTGGTCCTGAGGTAGCGACTTTATCTCTATGCTTCTGTTTACACGTCTGTAACCATACAATCGCAGAGCTCCTTCTGCATCTTCCCCCTAAAAGGCTTACATACAGTCCAGACTTTGGAAATGAGTTCCCAGGCCATCCACCCCAGAGGTAGCTGCATGCTTAAATGTTATTATGATGTAGAGATGTGAATCGTGTGCCAGATCGTCTTAACGATCAGATTCGGCTTGGGGGGGGGGGGTGGAATCTGATCGTTAAGATATGTGAATTGGAATCGTTTCCGATTCCAATTCACATCGCAAATTTTTTTTTTAGGGAGGCCCGCGCCGCTAAAAAAAAAAAACCCACCCGACCCTTTAAATCGACCCCCCCAAAACCTTTTAAAGTTACCTGGTGGTCCAGGGGGGCCTCGGGGAAAGATTTCCCGTTCCCAGGCATCAGCTGTTCTAAAAAAAAAAAATGGCTCCGATGCCCCTTTGCCCTTACCATGTGACAGGGTATCCGTGCCATTGGCCGGCCCCTGTCACATGGTAGGAGCACTGGATGGCCGGCGCTTTCCTCGAGGCCCCCCTGGATCTCTCCTCTCCCCGAGGCCCCCCTGGATCTCTCCCCGAGGCCCCCCTGGACCACCAGGTAACTTTAAAAGGTTTTGGGGGGTCGGGAAGGGGGGGTCGATTTAAAGGGTCGGGCGGGGTTTTTTTTTTTTAGCGGCGCGGGCCTCCCTAAAAAAAAATATTAGCGATGGGTCGGGTCGATTTAAAGGGTCGGGTGGGTTTTTTTTTTATCGGGCCATCGGCGCCATTTTAATTAGTGGCAGCCAAAATGGCGCCGATGGCCCGAGAGCAGGAGATCACACTGGGACCCCCCCCCCCCCACTGGACCACCAGGTAACTTAACATTTGGGGGGGGTTCGGGAGGGTGGGGGAGGGTAAGGAATTGGTTTTAAAGGGTCGGGGTGGGTTTAGGGGTTGTTTTGGTGTGCCGGTTTTCCCGCGCCCTATTTAACGATACAATACAAATGCCCCTGACGATAAATCGGGGGCATTTGTATTGTATTGTGCACTCTAACGATTTAGGACAATTTTAAAATTATCTGACGATAATTTTAATCGTTCAAAAACGATTCACATCCCTATTATGATGTAGCACATTGTAAGCCTGTTCGGGGAAAAAAAAAGGCATTACAGAAACTTACAAATACTAGTGATAATATATCAATTATGGGAATGTGCTGTCATTTTAAAGCAACGTGAAAACGCCAGGGATATCTGTTTCATCATTTTGTGTCATTTCCCATCCAAAATGATGCAAAACAACCTAAGAAGATTGGGTTTTGTATATTTTTAAAGTGTATAAAAGTAGTTTAGTATGCTCTATTAGCAAAGTAGGCAGGCTGTAAGAAAGAACACGTGTTGTATAAATTTAGCTAGCATTAAAATGAAGCGAGCCAAACGATGTACAGGGCAAACAAAATGATAGACATCCTAAATCTGAAATAAACCAGCATAATGATGCAAAACATTTTTTTCTATACACCCCTAATATATTATTATTATGATTGTTAGCATTAATAATTACTCAGCAGCTTTTATTATTTGAGAATTTGAATCCAGAATGAAGCCACCTTGCAGTTTATTACTTAAAGTTATAAAACCAACTAGTAACAGAAAAAAACAATAGTTTTTCATTTGTGAAAGGAACAAGTAATTGTAACTGGATTTTGTATCATACCTCAACATTGGCAGTGCTAATAAATAGGATAATTTAATACTCTGCCTTACCTTGTGTGAGTGGGTGCAGAGGAGTGAGCGATTACAGAGAGCTTTATGCTGGCAGCTAATCCCAGTAATATAGCTGATAGACCTTCCTAGAAGCATGCTCATATGTGCACATTTCCTTCACAATAAATGAGAAATGGTGCAAGACTGGTAAGCTGAGGCAATTTTTTCTAGCCCTCCTCAGAACTTCCTCACACGCTTCTCTCCCTCATCTACATGCACATGCACACTAACACAGACTCATGCCCACACACAACCACACAGACGTCTCTCCCTCTTACAAACACACATGCATACTCAGACATTTCTATCCCTCTTCCAAATGGTATCCTCCAATAAGAGAGAGCAGGAAAGGGCGAAGATCAAAGAGGCTTCAATAAAAGAGCGCCGCAAAGAAAGGCGCGGCTTAATAAAAGCGACAATGAAGAACGGCGAACCTCATAACGGTGATGAGATTATAGGCCCGTGCTAATATGGGCGCCTCTAATGGTGAATAATTAGAGGCACCCAAATTCATCACTGCCTTTATTAGCACGGGCCTTTTTTAATCTCATCGCCGTTATGAGGTTTGCCGTTCTTCATCGTCACTTTTATTAAGCCGTGCCTTTTTTCGCAGTGCCCTTTTATTGAAGCCGTTTTTGATCTTCGCCCTTTTCTGCTCGCCCTTATTGAAGTAAACCCTTCCAAATACATATGCACAAACACACACTTCTCTCCCTCTTCTGCATTCGCATGCACGCTAACACACACACATACCCTCCACACACACTTCTCTCCCTTTTTTCCAAATTCACATGCACACTCAGACATTTCTCTCCCTCTTCCAAATACATAGGCATACTCATGCATTCTCTTTACCCTGAACCTACCAGTGACAACAGACATTTCCAGGCCTCCTGGATTTCCTTCTCCTTCTTTCCATCGAACTCGGCTGTGGGATTGTTTCCCGTTTCCTTCGGCCCCACAGAGCTGACCAATCTGGTCTGCATTCCTTCCACCATGTGGGGCCCATGCAGCCCCTGATTTCTCTTCCACCACTGGGGTCGAATGCTCCTCCTCTTCCCTCTCCTGTGTGTGTGCAGCCCAAGCATCTTTTCCTTCCAGGTCCCGATTCTGCACTAGCACCTGGAGTTTTCGGATGCTGGCCCAGAGATCAGGAAATTCCTTTAGAATTCTGGAGTCTCCGGACCAAATCCAGAAAATTCCCAGGTATGATCATATTGATGTGGATGGAACTGCCATCTCCCCTTGGTAAGATGGTTCACAGCACCTCCTCTTTTTCCCATGCTCTCTGCATTTCAGTTGCTTTAATATTATTTTTGACATAAAGAGCTACTCCTCCCCTGTCTGCTATCTCTGTCATTCCTAAACAGATTATAGCCTGGCATGGCCACATCCTATTCCTGGGAATCATTAAACCATGTCTTCATAACAACAACAATATCTAAGTTTGCCTCCACCATTAGGATGTGCAGATCTGGAACTTTATTGCTTAGACTGCAAGCATTTGTGCTTATAGCTTTCTGTCTATTTTTTCTTGGTTTGCCTATACCTATATAGTCTCATATCTGCTGCCTCCTACCCTGCTGCTGAAGAGTGAACTATTAAGATGATTTCTTTTGCCATTTTCCCATTGTCTTCATGCGCTTGTCGGAGATGACATCCCAAATCCATCCACTTCCATCCACCACTCCTGGCCTCTAGTTTAAACGTTTGTCAATGTATGTTCTGAATATTTCTTTTAGGATCTTTTTGCTTGCCACAGAAAGATGTAGGCCATTTTTTTTTCAGTATAGCTTTATGTTGTTCCACAAGCCAAAGGCGAGTCCAGCATCCACAATTTTATCCACTGAAAGTCAGCCTTTTTTATGGTCCGTCTTGCTTATATGGAAGATGGCTCTTTTTTTCCCTCTCTATTTTGAAGTGCTCACACAGAGCCCAATTTTCAAAAGCTTAGTCAGTACTTAGGCGCATGAGTCTGAAAGTTAGGAGCCTTAACAAATTAAAAATGAACAGATTTTATACATTTGAGTTCTCTGGATGCCTGAGTTTAAGTGCCAGACCAAGCAGATGTCCCAGGCATGGATTCATTCTGGATGTATGCTTAATTTTGCAAAATGATAGACATTCAGATTATCTAATTCTGGACCATGTTATCAAGCATATAAGTATGAAAGTGTTTTCTTTGGGAGAGTTTTATTTTTTTTTATTTTCTATTGTCAATTTATACTTATGTAATGCCCCCATGCCAAATTACCTGGGTCTGAGATCAATCTGGCAGGAGCTCCCCTCAGGCAGACTCTGTCCGTCCTTTTGTTCTTGGTGCCTGGTGCCTCCATCTAGGGAAGAAGGTGTTAATGGATGGGATTTCCTTTCCTTCACCCCAGAAAAACAGCTGGGACTGTGAACAGGTCTGGCAGTATTTAAAAATATATACAAATTTATTACACTGTATCCGATTAGACTTATTAGACTGTATTACTATGTAACTATGTACATTGCTGCAGGATATCAAACAGCACATTTATCTGCTCAAGAATATCAGTCTCAGACTATGCAACTGTAGACATTTCTACAAGACAGCAAGTACATTTAGCTATATGAGGGTGTTAGTCCCCACAGAATACCATCATGTAGAATATGAAGGACATCAAATACCGGTATCCCCCCTCCTTTACCCCAGGTCTCACCATGTGAAGAAATGCAACTGAGCTGGTGGGTACTGCTGGTCAAGGAAAGCGGAAAATACATTGCGTCTGAACTACATCTGCAATCTCCTCTGCTCCACCTCTGCACCATTCTACTGACAGATCCGCGTCCTCCTGGAAGACCCAATTCCATCTCCTGATCCGCTGCTGGAGGCTGCAACTTCCTGGAGCCCCAACTCCACCTGCTGATTCAGAGCTGGAGTCCACACCCTCCTAGGGACATGATTTCCTCTCCTGATCTGAGGCTGGGGGGGGGGGGGGTTCCCTGTTATTCTGGAAGAGGCAATACTACCTCCTGATCAGCCACTGGGGTCTGCACCCTCCTGGGGGACCCAACTTTGCCTTCCAATCAGTCACTGGGCTCCACACCCTCCTAGGGGACCCAACATCACCTCCCAATTAGCTGCTGGGATCCCTGTTTTCCTGGGGGACCCAACCTTACCTCCCAATCAGCTGCTGGGATCCCAGTTCTCCTGGGGGGCCCAACCTTACCTCCCAATCTGCCGCTGAGATCTTCGCACTCTTGAGGGATCCAATGTTGCCTCACAATCAGCTGCTGGGGTCCATGACTTGCTGGAGGACCCAACTTTGCCTCCCAATCAGCTGCTGGGGTCCCTGTCCTCCTGGAAGATCCACTGTCACCTGTGTACAGCCAGCATCCTTAGGCTTTTTTTCCTCAGTGGAAAGGATTTCCTTTGCTTGGATTTATATCTTAATTAGATTCATGGCTTGCTTATTGATCATTGATTATGGCTAGTAGACCCAAGCCCATGACCAGTATTTGCTGTTACCCAGCCTGGAGAGACCACCTCCTTTCAGCCACAAAGGCTAAGACCCAAGCAGGAATATGGAAAAAGATTAAGTGCAGGCTCTTTCATCCTACCACCTATTTTCTTTTCTGTTCTGAGAACCAGGTTCCCAAGGGTTCTGCCCCCCCCCCCCCCTCTCCCCTATCCATTCAGGATGAAAATCTGTTTGTTTGATAGGACTGATTTTCAGTACATTTTCTATACAAATCCCTCATTCAGGCAGAGTTCTGCAATTTAGGACTTTGCCATTATGTGTGAAGTGATATTTCTCTGTAAGTCAGTAGCAGTAGTCAGGGGGATGTCACATGCAATCCCCTAACCAGGTTCTTATGGCCTGGATTGGCCTCTGTTGGAAACAGGATGCTGGGTTTGATGAACCCTTGGTCTGACCCAGCATGGCAAGTTCTTATGTTCTTAGTCATTTAATTACCTTCACAGTAGGGGGTCTGATAACTTTTTCGGTTTTTCTCTGATTTCCACCCTGGTGGCTCATGTTACATTGCTGCATTGCCTTTTCTCCTGTTGCAGCTCATTTCAATGGTAGCATGCTCTTTCTTCCCTTCCTGGGACGGGGGGGTTTCACTTACTTTATAGATAAAGATTTGTATTACTTGACTGCACGGATTTTAAACATATCTTTTGAGTTTTACAAGTGTCTTATTAATTCGCACGCAGCCTCTGCTATGTCCATTTGGATATTAGAAATGTTTTGTATTTGTGATTTATTTCCTCTTACTTCATGTATTAATCATATTTCTTGATTCAGATCTTTTCTTTTCCATTTCTATATAATCCATTCTTACATTTTTTTATTCGCCACAATATTAAGATTAGAATTAAACTATTGTTTGCTATTCTTTTACTTATTAATACAAAATATAAATGTTTTTTTTTTATCTAAGCTCTCTACCTTCTATCTCCATCGCTTAGTGAACCACAATCCGCCATCTTCCCCTTTCAGTTCCTCCCCATCTCCCACTGTCTGTTTTCCCTTCTCAGTCTTTCCTTTTCATCTTGCTCCCCAGGCCCAGTGCAACTGGGTGTGCATACCATGCATTTGTATGGGGCGGCATTACCTAGAGGGGGAACGGTGGGAGCAGGAGAGGTTGTGGGACTGCTGGAGGAGCCCAACCCTCTGGTGGCCAAAAGAAGAGGAGATGCTGCGGGCAGTGTTCCCTTTAAGCTGCTCATGTCTGTGCCCACATCCGACATTTCCCGTTGGCACACACATCTTCCCCTCCTCCCCAGCACAGGAAGGCCAGCAGGGCCATGATGGAGCTCATCCCACTATGGCCTGAAGTGAAGAGGAGGCTGGCAGGGGCCATGGTAGAGCTCATCCCACCATGGACTGAAGAGAAGAGGAGACCACATGTCTGAGGACATGTGTATGTGTTTGTGTCTATCTGGTTGAGAGCCTGTGTGTGTATGTGTGTGAGAGCCTGAGTGCATGTGCATGGGGTTGTCTGTGTGAGAAGCCCTTGTGTGTGTGTGTTTGTGTGAGAGTCTGTGTGCATATGTATGTGTGAGAGCCTATGTGTTTGTGTGAGAGCCTTTGTGTCTGTGTGTGTCCATGTGAGAGCCTGTATATATGTGTGTGTGTGTATGAGAGACAGCCTGTGTACATGAATGTGTGTCTGTCTGAGAGCCTGTGTGCATGTGTATGTCTGTGTGAGAGCCTTTGTGCTTGTGCATGTATTTCTGAGTACATGTCTGTGCATGAGAGAGCCTATGTGTCACATATGGACTCTCACATGCATACACACACACACAGGCTCACAGCCACCGGGTATGTAAACCGTGCAATTGCATGGGGCGGCACTCCCGGGAGAGTAGTGGGGGCCAGGACAGGGAGCAGCGAGAGGCCTATGTAGCCGCCGGTGGACCCCACCTCACCAGCAGCGGAAGAATGCAGAGGCTCGTGTAATCACTGGCAGCAGCAGAAGAAAATGGGAGCTTGTTCTGCGATTCCTCCTTGGGTGCTACCAGCCCCGTGGTACTCAACACTCGCAGTGCTAGCACTTCCTGTATGGCCATCTCATGATGCACAAGATGAGCATACAGGAAGTGCTAGCGGTACGAGTGCTGAGTACAGGCCCAGAGCCACCGGGTGTGCAAACCGTGCAATTGCACAGGGCAGCACACCCAGGGGGTCGGCACTGGGAGCATAGAGACCCTCACTTCCGCTGATGGACCCGATCCCACTGGCGGTGGAAGAAGCAGGAAGCCCTTGTGGCCATTTGTGGACCCCATCCCTTTGACGGCAGAAGAAGCAGAAGTCGACCCGGAACAGAAGACAAAGTCCGTCTTTCAGCTCCTCTTCAAGTGCTGGCCCTGCATTATTGAAAAAAGGGGATAGATGCCAAAAGTCTTATAAAATTCCTTTATTGAAGTGGAGACACAAGGGTAGCCCGACTCTGGCCGAGTTTCGCCGTCTGAAAACGGCTGCCTCAGGGGCTTACATATATTCTCTTGTATTCACAATTTAGATTCAAGTGAATTGAATATGGAAGGTCATATAAACCACTATATGACCAACAACAGTATTGAATCTTTTGAACGCATTCACGGAAGAATCTCCACTCGGGCGGTCAAACATTTCAGACGGCGAAACTCGGCCAGAGTCGGGCTACCCTTGTGTCTCCACTTCAATAAAGGAATTTTATAAGACTTTTGGCATCTATCCCCTTTTTTCATCCTGACGGCTATTATAGATCGCCTTCCTTTGTGTTTTTTGGGTCCCGCATTATTGAACACTCGCATAAGAATCATCTTTCTATGCAAGGAAATACCTACAGTACCTGAATGTAAACCGATGTGATATCTCAGATCGAATGTCGGTATATAAAAAATAATAAATAAATAAAATAAATAAATGTGCAACAAATCCTGCGCTCTCCAAAGAAACGAGGTACTGAGTGATAGCAGCAGCAAGGGAGACTCGTGGACCCTGCCTGCATAGAAGTTGTGTGTGAATGTGTATGAAGGAAGCCTGCCCGGTGGGGGAATGGGTGTGAATGTGTGTGAATGAAGCCCGCCTGGGGGGATGTGTGTGCGTGCGTGTGTGTGTGTGTGTGAATGGGACCCTTCCCTGGGGGAATGGGTAAGTGTGTGTGAGAATTGGAGCCTGCCTGAGGTGGGAGGGTGGCTGGGTGTGAATGGGTGTCTGTCTTGGATGGGTGGATGTGAATATCTGCTTGGGGGGGGAGAGATGGGTGTGTTGTGTGTGAATGGGAACCTGTCTTGGGGGAGGGTGAAAATTTTTTGCCACCCCCACTAATCCACGACAAGCTCAAGGTGACTGGAAATAAAAAAATTTCAAGTATGGGAAGCAAGGTATTTTTCCCTTCTAGCTTGATGGACTCTCTACCTGGGTAACATCAAGCTAGGTTGAGAGAACATTGCACAAATCTCCTCTTGGAGTGAGTTTCCTCACTCCGAGGTTCATCAAATCTTCACAAGAGTGCACTGTTCTGTTCGTACGTTTCACTTTGAATGTCAAAGTGGCCCCTAACCCCCTACACTAATACCTAAACCTCACCTCGAGTTACTAGGTGGGCCTCCCATAGAGATATAAATAATACCTATCTAGCGTTCAGGTATCATGGCTAGTCAGTCTCTCTCTCTCTCACTTAGCTCTTTGCATAGGTATTAGCACAAATTGCAATAAACTGCCTATTACCATAAAACACACCCCCTTTTCTATTGCATGCAATATTTAGTGCATTTTGATAAATCCAGGCCTTAGATTGTAAGCCCTCTGGGGATAGGGAAATACCCCCAGTACCTGAATGTAATCCACTTTGAAGTGCTGAAAAATGTGTGAAAAGCTAAATATAAAAATAAATTATTTACCTGTGCCACCCCACTCATGATTTTAGAAACTTCTATCATGTTCTCTTTCAACCATCACTTTTCAGGCTGAAGGGCCCTAATCAATGTAGCCTCTCAACATAGGCGAGATGTTCCAACCCCTTTATCATTTTTGTTGCCCTCCTCTGCACCTTTCTAGTTCTATTTATTTTTATTTATTTATTTAATAACTTTTATATACCGACGAACGTTGGGAACATTTATTTTATTTGCTATGGTTTTTTTTAGATGAGGTAACCAGAACTGCACACAATTCTCATGGTGAGGTCGTTCCATGTTTCAACAAAGAGGCAATATGATATTTTCCATTTTATTCTCCATTTCTTTTCGGATCATTTCTAATATTCTATTTACTTTTTGACCACCGCCACGCACTGAGTTGAGGACGTCAATGTATTCTCCACAAGAGCCGCAAGGTCCTGTTCCTGGGTGATGACTCCTAATTCAGAACCCAGCATTGTGTACCTGTAGTTGGGATTATTTTTCCCTATGTGCACCATTTTGCACTTTTCCACATTAAATTTCACCTGCCAACAACTTTGAATCATTTTGTGTCATCTGCGAATTTGATCACCTCACTTGTTCCCTTTTCCAGATTATTTATGAAAATGTTAAAAAGAACAGGTCCCAGTACTGATCCTTGATGTACTCCACTACTGATCTTGCTCTGTTTGGAAATTTGACCATTTAGTCCTAACCTTCGGTTTCCTGTCTTTTAATTGGTTACCAATCCACAAAAGGATATTCCTATCACATGACTTTTTAATTTCTTGAGAAGTCTTTTATGGGGGACTTAGTCAACTGCCTTCAAATACTGATAGTGCATTGCTTAAGGCCCATTTTTCATCTATCATAGTGCAAAAGTGTCAGGTCTATAAGTGGAATCAAGGTTGTAATGAGAGCAATGCCACCTTTATGACTGATCTGCTCAGAATTGCAAAGCATTGGTAAACTCTTAAACAATATGCGTTACAATTGTCTAATCAGCAGGGGCCAACCATCCATCCATCCGTAGGCACAATAACTCCAAAAAAAGTGATGAAGGGGGAACCAAGATGGCTTAATATAGCTGTGCTTGGTCTGAGGAATTCTTTTCCTCGTTTCCTTTTTTCTTTTTCTTCTTCTTATTTTTTCTTAATGGAGAAAAGAAAAGGCAATGCTTGAGGTCATGTGATGTGGTGAACTGGATGGAGAGGACATACTTATCTTGAGCTCCAGATACCTCCTGTGATTATTGAGCTATAAAATTTTGGGGGAAAATTTTCAAAAGAATTTACGTGTGTAAAAGTAGCCTATATCATAGCAATTTTCAAAAGCCCATTTATGCGCTTAAAGTTGGATTTTAAAAGCCTGACGCATATCGAAATTAGGGGATGCGCAAATATGTTGTGCCAGCATGCACAGAGCAGATTTTAAAAGCCACCTGCATTCGTGCGTACATGCTGCTGTGCACACAAATGAAAGGTTGCAAAAAAAAAATAGGGCAGTGAATGGGTGTGAACTTGGGTTGGGGCATGGGCATTCAGGATTTTAACATGAAGTTTGCACGGTAAATACTTACATGCACTGACACGTGCCGGGGGTCCCCTGCTGTGTAACTTTACTTCTGCTATGGATGATGTGTACGTTATAAAACAAAACAATCTAGGCAGATCAGTGGGGTTTTAAGGGGAGGGGGCTAACAGGGGGGAAAGGGGGCTATTTAACTAGGGGGATTTGGGAGGCCTATCCCGAAAGTGGGCAAACTGGGAACGAACTGGGGAAACTGTCAATGGCACATGCCTTCTAAAATCCTCCCACTTACGTGGTAGAAGCGATATTTGCATGCACAGGCACGCATCCACTTAAAATTGAGCGCAGATGTGCATGCAGTCAGGCTATTTTATAACATGCACACATATATATGCGTATGTTCTAAAAAAGCTGCATCCCTGGGCGCAGGCTGATGAATGCACAAACGTGCACCCGCACGCCACTTTTAAAGTTACCATCTCTAACTACACGTATACGCATAAAACCTATTGACAATTCAATAGTATGTATGTCGCAGTTTTCAAAATTCCATTTAGGTGCATAAAAATCACCCCCTTCATCTTTTATGAGGATCTCAAGAACCTACGGCTAAGAGTGTCCTCCATGTATGGACAAGTTCATTTTTAAAACTGTGGAAGAAACGACTACGAGAATGGTTTAAATCAATAAAGAGAAACTGCAGTTGGGAGAAAGCAAAATGGTCAGCACAAGGGAATCAACAGCTCCTTGTGCAATGGATAAAATGGGAGTGACGGACTTGACTAACTCAGTAGTTATGGCACTGGATTGCAAATATTGGTAAATGAATTGAGGAGGATACCAAAGCACTTAAAACTAAAATGCAAGCCTTGGAAAGAATGACAAGTGAAATGGATTCAAAGTTTGAGGATCTGGAAAATTGCTCATGCCATAGCAATTTGTGTTTCATTGGAATATTAGAGAACGTCGCTGAGTAGATATGAACTGTTAAACTTATTGGAAACGTGGCTAGTGCAGGAACTGGATTTGCTGGACTTCTATACTGTAAGCCTATAGAAGGAAATAAAGTGCTTATTTTTCAGGATTTTTGGATTTCTCTGCTCTGGTCACGAGCAAGAGGAGAGAGTTTGTGCCCTTTTGTACAAAACTAATGAAGAGGAACATCAAATTTTTCACTTCAGTTTCCGGCTAAATTGCATGTTTGGCATAATAATAATAATATACAAGTGACTGAATCTGTGAGTGCCATTAAAGAGTTCGGGGAACATTTTCATGCAGATGATGGATGATTTGTGACCTGGTCTTATTAACTGTTTTTCTTTCCTATTCATGTTGGGCATCATCTGTTTCCTCTTTGTGTGACTTGGGGAAAATGTGTTGCGGTCCTGCTTCATAGAGCAGAATGGTGGCCCCTATAACCTGGGGTCGCCATCCTCTTAAAGGGCCCTAGCAGCCCAACTAGTGCCCCCTCCCCCAAGTATAGCAAAACCCTCAGGGGGTCTTGAGATACCCACCCTCGCTTCTTGAGGTGGCCAAAAAAAAAAATATAAGTCCTTAAAGGCAAAGGTCCACACGTAATGTGGGCATGGCAATGAGCTGATTTGTGTGATGGGGAAAAGCTTTTTAAAATTGGAAGTGGGCTATGACTCCATGGGCCTTCACTTGCAACTTCCTGGAGCTTTTGCCTTGATTTTTATACCCCCCTCCCAACTCAGCCAAGTCCAATCATTGCAGCGATAGTCCTTAGCCAGAAGCCATAAACTACAGCTCAGTCCAGAACTCAATCAATCCTAAGCCTGGCCACTGTGTTTTGCTGTTGAATACCTCCACCCCCAGGGCCTGTGAAGGCTGCCTCCACAGCATCCCCCACCCCGACAAGCCCAGGGAGCAGAGCCTGGCCTGGGAACCAAACAGAGGTTTCCTGCAAAGCAGTGCTTGCCAAACTACGCATCCAGCCCTAACATATAGCATCATAGTAGAATGAATGCAATACATGATGTCAATTAGCAAAGGAAACATCTTTAAAGTCTGGGGTCTATGCATCTCTAGACTCATGGCTTGCATGGCCATATTTTAAGTGTGAAAAGCAACTGCCCTGTTTGCAAAAAATGTTAATGCTTTATTTCTCAACACATGAAAAATGTACATTAATGGTGCAACAGTATCTATCTGTCTTTAATAAACCACAGATAAATATCAATTGCTTATCTCCTTAAAAAGGGGAAAGTAGTAAAAAAGAAAAAAAGCTCACTCATGATGACCAACATAGTTACAAAACATATTACAAACTAAAGTAATCAACACAACTAAGACATCATTTGTTTTGCAACCATAATACAATTGAAATATGCAATTTTTCCTCACACTGTACTCATTTAGAGACCCATGCACTAAAACGTAGTGTGCATGCTAAGGAGGATAACTTTCAGAGAACTGTGCACATATATGGGGCAGCACAGACGTATGCTCATATTTTGTAATCTGAGCATACATAGAAACATGACAGCAGAAAGATTGTATGGCCCATCTACTTTGCCCATCCACCCAATTAATTTATTTATAATTTATATCACTCCCTTAGAGATCCCCTGTATTTATCCCATGTTTTCTTGAATTCAGAGACTGTTTTTGTCTCCACCACCTCCACTGGGAGGCCGTTCCATGCATAAGAACATAAGAAATTTCTGTATTGCGTCAGTCCAATGATCCATGAAGTCCAGCATCCTGTTTCCAATAGTGGCCAATCCAGGCTACAAGTACCTAGCAAGTACCCAAACACTAAGTACTGATGCCAGTAATAGCAGTGCCTATTCTCTAACAGCAGTTAATGGACTTCTTCTCCATGAATTTATCTAAACCTTTTTTTAAACCCAGCTACTCTAACTGCACTAACCACCATCCTCTGGCAACAAACTCCAGAGCTTAATTGTATGTTGAGTGAAAAAGAATTTTCTCTGATTATTTTTAAATGTGCCACATGCTAACTTCATGGAGTGCCCCCTAGTCTTTCTATTATCTGAAAGAGTAAATAACCGATTCACATCTACCCGTTCTAGACCTCTCAGGATTTTAAAGACATTGATCATATCTCCCCTCAGCCATCTCTTCTCTAAGCTGAACAGCCCTAACCTCTTTAACCTTTCCTCACAGGGGAGCTGTTCCATCCGCTTTATCATTTTGGTCGCCCTTCTCTGTACCTTCTCCATCGCAATAATATCTTTTTTGAGATGCAGTGACCAGAATTGTACACAGTACTTAAGGTGCAGTCTTCATCATGGAGCGATACAGAGGGATTATGACATTTTCAGTTTTATTAACCATTCCCTTCCTAATAATTCCTAACAATCTATTTGCTTTTTTGACTGCTGCAGCACACTGAGCTGACAATTTCAATGTATTATCCACTAGGCCTAGATCTTTTTCCTGGGTGGTAGCGCCTAATATGGAACCTAACATTGTGTATCTACAGCATGATTATTTTTCCCTATATGCATCATTAAAATCTTTCATTGTACCTGAAGACTGGAGGATGGCCAATGTAACCCCAATATTTAAAAAAGGCTCCAGGGGCAATCCGGGTAACTATAGACCAGTGAGCCTGACTTCATGCTGAGTAAAATAGTGGAAACTACTCTCAAGATCAAAATCGTAGAGCATATAGAAAGACATGGTTTAATGGAACACAGTCAACATGGATTTACCCAAGGGAAGTCTTGCCTATCAAATCTGCTTCATTTTTTTGAAGGGGTTAATAAACATGTGAATAAATGTGAACCAGTAGATGTAGTGTATTTGGATTTTCAGAAGGCGTTTGACAAAATCCCTCATGAAAGGCTTCTAAGAAAACTAAAAAGTCATGGGATAGGAGGCAATGTCCTTTCATGGATTACAAACTGGTTAAAAGACAGGAAACAGAGAGCAGGCGTAAATGGTCAATTTTCTCAGTGGAAAAGGGTAAACAGTGGAGTGCCTCAGGGATCTGTACTTGGACCGGTGCTTTTCAATATATATATAAATGATCTGGGAAGGAAAACAACGAGTGAGGTTATCAAATTTGCGGATGATACAAAATTATTTAGAGTAGTTAAATCACAAGCAGATTGTGAGACATTACAGGAGGACCTTGTAAGACTGGAAGATTGGGCATCCAAATGGCAGATGAAATTTAATGTGGACAAGTGCAAGGTGTTGCATATAGGGAAAAAGAACCCTTGCTGTAGTTACACGATGTTGGATTCCATGTTAGGAGCTACCACCCAGGAAAAAGATCTAGGCATCATAGTGGATAATACTTTAAAATCGTTGGCTCAGTGTGCTGCAGCAGTCAAAAAAGCAAGCAGAATGTTAGGAATTATTAGGCAGGAAATGGTTAATAAAACATAAAAATGTCATAATGCCTCTGTATTGCTCCATGGTGAGACCGCACTTAGAATTCTGTGTACAATTCTGGTCGCCGCATCTCAAAAAAGATATAGTTGCGATGGAGAAGGTACAGAGAAGAGCAACCAAAATGATAAAGGGGATGGAACAGCTCCCCTATGAGGAAAGACTGAAGAGGTTAGGCCTGTTCAGCTTGGAGAAGAGACAGCTGAGGGTGGATATGATAGAGGTCTTTAAGATCATGAAAGGTCTTGAACGAGTAGATGTGAATCGGTTATTTATACTTTCAAATAATAGAAGGACTAGGGGGCATTCCATGAAGTTAGCAAGTAGCACATTTAAGACTAATTGGAGAAAATTCTTTTTCACTCAATGCACAATTAAACTCTGGAATTTGTTGCCAGAGGATGTGGTTAGTGCAGTTAGTCTAGCTGGGTTCAAAAAAGGTTTGGATAAGTTCTTGGAGGAGAAGTCCATTAACTACTATTAATCAAGTTTACTTAGGGTAAAGCCACTGCTATTAATTGCATCAGTAGCATGGGATCTTCTTAGTGTTTGGGTAATTGCCAGGTTCTTGTGGCCTGGTTTGGAAACAGAATGCTGGGCTTGATGGACCCTTGGTCTGACCCAGCATGGCAATTTCTTATGTTCTTATGTATGCAATCAGAGCCATTCAGAAAAGAACACTATTCTCAGAATCAGATTTTTATTGATCAGACATTTCAGGCTAACCAGTTAAAATAAGACAGACAACTCATGCCTCTACACAGTCCTTAATACAGCATAATCTTATAAACTTTGCATCATTAGTGAACTTAGGGCAACATATCAGAGAATAATTTGCCTTGGGAGTATTAATAAACTTAACTAGCCAACTACCCCCGTAACTTTAACAGATTACAAACGTTTCAACCTGAAGCAGCCTCTACCAAAAGGAACATCCGTTCTTTGGCCCCTGTTGCTTGCTGAGCTAAAGAGGCTTGTCTGAGCCCTGGAGAAGAAAAGATAGGATTGACACGAACTGCCAGGTAACACAACAAGACTTTCTTATGTGCAGCCTTCTAGGAAACAGGAGCTCATCTGCTTCGTCATAGGGAGGGGGTGATGGCTAGGACTTTGTCCTCAGGACTTAATAGTCCCTTTGCAGGCTACCTCCTGAACCCTATTCCCCTGCTGCTTTTAACAGGCAGGACATGCATATATATATAAGAGCTCATGCATAGTCAAACAGGAGCCTAAAAAATAGAGTCTCTCCATCATTTCAGACTGCTGGACCCCCTTTTCCATCGGGGTAATTCCTGACCAGGATGCATGATCTCAGTCCTGTGACCTCTTCACCAGCGAGTTGCCCTGCTGCGTCAGCGCTCACCTGTGAGCTGACCTGTCTGATAAACTCGCTCTTTTGGATAGGCTGTTCCCATCTCCAGGCAGATTTGGGCTGTTTTTCAGTCTGAGACCTGTCCCTGACATATACACCTGGGCTGCTTAGGACTGTGTTGGTGGAGTGAAGCTATATCCTATCCTTTAAGTCAAACAGGCAGATCAGATAACTTAGGCACGTATTGTTGTTCTCGTCAAAGTTCCTCATTTGTGTATTTCTGTTGAAATATACATATCAGTGTCCATCTTGTGAAGTTGGCATCTTTCTTGTAATTCAGCATTTATATTTGGTTGTATAAGATAGTAAAACTTCTGGTATCTCCCCATACCTCCCTCAAAAATGATAAAATAACTGGGCTGACTTTTTTTTATGACAGCCAAGTTATTTTATTAGTATAGAATTAACTATGCAAGATCTGCTTTGCAAGAATTTGCAAAATTCATGCATATAAATCGCATGCAAAGCAGCTCATTTTAATAGGGAGTGTATTTACCCTAAATTGTGTGATATTACGAATATCGCACAATATGGCAATATTGCATGATAAACAGCATTTAAACACTATTTATCATGTGTTATAGAAATAACAGGGCTTAGTAAATGTACCTCTAAGATTGTTACTAGCTAATTAGACCTGTGTTTTTCTCTATGAACATTTAATACTAATATTGAACCACTGGAAGTTGAGCTAATGAGTCCCTAAATAACTGTATCTGTTTCTACACTGATTTAAACATGAGGAAGCTAAGACCAGTATAAACTAATTAGAGCTGTGGGGTTTTTAATGTACATTTGAAACTGCTACTAAATCACTGGAAAGCTACACTATTAAATAATAAATAGTTGCACTAAACAATTACATTATTATCAGACTTGCCTTTCAAGCCTTCAGAAAATTCACTTTGACCCTGCCTAAAGTCTTAGAAAGCCAAGATGAGAATCTTTTTGGGGTCCCTATGCTGAACCAGTGAAAGGCAAAACATGGCATGCTCTGACACTATGACTCCCTCTACTGTCAGCATCCAGTCAAGACAGCTCGTCCCTGCTGCTCTGTATTCTAGCATTAAAGTCAATACAGCATCACCTACAGGAAGAGAAGCAGACACTGTGGGCTAGCTAGTGGGATCATGAGTCAGATTTTGAGCGGATATCCTCTGTCACCTGTAGGGAAGAAGACAGAGAAGAGTAGAATTAGGATATTCCTTGGTGTTGGGCAATAAAGCAATTCCCTGGTAGAGGGTGGCGTGGTCCTCCAATGCTGTAAGTCCACCTAGAAATGAGGGAGAGAAAAAATAAGTTCATTGCTGCCTGGTGGTAGTGATAAAGTGTATTCCTACCTAGAAGCCAGTCCCTAGTGATGTGCCCTTCCTCGAAGCGGTCATGAATTCCTGACTGAGAGAGGATGTTGGCATTGTGACTGGATCTCAGAAACCTGGCCACAATGTCTATCATGATGTCCTTGGCATTGCAGACCACCCTGCATATTGAGGGAGTGGAAGCCTTTGTGGTTGCAGTAGATAGCCTCATCATCCCCTGGTGCCCTTTTAGGGATATGTGTGCAATCAATAGCCTCCAAGATTGAGAAGCACCATGCAGGGTGGTAGAAATCAGTCATTATTTGTTGTTGTCGCTGTCTGCTCCAAGAAAAGACATATAGCACTGTGTTTTTCCTGAGAATCGCAGCCAGGAACTGCTTGATATATGTGGAGGTGACAGACTGGCTTATTCCAGCCATAATCCCTAGAGATGTCTGGAAGGTGCTGGTAGCAACAAATGCCAGGGCGTCAGTGACCTTGATTTGTACTGACAAGGCATGGACTCTACTGGTGGAAGGGCATAGCTCCTGCACACAACTTGCTCCTCTGACAGATCCAAAAACTGTTTACTAAGTTATTTATACCTCCTCCGCCTCCTCTGTTTTCTCTCCCTCCTCAACCATTATGCCATGAGTACCCTTTAAGGCTATTAGAGTCATTTTGAAGTTAGATTCTCCTCCACTGAGTCCCACCCTCCAGTATGGCCCAATCTGTCCCACACACTCACTCCCACTCCCTAGCTTGCAGCTGTGGCACTCATCCAGAGAAGCCAGCCCACCAAACAGCAAGTCGAAAAACACCAAGAAAGTTTGAACTTGGGGCATGAAATAGCTGTAGTAAATCTACTCTGTTGATGAATTTGGTATATAAGTTGTTTATACAATAGCAAATTGCGCACGTAATTGCAAACCTTGCCCCTAACACACCCACTTTTTTCACGTGTACTTCTACTCATGAAGGCAGATATACACATGTATGTGACCCATTTATAAAGTATGGATTATGCGCAAATTCTTTTCGTACATTACATTGGCACTTCTATGCACAATTTGAAAGTTGCCCTCTTGGTGTGTGTGCTAGGGTCTTGGGGGTGAATTTTCAAAAACGTTACACGAGAAAAAATGAACACACGCAGCCCCATACCTGAACTCAACTCCACACACTGCTACTTCTCTGCCTGACTCATTCCCTTGCATCTGAGCTCCCCCCCCAGGAAAAGTACAAAATGCCACATTGCCTCAATTTAAACCCCTACTCCCTATCCCTCAACAGAAGTACAAGGGGACACAGTACTCTGACTAAACCCCCCCTACTTCCTATCCTACCCCCCAACACAATTACAAGAGGTTGTAGTGCCCCAACTGAAATCCTCATTTATTTATTTATTTATTTATTTATTTAAAAACTTTTCTATACCGTTGTTTAGTAATGTACCATCACAACGGTTTACATTTAGGCACGAAATATGTTTCGTGCCTAAATGTGTGCCAATATTTACGGTTACATAGATCAATAATATACTCTAAATGAGAAGTGGGATGAGGTTACCATTTATATGATTGTCAGGATAATCATATATGTGTATACTGTTTTCATTTAATATTTAATTATGATTAAAATAATAAAATAATTCTACTTTTTATATATAGGTGACTTTCAGCTGGATTTATTTGTTGTTGTTTTTTAACACTCTCAATGTGAAATGCTTTTTTGAAAAGCCAAGTTTTTAGGCTTTTCTTGAAGAGTTTTAATTCTTTCATTAGTCTTAGTTCAAGTGGTAATGTGTTCCATAATAATGGTCCTGCCAAAGATAGTGCTCTCTCTCTAACTTGGGTCAACTTTGCTGTTTTGACTGAGGGTATGGTTAGCAGTGCTTTATTGGCTGGCCTGAGATTCCTTTGAGGGACATGTAATCGTAGGGCAGTGTTTAGCCAGTCAGCATTTTCATCATTTATTAGTTTATGAATTGTGCATAGTGTTTTAAATTGCGCTCTTTGTTCTATTGGGAGCCAATGTAAATCTGCAAGTGTTTGGGTGATATGATCTCTCCTGCCTTTTCCAGTAAGTATTCTGGCAGCTGAGTTCTGTAGTATTTGCAGTAGTCTAATTGTGGTATATGGTAATCCTAGGAAAAGTGTGTTACAGTAGTCCGTGCTAGCAAATATTAGTGCTTGTAGTACTGTACGAAAGTGTTCTTGAGTTAACAGGGGTTTTAGTCTTCTAAGTACCATTAGTTTGGCATAGCCTTCTCTTACTTTAATCCCCTTCCTGAACAAAAGTATAAGGGACAATGATGACCTAATCTAATACCTCATGCTCCACTCGCCTTGACAGTTCTCCCCTTCCTCTGCCTTCCCTTTCCAAATAAATCTGATAGAAGACTGGAACAGGAAATATCAAAACTCCCTTCTGCTCTGCTGTCACCAACTTGCAAAATGGTGCTGACTGACCTCTTTCGATATTTTGTCTGTCAGATGGTGCATGGGGCAAAGTAGTGCAACAGGCCATCTGGTGCCATTTTGAAAGTCAGCAGCAGTGGGCAGAAGGGACCCATCCTACCTACTGCTCCAGTCTCCTACAGGATCTCTTCAGAAGAGGGAATGGGAGGGACCAGCCATGGTGAGGGGAGAGGGGTTTGAGCTGTGGCATTGCAGCCCCCTGTACTTTTTTTTCCGGAAGAATGGGGGGTGACGTTGAGTTGGAGCACTACAGTCCCTTGTTCAGGCAGCACCAAGTAGATTGGGATTTTTGAACTTTTTTTTTTAATAGGAAAACACGTTTTGTGAACAGAGTTTAGTGGGCAGACTAGATGGGGCCAGTTATTTTGCTACCGTTATCTACTAGGGATGTGAATCGTTTTCCATATCGTCTTAACGATAGAAATCGTGTGGCAGGAGAAGAAAATCGTGTTTGGCACGATTATTTCATTGAAAAATCGTTAAAAATCGTTTTTTCCGATTAGTGCGCACTAACTCCCCGTTAGTGCGCACTAACTCGAGTTAGTGCGCACTAACTCAAAATGATACAAATAGACACTTTCCAGGTCACTGAAGGTCAGTTAGGAATGAATATGTGTTCCTATTGGCTGGCAGCCCTCTTATCTATTGATGTTACCAAGGTTTCCACTGAGGTGATGGTTGGGGGATGGGAAATGGAACTGGAAACTCATGAACACCAACAGAAAATGAAACAAAGTGTTCACACTTCCCAGGTCAGTAAAGGTCACTTAGGAATGAATATGTATTCCTATTGGCTGGCTGTGCTCTTATCTATTGATGTTACCAAGGTTACCACTGAGGTAATGGTTGGGGGGATGTGAAATGGAAACAGTTGGAAGCTTGACATGTGATGATCAGCACTCACGTGACTAGAACTTCTTTGTTTATTATTTTTGTTAGCAGGCACCTGAAATGCTAGTGCATGTTGAATTTGCCAATCACTGTGCATTTTAGAAAGGTGGTCCTGGCTGGAACTGTACACAGTTCAAATATATGTAATTGATTGTTGGTAAGTGTATTTTTTAAGTAGCCACACTGGCACAAGTATGTTTACTTTTCCTCCTACTTAACTCACTAGCTCAGCTTTGTAAGAAGGGCTTCTCTGCTTGAGTGAGGGTCAGATAGCTCCCCCCTGTCTGTGAAGCCAGCCTCTCACTAGTAATGCAGGGAGGGAGCTGTCTCAGACTTCACCATCCTCCCCCCCCCCCCCCTCACCCACACACCATTCACTAGCTGGGACATGGGGGAAGTCAGGAGTGAGGGTCAGGCAGCTCCCCCCTGTCTGTGAAGCCAGCCTCTCACTAGTAATGCAGGGAGGGAGCTGTCTCAGACTTCACCATCCTCCCCCCCCCCTCACCCACACACCATTCACTAGCTGGGACATGGGGGAAGTCAGGAGTGAGGGTCAGGCAGCTCCCCCCTGTCTGTGAAGCCAGCCTCTCACTAGTAATGCAGGGAGGGAGCTGTCTCAGACTTCACCATCCTCCCCCCCCCCCCCCCCACCCACACACCATTCACTAGCTGGGACATGGGGGAAGTCAGGAGTGAGGGTCAGGCAGCTCCCCCCTGTCTGTGAAGCCAGCCTCTCACTAGTAATGCAGGGAAGGAGCTGTCTCAGACTTCACCATCCTCCCCCCCCCCCTCACCCACACACCATTCACTAGCTGGGACATGGGGGAAGTCAGGAGTGAGGGTCAGGCAGCTCCCCCCTGTCTGTGAAGCCAGCCTCTCACTAGTAATGCAGGGAGGGAGCTGTCTCAGACTTCACCATCCTCCTCCCCCCCCCCCCTCACCCACACACCATTCACTAGCTGGGACATGGGGGAAGTCAGGAGTGAGGGTCAGGCAGCTCCCCCCTGTCTGTGAAGCCAGCCTCTCACTAGTA
The DNA here is from genome assembly GCF_901001135.1 of Rhinatrema bivittatum. Classification (NCBI taxonomy): domain Eukaryota; kingdom Metazoa; phylum Chordata; class Amphibia; order Gymnophiona; family Rhinatrematidae; genus Rhinatrema; species Rhinatrema bivittatum. Next base: position 243,168,567 of record NC_042619.1, on the reverse strand, counting down.
ATGCAGGGAGGGAGCTGTCTCAGACTTCACAATCCTCCCCCCCCCTCACCCACACACCATTCACTAGCTGGGACATGGGGGAAGTCAGGAGTGAGGGTCAGGCAGCTCCCCCTTGTCTGTGAAGCCAGCCTCTCAGTAGTAATGCAGGGAGGGAGCTGTCTCAGACTTCACCATCCTCCCCCCCCCCCCCCCTCACCCACACACCATTCACTAGCTGGGACATGGGGGAAGTCAGGAGTGAGGGTCAGGCAGCTCCCCCCTGTCTGTGAAGCCAGCCTCTCACTAGTAATGCAGGGAGGGAGCTGTCTCAGACTTCACCATCCTCCTCCCCCCCCCCCCTCACCCACACACCATTCACTAGCTGGGACATGGGGGAAGTCAGGAGTGAGGGTCAGGCAGCTCCCCCCTGTCTGTGAAGCCAGCCTCTCACTAGTAATGCAGGGAGGGAGCTGTCTCAGACTGGTATCAGGGTTAGGGCACTGTGTGCAGGAAGATGACAACACTCCTGGTATTAATAGGGATAGGGCACTGTAAGAGATGACTGTAGTAGATTGAATAAAGATCTGATGTTTCTGCTCTCCTCACACCAAACAAAAACAACACACAAGCAGAGAAGCCCTTCTTACAAAGCTGAGCTAGTGAGTTAAGTAGGAGGAAAAGTAAACATACTTGTGCCAGTGTGGCTACTTAAAAAATACACTTACCAACAATCAATTACATATATTTGAACTGTGTACAGTTCCAGCCAGGACCACCTTTCTAAAATGCACAGTGATTGGCAAATTCAACATGCACTAGCATTTCAGGTGCCTGCTAACAAAAATAATAAACAAACAAGTTCTAGTTACGTGAGTGCTGATCATTACATTACTTTTTTTGTCAAGATTCCAACTGTTTCCATTTCACATCCCTCCAACCATTACCTCAGTGTTAGCCTTGGTAACATCAATAGATAAGAGCACAGCCAGCCAATAGGAATACATACATACATATTCATTCCTAAGTGACCTTTACTGACCTGGGAAGTGTGAACACTTTGTTTCATTTTCTGTTGGTGTTCGTTAGTTTCCAGTTCCATTTCCCATCCCCCCAACCATCACCTCAGTGGTAACCTTGGTAACATCAATAGATAAGAGGGCAGCCAGCCAATAGGAACACATATTCATTCCTAACTGACCTTCAGTGACCTGGAAAGTGTTTATTTGTATCATTTTCAGTTAGTGCGCACTAAATCGAGTTAGTGCGCACTAACGGGGAGTTAGTGCGCACTAACTCGATTTAGTGCGCACTAACACGATTTAACGATTTTTAACGATAAATCGTTAGAATTTCTATTGTATCGTGTTCTATAACGATTTAAGACGATATAAACATTATCGGACGATAATTTTAATCGTTGAAAAACGATTCACATCCCTATTATCTACTATGATTGGGATGTGAGTTATGAAAGCAGTATGATAGCAAACCCTTCTACCCCTCCATATCTATCCTATGATAGCAAACCCCTCCATATCTATCGTATCAGGAAGTATCTCAAAACATCAGCTTTCCTGTTTTCCCAGCATCATGCTTGTTCATTTGGTGTTACTCATAGGTATCCTTTTTGTCTTAATGCATTCTACTGTTGTTCTTACAACGTTTTGCGCTTAAAATTAACAAGGTACCTTTTCTTTTGGCAATAACACCAGATTTTTAAATATCTCCTTCAGTAACTTCGTTCCTCAGTTGTTAATACTAGATTCATACTCCACCTGCATCCATGCCGTAGCTGCGTGGGTTCCAGTAAATCGGGGTCCCTTACAGTGAGGTCAGTTTCATGCACTGTAACTAATGCTGTCCCTTTTTTTCCTGGCAGGTGCACTTGCTGGGAACTCCGGGGAATTGGGGAGGAGAGGGAGGGTTGGAATTTTCAGACAAACTTTTCCCGTGGGTTTGGAATCATGGGCATGGGAACGGCTTTGGTTTGCAGCGACTTTATGGATTTTTTTTTTTTTTACCAGCTCAGCCTGCCGCTGCCCATATTGTAGAAGGGCAATTTTCAAAGTTAAAACAGCGTTTTACGCCTGGAAATGGGTTCTTTGAAAAAATGCACATCCTGCATATGGACAGAAGCAAGCACCTACATCCATGACGCACGGATGTTTAGCTGTATTGTAGAAGAGGTGTTCCTGGGATGGGATTAGGCCGGGGAGAGAAAACAATGCACATAATTGTAGGTTTTCAAGACCTTGTGCTTTCTTGTAGTGGAAGAAAGTACCCAGCAGATAAAGTAAGTGCAAGTCTGTGGGGATCCTTTTTCATTAGGCAGTGTTAGTATACTTTCACTTTGAAACTTAGTACAAAGGCCAGGGTTAAAAAGTACTCGTGAACTTTGCAGCTGTACAGGAAGTTTGAAAATTACCAACCTGCAAATCTACCTCATGCATGTTCATTAGGGATATGCTGAAAACCTGACCTGTTTGCAGCACCCGGAGACTGGAGTTGCCTACCCCTGCCAAAGACAGCCCCTTCTCATTGGAGTTTACAGTCTAATCCCGTGGCATTCACTCCCGGCCCTGGCTGCAAACAAGTCAGCTTTTCAGGATATCCCTAATGAATATGCATGAGATAGGTTTGCATGCACTGCCTCCATTGTAGGCAAATCTATTTCATGCATATTTATTAGGGATATCCTGAAAACCCAGGCTATTTGCAACCTTTGAGGGCTGAGCATGTATACCACTGACCTAGTTAAGCTGCACATACAAGACATCTGACAAAAAAAAAAGAAATCAAAGGTTTTGAGTTGAAACAGCAAAGCCCTGATTGGGAAGAACTAAACCAGGTAAATTATAGATGGGCAACTTTACATGAGTGAAGTTGCAAGGAATGAAATCTCCTAGTTGTCTACAGAAGACGGCTAGTATTGTGGGGTGGATGTGGGGGGAGGACAAGGATTTGCCTAGGAAATAGTTAAATAACGATATCATGTTCCATTCGGCAAATAACTCAGGCAAGTATAGTTTCCATTCCTGGATACCGAAAGATTCGCGTTTGTACTGAGCAAGGTGAATTTTAAAAGCCCAACGCGTGCCAAAACTGGGAGATACGCGAATATGTCGGGCTGGCGCGTGCCGAGCAGATTTTAAATACTGCCCGAGTACCCGCATATCTCCCGCTCTGCGCACACATGAAAAGTTCTGAAAGAGGAGATCCAAGATGGCGCGCTAGAGGCAAGACACACGCCGACTCTCTCCTGTTACCGCTGATAATTTTACCTGGTATGCCGCATTCTGGACGGAAGAGACGGGCCCGCGAGAGGCTGAATTTAGAAGCCTCAACTCCGGGTCCGCTAAGAGGGTCAATGGACGCTCATGTCCGTAGAGGGACAGAGGAGCCATGTGAAGAGTCGCTGGAGGCTGTTTGTGAAGACGCAGGAACAACCGATAGCCTCCCTGACTCATTAATATCACTATCCCCGGCTGAAAGGACGGCACCCAACAATCCGGCACTAAGCAGGACAGCTACCCTGGTCCTCTCAGAGAGAACCCCGGATGGAGCCAGGGAGGGGTCTTCACGACACACTGAGGGAACACAGTCTGGAACAGAGTCCCCGGGAGTTGCCGAATTGGAAGGGAGAGAATCTCTACGAGGAGAGCTTCAATCACTGGAAGAAATTTTAGAGTGGCAAGATACTGCAGAAGTTCCCGACTTGGAGAAAGAACCCAGTGCACTGCCGTTGGTAAGACCAGAACTTTTTACATTAGAATCTATCTGGTTAGCCATAGAGACGGTCAATAAAAATGTAACAGTGCAATTAAATTCTGTCTCAAGTAAAATGGCTCAAATGAATAACCAGTTTAAGAAAATGAAAGAAAAGCAAGTTGAAACCAAAAGGGAAATAAATATTGTAAAGTCTGATATGGGACAAATGAAAAAACAGCAAGATATGATTAAAGATAATAGCTGCCTTTTTGAGAAAATTAGAAAATCTAGAAAACCAGCAAAGAAGCAGAAATTTAAGGTTAATTAATTTTCCAAAAAAATTGACAATATCACCTTCTGAAATGTGGAAGAAATATGCCTTGGAAAATTTGAAGATAGCACAAGAAATTTTACCTCCACTTGCAAAAATATATTATCTCCCTGTGAAGAAAAAAGTACCAGTTGGAAACATTGAAATGCAACAGCTGTCACCAATAAATTTAAATCTGACTGAGATACTAGAAACATCAACCGAAGAAGAACTACAATCAGCTACTTTGATATTAACGTTTCTTATGGATTCGGATAGAGACTGGGTCTTAAAAGCTCATTTCCGAGTCAAAGGGAACTATTTATGGGCCTCAGAGTACAGATGTTTCCGGATTTAGCAAGGGAAACGCAATGTAAGAGAAAAGAGTTTCTAGATTTAAAGCCCAGAGTTTTGAAACTGGGAGCACAACTTTTTATTAAATTCCCTTGTAAATGTATTGTAAAATATAGAGATCTTACATATACGTTTTTCTTGCTTTTTCAGTTAAAACAATTTCTAGTTGATAGAGATGCAGAATCTGCAGAATCGGAAGTTAAGGCTGGTGACTGAATTGCAGCCTCTTAGTATGAGTAACCGTTCAGTTAAGTAATAATGTCCCCCCATAGCGCTTTACCATGATATATGCTTTATTTTTTTAATTAAGTCGTCTTCTGGAGTAGGATCTCCCACCAATATTGAGGGCTTATTGTTTGGTGTAATAATATATTTTACTTATGGAGTCTGATATTTCTGTATTATGCCATACATTTTCATTTCAATGTATTTTGTTATCATTGGAAAAGTTAATAAATAGTAAATTGAAAAAAAAAAAGAAAAAAGTTCTGAAAAAGGGGGATGGGGCATGGGGGAGGTTGGATTGCACCTTGAAATTTGTGCGTATATTCTTACACGCGTGCAGACGTGCGCCGGGGGCCCCTGCTGTGTAACTTTACTTCTGCTATGGAGAGCGTGTAAGTCGTAAAACAAAAACAACTAAACACATCAGCGGGGTTTTAAGGGTCAGGGCTAACAGGGAGAGAAGGGGAGGCTATTAAACAGGGGGGGGGGGGGGGGGGGGGTTGGGAGTCCTATTCCTTGCCCGGGCAAACTGGGAACGAACTGGTAAAATGGATAATGGGCTGGAGCATGTGTCTTTTAAAATCCCCCCCCACTGACGCGCACATAGGCACACATCCACGTAAAATTGCATGCACATGTCCGCGTGTTAAGGCTGTTGAATAGCACGTGCGCACATACGCTCGCATGTTATAAAATGGCCCGGTCCCTGGGCGTGGGCCTACAAACACGTGCACACACGCGGCGCACCTGCTTAAACGTTAGCCATGTGCACACCTGCAGTTTTTAGTAAACCTGGCTTCCATGAATCTTTAAGTTCTGCGTCTACAATATACCGTAGATTGGCATGCTGAAGAACAGCTATTCTGCAGTTCACATATGCTAGTTGTCATGTCATTGGCCCGGCCTGAATGAATTGCAGCAGAAGATATAAATTAACAGTTTTTCCTGCGGCACTTGAGACCCTCTGCATGTTGCGGAGGCAGACATGGAGACAGAGTTCCTGCTGCTTAGGAAAGTCAAATCCAGTCTGTGCTGGCAGCTAGAACGCTCCTAGGTGCCACCTAGTGGCTAATCATAATATTGATATTCCAAGCTGAATATGTTAACACTAATCATCTTCGGAATAGATTGTACAGCAAAAAAAAAAGTAGAGTTCCACTGTGCCCGGGCTTTCTCTTTCTTTCTCTGTTGCCTATTCCTGTTTCTTTCTTTTCTTTTTATTTTCTCACGTGTTATTTAAACTAAATTATCTACTTTGCATCATAAACTTCAAGGCAGGTTGCAATACAGCCATAATAAATAACACCCCATAAAGAGCAAACAGACATGATATGCATGGTCAATATAATAAAAGGAATGAACCCTAACCACCCCTACCTCTCCCTTGCAGCCTCAGGTCATATAATTAAAAAAAACAAAAAAACCCTCAACCACAAAGCCTCTTTCCCCATCCCCTCCAGTCCCTACCCCCAATAATAAAACCATACGACCCACATGAGAATAAAATAAAATACAGACGGGGCACCATTTAAGAATACTGCACCCTATCATCTAATACTGAAGAGAGAATCATGAACTCACACTCCGGTCCTAACTCCTCCTCTCCTCACTCAAGTCAGAAGATATCCATCATGTGCTATCTGAAGAGCCAGGACTTTCGTTTCTAACAGAATGTCAGGTAATTTAACTCCAGCTGGTTCTGCAGGGGAATTTAATTCCACAATCTTGGACCAAATCAAGAGAGAGCACAATGCTGGGTGCAAATCAGTTTTACGGGTGGGAATGCAGGTGCCGCTGACAAAGTCTCTTGGGATAGAAGCTCTGACAAGTATAGTGACTTATCTTCTTGGCGGCACCTAAAAATTAGTGCAAGAACCTTAAATTCAATTCTCCATTTTATGGGGAGCCAGTGTGTAGTTCACGAAGGATAGGGGTAATAGCTTCTTTTTCCCTCTATAAAACCAGGGCCAGTGCTAGCTTTTTTGCTGCCACCCCCCCCCATCCCCCATCGTTCATTCATTCTCTGGCCCTGATCCACCAAAAACCCACCCAGCTCCCTTCAGTGATACAAACTTTAAAAACTGACACCATCCCCCCTCCGACCTCATGGCTGGTGCAAGGATATTAGGTGCCCTAGGCGAACCTTACAGCCTTGCACAATGCACCCCCCCCCCCCCCCCGCCCCATTACACACACACAGTTAAGAGTTATGCATTTATATTTTACAAGAAAAATATCAGAGTTCAGGACATGCACTGCTGTGAAGCCAACCGGAAATCCCTGCAAAAGAGACACTGGGAAACCATATGGTATTGGGCCTATTGTGATGTGTGTTGGGTGGGGGCTTGACCCTCTGAAAGCCCGAATACACTTCCTATTAGGAGAATGCCTCACCTCAGTCACACATGCAGAACATAAACAGACCCTCAGCAAATACAGAACAGAGCAGCCATAAAGTAGAAATACAAATGCACAGACAAAAACTGAACTGGAAACCACAAGAAGCCAGACACAATGAAAAAAAAGAGAACCCTCACCATTCCTCAAATATCAAACAATAAAATCAAGAAATAAAATAAATACATAATCATAATACTAAAATCATACTAATAATATTTCAAAAAAGGCTGATGAATAAAAGATCAAATAATTAAAAACTCATATACAAGTTTTTTAAATGTCCCAAACACCAATAACATATTTCAAAACAGCAGACACAGCAAATAATACCTGAAAAATAAAACTAAAAAGGATTTTAAAAATTCACGCTCTTCATACCTAGGAACTTTGATTTCTAGTCATCCCGAGACTGTCATGGATTAGTGGAAGAGGGATGTGCAAACTCTCTCTTCTCTTTCTTATATATATATATACACACACACACACACACACACACACACAAGCTCATACACACATATGCTCTCTCTCAGACAAACCCATAGGCATCTCCAGCTTTTCTTTGTTTGGGATCTGCCAGCAGCATCAGGCCCTAATCTTCATTTCAGCTGCTGGCAGGTTGGAATCCACCTACAACACCCATTCACACACACACACGCACACACAGAGCTCCCATTCATACAAATGCACACACTGAAGGCAGACTCCCATTCATTCTTTTGCCAGCAGCCTTGGAGCCTCTCTCATTCCTCTGCTGCCGCATCGCTATTGGGGAGGCGCCAATAGCTGCTACTGGCACTAAAGCCCGTTCTGCTGCCTCCTCTGTGCAGGCCCTGTGGTATTAAAAATTTGCAGGGCTTCCAGTTCATCCATGCTGATCTTGTACATCGCGAGATCGGCATAAAGTGCTACTCTTGCACATTACCAAAGATAACATTTGCCAATCACTAAAAATTAAAAAATGATTTTTTTTACCTTTGCTGTCGGATCTTAGTTTTCTAATTTGTCACAGGTTTTCTTTTCCCACCTTCCCCTTTCTTCATCTTTTGCTAATTCCTTTTCAGGGTCTCTTTTTTTTTCTGTTTCTTCTCTATCCACCTGTCTTCTTCTTTTCTTACCTCAAAGTCACACTCAGGCTCTCATTCTCACATGCTCTCTCTCACATCCACATACTCAGGCTCTCATTCTCAAACGCTGTCTCTCTTACACATACACTTAGGCACAGGCTCTCATACTCACATGGCTGTCTCACACACTCAGCTCTCACTCTCAAATACTCTCTCTCATACATAAATACACACTCTCTTTCACATCCTGTCTCTCTCACACATACACAGGCTCTCTCACATGTTGTCTCACACAAATAAATAGGTTCTCTCTCTGTTACAAATGCTACTGCTCCTCTGTATTTGGCCAATGCTCCTCCTCCTTCCTGTATGCACGGCTCCGGTAACGTTTTTCTTCTGAGGCCGCGCAGGCAGGAAGAAAGAGAGGCACCTGGACGAGAATTTTTCTTCGGGGCTTGATGGGATGAGCTGCACCATGGCCCCGCCAATCTACTTGTGTGTGGCTGACACACAGCATCAAATTAACATGCTCTCCTGCCTCCCCCCCCCCCCCCCCCCAGTACGAAACTACTTCCTGCTTTTTTTGCCACTGGCAACAGAAAAAGCAAAATTCTTCTGCCTGGGACTGGGTCCACCGGCAGCAACACGGGCCTCTCCCTGCTCCTGACGCCATTCCACCAGGTGTGCCACCCATGCAATTGCATGGTTTGCACACCCGGTGGTGCCGGGCCTGTCTAAGACATGCCACTCTGTTCCGTAACGATTGGAAATGCTTTTGTCTCACAGCAAGGAGAGTCTGATGGAGTGTGTTACAATAATCAGTCCGTCCTAATACTAACACTTGAACCACAGTCAACAAAATCTTTCTTGTCCAGGAACACCCGTACCTGTTGGATATATCTCAAAGACAGGAATGCATTCCTAATAAACATGAGGAGTCAGCATTCAAAATATAGCCGGATATCTAATTTAGCCGAATAGACTTATCTAGCTAACTTAGTCCTGGATTTTCTAAGGTCTGCGACCTTAGAAAATCCGATGGTAACGGGGGGTGGGAGGGGGGTGGGCCTGTGAAGCCGGCAGCCATCGCACCACTGAGGTCCTTACCTTTCGCCGCCAATTATGTCTTCGCAGCGTCGGACCCGGTGCTGCCTCAACTCCTCCTCTTCTGGGGCTGACTCCGCCCTGACTCCACCCCCATTTAGTGATCCCTTTTTGCATGCAATCACTTTTGAAAATGACCCCCTTAAATGGGATATTCAGCAGCACGGCTATGCAGCTGAGAGCTGAATATCCCTACATTTGATGCTACTTACCAGATAAGTCATACCTGTCTAAGATTAGACCTGCTATTGAGCATGTGTAACCTAGAAGAATAACCTACCTGGCTCAATATCACTATTTATCTGGATAAGTAATCCAGCTATGTTGTGCCACCCCATTGCCCGTTCACAAGTTATCCGGCTAAGTTCTTTGCTGGATAATGACTTATCCAGCTACGTGGCAGCTGTTGAACCTAACCAAATATTCAGTAGCCACCACTTAGTCTTATGAGAAACTTGTGTACGCATTGATAATTGTGAATCTAAGTGAATGCCCAAGATACAGACAACTTTCTGGGATTTTAACATAATGCTAGAAACAGTAGGAAAAAGCTTCAGCATTTTTTTTTTTCGCCTACTCACCCAGAGCAAATCAGTTTTGGTTGGATCAAGCTTCAGTTTAAATGAAGCTACCAAATTGCTACTGCTTGTAAACACACGGAGAGAATCGCTATACAAATTTCCTTTTCATGGTGGCTGCTAATTGAATATTGTCTACAAACAGGTGGCAGTCCTACTACTACTACTTAACATTTCTATAGCACTACACGACATACGCAGCGCTGTACAAACATACAAAAAGACAGTCCCTGCTCAATAGAGCTTATAATCTCATAAGACAGACTTGGGGCATTTCATAAAGCAAGACAATAGTTAAAAAATAAAGAAAAAAACAATAATGAGGCTAAAAGCAGACATTCAGGGGAAGATTTAAAAGCAGCTTCCCAAAGAACATCCTGCACCCTCTCCAAGAGAAATGAGGATAGCCAGCTGAATACAACTCCCACGAATGCTCTAACAAATGTCATGGATGATAGTATCTTTAACTTTATCTTTTACTAAAATTTATCGATAGCTTAAACAAACTAACTAAGCTATGAACAGAATTAACAGGCAAGCCCTCGCTTTCTATGCTTTTTTTTTTTTTAACTCATCTTGAAAATCCTCTCTGCCCCAATACATATAACACGGTCATTTCCTGCCCAGTGTGGAATCACTTAAACCAATGGCACATACAGGTCGATTCTGATGCCTAACTTCAGGAATTAGGTACCTAGATCTGGCAATTGAAACTATTTTATTATCTAAGCAATTAAATTTGGGGACCAATTTTTATTAAGCACATAAATTTAGGTCCCTAAACAGTAGATGTGGCCAGAGGAGAGGTTAAGTAGGGGGAACGACATCAGGACCTCGGCACTGATTTCCAGGGCTAGATATCTTAGGATCCTAAAGCTAACTAAGTCAATGGCAGGCCTAAATTTGGGGGACCTCAGTTTTAGACACCTATTTTCAGCTGATTTTGGGCTTCTAAGTTTGCTGAAATTAGGTGCACAACATAAGATCCTAAATTTAAGTGCTCAGCTTTTTTTTTTTTTTTTTTTTTATATCGGCCTCATAGTAAACACTGAAGGGCCAAAATAATAAGCCCTGGGCTATTACTGAGTGCTGAAATTCGGCACGTGGTTTGTTAACATACGGTAGGTGCTAAAAAATTACTTAAGTCCCAAAGCATTAAGCAAATGATATGCTGGTGCATCAGGAGTTAAAAATGTGCAGAAACAGAAAGATGTGTGCATGTACCTGAGCCAAAATGTGCACTCAGCACAGGTTAATCACACATTTTTATTCAAGTGGCAGGGAGTCTCTTGAACCGGATTTATGTGCACAAAACACGATTTGTGCTTGTTTTATGTGCACATAAATTATGGTTTATGTGCAAAGAAATGCTTTCAGAAAACATTTGCTGCATATAAATATTTGTTTCCAGAAATCTGCTTTGTGTACACAAAGCATGATTTCTGCACATAAATCTTAACTTCAGGCCCCGGCACTAGAAATTCTGCTTCTGCCCATAGACTGACACTGGCGCTGGAAACTTTACGTCACCTCGGACCAAGAGTAAAATTTCCAGTGCTAAGAAAACCTGAGTTAAGCCAGCGCACTTTTTCTGCATCGGGGAGTAATAACTAATGCCTTCATTAGCATGGGATTTCCATGCGAGGGCGCTAGGCAGGATGCACGGTTTTACACATACCTTTTTGGTGCACAAAACCCCTTGCTGCATTGAGAGTATAGCTTGCCCACAAAATATGCACACAACTGCGGATAAAACTGCGCTCTTCTGAGCACATCATCAGGCCCTGAGGCGGTGTCTAAACAATGGGGCTGCTCACATAATTACTGATTTCTTGGAGAATCCAAATGCACAAACATAATTAGAGACAGAATTCAATCAGACAAATGTTTTTTTACTGAAAGTATCTTGCTAACGGTGGTTGCATTATTATCACTGGGACATTTTAGGATTCAGATAGTTGACCATACTGAGACTGTGAGAAATTTGTGCTATATTTTTTTGGGGAAAACTATTTTTTTTAAGCAATTAAAAACAGTATATGCTGCACCAAAAATTAGAATAAATCTATGTGTGTAATGTTCTTAAACATCTAAACTTTCAAGTGCTACAATCAAACAGTTTTGTTCTTAAATCCACGGCATCAAAAATAATTATACACTATTTTACTGCCCTCCTGATGAGGCCACATTTCAGATGATGCCTTTTGTCAGGGGATATCGCTCCACTTATCCTGTGCCAGCGAGAAACATGTCTCCGCTGCTTAAACCAATCGTACATTGGAAAAGTTTTAAAAGGCATCCTTTACTTATAAATAACTCATGTGACCTGAAATGAACCAATGAAATTTGAAATGCTTTTTAACCCAATCAAAATGAAGTGGAAGCTAAAAAGTCCAATCATGATAGCACGGGAAAAAAAAATCCTATCTTTAAAGACATCAAATGTTGTTTGATGACAGGAGATATAAGGAATTCAAAGCCACCAGAAAGATTACAGCAATGATGTCTAATCTAACTCCTCATTTATGCTTGATGGAACTACAGTGTTAAGAGTGTAGATCCAAAAAGCTTCACAATAATTGAAGCGCGATGATATCTCTTCCATGTATCTAAACTGGTACTTGCTCAATAACAGTCCATTTCAAGCAGTCAAAAGTATGTCCAAACTCAACACAATGCTATACCAAGGGGGCAGTAAGCATGTTCTCAAGCGGGATTTATGTTCAATCAGCTGCACCTTAAGAGATCAAGAGGTTCACCCCACATATAGTCTTGGGCAGAAAGGCATATAGTTTGTGATCTTCTTTTGATATGATAACCCGTGATGGGATCTTGCCAGCTTCTGCCCGCAGGAACCACATTTCGAGTGGTCACTTTCCATTGAAGAAGAGAAATTTTCTAATAACTGGGAATGTACTGTCTTACCCCTTAAATTTAATAGGCAAGACATGGCTATTAAAGAAGGTTCTTGAAATACATCATGTAAGGCCAAAACATGCCAATGTTTTCTGATGGAAGCTGCTATGAAAGCCACTGATGTAGTCTGTTTTAATACACAGACTAAACGTGAATGTTCCTTAGTAGGTTTGTATTGTAACAATGACTGTCAGTCAGTAAATTTAGCCCCTTTATAAGCCCATTAGATTGCTTTATGAGAGCATTGGCGGTGTTCCTCAGCCATGAAGAAAGGCAGCGGTGCTGGCGGCGGCATCTAGTGCCACGTGGGAGCGACAGTGGCATAATGGCAGCGGCACTCAGGGCAGCTAGGAAGAGGGACTGTAGTGGTGGCGGCTCCCTGCCACTGCCAGGAAGCCTGGGTGTGCGACATCCACGGCAGCAGGAAAATGAAGCTGGCCACAGAGCCCTGTGGCTGGCAAGCATATCATACACACATGGATTTATTCTAATTTTTTGTGCAGCATATACTGTTTTTAATTGCTTAAAAAAACGTTTTCCTATAAAGAAAAAAAAAAAAAGTACAGCTTTGGAAGGAGGATGGTGGTTAATGATTACAGACATACGATGGCCCTGATTGCCTGGTAGTAACAGTGTTAACCTAATGTGAGATCACCAACCCTCCATAAATTTTTTTTGGAGAATAGATATGAGAATTTTTGAATTGGTAATATATAGAAATTTGTTCATTTCGACAAAGTCTTTAAGAGGGTGTTGATTTTTTTGTATTTACTGTTTGGAGTTACACCTTCCATTGGGTAATTTTTGCTTTGGAGACTGTGAGAAAGACAGTGAAAAAGTTTGATTTTTAGATTTCAAAGGTTCTTTCTCTTTTTTTGCCATACCGATGATTTTTAGAGTGTGTGACATAAGCAAAATGTTTGTATATAACTTGGCTAGTGTTCTTTAGAAATGTTCACATTAGAGCAAAACTGTAAATTCTTTCACTTGTCTTCTGATTGTTGCTGTGGTATACTACATTTCTTTGTTTGTCAGTCCAGGATACTTTTTCTGAGCGTCACAGAGGCATCCATCTGCCGACCAGATATGTTGTCCCACGAAGTGTGCTCTCTACCAGGTGCCAAAATTCAAGACATTACAGAGCGATTGCCGAGAATCCTCAAGCCCGCTGACCAGTATCTGAGGCTGCTCATCCATGTTGATACGAATGGTACTGCTAAGTTTCACACAGATCGTACCAAAAGTGACTTTTCATGGCTTTGGGAGAGAGGGTAAAGCAGATAAATTCACAGGTGCTATTCTCCTCCATCCTTCCAGCCAAGGATAAAGGGCCAGGCAGAGAAGCTCTCATTCTGGAGATGAATGAATGACTGCACAGATCAGAGTGCTGCAGCTTCCTGGGCCATGGGATGATGTTTCAAGGACCGCTGAGTAGAGATTGGGATCCACCTGTCAAAGATGGGAGGCAGCATCTTCCAGCAAAGACTAGGAAAACTACCGAGGAGGCTTTAAACTATTTTTATTTATATTCTGCTTTTCGGCACTTCAAAGTTCAGGTACTGTAGGTATTTCTCTATTCCCAGAGAGCTTATAGTCTAATAGGGAGATTTACTAAGCTACGATAAGGGTATAAAGCATGAAAAAATGACCAATCCGGAGCTGGGGGGTGCTCTGGGCCACCACTGGACCACCATGGATTGATTTCTTAGGTAAAGCGGGGTCTGGGGATGGAGGGGTTCAGGAACCCACCTAGACCACCAGGGTCTATTTTCTATGTGCGGGAGAGGTGGGAGGGGGTGAGGGGCCACTAGACTACCAGGAATTATGGTTTGTGTTGGGAGGCCTACATTTGGGAGAGGATTTAGAAATGGGGGGGGGTTGTCTTTGGTTAGGACAAGGGTAATTTTGAACAAAAGGGAGGGGTTTGGGAAGAGGGTAAGGTATCACCATGGGATTATTTTTTACATTTTTTTTAAACATTTTGATCTGCCGGGCCAGCTTGGCAGGTGTTGAGGGGTGGGTGGGGTCATGTAAGACTCATTGGGAGGCAGGGTTGGCCCTTTAATACGGTTGCCAACTTTCAACTGTGAAAATTGCAAACACTTGGACGTGCAGAGTAAAATTTCTCCTATGCCTTCCACACAACTATTTATTTTAAACTTGTATTACTTGCCTTATTACTAGAAAATTGTGTACAAAGCAAGGTATAAGCAAATTATCCCAAATATAAAAATGCCAGCAACATCCCATTAGAATAGTCAGGAAAACTACAATTACCTAATAACTGCCTCCCCCACCACCACCTACCGTGAGGAAAATATGCACTTGATTTGAAGAAGAATCACAAATACTTATCAGGTCACACAAACTTTCTAATAACTCAGTAAATCTGTTTTTTCCCTATTACTGTTGCTTATTCCTTGAGCCAGTGATCAGTCTCCTAGTAAGATGTAGGTGATGGCAGATAAAGCCCAAACTGGTCCATCTAGTCTGCCCAGTTGAGATTCCTCTGCTGCGGGTAGACAAGAATACAAATTCCCACATGCAACGCAACACCAACTTCCGCCCACAATCTTGTCTTTTTTACTTGATGTCACACTCGTATATCTACCACTGTCATCCCAGAACCTGTGCAAGGATATTAAGTTCCCTAGACAAAACTTACAGCCATGCAGTTATAGCAGATTTTACATGCAAAAAAAAACCCCCACCTCAGTCACACATGCAGACCCTCACCATAAACAGAAAAAAGTGACCATAAAGTATAAATAGAGACGTGCAGTTGGAAACCACAACAAGTTAGACAGTATATGGTGCAAGAATGGAAAAACAGAAACATCTACACCACAAAAAAATTTCCATCCGCTTTTCTTGAAAAATCTTTGTTAAATCTGTGCATATGTTGCAACTTATTAACTAAGAAATATACACTGTATTTGCCCACCAAATACTTAAAGGATCTTTATGTGCTGGGCTAGTTATATACGCACAGCTCATTGAGCAACTCAGTTGTTGCTATGCCCAGCTATATATAATCATCGGTCTTATTTTCTTTGTAAACATTCATATGCAAATAAAAAAGACTTATATTGGACTTCCATCTGCAATTCACAATGGAATACAGTGACAGCGCTGTGTCGTTCTTGGATATACATATACAAATTGCAGATGGCAAATTTGTCACATTATTTCATCGCAAGAGCACGAAGCGAAAGTTTCCACCCCCACGCCTTGCGGATAAACCTTCCCATTAGCCAATTCTTGCGATTATGCAGGTTATGTTCCAATAAGGAAGAATTCAAACAAGCAAAGGTCATGCAGTCCCAGTTTTCTCAGCATGGATATCCATCACTAATTATTTAAAAAAGCATATAAAAGAGCACTATACACAAAGAGAGATTTAATTCTCTTGTATCAAACTCCAGTACCAGATCACTGTTTAAAATAATATCATCAGTCATTAAGAAACACTGGCATATAGTACAATGGCATACGTCTTTACAAGAATTCCTGTGTTTTGCATACACTCGGGAGAGAAAGCCTAAAGAGCACGTGACCCGAGCTGCCATTTCTACAATATCCAGTACCCCAGTTGTACAACAGAGCCAGTCATGGTGTGGGGCCTGTTCCCATTGTGATCAAACGATTGAATGCATGCACTGGAATCCACCTGATGGGGATCTCAGGATTATGCAGCAGTTCTCTGCAAATTGTCTGTCCCAGTGAGTGGTCTGTCCCTGCAATTTGATATATGTGAGTTGTACTAAAAGATGATCAAAACTTGTCTTAATGAGCGTAGGAGTTGTATTACCATCGAAAAGATTTCAACGCATATCGTACAACATTGTATAGAACAAATTCATTGTTTTTCAACAGCTAAGATGGTTAATTATTGATCACGTTTCAATGTTCACCCCTGGAGGGGTCAAGGAAGCCAGGTTAAATCAGTGAGAGCAGTTCTGAATATACTCCCTGAATACAGTGCAACCTTATGGAATAAATTGTGAAATAGAATGATACTCCTTGGTACGACTCAGTGATGGACTTTCTGTTTCTTAGCTGCATTGATAAAATTTTGCAGTGTTCAATCCCTGACGTACTTCTGTGATTGGTTTCAGATCAGTATGAAATTGTGACGTGAATAGGGATGTCATCACTGATGCCACCTTTGACTATTTGTGTGGTTCTGTTGGAAGTATTGGGACTTTGAAAAAATGCTGTTATTTGTTTATTTATTTATTTATGAAACTTTTAATATACCGACATTCATAGGGCATATCATGCCGGTTTACAAATAACTGAAGCAGGTAGAAAATACAATGAACAGGGGTGGGGGAGAAGGGGAACAGGCAAGAAAAAGGTGAGAGGTGGGCAGGGGAAGAGCAGCAAGAAAGGATAGGGCAGAAGTAGAGAGAGGAACAATCAACTTGATAAATATAATAAAAGGAACATAATTGTAACTGTTTTAAAATTATAAGTTAAGGCGAGGTACTCATTTACAATAGATCAATTGCATGATTAATTGTTAGGGGGGAGGGGGAGAGGGAGGCGGATGTGGGGGGAAGAAGTAGGAGGGGGGGAGAGTGGGTTAGGGGGGTAAAGGGTGGCTGGGGGGTGAAAAGGAGGGAGGACGGTGATGGAAGGGATAGGGAGTGGGCTAGGTTTGATTGGTATCTGGGTAGGCTTGCCTGAACAGCCAGGTCTTGATGCCTTTTTTGAAAGACTGTAAGGAGGGCTCAAGTCGTAGGTAATGGGGAAGTGAGTTCCAAAGGGTGGGGCCGGCTATGGTAAACGCTCTTTCTCTGGTGTTGGAGAGGTGTGCGGTTTTGAGAGGTGGGGTGTGTAGGGTGCCTGCGAGGGCATTTCTAGTGGGTCGATTGGAGGTACGGAAGTGTGGCATGTCTTTAAGCCAGGCGGGATTGTTTTTATGAAGGGCGTTGTGCAGGATGGTGAGGGTTTTATATTTAATGCGGTATGGTATGGGAAGCCAGTGCAGGTCCTTTAGTATGGGGGTTATGTGTTCAGTCTTACGGGTATTGGTGGTAATTCTTGCCATCGCATTTTGAAGGATTTGTAGGGGTTTGATCGTGGAAATAGGGAGGCCTAACAGGAGGGAATTGCAGTAATCTAGTTTGGAAAGGATAGTGGACTGCAGGACTAAACGGAAATCATGTGCATGAAGGAGTGGTTTCAGTTTTTTAAGAATGTGACGTTTGTAGAAGCCTCCTTTTATTAGGGACTTGATGTGTGGCTTGAAATTGAGGTGTTGATCAAGTAGGATTCCTAGGTCTCTTACATTAGATGTAGGTGAGTGGGTTATGGTGGGGGTGGGAGCAGTGGGGCGGGAAGTGTGCTCTGGTTGATTGGAAATGACGAGGATTTCAGTTTTATCTGCATTGAGTGCCAGGTGGAGATTGGCCAAAAGGGAGTTGATGGTGGAGAGGCAGGATTCCCAGTATTGAAGGGATGCCTTGAGTGTAGTTTGAATGGGGATGATGATTTGGACATCATCAGCATACAGGAAGAAAGTCAGCCCTAGGTCGGAGAGAAGTTGGCAGAGGGGGAGAAGATAGATGTTGAAGAGTGTGGAAGAGAGGGAGGATCCTTGGGGGACGCCTTGTGTGAGTGGGATATGTGAAGAGGTACTTTTATCGATTTGTACAATGTATTCTCTGTGGTTAAGATAGGAGGAGAACCAAGATAGAGCAGTGCCAGTGACGCCTATTTCTGCCAGCCTGGAAAGTAGGATTTGGTGGTTAACAGTGTCAAAGGCGGCAGAGATGTCTAGGATGGCCAGGAGGTATGATTTCCCCTGGTCCATGCCGAAGAGGAGAGTGTCAGAGATAGCTAAAAGGAGATTTTCAGTATTACGACCTTTACGGAAGCCGAATTGCGAAGGGTGTAGGATATTGTGGTCCTCAAGGAAGTCAGTGAGTTGGATGTTGACTACCTTCTCGAGGATCTTGGATATGAAGGGGAGGTTGGAAATGGGTCTGTAGTTTGCTGGGGTCGTAGGATCAAGAGTGGGTTTTTTTAGGAGGGGTTTGACTACAGCTAGTTTAAGGGGGTCTGGGACTTTGCCGGAGGTTAGTGAGCAGTTAATTATGTTTGTTATGGATTTAGCAATGGTAGTGGGTATGGAAAGGAGGAATTTAGAGGGGATTGAGTCTGCTATGTGAGAGGCCGGTCTCATCTTTTTTAGGATAGATTCTATCTCTAGGGTGGAGGTGTGTTCAAGGGATTCGAGGAGGTGCCTGGTATTACTGGTAGGGGGAGGTGTGGGGGAGGGTTTGGAGGGGAGGCGCTGAAGGATGCTGTTGATTTTGGTCTGGAAATACCTTGCGATTTCTTCACATTTTGTGTCAGTATTTCCTTCATGGGAGATGGGAGTGGGGGATTTAGTAAGATCAGCAACATAGGAGAAAAGGGCTTTGGGGTTGAATTGGTAGCAATGAATTTTGGAGGAATAGAAGTCACGTTTGGCTTGGAGGGTGGCTTGGCGGTAGTTGTACAGGGTCTGTTTGTATATAGCTTTATGAGTAGGAGAGGGTTGTCTGCGCCAGATGCGTTCCTTGGATCTGAGGTCCTGCTTTGCCTTCTTTAACTGGTTGGTATACCAGGGTTGTTTTTCTCTTGATGATAGGGGGATTTCTTTGTGTACAGTTGGACAGAGTTCGTCAGCTATAGTGGATGTGATGTTATTCCATGATTGTAAGGCTGTATCTGGATTGGAGAGGTCCAGGTTCTTGGTTGCTTTTTCAAGTGCAAGGGCGAGCTCCTCTGAGGGGCATGTTTTGCGAAAGGATATGGTTTTGTTCTGTGATTGTGATGTGTTGGTAGTGATGCTGGTAGAGAGGGAGGCATTGACAATGAAGTGGTCTGACCAAGGGTTGGGGGTGGTGGAGGGGGTGTTGGATGCTGAGATGTAGGAGTTAACGAAGAGGAGGTCAAGGGTATGACCAGCTCTGTGTGTGGGTGTAGTGATGAGCTGTCTATAACCTAGGGCTTTGAGAGTGATCAATAAGGTTTCACATGAAGAGGTGATCGGGCTGGCGTCTACGTGGAGATTGAAGTTGCCAAGTATGATGGCTGGGCGATCGGGTTTAAAGTTGTCAACGATAAATTCTATGAGGGGGGATGGGTCATGGTCAAGTATGCCGGGGGGGGGGGGGCATAGATGAGACATACCTGTAGGGTGGTGGATTTGAAGAGTCCTATTTCTAGTTTGTGGGGGGGTTGGGATGGTTGGAGTTTTAGGTTAAGATATTTTTTAGCTGCTAGGAGTAAACCACCGCCTCTTTTTTTGGGTCTTGGGATGGATAAGATATCATAGGTTTGTTGTGGGAGTTGGTTTAGGAAAACCTGGTCTGTGTCTTTTAGCCAGGTTTCCGTGATGGCACATCGGTCTAGGCTGTTGTCAGAGAGGATGTCGTAGAGGATAGGTGCTTTTTTAAGGATAGATTGGGAGTTGAATAATGAAATGGCTAGAGTTGCTAGGCCTAGGAGTTGTGTGAGGGGTGTGACCAAGATAGGGATTAAGGATTTCTGGTGGTTGCCAGGATGGGTTTGGAAAAGGGTGGTTTTGCGTAGGGTGGGGTGGTGGATAATGGGAATAGTGTAGTGACACATGTCGGATTGAAGGTAAGGTGGGGGCAGGGAAGGAAGAAACAGTGCGGTGGGCTGCTGTAAATCCACACAGAGGGATGAAGGTAGGAGTTAGAGGCAGGGTGGAGGAGTTATGCAGTTACATATAACTTGGTGTGGTACGTTTTTGGGGAATGTTTCGGGCAGATTTAATACTTACCCCATAAAGAAGGAAGAATTTTTTTCCAAAACACTGACCATGAAGGGTGCCTGCACATTTGTTTATCTTTCAAATTGAGGCCATTAACAGTTAACTAACATATCACCATATCCCATACTGTTATATTGGAACAAAAGTAACATCATGGACCATTGATAAAAAAGATAAGTAATGTTTTGTGTATATAAAAAGGTTTTCATTTGCATTCAAAAATCTCATAAAAAGTGATGAATGTTTACAAAGAAAATAGGACTGATGATTATATATAGGAGGGCTTGGTTCAAAGGTGATGTTGTGGAAACCACTGTAGAGGGGGTGCTGTGAATGTGAACACCACCTCCAGAGTAGCACAGGATGGCAAGACAAAAACTAGGTGTGGACGGTACGGTGAGGCTGGAGCAAGAAATGATGTGCAGACAGGGCTGAAGCTCAGGAACAGAGTGCAGACTGGAGTGGAGCTCAGGAACAGAGCATAGGCTGAGCTGGAGCTGCATGGAGGTAAGAGTGAACTGGAAAACTGGAACAGATTGTACCTGAGTGGAGGTAAGAGTGAACACAGGAACAGACTGGAAGACAGGATTGGACAGAACAAGCATACTTGGGAACTTTTGAGTTGTGGTCTCCCTGAGATTGCTGTTGATTAGCAGAGCGTGGGGGAAGGAGAAGAAATAGAATAATATATCAGCTTTCTCTCTTCCACTGCCCCCCCCCCCAACTAATCCACACTTTCTTTTTCTCCCATCCATCACCATCACCTGTCCCCCCCTCCCAAGATGACCCAGCATACTTCCCCTTCATCTCTTCCTCACCCCAGCACTCTCTTTGCTCCCTCCCCCTGTAAATCCCAGTTCCATGACTTATGCAGCCTCACTCTACCGTTAGCTGAGTGATTCCCAAGTCATGGAATCACAGCTGCAGGCTGAGTTTTGTGTGTATTGCAGCCCCTCTCCAGTTTTTCCCCAAATGCTGCTTGCAGCATCTGCTCCAGACTTAGCCTACTTCTCCAATTCTCTGTAGGTTTAACTGAGGAAGGGGTTTCCCCAAGACCCTGTAATGATGCAAATTTCTTGAGTCTCAGGGTGAAATCTGACAATTCCCAGGTATGAGGACAAGGAGAGCACAGATCATGAAACATGAAGCCCGATGACAGCATGGGCAAGAAAGCCCTGAGGGGCAGAACAGACAGAGTAATAGGAAGACACCTAGGGAGGCCTCAGTGCTAGGCCAGAAGTCAGAAGAAGAGAGAGAGGTCTAGAATCAAGAAGAGACTAAAGGAACCTCAGGGCTAGGCAAGGCCAGGGGGGCAAGAAAAATGCCTGAAGCAGGCAACAAAGCAAGGGAGGTTCAGAAGGTTGGCAGGCCACAGGGCAAAGCTAAAGACAGAAGGCCGAATGGCCCCAAGACAAGGCAGGAGAAGATCAAAATCAGAAGGCCCAAAGGCCACAGGACAAAGCAAGGCAAGACTGAAACCAGAAGGCCTGGCAGCCATGAGAATATACAAGGAATGGCCTGGGAAAGCCGCAAGGCGGAGGTGGCTAGTGCAAGGAGCTGAGTAGAATGTCATGCCGAAGCACTAGGGCAGAGACTAGACAGGGTTAAATAGGACTGGGGTCTGAGCATGGTGCAGGCAGGCAAGAGGGGCTTGGCCAGCCAGGGGAGTGAGCTCACAGAGGTCCCCTAGTGGTGCGGAGACTGTAGGACTGGCTGAGGCAAGAAACCAGGGATGTGTAGGAAAGTACAATTTGGAGCTAGGCTCACCAGAGTCCTCTTTTGGAAGGGAGGCTGCACACTGGCAGGGAACACAACAGGAGGAATATGTAGAAGATGATGAGAAAAAAGTGAAATTGTTTAGCAAGTATTTCTGTTCAGTGTTCACTGTGGAAGGGCCTGGAGCAGGACCACATAAAATGAACAAAAATAAGATTGGAAGTGTGGTAAACCTTAATCAATTTTCAAAAACGTGTTTTGGTAAGGAGCTAACTAAACTTGAAGTAGGTATGGCGATGGGATCGGATAGGATATATCAGAGGGTACTAAGGGAATAGAGAAGTTCTGGCAGCTCCTCTGGCTGACCTTTTCAAAGCTTTTTAGAGTTGGGAACAGTTCTCAAGGACTGGAGATGGGTAGTGGTTTCTATAAAAGTGGAAGTAAGGAGGAAACTGGGAACTATAAACCAGTTAGTCTGACCTCTGTGATGAGCAAAGTAATGGAATCACTGCTAAAATGGAGAATAGTGAAGTTTCTGGAATCCAATGGGTTGCAAGATCCAAAGCAGCATGGTTTTACCAGAGTTAGATCTTGTCAGATGAATCTGATCAATTTTTTTGATTGGGTGATCAGAGAGTTGGATTAAGAAAGAGCACTAGATGTAGTATACTTGGATTTCAGTAAGACCTTTATATTTATTTATTTATTTATTTAAAAACTTTTCTATACCGTCGTATAGTAGTGCACCATCACAACGGTTTACAGTTAGGCACAAATATGTGGTTTCTAAGTTATCCAAAGGGTGCCATTATTATACGGTTACATAGTTCGATAATATACTCTAAATGGGAAAGGGTGTGGTTACCATTTACTATTAACTGTCTTTATAATTTAATACTTAAATTGTGAGAAAATAACAAAAGTAAGCAATACTGCTTTTTCTTGGTGACTTCCTGCTTTTTGTATGTGTTATTCCGCTACCTCACTGTGAAATGCTTTTTTGAAGAGCCATGTTTTTAAGCCTTTTTTGAAGAGTTTTATTTCTTTCATTAGTCTTAATTCTAGTGGTAATGTGTTCCATAATAATGGTCCTGCCAAAGATAGTGCTCTCTCTCTAACTTGGGTCAACTTTGCTGTTTTGACTGAGGGTATGGTTAGCAGAGCTTTATTGGCTGATCTGAGATTTCTTTGAGGAACATGTAGTTGTAATGCGGTGTTTAGCCAGTCCGAGTTTTCGTCGTTTATTAGCTTATGAACTATGCATAGTGTTTTAAATTGAATTCTCTGTTCTATTGGGAGCCAGTGTAAATCTGCAAGTGTTTGGGTGATATGATCTCTTCTGCCTTTACCAGTAAGTATTCTGGCAGCCGAGTTCTGTAGTATTTGCAGTGGCCTGATAGTGGTGTATGGTAATCCTAGGAAAAGTGTGTTGCAGTAGTCCGTGCTGGCAAATATTAAAGCTTGTAGTACTGTACTAAAGTGTTCCTGATTTAATAAGGGTTTTAGGGTTATAAGTCGCACAGGGTTATAAGTCGCACAGGTGACTTATAAGTAAATTGGAATAGCCCTAGAGTGACTGACTGGGTTAGAAACTGGTTGAATGGGAGAAGACAAAAGGTAGTGGTAAATGGAGATCATTAGAGGCGTGCCTCAGGAATTGTGAGCAACATTGCAGAAGGTTTATTGGGAAAGGTTTGCCTTTTTGCTGATGATACCAAAATCTGCAACAGGGTAGAGTGATAGGTAAGAGTGGAAAATATGAGGAGAGATCTAGCAAAACTTGAGGAATGTTCTAGGGTCGGGCAGCTAAGATGTAATGCTAAAAATTACAGAGTTATGCATATAGGCTGCAAAAGCTCAAGAGAGAAATACAATATGAGGGTGAAATTTTTCTAAACATGAAAGAACAGCGGGATCGGAGGGGGTTTGTATCTGATGATCTTAAGATGGTCAAACAGGTGGATAAAACGACAGCAAAAGCCAGAAAGATGCGTGGCTGCATAAGGAGAGGAACACAGAAATATAGACATGATGGCAGAAAAGGACTAAATGGTCCATCCATTCTGCCCAGCAAGCTTTTGGTAGTATCTGCTGCATCATGCAGGTTATCCTCATGCTGATCAGTTTCCCAAACCATAAAAATCAGAGCCCTCATTAGTTAGTCTGAATCTAATTTCCTGTTACTTCTAGGTAACAGGAAATTGGATTTAGGAATGGTCAGCAGAAAAGGGGAGGTGATATTGCTCTGTGTAGGTCCCTGGGGAGACCTCCTTTGGAATACTGTGTACAATTCTGGAGACTGCACCTTCAAAAAGATATAAACCAGTTGGAGTCAGTCCAGAGGGTGGCTAATAAAATGGCCAGTGGTCTTTGTTCTAAAACATATGGGGGACAGACTTAAATATCTAAAGGTGTATAACTTAGAGGAAAGGCAAAATAAGGGAGATATGAATAGAGACATTTAAATACCTACAAGATTTCAATTCAGAAGAGGCAAACCTGTTTCAATGGAAAGGAAACTCTAGAGCAAGGGGTCATGAGATGAGGATGAAAGGGGGTAGATTCATGAGTAATCTTAGGAAATATTTCTTTATAGAGAGGGTGGAGGATGAAGGGAACAGCCTCCCAGTGAAACAGGTGGAAACAAAAACAGTATCTGAATTCAAGAAAGCTTGGGATAAACACAGGGGATTTCTGACAGAGTGATGGGAATTGTAAAGCTAAATGAACTGAGTGGTTGAGCAGACTAGATGGGTCATACGGTCTTTTTCTGCTATCACATTTCTATTTTGCTATGTTTCAATTCCTTCATTTGATTTCAGATCAAGGCGGGGCATTCACTAAATCAGTGTTTCCCAACCCTTGTGCCTTCAGACATGATCAGGTGTATCATGGAAAAGTTATCACTGCCTGATACTCAGATTCAAACCAGCACTTGGGTGCTGCTCTTAGCATCTCACAGCAAAAAAAGCAGCAGTGGCTCTTAAACATATAAGCACTCCTGAGATCACGTGATGTGGTGAGCTGGAACTGCTGTGTCTGGGCTAGCTCTGGGTGCCACATCCCTAAATCCTCAACAATCTACTATATTGGACTGCTCTGGAGAACTAGCAAACAACAAATTAAAACTGCCTATGTCGATCACATCGTTCATGCAGAAATCTCCATCCTTGATGCCACTGAAAACTGAAATAAAAGGATAAAGAGCAACCTCGGGGTTTGGACGGCAAGATGGCGTCGGCCCTCGGAGCAGCCTCCAGGGAAGAAACTGGAAAAACTCGCTCGCTACATCCGATGACCACAGAAATAAAGAAGCGGTCATAGCAGCACCAGACAATAAACATACAGGTATTTCCCTTCAAATTACAACTCTGCAGACCTCAATTTCAGAATTTGCTCCGCGAATCGACCAAGTCAAAGGAAAAACCTCAGTCTTAGAGGATGACGTGCTTACTCTTACTCAAAAGATTACTGCGATGGAAAAATCCTTAAAAGAACAAGCAGATAAGATTGACGATCTTGAAAATAGATTTTGTCGATCTAATCTCGGGCTTATTGGAGTCGCTGAGTTGGTTGAGGAGGATGCGCTGCATGGACTTCTACTCAATTGGATCCCAGAGGCGTTGGGCCTACATGGACTGAAAGGGACTTTGGAAATTGAAAGGGCACACCACCTATGTGCACGCTATCCCACTGCTCCATGCCCTAGAACCGTCATATTGAATTATTTGCACAAACAACAAATATTACAAGCAGTGAGAAAAACCGCTAATCTACAGTTCCAAGGAGCTTCAATTCAGCTAGCACCGGATTACTCTGCAAAAGTCTCAGCATTAAGAAGGGTCTTCTCACCTCTATGCGGAGAACTAATGAATAAACAGATCTGCTTTACCCTCCAATTCCCGGCAAAGCTTAAGGTCTTCTATGAGGGGAAATAGATTACCTATGACTCTTCTGAATTGGCAAAGAAAATGCTTGAGGCATTAAATAAATTATATTTTTCTTTCTCTAAAATAGCAGTTCACTGTTACCATATATTTCATTGTTGGGGTGACGGGATGCGACACCCAATCACATTTATACATGATCTCCCGTAGCGACTCGCTGAGTCTATGGGTTCCTTTTGGGGTGTTTGGGGAAGGGAATGAGGGAGGGGGTTTGGGAAGTTTTAAATCTTCTGATCCTAAATGGAATTCTTTTGGATAACTCATTTACAGGCTATTTCTTTTCAACACTAGTTTACAGGAAAGGTGGTTTATACATTACACACCCGCAAAGGGTGGTGGTGGTGGTGGTGGGGGGGGGGGGGGGGGGGGGTATGGCTGGGTCTGTTTTTTTGCCGTTTTTCACCTATGTTAATGAGGTCTCTGACAATGGGGGGTAAATACAGATTCCTCTCTTAGAACATTGATGGCTTGGGTTCCCCCATCAAAAGAAAAAAGATTTTTCAATCACTTCAAAGACATAAAGTAAATTTTGCGTGTCTTCAGGAGACACATTTAAATGTACTTGAAAGTAAGAAATTATGCAGAGAGTGGGTAGTAGCCTGCCACTTTTCATCAGCAAAGAGTAAGAAAGGAGGTGTGGCCATTTTGGTGAACAAAAATACAACCTTCACATTAACTCGAGAATTCACAGACCCAGATGGGCACTATATTATAGTGATTGGCCAACTGGAGGGCAAACTAATAACACTATGTAATATATATGCCCCCAACACCTATGATCACAGCTTCTTCACTAATGTTATTAATTTGCTGCTCACTCATATGCAGGGAGCCTTGATATTTGTAGGACACTTCAATTGCATATAGGATGCAACACTGGATAAACCAGCCTGCCTAAGGGTTTTTGGGCATCAAGGGATACAGGGGTAGCACAAACTTGTCAAAAATGACAATTACTTGATATATGGCAAGTTTTGCACCCAGATGTGTGGGAGTACACACATGAATTTTGAGATCATCTTACCCTATCCATGACAGATTATATTCTCTTTTCCAGGGATATTTTTTCCAGGGTAGACTCTGCTGATATAGGTTCCATAGTGATAGCAAACCATGCCCCAATATGGACAGATAATTGGTTTTCATGGAAAAATCCCCTTCTAAACCCTGGCATTTTGCTGGTCAATTAGTAAATGACAAATACTTCCATCAGTTTATTATCCAAAAGTGGGAGGAACTTAAAAATAGCAATTCTCAACATTCAGACAATCCATCTCTGTTTGGGGAGACTGCCAAAGTAGTCCTCAGGGGGGAAATAATTGCATACATCATTAAACGGAACAGACAATTGAATAAGACCATACTAGATTTAGAAACCAAGTTACAAGGGGCTAAACATAAACTTGCTGCAAATCTATCCCAAGCGAATAAAGAAACATACCAATCCTGTTTAAATGCTCTTAACTCTCACTTACACATAAGGGCCCAAAAATCCCTGAAAACCTCTGAACACACCTATTTCCGATTTGGAAACAAGTCAGGAAAGCTATTGTCCAGGTTGGTTG
Source organism: Rhinatrema bivittatum (assembly GCF_901001135.1). Lineage (NCBI taxonomy): Eukaryota > Metazoa > Chordata > Amphibia > Gymnophiona > Rhinatrematidae > Rhinatrema > Rhinatrema bivittatum. The sequence goes on along the minus strand of NC_042619.1, from coordinate 243,140,906 downwards.
CCATTAAGAAAGGGAAATCTTTCATTGCGAGGCTCAAAGCTAGATCTGGTGATCTTGTGACAAAAGACACAGAAATTTGCGAAATAGACAGTTTTATGAAGTTCTCTACATTGAGGATTGGAAGGGTTACATCCACTGTTGAAAACCTGTTCTTTGAGGACCTCTCGTTACCTCAGCTAACAGCTTCTCAGATTATTTAAATGACCCAATATCAGAAACAAGTTTTGGCAGTGATGAAAACAAGCAAGTCCCACAAGATTCCTGGCCCAGATGGGTACACAGCTGATTTTTACAAACTACTATGTCCTCAACTTGCAGGGCCCTTACTCTGCTTTTTTCAAGAAGCCTGTCAAAAGGGTATTTTCCTTCTGGCTTCAATAAAGTTTTTATAACAGTATTCCCAAAACCGGGGAAGGATCCCCTTTTAGCCTCATCCTATAGACCTATATCCCTATTAAATTGTGACCTGAAATTCTATGCATGCATCATAGTAGAACAGATGAGTAATGTTATACCGTCCATTGTTTCCACATATCACGCTGGGTTTGTGAGAGGCCATAATGCAGGAACTCATGTCATTAGACTCATTTCAGCAATTGAATCTTCTTGCTTAGCTCAATTCCCATCTCTTGCAGTGGACTTTGACTCTGAAAAAGCCTTTGACATTGTTTCATAGGACTATGTTTTCTATTCTACGTAGATTTGGCTTCCAAGCTCCAATCTTAAACAATATTTCCATCCTTTATCAATCACTTATGTCCCATATTGTAGCTAATGACCTGATCTCTAAAGAAGTCTGGATTCAGAGAGGGGTCATACAAGGTTGCCCCCTGTCACCAATTTTGCATATCTTATCAATCAACCCCTTGTTGAGGAAATTGGCTACTTCTTCCCAAATCCAAGGCTATTCCTCAAATGGAAATACCTTTACCGTAGCGGCCTTTGCGGATGACGTGCTCATATATTTGAGTCATCCAACACAATCGTTACCAACTGTCTTAACTATTCAGCAGGCCTTCGGGAGGTTTGCTGGCCTGAAGATAAATTATGAAAAATCGGAAGCTCTAGATGTTCTTGGAACATTACCAACTACGTGGCCAGGAGCCTTCCCCTTAAAGTGGGTCACAAAAGAATTAAAATACCTAGGTCAGTGGTTCTCAACCCTGTCCTGGGGACCCCCCCAGCCAGTCGGGTTTTCAGGCTATTCACAATGAATATGCATGAGAGAAAATTTGCATACACTGCCTCCATAACATGCAAATTTCCTCTCATGCATACTCATTGTGGATAGCCTGAAAACCTGACTGGCTGGGGGGGTCCCCAGGACAGGGTTGAGAACCACTGACCTAGGTATACATATCCTTGCCAATCCTGCAAAATTATACGAATATAACGTTGTCCCCCTAAAGTTAAAGCTGATCAAAAATCTACAACTTGGCAAAATTTACCATTATCCCTGTCCGGCAGAATTTATCTTTTAAAAATGATGGAAGTATCTAAATGGCTTTACATTTTCCATATGTTGCCCATATGGTTAAAAAAAAAAAGATGTCTCAGATATTCAGAAAGAAATGAGGAAATTTCTCTGGGTTGGGAAGAAATCCAGACTTTCTCTAGATACCTTAATGTGACCTAAAAAAGATGGAGGGCTTAATTGCCCAAATTTGGTCCTTTACAATCTGGCCAGTCTGCTCAGACGCATTCATGACTGGGTTTTTGAAACCTCTTATTCTGCTCCATTAGATCACCTTAAGAACTGGGCTGCACCAATGTCTTTGGGGGCAGCTTTACATATTGACCATAAATTACTTCCTCCTTATTTACAGACAAGCTACATACTCCGGCTCTTCCGAATAGCCTGGAAAGCCCTGTGTAATATGCTAAACGTGTCACATGCGTTAACAGCTTGTATGCCCATAAGAGGCAACCCACATTTCCCTCAGGAATGGAACAAAGCCTTTTTTTCTCAGTGGAGTAAAAAGGGTTTTTCAAGGCGCTCTCAAATGTATTTCACTGGAGCAGAGGTCAGATATGTAGTTAGCTTCCTAGACTTGCAAGCTGAATTTTTCTTACCCTCCAGAGATTTATATGGTTATTTACAATTATGCCATTTTATTTCTGAAATGTTAAAGATTAATCCACTGTTATTCAAATCCCAGCCACTGCAAGAACTCTTGGAGGGTACGGACGGGAAGAAGTAGAAATGCACTCAGTTTTATAGAGCTTTTCAGGCCACCCAAACTACATCTCACTGAACATTTCTGATAATTAAGTAGTCCACTGCAGCTACTTTGTTGCTCACTTTGTCTGATTTACATTTTTGTTTTTCTAGAATATCTCTTATCTCAGAAAATGTAAATTTATGTGACAAACAATATAAATTTCTGCATCGGGCATTTTACTCTCAACAGAAGGCTTATCTGATGAAGGTACTACCTACACCCCACTGCATTCGTTGCCTATACCATTATTGCAGACTATACGCTGCTTCTGGGGGGGGTGACATCTTATAATGCTTCTGAAGAGAGTTGAGTGCTCTTGTCTCCAGACTATGGAAACAGGATATCCCATTGGACCCACATATTTGGCTATTCAGTCTGTACAAGAAAACGCTCACAGACATTTCCGCACTTCAGTCATTATTTTTGGACAAGGTAACTCTCATAGCCAATTCGGTTATTCTCTCCCAATGGACCTCTAGCATTCCTACCCTGCTACCTGCTTGGAGGCAACACTTCAACAAGCTACTTACCATGGAATACTTTACTGCCAAAAACATTTGCTTTTATGAAGGACATTTGGGGTGAATATATTCGTAACTTACCTTCTGAATCAATGCCTTTCATGGATGATGAGGCCTAGACCAGTGTATTCAGGGTTAATGATGTACCAATCTTATTTACAACCACCTGATATTTACAGTGCCATACCTATGCTTGCACCTGGCTATTTCCTATACATGATTTTATTCCATGTGGATCAACCGCTTGAAAGTTCAATGTATAAGGGGGGTGGGTGGGTAACAAACAAACTTACTTACTAATATATTAATTATATAATAATAATGAGTTAAAACTGATGTACTTAGTAACCTTTGTTCTCTGTAAACCGATGTGATATGACAGATCGAATGTCGGTATATAAAAATAAATAAATAAATATAGAAAAGTTAAAGTTAACATGTTGATGCACCTTCGATGGCAGTTGATACTTCACTAATGTTGGTATTGCATCCTCTTCTATCTCTCAGAGTTACATCTTTTGTCTTTTACACTTCTTGTATACTGATTTGCTGTATGTATTACATTGCGAATAAAAAAAATATTAAACACAAACATATAGGCACTCCTTTCTGAGAATATGTGTAATCATGCATGCCTCTTCTTCCTAGCTACAGCATGACCTTCGGAATGTGGGAATGAATAGGCAGAATGTAGGGAGGGCATGGATAGCTGGGCTCCACTTTGTGCAACACTCGTTACGCACAGCACCACCTCACTCTTCCTCAGCCTTTTCCTTTGAGTCGCTCCAGCCTCTGTCTTAACCCTAGGCTGAGAAAAATAGGGAAACTTCATGCAGTGGATGTGGTTCACTGAGTTTTGGAAACGCCAACTTTGAAAGAGCTCTTGCAACACATGCACCAACAAAGGTAATGGACTGAGCCTGCTGCCCGCATCACACCAACTTCTCTCTTTTGCTGCACTAGTACTGGCCAGTTGTGGTGAGTTCATGTGTATCTCTGCCCTCTCTCCCTTTGTTCTAACATTTGGTCTTTCAGTGCTTCCATAGCTCTTCTTTGGGCCATGTGAGTCTTTTCCGTCTCAGCATTGCCTTCTCTGTGGAGGCTAATGTGCCATACAACATTTTTATTAATGTTGGGTGCCTTGGCCTTTAAAAGGTTGGGAAACACTGCACTAAATGACCTTGCAGCTTTGTGAATCCTGTGATATTTTTCACCACAGGAAAATACCGTGACCCATGATATTTTCCGGGGGCGGGGGTGGCAGAGAAAGACCCCTTACGCAACACACAATCGAGCCGATACTGTTGTAACCGGGGATGTGGACCCTTGGGCCGGCCGTGCGGAGATGAGTTGGAAGAACAGGTGGGCTCCGCTGAGAGGAGAAGGCCGGGTGGCGGCTCGACGACAGAAGACCACATAGATACTTCACCCTGGAAGCCCGCGATCCCCCCGGGAGGAGCCCGTGAGGAGCCCGTGAGGATCCGAACCGCTGGGACTTAGGTGGATTCCCTTGAGATGACTGGCAGATGCTAGGACTTACCTCTGGAGGCCCAAGATCCCCCTGGGAGGAGCCCGTGAGGACCCGGACTGCTGGGACTTAGGAGAATTACCTTGAAGAGGCACGGCAGAGTGAAGACGATCCAAGTCCAGGACAAGCAGCAATCAGAGACACGAGAAGATGAACCGGAGTCAGAACCAGGAAGACAATCCAAAGGATGGGCACGGCGGGAAGCTGGAGCCTTGGACTGAAGCAGGAGTGGAGAGCGGAAGCTGGAACCGTGGACTGAGGCAGGAGCGGGGAGCGGAAGCTGGAACTGGAGCTGGAGCTGGAAGCAGGATCCGAAGCAGCTGAAGCAGGAACCACAGACAACAGGAACAGGATCCCAACCTGGAGCGGGAGCGGATTCAGGAGCAAGAAGGAGCAGGAACGGCAGCTCAGCACTCAAAAGAGTCGACCACGTTGCAAAGCAAAGGTTTGTGGTCAGACGCTGGGTTTAAATCCCCGCCGGTGTCTGATGTCATCGCTAGGGGCTGGCCGCGGTTTCGCACCAGAGCCCCTTTAAAAGAGCCTCCCTCGCGCACGGCTAAGGGGGGCAGAGCCAGGACTCGAGGCTCAGCAGCATCTCCCCCGTGGAGACGCCACCGCAGAGGCCGAGTAGGCCCGGCAGATCCCAGAGCCTGCGGCTGTGTCCCTCGGGGATGAACGAGGTAAGGACCCGGTCACGAACCTCGTGACCGGGACCGCAACAGATACAGTAAAAATCGCGAGAGCGCAGGCGAGTGCCCGCTCTCCTGGCGTGCGCAGAGGCCACTCTCCTATGCATGTGATTCAATAACTTAATTTATTTAAATTAGGGCCCACAGAAAAAGAGGCGCTAGGGACACTAGCACGTCCCTGGCACCTCTTTTTGGACAGGAGTGGTGGCTGTCAGCGAGTTTGACAGCAGACGCTCTATTTTGCCGGCGTCGGTTCTCAAACCCGCTGACAGCCACGGGTTCGGAAACCGGACGCCGGCAAAATTGAGCATCCGGTTTTCAACCCGCGAGCCGCGGGCTGCTTTTAAATTTTTTTTTTAAACTTTTGGGATGTCCGACTTAATATCGCCACCCTCCGGCCATGATATTAAGCCGAAGGGTGCACAGAAAAGCAGTTTTTACACATCACACACAGTTTTTACACATCACACCCAGACACAGAGAGAGCGGCACAGACACATCACACCCAGACACAGAGAGAGACACAGACACAGAGAGCCACAAACACCTCATACTCAGACAAACAAACACAGGCAAACACAGCACAACCAGATGAAGACAGAGATAGGCAGACCACACCAGACACAGCCTCCACACTCAGACAAATCCAGATCTAGAGAGAGACACACCACACCCAGGTAGCTCACAGCTCCCCCGGCGGCTGATCAGCCCATGCCCCGTCACGGCCCGGGGAGGCAGCACCAGTCCTGCAGCTCCAGCGCTCAGAGTGCGGGGTACAAGCCGGGAGCCGCCATCGACAATGTCTCATGCTGAGGCCGCCCTGGACGCGCAGAGCGGCGGCACCGGCAAAGAGGCGCAGACCGTGTACATGATCGTGGGCTCCGGCTCGGACTCCCTTCAGCTGCTCAGGAACCATCTGGCCCACCCAATCCAGGTCTGCCCATCCCGGCCCAGTGATTCTCGTCCTCCTCCGGCCGCAGATCCAGCCCGCACAGACGCTGACCCGAGGGACCCGCCGACCACGTGGTAAACGCACGGACATCCCCTCCCTGAGCTCCTTAACTCCAGCAGCCTATCAGAGGTGGGAGCCGCACTGATCTCAGCGCCGGGGAGGGAGGTCTCTAACTCTGAACCAGCCCTTTAAATCAGGGCTCACTTCCGTGGCGCCGTGCGCCGGGCGTCGCATGCATGAAGGAGCGCGACCTAAGGTGCCTGCCCCTTGGTGCGCCCCTTAGTGTGCCCCCTGTGACCCGCATACTCCCCCAGGAACCCCATCAGCAATCGAGTCCTCAACAGGGGGTTAAAGTTTTTTCAGCCCCCCTCTCCCTAACCTTAGCCCTTCTCTTGCTCGCACAGGCCCACCCCTGCTCTCATATACACCCTATCTCCCCCTAAATCGCTGTTCAGTACCGCATCATTACTTACCCAACACTCTATTTGTCCCCGCCAACAGCTGCTGCTGACATGTACCATTTGCACCAGAAGTACTGTACTACTCCGCTCTGATTTGCACTGTTTTACCACACTGTATTGCACTGTTTTGCCACACTGTACTGCACTGTTTTGCTACACTGTACTGCACTGTTTTGCCACACTGTATTGCACTGTTTTTTGCTCTGATTTGTCCTGCTTCCTACACCCTCCCGTACCAACATCTACCTGTGAACTCTGTTCCTGACCTCCTTCCTCATATCCCCCCCCCTTTCTACACCACTGCTCCTCTGTCCCCCTATTTTGACCCCCTAAGGCCTTCCTCTAGTCACCACCTCCACCATGCCCCCCTATGCCCACCCTGATCCCACCACATTCCCCATCCCCTGTATTCACTATCCCATGTGCAGACAACCACCCTCTTCCCATTACAACCCCCCAACACAGCGTAAATCCCTCATCCCCATTCTTGTCTCCCCCCCTAACACAACTACTAGGCCTCGCTACACTATCCCTCATGTTATTCAATGCTCACTCCCTCACCAAAAAAACTTATATCCTCGAGGACCTTATTCATGACCACAAACCAGACATCTGTGCAGTCACTGAGACTTGGCTTAAGTGCACTGACACTGTCATCCTTAACCAACTCCCAACCTCCTCCCATGATATCTTCTCCATCCCCAGAACCAAAAAGAAAGGGGGAGGTATCCTCCTTATCTCCAAGAAAACCCTCAAACTTAGGTCCCTGAATATCAACCCTCCCTCCAAATTGGAAGCTGGGATTTTCAAATCCTCGGATCTCCAAATCTGCCTTATCTAGGCCCCCCCCCCCCTACCCCGGCCTCCTAGAACAAAACCCCTCCCCTCTCATTGAACTTATCTCCAATAACATAAACTGTGAAAAGCCTGCCATACTACTAGGAGACTAATCTCCATGTAGATGCTACCCCCCTCTCTCCTTCCTGTAAAACCATCCTCACTGCCCTCCAAGCGCTAGGCTTCACCCAAACCATCTCAACCCCCACACACAAAATGGGACACACTTTAGACCTCATCTTCACCAACTCCTGCATCCAAGTCCCTTCTCCCTCATCCTGTAACCCCTGTACCGTGGTCTGACCACGCCCTCATTGAGACCCGCATTACCATAGGCACATCTAATCCCTGCAAACCCCCCCACCCCCAACAACACCTCCTTCTCTTACCGCAAAGCTTGTACTACTGGGGAGCTCTCCACAGCCCTTTCCGAATCTCTGATCAACCTCGACCTTTCCTCTCCTGACATTGCTCTCACCTCCTGGGTCAGCACCACTCAAGACATAGCCAACAAACTCTGCCCCCTCATCACTCGTCAACAACGCACCCCTCAATCTAATAACAAACCCTGGTACAGTACTGAACTACACAACTTGAAACACGACCTTAGACTCAAAGAAAGAACATGGCGTAAAGCCCCCACCCCTCAGCGCTCCATCTCCTACAAAATCCACTTACACGCATACTGCCTAGCCATACAATACCAAACGTGACTACTACTCTTCCAAAATCCACCAATACACTTTCAACCCCAAAGCCCTCTTCTCCTATGTAGCAGCCCTCACCAACCCTCCTTCCTCCAACACTGTTGAAGAAGATGCCAGCACAAAATGTGAAGAACTTGCTTGTTTCTTCCACAACAAAATATCCAACATACTCCTCCGTTTCCCCCCCACAACCATCCAAACTCCCCACCCTTCCACAACCCATCATAACTCTGCCTCACTCGAATCCATAGAACTCACCACACCTAAGGAAATTGAGGCTATCCTTAAAAAATCCAAGCCTGCATCCCATCCTTCCGATACTATCCCTACTAAAAACTTCATCTCCATCCCCAACACCATTGCTGCACCCCTAGCTGACCTAATTAACTGCTCCCTTTCCTCAGCCTCCATCCCCGACCCTCTTAAACATGCCATAGTCAAACCACTGCTCAAGAAGCCTTTTTTAGACCCCAAAGACCCAACTAACTACCGCCCCATCTCCAATCTCCCTTTCATCTCTAAAATCATGGAGAAGGTAGTTAATACACAGCTCATGGCATTCATTGAAGACTAAAAAATACTCCACACAGCACAGTTTGGCTTTCGTAAAAATTTAAGTACCGAAACCCTCCTCCTATCCCTCACAGACTTCCTCCTCACCGGCCTCGACCAAGGTCAAAACTTTCTTATTGCCTTCCATGACATCTCCGCAGCCTTCGACACGATAAGCCATGACCTCCTCATTGCCCGCCTAACCGACATCGGCATCTCTGGAACTGCACTTCTATGGTTCAAATCCTATCTTACTAACAGATGCTTCTCTGTCAAATTTGGCCACTCAGAATCCTCACGTTTCTCCCTCTCCCAAGGTGTACCCCAAGGCTCTTCCCTCTCTTCCACGCTATTTAACATATACCTCCTCCCCCTCTGTCATCACCTAACTGATCTTGGACTTAAATTCTACATTTACGCTGATGATGTCCAAATCATCATCCCCATCCACGACACAATAACTACCACACTAAGCTTCTGGGAGAAATGCCTCTCCTCCATCAACACCTTACTCACAACCATGCAACTCGCCCTCAACTCTGCTAAAACCAAGCTACTCCTCATACATAACCACCAAACCTTTAAGCTGAACACACCCACTGACCCCCTGACTATTTCTCTCCTCTCGCAACCCTCCATACGGAATTTAGGTGTCCTACTCGATCCTCATCTGAACCTCAAAAACCACATCACCTCGGTCATTTAGGGAGGTTTTTATAAACTCATGGTCCTAAAAAAGCTCAAGCCCCTTCTCCACACCCACAACCTCAAAACTGTTATTCAAGCCACATTGACATCTAAGCTAGATTACTGCAATTCCCTGTATCTTGGCCTTCCTTCCTCCTCTATCAGACCCCTCCAGATACTGCAAAATGCCACAGCAAGGATCATTAGCAATACACGCAAATTAGATCATATTACCCCTATCCTTAAAAACCTTCACTGGCTCCCTATCTCCTCCCGCATCTTGTTCAAAACCATCATCATTATACACAAAGTTATCTACAACCACAACTCCTCCTGGCTTAATGAACCCCTCCAACCCACACAATCCTCACGCCCGACCAGAACAATTCATAAATGTACCCTGCTAGTTCCCTCTCTCAAGAAAGCCCGCCTCTCTGCTACTAGGAATCGCGCCTTCTCAATTGCCGGCCCTAAGCTCTGGAATGATCTACCACCCAACCTTCGTATGGAACCCTGCCCCTTCAAATTCAGAAAACAGCTAAAAACATGGCTCTTTCATCAAGCCTTCCCGGATTAACATTCTTGACCCCTCGTCATCTCCATTGACCCCCCCGGTAACATTCATAACCCCTTTTATATTTTGTATATTTGCTTCCACCTCACACCGACCTCCGGCTCCATTTGTATATTATGTACTCTTACACCTTTAATTAACCTTGTTACAGTTCCTCTCGCCTTCTCTCCTTTCTATCTAACTTTGGGGTCACCCCCTCTGACCTCCTGTTCTTAGTTCTCCTCCTCCCCTCCCCCTGTTATTTGTATTTTCTACCTTTTATTATTATGTAAACCGATATGATGTGTATTTTAATGTCGGTATAGAAAAGCTGTTAAATAAATAAATAAAATAAATAAAATATAAAGGATGGAAAATTTTTAAAAAATGCAGGTGCCAGCTACAATTTTTGTAGGAGATGGGAAAAGCTCTGTCCCACCCTGACCAACATTTATTTCTAGTTTTTTACTGTTTTCTCTAATTGTTCCTATTTTCCTCTTTTTTTTTTTTATTTTGTCTTAATTTGCTCTTTTTTTTTTTTTTTATTTTGCCATGTTTTATTTTGCTTATTTAACTTTTTGCCTTTATTCTCCCTCTCTAACTCCCCTTCCCTACCTCCTCCCTCTGTCTGCCCTCTCTGCCCATTTTCCTCCCCTCCCTCACCGTGTCTTTTGCCCCGGGCAAATGGCAGCTACAGTTTCTCTCTCTGGTTAGGGAGCAGCACCAGGAGCCCTCCTGGACTGGGGTCTGATGGGGGCAGCTCTTCCTTGGGTTGGGGAATAACACTGCAGCTCCTCCCAGGTTCCGGCCTACCACAGTGGAGGTGTCTCTTCTCCTGGGCACCTTGATAAAGATGCATGGCTAAGCCATGGAATGCTTACAGTGACCTCACTATGCTCCCTCCCTCCTGAGCTTGCAGGCTCTCTGCTGCATGAAAACTGGACAATGCAGCCATTTTTTGTCTTCCTTGGCCAGTCAGTCAGTGTGCTCCCCCCTGACCCCCTTTCAAGATCATTCACACACCCCTGAGGGAGGTCCTCAACCCTGAATTAAAGAATGGCAGATTTTCTTTGTAACAGCATTACACAGTAACACAATGGACAACAGCAGATAAAAGCCAATTGGCCCCTCACCCGTATAACATCTTTGTGGTGAAGGAATACCTTTCGGTTTTCGAAGAGGCGGCGCCGAGTGATGTCAGAGGAGCGCGTCTCCCTTAAATTTGGAGGTAGACGGCGCACCGCCACCGCCGGCGCGCTGCCTAAGCCGCGCGCTCCGAAGGGGCGCGCGGCTTGGACCGGCTTAGACCGGCGAAGGCAAGAAGGCACCATCCCCTCTGAATAGGACTGTTCCTCGAAGATTTCTCCTCCAATTTATTTGTTTACAGAAAAGTGAGTAAAGATATCAATATGTTTTATTGCTGATTGAGGTCTAAATTTATATTAATGCCGCATACCAAGCAGAAGGGCAGGGTCCGACCAGACGCCTCGACCCCAGTCGGACCTAACCCGGGTCAAACATTATTGACAAATTTTTACTCTCAGTCAGAATTATCAGCCCTGGAGAGTCCCGTTGCGAGGGAAGGAGGCGAGCAAACTCCACCCTCGCTGGGAGAAGTAAGCTTGAGTCCCGGGGCTCCAGCTATACCATCTCCTCCAAGCAGATCAAGCATCATTGACCTAGGCAGTACTGACATACGGAAGTCGTTTGTCCAGTTAAGCCTGTTCGAGGAAGGCCGAGGTGAAGTAGAACTGCAGGAGGGGAGGAAAGTCCCAGTGGTTTTTCCTCCAAGTTTGTCAACTGAGGTTCTGGAGAACCAAGGAGCTGTGGGCCCCTCAATGTCATCTAAAGATGGGGCATTAAACCCACAAGTAGGGAACAACGCTAATCCAGAGTCATTTAACTTAGATATCTCACTCCCTATGCCTGAGGCCTTGAGTGGAAACCCAAAAACAGTAACCTTGGAAATGCTATGGCATGCCATGACTATGCTACAGAACAATATTATGAAACTAAATAATAATATTAAGGACATGCAAAATGTATTATTGAATTTAAGTCCCATGGTAACTAACTATGGGGCAGCACTGACTAAGGTTCAAGAAGATGTTACTTCAATCAAAAATGTACAATCTGTAATAATAAAGGGAGAATTGGCACTCACAAAGAAGGTAGAGCTACTTGAAAACTCTGTTAGATATCTAAATCTGAGGTTCGTCAATTTTCCCCAGTGTAAGATGATATCTGCTAAAGAGCAACTTAAAGATTATTTTCGTGAAATACTAACATGGCAGCCTGAGAACTTTCCAATGATTACCAGTGCATATTTTATAAATGTTAAAAAAATATCAGAACAAATGTTACAGGATGTATCTTTGAATGTCACAGATTTATTAGAAACTTCCTTTGCTTCCCAAGTAGAACAGAGAGGTACCCTTATTGTAAAATTTCTATCGTCTCTAGACAGAGACAGAGTTTTGAAAACATTTATGTTAAAAAGGAACTCCCTATACTTGGGACAAAGAATCTGGGTTTACCCAGATGTGGCTAAAGAAACCCAAGACAAAAGAAAGAGATTTATTGTATTAGCTAAGTTAGCGAGAACTCTAGGTATTCAAGTTATGATACGTTTTCCATGTAAATGTGTCATGAGGGTAGAAGGAGTGAAATACGTATATTTTGATCCCTCTCAATTAGAAAGATTTCTGGAAGAACGGAGAAACCGAAATGTGGAAGTTTAACATAAATATTATAACTGGATATAAAAAATTTTCTGACTTTTCCTTTCTGTGTTATAGAAAATTTATGTAATATATAATTTGCTAGATCAGCTCCCTTTTGTTTAGTACTTAGAAAGCAGGAATTGATATGTTAATAATATACTCATTTAGAGGTTTATGTAACTACAATGTTGTATACCTGCTTTCTTTAATATATTCAATGTCATTAATTGGATAATGTATCATGAAAAATTAATAAATAAAGGAAAAAAAAAAAGAAGCCAATTGGCCCATCCAGTCTGTGCAGTCATTCTGCTAAGGATGCATCCTAGCTGCCAGCCATAGAGGCTTGGTCACTTGTAGGATACTGTACCTTATCCAAGTCAATACTTGTGGTTTTCTTCTTTGGTTCTCTCCCACCCTGGGAAGATGAGTACTCAAGTTCCTAACAACCAGCAGTCCCCCACCCCACCCCATCCATGTTTTATCATCAAATTTTGAAATTGTAATTCTTGCATCAGGGGGTCATCCCGATTAAGATGAGGGGTTCTTTTTCAAGGTGATCAATCAAATGGTGAAATAGAGCTGTGGGTGAACTTCCACGCAAAGTAACGATGTCCAGTCCTCTCTGTAAGGCAATTTATCCTGGGCTGAATCCATACAGCTCCCAAAGCTGTGGTTCCACATCAGATGTGCTTTATGTACCCAGGAAAAATATTTACAAGTTGTTTTTAACAGGCGCCGTGAGTGGTACAGCGATCAGTTCATTGGCAGAGCAAATCAGGTCTGTCAGTTTTATACATTCCACAGAGATCATAAATTGCAGATGATTTCCCTCCAAACAATCAAGTCATGGACAAACTTAAGGATTAGTCAGTTTATTGCTGCTCCTAGTCTTCCAGAGGCGATAGATATTTCTTTCTATTAAAGACTTTTCTAGTATAACTTCAACTTGGAGCCTTTTGGGATTGCGGTTTCACAATTACTTTATCTTCAGATAAGCCACTATCAAGAACATAAGAAATTGCCATACTGGGTCAGACCAAGGGTCCATCAAGCCCAGCTTCCTGTCTCCAACAGTGGCCAATCCAGGCTGCAAGTACCTGGCAAGAACCTAAAAACTAAGTCTATCCCATGCTACTTACGCTGCTAGTAATAGCAGTGGCTATTTTCTAAATCAACTTGATTAATAGCAGGTAATGGACTTCTCCTCCAAGAACTTATCCAAACCTTTTTTAAACCCAGCTACACTAACTGCACTAACCACATCCTCTGGCAACAAATTGTACCCTGGGTGAAAGGATATAAGGTATTCTGTGTGGTAACAGATTGTGGTGACTGGGATCTGGCAGTAGATGGCAGAACTCCCTCTAAATGAGAAGGAGTTGCTGCCTTCCTGATTGCAGAAGAAAGAGGAAGCAAGCCATTTTTCCCCTCATACTGAGGGAAAGGAGCAGAAAGCTTGGAAAGGGGTGCTGAACCCTACAGCTCTCTGCTATATCTGATGACGGAAGAAAAGAGTAAACGATCAAAAACTCACGTCCCAAGTTACTGAAGGATACCTATGAGCCATAAGGCTGTCGTCTGGAGATTTCAAAGAGAAGATAACTAACGTGAACTCCAGGAGCCAAGCACTGTAAGTAAATCCTATCTGACACTGGGAAAAAGAACCCTGTTTTATTTTATTTTATTTTTTATATATAATGTATATAACGCTTTATTCAGGATTCAAAAATCCAAAAATAAGCAACACACAAGATATTACTCTACACAGACATATGCACATACTAGATATTATTACTGCTTCACACTTCAATAGCACTACGTGACATATGCACATATTAGATATTATTACTGCTTCACACTTCAGTAGCACTACGTGACATATGCACATACTAGATATTATTACTGCTTCACACTTCAGTAGCACCACGTGACATATGCACATGCTAGATATTATTACTGCTTCACACTTCAGTAGCACCTCGTGACATATGTACATACTAGATATTATTACTGCTTCACACTTCAGTAGCACCACGTGACATATGCACATGCTAGATATTATTACTGCTTCACACTTCAGTAGCACCTTGTGACATATGCACATACTAGATATTATTACTGCTTCACACTTCAGTAGCACTACGTGGCAAATGCACATGCTAGATATTATTACTGCTTCACACTTCAGTAGCACTACGTGACATATGCACATACTAGATTTTATTATTGCTTCACACTTCAGTAGCACTACGTGACATATGCACATGCTAGATATTATTACTGCTTCACACTTCAGTAGCACCTCGTGACATATGTACATACTAGATATTATTACTGCTTCACACTTCAGTAGCACCACGTGACATATGCACAATTCTGGTCACCGCATCTCAAAAAAGATATAGTTGCGATGGAGAAGGTACAGAGAAGGGCAACCAAAATGATAAAGGGGATGGAACAGCTCCCCTATGAGGAAGGGCTGAAGAGGTTAGGGCTGTTCAGCTTGGAGAAGAGACGGCTGAGGGGGGATATGATAGAGGTCTTTAAGATCATGAGAGATCTTGAACGAGTAGATGTGACTCGGTTATTTACACTTTCGAATAATAGAAGGACTAGGGGGCATTCCATGAAGTTAGCAAGTAGCACATTTAAGACTAATTGGAGAAAATTCTTTTTCACTCAACGCACAATAAAGCTCTGGAATTTGTTGCCAGGGGATGTGGTTAGTGCAGTTAGTGTAGCTGGGTTCAAAAACGGTTTGGATAAGTTCTTGGATGAGAAGTCCATTAATGGCTATTAATCAAGTTTACTTAGGGACTAGCCACTGCTATTAATTGCATCAGTAGCATTGGTGGTTCTTAGTGTTTGGGTAATTGCCAGGTTCTTGTGGCCTGGTTTTGGCCTCTGTTGGAAACAGATGCTGGGCTTGATGGACCCTTGGTCTGACCCAGCATGGCAATTTCTTATGTTCTTATGTTCTTATTACTGCTTCACGCTTCAGTAGCACTTCGTGACATATGTACATAGCTCTGTATAAAAACCTATAAAGACAGTTCCTTCTCAGTAGAGCTTACAATCTAATCAAGACAAACATAACAGGGCAAAAGAGACTTTGGGAATTTCATTTATTAAGAAAATGGTTAAAAATGAATGAGGTTGTAAGTGGGACAATCTGGGGTTAAGATTTAAAAGCAGCCTCAAAAAGGTGGGGTTTTAGGCAGGATTTAAATAAGGCAAGAGAAGGAGCATAACACACCAGCTCAGGAAGTCTGTTCCAAGAACATAACATAAGAACATAAGATATGGCATGCTGGGTCAGACCAAGGGTCCACCAAGCCCAGTATCCTGTTTCCAACAGTGGCCAATCCAAGTCACATGTACCTGGCAAGTACCCAAACATTAGATAAATCACAGGCTACTATTGCTTAATAATAAATAGCAGTTTATGGATTTTTCCTCTAGGAACTTATCCAAACCTTTTTTAAACTCAGTCACACTAACTGCTGTAACCTCATCCTCTGGCAATGAATTCCAGAGCTTAACTATGCGCTGAGTGAAAAAGAATTTTCTTTGATTTGTTTTAAATGCGCTACTTGCTAACTTCATGGATTGTCCCACAGTCCTTCTATTATCTGAGAGAATAAATAACCTATTTACATTAACTTGTTCAAGTCCTTTCATGGTTTTATAGACTTCTATCATATCTCCCCTCAGTCATATCTTCTCCAAACTAAACAGCCCTAACTTCTTTAGACTTTTCTTGTAGGGCAGCTGTTCCATGCCCCATATCATTTTGGTCACCCTTCTCTGCACTTTCTCCAGTGCAATTATATCTTTTTTGAGATGCGGTGACCAGAATTGCACACAGTATTCAAGATCCGGTCTCACCATGGAGCAATACAGAAGCATTATGACATCCTCCGTTTTATTTGTCATTCCCTTCCTAATAATTCCTAACATTCTGTTTGCTTTTTTGATTGCCACAGCACACACTTAGCCGATGATTTCAATGTATTATCCATTATGATGCCTAGATCTCTTTCCTGGGTGGTAACTTCTAAGATAGAATCTAACATTGTGTAACTAGAGCAAGGATTATTTTTCCCTTTATACATCACTTTGCACTTGTCCACTTTAAATTTCATCTGCCATTTGGAAACCCAATCTTCCAGTCTCACAATATCCTCTTGTAAGTCATCACAATCCGCTTGTGATTTAACTACTCTGCATAATTTTGTGTTGTCCACAAATTTGATCACCTCACTCATTGTACCCCTTTCCAGATCATTTATAAATATATTAAAAAGCACCGGTCCAAGTACAGACCCCTGAGGCACTCCACTGATTACCTTTTTCTACTGTGAAAACTGACCATTTAATTCTACTCTCTGTTTCCTGTCTTTTAACCAACTTGCAATCCATAAAAGGACATTACCTCCTATCTCATGACTTTTAGTTTTCTTAGAAGCCTCTCATGTGAGATTTTGTCAAACGCTTTCTGAAAATCCAAATGCACCACATCATCCCTTTCACCTTTGTCCACATGTTTATTAACCCCTTCAAAAAAATGTAGGAGATTTGTGAGGCAAGACTTCCCTTGGGTAAATCCATGCTGGCTGTGTCCCATCAAACCATGTCTATCTAAATGTTTTGTGATTGTATTGTTTATAACAGTTTCCACAATTTTTCCCAGCACTGAAGTCAGGCTCACCAGTCTATAGTTTCCCGGATCAGCCCTGGATCCGTTTTTAAATATCAGGGTCACATTGGCCATCTTCCAATTCTCAAGTACAATGGATGATTTTAATGATATGTTACAAATTAATTATGATAAATGAAAAAATGAATTGAAATAGGACTGAAATTTCATTTTTTAGTATACACCCCAGAACCCTGTGGTGTATACCATCCATCCAGGTGATTTACTACTCTTCAGTTTGACAATCAGGCCTACCACATCTTCCAGGTTTACCGTGATTTGGTTCAGTTCATCTGAATCATTACCCATGAAAATCTTCTCCAGAACAGGTATCTCCCCAACATCCTCTTCAGTAAACACCGAAGCAAAGAAATTGTTTAATCTCTCCGCGAGGGCCTTATCTTCCCTAAGTGCCCCTTTAACTCCTTGATCATCTAACAATCCAATTGACTCCCTCCCAGGCTTTCTGCTTTGGATATATTTAAAGAATTTTTATTGTGAGTTTTTGTCTCTACTGCCAACTTCTTTTCAAATTCTCTCTTAGGATGTCTTATCAATGTCTTACATTTAACTTGTCAATGCTTATGCTTTATCCTATTTTCTTCTGATGGATCCTTCTTCCAATTTTTGAATGAAGAACTTTTGACTAATATAGCCTCTTTCACCTCACCTTTTAACCATGCCAGTAATCTTTTTCCTTTCCTTCCACCTTTCTTAATGCATGGAATACATCTGGACTGTGCTTCTAGGTCTTACAATATGTGGATCCTAATAGAATAGAGTAAAAGTCTTACATTCAATCTGAAGGCTGAACGGGGTGTGAAGGATGATGTCAGGGGTCAACAGTCCTAGATCATGCAAAGGATTCTGGAGGCGGGCAGCAGGCAAACCAAATCCAGAGTCCAAACAAGGGTCGAGGCAGGCAGCAGACAATCCAAATCCAAGGTCCAAGCAGGGGTCGAGGCAGGCAGCAGACAATCCAAATCCAAGATCCAAGCAGGAGTCGAGGCAGGCAGCAGACAATCCAAATCCAAGGTCCAAGCAGGAGTCGAGGCAGGCAGGAGACAATCCAAATCCAAGGTCCAAACAAGGGTCGAGGCAGGCAGCAGACAATCCAAATCCAAGATCTAAGCAGGGGTCGAGGCAGGCAGCAGACAATCCAAATCCAAGGTCCAAGCAGGGGTCGAGGCAGGCAGCAGACAATCCAAATCCAAGGTCTGAGCAGGGGTCGAGGCAGGCAGCAGACAATCCAAATCCAAGGTCCGAGCAGGGGTCAAGGCAGGCAGGAGACAATCCAAATCCAAGGTCCAAATAAGGGTCGAGGCAGGCAGGAGACAATCCAAATCCAAGGTCCAAGCAGGGGTCGAGGCAGGCAGCAGACAATCCAAATCGAAGGTCCGAGCAGGGGTCGAGGCAGGCAGCAGACAATCCAAATCCAAGGTCCGAGCAGGGGTCGAGGCAGGCAGCAGACAATCCAAATCCAAAAGTTCAAGCAGGGGTCGAGGCAGGCAGCAGACAATCCAAATCCAAGATCCAAGCAGGGGTCGAGGCAGGCAGCAGACAATCCAAATCCAAGGTCCGAGCAGGGGTCGAGGCAGGCAGCAGACAATCCAAATCCAAGGTCTGAGCAGGGGTCGAGGCAGGCAGGAGACAATCCAAATCCAAGGTCCAAGCAGGGGTCGAGGCAGGCAGCAGACAATCCAAATCGAAGGTCCGAGCAGGGGTCGAGGCAGGCAGCAGACAATCCAAATCCAAGGTCCGAGCAGGGGTAGAGGCAGGCAGCAGACAATCCAAATCCAAAAGTGCAAGCAGGGGTCGAGGCAGGCAGCAGACAATCCAAATCCAAGGTCCAAGCAGGAGTCAAGGCAGGCAGCAGACAATCCAAATCCAAGGTCCGAGCAGGGGTCGAGGCAGGCAGTAGACAATCCAAATCCAAGGTCTGAGCAGGGGTCGAGGCAGGCAGGAGACAATCCAAATCCAAGGTCCAAACAAGGGTCAAGCAGGCAAGAGACAATCCAAATCCAAGGTCCACCAAGGGTCGAGGCAGGCAGCAGACAATCCAAATCCAAGGTCCAAGCAGGGGTTGAGGCAAACAATAGAAACGCACAGCAGAGCACCAACACAAACAAGCCTGTTGCCGAGGCAGGAAGGTGCTGTGGAGATGGTGCTTAAATCCCCAAGTTCCTGTTCTCAACACAGGAACTTCCGGTGAGGACGCCCGACACGCTGAAGGGGAGGAGCCACGATGGAACTCCTAACTGCCTTTAGGAGACACCGCCGCCAATGACAGCCACTGCCACGCTGCGGGACCATCGGAGAAAGGCAAGTTCTGACTTGCTTCATAACACTAGGATGGTATTTTTTAACAATGTTCACACCTGTTGCACACTTTTTACCTTTGTAGCTGCACCTTTCAGTTATTTTTTTAACTATTTTTTCTCATTATATCAAAGTTTCCTTTTTAAAAGTTTAGCACTAGAGCCATGGATTTGCTTACTGTTCCCCTTCCAGTCATTAATTCAAATTTGATCATATTATGATCACTATTGCCAAGCGGCCCCACCACCATTTCCTCTCTCATCAAATCCAGGGCTCCACTGAGAATTAGATCTAAAATTGCTCCCTCTCTCGTCTGTTCCTGAACCAATTGCTCCATAAAAATGTAATTTATTCCATCCAGAAACTTTAACTCTCTAGCATGTCCTGATGTTTCACTTTCCCAGTCAATATTGGGGTAATTGAAATCTCCCATTATTACCGCACTACCAATTTGGTTAGCTTCCCTGATTGCTCTTAGCATTTCATTGTCAGTCTCACCATCTTGACCAGGTGGACGGTAGTATACTATCACTATAGTCTTCCCTGACACACAAGGGATTTCTACCCATAAAGATTTGATTGTGCATTTAGTCTCATGCAGGACCTTTATCCTGTTGGATTCTATGACATCCTGGAAACAAAGCGCCACCCCACCACCAAGATGCTCCTCTCTGTCATTGCAATATAATTTGTTCCCAAGTATAGCACTGTCCATTGGTTCTTGAACATACCCAGTTCAGTCCAGCAAGTGAGTTTTGCATCACTCCCAGCAGAAGGAGGCAGAGAACAAAAGCTTTGAGGCCCTGCTACATAAATGAGAGTACCACCTGCAGTCCCTCAGTATTTCTCTGTCTCCAGAAGATGGTAGAGGTGCAAACCTGGAATTCTGACTGATTGTTGAGACTTGGAGAAATGGAGATTTGGATCAGCTCCCCCGAGGTGCTAGGTTCCTTTGTGGACCATTCCTCAGGTTGAGCCGGGCAACCAGGGGATTGGATACTCCTGGCTGCTGTGGCCTGCTTCCTCCAGGGACCTTGCTGGCCAGGGGACTGGCTCACTTTTGGTTCCCCAAAGTACCCTCCTGCCCGCCGTTGGCTCTGTTCAGGGAAGAATCCTTTTTGTTTTTGTTGTCGTTTAAGCTTTCTAAAAAAAAAAAACCAAACAAACCCAAAAGCAAAGTAAAGATGCAGCAAGCTTGAGGGAGCCAGGAAAATCGACCTGTGGCGCAGTGCCGGGGCATTCAACCAGCTTGAGCTGCCAGGGTCGATAGGAGAGTGAGAGCGAGGAGGGCTGTGAGTGACTTTCAGGTTTCTTTTCCCCTGGCGGGGAAAGTTTGGTGTGCGCCGCGCTTTTCACATAGCATTCAAGCCGCTGCAATTTTTCTGTTTCCCATGCACTGACTGTGTCAGCATGGTCACATATCTTGGCATGGCTTGGCAGGGCAGTCATGTGGTGTGGCCTTCCTCACGGCAGTGCACTAGGGCCGAGTGCCAATCACAGACCTCACGGCAGAAAAACCAAGTATGGAAGCTTGCCAGGCCTGTGGGCTTTGGTCTGCCCGCTTGAATTCCCATTCCCTCTGCACAGATTGTGCTGCAGGGAGAGAGGGATCCTCCGGTAAGGCTTCAAAGGCCAGGAGGGCTTCCTGATTTGCGGGGGTCTGTGGCAGGCCCCAAAGGGGGGGTGTCTCCGCTTCTTCTGCTCCTGATCGGGACTGCAGCCAGGGGTCCCCGGCCGGCCAGGAATCTGGTCCCTCTCCTCCCCCACTCTCTCTTGCAAGGCAGGAGCCTGAGGTTGGTCAGGAGGAGGGAGCGGATTCAGAGTCCAGTCTTCCTGAACAGGAGATTGAAGGCCCATGGTTAAAAGTGTTCAACAGGCTTGGACATTGTTTAAAAATACAATTCTAGAGGCGCAGTCCATATGTATTCCACGCATTAAGAAAGGTGGAAGGAAGGCAAAACGATTACCGTCATGGTTAAAAGGTGAGGTGAAAGAGGTCAAGCAGACGTACTGAGGTCAGGGCAGGCAGCGGGCAAGCGAGGTCAAGCAGAGCTGGAGGAGGCCTGCTGGAAATGCCGGCGGGGATTCCCCATCAGAAGGGAGCCGCAGGAAGTCCCCACCGCACGGCCATGCAGCCGACTCGTGCAACAAGTAGCAGATAGGTCAAGGAAGATAAGGACTGAGTAAAGGCCTTTGGTTTTAGCCAGAAACAGGTCATTGTAGAGTTTGGCAAAGGCTGATTCTGTGGAATATAGATGGCAAATACCAGACTGGAGTGGATTAAAAATGGCTTGAGATGAAAGAAAGTCAGTGGTGAATGAACAGTATGTCAAGTACTGTCAAGCAAAAGGGAGGAGAGAGATAGGATGATCTTTGGCAAGGCAGGAAGGTCTAGTAAGGGCTTTTTGAGGAGAGATGTGATCACAGCATGTTTGAAGGCAGCAGGAACAGTAACAGGGGAGAGTGATAGATTGAGGATGTGACAAATGAAAGGGATGACTGCAGTGGAAATAGAGCTGAGGAACTTGGGTGGGAGTGAGGTCAAAAAAAGGAAGAGAGAAGATGACGTTTTTTTCCACTGTGACTTCAGAAAAGGAGGATAGAGTGGTGGAGGGGGAAGGGCAGAGGAAAGAAGTTGGGGAGAGTGAGGTAGGGGTGACCTGGTTGATTACTCAAGACTAATGTTGTGCATCTTGTCATGAATAATGACATAATGAATAAACCGGATGAATAAACAATGAATAAACCGGATTGATTTGTATTTCATCCAGGAAAAATGAATAAACCGGATTGATTTCATACAGGAACTTCGGTTTATAAAAATTTAAAAAATAAATAAATAAATATATAAATGTAGTCAGCCACAAACTGGTCAGATAGTGAAAGGGGTTAGGAGGCAATGGAAGTTTGAGGAGGGAACTGAGTGTGGCAAAGAGACGACAAAGGTTGAATGCAAGAGAATTTGTCAGATGGATGTAGTAGTCTTGCTTAGCAAGTGCAATACAGACTGGAATGAGATTTGCATGAATTTGAAATGTATGAAGTCTGCATGGGATTTTAGCCAGAGACATTCTGCAAAGCAGGCACAAGAACAGAGAACACAAATTCTAGGGGTGAGCTAAGACTGGAGTTTGGTGTGCCTTATAAGACGGGTACGGGGAAGGGCAAGAGGATCTAAGCAGAAGAATGTATAGTGTTGCAAGAAGAAACTTTTATCAACTGACTCAAAGTATTAAAGGAGAGGAGAGATGAAACAGTAGTAGAGAGGATACAAAGGTAGACAACCTAGAGATTCATAAATGTTTTAGTGGTGAGTGGACAATGCTGTGGGGGAGGATGGTTTAGTATAAAAGTTATCAGATGATGGTTGGAGTGAGGAAGAAATGTAGAGAGCAGTTGGAGGAAAGGACTAGGTCAAGGCAGTGGCCATGTTTGTGAGCAGGGATGGTAGAGCAGAACTGGAGGTCAAATGAGAAGAATTTTGAAGCATAAGAGTCAGAGGGTTCATCAACATAGAGGTTAAAGTTGCCAAGAATCAGAGAAGGGGAAAATGGGTAAAGGAAGAAAAAAAGCCAGGCATAAAAGTTAGTGAGAAAGAAGGAGGGGAATTTATCTCGTGGTCAATAAATGACAGCTACCTGGAGAGGTAGTGGGGTGAATAAGTGGATAGAATGGGCCTCAAAGAAAGAAAAGAGTGAGATTGAGATAGAAGAAGGGATTGAAACCTACAGCTAGGGGAGAAGAGCAGTCCAACAGCTCCACTGTGGCCTACTATGCAACGTGTATGCGAGAAAAAATAATCTCCATGAGCAATTAAAGAAGATTCCTCGATGGATAGCCAGGGTGCAGTGAAGAGTATAAGAGAGAAAGTGGTCATGAATATAGGCAAGCTTCTTGGAAATAGAATGGATATTCCACAGGGTATAGGAGAAAGGAAGAGAAGAGGAAGGAAGAAGGGGAAAAATGATAAGATTGGAGGGGAAATGGTTTGATATGCTCCAATGGGGTGAAAGTTGCCTTGGAGGAACAGGATTTGGATTGATATCAACAGCTGAGAGTGGGAGGAGTAGCAGGAGATTATATAGAAGAAAGGTATTATGTGTAACAATCGCAACAAGAATGAGATGCTATCATGGAAGGTAGAGATGTTTGGACGAAAGAAGAAAACTTTGAAGTTTAAGAAGAATAGTTAATGCAGATGACAGAATGGCA
This sequence comes from Rhinatrema bivittatum, assembly GCF_901001135.1. Classification (NCBI taxonomy): domain Eukaryota; kingdom Metazoa; phylum Chordata; class Amphibia; order Gymnophiona; family Rhinatrematidae; genus Rhinatrema; species Rhinatrema bivittatum. The sequence continues at coordinate 243,117,241 of NC_042619.1, read as the reverse complement.
AGTGAAGTAAAGAATGTAAGGAAGGTAGAAAGGGGAGACTTGGTGTTATAGTGGTTTGCAGCAGGGAATAAGATTGGGGATGATTAGCATCAAGAAGATAAAATATGTTATAGAGCCATAGCAAATAAAGAGAGACCTGCAAGCTCCCCAGTATCTGGCCATCTACTTGAGGAACACAAAGTAGGAACAGCTCAGGCCCAAGGTAGGCTGTGAAGATTTCTGGAGTTGACCACCAAGACAGCTAGTAGCCAATCTGCAACTTCTCCAGGACTTAGCCAGGTGCTTGGAGAGCACAGAATGGGAGCAGCTCAGGTCCAAATTGGGCTCTGGTGACTTCCAGAGTCGACCACCAAGGCAGATGGGAGAAGTATGCAGATGAGCTACATCCTTCCTAGTATTTGGTCAGCTGCTCAAGGAGCCAGGGGTGGGAGCAGCTCAGACCTGAGGTGGGTTGTGGTGACTTCCAGAGTCAACCACTGAAGCAACGGGAGAAGTAGGCAGATGAGCTGCAACATCCCCAGTATTCCAATTGCAGTTGCATGAATATTAAATTACATTGTAATAAATTTCAGTAATCAGCTATGTTTCCAATCCTCTCGGTGATACAGTCCTTCCAAGGCACCTTTATTTCCAGCCTGCAGCAGGCATCAAGGGTTGCCAGGAACACATATAAACTTACCACAATTTGGTAGACCATAATCCATTATTCAGTCTTTCTATTATGGAATAAATCCAATATTAGTTGTTGCCACAATTCTTTCATCCACTTTTTCATCAATCCATTGACTAAGTACACACGTTTCAGCTTTAAATAAAGAAAAGTTAACCATTCATATCACCTGTGGCCATACAGTTTACTCTACTGGCCTCCATTCCAACATTGCTTGATTCCCAGCCAGTACACAATAAAGAAGTATCAAACATTGGTCACAAACTCTGAAAAATCTCTTCCCAAAACATTTTAAGTTTATTACATTTGTAAAGATTGTGATGTCCTTGCATCACTTTGACATATAACACAAATAGCAAGAATTAGTAGGTTTCATTTTTTATAACTGGGCTTTATCATAGTATGCATAATGAAAGATTTTTTAACTGCGTTTCAGAAAGCCAGCTCAAAATATGCTATGAGGTCATCTACTGTAACTCATCTAAAATATGCCATGTCATCTAAAATATGTCATCTAAAATATGCTATGAGGTCATCTACTGTAACTCGTCTGCTGTCCAGTATTCCTTAAAACTGGGCTCTCCAAGGTGATACCACATTCCAATGTTATTCTGACTTATAATTTTCTTTTGATAAGTTTGTATCATGGTGTATTTTTTTAAATTATATTTTTATTGAATTATAACAATATAAGACAGCAAACAAGCATGTCAGTGAAATACAGAGAAATATAAGAGACATATACAAAAAAGAAAAGAAAAATAAAGGAAAATAAACCCCCTTAGACTCAGGTACAGAGAAGGGCGACCAAAATGATATGGGGAATGGAACAGCTGTTGCAACCGTCGCTGCCCAACGTCTCCATTCCTTCCGCCATGTTCTCCTGAGGTCTAAGGGCACGCGCGTGGCGCAGCCCCGACTCAAGTACCAGCAGTGGCGCGAACCTCAGGGGCGTCCCCCTGAGATGATGTCATCATCTTCGGATATTTATAGGTCTTTCATTTCGCTAACTAATCGAGTTAGCAAAGGGTTTCCTACCTAGCTGCCTCCAGGTATCGCTGCGGATGGGATTGCTCTCCACATACCTTGCTACTCTGCTTCTTCGGACTTTACCAGGGGAATGCGCTCCTCGGGGGTCTCGCTCTCTCTTTTACTTTTCAGGTCGCAGTCTAGAACCGGTACTCGCTCCTCAAGGGCCCATGTTCCCGGACCTGCTACTGAATATATCGTCTGCCAGGAAGTCACCGCTGCCTACAACACCAGTGAGTTACCATCTCTCTTTCAGAGCTTTCCCTGGAACCAGATACTCCCTCCTCGAGGGCCTACTTCATTCCAGCTCCTGGGATGTTCTAAGAGACTACGGTGTGAGTGTTACCATCAAGGTTCTGTTCCTGAACTCTGCCTACTCTGCCTACTCACTATCTCAGTTTCTCTATAGCTCAGCCTTCCTGGGATTGCTGTTCCAGTGCCTGAGGGACTACAGCCCAGCCGGGCTATTCTAGCTCACTACTGCCACCTCTGTGGTTCTCAAAAACTGTTTAATAAAAGAACTTGTGTGTGTCTGTCTCCCAACTCTGAGCCTGACCGGTGGTCCCTCTCGGGATTTTCCCCCGAGGGCATGGTCATCTGCAACTGGCCCAAGGATCCACCCACAACTATCACAAATAATAACAACAGCTCACCTATGAGGAAAGACTAAAGAGGTTAGGACTTTTCAGCTTGGAGAAAAGATGGCTGAGGGGAGATATGATAGAGGTGTTTAAAATCATGAGAGGTCTAGAACGGGTAGAGGTGAATCGGTTATTTACTCTTTCAGATAATAGAAAGACTAGGGGGCACTCCATGACGTTAGCATGTGGCACATTTAAAACTTATCGGAGAAAGTTCTTTTTCACTCAACGCACAATTAAACTCTGGAATTTGTTGCCAGAGGATGTGGTTAGTGCAGTTAGTGTAGCTGGGTTTAAAAAAGGATTGGATAAGTTCTTGGAGAAGTCCAGTACCTGCTATTAATTAAGTTGACTTAGAAAGTAGCCACTGCTATTACTAGCAACGGTAACATGGAATAGACAGTTTTTGGGTACTTGCCAGGTTCTTATGGCCTGGATTGGCCACTGTTGGAAACATGTTGCTGGGCTTGATGGACCTTTGGTCTGACCCAGTATGGCATGTTCTTATGGAAACCAAGGGTCATAAAGCACAAATATTAGTGGCAAAGATAAAAAGCAATAAGTGAGGAGACAATGGAATAAAAAATATCCCTGCTGTAATCAAGTTAGCTAGTGATATCAGATGGAAAATGCGAGTTAAGGAAAACCTAAGTTGGGAAGGTTCAAAAAAGACATATCTATCATTATTATATGTAGCGACACATTTACAGGGGAAACGAATTATAATCTGAGCACCCAACTGACAAGCTTCTTGACACATTGCTAAAAATCTCTTCCCACGCTGTTGGGTAGCCCTGGTGATGTCAGGATAAATTCATAGTTTCTGGCCATAGTATAACATAACCCTATTTCGTAGAAAAAGCTTCAAAACTAAATCTCAAACAGATGGAAAAACAAAGCCAACAAATAAAGTTCAACGGTATTCCACCTGATCATCCCCAGAGGTTTCCAAGAAGGCAGAGAGATCTGCAATGGCAGTTGCTGGGCTAGGGTTTTCCGGCGAAGAATTAGATTTCCTCTCTTGGGAAGTATAATAAATCCGAGAAATAGGTGGAAGTACATCAGTAGAAATTTGCAATACTCTCAGGTTTAAAGCTCTAAGAGAATTTTCCAAATTTTCCATCTTTTTGGCATTTATTACATCAGATTCAACCAGCCCAATCTGAGTTGTTTGGAGCTTTTCAACCCGTTGATCCAAGTTTGCAATTTGGGAACTATGAGAGGAAATTAAAGAATCCATAGCTTGGACAGATTGCTTTGTATCAGTCATTACCGAAGTTAATGATGAAATAGAACTTTTTAAAGAAACTAATGCAGCCCAAACAGATTCCAAAGTAATAATTGCAGGTTTCATCAAGTTCAACTTAGGAATAGCACTAGCCAAACTGACCCTGTGGGGCTTATCCATACCTTCATGGAACCTCATAGGTTCCTCGCGCCCCTCGGGGGTGGATGTCCTGGGTAGTCCAAGATGTTCAACTGGAATAGCCGAAATATGTGGTTGAAATAGCAGCAGAGAACTTCCAGGAAGGCCTCCAACCCTGGCGTGCACAATGCCGACCTGAGAATCCGCCCCAGCGGTGGCCAGTTCCTCCGATGTGTTGCGTCTGACCGGCTCACTCGGATCCAAGATCATTCCATGTGAGGGGGGGGGGGGGGAGAGGAAGTTACAGGCGCTGCGGGATTTTGAAACATACCACTTGTCCCCAGCTTTCCAAGGAAATGAACTTCTGGCTCATTTTCTACCAAATGCTCCTCCCTCTCTCAGGACGCAATTCACTGGACCCTTTGTGTCCCAAGATTACAGTATGGAGGTTTTTCCCCATTCATATTTTATAGAAATAAAGAGGAAAAGTAGTGGGGTTTGTCTCCTTCTCGATAAAAATGCTCTACAGTTCTACTCAGTTTTCTCAGGAGCTAATGTAAAGCTGCTCAGGGAGCTCAGTGACCACTCAGTCTGCTGTGAGTTCAGGAGCTCCCACACTGCCGCTTTGTAACTTCTGCAGTATTTTTCCCCCATGGTAAAATTCCCCTGGAGGCAGCCTGCTGTTAAAATAATTAAACAAAAAAATAAGTTGAAAATCACTGACAGACCCCCGGCTCCCCCAAACCCCCCCCCCCTCCCTTCAAAACAAAACTCCAGACCCTGGTGGCTGGGACCCCATACCCCATCCTAGCTCATAGCCAGGCTCCCCCTCCCCGCTACTACTCACATTCCAGGCCCTGGTGGACTGATGGGGGCCTGGAACGCCCCCTAAGCTCTGAACTCAGCAAAAGCCATGTTTCAAAATGGCATCGACCTCTACTCCCAGCCCACAAAACTAATCTGGCTCAGGCCTGGCCCGGCCCAGTTAGTGCCTTCCTGGGGGTGAAGTCTCCTGATTGTTGTTCTCAGTGGTCTTAAATTGCCCTTATTCACAGTTATCAGTCTGCACGTCTTCTTTTCTCTTTCTCTCTCTGGATTCCAGATAGGAGGAATCCGCTTGAAATAGTAAGCTCTTATTGCTCCAAGGCAGGAAGAAAGAGCGGCCAAAAATCTTCCTCCTGGATCTCACAAACCAATTATTTTCTCCTTCAATAGAATTTAAACACCAGAGTTCCTCCCTGAAGCAGGTCATCGCCATACCTCCTTCCTCACCAAGAGCACCCCCAAACCCAGGGCTCCCTGAGCTCTGGATCCAAGTGTCATCCAAGGGTCTCACAAGGCTCCTACCATTATAAACTTTAAAAAAACCTGAAAAAAACTACCCAGAGGGAAATCCCAACCAGCCAGTGAGTGGAATGGAAGGAACCGCTTCCCGACCCTGATCAGGATTCCCAGGCAGGTTGGGCCTGAAAAGGCAAAAACAAACAACACTTCTACTAGCTCCTAACTCTTCGCAAACTTACAAGGACTGCCCACTGTCTCCCTGTGCAGAGCTGCTTAAAAACCTTGCCAGGGAGAGAGTCATTCCAGTACAGAATGTCAGCCACCCCCATCCTCTAACCTGTGCTGATAGAGATAGATACACTAAGGGTTTGCTCAGGGCTCAGTGGTAATGCACCCGGAGGGGCCATTGCACAAAAATACCTGAAAATGGTCAGCGATGTTTTTAGGAGGCCATTTTCAGTTCTTTCCATTCAGAACAAACCAAAACTAGCCTCCTTTGTTGCATTCAAATGAATGCACATCCCTAAACAGCATCTCAACAAGTCAAGCAGAATGGTTGAGAGCCCTTAGAAACATCACTGATTACCTGTATAGATATCTCACTGGTCTACTCTAGTTAGCTCAGTCTTCTTTTCTAAGCATTTGGTACATTTAACTTGTAAATACTATTTCTGACAGATTTTATGCTTGTGGGGAGGGAAAGAGATGGGAATGCTCTGCTTGTTGATCCCTATCCCTTCCCACAAGTCTCCCTGAAGTCACCTTGGGGTGATTTACTTAAGCTGCGTTATAATCACTATACAGTAAATGTGTTATCAGTCCCACGCAGATGTCGTGTGGATTTTGATATTCTGCATGTTATCTGTAACACAGCAAACCTTGAGCAATGTGGGTATGTTAATGAGTAGCTTTGCATGCAAACAGCTCTGTATTATGTCAATCAAATAGTTCAGCTTACATTCAAGTCAGCAAGCTGTATTATTCAATGGAAAGTTAACTACACCTCAAAAGGTGTAGTTAAGTTCCTCCCTTCCCCCGGGAGCTTCAGAATGCAAACACATATCCCAGTGCTTCTGGATCTGCCTCATAACCTCTCCCAGCATTATCTCTAATGCCTAATGGCTCCTCCCTACTTGAGCCTATGTAGCCCAAATAAAAAAGGTAAAATGTTCCAGGCCCTTTACACCACACCCCCAGAATAGAAGCTCCACCCCTTTAAACAGAATCCCCACCCCCCAGAAACTTTCCCAAAAGCTTACTTCAAGTCCCTAGGTTTTTTCTTATGTTGGGTTAATAAAAAACACTGCAACTTACAAAGAACCTAATGTCGTCCCATCACATCTATATGTCCTGTGTTTCATGCATACTTACACACACACATCTGACATACACTCATACATAAACATAAACACATCCTGTGTTTGATGTTCACACATTAAAACTGCCTCGTATTCATACATTTATGTGAACACATCTTATGTCTCTTTTTCTCTGTCACACTCACATGCCGCCTCTGCATATATATTATTGTCGCAAATACACACACATTCTGAGGTCAATATTCAAAGCACATTCAGTGCTATGTAGCTGGATAAATTTAACTTATGTGATTAAGTAGCAGCCACTGAATATACGTGTATGTTCAACAGCCGCCACTTAGCCTTATAAGTCACTTTTGTGGCTAAAAAGTTAGCCACATAACTACTTGTGGGCATGTAGTGGGTAGATCGGGGTGGAGCAAGTTAGCCGAATAAATTATGCCAGCTTGGAATACTGAGCTCCCTCTCACATATAACATGCATAGTCCCTGAAAGAGAGGGACATGTGTAAAATACGCAGTTAGAGCACATGAATTAGGTGCTCTCAGTGGTTTTTTTCCCATTTACTTTTGTGAGTTTACATCCAAAACCCATGTTAATGAGGTAACAAGATGCATAATTATGCAAAACACCTCATTACCTGTTAGCCCATGGATAAAGTTTGAACACAAGTTGCTTTGCAAATGCTTTAGGGGGTAATTTTCAAAGGAGTTACGCGCATAAATGTAACTACTATTGTAGCAATTTTCAAAAGCCATTTACTCACGTAAAGTGCACTTATGCGAATAAATCCTATGGACGATTCAATGGCATATATTGTAGCAATTTTCAAAAGCCCACTTACTCGAGTAAAGTGCATTTACATGCGTAAAACCCAGATTTACGCATGTAAATGCTTTTTAAAATCCGCCCCTTTGTGTGTGAAACTTAACGGCACCTTGGAAGGTGTGGTTAAGGATTTTGAGATAAAGTTCTTAGGTAAATTATGCACATATCTTACCATCTAGGCTCATTTACATGTCGGTATGTGCAATAGATGCACGTTTACAAGAGCACTTGGGTGTTGTTCAGCGCAATTTAGTGCACCGGCCTTTGGGATTAGGAAACAGCATCCGTCCCCAAAATAATAATCCCTTAAACGTATGCGCAACTTGATGACAACCAACTGACAGAAAACAGCAGCAGTGTTTTCTTAGCAGAGCATGCATGCTTTTATATGTTTTCTTTTAAAAGGTCACTGTGCAAGGATCGGTGTACAACGATGCATTACTGCCGTGAAAATTCTGAATCATGCTGATCCTACTCTTAGGAGCTGATTTAAGGTCTGATCTACTACTTTTTTCCCCATAGAGAGAGAGTTTAAGTAAATTAGACCCTATGTCCCTCACGCCCCCTCTCTCCTCCCAGGTCCTAAATTACAACACATTCTAAGTAACCGTTCTGTTTCAGGAAACAGGCTGCACGATTTTAAGACTTCCTTCTTTTATTTCACGCCAGTTCCAAGAATCTGGAGATCCCCACTGCTGATGCAATCAGTCTTTGAAAAAATAGAAACACCCCCCACTACAACAAAGGCTAAGCATCCAGAAGATGAGAGTGAGAGAACTACTCAGGAATCCCACCGTTAAACACACCTGAGTTACAAGGATTCAGACAGAAATAGCATATTCCACATAGGGCAGTCTGAGAAACAATGCCTATAGCCTCTGTGGGAGAACGATAACAGTGAAACTGATGCAGAGGACGGGAACAAAATACTACAGAAAGCATAACGACTCGTATTTTATGAGCTGTGGGTTAACGGAGGAAACCAAGGCACAAATATCCCTTCATTAACAGATGCGAGTCTGAGATCTTTTTTACCTGCCTCTTATATGTATGGGATTTTGGGGGATTTTTTTTGTTCTTAAACTATTTTTTTAGACATTTTATTAGTTCCATTTGTTTCTCTGGATGACCTAGTTCCTCCTGCATTTCTTCTTCCTTATTTAATAGAAAAGTAACTTTAGAAGACTGTGGTACCGAGAATTAATGACAATTTGTGTAAGTACATGACATTCACTTTAATTCCTTGTGGGCTGTATTTTGTTTGCCATCGTCATTGTTATTAGGTTTTATTATAAGGCAGCCGAAAGGCCTTCTAATATGCTATACTTCTGTAAATTAAGGTTTAAAAGGGCTAAAATCCGATGTGACATTTTTGTATTGTAGAAACGTGACTTGATTTCTTTAATGAAGTAACGAAAGTGAAGGATCGGGCAGTGCAGTCGATGTTGCCTACCTGGACCAAAGAAAGCCTTTTCATGCTATGCCACAGAGACGTCTGGTAAAACAGCTGGAATTGGTTTTAACTGGGTGAGCAACGGAAAGCAGAGGGTGGCGATCGATGGAGCCCGCTCCGCAGTAAAGTTTACCAATGGAGTACTCCAGAGCTCGATACTAGCACCAGTTCTTTTCAATACCTTTATTAGTGACATAAGTGAAAATTATGCTTCCTTACATATGATAAAAAAAAAAAAAAATCTGTAACGGCATGGAAACACTGTAAGGAGTGAAAAGAATGAAAGGGAACATGAAAAAAAAATGGTCAAGAGTGTGACAAATGAGTTTTCAGTGCTGAAAAGTGTAAAATCTTGCATTCAGGGTGCAAATATCCACTAACTGCTATTATCATTTAGCAAAGCCAAGAACTGGAAACTGTTACCCTAGAAAGAGATTTAGGAGTTAAGCACCTCAAATGACCTCTGTCCAGGCATTTTACTACAATGAAAGTGAACTGTATTGAAAAGTAGAGGAATTAGCAGCAGACCTGGTATAGGTCACTGGTGAGACTCTACCTTGAGTACCAGGTTGAATTCTGAAGGCTGTTCTGTGGTGAGGACACTAAGCAGGTGCAAAGCGTTCATAAACGGACGACAAAACATGACCCAATCCTGCAACACAAACCTGCAATGAAGGGCTGAGGCACTCAAAGTGCCCTTGATGGAGGGAAGGGAGGGAGGATATGATATAAATATTGAAATATTTGACAGGCTTCCATAAATCACAGAAAATATGGGAAATTTTCCATAGTTAAGGAATTTTAATGACAAGAAGTAACGATTATGAAGCTGTAAGAAGAACAATGCAGAAGAAAGATGAAAAAATACTTCTTTACTGAAAAGGGATCTAAATACCTGGGATAACTGATCAGCAGAGGTGGTGGAAACCAGGATTGTGACAGAATTCAAGCATACTGGGACAGATCTAGAGGATATGGAAGGAACAATCATGGGACAATGCACTAGTGCACACAACCCACCTTCACTTCCTTGAAAGCAAAGGTAAGGGAGAGGTGATAAGGAGAAAATCAGGGTGGATAAAGAAAACACAACTTAGTGACACAAGGCTAGCCATGTTCATACTATCAGGCCACAACTGCCCAGAAATAAACCAGATCAGTACCAGCAGGTTGATGGTGGCCTGCTACTGTCCAGCAAGGCTATAGAGACTTAAGAGTTTGGATGTTTGCACAACAGCTTCATTATTTTTAGAGATTGGATTGCTACAAGATTAGTGGTATGATGTTGGGGAGAGGGGATAATAAGTTTTAAATTAAGCATGAGAACTTGTGTGCTGGTCTGTCTAGGATAGTAGAAAACTGAATAGGAAGGCATCCTATAAGATTGCATGCTTCGATGGCTGGCAGGTGGGATATTTGGCATTGTGTGGGGGCAACAGTGTAGGCTGGCTGGAATCATCTGTAGCTACATCATTGGCCCTTGTGGGCCAGGATGGACGAGGAAATGACAATGTTTGCCTTGAGCTAGAAAGAGGAAGATGAGTTGGTTTCTTTATTGGCTTGTGTAGACCAGGATGGAGGCTAATGAGGTGTTGCTGAAAGAATAGCAATCTGGGACAGATAAGAAGGAAAGCGAGTGGAAGGGCTCTGGCCTGGAGAAGAAAGAGAAAGTGGAGAGTACAGGCCTGCAGAAGGGAGGAGGGGTGAGAGAGAGAGAGAGCAGAGGAGTTGGATGTAGGGGTAAGGAGAGAAAGAGCAGAGGGATCAAGCCTGGGGAAGAGAGAGAGAGAGAGTATAGAAAGGTTGGACCTGATGGAGAAGGGAAGGAGAGAGAGAGAGCAGAGTGGGCTGTGAAGTCTGGGATAGAGGGATCATGTCTGGGGAAGGGCAGGCTGTACTATGGCTGGAAGGGGGAGGACAATAAACAGGAGCCTCCAAGGAGTTTCTATGGGTGGCTGTGCTGCTGCTATGGTTGGGGGAATCGTAGCCTGGGCTGAGGGGGGGGGGGGGGGGGAGGCAGGCTGCTTTGTCCTGGGACTGCAGAGGAGAGGGGAGGCTATACTGTGGCTCGGGGCAGGAGGATGGCTGTGCTGAGGCTGGGGGGGGGGGGGGCTGGCGGGGGGGGGGGGGGGGGGGGGCCTCCAGGGAATTTCCACAGGTGTCAGCTGGTGTATAGATACTATGCCTGAAAAGAAAAACAGTTATGGGGTGCAGTAATTATAACAAACCAAGCCCACTAAGAAAGAGGTGGGATCCAAACCTAAGAAAAACCAAGGAAGCCAACTCATAAAGTAAACAGAAAAGCTGAAATTGGGGGAAGCCACAACAATCCTATAATCCAGGGGGTGGCCAACTCCAGTCCTCAAGAGCCACAAACAGGTCTGGTTTTCAGGAAGTCCACAATGAATATGCATGTAATTGATTTATATACAATGAATATGCATGTAATTGATTTATATACAATGAATATGCATGTGATTGATTTGTATACAATGGAGGCAGTGTTTGCAGATCTCTCTCATGCATACCCATGCATTTGTTGATATCCTGAACGCCTTGCCTGACCGGAGCTGACCACCCCTACTAGAATGTACTGAACATCGATACATCTGGAGCCAAACCCCCCCCCCCCCCCCCCCACGAAAACCTAATTCAAACATTCCCAGGTCCCTGAGCTCTTAATCCTTTGAAATCCAAAAAGTAAAGTAAGTGAGAGGCCTCCCCTGGCAACCCCCATCCTGTCTTCACCTCTCTCTCTCTCTCTCTCTCTCTCAAACCCCCTCCCCCAAAGAAACCGCTAATGACTGTGAGCTCTCTTAAACTCCTTCCCATCCTCATCAGTCTTTCTATCTCAACCCTTCAGCACCATTGATGCTGTTTAAAAATGCTACTCAAGAGTGGTGGTTAGAGTGGTGGGCAGCGAACCAGTGAAGCCAGGGTTCATATCCCACTGTCACTTCTTGTGACCTTGGACAAGCCACTTTACCCTCCCATTGCCTCAGGTATACACTTACGGCCTCAATTACTAAGCATTTTCCCCCTAGACAAAGAATGGGAGAAAAACCTTAGGAAACCAGGCCCTTAGACTGTAAACCCTCTGAGGACAGGGAAATAGCTGAATGTAATCTGCTTTTAAGCAGTTGAAAGGTGGAATGTCAAATAAATAGACAAATCAAATAAATATACAAAAGAAAGGAGGAAAGGGTTATGGGTAGGGAAGGGAAGGGGTGTAGTATTGTATAACTGAAATGTTTATGGTTTGTTGTTCTTGCTATGTCATGGGTTTGAGAAGAGTAAACCAGCCGCCATGTTTGTTTGTCATATTGCCATTTTGTTCCTAATAGAAAGATATGAACATAAATCAAATAAATAAATGAAATGGCTATCAGCATTATTAGAATTTAGGTACAAATAGTCTATGCACCAAAGATCTTGCAGTCTAAGTAGGTATCTGAGATAGTGGGAGATAAAATGGCTTGACCAAGGTCACAAGGAATGTTGGTAGGGAACATAAGAACATAAGAAAATGCCATACTGGGTCAGACCAAGGGTCCATCAAGCCCAGCATCCTGTTTCCAACAGTGGCCAATCCAGGCCATAAGAACCTGGCAAGTACCCAAAAACTAAGTCTATTCCATGTTACCATTGCTAATGGCAGTGGCTATTCTCTAAGTGAACTTAATAGCAGGTAATGGACTTCTCCAAAAACTTATCCAATCCTTTTTTAAACACAGCTACACTAACTGCACTAACCACATCCTCTGGCAACAAATTCCAGAGTTTAATTGTGCGTTGAATGAAAAAGAACTTTCTCCAATTAGTTTTAAATGTGCCCCATGCTAACTTCATGGAGGAAGCAGGATTTGAAGTCTAGATTCACTTAATTCGCTGCTTATTGCTTTAACCACTAGGCCATTCTTTTTCAAGTAAGATGGGTATTTTTCACAAGTATTGTATGGACAAAATGAAAATATACTCAAAGTAGACTGATGCAATTTAAGGATTCAATCTACAAATCTGGGAGCTTTATGATCTGGGACATGATTATTATTTTTCCATTCTGAGGGGTGGTTTTATAATGAGGCAGGGTGAAGTGGCCGCCTCAGGCAGCAGAACTTTGGAGCAGCAAAAAGTATCCCCCAAAATGCCCAGCAGCCGCCTCACCTTGCGGCCGAAAAAAAGAGAAGGTTCCATGCACCACCAGCAGAGCCCAACCACCGGCGGCAGAAAAAGGGAAGAGGACCTGCAGGCCACCGGCAGAGCCCAACCTGCCAGCGGCAGGAGGAGTGGATGACTCGTGGGCTGCCAATGGAGCCCAACCTGCCAGTGGTAGAAGAAGGGAGGAGGACTTGTGCACCCGTGGCAGAGCCCAACCAGCCAGCAGCTGAAGAAGGGAAGAGGTCTCGTGAGCCACCAATGGAATCCAACCCGCCAGAGGCCGAGGAAGAAAAGAAGGCCCTGTGGACTACCGGCAGAGCCCAACCCGCCAGTAGCCAAAAAAGAATAGGAGGCCCACAGGTGGCCGAAGTTGGCAGCTGTCGGCAGCCAAAAAAAAAATAAAAGAGAAAGCACGTGTGAGTGAGGTAGGGGAAATGTGTGTGCTTTATGTATTGTGAGAGAGCATATGCATGGTGTGAATGAGAGAAAGCATGTGCATGTGGGTGAGAGAACATGTGTTGTATCTGTGTGAGAGAATCTGTATGCATGTGTGAGAGTGTCTGTGTGAAAGATTATGCGTAAGAGCATCTGTGAGCATGTGAGAAGGAGCATGTGCGAGAGCATCTGTGTGCATGTCTAAGAATGTGTGTGAGCATGTGTATGTGAAAGAGCTTGTGTGAGAGCATCTGTGTGAATGTGTGAGAGCATGTGAGAACGTCTGTGTGCATGTGTAAGAATACGTGCGTCTATGAGAGAGAGCATGAACGTGTGTGTGTGTGAGTGTATATAAGAGGAGAAAATTCACCCCCCCCCCCCCCCGGCAATAATCCACAGAATTCTCAGGGTGACTAGAAATCAAAAGTTCCCAGGTATGGAAAGCAGGGATTTTTTTTATCCTTATTAGTTTTAATTATTGGATGTTATTTGAAATATATATGCAATTTTGAAATATTATTGATGTTTGGGAAACTTTATTATTTTTATGAGTTTGTAATTATTGGCTGTTATCAGCTGTTTTGAAATATTATTTTTATTACTATGTTTTTACTATTATGATTTATGTTTTATATTTCTTGATTTTGTTTTGAAAAATGGAATTTCTATTTTTCCATTGTTCTGCATACAATCTGGCTTGTTGAGGTTTCCAGTTGATTTCTGTTTATACTTTCTGGTCTCTTTATTCTGTATTTGGTGAAGGTCTGTCTGAGTTTTCCATGTGTGACTGAGGTGAGGTATTCTGCTAGTATGTACTTTCTGTGTAGGGATCTATAGCAGGCCCGCTTGTTCTGTTTTCCTAATAGGAGGTTTATCGGTGTTTAGGGCCTGGTGTAATATTTGCAGCACTGCCTTTCAATAGTTAGGATTTTTACTGTTTGAGGGCTGGCAGTTAGTGCTCTTTTAGTATGGGAGGTTTACAAATATTGTAATTGCAGTTCAGTTTATTCTGGGCTTTCTGAGGGCAAAGCCCACATCCAACATGCATTACTCTAGGCCTAATACCGTAAATATTTCAAGTGGGTTTCTTGCAGGGTTGCGATATTTTTACCTCAGAATACTGTACTCTCAATGTCATTTCTCATGTAAAATCGATGATTATAAATGCAGAATTTTTAATTGCGTGTGATGAGGGCAGGGGAGTTACGGGCACAAGGCTGCCCTTGCACCGGCCTGGAGACAGTGCGTCACCCAAAGACACCCCCCCCACACACACACACACACACCTTTCACCCATCTCCCACTTCTCCAGGGGAAAATGCTGGTGGAAAAGTGTGAGGTGGGTCTTAATGTTCCTGGGAGTGTGGCAGGGTTGCCAGCTTCCTAGAAACATCATCACTGGCACTCTATCTGCCACTCCTCTGGGAACTCTGACCCCTGTTTTCCCCCTTCCGCGGCATCTGAAAGGACAGACCCCCTTGCCCCTATGTACCATGCTTTGAAGGCAGGGGGGGTCAGGGTGCCATTTTATCCCCCAGCACCTTGAGCCATCCCTGTCTTTTAGATGCATTTTATGCAAGCTGCTGACTACTGGTTCTCGCTCTTTCATCAGCTACGTTATGGAACCTGTAATATCCATTCCAGCTTTGCTGATAGTTGGACTTACAATGTGGAAGACATTTACCTCAGCAAGCATGGTACCCAAAGAGCAGAACCGTAAGTACTGCAACAGTGATTTGAAGTGGATTTATTTTACATGCATTCTTTAGGATAGTAAAACAAATCGAAACACAGAAGGACAGGAAACAAAGATGACACCCTGTTCTGTATTTATTATATTCTCATTTCTTATATGCTTCTCTGATCAACTTTCTTTCCCTTGTGATAGCTTGCCAAGTGTTAGGCGCAAACTAAGAGACAGCTCTAAAAAAGTTCCTCTGTCATAAGAAAAATAAAACAGAAGCTGGTGGCATCTTGGAGGAGAACAGATTTATTGAGACATGAGCTTGTGAGAACAAGAGCCCACTTCTTTTTGAAAGCTTATGCTTCAAATAAACCTGGTCGTCTAAAAATGGCCAGAAATTAGAGAAACAAGTCCCCACTGAGAGCCTACGATGTCCCTGTTTCTTGTTCTTTGTAGCAGAAGTTCTCAGCCGGGTTTTCAGGATATCCACAACAAGTATGCAAGAGATAGATAGATATGCATAGGATGGAGGCAGGGCATGCAGATCTCTCTCATGCATATTCGTTGTGGATATCCTGAAAACCCGACTGGCTTAAGTGTATCCTGGGGACTGGACTGAGCGAACCCCTGCAGTTTATAAGACCTTCCCCTAAGCCAGTGGTCCCCAACTCTGTCCTGGGGGCCCACCAGCCAGTCGGGTTTTCAAGATATCCACGATGAATATGCATGAGAGAAAATTTGCATGTTATGGAGGCAGTGCATGCAGATTTTCTCTCATGCATATTCATCGTGGATATCTTGAAAACCCGACTGGCTGGTGGGCCCCCAGGACAGGGTTGGGGACCACTGCCCTAAGCACTGATCAGTGAGAGCCTTCCCCTTCCCAGCACTTCCTGTTCCTATTCTTCATTGCAGGGGCGTCTCAGTAGTTTGGTGACGTAACTGTAGCGCTTCGAAGTCTGATTGAACCAAAGCACGGAGGAGAGCCACAACCGTGCCTCCTTTATGCCTTGCACAGAAAATGCTTAACTGTTACAGTTCTTTCTAGTTGTCCTTAGCAGTCCCAACGTGACAATCAGTAAATACGGCTGTGGATTCGTTGTTCTCACCTGGGATCCTAAATTAACTAAACGCATGAAGAGCTTCACTGCAAATTATGTCTTTTTCTATCAGTACCTGCACCCCAAAGCACTGGAAATGCAGGTAAGCAAGTGTAACCCAGGACTGCTTGACGATAACGAAGAAAATTAATTTGTTCTCAGTAGCTGTGGTTTGCAGTGCTCCCCCCCCCCCCCCCCAAATAAAATGCTATTATTTCTTCTTCTTAGTTTCAGGAACAGACAGACAACAATTTTGCAAAGATAGCCCTCAAATCATACCCTGGTTTCAATTTCAAAGTACGCACCCAGCTCAGGAAAAGCACTGGAATCCTTGTGGAAGAGAGCAACTGGACTGAGTTCAATTACCAGGTACCTGCAGGTCAGTTTTCTTTTTCTATCGTATAAAAAATAAAAAGCAGCTTTGAGGTTTTAGAATTGCTGGTGTGTCGTTTAAATAAAAGAAAAGCCACCCCAAAACTCAGACTTCCAGTCGTCATGGCGCCCGCACCTGGCTCTGGAGTGTCCATTGTTATCCATTTGGACAGCAGAGCCTTTGGGCCGCTAAAGCCTTGCTTCTTAAGACCGCATTCAACTTAATTTTTAAAATGTTCACCGAGGCGGTGAGAGCAGTCTCAGTTGATGGCATAGCGCATAAGAGGAAGAGGAGAAAGATATGAGAGAGTAAGGCGCATAATGACGCAGGACAGCAAATACTAAAAGGGACCAGAGATCCATAGGCTGCAGGAGACAGAGAGAGACGAGTAATTACAGCACAAGGGCCCAGGACTATGGAGTGATCTGCCTGCAAGGAGGGAGTTTTCCAAAGTCATTTGCATGGGTAAAGCAGTGTTTTACAAACAGAAATGGGCTGCTACAAAATTGTTTGCCCTATCTGCAGCTAAAAGTATGCACATAGGGCATGTATGCATGTACTTCTACCTGCAGTTTGAGGTGGCACATTTTGCAATCATGCACATAGGGGTAGATTTTATAAACTTGCGCGGGCACATGGACGCCCGATTATATAACATGCCCGTGCAGGTGCACGCATTTTATGAAATCGAGGGCCGGCGAGCGCAAGGGGGTGCACAGTTATGCACCCTGCACGCGCCGACGCCCGCAGCCTTCACCCGTTCCCTCCCAGGCCGCTCCGAAATTGGAGCGGCCTGGGAGGGAACTTCCCAACCCCCTACTCTAACCTCCCTTCCCCTTCCATACCCACCCACTATCCCTAATCTAGGCCCCCCCCCCCAAAAAAATTGTTTTACCTGCTGCACCTGCCTAGGGGCAGACGCAGGTTGCGCACACCGGCACCCGGCCGGCACGCGGTCCTCCAACACAGCAGCAAATGGCCGCTGTGCCGGAGGCCTCTGGCCCCACCCCGCCTCCTCCCCCTGGACCGTCCCCGTCCCACTTCTCCCCACCCCTTTCCCAAAGCCCCGGGACTTAGATGCGTCCCGGTGCTTTATGCTCGTCACCCGGGCCAGGATAATTTTCAAAGGGAAAGTGTGCTTTCCCTTTGAAAATTAAAGCCTGCGGATGAAAAGCACCTGCAGACTTTACCCCAGTATGTCTGCATCCTTTTGATTGGAAGGATAGAGGGATATGGGCAGAGGAAACAGAGGAATGGAGGTAACCGGAAATGTGGTAGGATGCTGCTGTCTGGGTGAATTTTCAGTGAGTTAGGGGAAGGAAGAACCCGAAAACGGAATTTACCCTTGTAAGTTCATCTTTATGGAAAGTACTCCCTGTCTCCTCGTATACAAACATGTACCTTGTTTGACCTTCTATAGTCTTCAGTATTTTAATGAGCTCCGTGAATGTTGGAATAAAATGTATCCAAGGACCTTTTTTTGATGGTGGTGATGGGGAACCAATTGTTTCCTTGTGCTCTAGTGGCCTTCCAACACAATCAGTACCATCCTCTTTTGGTATACGGCATCATGACTCTTCATTTGCAACTACCCCATCTTTTTTTTTCCTCCCTGTTTTATAATCCCCTCCCAACTCAGTCCTGTGATGGCAGTGACAGTCCTCAGCTGGGGGAAGGGGGTCATGCACCAGCGCTCCTTCCAATACACTGCGATCCTGGGCCCTAATTCCTAATGACACTAGGGGTCGCCATTGTGCGATGAGCGGGATTTTCTTCCCAGCTCCCTCCTGGGGGCTGTGAGCTCTGCCTCTGCAGCATCCCCCAGCCCTGCCCGCGTGTGTGAAACAGAGGCCTGGCCTGGAAACTGAGTTCTGGTCTTCTGCATGCTAATGCTTGCCACGGAGCCGCCAGGCTACTCCCCGAGGGCTTTTCCTAAGCAGCTTGCTTAGTGTATGCACATTTTGCTTTGTTGTTCTCGTCTTCAAAACATTTCCAGTTATTGCCTATTTTTAAATAGTTTCAGGGATTAAAAAAAAAAAAAGAGAGAGAAAAAATAGCCAACATGATATTAGGGAAACTCAACCTTTTATGCTAATTCAAGCAGTTTATTTACTTGCAATGTTATCAAGCACTTTTTTTTTTTTTAGCGGGCTCACAGAGTCAAATAATCTTTCCACACTTAAAAAAGGGAAACGACATATTTTGACTCTTTCTGTTGAATCTTTTTACTTTCGCATGTGTAAATCCTTCAGGGACTCTGCCCAATGTTAATACCACATTAGCGAAATCAAGTGCCATAACTAGTCTAATTTGTAAACCAAATTCTTAAAAGCATTTTTGAGCATTTTCGTTCTGGACTAACCAATGTATCCCTATTGTATAATAAGGAAAAGACTTGTGCATACAATAAAAAAAAAATAATTATGATTTGGATGCTGTACGGTTTGCATTTTTTGTTTTATCCATTTTAAATTCGTAATATTCCTACAAGATCAAAGTCACAGCGCTCAGACAAATTCTTGAAAAATAAATATAGACGATAATTCTCAATTTATGTTTGCGTGTTGAACTGTAAGAAAGTCTAACTAAGCTGCAATAATCAAGCCTGGCTGCGTAAGCATCCTCAGACTGAATGCTGATAAATAAGGTAGGTTACACAAAAGAGGCGGGGCCAATGTTATACCCGTCACCGCTTGGAGGTTTTTGTTACTATCGCAATAGCAATGCACTCTGCTGCGTATAAACTGGGCAAACGGACACAAGCTAACATCTTTTTTTTGTTTTCTGCTGTACAGCGCCGACTCACAACTTATTATGCGTGGTGTATAACATCTCCAATCTAGAGTGCACCTGGAACATTAAAAAAGAAACCCCAGAGGACCTGCAGTTTTTCTTTTCATTCAGGTAAAGGAGCGAGTATTCTAAGTTATTTTGAAGGCTCAGTTTTAATAATCGGGCAATAGTCTCTGGGGTAGATTTTAAAAAGCATTTACTCGAGCAAAACTGGTTTTTGCTCGAGTAAATACACTTTACTCAAGTAAGTGGGCTTTTCAAAATTGCTACAATATATGCCATTGAATTGTCCATAGGATTTACTCAAGTAAGTGCACTTTACTCGAGTAAATAGCTTTTGAAAATTGCTACGATAGTATGTCACATTTACATGCGTAACTCCTTTGAAAATGACCCCCTGTGTGTGTGTGTGTGTGTGTGTGGGAGGCGGTGGGGAGTAGAGGGGGAGGAAGAGGACCAAAATCCTGTCACAGTTTGCCTGCACAGTTATGAAAGCGCTCAGCTTGTGCCCAAGAGCGGCTTCATGTTCGTGCAGGAGGAGCAATTTACGGTAAGCCCGGGCTGTGTGCAAAGCTTGGCGGGCTTTTAGCCCATGCATCTTCTTGCTCCAGTTCTGAGAGGGAAGCAAACCCCTATTGTTTCCCTTTGGAAAATGAGCAGGCGGAAAGTGCGCACGTGGAAAGTAGCCGCGTGCTTTGCACGGGCTCCTTGTGTGGGCAGGCAAGCTAGGGGATGGGGTGCAAGATAGTGGGGCTGTTATAATGTAACCTTCGCCGAAATCAGCACAAAAAAATAGCGCCGATTTTGGAGCTATTTTTAGTGTCGGTTTTTGATAGTGTGTGCAATAAAAAGAGGCAGCACTGTGGGATGCAATAACATAATGGCATGCAAATGAGCCCCAGGCTAAGTGAAATAAATAAATAAACATGCGCAAAAATTCATGCTAAAGCCCCAATTTAGACAATCATGGGAAAAACTGGCTCTAAAGTCAGTACTAATGAAAAAATGCTGCAGAGTTCCTTTATTGGCTGTTTAAAGTGGGATGGGACAAAACTGAGTACTCTTACATTGATCCAGTTGGCATTGCTTATTCTCAGGAATAGTTTCCCTCAAGTATGCAGCAGAATTATTGACTTGGCTTATGCTCAGGTACAGCCCTCAAATAACAAATACATAAATAAATAATGGCTCAGACCGGTGCTATAACTTTTACTCCTGCCCTGACCCAGGTGCTAAAAAACCCGGGTGAAAAAACCCCCCACACTAACAGTTCTCCTTGCTAGCGCGACTCTCTACATTGTCCGGTAATCAGGCCGAATCAATAACGGCGCGTGGAAAACGGGCACTCATGATTGAGCGTCCACTCTCCTAACGCGCGCCGATCGACCTCTCTGGGGTACCCGATGCAATATGCAAATGGCTTACCGTGCTAAAAAGGAAGTGCTGGGGCAAATTGAGCGCCCCTAGTGCCTCCTCAGCAGCGGGCGCCCAGGAGGGGTGGCTGTCAGCGGGTTAGGAAAACGGACGCTCATGAATTGAGCGTCCCTTTTCCTAACCTGTCCACCGGCACACTTTAAAAAACAATATTTTTTTTTTGAAACGTTCTCTTTTTTCACCACGATATTAAGTCTGAGAAAGTACAGAAAAGCAGTATTTTCTGCTTTCCTGTCAACTTTTTGGGCTCCTTGAAACTTAAAGCTGTTGTGCTTCGCGGCCACCCGCGACCGCAAGCCCCTACCTGATTAGCGGCGTCAGGGCCACCTCAGCAGCATCGAAGAGGTCGCTGGAATCCAGCTCCAATCGCCCCCGCACCTCGGCGCAGGTCCCCATGGTAATTGCCGGCGGGAGAGGCGCCTCAGGCCTCCCCTCACGGCGTCAGGTCGCTCTGTACCGCTCCCAAGACCAAGATGGCCGCCCTGCCCTTAGGCACGAGGCCGCGCCTCCTTTGAGAATTTAAAGGGACCTCGCCCTCTAAATTGACTTCACCTGTTCCTGATGGGCTAGGCACAGGGAAGTATTTAAGCTGACTCCCTCCACTCTCTCCTTGACTTGGCAATGAGTCTGCTTGCTCCGGTGAGTCTGCTGGTGCCTCGGGTTCCTGGTTCCTGCTTCTTCTTGGTGATTCCTCAGTGTGTGACTTCAGACTGGCAAGCGGTGATTCCTCAGTGTGTGACTTCGGACTGGCAAGCGGTGATCCTCTGGTACTCGACCTCGGACTTCTTCCGGACCATCCACCTTCAAGGGCCCACCTAAGTCCCAGCGGCCCGGGTCCCTACGGGCTCCTCCCGGGGGGGTCTGCGGACTTCCAGTGGCGAAGATCCAGTTAGCCCTTGCACCGACTTCATGTCTCTTCAACCTCTCAAAGGTCCACCTTAGACCCAGCGGCCTGGGTCCCTACGGGCTCCTCCCTGGGGGGCCGTGGGCTTCCAGTGGCGAAGATCCAGCTGGCCCTTGCTCCGACTTCATGCCTACTCGTCCTCTCAGAGGCCCATCTAAGTCTCCTGCAGCGAGGATCCAGCCAGTCCCAACTTCTGTTCTGCCTCGCCACCCGACGGGGGAACCTGAGGAGCTATCTCCTAAGGTCATATCAACCTCCCCATCGGTCCAAGGGTTCATGTCTCTCCTGGTCATAACAAAAGTCTGTTCGGGGGTAGGCATTAATTTTTGAGGGTAAAAATGTTCGCGTCAGGTGTACTTATTTTTTTTTTTCGCATCGGGGAAATAGCTAATAGCCTCATCAACATGAATTTACACTCTATTGGATGCGCATTTTGGATGCGTTAACCCCCGTTTTGCATCAGGGTTATGGGTGCGCGTCAAAAACGTGCATCCAGTCGCGTGTTAAGCTGTGCACTGTGGCCAGGGCACAGTATTGCATTGGCCTGAATAGGTAATTGTTTTGTTTGCATGCCATTTGCATTGACCTGTGCTAAACCATTCAAGTGTTTTTGCTGGGAGTTTTTTGTTGCTAAAACCTTTATTACATGCATAGGTAAGGTTAGTGCCTACAAACCTATGCAAAAATGTGCAGATGGCTTAGCATGGCTTATTACGGTGGCCCCACTGCCGTGTAAATTTTCAAAGCCTCGCATGGGCGGTGCGCGCACATGGACGCAACGATTTTATAACATGTGCGGTGATGTGCGCATGTTATAAAATCTGATACCCGCTCACACATGCGCGCACCCATATAAAATCGCGCACAAGGGGGGGGGGGGGATTTTTGTAGAAACGCGCGACAATGGGACAGGGCCTACCCCAGGTCCCTCCCAGTCCGCTTCACCGGGACAGTGCCTAATTGTGCTGTCCCGCCAAGACTCCACCCTGCCCCTTTTCCAAAACTCAGCACTTCTGTGTGTACCTGGAGATGCGCGCATGGCTGGCCCGCTCTGAAAATACGCACACATCTCCCAGGACTGGCGCATGCTGGCTTTTAAAAAAAATCGGCCTCTGTGTGTATAGTTGAAAATCACATTCACCTACATTCTTTTCCTTGCTAGTAGTTGCAAGAAATTAAAACTTTGGTCAAAAGATGTCCTATTTCAAACTTGTTTGTTTTTGTCCAGTCTTTTAATGTGGCCCATTATGGTATTTATTTATTTATTTATTTATTTGCCATTGTCAAGGAGGCATGGCAGAAAATCTAGTTTGGTGATGTTTTGTTTCAATGTTTCATTTGCAAAGAAATGAGAGTCAAATGAGTTGTAGGCTATTTCTTTGTACTGGACTTTAACTCAATGTATCTGTGACTAGCTTTTGAAAGCTAAATATATTTTAGATAATAAGGATTTTGTGGTACTTTGTCTAACAGCTATAAGAAGCATAATTTTCAGTGCCTGCAATATTTAACAAATGCAGAGAAGAGAAACATTGGATGTCACATGAAAGATGTAGATTTCAGAGTACCTAAACGCACCCGTCCGAGGATACGTGCAACTGTGTCAACCAAGGATTCAGCAGCACAGTTAAATCGGTCTTTCCTCACTTTGCGTATAGGTAAGAGCCTTAACCATGTAGTTTCCTTAAGATAAAATATTGCATTTTTATCATTGCAATGAAACAAAGCAGTATGTAATTAAGATTGCATTGCTGAGAACAATGAAGGAAGTGAGATGGAGGCCTTAGCGCTGCCAAAGGAAAGAACAAAGAGTCATCTGGTGAAATCATGGACATGATGTGATCGTAGGACAGGAAGAACAGGGTGAACGACGATACACCAGCCAATAGTATCAAGAAGAAAAGAGGTGTGTAGTAAAAAATTGCAATGTTCAGAGGGATTTCAAGAGAATTCTTCCGAAGTCTTTAATTTCAATAATGTAGGAGATGCTGTTTTACAGGATGCTGAAGTAAACCCTTCTCCCCTGTTAGCCTAATCCTTAAAACCCCACCGTCATCCACAGCAGAAGTAAAGTAACACGGCAGGGAACCCCAGCGCACGTCTGTGCGCGTAAATATTTATGCGCAGATTTCAGCGTGAAATCCAGGAACGCCCATGCCCTGCCCAGACAACATCTACACTCCACCCCTTCTTTTTGGAACTTTTCATTTGTGCGCATGGCGGCACGTACGCGCCTACAAGGGTGGCTTTTAAAATCCGCTCGGTGCATATCGGTGCATTATTGAAATTAAAGACTTCGGAAGAATTCTCTTGAAATCCCTCTGAACATTGCAATTTTTTACTACACATATCTCCTGATTTTGGCACTTGTCGGGCTTTTAAAATTCCCCTTTAAGAGTAACTTTTAATTGGCCAAACTGGCCAAGGAAGGAGCTGGATAGTTTGTGTCTCTCTGTTAAGGCATTAACATCTGTGATTGTCTGTGTGCTGGTCTGGAAGGCTCAACAGGCATCTCAGGTCAGCGTCTCTTTGTTAACAAAACTCGCACCACCACATGATCCTTACTATACTGTATCCTACTTTGTGATCTCTCTCTTTTAATCCTATTCATTTTAATGCTTTATCACTTCATGTTTTTGTATCCTATGGTTTTATCTTATTATGTTTTGTATTTTATTCTCCTTTTGATTCCTTTTACTCTTCTTTCCGCCTTTTGAATTCTGCATCCTCTCATTTTTATTGTAAACCACGTAGATCGTATAAAACATTTGTGTAAGTGGTATATAAACAATTTAAATAAATAAATAAATAAATACATAAAATACAGCGAAGATCAGGCAGGACTGCGGAAAGGCGGGATCACTGTTGCTGGCCCTGAGGGTGTCAACCATTGGGAATGGCAGGATTCTTGATGATGAGCTTTTTGGCTCCTTTGTTAAATTTACTTTTATAGATGTGAACAGCCATGGTTAATGCATATGAATGAGGGGTGGGGTGGGGCGGGGCTATCCAGGGCAGTGGCCGTTAGGCCGTGTCCCAGGAGAAGTGCTTGCCGACAGCCGGCCGGCGCATGTAACTTACTTCTGCTCCGAAGGAGCAGGTAAGTTAGAAAACAAAAAAAATTGGGGTGGGGTAGGTAGGAGTTTGGGGTCAGAGAGGAGAGGGGGAAAAGGTAAGAAGGGTAGTTAGGGGGATGGGAAAGTTCCCTTCTAGTCCGCTCCTTAATTGCATACAAAATTGGGCGCGCATGTGTACGTGGGCCTAGGATTGTATAACATGTGCACATCGGCGTGCACATGTTATAAAATCGGCGCATTCATGTGTGCATGCCGGGAACGGCGAATGTCGGTGCGTTTTTTAAAACTCTACCCCAGAAGCTTTATCCACATTCATTTTTAATAATTATTAAGGGAGCGCCCACCCTTTTGATTTTTACTCATGATATCTGGGATAGGGATGTGTATTCATTTTGTTTAATTTTATTACTTCATGTGCATAAAATTGATATTGTGGGTGGATGTCTATATATACCAAAATACATTTTATGTATGTAACAAAACAAAATATTAAAAACACAACAAAATAAAAAACCAAGGAGAATAAGAAGAATACAATTTTTCCTGTACACTCCTACAGTTGGCGAAACTCATTGAAAACTTCAAAGCTAAATAATATGGAAAGTTTTTCATAGCCATCAAGAACTAAAGCACTACTGAAATTTCCACAACAGTGATATATTTATTGTAAGAAACAAGGGCTATAGCAGGATTTTATAGCAACTGCTCATTTTTAGTAATAACGATTCCATTTTTTGTTTTAACTTAGATACAGACTTTCAATCTGTTGCCTGTTTGTGTCGTGCCTCTCCCAAAACACCCAGTTTTCAAATGCATGGAATATAGTAAATAAAAATAGATACCTATTATCAAGCTGCTGACCTTTTAAATCTGACTACACGTTTTTATTTACAAGTAGGCAGCTCACAGCGGCTTGTCTGATGTGTGGTTCATTGAGCTGCTCCTCAAATTTCAAAGGATCAGGTCCATTTGTGTTTTTAGTCAGGCACACTGGTTGGCTGCTGTATCACCTCACTTTAAAACTGAGGTGTGTTTTCAGAAGCCTACAGTACATGTTGGTTGCAGTAGTCTAAAACTCACATTATTTAAGCTAAAGATAAAAAAAAGAAGGCAAGGAAGTAACCCACACAGAGTGACAGTTACAACCCCAAACATCTTGCTGGGCAGACTGGATGGGTCATTTTTAGCCTTTATCTGCCATCATTACTATATTACTAAATAAATGAACATTGTCTTCTGTTAGCATAGATGTTTAAAGAGCCTGTTTTTCCAATTCCTTTGAAATTAAATTCCATTGTTTGTTAATCTGCTTTCAGAGAAATTGACCCCCCCAATTAACATATCCGTGTCTTATGGAAAAGGGAATACTACAATTCACTGGAGTCCACCAGCAACAATAGGTTCAACACAGAAAAGCTGTTTCCTCTACCAAGTGATACTCAATCAGTCCAATAAGGAGCAATATTTCAGGGTAATGTCTTACAAAGATTTAATTATATAAAGATGCTTATTCTAATACTGCAGTATGTACAGAAGACTTGAATTGCCCCAAATCATTTTCACCTCTGAAAGCCAAAGAGCAGGAAAAAAAATGTGGATTTTGTTGACTAGCATCTGTCATGAAGGAGATATTCTCCACAAAATAAGGTAGATACTTATCATGGCCCCCAAAAAAGATAGTTGCAACACACAGGAGGAGAAGCCAGCATAGACACTGTTTTCTTCTGCTCATACACATGCCCACAAACACATATTCACCCAAATACTTCAGATACAAATATATTTTCACCTTCTTGAGGCTTTGATTTCATTTTGGCTACTTGTCTCACAATGGCCTAAAAGAAGACCAGTGGCTTCAAGAAATGCCCCCACTGAAACTTCAAGATAATCATCATGAAGTTTGGCATGATCTCCTTGGCTGTGGAATCTGCATAAAGACATCAACCAGGGCAATCAAGATCCAGAAATTGAGGGTACAAGACATTTTTGCCATGAAAACTAGCCCAGTCTATCAACATTGGCACTGAAGGCATCAACATCAAAGGATCTAGGAGCTGCACAGTCTACTGGGGATGCCTTTATTGTCTTAAACATAAAAATTGAAACTTAAGCCCAGGAGTAATGAACATTCTTACTCCTACTTCTTGGCATCTGAGAAGTGTTCCTTGGCCTCAAAAGCTCAGATCTATAGAGATATGGCTCTGTACATTGAAGGAAAATTTCAGAGTCTTGACACCATTATTGCATAGATTCAAGAGTGGGGGGATGGTGATTGTAGCAATTCATCTTCACAATTAGCTGTGTCAGGAGAACTCAATCTTCCATCCAGAGACCCAGCTATATCAGTCTCCAGACGTCCAATCCATTGCCATCAGTACTCCCCCTATTGGTTACTCAGGAGGATGTCTTCTACTGAGCCCACTCAGATGTTGGCATCAACTACCTTCAAGACAAAGTCAGACAGGATCCTCAAGGTCTTCACTCAACGTCTACAACAAGTACAAGGGACAGCATCAAGCACCAGTCCTCAAGATCTATACCCTGGAACCAAGCAGATCAGTAACAGCATTGATGTCTTGATATCAAGATCCTGCATCAATGCACTCTGCACCAATTTGAAGCAGAACACCTTCAAAGAGGGACGCTTTCCATGCTGTATAGCATTGTTCAATCCTGATACTCAAAAAAGAATCATCAAGAAGGCCTTTTTATGTTATGACTATAGATTTGGCACATTCTCATATCTCTAGGTCCTTCTTTGATTTCAGATTCTGAGTACGAAGATTCTTGGGTTTCTGCTCAAAGGTCTGGAGATTCAGGTGTGAAGACCTGATCTCCCCTTGGAGCCCTCTCTTCCTCAAGCAAAGAGTAAGACTCCATCCAGAGGACCTCACCTTCCCAGCCTTTGTATAAAGAATTGCTGAGGTCATCCCCTTTAATATGGAGGTGGAGGATGAGCCCACAGTACATTTCATTGGCTTTCTCAGATTCCTTGATGCCAGCAAGGAATCTTGACAGTGCTCATCCACCAGCTTTATCAGGATGTGCAGAATTAAATGTGGGAAACACCACTTTCAGTACTTCCTGTTGGAAAGTAGGTGGACACCAAATATTGCAGCCAGTCAGCTCCAGGATTCAACAAGGTCCAGTTGCCATACCAGTCTGTAATTTTCAAATCCACCCCAAAAAGGGCCAGGAAGTTCAAGGTCCATTTTTTGATGCCCATGTGGCATGAGTCCCAGCCCTTGTGCTCAGCTCCTCCATAGCATCCTACCAGATCTTCATTATTGAATACTTGCATTAAACCTTCTAGGTTTTTCCTAAGGTTATCTCAGGCAGTGGTTCTCAATCTAATTCTCAACTCAGAAACACCCAACCAGTTGAGTTTTCAGTACATCTACCAATGAAAATGAATGAGATAGATTTGCATTCAATGGAGGAGGTGCATACAAATTTATCTCATGCATATTAATTGTACAGATCCTGAAAAACATATTGGCTGGGTATGTCCAGAGGATTGGATTGATAACCCTTGACCTAGGAAATGCTCCATGTTAGTGCCACTGGATGACATTCCTCTCATATGTGGCTGATTATCCTGCTGTCCACAGACAGCACCCATTATAAATAAGCAACTTTGCTTTATATTCACTAGAAATACTTCAATAATTAGAAATATAGACAGTAACGTTCAAATGAGTGCGCGGGCGCACATATATGTGTGTGCGTCAGGGCATGCCTAGAGATACGGCAATTTTACAACAAGTACGCACAAACACATACATGTTATCAAATAGTCTAGGTGCATAGATATGTGCCCCTAATTTTAAGCTTGTGCGCACCCAGCAGCTTAAGTCAGGTTTGAGCCATATAAGTGAGGGAATTTTATAACAGGCGTGTGTCTATGCCATTATCAGTACATCCATCTAGAGCTAGGTTCTCCAAACCCCCTGGTTCTTTAGCCTGCTCCCCCAGTTACCCCAGACCCTACCCTCATAGATGCCTGGAATTAGTTTTATTAAGACTTTCACCTCCTCCATAGAAGAAAGCTATGCAGCACTAGACCAGGGTACATGCCCAGGTGCATAGGTACTTGTGTGCACATCTCTTGGCCCCGCCCCAGAACGCCCATGCCCCACCCACATCATGCCACACCATGCCCCTTTTTTAAGCTGGTATGAGATGTGTGTGCCTCAGCACTTGCACGTGTATCCAGGCCTCTTATAAAATTGGGTGGATATGTGCCAGTGCCAGATGTGCACCCATCTCCCGATTTTGGCAAGTGCCTGACTTTTAAAATTCACTTTAAAATCTAATATTACACAGAATTAAGCACTTTGTGCCAGCAGTGCATGCGTTTTGAACTATTTTAGACATGTTACTATGCTACATGAGTATAGCAATGCTTAATATATATTCTACTGTTCAACAAATATTGCATTAGAACATAAATACCATGGAAGAAGAATATCGGTTTCCAGATTATGATCAGAGAAAAAGATATTCCATTCAAGTTCGTGCAAAGAAAACCTGTATAGAAAGCAAGTACTGGGGAGAATGGAGCGAACCAGTTTTTATTGGTGAAGGTATGTTGCCGTCTATCATAAAAAACCAGGGTACCTCAACTGTTATAGAATACCAATAATCAATTTTTTTTCTAAATCTTGTTTGTTAAGTTTTGAAAAAGACATAGAAAATGAATATAACAAGAGCACTTACATTAACACATTTTATCCCATCCCCTTCCCTCCCCTCACTAACAATAATAATCAATTTTTAAATAACATAGAGTGATTGCCATGTTAGTGATATGTAAAAATAAAGGTCAAAATGGCGCCGGCGCCATTTTTCGTACGGAAAAACGATTCGCATGCAGGAAGTCGTTCCCGGACCCCCGCTGGACCCCCAGGGACTTTTGGCCAGCTTGGGGGGGGCCTCCTGACCCCCACAAGACTTGCCAAAAGTCCAGCGGGGGTCCGGAACGACCTCCTGCAGTCGAATCGTGTTGTCTATGGCCGGCGTCATTTTGCGCCGCCATTTTGCGCAAAATGGCGCTGGCTGTAGACAACACGATTCGACTGCAGGAGGTCGTTCCGGACCCCCGCTGGACTTTTGGCAAGTCTTGTGGGGGTCAGGAGGCCCCCCCAAGCTGGCCAAAAGTCCCTGGGGGTCCAGCGGGGGTCCGGGAGCGATCTCCTACGCTCCTGACCTCGGGGGACAAAAAACAAAATGGCGCCGGTGCTACCTTTGACCTGTCATATTACAAGGCAAAGGTAGCGTCGGCGCCATTTCTACAAGCACCGGAGGTCCGAGAGTAAAAGATCACACCGGGACCCTTCCTCTGGACCCCAGGTAATTTAAGGCATTTTGGGGGGGTTCGGGAGGGTGGGGGATTTATTTTAAAGGGTCGGGGTGGGTTTTAGGGTTGTTTTAGTGTGCCGGTTTTCCCGCCCTCCCCCCCACTGGACCCCAGGTAATTTAAGGCATTTTGGGGGGTTCAGGAGGGTGGGGGATTTATTTTAAAGGGTCGGAGTGGTTTTTAGGGATGTTTTAGTGTGCCGGTTTTCGATTTTCACGATTTTCACGATTTTTAAAAAACCCAAACGGCAACGATCCGATTCTCTCCCCCTCCCAGCCGAAATCGATCGTTAAGACGATCGATCACACGATTCACATCTCTACTTCTTCGTGCATCCCCTAATTATGGTGCATGACGGGTTTTTAAAACCCAACTTTTAGGATTGTAAGCCCTCTGGGGATAGGGAAATACCTACAGTACCTGAATGTATTCTGTTTGGAATTGCCGAAAAATCGGAATGAAACACAAATAAATAATAAATAGGAAGAAGTGACCTGCCTGATTAGATGCATTCTCAGAAAAGAGTTCCTGCTGGCGTCTCTTATTGCTTCAAGGTGCTGTAAGCAGCGACCAAGTGTTGGCCTGGATCTGAGGCAGTGGTGACTTTTCCATGGCAGATATGATCAGGTCTGATGGCACACCAGCATGCCATGACACACTGCTTGAGAAACACTGCTCTACTCAAGAAATAGTTACAATTCAAATATGAATATTGCAGTTCTGTTTTATTGTGTGCTTTTTTTTTTTTTTTTTTTTAAGAAGAAGAAGAATTTTCTTTTAGAACACATGACTGAATCTAACCTATTCAATCTATTCTCTTTCCCTTAGAAGACGAGATCATCAAGCCTTGGTTATTAATGCTAATTGCCATTTTCTCTGCAATTGTCCTTAGAATTCTTCTTGGGGGTTTTTGTAAAAGGTAATTTATTTATTATTTTTTGACTTATTGTATTCCTGTGAAAAGATGCCCTGCACTGCTGTATGCCCGTTTAGTTCACAAGGTGTGTGGCAAACGTTATTACTCCGTGAGGAAAATATAAATCATTTTCAGTTAAAGACAATTACAATATTAACCTTTTTCCTCTCTCCCCCTCCTCTAGATATAAGGGATTTGATGTTTTCTTTACTCCTGTACCGGAGCCTTCACACAAAATCAGACAGTGGTTAACTTCAGAAGCAAATCAGTTACAGGTACTATACAGTGCTTTCTTTTTTACAAACACACACATATATATGTATATATATGTCTATCAGAGAACCCTAAAATAGGGTAAGTAACACCACTAATGATTTGAGAGATGCTTAATATTGGAAGTGTTATTACACAATGACAAAGAATATCAAAACTATTCAAACACACACACACACACATATTACTCACATTCCTGTGAAACAATTACAAAGTGTCCTTTCTTGTGGACTGTGGTTCAGCTGTATTCCCTTTTTAATGAAGGTGCCTTTCATGTGACTCATTTGCAATTCACAAAGTATCTTTCTTGAAGTTCAGGTGTATTGAAAGGGTTTTATTGTTTCATTATAAGCACTGGGATACATTTTTTCAAAAAGCGCAAGCGCGTACTTTTGTTTGCGCACCAGGCGCAAACAAAAGTACGCCGGATCTCAATAGATACGCGCCTAGCCACGCGTATCCTTTAAAATCCGGAGTCGGCGCGCACAAGGCTGCCCAAATTCGGCAGCCTGCGCGCACCAAGCCGTGCAGCCTGCCTCCGTTCCCTCCGAGGCCGCTCCAAAATCAGAGCAGCCTCGGAGAGAACTTTCCTTCCACCCCCCCCCCTGCACCTTCTCCTCCCTTCCCCTACCTAACCCCCCCTCAAGCCCTATCTAACCCCCCCCCCTACCTTTGTTGCACAAGTTACGCCTGCCTGAGGCAGGCGTAACTTGTGCGCGCCGGGTCGGCCGCCGGCGCACCATGGTCTGGTCCGGGGGCTGGTTCGGAGGCCGCAGCCACGTCCCCGGAACGCCCCCCCAGGAAAGCCCCGGGACTTACGTGCGTCCCGGGACTTTGCGCACGCCGGCAGCCTATGCAACATAGGCTCGGCGCACGCAGGGTGAGCTTTGGCCAGGTTTTCGGGGGGGGGGGGGGGGGGCGGGGGTACGCGTGTATCTTACGCACTTACCCCTTTGAAAATCTGGCCCACTCTGTATATATTTTGGCAATGTTTTATGTAAATATTCATGCTACAAATGCATAACACTAAAGAGAGTTTAGAAGTGGTGTGAATGAGGAAAGATTGACTAGCTCAATTAATAGTGTTTTTGAATAGTTTTGATATTCTTTGTCATTGTGTAATAAAGCTTGCAATATTAAGCATCTCTCAAATCATTTAAAACATTAGTGGTGTTACCCTATTTTAGGGTTCTCTGACATATACTATTTTAAGTACCCACATATTTTGAGTTATAGCCTAGATCAAATATTATATATATATTCACACCTTATTCCCAGCAGAATAGATGATGCACTTATGAATATTAAAGCCTGCCTCAATGGACATGAAAGGACTGTCTTGGTTTTGATTTCTCTCAGATCACATTATTTGCTTTAAATAAAAAATTAATAATTGTCTGGTGGCAGCTGAAATGTGATAAACATTGGAAAGAAATATAAGTCTAGTGGATGAGCATGGTATTCAATTCTTACAAATATAAAGCCTATTAAGAGAAGAAACTCAAGGCTGGAAGTAAGTTGCAGTCGAAAACAGGGTAAAAAAAAAGTTCAAAAAGCCTGCAAGTCATTTTGCTAATACAATTTTGAAATAGAGCACCTTTTGCCACAGGACATACTTTCTCACAGCTTGGGAAGGAAAAAAAAATCCCACAAAAAAACCCCCCAAAAAACCATATGGTGCAATAAAGCACCATGGGATATTTTCCTAAAGATTAAGAAATGGGCAGGATTGCTTCAGGTGCTTTATGTACAAATTTTTCCTTGAATTATTTTTTTCTGTGGACTTTTTTTACATTCCTGAAACTGCAGGAAATTAAATCTTTGCAAAATGCTGTGACGGCTGACGATTACAACACTCTGGCACTAGAGGAAGGGGCTCGAGGGAGGATGCAGAAACCACAGAGGAAGTGAAGTCACTCTGAAGCAAAGCTTTCTTGGAGATGTAGTTCTTATTAAAGCTTGGTTGTTGGTTCAGATATAGGCAACTGAGACACAGCAAGCAGCTAAAAGGGGTGTACCTGCAGAAGAGAGGCAGGCAAGGAGGGAAAGCAGAGAATGTCTTGTGCTTGGGTTGCCAGATGTTCCATGAACCTTACTGGATACCCCACCAAACTCGAGGAACGGGTGGGTTGTACCCTTCTGAACCTGAGAATAAGGGGTGCCCTCTCTACCCAGCATTCTCCTAACCCTCCCCACTACTGTGAGCCCAAGATCCTCTTTCTCTGTCGCTTATCCCCCTCCACACTATACCCCCCCTGCCTATCATTCCCCTCGCCCTTTTCCTGCCTTGCAGCATTCTCATTCCACCCCTTCTTATGGCCCCTGGTCAGCAAGTAAAGAGAGAATCTTCCAGACCAGTGTCACCCTCCTTCTTACCAGCAGAAGGAAGCAGTAGAAGCAGGTGGGGCTTTCTCCTTCTAAATTATGCTAGGAAACTGACTTGCAAGGGGGGTTTTTTTTATACTTTTTTGCCTGAAATTCAAATCTGGCCCTTGATCACTGGAACCAATTTTTAAAAATGATTGAGGGTGGTAAACAACCCAAATTACCATTCTCTGGACATAATGAAGGAGTTTACTTAATATTGGCATATCCAAACACCACTGAACCCACAGAGCTGGCACTTATGCCCTTGATCAGCAAATGGAAATACAGAACATGGCCGCAGATATAGATATAGATATAGATAGATAGATAGATATGCTCTGTCCCTAGTGCCTCCACTAGGGACAGAGCACTCTCAATAGCAGGACCCATCAACTGGAACTCTATGCCTCCTGACCTATGCATGGAACCCTGCATACACAAATTTAAAAGAAAAATTGAAAACTTGGCTTTTCAAGCTAGCCTACACATAATACCTACCATTATCCCCAGCCACCTATGCTCTACTTTAAAGATATAAACTTCTCTCTGAACATGCCTTGTCACCAAGCCTTATTCCTTTACACATATTTTATTTCAACAGCCGTCTACTGGCTAGTTTTAATGATATATACCGCTCTTTAAGCATGCCTGTTACCAAACTTTTTAACCAAACATTGTATATATTGTACAATCCATATATGCCTATATCCACAGTTATGTTCGCTTTGCATATAACGTTATGCACCTTTCTCTAGTTTCAATGATATATACCGCACTCTACACATGCCTTGTTACCAAATTGTTATCCAAACATTGTATATAGTACCCAATATATATATACACCTATATCAGCAGTTATGTTTGCTCTGCTTATAACATTATTCATCTCTCTCTGTTTGCCATGTAACCAAATTGTTCAATGTATTTTCTCTATCATTATTATAACGTTCTATGTAAACCGATACGATGTGAATACGGTGATCGGTATAAAAATACTTAAATAATATATATTATTTTATTTTATGTTTACAGAAAATATCCTTCAATTATCATGATCACAATCACTGGTACTCTGTAAAATTTAGAGGTGTATACAAACAGTTATGACTAGGAGCAATTAAATGTCTATGGGCAGATTCAGATATTCCCCAGGCCAAACCACATAACGTTTTGGTGCATGAGAAAAAGTGGGCAAACAATACAGAGTTCAAATGATATATTTAATTGTTAATTCGGACCTTCACAAACATGCCCAAGCAACATTGACTAGTTGCATTAGAGTCCCAACTGATATAATCATGATAATTATCAGGTTTGTTTGGGTTTTTTTTTAAAGAAATTCACCCAATATGCTTCGAACATAACATCAGCAGATTCCCCAGTACTGTGTTTATCAATCTTCACACTAAAAATATATGAAAAACATCACACGTCTGCTTGACTAATTTGATAGTCTTGCGCTTCAACATCAATTCATTTTTTTGTTTTACTGCATCAGGGACATTGCCAGGGCCTCATGGTCCCTAAATGGTGTCACTTGATATGGTCTTAACGCTTCATTAAATCTAAAATGGAGAGCAAGCACACTTAATACTGTTTTCCGGAAGCAGAGATCATTTGAACTATCCAATAGTCATTCAACACATATTCTAATGTAACAGGCATACAGATCTGTCAGTCAAAAACATCCACTTTGTAAACTGAATCATATACCACATGATGTAAAACCCAAAATAACTTGTCTATAAAACAAATTTCACATGCCCCGCTGTAGTGAATCATTTAGAGCTAGTGGCACAACTGTATTTAAAGTATATATCCAATACTGTTCTTGGATATTCAAGTCTGCTACATGATTACCATTTCTAAGTGATGGACACACCTGTCCAACCACAATCCAGCATAGTCATACCCATCTAGCCATAGTCCAGAACATTCATACCCATCCAACCACAGTCTAGCGCAGTCATACCCATCCAATCATAGTCCAGTTCAGTCATATCCATTCAATCACAGTCCAGTGCAGTCATAATCATCGAATCATAGTCCAGTGCAGTCATACCCATTCAATCACAATCCAGTACAGTCATACCCATTCAATCACAGTCAAGCACAGTCATACCCATCCAATCATAGTCCAGTTCAGTCATACCCATTCAATCACAGTCCAGTGCAGTCATACCCATCCAATCATATTCCAGCACAGTCATACCCATTCAATCACAGTCCAGCGCAGTCATACCCATCCAACCACAGTCCAGCGCAGTCATACCCATCCAACCACAGTCCAGCGCAGTCATACCCATTCAATCACGGTCCAGCAAAGTCATACCCATCCAATCATATACAGACAGAGTGGATGGTTTTGATTGACAGATCTGTATGCCTGTTACATTAGAATATGTGTTGAATGACTATTGGATAGTGCAGTCATACCCGTCCAACCACAGTCCAGCGCAGTCATAACCATTCAATCACAGTCCAGCGTGCATGTTATAAAATCGGGCGTACATTTGTGCACGCCGGTTAGCGAACACAAATGTACCCCGCACGCGTAAGTTTTAAAATCTGCCCCATAATATGGACTTAGTATTGTTTGGCTGTTATTTATTCATTGTCCAACTGTAATATATCTGGGTTCATTCTTTATTTAGCATGAGCAAAAGTGCCATGGGCTAAATACTGCTGAATGTTTTACAGCTCAAAAATTAGCAGAATACAGGCCAATACATATAGGGGCAGATTTTAAAACTTTCACGTGTGGGGTACATTTGTGGGCCAAGTGCATGTTATAAAATCCAGGGTCGGCGCGAGCAAGGGGGTGCACACTAGTGCACCTTGCGCGTGCTGAGCCCTCGGGGAGACCAGCTGGCTTTCCCTGTTTCCTCCGAGGCTGCTCCGAAATCAAAGCAGACTCTGAGGGAACTTTCCTTCCTTTCCTTCCCCACCTTCCCCTACTTGTTCCACCCCCAGCCCGAAAAAAAACCAAACCCGTACCTTTATCACACAAGTTACGCCTGCCAGAGGCGCGCGATCCCCCGGCACAGGAGTCCTCGGCCATGCCTCCCACCACGCCCCCAGACCATCCACCCCACTCCCCCATTCAGAAAAGCTCCGGGACTTACATGCGTCCCGGGGCTTTACGCCCGGCACGTAGGGCTTTGAAAATCTGCCTCATATAGCACAGAGACTTCCACATTACTGGATGGACAGGCAGTTTATGCCTCTCAGGAGCAATAATCCAATTAAACAGAGGACAAACAAGTTATGATACAGTAGTATGGGCTAAAATACAGCAAATTACTCTGCAATACTTGTAAAAAAAAAATGAATGTATTTTATTGTAGTACAGTGACAAATTGTATATCTTTGAAGAATTCCAGTGGCAATATTTATACTGGAGAAAAGTAGAGTCCTTGTAAGTTGTGATACTTTTTATTGGACTAAAATATAGAAGGGCTGATCAGAAGAAACATAGGACACCATCAGAGCACACTAATCAAAAAGCGTGAAATAAACCACTGAGAACAAAGGTATCAAAAAGCTCTGTAAACTATAGCAAGCTGTGCCCACTGATATGATACACATTGGCAGAGCTCTAAGGGGTGGATTTTTATAACAGACGCACCGATTTTATAACATGTGTGCGCCAATTAAGGAGCGGACTGGGAGGGAACTTCTCTACCCTCCTACCTAAACTCCCTCCCTCTTCCCCACCCCCTAAGCCCTACCTATCTATCCTTTGTTTTGTCTTTGTTTTACTACTTACTTCAGGGCCCGAGCTGAAGTAAGCTGCGTGCGCCAGGCCGGCTGCCGGAGCATGAGTCTTTGGACAGCAATCAATGGCGCTGTCCCAGCCCAGACCCAGCCTCCCGGCCCACCCCTTTGAAGAGACCTGACACTCGTGAGCGTTACCGGGGTTTACGTGCTTGGACGGGCCTCTTTGAAAATTCGCACAGCACGTGCAAGGCCCGGTCACATGGGTAAATCTCGGATTTTATGCACGCAGGCCTTTTAAAATCTGGCCGTATCTGATATTCCTTGTTCTCAGTGGGGGTTTGGTTTTGTGTTTTTTTGCAGGCATTTTGAATAATGCACTGTGATAAAGTGTCCAATTTTTTTTTTCTACTTTATCTGCTTTTCAGTGCTTTTTCATTGGGGGATTGTGGATGCCCACATTTTTGTGGAATACATTTTTATTGGGCCAATGGAAAAATTATCAAGAGAAGCTGAGCGTTTAAACTGTGCTGAAATTCAACACACAGTTTCTTAACGCAAAAGCAAATTTTTTTTTTCAAGTCCTGATGCAGTGAGCCAATGGCATGCTAATGCATTAGGAGTTTCAAAATGCACACAAATCAGAAAATGTGCGCACCATAAGGGCTTCACACCCAAAAAAAACCATGATTTCTGTACATAACTTCTTTTCTAAGCAGAAACCATGATTTGTGCAAATAAACCATGATTTGTGTGCATAAAATATGATATAGTCACACAAAGGATGCTTAT
Source organism: Rhinatrema bivittatum (assembly GCF_901001135.1). Lineage (NCBI taxonomy): Eukaryota > Metazoa > Chordata > Amphibia > Gymnophiona > Rhinatrematidae > Rhinatrema > Rhinatrema bivittatum. Next base: position 243,079,269 of record NC_042619.1, on the reverse strand, counting down.
TGCATAGAAAGCATTTTTGTGCACGTAAATCATATTTTATGTGCAGAAAACATGCTTTTTATAAACAAAGATGGTAACTTTATAAAAGGCGCACGTATGCCCACATATGCTGGAATTTTAAATCATCTGCAGAAGCGCGTGCGTATAATATAAAATATGTGTGCTCCTAATTTTAAGCTGTTACGAAAGGAAATGTTATTAGTGCATCATTACTCAGGACTTATCGGCTTTTACATGCATAAGTGAGCACATTTTAGAACATGCGCGCATGAGGGATATAACCGGCTTGATCACTTAATCCACCATTTGCCCAATCTTTCTCTAGGTCATCAAGATTTCTCTGGTCCCTCAGCTTGCACTCCCCCCTGTTTACCCAGACCCCTCACCCAGTCAGTTTTTGACTATAAAAATTTTTTTCAGACTTACACATGACAAAGAGCAGAAGTAAATAAATGCAGCCCGACGCGCACTGCATTCATCAGTTTTAAGATCAGGGTTCTTTTACCCTGGAATGCCCGTGACCCGACCCTTTCTTTTGGCACGTTCTGTTTCTCACACCTTGCAGGTGTTAAAATAAGAGATGCTCACACTTGGCTCATATACTGGTGTACATGGGCCTTCTAACTTGAGCAAGTCTTTTAAAATTCACCCCAAATCATGTTTTTGCACATAAAATCCCAACCACAGGTCCTGGCACCGGAATCTTGCTTCTGCCTGTAGACTAATACTAACTAGCACTAAATTCTTTTCTCTACCTCCTTTACCAGGAGTAAAATTTCCAGCGCTAAGAAAATATGCGCTAAGCTAGTGCCCCTCTCTGCATTGAAGGGTACTGGCTAATACCTTCATTAGCGTGGGATTTGCAGGTGAGGGCATTAAGCAGGACACAGTGTTTAATGCACCAAATTCCTTGCTGCATCAGATAAAACCATGAACTCTGAGAGCATCTTATTCTATCAGGCCCTAAGATTCCAAATCTTAGGATAGGAAGCCACTAAGGCACTATGGGCCTCATTTTCTAAAGTATTGCAGGCCTGCGATACTTTAGGAAATGAGGGGTGGGGGGCCGAAATGGGGGGCAGGCCTGCGCTAGCTGCCGGTTTCGCACCCAATAGCGCCACCATAGAAGGTGTAGCTATTGGGAGCGAACACGGACACGAAAAGGGCCTTACCTTTTCGTCGTCCGCGGCGGCTTCGCAGAGTCGGCCCCGGTGACACCCCGACTCCTCCTCTTCCGGGGCCGACTCCGCCCCCATTATGGTATCGCACGCGAAAAGGGACATTTCGTGTGCGAAACGTCCCTTACCGTGTGTGATACATTTAGAAAATAAGGCCCTATATGGCTTATTCAGAAAAGGAGTTTTCCTCATTCTTTGTGTCTCAAAACAATCTTTACTGAATAAAACCCCAGATATCATCTAGTGCCTGATGAAGGGAAAGTCATACCTTAAAAAGAACATAGGGACCTCCATTTTCAGTTTTTATTTAATTTTTCGCAGGAATTTATCAGCATTTATTACAAGAATAAATGCTGTTAAATTCTGGGAAAAATAAAATAAAAACTGAAAACGAAGGTCCCTAAATGTAAGGTGTTCATCAGTTTCTCCTCTTGGGATATGTAAACATTTTGTTACTTTGTTGCATAAAAGTTTTATAGTAAGCACGTACAGCATTATTTTGATTGCCTAGATGTAGGATCCAATGCCGCAATTTAATTTCATGAAGAATGATAAGGTGCAAAATGTAAATTTCTTCTTTCGTGAAGAGTTTCACAAAAATTAAATATGATTTTCCCAAAACAAAAAACAAAGATTTTCGTGATAGGATTTAATAGTGAGAGTTTCCACCAAAGGGAAAAAAGTTAAAAGTTTGCTAAATTAATATGAAACAAATAATACAATTTTTCAAAAATAAGGCAGCCTCAATTTTCATATAATACAAACTTCTCTGGATGTGTAAAAAGTAAAAACCTTTGTTTTGCAAAAAAATTTACAAGGGCAAAAACTCCACTTTTCCAGGCAAACACTGTTCTCCGTTTATTGCTTCACTGTCAAGTTTCCTTCCCAATATTTAACACACATAAACCCTAAGCAATAAAAGAAGGTTTGCTAACTAGATGCATTGTCTAATTTGATTTTGTCAAACAGATATCTGCTTTAGCTCAAAGTGAAGCTGTGACAACAATAGAGCTTGTCCAGGTGACTGGAGACAACTAAGAGAAGATGAGGGAGTCACTGTGCTTTCCACTCCTTGAACTAAATTTCACCAGGTCCTGGTATGGATTCTGAAAGAGTGTCAGCCTGTCTTGCAAGACTGTCATCACTATGCATGGACTGGATCTGTCTCTCTGGACGATTGCAACAAATGCTGCATTCAAGATGGACAGTGTACAGGGGAGTCACTGAAATACAAAATGTCTTTTGTACGAGAGGCTGGGTTGAAAAAAGGAAATAAAGCAGCAGCACGTGTCACATGGGAGATGCGCCTTTGGAGGTACTGTACCCTAGGCCATTGTGATCTCCTGGGCTGTAATATTCTTTGGGGTATTTTGCCAAAGATACAGTGATTTTTAATTTGCTAAACAGCAGATTTCACCTATTTATTTATATACCACCCATCAATTACTAAGAGGTTTACAATAAAAATAGTCATAATTAATACAAAAATACAATATGAACATCTTGAAATAGACACACATCACATCAATACAGAACATATCAGGCCCCAATAGACCTACATTACGTCAAAACAACAATTCGAGCCTCAGTACTGCCTAGACGCCAATAGCTTACTTTAACAGAAAGCAAGAGAGCAAGAAAATGCCACAGTCTTATCTCAATTTGCAAAGGTGTTTGAATTCCCTTTCTCTGATGGATCTAGATTACCAATTCATATTGTTCCATTCCATTCCCTCTCTCAACAGCATCTAGCGTACACTCAGGAATATATAGATGTCTGTGGCACGATTGTGACCGCCCTTTGGACTGGGAGAAGCATCTTCTTTCTGCTCTGCTAGGCCAATGCAATAAAGTCTGCTCAGCCTAGCGCACACGTTCATGCGCGTTTCGGACGCTCTAGCATAACGCCCTACTCAATAAGGGGATTAGCGCGTCTATAACGCGCATCCAAACAAACGCATAGGCAGATGCGCTCATCACATGTTAATGCCACGTAGATGAGGATATTAGCTATTACCCCCCTGATGCAGTAAATCCCCGGGCACCCATCGCACACTTTTTAACCCAGCAAACGTAACGCCAGCCCCGGAGCTGGCGTTAAGTCATTCGCGAGTAATGTGCTTATGAAACAAAAAAAACCCAAAAACTTTTCTTTGTGGTTCCTCCACAGAGAACAGTAGATCTACTAAAGATCTAGTAAAGAGTTAATGAAATGGATCCATTACAAAAAATAAATATTTCTGGCCGCACAATATACACACTTGAGGCCAATTTTGCCCCTTGCTATTGTGTGTGTATATTGTGCATCCAGAAAAGTTATTTTTTTTTGGGTCAGAATTTCAGCTTCTGTCCATAGACAGACAGAAGCACTGGAAGCCGTACTTCACCTCAGACCAGGAGTACAATTTCCAGTACAAAGAAAACCTTAATTAAGCCAGTGTACCTCTCTGCAGAGGCCGGGGGGGGGGGGGGGGGGGAGGTGTAATAGTTACCGTATTTCCACGACAATAACCCGCCCACGTATATAACCCGCCCACACACATAACCCGCAGGTTTTCAAAATTTATGTAAGAAACCTTTAATATACCCCGCCTCCTCATATAACCCGCGGGCAGACAGGGCGCTTGTCCGAGGGGGCGGGGCCGCCGGCACACTGACCTTGCACACTCTGCGCGCCGTGTACAGCCCCATGCCGTCCTGCACGCTGGACGCCTTCAGCGAGAAGCGCTCCGGTACGTACATGCCCAGCATTTTCATGGCCTGCCCCGGGGTGCGAGCCGCTCCCTCTCACATCGCCGGCGCTTTGCTTCCCGAGGGAGTTTGACCCTCCTCTCTCGTTGTCCCCTCGTTCCTTCCTGACCAATCAGGAAGCGGCCGGGCGCAGGGATAGGACGGACTCCTCTCAGCTGCAGCCTATCAGATGCGCGCTCTCCTTGACGCTTTGTTTTGTTTCCTCCTTCGCTTCTATTCAGAGTCGGGAAACTTTATTGGTCGGAAAGTTTGTCCACGTGTAGCCGAGTCAATGCCCGCGGCGGAGTGGGCGGAGGGATATACAGCGTGAAGCGCCGGGGCGGGGGGAGAGAGATGTTAACCGCTGCTGTAAAATTTTTTCTGGATAACCCGCCCACGTTTATACCCCGCGGGGGGCATGCGGGGTAGGTAAAAACGCACATTACCCGCGGGTTATATGCGTGGAAATACGGTAATGCCTTCATTAGCATGGGATTTTCATGTAAGGGCGCTAAGCAGAATGCAAAGTTTTATATCGACATTTTTTTGTGCACAAAACTCCTTATTACATTGGGAGTAATGTGCACACAACCCGAGGGTAAAACCAAGCGCTCTGCTGAGTGCACCTTATTACGTCGGGCCGTAGATGAGCCTTGGGTTCTTTATCTGGCATCGTGTTCGATATTGCTCAGTAAGTGACAAGCAGCAGCTATACAGCAAGAGGGACGCTGCAAAATAAATAAATAGATGGCAAACCTGGCCCGTTGCCTACTTTTTCATATATAATAACCTGACAGGACATGCTTTCTTCTCTGTTTCTAAAGCGAACTCACCACCCAGTACTCCACAATACCAGGTAAAGCAACAAACTGAAAACTGCTAAAGAAACATGGTGGCAGGTTTATGCTGACTATCCTAAGACCAGAGAGTCTGAATTCAGACTTTACACCTGTACTTTCTTCACTGTCCACTGGATGCCACCATTGCATGGTGAATAGCAGAGTTTACTGCACAAATGTCTACTGACTTATGAAATTGGGTATTTTCAGTCTTTTGTCACAGCATTAAGTTACTGTTTCGGAAATTGATTTTGTTGATTTCATGAGTGCCTTATTGGTGCTGGAGAAAAGTAGATTGTTTTTAGGTTGAGATGTCTTCCATTGGCCCAACAAAGGAATCATCCAAAGGTGATATCTGGCAGATCAACTTTAACCAGAGCTTAATTTGAGACAAAAAAAAGAAGTGGAACTGTGCAGCAGGTTGTGGGGCGGTAGGGAGGGGTCAAAGAGCAGGGCCATAGCCAGGTGTGGCCTGTAAGAAGGGGTGGAGCCAGGATTTGTCTCCCAAACACTTCCTCCTCCTTACCCCATCCTCAGCCCGCAACTAGTTCAACCTCCAGCCATCCTTCAGCCACCAGAACTGATTTACACTATCAGCGGCGGATTCACGACGTCAGACCGGCCCGGGTATTCACCACCCAGGCCGGCCCAGGACACATCATGTGGTCTGCCGAGCATGGCTCTGTCACGGCCGCGCTCGGCAGACCACGTGACTGGAGCGATCGGCCCACCGGGGGATGCCCGATCCCCCGATAGGCCAATCCGTCCCTGTACACTATTGGTTCTGCACCTCGTCCTCAGATCCTGGGGAAAAAAAGATGGCAGGCCATTAAGCTCCAGGTAACAGATATAAAATTATCACAAGTCTGAAACTTTGAGCAGTAGCAGAGTAGTGGGGAGATGTATATATCCAGACATACCTGGAGAAAATGACCCTTTCACCCTTGCCCTACTCCCACAACTATTTGTGGATGTGAGAAGCAAGAAAAATAGAAGTGATAAGAAATTGTTATGGTTTTGGGCTGTAGCCAGGAGTGACACAGGACAGGAGGAGGGGAGCAATAGCAGATGATCTGGTGAGGCTGGGTAGAGTCTCCGGAGCCGGGTGCAGGATGACAAGAATTCCTGAAGCTGGGTCTCAGCTGAGAAGAGTCTCTCGAGCTGGGTGCTGGCTGAGAAGGCCCTCTGGAACTGGGTGCTGGCTGAGAAGGGGTCTCTGGAGCTGAGAGCGTGGTGGTAAGGGTGAATTTCAGGAAACACTGGAACAGCATGTGGGTACGCGTGGATGTGAATGCAGGCAAGAGTGATCTGTAATACTGGAACTGAGTGCAGGTATGGGTGGAATCAGGATAGCGTGCAGGTAAGCGTGAGCTGGAGGAGGGGAACCAGGGCAAGGAAGACAGACAATGACAGGACTAGACAAACCAGGACAAGGACTACACTGAACATGAAACCACAAAATGCCTGAAGGCAGCAAGGCAAGGACGTCCAAGGAAGCAGACGAGTAATAGGGCAGCAACAGAAAGGGATTTGGGGACAGCGGGGACGAGAAGGCAGGCAAGGCTAGAATGCCTACAGAGCAAGATCATCAAAGGGCAACAGTGCAAGGCAAGGAAGACAGAAGGCTAAAGCAGGGAGCCCAAAGGAACTCGATGCTGAAGCACCGAGGCACGGGCTAGGCAGAGTTAAATAGAGGTTTCTGGACATGGAACAGGTAGGCAAGGAAGACTGGGCCAGCCAGGGGAGCGTGCTCATGGAGGGCCTCCGCTATGAGGAGGCTGCACAGCAGCCATGGTCGTAGCAGAAATAAAGAAGTAAATACTCATTGTTGCCTTCGAGTAGGCACTAAGAGGAAACTTGGCAAGGCAGAGGACATGTGCAGGCTCCTATGAGTGATGGATCATGTTTGACAATACTGAAGTGAGAATACCATAGAGGGAAGCAGACGCTGGGGTGGTTGATGTAAAGGATAGATGTAATACAAATTTATACATGCAAACACATGCAGGCATTTATGATTCACTATGAACTTTTGTACAAGGGAAAAGAGGAAATTATGCACACATTGGAAATAAATGATAAAAATAAATCAAGAGGGATGTAAGAGTGGGAGTAAGGTGTAATTGACAGGGCAAAGGAAAATACGTATCCTGGCACCATGAGGTAAGAGTCATTCACGCGCAAGGCATTGCAAAAAACATGTATATAAAGGGGCGCAGAAGACCTGGGAACCTGGAGAAGGCTAGCATCCTTGCTGAGGTGTGCAACTACGTTATTAGGTTCTACCCCTTCCCTTCTCCCCGGGAAGAGTAAGAAAAAGGATTGATTGGTATATTGCTTTTTGTGCTTTTAATAATACTTTAAACTGTGCACAAGATTATGACAATACAAGTTATACTTATAAAAGAAATGATTATAACTAACTTGTAATCTATCTTTTTTATTAGTAAAAATGAAAAGTTAATAAACATTATACAGGGTGGCCCATGGAAACATAGCCTGCCTCCTGGCCCTGGCATTGGAGGTGGGCTACTTTTCCATGGGCCACCCTGTATTATATAATCCTGAATACAAGTTTTCCTGTAATATATATGTATATTTATATATAAAGGTAGAACAGAAAAGAGACGTTTTGGGGAGGAAAGTTTAGCATGACTAACCCTGTCATTCATCAGTATGCATTATGGGGGTCATTTTCAAAGGAGTTACGCATGTAAATGTGACATACTATCGTAGCAATTTTCAAAAGCTATTTACTCGAGTAAAGTGCACTTACTTGAGTAAATCCTATGGACAATTCAATGGCATATATTGTAGCAATTTTGAAAAGCCCACTTACTTGAGTAAAGTGTATTTACTCGAGCAAAAACCAGTTTTGCTCGAGTAAATGCTTTTTAAAATCTACCCCTATGGCATTAACGCCATAACGCATGCAAAAAGTATGGCAACGCGTGGTGTGAATGCAAATTGTTGAGGGGGGCGGGATCGGGGAGGAGTTTGGGCGGGATTTGGTTAAATTACCCTAGCTTGATGGTACCCTATTATAGAGTCCATCAAGCTAGGGTGAGAGAACATAGTAGAAATGCCATCTTTGTGAGACTTTCCTCACTCCAAATGACATCAAATCTTCATTTATTTATTTTATTTTATTTTAAATTTTTATATACCGGAATTCCTGTATGCAATACAAATCAGTCCGGTTTACAAGTAACGAAAGAGGTTGCCCTGGTCTGGGAAATTAGACCTGGGTTTTTTTACATAGAACATGGAATAATAACAATAAACCATTGAACATTAGGGATGTGAATCGTTTTAGGACGATTAAAATTATCGTCCGATAATTTTAATATCGTCTTAAACCGTTATGGAACACAATACAATACAGATTCTAACGATTTATCGTTATAAATCGTTAGAATCGTGAGCCGGCACACTAAAACCCCCTAAAACCCACCCCCGACCCTTTAAATTAAATCCCCCACCCTCCCGAACCCCCCCCAAATAACTTAAATAACCTGCGGGTCCAGCGGCGGTCCGGAACGGCAGCGGTCCGGAACGGGCTCCTGCTCCTGCATCTTGTCGTCTTCGGCCGGTGCCATTTTCCAAAATGGCGCCGAAAAATGGCAGCGGCCATAGTCGAAAAAGATTGGACGGCAGGAGGTCCTTCCGGACCCCCGCTGGACTTTTGGCAAGTCTTGTGGGGGTCAGGAGGCCCCCCACAAGCTGGCCAAAAGTTCCTGGAGGTCCAGCGGGGGTCAGGGAGCGATTTCCCGCCGCGAATCGTTTTCGTACGGAAAATGGCGCCAGCAGGAGATCGACTGCAGGAGGTCGTTCAGCGAGGGTTCCGGCGCCTCGCTGAACGACCTCCTGCAGTCGATCTCCTGCCGGCGCCATTTTCCGTACGAAAACGATTCGCGGCGGGAAATCGCTCCCTGACCCCCGCTGGACCTCCAGGAACTTTTGGCCAGCTTGTGGGGGGCCTCCTGACCCCCACGAGACTTGCCAAAAGTCCAGCGGGGGTCCGGAAGGACCTCCTGCCGTCCAATCTTTTTCGTCTATGGCCGCCGCCATTTTTCGGCGCCATTTTGGAAAATGGCGCCGGCCGAAGACGACAAGATGCAGGAGCAGGAGCCCGTTCCGGACCGCTGCCGTTCCGGACCGCCGCTGGACCCGCAGGTTATTTAAGTTATTTGGGGGTGGGGGATTTAATTTAAAGGGTCGGGGGTGGGTTTTAGGGGGTTTTAATGTGCCGGTTTTTCGATTTTTCGATTTTTTCGATTTTTTTAACGATTTTTTCACGATTTTTCACGATATTTTACCCCCCCAAACGGCAACAATACGATTCCCTCCCCCTCCCAGCCGAAATCGATCGTTAAGACGATCGAGGACACGATTCACATCCCTATTGAACATTATTACAAGTAACATAGAATGTAACAATAGCATTTAACAGATTTAACCTTTTTTACAAAGAACTTTAGTAGCGAATATGGTCTGCAGTAGACGGTTATATAAAGGTGAATAATGACTGTTAGAATTGCGAATAAGCAATTCTAACAATTCATCAAGGTGTACTGTGCTGTTCGTACATCTCACTCTACATGCGAAACTGGCCCCTAAACCACCACTAACACCTTACATCAACTTATTAGGTAGCCCTCGTATAGAGATATAAATACTTCCCTACTATGAGGTCCTTGTAGATAGTCTCTCCCCCTCTCTCTCTCACACATACGGGCCGATTTAGTAAAGTCTGCAGGAGAGCAGGCAAACACCCGCTCTCCCGGCGCGCACACAGGCCACTCTCCTGTGCACACGATTCAGTATGCTAATTAGGCCCGGTGGTAAAACCAGGTAAAAGGAGGCGCTAGGGACACTAGCACGTCACTAGCGCCTCCTTTTGGACCAGAGCGGTGGCTGTCAGTGGGTTTGACAGCCGACGCTCAATTTTGCTGGCGTCGGTTCTCGAGCCCGCTGACAGCTACGGGCTCGGAAACTGGACGCCAGCAAAATTGAGCGTCCGGTTTTCGACCCGACAGCTGCGGGCTGACTTCAGATTTTTTTTTTTTTTGGAAAGTTTTGGGACCTCCGACTTAATATCGCCATGATATTAAGTCGGAGGTTGCACAGAAAAGCAGTGTTTACTGCTTTTCTGTGCACTTTCCCGGAGCCCGAAGAAATTAGCGCCTACCTTTGGGTAGGCGCTAATTTCTTAAAGTAAAATGTGTGGTTTGGCTGCACATTTTACTTTCTGTATCGCACGGGAATGACTAATAGGGCCATCAACATGCATTTGCATGTTGATGGCGTTATTAGTCTCGGGGGGTTGGACACACGTTTTCGACACGCTATTACCTCTTGCTGAATAAGGGATAAAACTAGCGCGTCGAAAACGCGCGTCCATATGCCGGTTAACAGTGCGCTGCACTGTACCTTATCGGCCTGAATAGCAGCCATAGGACTGTGGGGCTGCCATTGCTTAAAGGGGCTGGTTAGCCCTGAGAATATCCTCCCCTCCCCCGGTGAGTTATAAAAACTTGCGGGGTTCTGCTTAGACCCCCTCTCCCTGCTTCCTGGCATGCAGCCTTTGGTTGTTGAAAATGTAAAAAAAATGCATTTTGTAAGGTAGGAGGAAGTCCCACTCCTCACCCCAACCCTGCCCCTTCACTACCGTTGGTAGGCGCTAATTTCTGAAAGGAAAATGTGCGGCTTGGCTGCACATTTTGTTTTCTGAATCGCGCGGGAATACCTAATAGCGCCCGCAACATGCATTTGCATGTTGCGGGCGCTATTAGGTTCGGGGGATTGGACATGCATTTTCGGCCCCTTACTGAATAAGAGGTAAGGGAAAACGCGCGTCCAATGGCGGGTTAACAGTGCACTCCGTCGGAGCGCACTGTACTGTATCAGCCCGAATGTGTAGTAAGTTTACTGCACCGTGCAAATTTCCATAAACACACACCTTTTCCTTATCGCGGGTGTTATCAATGCATTAGTAACACTTTTTGATGTATCTAGGGGTAAATTAGCAATTTTCTAAAAAACAAACAAACCTAATCTCCTATAAGGAGAATGGAAATACATCTATTTCCAGAATTATAAATAGTAAATGTAGGGTAAAGTTCAGTCGGGCTAAACGTTAGCCATGGTAAAACATGGATGACTGACATTACTGCTCACAGTTTTCAAACTCGTACTAATCCAACCCTTTGTGTGTCTCTTCTGTTAGCTGCAGTGACTTCTTAAGGCTAAAGAAGAGGAAGGGAGGAAGTAGAGCAGCAGGGTTAGAGTGGCTGCTCTGTCTGCTTCAGACTTATCCCCCTCATCCGTGCAGACTGCCTGGAGGGGAGGGGAGGGGCTGGAGCTGAACACCCCTGCTACTCTTCTTCTTAAATCTGAAAGGAAGGGGTGGAACTACGTCCCAGGCTGTTCCCCCCACCCTCCCCAAATTAAGCCCTTGCATTAACTACTTAAGGGGCCCTGGCCATACATTCTTGGATGGGCCCCCTTTTATTTTTTTCCATATTTAGGGTTTAGATGTAATAACTTTTCTTTCCAAATCTAAGAAAAGAAAAGCAAGAAATAAAAGAAAAAAGGCAAGAAAGAGAAATAAACAACATTAAATTAAAGCTACAGGGGAAGAGGCATGCAAAATAGGCAGCCGGGAGCCTTGAGCAAGTCCCCGCCTCATGGATAAGGATCCCCTCCATCCCAGGAGGTGCCGGCATGCACTGTGACATGAGTGGATGTGCACGGTAGCAAGGAGCCCTGGGAAAAGCCCCTGCTGCCCTGCTGGAAGAGAAAATGAAAACCTGAAGTTAGGTTGTCAGTACCGCCCTTGGGGAAAAATATTTAAAATAAATGAATAGGTCAGTTGAGTGTTGGGGTGCCCAGTACACATCCCTGTCACCTGTCAAAAGTTGGTCAGGCCTATTTTTGTGGTCAGGGAATGCCCCTATACAACAGCTTCAGAATTTAAGTCTGAATTTCACCTGAACCTACCTCCTGCAGCTCTATGAACTGAGTGGAACCACAGAAAAAAATGAGAAATAGCCTCACGGCTCACGGAAGTGAAATAGCCAGCGTAAGGACACCAAGGGTGTAAAGTAACCAGCTCCTGAGTCTTTTAAAGTCCACATGGCTATTGTTCATAAATGGTAGAAATTAAACAGAGGCAATTGACACCTGTGCCAGGGTATGGAGGAGGCTAAGAGATGCAGGAATAAAGCCTGTATGAAACTTTAATATGGCACTATTTTTTTTCTGATGTCAGCAGACCAAGAATATGCTTTTTGGTGAAAAAGTTTCACATGGAAAACTTAAGCAAAAGACAGGTAGTGCTGGATAAGGGTGGAAGCATTGTTCACCAGCTCTGCCAGACTCCAGAGAAATCTTGGAGAAGCCAGCTTTCACCAAAAGGGGACAGTCACAAGGACTCTTAATACCTGGGTTATTGTGGGAAGATCGAGAGGCAAAAAGTGACTTTTATTCAAAGTTGCTCCTGTGCCCTGTTTTAAATTAAGGGGACAGAATAGTTGATCAAAACAGTATTGAACAGGAATGCAGTTCTATTGCACCTGTTCTTGAAAGAAGGAAGTGTGGAAGATTGTGAGAAAGAGTGAGTGCTGTTCTCTTAAAGTAAATTTTAGGACAGGGAACTTCTGATTGTCCTTTTATTTTTCCTATTTAGCAGATCAGTTCATTAAGCCAACAGACACCTCACACTAGGGAACATTTACTTGGCAGAAGATTCTCGGTGTCAGTCTTTGCTATTGATTTTGTAAAGTCAAGCAGTAGGCATCCCTAGAGGGAAGAACATTTGAAGGAAGAATCAATTCCCAGAGTATCTGGACTCATCTCCTGAGGACACCTGCTGCATCTGGATCCATTGCTCAGGAGACACCCGGTGCATTGGCGCTTCGACAAAAAAAAAAGATCAGAGGAAAGTATACCACCACATCAAAGAAACATTCTAGGTCTGGCCAGACTAACAACACTTTACTGGACTCAATGGTAGAAGCAGCTAAAAAAAAAAAAAAGAAAATACTAAGAGGAAAACAGACACAGACAGAGAGAAAAAAATACAAAGATGCTTGGCTCAAGAGACTACTAGAAAAGCATAAAAATAAATTTAATACAAAAATTAAGGGGTCCATATTCAGTAGGAAATTTAGTCGAGAAGCTATCCAGTGCTACTGTAGTTGCTAGGCTGCTATGATGGGAACGTATACATGTGTCATAGCTGCCTAGCAACTACAGTAGCGTCCGGTCCTGATTGCAGTAGGAAACGACCATGATACAAGCTGAAGAATTGCAACAATTTTAGATACCAGGGGGGGGGGGGGGGGGGGGGCATTAGGAGGGTGAGGGACCTGGAGAGCACCATTAAGTTAGGAAATATCAGGAACTGGAGATGGGGAGGTGGGGAGGAGGATTGGGCAGCAATAACTCCCGGCCCTGAAGTCTTTTATTTTAACTTAGCGATGGAGTGCTCTGGGGAAGGGGCAGTAAGTTTGGCCATGCAGGGCCAATGGAGATCGATTGGGAGGGAGGTAGGTGATAGGTTTGGGGCTGTAGGCCCACGATATGAGGTTTGGTTTTTTTTTTTTTACCTTAAGCACAGCTTAACCAGCTTTATTCTTTTGATTATAGCCAGTTAAGTGTAAAGTTATCCAGCCACACAAGGCTGGATAACTTTGGACCTGCTCTGAAGCAGTAGAAAATTGGTTAAATTAGCTGGATATCTTTGTGACGCCCTGTAATGCCCCTTTTTTATCCGGCTAAATTATAGCTGGATAATGACTTATCTGGCTATAACTTAGCCAGATATCTATTTGAATATCACAAAACTTGCCATTTAGAAATTTAACTGAAAGTTATCCGTCTAAATGGCTTCTGAATATCTACCTCCATATGTCTTAAAAATGCTAATTGTGAATAAACTGCAGTCAGATTAAAGTACAGAAAATACAGAGAGTACTTATCTGACTGCAATGCCCCCTTGACCGCTTACCTCGTGGGGCATTCCTGGGTCTGGGACCGACATGGCAAGAGACCCCCCCCCTAGGGCAGACTCCATCAGTCTTCACGTTCTTGGTGCCTCCACCTGGGGAAGAAGGTGTTAATGGGTGGAATTTCCCTCCCTTCACCCCAGAAAAATCAAATGGAACTGTGAACAAGGCTGGCAGTATGTACAAATATATACAGGTTTATTAGACTATATAAGAATATACATTTCTACATGACTATGTACATTGCTAATAGGATGTCAAATAGCACACTTATCTGCTCATGGTTAATAGTCTCAGGCCACACAATTATATACATAACTACAAGGTAGCAAGAACATTTAATTTTTGTAAATTTTGGGTTGTTGGTCTCTATATTATACCACCAAATAAAATAAAAGGAACCTATTGAGTTCCCACTTAATCAAGTGTTATTAACCTCCCCCCTTTTTTTCCAAGTCTTACCCATATGAAAAGATGCAACTAGGCTGGTGGGCAATGTTGGCTTGGGGGTCCATTGTATCTAAACCGCTGCCATCTCCTTTGTGCGGCTTCTGCTCCGCTGACAGTCCATGCCAGTGCTGGTATCCATGCCCTCCTGGAGACCTGACTCTGCCTCCTGGTCTGTTGCTGGGGTGCACACCCTCTTGGGGGACCTAACTCCACCTCCTGCAATGCTGCTGGGGTCCATGCCCTCCTGTGGAACCCAATTGCACCTCTGGACCTGCTGCTAGGGTCCCCTTCTCTTGAGGCGCCACTCAGATCTGCCATTGGGATCCATACCATCCTGTGGGACCATTCAATCTGCCACTGGGGTCCACTTGCTAAAGGGGCACCCAGGGTCATATCCCAATCAGTTGCTGCAGTCCCTGTCCTCCTGGGGGACCACTTGATCTGCTGCTGGGGTCCACACCCTCCTGGTGAACTGCTTGGTCTGCTGCTGGGGTCCTCTTCCTCCGGGGGGATTGCCCCACATCCAGATCTGTCCTTCAGTGCTTCTCCCTTTGTAGGAGGGTTTTCCCTGGCTTGGGTTTACAGTTTCACTAGGCTCATGGCTTGTTTAGCATTCAGTGAGTAAGGCCCTCCGCAGTCTCACTTTCAGTGATTTTAGCTCCACTAAGCTTATGGTCAGTCATTTGCTGTTACCCAGCCTGGAAAAGTCACCTTCTCTCAGCCAAAAAGACAAGACCCAGGCAGAACCATGGAAAAATAATGAATACACCCTGCCTGGCCTTTTTATCTGTTGTCTGAGAAGAGGGTATCCAAGGGTCTGACTCCCCTTGTTAGGGTGAGAATCTGTATGTTTCCTAGGACTGGGGGGTTTTTTTGGAATTTTTTTAGTGCATTTTTCTCACAAATCCCTCTCTCATTCATACCCTCCAAGGGACTCTCCACACTCCCTCAATTAAGTCCATCAAACTCATCTCCACAACAAACAGAGCTTTCTCCCTTGCTGGCCCCCTCCCTCTGGAACTCCATGCCTCCCGATCTACCACACTGAAAACCTCCCACACCCAAATTTAAAAAAAACTTAAACCTGGCTATTCCTACAAGCTTTTCCGTCTATCTCTACCCCACCTCAATAACCAAATGTTAAACATTTGCTGTATAAATGCTGAATTACTGCTATCAATTGCTCTTGTCCACCCTGTGATACCAAATCTTTCATATTGAATAACTGCTGTACACACCCGAACCCTGAATTTGAAATAATTCTGTATAATGGCTGTAAAACGTGCCGCATAACCCTGTATAACTGCTGATCAACAACTGCCAACTGTTCCTCCTGCAATATCCAATCTCTCACCTTGAGTAGCTGCTGTATTTTCAAGAACCCTGCCGAGACATAATCCTGTCATTCTTCCTTAACCTTAATGCGAGAGACTTTCTCCGTCGGTATCTCCCTCCTGATCATTTTCCCTATGACCCCTCTGTCAGCCTCTCCTTCCCTCACTATACCCCTCCCCCCTATATTTTTCCTCTTCTCCCATTACCCTGTTATCCTCCTTTCCTTTTACCATAACCTGTATATAGTATTTTATATTATTTTGCTATTACTAGTAATCTATTTATGTTCTTTTGTAAAAAATTCTTGTTAATTGTTCTTTGTAAAGGCCTTGCCAAAATGCTAGTTATGCTATCATAGTTATAAGTTAATTGTAAACCGATACGATGTGCAAACGGTTGTCTGTATATAAAAGTTTCAAATAAATAAATATATAAATTCTTCAATGTAGGACTTTTCCAGTCACAGTTCTGTAATTTAGGATTTTTCTATTCTTTAATTTAAAGTGATATTTCACTGCAAGTTACCAACAGTAGTCCAGGCATCTGTGACATGCAAATCCCCTACCTCTTCACAGTAAGAGATCTGGCAACCTTTTCAATCTCATTCTGGATTTCTTGGGCTGGCAGCTCATGTTACATGGTTGCATTGTCATCTTTTTTTTTTCTCTGCTGCAGTTCACATAAATGGTAGCATGCTCTTTAACTTCCACCTCCCTTGGGAGATGGGTTTCATGACGTATAGTTGTTTTGGTTTAAAGTCCTACAATAAAGAAATGTCATTGTAATAGTGTTTCAAGGTACTTTTTACCCCATAATAAAAAGTTTGAATGTGTTTGAAATTTCAAATTGTTGTCGAACTATATAACCCTTTTATTAAAGTATTATTTAGAAATACTTGTTGAAAGATTATAAGTTTGTTATATTGTTTATTGCCAGCCAGTTTTAATTTTTATTTTGTCTAGTACAATAAAATTATTAAACTTGTTATCACAGAATCATTTTTAAAGAGGTTTACTGGACTAATATCCTCTCTTAGGATGTTTTCCTAATTTAATCTGTTGCAGTCCCGGGCCGTGCCCCGGGGCCTTCACTCACCGTGCAGCCCAGTCCAGCCGTGGGAGCTCCTCCTCGGCCACCCGGGGCCTGAAACATGGCTACTGCAGCCTTCTCCTGACGAGGGAGACGCCGCCAGTGATCCGCAGCTGGCCCTGTCCCCTAGGCACGTGCATGCCGGGGCTTCTGATTTAAAGGGGCCAGCACGGGAAACAGGAGGACAGCCCCCTGCTGACGTCAGATGCTGCCGGGTTATTTAAACCCGGCAGCCACAGCCAGCCAGTGCCTTGCAACGAGGTTCTCTCTTCGGAGTAGCTAGTTGTGCTTCCTGCTTCCCGGTTCCTGCTTGTTCCTGACGTTTGATTCCTGGCTCCCGACCTTGCTTCGTCCTTCAACTCCAGCTTCAGCTTCCATCTCTGGTATTGGCATCCGACATCTGATTCCTGGCTCCTGACCTTGCTTCATTCTTCGACTCCGGCTTCAGCTTCCGTCCCTGGTTTTGGTATCCGACATCTGACTTCTGGCTCAGACCTTGGCTTCTTCCTGGACTTCGGCTTCATCTCCCTCTACTGCCGCAGGTACTTGTTCTTCACCCGCCCGTTTCTCCTAAGCCCCATCGGCTCGGGTCCTCACGGGCTCCTCCCGGGTGGACCGCGGGCTTCCAAGGGTGAAGTTTCTCTGGACCTCCTGGGTGCCATCTCATCATTGGATTACCTCGGCAGGCTACTCTTCTGATTCTTGGTCGCATAGGATCCACCTAAGACCAAGAGGCCTGGGTCCCTACAGGCTCCTCCTGGGGGGACCTTGGGCTTCCAGTGGTGAAGCCCTCTTCGAAGTCTCTCTGCAACGCCGCCTCCCGGCTGCAACGCCTGCTGTGGGATTCCACAGCACTACACCTGCCGTCTCAGCCAGCCCAAGGGTCCACGATCCTAACATTATCCTTGCTTTCCCTTCCTAACCCCTGGAGACTGAGTGAGTTCTACTTGACCATACAAACCTTGACTGGAAAGAGAGCTTTTCAGGTGTCCCCCTCAATGAAACATCATGAGTCCCTACTTACCTTTCACTTACTCAACCTAGGGACACTGAAGCAGGCGGAACTCCACTCTGAGGTAGTTTACATTTGCAAAACTTCAAATTATGAACACTAAAGAAAAATGTCTTACCTCCAGGGTTGTCTTACAGGTCCTGACTCATCTATTGAGGCTGGGGGAGGTTACAGGCTTAGTAGATAGAGATTTAGACTGAGTTGGGGGGGGGACTAGTGGAAGTAAGACTATTAAGGCCAGTTAGAGGCAATGCTGGGCCAGGATCTTATCAGAAGACTGGGGACTTGCTGGGGGTCTCACATCTTTCAGGGCAGGGGAGTTGGGAGGGTCAGGCCTTGCAGTATATGATCTTGACTTTTCTGTTGGAAGCTAAAGGGATGGTATGTGCTCCAATAAGGTTACTCTCTCATCTATGATTATTTTCCAGGTCCAATGGGTCTGCAGAGATCCCTCTAAACTGCTGCATACATAGCACCCATGTCCATTGCCCCAAAGCTGCCATGGACTGACATGAAACAGACTAAGGAGCTGATGGTATCATAGAGACTGTGCCACCAACACCTAGGATGACAAATTCACATCCTCAGATGATAGCCAGGCAAAAAGAGTCTGAAGGGAGAAGTTGAAATTCTACCAGAGGGTTCTTTAGCCAACCCTAGCAGAGGCACTCTTGATGCCTTCCAGGAATCTGCCAGGCTGAAGTCTGGAGGGTACCAGCACTTGACTATCTCCCCTCTACAAGGACCCTGCACTGTTGGAGCTGTAACACCTGGATGACACCATCCTTGAAGGCCAGAAATCAGTCAGCAAAGAGCTCTGCAGTGTCACAAAACGAATTGGTGACCTGAAATTGGCCATTAAAGCTCTGACCAATGTAATTGTTGAAGGTTCTGACAACCTATAGGCCTCACTGGGCAGGCTAGTGGTTGCATTGACAAACGTCAGGTAACAAACTACACTGATTGCATCATTCATGAAATCGTCTCCCTACTGTTTCAACCACATTCTACTAGTCATTGTGGACAGTACTTTAAAATCCCTGGCCCAGTGTGTGGCATTAGTCAAAAATCAAATAGAATGTTAGATATTATTAGGAAAGGAATGGAAAATAAAACAGAGGATATCATAATGCCTCCTTATCAATCCATCAAATCATACACACATATTCAAAACCCTATAGTAACAGTAGTAAAACGGTGGTATCAGCTCAGGCTCTCTCAAACCCCACACCCTAGTCCCCAGGGTGACAGAATTTTGAAGCGGCAAAAAGTGGCCCTTCCAAACACCTTTAACGCAGCCTCCGCCTCTCCCTGTCTCCAGAGTCAAGCATCAGATCAGGCAGGGATAAACCAAACCACTGCCCAATCTGCTCAGTGGCAACAACACACATCCCTAACCCCAGGGAGCAGGAGTGGCGTTAATCCAGACATCATCTCCTGCTGCCGGCCCCCGGGATAAACGCGACTCCTGCTGCCCGGGGTTAGGGATGTGTGTTGTTGCCACTGAGCGGATCAGGCAGGGGTTTGGTTTATCCCAAGATATGAGGTGCTTAAATGCTGTTAACTTGTAGTTTCCTGAGATTGAACATTAGTGCATTAATGTTCTTCCGCAAAGATTTATGATGCTGCCTGCAACCTAGCAGCAAATGTCCACTGTTTTGTCTTAGGAGCACAACTTAAACATCTGGAAATGTCTCTGACCGGAACTGGCCCCTGGGACTCAGGCTGCAGTGCTGAGGTGCAATAAACTATAATTCTAATTTCTTGACAGAGCGCACAGGGCTCCCTGTGTGCCATGCAGGTGATGAGATGAAGCCCAGGGGCAAAGAGAAGTCAACCTTTGTTGCTGAAGAGACTTCACCCTGCCCCGATAGGGAGGGTACCTGATTCCCCCCATCATACAATCCGGGATAAGAGCAAAATACAGAGCAGGAGGGAAGCAAGTAACCACTATCCAGCACCATTCTGAGCATTGCTACTGTTTATATTTCTAAGCTTGTGAAAGGGCAGAGTGAGAAGGGGAGGAACAGGCGCGACCAGGCAAAAGCAGAATGTGTTCTCCTATTATCTCAGCTGTAGCTGCTACATCTTCAGATCAGTTAACTTGTGGAGTCTCTGGCTGAGAGCGGGACAGTTGAAGGCTCAAATCCTGAGGTCCTCAAAATCGGCTGTGGCCAGGACTGGATCTTCCACTCAGCACTGCAGGCACATGCCTAGGGGAGCCGTGCTTCATCCTGCTTTCAGTCCCTCCTCCTCCTTCTTTCTTAGGGTATGGGTGAGGGTGTGTGTGTGTGTGTGTGTGTGTGTGTATATATATATATATATATATATATGTGGGTGGTGTGTGTGTGTGTGTGTGTGTGTATATATGAGGGTGGTGGGATGTGTGTATATATATATATATATATATATATATGTGAGGGTGGTGGTGTGTGTGTGTGTGTGTATATATGAGGGTGGTGGGATGTGTGTATATATATATATATATATATATATATATATATGTGAGGGTGGTGGGGTGTGTGTGTGTGTGTGTGTATATATATAGATATATATATATCTAGATATATATGTGAGGGTGGTGGGGTGTGTGTGTATGTATATATATGGGAGGGTGGTGGGGTATGTGTGTGTGTATATATATATATATATATATATATATATGTGAGGGTGGTGGGGTGTGTGTGTGTATATATATATATATATATGTGAGGGTGGTGGTGTGTGTGTGTGTATATATATCTATATATATATATATATATATATATATATATGTGAGGGTGGTGGGGTGTGTGTGTGTGTGTGTATATATATATATATTTTTTTTTTTTAAATACTTTTGATATACCGATACTCAAGGCTAGTGTCTTATCGTACCGGTTTACATTGAAACAAGGGGTAACCGATTAACTAGGAAGATAAAGTTACAATGAACAGGGGATTTACAGGGTGGGAGAGTAGAGAGCAAAAGCATACGATTAACATAATAAATTGTAACATAACACAGTTTAACATAGGAATGAATGTAGCAAGCTTAGATCATAGCTTAATCTTTAGGTCTATAAAATTGCAGGTACGAAAGAAGGAGGAGGAAGGGGCGGAAGCTTAGACAATAGTTTAATCTTAAGGTCTATAAAATTGCAGGTACGAAAGAAGGAGGAGGAAGGGGCGGATCTGTGAAAAAGGAGTGCATAGATGTGCTGTTTGTAAGGTGTCCATTAAGAGAAGGCTTGTGTGAACAGCCATGTTTTAAGTTTCTTTTTGAATGAAATCGGGCATTGTTCTTGTCGAAGTTCCGGGGGAAGAAGATTCCAATGATACGGACCGGCAGTGGACAATGTTCGTTTCTGTATGGAAGTGTGACTAGTGGATTTGTTAGGGGGGCTTGGAGCGTTCCTATGTAAGCAGATCTGATCGGTCTTGTGGAAACGTGAAGTTCGAGAGGTATTTTGAGTTGTAGAGTAGATCGGTGATATATGTTTTGTGGATGATGGATAAGGTCTTGAACATTATTCTGTGGGTGATAGGTAGCCAATGTAGGTTTTTTAGGATTGGTGTGATGTGTGGTCCTTGCGCCGAGAGTTAGTAAGGATCCTTGCTGCGGCATTTTGGAGCATCTGTAGTGGTTTCGTTGAGGCGGCTGGAAGGCCAAGGAGGAGCGCATTACAGTAGTCTATCTTTGAGAACAGTATGGCTTGTAGTACTGACCTGTAGTCTTGAAAGTGAAGGAGAGGTTTTATTTGTTTCAGGATGTGAAGCTTGTGGAAGCATTCCTTGGTGGTGGTGTTAATGAATTTTTTGAGGTTCATTCTGGTGTCAACATGGCTCCTAGATCTCTCACGTGGTTTACAAATGGTGAGAGATGGAGAGTGAGGGGGTTGTTGTCCTTAGGGGAGATGAATAGAAGTTCTGTTTTTGAGGTGTTAAGAACTAGATTGAGACTTGAGAGTAGACTATTGATGGAGCTGAGGCAGTTATTCCAGAAGTGTAGGGAGCTAGAGGTGGGATCTGTGACAGGGATTAAGATCTGTACATCGTCAGCATATACAAAGTGAGTTAGGTTTAGGCTCTCTAGATGCTGGCATAAAGGTACAGATAAATATTAAACAGTGTAGGGGATAGCGAGGATCCTTGGGGGACGCCATGGTTGGAGTGGATGGGTTGGGATTCTTTGTCATTTATTCTCACTTGTATTTCTATTATTGAGGAAGGATTCGAACCATTTGAGCGCCAAGCCTGTGATGCCGATTTCCATTAGGCGGTTTATGAGAATTGCATGGTTTACCGTGTCGAATGCTGCTGAGATGTCGAGAAGGGCCAGAATGTAGGATTGGCCTTTGTCCAGGCCCATTAGGATGTTGTCAGTTAAAGATAGTAGGAGCATTTCCGTGTTTAAGTGTTTACGGAAACTGTATTGTGACGGAAAGAGAATGTTGTAGGAATCTAAGTAGTCTGTGAGTTGGTTATTGATTAGTTTTTCCATTAGTTTGGCGATAAATGGAAGATTTGCTATGGGGCGAAAGTTTGCAGGGTTGGTTGGATCCAGATTAGGTTTCTTTAGTAAAGGTTTTAGAGAGGCGGTTTTGAGAGAGTCTGGAACGTATCCTTGTGTCAGGGAACAATTTATGATGTCTGCCAGTGGTTTGGTTATGGTGTTTGGGATTGTAAGCAGGAGTTTGGTGGTATTTGATCAGATGGATGTGACGATGGCTTCATTTTCTTGATTAAGATTCAATTTCCAGGGAAGATGTGGGTTCAAATGATTCTAGAAGCGGTTTGTGTGTGGAAGGGGATGGTTTGTAGATGGGGAGGTTGGGTGTTTGAGTTATTCAGTGGTGCCAGAAGGTTGTGAATTTTCTTCTCGAAGAATAGAGTCAATTCAGTGGATTTGTTTTGGGCTTCTTCTTCTGGGATGGTTGGTGGGACTGGTGTGGTGAGGGCTGATACATAAGAAAATAGTGTTTTTGGATCGTACATGTAGCTATGTATTCTTTGGCATAGAAATCTCTCTTTGTGCGTAATATGGTGTTCCTGTAGGTACTCATAGCGGTTTTATAGTTGGCTAGAAGGGAGGGTGAGGGGTCTTTGCGCCAACATTGCTCTTTGTGTCGTAGGTCTTGTTTGAGATTTTTCAGTGTGGTAGAGAACCAAGGTTTCTTATTTGAAAGTGCTGGATTGATTTCTTTAGAGGTCAAAGGGCAGATTTTGTTAGCTACTGAGTGAGTGATGTTGAGCCATGATGTTATAGCAGTGTCAGCGTTGGTGAGATCCAAATTGGGTAGGTCCTTGGCCAGGTTTGAGCTAAGGTCATCCATTGAGCATGGGTTTTCTGAACCATATTGGTTGATTTGGGAATGTAGGGAGTCTGTTTTCTCTTTATTGATAGTTCGGTAGTGATTCAATGAGTGATCTGACCAGGGGATGGGGGTACAGGTGGGGGTGGGGGGGTATAGGGCGAGATGGGTTCATTATGAGATGAGTCCAGAGTGTGGCCAGCCTTTATGGGTGGGTTTATTTATAAGTTGCTTAAAGCCCATGGCTTGGAAAGAGGATAGGAGGGCTTCACAGTTGGGGGTAGGAGATGGAGAGTCGCATGAATGTTGAAGTCTGTGTTGATGTGTTTGGTGACGATTTCGATGAGCATGGAGGGGCAGACTCTAGGAGCCCAGGGGAGGCATATATTAGACAGATTTAGTAGCGTGTTTCGTTTGAATAGCCCAATTTCAAGTTTGGTCGTTGAGATCACTGGTTGATGAGATATTCTCAATTCTTTTTTGCAGCTAGCAGTATTCCTCCTCCTCTTTTTTTTTGTCTGGGTAAGGAGAATATGTCATATACTTGTAGAGGCAATTGGTTAATTAAGGCAGTGTCTGAGTTTTGCAGCCATGTTTCAGTGATTGCGCAGATAGCAGGTTGAGAGTCCAGGAGGTATATATATGTGAGGGTGGTGGGGTGGTGTGTGTGTGTGTGTATATATATGTGAGGGTGGTGGGGTGTGTGTGTGTGTATATATATATATATATGAGGGTGGTGGGGTGTGTGTGTATGAGAGGTGTGTGTGTGTATGTGTGTATATATGTGTATGTGTGTGTCTATGAGGGAGAGTGCCTGCAAATGTGTGTGCGTGTGTGAGTGCCTGTATATATGTGTGAGAGAGGTTAAAGTTTGTGTATCCTCCTCCAATCTAAGACAATCTCAAGAGGGCTGGAAATCTAAAGTTCCCAGGTATGGAGAGAGGGAGACTTATTTTTTATCCTTGGTAGTTTTAATTATTGGATGTGATGTATCTGCTGTTTTGATGTATTTTATTAGTATTTGGTAATATTTTAAAACACTTTATATGTGTTTTTAATTGGCTGAATTTATCAGCAGATTTGACATTCTTTTTATTGGTATGTTTAATGTGTTATATTTCTTGATTGTGTTTGCATTGTTTACAGAGTTTGGCTTCTTGTGATTTCCAGTTCAGTTTTTGTCTGCTTGTTTCAATTTATAATTTATGATCTCTTTATTCTGTATTTGGTGAGAGTTTTGAATGTGTTCTGCTTGGTGACTGAGGCTTTAGGTATTCTGCTAGTATGTAGTTTCTGTGTAGGGATTTACAACAACCTGGCTTTAATCTGTTTTCCTAATAGGAGGTGTATTGGTGTTTAGGGCTTGATGTAATATTTGCAGTATGGCTTTTTCATAGGTTGAGTGCTGGCAGTTATGATATAGAAGGCTTACTATATTGGAATTGTAGTTCAGTTTATTCCTGGTTTTCTGTGAGCCAAGGCCACACCAACTGCACTTTACCATAGGCCTAATACCATGTGGGATCCAGTAAACCGCTTTACTTACTATGAGAAAGGTAGTTTATTAAGTCTATTAAACTATTTTTATTGAAGTGTGTTTTTTAGCAGTTATGCTTATATGATATATATATATTGTAAGTGATATTTTTACTTCAGAAGATTGTAGTTTGAGTATTTTCTGTATGCAATCTGCCTTTTTTGGTTGGAGAAATTTAAATAAATTTTAAAATTGAAAAGAAAAGTATGCATACGTTTTAATTATATGGGGAGGGGAGAGAAGGGGGAATGAAAGGCTGTAAGGTTTGTCTAAGGCAACTAATACCTTTGTATCAGCCCTAAGAGAGAGTGTGTCACACACACACAGACTCCCTCCATTCACCAACCTCTCACACCCCCAGGGGGCAGATCCTGAGGAAGGGTGGGAGGCAGGCAATAGGGAATGGAGGAGTCCTATTTCTAGACCAAGTAGGTGGGGCGGCCAAAGGCCTTCCCGCCCCATTACTCTGGCATTCCCTAGTGCAGACGCCGAAGACAGAACAAAAAAATAATGGGCCCAAAAATTGAGTGGTTAGAGCAGAGGGCTGCAAAGAAAGGAAGCCAGGGTTCAAATCCTATTACCATTCCTTGTGACCTTGGGCAAGTCTCTTCACCCTCCATTGCCTTCCCACTGCCCTGGCCCTCAATGATTTCACCTGCACGGGCCTTGGGGGGAGGGGGGAGGCATTTCATCATTCGCATCAGGCAGCAGATTGCCTTGAGCTGCCCCTGCCTCAGGGGTCTCTGTCTCTTGTCCCTCTCAACCCCTCACTCACACTGACCCCAGGCAGTATCATCTCAATATGAACCTGCCCCCACCACCTCACCTGGCCTGCACTCAGGTCTGTTCCAGTCAAACCAGTTCAAGTCCTTTTCAGCAGCAGCAGCCCCAAGTCCTTGCATGCCAGGCTACTGCAGTACTGCTCACGCTCCCTCTTCACTTCTTCAGGGGCAGTGTCTCCAAATGAGTTTGTTTTGCACATACCTTGAAATGAACCTTAGTTTTTGGCATGTGTGTGCTGGAAGCATGTGCACCATAGGGCTGCAGACTTCTTCTTTGGGCTCACACAGGCAGTCGTTCTTCCTTGTTCCAGCTGCAAGGCTGAACACTCCTCCTCCTTACAATAGGGGCCACTTCTACAGCAATATCCGGAAATTTTGGGTGTTGGCCCAGAGACTCAGCAATTGCTTTGGAATTCTGGAGCCTCTGGGAAAATATGGAGAGTTCCCTGATATGGCGATGGGGAAATCAGAACTACAGGCCCCTGATTGCATTGGGTAAACACGGGAGTAGATCAACCCTAGTCATTAGCTATTACGATTTTCATCAGAAGATAACAATTCTCCCAGATACTGTAAAAGATTTCAGTTGGATTAAGCAGGAATTTGTAAACAAATCTGAGTTACTACGTGAGACCATCTCGATCTAAAATGATTTGATTGGAACTATGCATACAAAGGTCCTGATTCAAAGAAGTATTGCAATGGTGAAAACAATTTCAATTAATCGTAGCCAAGGTAATCATGTATAGCCCTGTCCCAATCCAATCCTGGGCACAGGAGTTCACATGGAGGACCGTGGCTCAGAGCAGGCCCCATGACCTCTGAGCTTCCCGCACAAGAGGGAAAGAAATCTCTCATTCAAGGTCTTTAGAGTTTTTCCTCATTAGGGGTCTTCTACTCATGAGTCCAGGCCAGACACCACTCAAACTCCAAGACTGTTGTTCAAAATAAAAAATTGTTTTACCTACTCATAAGTGCCAGTGAACAAAATCCAAAACAATGATATGTAAGACCTAGGTGGAACAGATCCCTTGAACAGCACCCGGGGCACATAGGAAAAGAGAGAGACTCTATCTGGTCTCAGTTTCTCATAAGAACATAAAAACATAAGAACATGCCATACTGATGTTGCTCTGCGGATGGTAGAGAGCACCAGGGGGCGCTCTCCAATGTGGGATGAGAGATGTGTGCCCTTGCGGTGAAACGTCCTTACCCTAAGCCTCGACTGGACCTGCACGCTTCCTTGAGACCACCAACGCAATGGTGGCCTCTGAATGGTCCTCCGACCATTCCAAGCCCTTTTGGATGCTGCTAGGGAGTGGCGGGAAGCGCAGGCTGGATAGAGGACAAGGTAGACAAAGACATCAAGCGTGGCAAGGCAGACAAAGACATTGGACGTGGCAAGGCAGACAAAGACTCAAGGCATGGCAGGACAGGGCAAGGCATGGCAAGACAGGCATGGCAAGACAAGGCATGACAAGGCAAGACTAAAACCAATAGTTAAAAGTCCAGAACCTCCAGGCAGACAATTTCCTTTCTGGCTCCCTACTCAGCCCAGCTGGGCAGAGTTGCGGACCAGACAAGAACGCATCAGAGCCACAGAAATCCAAGGACAGGAACAGGTAGGCAACCCGGTCCCTAAGGCACCCTATACATTCCAGCCGGACTGGTCACGGACCACACTGCAGGACAGGACCTGTCCAGGGAAGGACACATAAGGCAAGAGCATCAAGGCAAGGCAGACATCAAAGTCATGGACATCAAGGCAGACTGACGAGGGAAGAGATGACTCCTCGGTGCCGTCTGATGGAAAGGCCCACCAGCGCCCTACACACCCCAGCCAGGGTGGTCGTGGACCACTGGGCCACTATGCGCCCTACCAGCCCAGCCAGGCTGCTCACGGACCATGAGGGATGGGTCAGGCGGAGCTGAAGACATCTGGAACAGACGGACATCATGGACGGGCAGAAAACTGGACATCATGGATGGACGGTCATCAGGACATCAAGGAACATCAAAGACATTGGAGCAGAGACTGGAACATGGAACGAAGAGGGATCCCAAGAAGATACAAGAATGCGCAGCAGGAGCAGAGATGAGGGGTCCTCAGGAGACCAGCTCCGAGAGGACAAGTTCCAGGGAGGAACTTACTCCTTTCAAAGGCGAGGAAGAAATAAATGGAGGAACCTTTTGTAGGCTGAAGAGGCAGATCCAGGAGATGACATCATCCAGGGCTCACTCCCTCGCTGGCCCTTCAAGAAGGGCAGAGACTGATGGCCCCGCACCTTAGGAAAGGCAGGAAGAGGAAGTCTGCAGGACCCTGGACAGCAGCCCTGCAGGCCCAACGATGAAGCAGCGTCCTGCGCAGAAAGGTCTCTAGAGGCGGCTCCATGCCGCAGGAGACATCAGCGACTGCAGCCTCCAGGCCGTGAAGATGAAGAGGATGGTCCCTGCTGCACTGAAGGCAGCAGCAGCCTCTGAGCCACAGAGAAAGATCCAACGTAGCTCCTGGCTTCAGCAGCTCCTGCCGCGTAAGGGAAGGCCTCCAGGCCTGCTAGAAGATGGCGGCCACCGGGCTGCAAACGAAGGACCGGCGTGGCTCCATGCCGTGACGGACTACGTAGCGGCCTCCACGCTGCACAGGATAATGCAGGGTGGCTCTGGCTGCGGGAGGGAGCCCGGCGCGGCTCCTGCCGCTCCGGCACGATAGTGGCCTCCTGCCACTGCAGGAAACCCCAGCTTGGCTCCTGCCATGCTGGGAGGATGACAGGGGTCGGGCCAGGCCGGCCAGAAGGTAAGAGGCCTCCCGTGGATACGGCCATGGGAGGAATCGCAACAACTGGGTCAGATCAAAGGTCCATCAAGCCCAGCATCCTGTTTCCAACAGTGGCCAATCCAGGCCATAAGAACCTGGCAAGTACTCAAAAACTAAGTCTATTCCATGTTACTGTTGCTAGTAATAGATAGGAGGGGGAGCCAGCTGTCGTAGTACATGTGGGCACCAACGACATAGGAAAATGTGGGAGGGAGGTTCTGGAAGCCAAATTTAGGCTCTTAGGTAGAAATCTTAAATCCAGAACCTCCAGGGTAGCATTCTCTGAAATGCTCCCTGTTCCACACGCAGGTCACCAGAGGCAGGCAGAGCTCCAGAGTCTCAATGCGTGGATGAGACGATGGTGCAAGGAAGAGGGTTTCAGTTTTGTTAGGAACTGAGGAACCTTTTGGGGAAGGGGGAGTCTCTTCCAAAGGGATGGGCTCCACCTTAACCAGGGTGGAACCAGACTGCTGGCGCTAACCTTTAAAAAGGAGATAGAGCAGCTTTTAAACTAGAACAAAGGGGAAAGCCGACAGTCGCTCAGCAGCGCATGGTTCGGAGAGAGGTATCTTCAAAGGATACTAATGATGCATTAGAATTAGGGCATCCCGACAGTGAGGTTCCAATAATAAGAAAAGTAGTCCAAGTGCCTGTAAATAAAAACTCACCTGAGCTAAAATATTCTAATTTATCCCTATCAATTAAAAAGCAGAATGAAAATACAAACAAAAAACAAACTTTGAAATGTTTGTATGCTAATGCCAGAAGTCTAAGAAGTAAGATGGGAGAATTAGAATGTATAGCAGTGAATGATGACATAGACTTAATTGGCATCTCAGAGACATGGTGGAAAGAGGATAACCAATGGGACAGTGCACTACCGGGGTTCAAATTATATCGCAATGACAGAGAGGAGCACCCGGGAGGAGGTGTGGCGCTTTATGTCCGGGATGGCATAGAGTCCAACAGGATAAACATCCTGTATGAGACTAAATGCAAAATTGAATCTTTATGGGTAGAAATCCCTTGTGTGTCGGGGAAGACTATAGTGATAGGAGTATACTACCATCCACCTGTTCAAGATGGTGAGACGGACAGTGAAATGCTAAGAGAAATTAGGGAAGCTAACCAAATTGGTATTGCAGTAATAATGGGAGACTTCGATTACCCCAATATTGACTGGGTAAATGTATCATCGGGTCACGCTAGAGAGATAACGTTCCTGGATGGAATAAATGATAGCTTTATGGAGCAATTGGTTCAGAAACTGACGAGAAGGGGAGCAATTTTAGATCTAATTCTCAGTGGAGCACAGAACTTGGTGAGAGAGGTAACGGTGTTGGGGCCGCTTGGCAATAGTGATCATAAAATGATCAAATTTGATTTAATGACTGGAAGAGGAACAGTGTGCAAATCCATGGCTCTCGTGCTAAACTTTCAAAAGGGAAACTGATAAAATGAGAAAAATTGTTAGAAAAAAACTGAAAGGAGCAGCTACAAAAGTAAAAAATGTCCAAGAGGCATGGTCATTGTTAAAAAATACCATTCTAGAAGCACAGTCCAGATGTATTCCACACACTAAGAAAGGTAGAAAGAAGGCAAAATGATTACCAGCATGGTTAAAAGGCAAGGTGAAAGAAGCTATTTTAGCCAAAAGATCTTCATTCAAATATTGGAAGAAAGATCCAACAGAAGAAAATAGGATAAAGCATAAACATTGGCAAGTTAAATGTAAGACATTGATAAGACAGGCTAAGAGAGAATTTGAAAAAAAGTTGGCCGTAGAGGCAAAAACTCACAGTAAAAACTTTTAAAAATATATCCGAAGCAGAAAGCCTGTGAGGGAGTCAGTTGGACCGTTAGATGATCGAGGGATTAAAGGGGCACTTAGAGAAGATAAGGCCATCGCGGAAAGATTAAATGATTTCTTTGCTTCGGTGTTTACTGAAGAGGATGTTGGGGAGGTCCCGTAATGGAGAAGGTTTTCATGGGTAATGATTCAGATGGACTGAATCAAATCACGGTGAACCTAGAAGATGTGGTAGACCTGATTGACAAACTGAAGAGTAGTAAATCACCTGGACCAGATGGTATACACCCCAGAGTTCTGAAGGAACTAAAAAATAAAATTTCAGACCTATTAATAAAAATTTGTAACCTATCATTAAAATCATCCATTGTACCTGAAGACTGGAGGATAGCAAATGTAACCCAATATTTAAAAAGGGCTCCAGGGGCGATCCGGGAAACTACAGACCGGTTAGCCTGACTTCAGTGCCAGGAAAAATAGTGGAAAGTGTTCTAAACATCAAAATCACAGAACATATAGAAGACATGATTTAATGGAACAAAGTCAGCATGGCTTTACCCAAGGCAAGTCTTGCCTCACAAATCTGCTTCACTTTTTTGAAGGAGTTAATAAACATGTGGATAAAGGTGAACCGGTAGATGTAGTATACTTAGATTTTCAGAAGGCGTTTGACAAAGTTCCTCATGAGAGGCTTCTAGGAAAAGTAAAAAGTCATGGAATAGGTGGTGATGTCCTTTCGTGGATTGCAAACTGGCTAAAAGACAGGTAACAGAGAGTAGGATTAAATTGTCAATTTTCTCAGTGGAAGGGAGTGGGCAGTGGAGTGCCTCAGGGATCTGTATTAGGACCCTTACTTTTCAATATATTTATAAATGATCTGGAAAGAAATACGATGAGTGAGATAATCAAATTTGCAGATGACACAAAATTATTCAGAGTAGTTAAATCACAAGCAGATTGTAATAAATTGCAGGAAGACCTTGTGAGACTGGAAAATTGGGCATCCAAATTGCAGATGAAATTTAATGTGGATAAGTGCAAGGTGATGCATATAGGGAAAAATAACCCATGCTATAATTACACAATGTTGGGTTTCATATAAGGTGCTACAACCCAAGAAAGAGATTTTGAGCGTCATAGTGGATAACACATTGAAATCGTCGGTTCAGTGTGCTGCAGCAGTCAAAAAAGCAAACAGAATTTTGGGAATTATTAGAAAGGGCTTGGTGAATAAAACAGAAAATATCATAATGCCTCTGTATCGCTCCATGGTGAGACCGCACCTTGAATACTGTGTACAATTCTGGTCGCCGCATCTCAAAAAAGATATAATTGCGATGGAGAAGGTACAGAGAAGGGCTACCAAAATGATAAGGGGAATGGAACAGCTCCCCTATGAGGAAAGACTAAAGAGGTTAGGACTTTTCAGCTTGGAGAAGAGACGGCTGAGGGGGGGATATGATAGAGATGTTTAAAATCATGAGAGGTCTAGAACGGGTAGATGTGAATTGGTTATTTACTCTTTCGGATAATAGAAAGACTAGGGGGCACTCCATGACGTTAGCATGTGGCACATTTAAAACTAATCAGAGAAAGTTCTTTTTTACTCAACGCACAATTAAACTCTGGAATTTGTTGCCAGAGGATGTGGTTAGTGCAGTTAGTATAACTGTGTTTAAAAAAGGATTGGCTAAGTTCTTGGAGGAAAAGTCCATTACCTGCTATTAAGTTCACTTAGAGAATAGCCACTGCCATTAGCAATGGTAACATGGAATAGACTTAGTTTTTGGGTACTTGCCAGGTTCTTATGGCCTGGATTGGCCACTGTTGGAAACAGGATGCTGGGCTTGATGGACCCTTGGTCTGACCCAGTATGGCATGTTCTTATGTTCTATTTTCTAAGTCAATTTAATTAATAACAGTTAATGGACTTCTCCTCCAAGAACTTATCCAATCCTTTTTTAAACACAGCTACACTAACTGCACTAACTACATCCTCTGGCAACAAATTCCAGAGTTTAAGTGTGCGTTGAGTGAAAAATAACTTTCTCCTATTAGTTTTAAATGTGCCACATGCTAACTTCATGGAGTGCCCCCTAGTCTTTCTATTATTTATTTATTTATTTTATTTATTGTTTTTGTTATACCGAGTTTCATGACAGGCATCACATCAACCCGGTTTACAATTAACAAAGTGTGAAAGGCATAACGTAGCGTAATAACAATATTCTCAATAAAACCTTGAACTTTAAATACAGGGAATCAGAAAAGGATGTGAGAAAGTTACAAAAAACAGGGAAAATTAACTTGGAACTGGAAGAGGGGAGATAAAGGAACAGAGCAATATTTACATTTCAGCCAATTAATGTAGAAGAGTAACAAGATGAGTAAATAAGACTATGCGAATAAATGTGGCGGTATATCACAGTGAGATGGAACCTATGTATCTAGAAGGCTAAGTATGACAGAGAATATGAATAAATATAACACAGAATTTAGATCCAGTTGTGCTGTTGCGTGAAGGTTTTATTCAGGGTTTGGAAATGCTTTTTTGAAAAGCCAAGTTTTTAGTCTTTTCCTAAATGTTAGAGAGCATGGCTCCTGTCTTAAGTCTGGTGGGATAGAGTTCCAGAGAGCTGGACCTGCTGAAGAGAAGGCTCTGAGACTCAAGGATTTATGTTGGAAGGTTTTGGCCTTTGGAATTTGGAGAGACTCTTTGTAGTATTCCCTGATGGGTCTGACGGAAGTGTATTTTTTAAGTGGTATTTGTAGGTCGATTTGCGTGTGTTGGTTGATAGTTTTGTAAATGATGTTGATGGTTTTGTACATGATTCTATAATGGATTGGTAGCCAATGGAGGTTTTTGAGGATAGGGGAAATGTGGTCGATTTTCCTGGAATTTGTAAGGACTCTGGCTGCAGAGTTCTGAACCATTTGTAGAGGTTTAGTATAAGAGGCTGGGAGGCCTAGTAGTAACGAGTTGCAATAATCTAGTTTGGAAAAGATTATAGCTTGCAAGATTGTTCTAAAGTCCTGAGCGTGGAAGAGAGGTTTAATTCTTTTCAGAATATGCAATTTGTAGAAGCAATCCTTTGTGGTTTGATTAATGAATGGTTTGAGGTTGAGACGATTGTCTAGTATGGCTCCTAGATCTCTTACATGGGCTGTTTGAAGGAGTGTGGGTGGTTTTAGAAGTATGTTATTGTTTTCCGGTGATATGAGCAGGAATTCTGTTTTCGAAGCATTGAGCACAAGATTTAGACTGTTGAGGAGAGGTTTAATTTCTAATAAGCAAGTGTCCCAGTATTCCATTGTTTTTGAGATTGATTCTTTTATGGGGATCACGATCTGTACGTCGTCTGCGAAAAGGAAGTGTTTCAGGCTTAATTTTGTAAGTAATTGACATATTGGTAGCAGGTAGACATTGAAGAGTGTGGGTGAAAGTGATGAACCTTGCGGCACCCCTCTATTAGATGGGTGGTATTGGGATTCTTTGTTGTGAATTTTGACTCTATATCCTCTGTTTCCTAGAAATGTTTTGAACCAGTTTAATGTGGCACCTGTTAAACCAATGTTTGCCAGTTGTTTTAGAAGGAGGGAGTGGTTGACAGTGTCGAAGGCCGCCGAGAAGTCGAGGAGGATTAGTAAATATGCTTGGCCTTTATCAATACCAGAGAGGAGGAAGTCCGTGAGTGAGAGTAGTAACGTTTCTGTGCTTGCGGCTTTGCGAAAACCATATTGGTTTGGGGACAGAATACTGTGGTCTTCTAAGTAGTTGGATAGTTGGGTGTTTACCAATTTTTCCATGATTTTGGCTATGAAAGGGAGGTTGGAAATAGGGCGGAAGTTGTTGGGATCACATGCATTTAGATTTGGTTTTTTTAGTAGTGGCTTGATTGAGGCAGTTTTTAGGTCATCTGGGTAGATACCATGTGCTAGAGAGCAGTTTATGATATCTGCTAGGGTTTTTGCTATTGTGTCCGGGATGAGAAGAAGCATTTTAGAAGGGATTTGATCAAATGGGTGAGATGACGGTTTCATTCTCCTTAACGTCGTTTGTATCTCTGTGATTGTTATGGGTTCGAAAGCATTAAGCTGGATGTCTTTGTTTTGGGGGAAAAATGTGTTATCTGGAGAAGTAGAGTTTGGAATCTGCTGATTGAGAAGATCCGATATTTTTTTGTTGAAATGAAGGGCCAGTTCATCTGCTTTAGTCTGGGCTTGTTCGGGTGGGATATCTGGAGTGATAGGTTTGGTTAGGCTTGAAACAAAGGCGAATAGGGCTTTTGAGTCAAAGATGAGATGATGAACCTTCCGGGCATAATAGTCTCTTTTGGTTTTCAATGTGGTACTTTTGTATAGATGGAGTGATCGTTTGTAATCAGAGAGAGAGGCCGGTGAAGGGGCTTTGCGCCATTTTCTTTCTTTTTGCCGAAGTAGTTGTTTGAGCTTTCGTAGTTCATCATTAAACCAGGGTTGTTGTTTAGATGTATTAGAAGACCTTAATTTGGTTGTCAGTGGGCAGTAAGTGTTTGCTATAGATTTTGTTATTTTGGACCAGGATTGGAGGGCAGAGTTAGGTGTAGAGACATCAATGAGTGGTAGCTCTGAGGTTAGAAGTTTGCTGAGTTGTTCCGAGGTGCAAGGTTTCTGTATAGGAAAGCGGGTCTTGAGTTGAGGTTAGAGTCTGATCGAGGTAAAGAAAAGCTGGTGGAGATTAGAGAGTGGTCTGACCATGGGACTTTTTTGCAATTTGGTTGTTTTGTAAGAGAAATACCGGAGTTTGTAAATAGGAGATCGAGCGTGTGGCCTGCTTTATGAGTGGGTTTGTTGATTTGTTGGCTGAAACCCATCGCTGACAGTGCGGTGAGGAGCGCTTCACAGTTTGTTGAAAGGGGGACTTTGTCAACATGTAAGTTAAAGTCACCCAGGATTATAGCAGGGGAGTCCAGATTGAGATGCAAAGTTATAGTTTCGATAATAGGTGAGGAGTCTGACTCTAGTAAGCCTGGAGGGGCATAGACTAGCAGGATTTGGAGATGTTCTGATTTGAACAATCCTAGTTCTAGTTTAGTAACAGTACTGATGGGGTGGTATGTGAACCTTAAGGATTTTTTAGCAGCTAGGAAGATACCCCCTCCTCTTTTTTTTTGTCTTGGGATGGAGAAGAAATCGTAAGTCTGTGTTGGTAGTTGGTTAATGAGTGTGATGTCTGTGGATTTGAGCCATGTTTCTGTTATGGCGCAAAAGTCTGGGGTTGTGTCCTGTAGTATGTCGTTGAGTATCAGAGATTTGTTGGTGAGCGATTGGGCGTTGAATAGGATTAAGGTGAATAGGGAGAGACCTAGGAACTGTGTAGTGGGGGAAATCATGATTGGGATGAGTGATTTGTAGGTGCGTGGGCGGTATTGCATTATTGTTAAAGGATGGATTGGTGCTGGATGAGAGCTGTTGAACTGGAAGTGCTGTTAGAGATTGAATGAGTGTCGCTGGAGATTGGATGAATGCTGCTGAAGACTGAATGAATGCCTCTGGAGACTGAATGAGTGCCTCTGGAGATAGGACTGAATGAGTGCCTCTGGAGATAGGACTGAATGAATGTCTCTGGAGATTGAAAGAGTGCCTCTTGAGACTGGATGAGTGCTTCTGGAGGCTGGGTGAGTGCTGCTGGAGACTGGATGAGTGCTGCTGGAGACTGGATGAGTGCCTCTTGAGCCTGGATGAGTGCTGCTGGAGGCTGGGTGAGTGCTGCTGGAGACTGGATGAGTGCTGCTGGAGACTGGATAAGTGCCTCTTGAGCCTGGATGAGTGCTGCTGGAGGCTGGGTGAGTGCTGTTGGAGACTGGATGAGTGCTGCTGGAGGCTGGATGAGTGCTGCTGGAGACTGGATGAGTGCCTCTTGAGCCTGGATGAGTGCTGCTGGAGGCTGGGTGAGTGCTGTTGGAGACTGGATGAGTGCTGTTGGAGGCTGGGTGAGTGCTGCTGGAGACTGGATGAGTGCCTCTTGAGCCTGGATGAGTGCTGCTGGAGGCTGGGTGAGTGCTGTTGGAGACTGGATGAGTGCTGCTGGAGGCTGGATGAGTGCTGCTGGAGACTGGATGAGTGCCTCTTGAGCCTGGATGAGTGCTGCTGGAGGCTGGGTGAGTGCTGTTGGAGACTGGATGAGTGCTGTTGGAGGCTGGGTGAGTGCTGCTGGAGACTGGATGAGTGGACGGGTGGTCGCTGTATAAATGGATAGGGATGAGTAACGGCCCTGGCTCTGGGACGCTCCAAGGAGCGCGACCAAGGTCGCGCTCCTTCGGGCGCGCGACGCCGCCGGTATGCGCCGGGGTTTAAAGGGAGCAGTAGCCGCCCTCTGATTGGCCTGATGCCTGCTTAGGGGCGCGGCTCACTCACCACGTTGTGTCCTGCGGGCTTGGTTCTCGGCTCGGGAGCGGCAATAGTTTTAGTTTCGCTTTCGTTTTCGTTTCTCCTTTGCCTCTTGTCTCTCCTGCACGGCTCACCTCGCGGAGGCTAGTGAGCAGGCTCTTGCCCCGGATGGGCCGCGCCGATCGCGCAAGCCTCGGCAGGGAGGAGGCGGCGGTTGGGTGCGGGTGGTCGCCGAGCTGTGGGCCGCCGAAAAAAAAAAAAAAGAAAAAAAAAAGAAAAGAGTAACCGAAAAAAAAGAGTAACCGAAAAAAGAGTTGTGGGCCGCCGAAAAAAAAAAAAAAAGAAAAAAAAAAGAAAAGAGTAACCGAAAAAAAAGAGTAACCGAAAAAAAAGAGTAACCGAAAAAAAAAAGAAAAGAGTAACCGAAAGAGTAACCGATTCACATCTACCCGTTCTAGACCTCTCATGATCTTAAAGATCTCTATCATATCCCCCCTCAGCTGTCTCTTCTCCAAGCTGATCAGCCCTAATCTCTTCAGTCTTTCTTCACAGGGGAGCTGTTCCATCCCCTTTATCATTTTGGTCACCCTTCTCTGTATCTTCTCCATCGCAATTATATCTTTTTTGAGATGCGGCGACCAGAATTGTATACAGTATTCAAGGTGCGGTCTCATCATGGAGCGATACAGATAGCATGACACATTTGAGTTCCAGGGCTTCCTGTTGGGGTGGGGGGTATGGTTTCAAGGCCCTTTTGCACTGAACATAGTACAAGCCCCTCTTCCTTCTCTGTAAACAGCACTGCTGATAGCATCCAAAAATCAACCTGAGAAGCAATGTGGTTTTCAACTTCTTCACTGATAGTTGATTAGATGACTGAAGAATATTTACAGAACTCAAGTCAGAGAATAATTAGGCAGAAGAAAGATTAATACATTTGTGACTTCACTCTTCTAGTGAAATTTCTGATTCTCCGTGAAAGCAACTTTCCTTAACATGTGATTTCCTTCACTTGCTCGTTACTCAGATTGAAGCTAGTTCAATCCTCCTCCTACTCCAAAATTTAGTGCACCTCTTCTCCCCACTTTAGAATGGTTAGAATAATGTTCCAATAATTTATTGGAATGTAAGTCCTGATTCTCATACCTTTCCTGAAGTCTTCTGAGATATTTAGATCTCCCTATGACAGTATCAGTGGGCATTTTCATCTCAGGTGCAGCACACTTGAGTCAGCAGCAAACACAGTTATACAACTTTAGCTCCTTCTCTCTGGCAATGGAGAAGAATCCATTTGTCCTCTGATGAAAAACCTCTCAGTCATCAGGCTCTCTCTAGGTGAAAGATGCTTCTTCCCAATAGAATGAAATGGATTCCCTGGTACCAAGGGCACTCAGTTCCAGGTG
This sequence comes from Rhinatrema bivittatum, assembly GCF_901001135.1. Lineage (NCBI taxonomy): Eukaryota > Metazoa > Chordata > Amphibia > Gymnophiona > Rhinatrematidae > Rhinatrema > Rhinatrema bivittatum. Next base: position 243,041,615 of record NC_042619.1, on the reverse strand, counting down.
GAAGGGAGGAAAAAATTCCTTGCCTCAAACTGAGAAGATAGTTACTGATAGCAAAAACAACTGAAGGTCAAAACTTCTCTACATCAGGTCACCAACTGGTCTAAACCCTGAAGGAGTGCTAGAACACAGCCAGAGTCTTCCCTAGGCTTCAATCTAACTTACACAGGGACACCTCAATCCACTGTTAAGAGGTACCAAGGATGTCACAAGGAAAATCTCAAAATGTTGGAGAGCAAGCACAACTTCAATTAAGTCAATGTGGCTGACTGGCTTTAAACGGAAAAAAAAACCCTACTAGCTTCTCTCTTCATTAAGTTACAAAAATTAGCAGACAGAAGGCAGAGAGCTCCTGCCTCCAGGCAATCTAACTAAAAATCCCACCACCTAAAATGGTGCCTAGTGGTCAAAAAGAATAAGGCTACACCATCTGAGTCTCACACATGGGGGGTAAAATCCAACCCACTGTTTACTATATCTTTCTGAACCTACCCCGCAAGTTAAGTTAGTACATTCCTTCTAGTAAGGAAAACAAGATTGCAGTTCAAAATAGAAATTGTTTACTGGCACTGACGAAGTCCAAAACAATGATGCACCAGTTGATAGTGCACCAGACAGCACAAATACAAATGTCAGTCACATTCAGCAGTGTGCTGCTCACCCCAGCGAGGCAGCTCTTAGCGTTGGGGGCATCTTTCCTTCCTTGGTTCTCCTCAGATACCAGGCTCTGTTGGGCAGCTATGCTCTATATTTCCCACAACTTCTTTCACTCTGGTGAGTTTCTGATCTCTAATAGGACCTTTCCTCAGCTGGGAAGTTCTCTCTCTCTCTCTCTCTTGCAAACTCTCACCAATCCTTTGTGTGGCGTGAACCCAGGGCTGGATCAACCCTGTTGGGCAAATCTGGAGTCAGTTGGCAACCCTAGAAATATCAAGTAAAAAGCAAGAAGCAAATAAGTTGGTTTCAAAGGCCTGGTAATGACTGTGAACAAAAAGTTATCACGATCTTGCTGAAAAAAAAAAAAAAGCACGCCAGGTTTGGTGGCTGATGCTACTGGCTGCTGCCATTCACTACAAAGCCAGCAGGAAGCTTTTCAGTGATCCTGTCTGCTGATACAGACGTTTATCACTTGCATGCAAGCACAGCCTGCTTCCTTTTCAGTAAAAATGTTTCCATATTACAGCTAACCATGAAGCCAAAATAAAAAAAAAAAAAATATATATATATATATATTTTTTTTTTATTTTTTTTTAAATGAACTGTGCTGCTCATGAGTGGGGGAAAGAACCCCCGAAAGACATATAAGTAGCATAGGCTTGTGGTCATTCTTCCACCATCTCCTTCCCCCTCTCTCTTCATCTATTTAAACCTCCTCCAGAATGTCTTAGAAAAATGAAACTAATGTAAAGTCAAAAGGTCTCTCTCAATAAAATGCAATGTTACACAATTTTGTACAGGGCCTTTCATTCAAAGACAGTAAAAAAAAAAAAAAATGCTGAGCAATCACATGGAAGAAACATAAAAGGCAATTCATTACTGTGCTTTAAGAAATCAGTACTAGAACTAGCAGTTACAGGCAAGATAGAAGAGGTAAGCTTTGGGATGACATTTAAAGTGAGGGTAAACTGAAGAAATATGGATGAATCATTCAAGACAAAGGGACAGGGGTGTGACTAGTCACTGGCACATAGGGCCTATGCCTCAACTCTATGTAGCAGACCCTACAGTCACACTACCAGTAAGTCCTGGGCCCTCCTGTGCCAGCTAGATCAGTGCAGGTTAGTCTGTAAGAGGAGGGACCATTCAAATGCAGCCCCTCCCTTTCAGGGTGCTGGAGTGGCCAATCCCCTTGGAGAAGGTTTATAGCCGCACTTTACCTGGAGCTCTGGGGGCAGTGTGGGTTGATTTCAGAGTTAGAGGAGGTGTGAGGAGGATTTTCCTAGTTTGATTTTGGGCCTACTCTTGGTGCTCTGGCCAAGCCAGCTAGAAGCCTGCAAGTAAGGCTGGGGATCTTCCTGCCTATCCACACCCTGGTGGGTAAGGGTTTTCTCCATGGATTATTTTGGGGTTTTATACCTTTTTCATGGTAGAAGCCTTGCTGGACACCTGGACCTCTCCTGAACTCAAGGCAAGGGAACCCTGTGTTTGGGGGCACCCAGGGATAGCGAAGGCCTGCCCGTCCAAGGAGGTGACCCCTTGCAAGGGGCAACTCCAGCGGTATTTCATTTTCGGAATCAGAAGAAATTGTTTTGTGAAAATCTGAGAGGAAGTGTTTTTGTCTGTCCCTCTTCCTACCCTTATCCAAGATGCTCAGGAGCTGCTTGCTCCAACTTGGATCCCTCCCAAGCAGGATCCCCACCTACTGCGAAATAAAGAGCCAACTAATTGTGAGTAAAGAGTTTCTAAAGAACTTTGAGGACCCCCATCAGGAGTCTTCACCCTGGGAAGAGAGAAGCTGAGACTCTGTGCGAGGAGACGCTGAGACTCTCTGTGCGAGGATAGGAGTTTTGACCATCTTGGAAGGGGTTTTCCTGCCCATCTCAAGAATGCCCTGACCACTTAGGAACTCCACTAAAAGCTAATCCCGAAGTGCAGAAGTCTCCCTTGTTAAAAGTGTAAAGTCTCCTGCACAGATAGAGAAAGAGTGTAAAGGGAAGAGACTGTAAAAAGAGAAAGCTGTGGTGCTGTGGATTCAGTTATTATTGTGCCATTTTCGTCTGACTTTATTCTTTCAGTAAAGAGTTTATTTTTGGACACTAACTCAGTAACTCTAGAGTATTTCTTTGGCATCTACTGCATTCACCATGAGGACAGGTCCAGGGAACACAGATGAAAAAAAAAGCTGTTCCGGGCCATGAAAGTTGTATTCCTGCCCTCCATAAAGGATCCCAACTCTAGGGGAAAGGGAAATGTTACAGTTAGCCAGGAACAAATCTAGCCCCTAAACAACATTAAAAACTTTTATGGCCTCACCAGAGTGTGGAGAGCTCCCCAGGGTGGGGCTACATCTATTTGGCGATATCTCAAATCCAGGGCCATTCCTAGAGTAGAGCGAACCGAAGCAACTGCCTGGGCCCCGCGCTTCAACATCACGTCGGCAAGTGCCCTCCATCCCCACTCTGGCACAATCCTCCCCTCTGCCCTCTTCAGTGGGATCCTCTCTTCTCCTCCCACTGACTGGAGAGTAGCACTTCTTACCCACACCTGCTTCCTCCTCTGCTGCCTTCAGTCTGAAACCTGACCATGACCTGTAGTTTTGTGAAAGAGACATCCTTCAAAAAAAAAAATGCAAAGCAGGAAATTAATGAGGGAAATAGAAAGGCACGTAAGCACTGCCGAATTAAATGTAAAACATTAATAAAGAAGGCCTAGAGCAGCCCTCGAGGGCTGTAAACAGATCAGGTTTTCAGGATATCCCCAATGAATATGCATCCAACAGATTTGCATACAATTGAGGCAGCGTGAATGCATGTCTATCTTATTCATACTCATTGGGGGTATCCTGAAAACCCGACTCATTAGTGGCCCTGGGGCTGGCATTAAGTTTTCCGTGTTAAAACATGCACGTCAGGCACACAGTGATTTTTTGCTTCGGGGGGGAATAATAGCTAATAGCCTCATCTACATGCATTTACATTTGATGAGCGCTATTAGCTACGCACTAGTTTGGACACACGATTTGTATGCACTAATCCCCTTACTGCATTGGGTGTTAGCCTAGCATGTCCAAAGCGTGGGTCCAAACGCTCGTTAACCTGTGCGCTAGGCTCAGCACACGATATTGCATCAGCCTGACAGATAGACAAGATAGACCCTGCCCTTGGAAGTGGTGGAGGGAAGGACAGGATCTGATAAATACAGATGAGCTCTAAGGGAGTGGTAGAGATTGTCCAGATGAATAATTGATGTGGATGGGCAGACTAGATAGGCCATATGGTCTTTTTCTGCCATCTGCTCTCTCTGTTTCTAACTTATCATTATATTTACATGCACTGCTGTGTTGAGAATACCCATTCACTAAAAATGCTGGTTGGTGGGTAGAAAAGGAAGTGCCGGGCAAGCTTGGCAAGGTCCAGCCAGACCGCATTCTTGTGTACTCAGTATATCAATGGGTCTGTGTCCATGACCTTGATGGGTTCTCCAAGATACTGCATGACTGCAATTTTTCCTTTGCTTCAGGAATGGGGATATTAGTCTCTGTGGCCAAGTGCTGAAGCCAGAACCTGTGGCAGGAGAGCCCATTGTATGGCCCCATGGGAGGACAGCAGATAAAGGTGGAAGGGAGTAGTAGCTTTCAGAGTGCTGCTGATGTGATCTTTCCTCTACTGCATCCCTACTGCCCCTCTGCTTCTGGCACTGCCATTCTTCCAGTAAGTCAGATTGTTGGATTGGAGGGTGATACTTCATTTCACTCTTGGGGTGGACAGCATATAAGGATCCAGCTAGCTGAGAGGGGGCAGAGTTGATTTTGCAATTGCAAGGAGTCCAGGAGCACCAACACCTCTGGTGCCAATCACTGCTGGAATCCCTGAAATTTTTCCACCAGGATATCGATTATGCAGATGACCTCACCCAAGGGGTTTTTGTTGTTGAACTCACATCCTCCATGGCATATTTGAAGGGCTACAGGATTTTACCACCTCTATCATGTGCCCCATATCAATTTCGGCATGCATGGACAACTTGTGAAGGGGTGTCTGTTGCTCCACTAATCTCTGCATCATCAGATAGGTGGAATTCTACCTGTTTCCTACATCCTGAATAAGCTGGAGCACAAGTGCCCTGACTGCTTCCTGCTTCTCACAGAGCCACTACCTGCCCTTCATGCTCCGGTTAAAATTTAATTTTATTTACCAAAAGAATTCCCAGCTATGTTCCTGCACCATTCTAGCAGTTTCTTCAGAACAAAGTTTCCGTCTTCTTTGGCTACCAGCCTGAGGAAGTCCCTTACTACCAGATGCAGAAAGTGTGCAAAACATCGGATGCCTTGATAGCTCCCATCTCTCACTGCCCTGGTTCTGTAACCATGAAAACATATACGGTCAAGTGTTTCCAGCCTAGCTGCCAGCCTTTTGTCATCCCCCTTTTATCACTGCTAAAAATATGGGTTAAAGTGTGGTGCTGGTCACATGGGTATATGCAGCACAACGCACCTGTACCCTGCAGGTGCACCCCTGTTACCTGACCCTGCCTCATCCAGCTGTCAGGGAGAGGGAGGTATATGGGTAGGGTTCTAGTTGGTCCGGATGTTGCTGATGGAACTGATGCCACCTCTATTCCTCTCCACCTTGGCCAGCTGTGCCTGCAATCCAGGAACAGCACTGAGTCCAGACGGTAGACATCAGCTGCATACTAAATGTTGTCCTGGAGGTAACTTTGTAATTTGGGGATAAGGCATGCAGCAGCCGCTTAAATCCCATTCACTAAGCAAAGTTATCCAGGTAAGGTTGCCTGCATAACTTCAGCCAAATATTTAGTGGGACAAGTTTCCTGCTGAATGTACTTGGCTAAAGTTACCAGGATAATGTTAGCCCTCATGAAACTTAGCCAGTTAGCAGCAAAAAAAAAAAAAATCAATGCTAATCAGCTAAATGCAAACCCTACAGCATAAACCCTTGCACTCCAACTCCCCTCCTCTTCTCTCTCGCTGCTTTATTAAAAAAAAAAACCCACATTAGTGGCCGCCCAGCCCCCGGAACCCCCACCCCCTCCCCGAGCAGCTCCCCCTATTGCCTGATGCCCCTGGACAAATTGAAGAAAGGATGGCTGCTCCCTGGAAGCCTGGCCCCATCCCGTTAAAGTGGGAAAATCTCTCCTCATCCCGCTCCCTGCTTCACCAACCACCCAAGTGCTCGTGTTTCCCTCCCGACACTAACGCCCCCACCCTCCAGACCTGCCAAGTACCTTTAAAACCAGAAGCTGGGTGAGCTCCTCCTCCTCAGCATCCTGAAGAGGGAATTAGCTCTTAAAAGCCTGTCAAGGAATGTATTTTGTCCCATAAAAAGCCTGGTACCACCTTCCAGAACTGTAGCCCGGGCACTTCTCGGGTTACCATTGAGCCCGGGGTTTCAGTGCAGTGCTAAACTGGCTAAATTAGGATGGATGAAGGGAGGAAGCAGACTACAGCAGCCCCTCCTCCTGCGGGCTCTGCAATGGCTATGCCTTTGGTAATACTGTATATGTTAATATATATAATAGCTCCCCAGCCAGTCCTTTGAGTTTAGTTCTCAGTATAAAGGTAGAGAGGAGTTTAGGTTTTCTTGATTTTTTTCAAGCCCAGCCAGAGAAGCCAAGCTAGCTCTGTTGTACATGCAGTGTATAAAGCTGCATGACGGAAAATACGGGTGTGAAAGATATCTGTAGTGCAAGCAGTTAAACACTCATAATGTACTGTCACTCTCCAGGCAGCACAACATGCACACAGGCATGGGCCTTGTCATTAGATACACAAGCTGCCAGCATTACATTTTAACGGTATCTGAAAGGTGGCTTGGGCAACGTACACCTAAAACTGCACGATGTGACCTACTACAAGCACTTGCTGGCCAAACCTTGCTGTGTTGTTCAGTACAAGGTGAGGCAAAAACCCATATTATGGTGCATAACTCCTTCATATGTCAGTATGGGCACCGCCACACCTCCTCACCTGCAAGGACAGCACATTTACCCAGTGGGTTCATTTGGAACAGAAAAACAATGGTAATATTTCAGACCATAGTGTCCCCAGTACATATTGGGTCACTGTCAGAGGGCCACAATCTACAGCGAGCTCCTCCTACATCAAAGCAGTAAAATAGGTAATAGTGTAAAAAGGAATTAGAACCAGATTACCAGCAAACATCTTATCTAAAAGAGACCCAAGGGAGGAAGCACCAAAAGCTGTAGGCCCCGCACACGAGTGACCGAGTGACTAAGGCGTACTCAGAACAACATAGCCTAGGTATCACACTCACATATGTTAGCAGGAGACACTACATGTTGCTGCCCCTTCACATACACATGGTACTATGGTACTATGTTCATGCCAAGCTTGTCAATATGGATAAAGGTGTTCATTGTCAGCTTACTGTAACTGGTTATCAGTCATTGCCACTCCTTCCTCCACAAAGTATAGCAGCATTCTGGAAACACTTCTGTCACAGCCATTTTTCACATGTACCTAATGGCAGATTGACTAAAGGGTCCCGGGATGGTTTACCACCCTCTACATGGCAGCTTTGCAAGATGCCTACATCTTAAGGACCTCATCAAGCATGATAACTACCTGACATTTGTGGTAGCAGTAGCCCTAGCGAATGCGATTGGAGTGGCTCGGAGGATGCTGGCTGACTCTAGGGTCATATTAGGTTCAGTTGAGCATAGAGATGTGAATCGGAACCGGAATCGGTTCGGATTCCGGTTCAGATTCACATCGTGTTTTTTTTTGTCCGGCCCGATCGCGGTTTTGTTTATCGGCTGCGCCCGAGCCGATAAACAAAAAACCCACCCCGGCCCTTTAAAAATGGCGCGGGCTATCCAGTGCTCCTACCATGTGACAGAGGTCGGCCAATGGCACGGATACCCTGTCACATGGTAAGGGCAAAGGGCCATCGGCACCATTTTGATTAGTGGCAGCCTACGGCCCGGGAGCGGGAGATCACTCCCGGGACCCCCTCTGGACCACCAGGTACCTGTAAAATGTTTTTGGGGGGTCAGGAGGGTGGGGGAAGCTAAGAGATTTGTTTTAAAGGGTCGGGGTGGGTTTAGGGGTTATTTTTGTGTGCCGTTTTTCCCGCCCTCCCCCAAAACGATAAGAGAACCCCCATGACCAATATCGTGGGGTTTTCCTATTGTTTTGGGGGAGCCCCCGATTTCTGACGATTTTGAAAATATCGTCCGATATTTTCAGTCGTCCGAAGCCCGATTCAATCCCTAGTTGAGCATAGTTTGGCTACTGAGAAAGCCATATAGCCCACCCTGCATGGACTGGAAAGGACCAGAGGACACAACAACTATCCTAATAGTGCCAAACTGTTACAGCAGTTACTGAAGACTGTTCAGCTTTGCTGCTGTTCAGCTGTTCACAGACCTTCACACACATGTGGATGAGCTGCAGCAATAAAGAATGAAAGCCTGCAAGTGTGTACTGTTAGGATGTTAGTGGTACAATATGGTTAGTGTTTAACACAGGAGTGCTGAGCCTATGTGCTTTGCAGGGCCTCACACATAACACATGCACTGTAACATTTGGCATTACTTTCTACATTGTGGTTATGTTGAAGGAACAAACAGAAGTGCATATTGTTACGGCACATGATTAGCTGACACTCTGTAACCATTAGGACTTTCCAACAACCTGGCATATGCATATGACAGTGAGTCATCGTGTGAGAGACCACTTAAAGGCAGAGAAACCCTTGGCCCGCGTGCTGCTAACATCTTCTTAGGAAAGATGAGCCAGCTGTAGCACTGCCTGTAAAGCAGCGGTTCTCAACCTGTGGGTCGCGACCCCGGCGGGGGTCGAACGACCAAAACACAGGGGTCGCCTAAAGCAGGTCCCCAACCACCGGTCCGCGGACCAGTACCGGGCCGTTGGGGTTTTTTGCCAGTCCGTGGCGCCGCGGCTGCTGCGGGGAGGCGGGGCGAAGCTGGAGACCTGCCTCCTCCAACCCCAAAAGGGAAGAGACCAATGGCGTAGCCACGGGTGGGCAGGTGCCCACCCAACTTAGACCCAGGCCCACCCAACTGGCACCGGAACTGCAAGGCTGTTGCGGGATCCCATCCCCGCGACAGCGAACAAGAGAACCCACACCTCGCGCACCATCACGGCACCCATGGGGAAGCGCTGCTGCGGCCATATGGCCAACCAGTCTTCCTGTTCGGGGGGGGGGGAGTGGAAGCGCCGCGTGCAGCTTCCGCTTTCTCCCCCCAATGCAGGAAGATCAGCTGCCTCTCCTGCTGCCACCCGTTCTCCTGCTATCTTTGGGCCAAACAGCCCGCCGATTTTCCTGTTTGGGGGTGGGGGAGCGGAAGCGCCGTGCACAGCTTCCACTTTCTCCCCCAAAGCAGGAAGATCAGCTGCCTCTCCTGCTGCCACCGGCCTCCTGCTATCTTCGGGCGTCGGGCCAATCTTCCTGCTGGGGGGGGAGGGAGGAAGCGTACGTTGTGCGCTGCGCTTCCGCTCCCCCCCCCCCCCGACAGGAAGTTCGGCGGGCTGTACGGCCCGACGTCCGAAGATAGCAGGAGTCCGGTGGCAGCAGGAAAGGCAGCTGATCTTCCTGCTCTGGGGGAGAAAGCGGAAGCTGTGCACGTGCTTGAATGTGTATGTGTGGATGAGAATGGGAGTGTGTGTGGGTGAAAACTGGAGCCTGGGTGTGTATGTGGGTGAGAATGGAAGCTTGAATATGTGGGTGAATGGGAGCTCGAATGTGTGTATGTGTGGTTGAGAATGGGAGCCTGGGTTTGTGGGTGGGTGAGAATGGGAGCTTGAATGTGTGTATATATGGGTGAGAATGAGAGCCTGGGTTTGTGTGGGTGGGTGAGAATGGAAGCTTGAATATGTGGATAAGAATGGGTGCTTGAATGTGTGTATGTGTGGGTAAGAATAGGACCTTAAATGTGTATATGTATGGATGAGAATGGGAGCTTGAATATGTGTGGGTGAGACTGGGAGCATGGGTTTGTGGGTGAGAATGGGAGTCTGGGTTTATGTGTGTGGGTGAGAATGGGTGCCTGGATGTGCGTCTGTGTGTGCATAAGAATATAAGCCTGGGGAGGGGTGAGAAAGTGAGAACTTGTATGTGTGTCTGCAGAGAATGTGAGCTTGGGGGGGGGGGGGGGAGAGCATATGAGAGTGACAGCTTGAGTGTGTGAGAGGGAGTCTGTGAGAGAAAGCGTGTATGTGTGTGTTTGTGTGTGGAAGGGAAGAAGACAGTAATAGAAGAAAGACACTGAAAAGGAATTAGGAAATGAGCTATAAGGGAAAAAATGGGAAAAAGAGACCAGGACCAACTGATTAGAAAAATACAAAGATCAGACAACAAAGGTAAAAATATATATCTATATTTTGAGATGTTAGCAATTTAAATATAAGGAACACAACCTCTCTCTCAAAATTTATGGACAGGTAGGAGCCGTGTATAAAATCGTAATAATAAGAAGGCTAAAGTACCACAAATCACCGTTAATTATGTTTGTATCATTAAGTAAACCTCATACTTAGGCGTAGATGTGAATGCTATGCTGCATAATTTGGCATTATTTATCAGTAAAAAAAACAACTAGTAGACCTGCATGCCTACAGCCCACCCATGTTAACCTTGTGCCCACCCAAAAAATCAATTCTGGCTACGCCACTGGAAGAGACATGGCCCAAAAAGCTAGCGTGTCGCAGTAAAGTATGTGGCTGGAGCCGCGCAGGCAGGAAGGAGGTGTATCAGCCACTGCAGGTGCTCCTCCTACTTCCTTCCTGCCCGCCCTGCCCCGGAAGACAAATGTTGCCGGAGCCACACGGGCAGGAAGGAGGAGGCGCGTCAGCCGCGTGGGTAGAAGAGGTGCTTCAGCCGCGTGCAGAAGAGGAGCAGCGGGGCCGGGAAGACTAGGGCCGCTGCAGAGCCCATCCTGTGGCAACCCTTAAAGAAGAGGCCCAGAGGTGAGAGAGAGGTGTGTGCGAGTATGAGATGAGTTGAGAGATTGTGTGTGAGAGTGAGTTGAGAGACTGTGCGTGTTTGCAGAGACAGCATGTGAGAACCTCTGTGTGTGTGAAAGAGACAGCATGTTAGAGTGAGAGCCTGTGCTTGAGCAAGGCAGCATGTGGGGGTGTGAGAGAGCTTGTGTGTGAGACTCAGACAGCCTGTGCCAGTGAGAGACTGTGTGTATGAATGATTGCATGAGAGAGAGAGCATGTGACAGTGAGAGCCTGTGTGTGTATGTGTGTGTGAGAGAGAAATGCATGTGAGAATGAGAATCTGACTGTGTGTTTGAGGGAAGAAGACAGGTGGAGAGAAAAGAAATAGAAAAAAAGGCAATATAAAAGGAAATGGCAAAAAAATAAGAAAGGGAAGCAGATGTAAAAAAATAAATAAATTACTTTTTACTGATTGGTACATGTAATCTTTGGGAATGTGCAAGAGTAGCACTTTCTCTATGGCGGATCTCACAATGTACGAGATCAACATGGAGGAAGTGGAAACCCACGGGGCCTGCACAAAGGAGGCAGCAGAATGGGCTTCAGTGCCAAGTGCCAATAGCAGCAATCAGCGCCTCCCCAATAGCCACGTGGCAGTAATTAGATTAATTGTTTGACTCAGCTGGAGGTGACAAAGTATGAAGTGGGATGTGAAATCAGCTTGATCTGGTGGAGAATTAGGATTGCTGTTACACATGAACTGTATTTGGCAAACATTAAGGGAGCCAGGATAATCAATTGAAGCCTGCAGCTGAGGACTGATTCATTATGACTCATGTAGAAATTAGTGCATTTTCCAGATTAGTCTGCATAATACAATTCTCAACATTCAGCATTATTTCTGCTGCATAGAGTTTTATCTGAGAGGCTCTGAGGTTGTGAGGGAGCTAGTAAGAGTGAGAGCATGAGTGTGTATGAGAAAATCCAGGGGAGTAAGAGTGTGTGTGAGTGGGAGGGGGGAGGAGAGTGTCTTACACCCTGAGAGTGTATCAGTGTCTGTGAGAGCGAGAGGTTATGGTGGGTATAAGAGCATGAATGTGTATGTATGTGACAGTGTATGTGTGAGAGAGAATGGACATGTGAGAGTATGTGTGAGAGAGAGAGGATAACCTCCTAATCCTCGACAATATCAGGGTGACTGGAAATCAAGAGCTCCCATGTATGGACAGCAGGGGCTTTTTAAAATCCTTATTAGTTTTAATTATTGTGTGTTATTTGATATATGTGCTGTTTTGAAATATTTTATTGGTGTTTGGGAAATTATAAAATGTATATGATTTTAATTAATAGAAATTCTATTTATCAGTAATTTTAAAATATTCTTTTATTAGTATGGTTTTACTATTATAACTGATGCTTTATGTTTAATTTTATTGTTTTATGAGGAATGGTGGTTCTGTTTATAAATGTCATAATAATTAAGTATTAACTAAAATCCAACCCCATCCATAACCCCGCCCCCATATGACCAAAGCCCCACCCTTGCCCCGCCCTCGCCCCGCCCTCGCGGGGCGAGGGCAGGGCGAGGGGTCACCGCAACATGAGGAACTGTATTGCGGGGTCACGGCATTAGAAAGGTTGAGAACCACTGCTGTAAAGTATACAGTCTGGGTCTCATGTGACTAATGCAGTGAAGGCTGGCCAGTAACTCATTGAATAATGTGCCTTCACTGTCCTGCAAGTGGTTCTTCACACACACACACACACACACACACACACATATATATGTTGGAACACCTTGGACACCAACATTATATCACCACAGCCTGACCTTGGGGCCATCTACTCTGGTAACCTTGCAATCAGAAAGGCCAATGGCTACTTTAAAGGAGCTAAGCACATGGGTAAACCTGACACTAATAGCACCACCGGATGGTATACACCCCAGAGTTCTGAAGGAACTAAAAAATGAAATTTCAGACCTATTAGTAAAAATTTGTAACCTATCATTAAAATCATCCATTGTACCTGAAGACTGGAGGATAGCAAATGTAACCCCAATATTTAAAAAGGGCTCCAGGGGCGATCCGGGAAACTACAGACCGGTTAGCCTGACTTCAGTGCCAGGAAAAATAGTGGAAAGTGTTCTAAACATCAAAATCACAGAACATATAGAAAGACATGGTTTAATGGAACAAAGTCAGCATGGCTTTACCCAGGGCAAGTCTTGCCTCACAAATCTGCTTCACTTTTTTGAAGGAGTTAATAAACATGTGGATAAAGGTGAACCGGTAGATATAGTATACTTGGATTTTCAGAAGGCGTTTGACAAAGTTCCTCATGAGAGGCTTCTAGGAAAAGTAAAAAGTCATGGGATAGGTGGTGATGTCCTTTCGTGGATTGCAAACTGGCTAAAAGACAGGAAACAGAGAGTAGGATTAAATGGACAATTTTCTCAGAGGAAGGGAGTGGTCAGTGGAGTGCCTCAGGAATCTGTATTGGGACCCTTACTGTTCAATATATTTATAAATGATCTGGAAAGAAATACGACGAGTGAGATAATCAAATTTGCAGATGACACAAAATTGTTCAGAGTAGTTAAATCACAAGCAGATTGTGATAAATTGCAGGAAGACCTTGTGAGACTGAAAAATTGGGCATCCAAATGGCAGATGAAATTTAATGTGGATAAGTGCAAGGTGATGCATATAGGGAAAAATAACCCATGCTATAATTACACAATGTTGGGTTCCATATTAGGTGCTACAACCCAAGAAAGAGATCTAGGTGTCATAGTGGATAACACATTGAAATCGTCGGTGCAGTGTGCTGCGGCAGTCAAAAAAGCAAACAGAATGTTGGGAATTATTAGAAAAGGAATGATGAATAAAACGGAAAATGTCATAATGCCTCTGTATTGCTCCATGGTGAGACCGCACCTTGAATACTGTGTACAATTCTGGTCGCCGCATCTCAAAAAAGATATAATTGCGATGGAGAAGGTACAGAGAAGGGCTACCAAAATGATAAAGGGAATGGAACAACTCCCCTATGAGGAAAGACTAAAGAGGTTAGGACTTTTCAGCTTGGAGAAGAGACGACTGAGGGGGGATATGATAGAGGTGTTTAAAATCATGAGAGGTCTAGAACGGGTAGATGTGAATCGGTTATTTACTCTTTCGGATAGTAGAAAGACTAGGGGGCACTCCATGAAGTTAGCATGGGGCACATTTAAAACTAATCGGAGAAAGTTCTTTTTTACTCAACGCACAATGAAACTCTGGAATTTGTTGCCAGAGAATGTGGTTCGTGCAGTTAGTATAGCTGTGTTTAAAAAAGGATTGGATAAGCTCTTGGAGGAGAAGTCCATTACCTGCTATTAAGTTCACTTAGAGAATAGCCACTGCCATTACCAATGGTTACATGGAATAGACTTAGTTTTTGGGTACTTGCCAGGTTCTTGTGGCCTGGATTGGCCACTGTTGGAAACAGGATGCTGGGCTTGATGGACCCTTGGTCTGACCCAGTATGGCATTTTCTTATGTTCTTATGTTCATAACCTTCAGCCTGGTTTTAAGGGAAGGTGTGAGATCAAAGCTGTGTGATGGGTGCTGTATTGTGGCCACCCATGCTGCACGCTTCCAAAGTACATGCTGCTATGTCGGCTCTATGTAAAGTATATCCACACTGCGTAAACATGTACACATGTAGGTAGGGTGATGCTGTGTACCTGTATGTGCACAGCTAAGTGGAATGCAGTTATTCATGCAGGTGTGACATCACTGGTAAACTGATGAAGGCCAGGTGTCACTATTCTCTGGGAATGTCCTTGTCAATACACACAGACACATAACAGAGGTATTGCTTCATAAGCACACCTGTAAATGGTTTCAAATTATGTTATCTGACAGTACAACATGTAAATGTGGCTTTTTGTGGTCGCCATGCACATTGCACCTTCAGTGTTATAACAATCTCACACCATTAGTACAGCTGTCACTGTGCAGGGTCCTGAAGCATGTTGTCCATTGCAACACTTATGAGACTGTGACATGCACTTTTCACACTGACAGAGAGGTGCACCCATGGTGGCTGTGAGGCCACATGGTGCTAGGTAGGCCACAGACTGTCTTAACAGACGTGCCTCTTTTTCTGTAAGATTCAGGCAGAACAGAAGGTGGCAGACCCATGTCGAAAAAATCAAATTGGCAGGAAATCATTTATTCAAATTACAGTGCTATGGTCCATTAGCAAGACAAATGAAAAGCAGCCAGATACTTAGGAAAAATGTTTTACAAAGAAAAGGCCTCATGAGTGTAAGTGCTGCTAATATGCTTCAGCCACACCACCCAATGCAAGGCTATTTGATAGGCCAAGCCCATGAGGAAAAGGTTCTGCCGAATCTGGCTGCCACTCGGTATCGTCTCCTGTGCTCGGGCATTGACACAAGGGGGATCCCGTGGGAGATCTGGACGTATATCCATTGCTGTTCCATAATGTACTGCCACATTACACAGCACAGCAGGGTAATCTTGGCAGCTTTGTTTGGGGCATATGTCCAGAATGGGCATTCCAGCATCACCGACTATTTGCACGTTGAGGGAGTGGAAGAGCTTTCTGTTGCGGTACACCTCCTCCCTCCTACGAGGTGGAATGAGGCCGCATGAGTGCAGTCAATAGCTCCAATGACATTGAGGAAGTGTGCAAAGGCATAAAAACCTCTCTTCAAGTCCATCAAGTCCTGCCTGCTGCAAGGAAAGTATATGCATCGATGAATGAGGTCCACGACAGCTTCAATGACCTGATCCAGGCAGCGTGAGAAAGTGCTTTGAGACATTCCCCCCACAACTCCAACTGTGGTTTGGAAGGAGCCGCTGGTGGTGAAATGGAGAGCAGCCAACAGTTTGGTGATGCCGGAGACGGCTTGGGACCTTGTAGTTGCAGGATCCAGATCACCTCGCATGTCTTCATATAATTCATGTATTGCCTGAGAGCTGGGATGATACCTGCTTACCACAAAGTCCTCAGGCATGCCCTCCAAGGAAGTTCATGGAGGAAATATACGATCCCTATTTATCCTCGGCTGGGGCCTGTCCTGTGCCCGGTGCTGCCCAGGCCTGTGAGCTTGCGGGAGCAGAGCCTCTGCCTGCGCTGCTGGTAACTCTCTGCGATGTCGTGGAAGTGGCCTTGCCTGTTGTTCGGGTTGTCCTGCTTCCACATGCTGTCGGCTGCGACGAGACTGGCGAGGCATGAAATGGCCATGTATGCATACACCTGGCAGTGAGCAAATGGTGTCAGGAAGGTAGACCTACTAAAAACAGGCATTTTTATTGGTCCAGGAAGGCTGGGTAGCTGTGTGGGGATCGTTTGGAGTTTTTATCGCACGCGCTATGCATTGCGATAATACCACAATCAGCGATATAACCCGCGATAAGACCTTAGCGCAAATAAAAAAGGTGTAGCTATTATCCACGTTAATGACCTGCGATAACGGCCAATATTTTTCGCACAACGCGCTACCAACTCCTACTTTACATTAGACCTCCCCCAACTCCTCCCCAATCCCTCCCTTTTTTAAAATTTGCATTGCGATGTGCGGTACGGGGCTTTCCGCATGCGCTATGAAGTTAACGCATGCAATAAAGTCATTAACGCATGCGAAAATGCCATAAAGCAAATTGATAAATGACCCTATGTTTGTTAATGTTTGAAGAAAAAACCACTTATCTACAGTTCCTTCTCTTTCTGTGGTTGCTGACCAGTTCTTCTCTCGGCCTCTTCTTCCTTCCTGTGGAGTTCTCTTTAACTTACTGACTTATGCTTTATGTAAATAAACAAAGGAGACCATTTCCCTAATACCGCTTCTGGATATTCCGCAGCCTATGTCAACAGTGTTCGCTCTGTGTTTGTCTCACTGCTGGCTTATTGTTACTGGCTTTTTTCTCACTAATGAAAATCAAAAGATAATTATTGTAGCCCTAACTCTTTCTGCAAAAGATCAGTTCACAGCACACAGGTTGCTCTTGCATTCAGTCTCTCTCTCTCTCTCTCTCTCTTTCTGTGTTCTTCCTGACTGACCTTTGGGTAATTTGCTGTCAATGAAATGAGCACAGGCAGAATTTCCTCCAGAGACAGTGGGTTAACTCCGTTGCCTGAGGTGATATGTTGTCTTTGCTCTTAAACAAATCTCTCACCTACTTCGAAGTTGCTGTGGGTCATTCTTGATAGAATCTCTTTCTGATTAATAAGAATTTCCTAATAATTTCTTCAAATCACTGAAGTTCCCTTAGTGTACTGACATTCAGCATTTAACGTCGATAAGATTCAGTCACACTGTCGCTGACCCTTCACAATGCTGTACTAACACACTGTTCAGCAGGAGATTTAAGGTTTAAAATTTTCTGCCTGACACCTTTACCTTGGCTGGATCCGCACTCATTCTCACTCATGACACTCACACTTCATTAATATTCTGCCTGTTCTTTGATTAATAGAGGTGTTTGTGCACTTTTAGTAGGCCTGGGGACAGAGGACCACAACAGCACCTCTGTTCCCTTCACACATCTGGCTATATTCTATAACTGCCCCTGGGTTTCTGGGTCTGGGATACCCCTGGAAATAGTGCCAGGGACTTACCCATTACATATCCTTAAGATTCACTGATGATTCACGTTTTTTATTTATCTCTATTACCATTAGTGTTGGAAAATTTCATGCATCTTTTCTATCCCCTGAGACGATTTCTCTCTTTCATTTGGACCCTGCGCTGTGGCCATTGATGATAAAGCTGCGCCCACCCAATCATTTGTCTCCAGGGAGGTCATTAAATCACCGTGACTGTGACTTCGCTTCTCTCTTTTCTTGCTACGATGATCCTTTTTTTTTTTTTTTAGTTGCTCCGGAGTGAACCAACAAACTTAGGGGGTGTTCGGATGGCACCAAATCACTATAAAGGTAAATTATATGCTACAGTTGCGCCCTTAAAATATTCTTATGTTCATCAAAAATATTCCCCATATTTGTCTTTTTTGGTCATTTTTGTTCTTTAAATATCTAGGCAGCTTGTAAAATTACCATCAATATTTATCCCTTAAAAACTGTTTCTTTTCAACTGCAAGCGATGGTTGGACAGGTGTCTTCAGGCCCCTTGCAGGTTTCCCTTCTTGTCTTTTGCTGGTTTTGCCCTCTTTTAAAGATGTTTTTGGCTTTGAATGGGCAGGGCTTCCATCGGGGAAAATTAAAGATTAAAATGACCTTCGAGGGCAGGGGAGTTGGCGTCAGTCAGGTGTGGCCCAGGGTCCCCTTACCTAGAGCCCCCGCCTTTGTTTCTTTAAAACTTGATATATTTTTCTTTATTTTAATCAAAATTTAAAGTCCCCTCTTACTCTGCTGCGGGACCCGCTGACTTCATTACTGACATCAGCAGGATTGCAGCTTGGGCTCTTCTTGTCACGTTGGGGCTTCCCCAAGGCTGACGCCAACTGCACCTTTTACATTAAAATTGCAGCAGTGTAAGCAAAACAGCAGGATGAGTCCAGCAGCAGCAGCAGCAATGGTGATCCCATCAGGGGGCGGCTTCGGTGGTCATCTGCGGCCCTGTGATTGACAGGACTGGGTCGCCACAGCAATCCAACACTGCCCTTTTCATTCAGGTCCTCCTCTTCTTGCAGCTCCGCCTTTCGTGGCTCTGTTTGTAGGAGGAGGAAGCTACGGCCAGCGGTCGCGATCACAACCCCAGCTACGCGCGGCTGGTCTGCTCTTTCCTCTCGCTCTTTTTTTTTTTCAGCACTCTATTCGGGGATATTGTTTCTTCTGCTGGGGCGGCCCCCCCCCCCCTCCTCCACAGCTGGTCTGGCACCTCCCTCAGCAACGTGGCCCCCCCCCTCTCCTTGTGCCAAGGTGCTTCCCTGGTGTGGCCTTCCTTCCCCCTCCTCCCTGCAGCTCTGTGCCAGTCGTGGGAGTGGGAAGACAGGCAGCGGCTCGGCGCTGGGCTTCCCACTCCGACTTCTCCCCTTCGTTCGACGGCATCTTGGCTCCCTTTTCTTTGGCTTCTCCGCGCGACCACCGCTGCTGCTGCTGCTGCCGCCGCCACCGCCACTTCCTTCCGATGAAAGCCTTGGCCTCAACACAGAGATCAGCCAGCAGTCAGGCCCCCTGCTGTGAGGCTGCTCTGGCGCCGTGCTACGACCCTTCCCGTCTTGGCCCGGCCTTTCTCTTATTTCACCCCATTGGGGCCTGAATGCTGGGGGAGAGTCTGCCCCACAATTGCCCTCCTTCGCTGGCCTGATCCTTTCCTCCGTGATGCTCTCTTTTTGTTGGCATGCAGGCTCCTGATAATACCGAGGCCTTCCTCCTCTGCACTCTCTTCTTAAGTTGGGGGATTGGGGGGGGGGGGGGTGGAGCTTGTCACCGGCACTAATCATTGTTTTTCTTTGCTTCCCCTCACAATGGTGGCTTTTTCTTCTTCTTCTTCTGGATGCCTCTCCTTCGTCTGGTTCTCTTTTTCCTTTCTCCCTGCTTCAGCCTCTGCTGCTGTTGTGCATCACTGGGCCTTCAACGCCTGGCCCGGCCACTTTAGGCCCCGACACCTCTGGTCCTCTCTGAATCCTACCCTTCTAGCCCTGGGCTTCAGGAAAGTTTTATTTATTATCGTTTTGGGGTTACCCTGTTTACACCCATAAACAATTATTAGATAGGCGGACTCCGGAAAAGCCACGGCTATCCCTTGTGATGAGCAACAAGTTATGCATTTTAATTTATCTCCTACCATTATTTGCCAGCATTGAAAGTGATTTACAATATACAGAAATTAATACATAATATAAAACATCACAAAAAAAAAAAGCAAGGAACTGGATCTACTTTTTGGGATCTGCCAGGTACTTCCCTAAGCCCTCTCTGAGGCAGAATGCTGGGCTTGATGGATCTTTGGTCTGAAACAACCCGGCACATCTTGTGTCCTTACTCATTTAGTGACTCGGCCTATCAAGAAAAAAAAATATATCATCTTGCATATAATGATGGACCTTGACAACGTATTATCCATCCAATTCCAGTTTGAGTTCAGTATAGGAAGGTAACTAAAGGTGACTTGTACAACATTTTTTAGATATTCAGGGCTTCCAAGTTGTGATTTTATTTTTAAACATTGGACAATTAAAATAATCATATCCTAAGTTCAAAAAAATTTTTTCCAGCAGAAGTTATTTAAGTCAAGTCAAGATTTTGGGTGAACCAAGTTCCCAAATGTAATTTCAGTGAAGAAACACCGCAAGCACAAGCATAAGACCTGGTGTATCTATTTAAAATTCCTGCATTCAGATAGAATTGATGAGGTTAGTTTAGGAAATGATTTCTGTTTCCTGTAGTCACTTCCTCTGGTTCTAATTTTCAGTGTAAAAAAGGTGAAAACTAGAAGGTTTCCAGAGCCTGCTCGCTGAAAGGCACAACACAGCCAACACTGCATTTCCAAATACAGCATGGCAGCTACCACAGGCTTCCAGGTGTGTGCAGTGATTTTCTTCTTAAGAGGCTACACAGGGCTGCCTCGGAAGACCATGCAAGGTAAGGTTCATTGATAGACTACAATTTCTTACCCAAGGCACTCTTATCAAGGGTTTCTTGCTAGTTCTTCTCAGTGAGCCTCTCTTTTTTTTTTTAATTAATAGTGTCACTAATAGCTCCTGAGAGCCCCATCTTGCTTGTCACTGCATAGGTTACATAATATTAAGAGGGACCAGACCAGTGGCTCAGTGCTGGGAACTACCATATAAAAGTCTTGGGCTTAACTCTTGGACCATGGGTCAGGTCTTCTAATCCCTGGTTTGGCTAGTGCTGGGGACGCTGTTAAGACAGCATTTCCAATCCTCTTTGCGGAGGGAGTCTCAATCATTGGACGTCAGCAACATCTAATGGCTGGAATCGGGCAGGCCCAGATTTTGGCATAGGTAATGAAGACCCCTGCCACCGTCACCCCCTTTTTATAGGTGCCAAAGCATTTGCTATAGCTGCCATGCCGCCATCCATGCTCGCCACCGTGGCACTGCTTGTCCTTTCTAGCGGCACCAGCCCTGCAACCGAAACTGGAGATAGAAAATTCAGCACAGGACCTTCCTTCCCCCCCCCCCCCCCCACTGCCGTTGTGTGCTGACAGGCGCTGCAGCATTCCACACTCCCCCGCTCCTTCCTATGATCATGGAAAACTGTGCAACTTGTGGGATGTTACAAAGCCTGCCCCATGCACAATGGCTGCAGGAGGATCCAAGCTGAATTTTCTACCTCCAACTGCTGCTGTTGGGCCAGCACCACTAGAAAGGACAAGCAATGCTGCAACTTGGAGTTGAGAGGGAAAAACTTGGCAGAAGTGGTCGGGGGAGAGAAGGGGGAAACGATCCGCAATTGCCTACAAGTGTATATAACAAATACAACTCTCAAATCAAAGCCCATGATTACAGGACTCCGGAGAGAGCCCTGGTGCAATGGCACTTGGCTGAAGACCATCATTGAAATGACAGGGCTAAATGAGTTGAGAGGTGATTATACAATTTTAAAAATCTCCAATTCTAATCTTCCTCTCCACCCTCAATTTCAGTATTCAAACAGTCCCATCAGAAGGAGAATGGACTGATGTTCCTCCTTCCTGCCGACTCTCAGCTGCCTGATTGTGAATGACACACTTGGGCTAGTCGAAGCACCATACTAAATGGCAGATAGCAGGAGAGAAATGGGTTGTTCTACTCTCTTCTTCCTGTCAGCAGGCGAGGAGGGATCAGAATTGGGAGGCGGATGAGGAAAAGGACTGGGAAATCAAGGTGTGGTAAGGAGACAGATTGTGGACTGAGGGATTTAGAAACTAGCCCAGGACACCATTAAAGGAGCTGTGTTCTGCTTAAACCAAGAAATATGGAATAAGAGCAAAGCAATACAGATGCCTTCAAGCTGCACCGAGATTAAACTGTTAGTGCTCAATAAGCAAGACATTGTGTTGCACAGCTGAAATTAGCTGGCACAAATAGACATAACATCGCTGTAGCTTCTAGGCTTTCGGTGGCCTTGACAGCTTGACAGACATTATCAAACCACAAAGTCCAATCTGGTCAAAAGGTGTTTTTGTCAGCACCTGATCCTCATCACAGTCAGGTATGCTATGAATCAGCTTACTAAGAAGAAAGCAAGTTCTAATTTACTGATCCTATACCAGTGGACCATGGGATATCCAATCACATACTTTTGGATCTTATGCATTTATGTGAAGGAGCCAACAAGGCACATGGAAGCCTTACAAAGATAAGCATAGCTTAAGGGGACAAAGCCAACATGGATTTAGCCAAGGAAAGTCTTGCCTCACAAATTTTCTACATTTTTTTAAGGGCATAAACAAACATGTGGATAAAGGTGAGCCAATTGATATAGTGTATCTGGATTTCCAGAAAGCATTTGACAAAGTCCCTCATGAGAGACTTCTTAGGAAATTAGAAAATCATGGGATAGGTGCGAGTGTCCTATTGTGGATTGCCAACTGCTTAAGAACATAAGAAATTGCCATACTGGGTCAGACCAAGGGTCCATCAAGCCCAGCATCCTGTTTCCAACAGTGGCCAATCCATGTTATAAGTACCAAACACTAAGTAGATCCGATGCTATTGATGCCAGTAATAGCAGTGGCTATTCCCTAAGTCAGCTTGAATAATAGCAGTTAATGGACGTCTCCTTCAAGAACTTATCCAAATCTTTTTTAAGCCTAGCTACACAAACTGCACTAACCATATCCTCTGACAACAAATTCCAATGCTTAATTGTGCGTTGAGTGAAAAAGAATTTTCTCCGTTTAGTTTAAAATGTGCTACTTGCTAACTTCATGTGCTGCCCCCTAGTCCTTCTATTATCCGAAAGAGTAAACAACCGAGTCACATTTACCCGTTCTAGACCTCTCATGATTTTAAAGATGTCTCTTCCCAAGCTGAACAGCTATAACCTCTCTAGCCTTTTCTCACAGGGGAGCTGTTCCATCTGCTTTATCTATTATTTAAAAAGATAGAAAATAGATGGTAGGGCTAAATGATAAATTTTCCAATGGAAAAAGATGAATAGTGGAGTGCCCCAGGGATCTGTTCTTGGACCGATGTTTAATATATTTATAAATGACCTGGAAATGGGAACAACAAGTGAGGTGATCAAATTTGCCAATGAGACAAAATTATTCAAAGTTCTAGAATCACAAGAGGATTGTGAGAAATTGAAAGAGTACTTTGCAAAACTGGGAGGCTGGGCATGAAATGGCAAGTGAAATTTAATGTGGACAAAAGCACAGTGATGCATTTAGGGAAGAGTAACCCAAACTGTAGCTACATAATGCAAGATTCCACATTAGGAGTCACAACTCAGGAAAAAAGATCTAGGTGTCATCATTGAAATATGTTAAAATGTTCTGCTCTGGTGCAGCAGCAGCCATGAAAGAAAATAGAATGCTAGGGATTATTAGGAAAGGAATGGAGAATAAAATAGAGAATATCATAATGCCTCTGTATTGTTCCATGGTGCGACCTCATCTTGAGTAACGTGTTCAGTTCTGGTCACCATATCTCAAGAAAGATATATCAGAATTAGAAAAGGTACAGAGAAGGGCAACCAAGATGATAAAGGGGATGGAACAATTTTATTTATTTATTTATTTATTTGTTATTTTTATTATACCGAGATTCATGATAGGAATCACATCAACCCGGTTTACAATTAACAATGTGAGTAAAGGCAGAGAGTAACAAAGTAAAGAACAATTCCCCTATGAAGAAAGGCTAAAGAGGTTAGGACTCTTCAGCTTGGAGAAGAGATGGCTGAGGGGAGATATGATAGAGGTCTATAAAATAATGAGTGGAATGGAACAAGTAAATGTTAATCAGTTGTTTATTATTTTGAAAAGTACAAAGACCAGGGGACACAAAATGAAGTTGGTGAGTAATACTTTTAAAACTAATAAGAGAAAATATATATTTTTTTTATTCAATGGGTTATTAAGCTCTGGAATTCATTGTCTGAGGATGTGGTGAAAGCTATTAGTATAGCTGCATTTTAAAAAAGGTTTGGACAAGTTCCTGGAGGAAAAGTTAATTAATTATTAAGGTAGAGTTGCAGAAATCCACTGCTTATTCTTGGGATAAGCAGCTTGGAATCTATCTACCCCCCTGGGATTCTGTCAGATACTTGTGACCTGGCTTGGCTATTGTTGGAAACAGGATACTGGGTTTGATGGATCCTTGGTCTGACCCAGTATGGCAAGTCTTATGTTCTAAGACAAAGGACTGGAAGCTGGCTTGCAAAATTCTCTCGGAGCCATTTGTATCTTCTCTTGGTGTGCTGTCTCTGAATTGTTATGAGATGTTTGTGGACTATTTGGTTGTCATGAATCTGCCTTCTGCCTAAAGTCAGTGGTACTGCTGGACTGCCTTCATATTAACACTCCCAAGACCAGACCATGGAATAATATTTTATGCTGGCTAATTAGAAAGCAATGTATCTGTAAAGTACAAAGTTGAAATGAATTTGACATAAGATGGTTTAAGAGTTTTAGCCATAGAACTATTTTCATATGCCAAAAACGTAAAGCAATGTCTAGTGTAATTTGTTACTGGTGTGAGCTAATTTCTGCCACAATACAACTCTAATGAACCAAAATGAGCTTGAAAAGGTCTTATCTGATGAGCTGTTAATTCTGAGATCTAAGTATTTCTATTTCTGTAGGTCCATCTTCCCCCACAGAAGGAGGCTCAGAGAGAGGAAATTGAGGAGGGGGAGATAAACCTCAAGCTTATTCATTCTGTAATGGCCCTTGGAAGGGAGTACAGCTTTGGAACATTAGTCACTCATAAGTATTTCTAGTTAATCAGATAGAAATATATCACCTACAGCTTATTGACCTTTATTTCTACATATTCAAGTGGCCTATCATGTCACTGTATTACTTTGTTCAAGAATTGGCTTCAAATCAAATAAATATAGGCAACAGTATTATATGTGAAAATACGGTAGATGGACAAGTAAAGCATAGGAAAACATTAAAAAATAAAAGCCCTATATTGAAAAAGTCTAGGTCGGTAATTTTAAGAGTTAAGCGCATTGACTTTTGAAATATAAACATTTGCTGATTCTGAGCTCCTAAATTTAGACACTTTAAACAGGGGAAAGGGAAAGGGTAATGGTGGGGAAAGGTCAGGAAAATGAAGTTAGGAACTCAGTCAGTGCTGATTTCCAGCACTGGGCACCTAACTTAAGCGTCTTATCTTAGGCCGCCCCTAAACTTGGAGTGCCTTTAAGCTCCTCAGTTATAAGCTCCCAAAGTTAACGTTCGGCACCCGGATTCAGAAAACTATTCTAGGAACCTCTGCTTGCTGAAAGGGAGTGGATGCATGGAATAGACTCCTGGAGATGGCGGGGTGACAAACGCAATACAGAATTCAAAACAGCATGGGATAAGAACAGAGGAGCCCCTAGTGGCAAAGAGGATGGAAAAGAAGTACTGGGATAACCTACATAGCACGATGGTTACAACCTAAAACAGCAATGGTTTGACAGCATTGATCTTCCAAGAAGGCATTGGGGTACCATGCATGGAGTAGCAGTTACATCCCTGGTATTGGCTATATCAGGCTTCCAAGAAAGTATCTGGGTAGCCTGCGCAGAGTGGTGATTTTAATCCCAACAGTAGTAGTACATCAGTACTGCGCTTCCAAGAAGGCTGGGGTATCCTATATGGAGGGACTATAGTTAAAACCCAAATTTCAATGCACATACAGGCAAGATTTGTTTGGACAACAGCCTCACTAATTTTGAAGGCTGTGGGATTATTGCAAAACTTGGTAATAAGACATGGAAGGGGTCTGAGTGTTGGATTACGTATTGGCCTTGCAGTTTCTTCTTACAATACTATATAAGAGGAGAGGCAAGAGTATCAGCCTTAGATACTCTTGCCTCTCCTCTTACCTGTCCTGTAAGGTGCACTAAACCCCAACCTTGGCTCATCCCTAGAATTTGCTACCTCTGTTCCTGCATCTGGTCTGCAGAACATCTCTGGCTAAAATCCCATGCAGACTTCATACCAGTGCTGTAGCTAGTATATGTCTGATATGGCCTCAGCCATAGGCACCATCCAGTAGAGGGCATTACTGCACCCTCACAATGCGGCCAGGCTGCCTTCCCTTCCCGATTCAGCCCTTGGAACTGAACAAACTCTGCTTCCCGAGGAGAAGGAAAGCCTGCTGTTCATGGTGTCCCCTTTCCCAGAGGGGGAGAGGACAGGGCAATCAAGATCATCCTGGGCTGAGCAGGCTCCGTGCTTTTGGGAGCCCTGTTTGACCTTGGCAGTCCCACCCTAGTAGCATTTTTTACAAGGTCTGTGGCCAGAGGTGCATTGCTGGGAGGAAGTGGAATGCAGGAAAAATCTGGAAGAAGAGCTTGCGCAGAGGGAGGAAGCACTTCTTGCACCTAAGAGGAGTATGTGGGACTGCATGGAAGTGGGAGGATTCAGCTGCAGCTGATGAACAGGGAGCATCAGTGTCAGTGATCAAAGGACAGACACTAAAAGCAGAACGGAGATAAGGTAGCTGATTTGAGTGCTCATTTGAGCACTACATCTTCTGCCTGTCCTAGTTTGTTGCTGATGTGTGTGAAATTGCTGGGGAGGAGTGGAATTGGAGCTTGGCCAGAGTCTGGTGTGGGGAGCATGAGTCTAAGGATTCAGGGATGGTGGGGGTCTGGGGAGTGAGTGTGAGGATTCTGGGAGGATGGAAGTCTGGGTGGGTGAGTGAGGATTCTGGGAAGGTGATGTCTTGGTGGGAGGGTGAGTGTGAAGATTCTGGGAGGTACAGGTCTGGAGGGGATGTGTGAGGATTCTGGGAGGGGGGATTCTGAATGGGTGAGTGTGAGGAGTCTGGGAAGGTGAGGGTCTGGAGGTTAGTGTGAGGAGTCTAGGAAGGAGGGAGGCTGGGGGGTGAGTGTGAGGATTCCTGGAAAGGTGGGAGTCTGGGGGATGAGTGTGTGGATTCTGGGAAGGCAGGAGTCTGGGGGTGAATGTGAGGATTCTGGGAGGGTGAGGGTCTGGTGGAGTGAGTCAGGATTTTGGGAGGGTTAGGGTCAGGGGGGTTGAGTGTGAGGATTCTGGGAGGGTGGGGGTTTGGGGGATGAGTATGAAGATTCTGGGAGGATGACATATTGATGGGGGGTGAGTGTGAGGAATTTGAGAGGGTGAGGATTCTGGAAGGGGGGATTCTGGATGGGTGAGTGTGAGGATTTTGAGAGAGATTATTGTGAGGCAGCTGTGGATGGAAGCAAAACTGCTTCTGGGGGAGGGTTATAAGAAATGAGACTGGGAGGTCATGTGATACTGTGAGGGAGAGCGGACACACTAATTGATCTCCCTGAGGTCCTCTCCTCCTTTCCCTCATTTTGCCAGCGCTTCCTGCTTATCTGCTTCGACAGCCTCCGCCACCTTATATTCTCTTCCGTTCAGAGGTATGGAGCACAGTGAGCCTCGCAATTACCCCGCAACGATGACGTCCAAAGTGTCAAAAAAAAAAAAGAGAAGGACAAGGTGAAGAGTGGCGATTCCAAGATGGCTGACGCACCCGATCCCTCTGCTGCCGTTGAAAACCCGGACCCATTGGGCTCTGATGTGGCCGCTGCAGTGCTCGAGGCCCTGATGGAAAGTTTGCCCAGATATTCATACAACTCTCGAGGGTAAGCACCCAGATGGCCTATATTCAACAGCAGTTACAATCCATGGAATAGCAGATCTCTGATTAGGAGGACAAGACTACCTCCATGATAACCTACATACAACAGCTGAATTCTCAATGCAATTTTCTGCAGTCTAAAGTGGATGACCTAGAAAACAGGTCACTCGGGAATAATTTGTGGCTCATCGGGATTCCTGACAGGGATTTGGGGCCGCAACTGGAAGCCTGGCTTACTTAAGCCTTGCAGACACCCATGGTGCCCTGTGGATTGAGAGGGCCCACCATTTAGGACCTATGCTATCTGGAGACCATGGTAATGTCAAACCCAGAGCTGTAATATGCAGGGTCCTTAATTTTGCCCATAAACTTGAAATCTTAAGAGCCTACCGCCGCCAGAAAGATCTCCGTTTTGAGGGGAGGGGGCAAAATTTTACTTTTTCACGATTATTCTGCAGTAGCCTCAACGAGGAAGGCATTTGTCCCCCGCATGCATTAATTGGCGCAAAAAAACCAGCAGCTCCATGCTGCTTTTCCCCGCAAAGCTGAAAATCTTTCATAAGGGGAGGAATATTGTCTTCACCTCAGCTGAGGAAGCGCAACATTTTTTTGCAAGGGCTTGATTCTGGCTCTGGTTGACCAACTTTATGTCCACCCTTTTGTTCTCTAGATTTCTTAACTGCAAGACTTTATTCTCATGGTTAATCGTCCTGTTTGGACATTGGGGTTTTTTTTTGGGGGGGGGGTTCCCAAAAGAGGCTGATTTTGGCTACTTTGTTTGGCGTAAAGAGTGCAAGGTGCTTTTTCTCCTTCACCCCCTGCCTATATATACTGGGGGTGTTCTTTTTATGAGGGGTTTATTGTTGAGATGACATGTTCTTTGATTTTCCATTATGCTCTTGATGTTTTTGCCTTTTTTTCACTGCTTGATTCTTTGTGGTCTGTCTCCCTCTACAGATCTTGGAATTCAATTCACATGTGGTATAAATATATTGTCTGTTTATTGCTTGGGAGAGGTAGTGGGTGTAGGCTGGGGGACCTATCACCTCTATGAAGGTCTTGTGTTATTATTCTTCTGTTCTCAGTGACTCTTAGATGTTTCACTTGGAATGTCTGCAGGATCGGCTCAATCATTAAATGCTATAAAGTTCTACAGGCCATGCGTAGGTCCTGGGTAGACATTGCCATGTTGCAGGAAACAAAACTTTCGGATGCTGAACATCAGAAATTACAGAAACAGTGGGTGGGTAAGGTTTTCTCTGTCTCCTCTAACCATTGTAAAGCGGGTGCACTATACTTTTTCATAAATGCCTAGCGTGTACTGTACAGCACTCTGTTGTGGATCCAGAGGGTAGATATCTTTTTTAGATGATGGAGCTTTTGGGCAAACAGATTTTACTGGGTAATGTCTACACCCCAAATGTTTATTCTCAAGTCTTCTTTACTAAAATATTTAATATTCTCTTATTGTACTCTCATTTACCTATTGTTCTGGGAGGAGATTTTAATATGGTGCTTGACAGTGCACTTGATAGACAGCCAGCTAGAGCCCCTTCGCAAGCCGATCTCACAAGTGGCCTTCCTTTTCTATTCAATAACCTAGACTTAATAGATATCTGGAAAGTCCTCCATCCTCTGGAGGAAGATTACACCTACATCTCTAGGGCCTATGGCTCTAAATCCCACCTGAACTATCTACTAGTGAGAAAGGCCTATTTTTCAAAGGTGGTCAGCTTGGGAATTAGCCCCTTGGCTATCACTGACCATGTGCCAGTATGGGTAGATATTGACGGGCTCTCACCCCTAGTGGCTAGTCAGAGGTGGGGATTGCCTCCTCACTCTATTATGATACCATTTTTCACCCTTGAGGAATAAATGGAGGGAATATGCCCTCTTTAATGAGGAACACCAATCCAACCCTGCTCTTTATTGGGACATCGCAAAAGCAGTGTTGCATGCAGAGGTAATAGCCCATGTTGCTAAAAAGGAAGCTGGGGAGTGGTATTCTGTGGTTGGAAAAACAACTCCTGGTGGCTAAGAGTCATTACTGTCAAAATCCTTCTGCTCAGAATCGTACTAGGTTTTACACAGCTCAAAGCACCTTAAATGAACTTGTTCACCAGAAAACGAAAAAAAGTCTACTTTATTAGAAGCAGAAAATTTTCAGTATGGCAACACGGCAGGGAAACTTCTAACCTCATCAGAAACTGGGAAGGTAAGAATCACATATTAGCTTTATAAGACCACACAGGTAAAGTAAAACACTCTTCCAAGGATATTGGTGATATCTTTTATAGGTACTGGACTTCTATAGTTCTGCGCCTTGCAAGATATCTTCCATTCAGGCTTACCTAGCTCAGATGGCTTTGCCTTGTATGTTGGAGGAGGATCTTTGCCATTTGAATGCCCCGATTACACTCCCAGAATTGTTATTAGTCATTAAGTCCTCTGCTCTTTGTAAATCTCCTGGACCAGACGGCCTGCCTATTGAATTTTATAAGATCTTGTCTGACAATGTCTTTTGACACTCTTTCTCACTCCCCACTTCTGAATTGGAGTGCAAATAAAGCTACTACAATTGTTTTCCCAAAGCAAGGGTGGGATCCCACACTACCTAGCTCATATTGGCCAATCTCACTTTTGTCAAACATATAGTATTGAGCTATACTAAGTTTACCACAGGTATTTCCACTAGTAAGTTCACAAATAATATACCCATGTTTGCAATTAAATATTTCAATTTTATTTCTTAATTATTTAAAACACATAAAGCATACCCTATTATATCAAAACATTCATACCTCATTCATTCATCTAAACATCATACAATGTTAAAATTTGACAATACAATACTGTTACACTTTAACATCCAATATACAAATATTACAAAAATATTGCAACAATCCCTGATTACAATGTAAACAATTTATTTCACAATTTGTTTCACAAACATTTTTGCAACAAGTGTTATTATTCTTTAATGTTCCCTAAACTTATATATGACTTACAATTAACTACTTGTTTAACAGGTATCCCTTTTTAACCTTATTTAATCAATATCCCTTGTTAAACTAGCGTTCCTTATCAATCTTATTTAATAAATGTCCCACAGGAAGCTCCTGTTTCACCCGTTGGTTTCTTCAGGGGATTTATTCATATGCTTACATCCAACGTCTTCCATATAATGTCTTCTTAGACATACATCTCCACTTTCCAAATCAAAGATATTGGGGAACCTTAAATCAAGCATTTCACACACCTTCCAATTATTAACATGTATGCCACAAACAAATATCAACCCTTCTCAATAAAACTCAAATGGATTTCAATAAACTTCACCCTAGTCATTGTTACCATCGTCATCACACTCACCTATATTTCAATCCTTACTTAATATCCTCCATTTCCAATTCCTCTTAAGTAGTTAAGTAGTTATTCATCTCATTATTGCCATCTCTTTTTTCTGCATCAATTCAAATATAAAATAACATTTACAAGCAGATCAAATAACATTTACAAGCAGATCATTAACAGCCTTTATTTTATATTGTTCCTTATTCTGTCAGTCTACTAACCTGAAAAACATTCCGTATTGTCTACCCTTTACTCACATATCCACACCAAAAGTTGTTTTCACCGAGCCACTCTCTGTAAAACATAAAATCACAATACTACCACCAACCATCATTACAACCCCACTTTCTACATTTCTTTTTTCCAAAAGAGTACTACTTACATTTATTTTCATTTTCAACCGAGACCGCAACAATTTACCCTCCTTCCATCAGTGAAACAACGCCACGACTGCGCATAACTCACCCACTTACTATCACTTTTTTAAACATCCCCGCGTCATTACGTCATCCTGACGTCTCCCACTGCTAGTATCGCGATAAAACAGCTGTTACTATAATGCTTTCATACATCACACTTCTATATTATTACAAGAGACAGAATGCTTATAAAAAAATACTCCATTCTATTTCCTGATTCAATCCCCCTGGCTCCACTGTTCCCCATCTATATATGAAACGCTGTTCCTTTTGGGTTAATATCCTCGAAACATTTCCTCCTCTTCTTAATGTCAGTCGATAAAGAACACAAAATCTCATTTCTTCCACTTTATGTCCCTTCTTATGCCAGTGATTAACCAACGGGGCTTTATCTTTCTTAATTCGGATATTACTAATATGCTCCAATATTCTAACTTTAATAACTCTTTTTGTCTGTCCAATGTAGAATAAACCACAGGGACAAGTAATCATATATATCACCTGAGCCGATTTACAGTTGAAATATCTAGGTAAATAATATATTTCACCTGTGGACGGAACATGTACATATCTCACTTGTTGTACATATGGACAGACCAAACAACCTTCACACACAAACTGTCTCCTATTATCTTGATCTTCACTCTGAATAGGCAGTGCTGAGGAGGTTAACATGTCCCTTAAAGATCTATTTTTCCGAAATGCAAAAATTGGTAATTCTCGAAACACCCCTTCATCCTGCAAAACTGAAGGGGTGTTTCGAGAATTACCAGTCAATATTGGGGTAATTATCAATTTGGTTAGCTTCCCTAATTTCTCTTAGCATTTCACTGTCCGTCTCACCATCTTGACCAGGTGGATGGTAGTATATCCCTATCACTATAGTCTTCCCCGACACACAAGGGATTTCTACCCATAAAGATTCAATTTTGTATTTAGTCTCATGCAGGCTGTTTATCCTGTTGGACTCTATGCCATCCCGGACATAAAGCGCCACACCTCCTCCCGGGTGCTCCTCTCTGTCATTGCGATATAATTTGTACCCCGGTATAACACTGTCCCATTGGTTATCCTCTTTCCACCATGTCTCTGAGATGCCAATTAAGTCTATGTCATCATTCACTGACATTGTCTCACAATCTAATTCTCCCATCTTACATCTTAGACTTCTGGCATTAGCATACAAACATTTCAAAGTTTGTTTTTTGTTTGTATTTTCATTCTGCTTTTTAATTGATAGGGATAAGTTCGAATTTTTTAGCTAAGGTGAGTTTTTAGTTACAGGCACTTGGACTATTTTTCTAATTATTGGAACCTCACTATCGGGATGCCCTAATTCTAATGCATCATTAGTATCCTTTGAAGATACCTCTCTCCGAACCATGTGCTGCTGAGCAACTGTCGGCTTTCCCCTTTGTTCTAGTTTAAAAGATGCTCTATCTCCTTTTTAAAGGTTAGCGCCAGCTGTGGATTGGGAAAGTGCACAAACTTTATCCTCTCTCTCTCACGCAAAATTGCATGTCCATACTCTCTCACCCATACACTGTCACATGCACAAACATACATACACTTATACACACCCACAACCTCTCTCACAGACACTGACACACTCTCAGGCTCTAAGACCCTGTCTCTCCCCCCACCCCACACACACACGCTCTTAGACCCCTGGATTCTCTCATACACGCACACACACTCACTCTCACTGGCTCCCTCCCTCACATACACACACACACACGCATGCTCCCATTCATTCCCACACTGCTCCCCTTCACCCACCAGGCATGCACACATTTATTCTCACACACACACACACACACACACACCCAGGCAGACACCCATTCTCACATAGACAGACCCCAGGAAGGCACCCATTTATTCACCCACTCACACCCAAGCAGTTACAATTACCCACATACAGTCTCTCACTCCCACACCAACACCCCCACACAGCTTCTCACCTACACCCACAGGCTCTCACCCCTCTCCAACACACATACAAGCAGTCACTCATCTACCCAGGCAGGCAATCACCCACCTGCACACCCACATAGGCATACACGCACAGACATACACCCATAGGGCCTAGGCCTTTTTCTCAGCCACCACGTCCTCCTCTTAGGTCGTCACGTTTATCCTGACATTATCTCCTGCTGTCGCGGGGCCAGTCTTGCAGCAGCAGAAGCTGACAAATTGTGTTTATCCCGATTTCATCTCCTGCTGCCGCGGGGCAGCCTCACGGCAGCAGGAGATTACAATGGGATAAACATGACTCCTGCTGCCCGGGGTTGCCACTGAGTGGATCGGGCAGGGGTTTGGTTTATCCCTGCCTCATCCAATGTTTGACTTTGGAGGCAGGGTGAGGAGGCAACTGTGGTAGAGGTATTTTGGAGGAGCACCTTTTGCCACTCAAAAATTCTTCCGCCTGAGGCCGCCACCTCACCCTGCCTCATGATAGAACCGCCCCTGCTTGCCAAAGTTTCCAATGACCTGTTTATGGCTAAACCCAAAAATCTTTACTCTCTCCTTATCCTCCTTGACATATCTGCTGCTTTTGACTATGTTGATCACCTTGATACTCTGTCCTCCCTTGGATTTTGGGACTTTGTCCTTTCTTCGTTCTCTTCTTACCTCTCTCATCACATTTTTAGCATTTCGTCTGGTAGTTCCTCTGCTGCCATTCCACTATCAATTTGTGTGGTTCAGGGTTCTGTCTTAGGCCTTCTCTTCTCCCCTGATACTCTGATTTCCTCTCATGGCTTGCACTTTCAATACCATTTTTATGCTGATGATTTCCAGATTTGCATTTCTACATCAGAAACTTGACAAGAAATCCAGTCTTGGATCATGGCCTGCTTGTCTGACGTTGCTGCCTGGATGTCTCACTGCCACCTTCAACTCAACATGGGCAAGACGGAGTTCCTTATCTTTCTCCCCAAGCCCACCTCCTCTCTTTCTCCTTTCTCTATTTTTATTGATAAAACTGTCATCCTCTCAGTCCCCTCAGCCCGTAAACCTAGGAGTCATCATCAACTCCTCTCTGTCCTTCTCCACACACATTCAAAACTCTGCTAAAAAGTGCTATTTCTTTCTCTATAACACTGCCAAAATCTGTCCCCCACTCTCTCATTTCCTCCCACTTAGACTATTGCCTCCTGCTCCTCACAGGTCTCCTAGCAAGCCCTTGCTCTCCACTACAATCTATCCTAAATTCAGTTGCGTGACCAGGGCCAATGCAAGGGTCTGTAGCGCCCTAGGCAGACCAATGTAATACTGCCCCCCCCCCCCCCCCCCCGAATTGAATGTGCCCTCTGACAGCATTAGATATGAGATATGTAGAGTTAAGGTCACTCTCTCTCTCTCTCTCTCTCAAATTGCTGCTGCCCCTTTTTTCACATTTGAAAATGGCACCCTCGCATACCCTGGTGTTGCCCCGTCCATTGATGCCGCCCTAGGTGTCTGCCTAGTCTCGCCTAATGGTTGCGCCAGTCCTGTGCGTGACTTATCTTTCACCAAAGCCGCTACACTCACATAGTCCCCCCCCCCCCCCCTTCTTCTGAAGTCACTGCATTGGCTCTCTATCCACTCTCGCATACAGTTCAAGCTCCTCTTTCTCATCTACAAATGCCTTCACTCTGCAGCATCTCACTACCTCTCCTCACTTATCTCTTTCTATACCCTTCCTCATGCACTCCACTCAGCAGACAAGTCACTCCTATTTGTGCTCTACTGCCAATTCCCGACTCCATGCTTTCCTCCTGGGCTGCACTGTGTCGTCCTGAACGGCTGCATCATGCTCCCTCTCTCGCCGTGTTTAAATCCCATCTAAAGACCCATCTTTTTGATGCTGCTTTTAAATCTTAGGCTTGACTGTCGGCTTTTAGCCTCATTAACTAACTTTCTTTCTTTCTTTATTTTCTTTATTATTTTTGCTATACCGGCTTTCATGACAGGAATCACATCAAACCGGTTTACATTTAACAAAGTGTGCAAGGTAAAAGAGAACGCAAACAACTGTAACAAGAGCATGATTAGGAGCGTGACAGTTACAATAAAACAGGGAAGCAAATAACTGGGAGCTGGAAGAGAGAAGAGGGGAAGTTAACAGTAGGGATATGAATCGTTTTTTGACGATTTAAAATATCGTCCGATATATTTTAAATCGTCAAAAATCGTTAGAGCCGCGATACAATAACAATTCCCCCGATTTATCGTCAAAAAATCGTAAATCGGGGGAAGGGGGAGGGCTTAAAAACTGGCACACTAAAAAAAACCCTAAAACCCACCCGACCCTTTAAAATAAATCCTCCACCCTCCCGAACCCCCCCAAAATGCCTTAAATTACCTGGGGTCCAGAGGAAGGGTCCCGCTGTGATCTTCCACTCTCGGACCTCCGGTGCTTGTAGAAATGGCGCCGGCGCTACCTTTGGTTTTTCCGTACGGAAAATGGCGCCAGCCGTAGACAACATGATTCGACTGCAGGAGGTTGTTCCGGACCCCCGCTGGACTTTTGGCAAGTCTTGTGAGGGTCAGGAGGCCCCCCCAAGCTGGCCAAAAGTCCCTGGGGGTCTGGGAACAACTTCCTGCATGCGACTCGTTTTTCCGTACGGGAGCGTACGGGAGCGTCCGTCCGGGGCGTACGGGAGTGTACGGGAGTGTCCGTCCGGGAGCGTCCATCCGGGGCGTACGGGAGCGTACGGGAGCGTCTGGGAGCGTCCGTCCGGGAGCGATCTCCTGCCGCAAATCCTTTTTCCGTACGGAAAAACGATTCGCATGCAGGAAGTCGTTCCCGGGCCCCCGCTGGACCCCCAGGGACTTTTGGCCAGCTTGGGGGGGCCTCCTGACCCCCACAAGACTTGCCAAAAGTCCAGCAGGGGTCCGGAACGACCTCCTGCAGTCGAATCGTGTTGTCTATGGCCAGCGCCATTTTGCGCCGGCCATAGACAACACGATTTGTCCTGCAGTCGAATCGTGTTGTCTATGGCCGGCGCCATTTTGCGCAAAATGGCGCCAGCCGTAGACAACATGATTCGACTGTAGGAGGTCGTTCCGGACCCCCGCTGGACTTTTGGCAAGTCTTGTGGGGGTCAGGAGGCCCCCCCAAGCTGGCCAAAAGTCCCTGGGGGTCCAGCGGGGGTCCGGGAGCGATCTCCTGCCACGAATCGTTTTTCTGTACGGAAAAACCAAAGGTAGCGCCGGCGCCATTTCTACAAGCACCGGAGGTCCGAGAGTGGAAGATCACAGCGGGACCCTTCCTCTGGACCCCAGGTAATTTAAGGCATTTTGGGGGGGTTCGGGAGGGTGGGGGATTTATTTTAAAGCGTCGGGGTGGGTTTTAGGGATTTTTTAGTGTGCCGGTTTTCCCGCCCTCCCCCCACTGGACCCCAGGTAATTTAAGGCATTTTGGGAGGGTGGGGGATTTATTTTAAAGGGTCGGGTTGGGTTTTAGGGTGTTTTAGTGTGCCGGTTCACAATTTTAACGATTTTCACGATATTTTAAAAACCCAAACGGCAACAATACGATTCCCTCCCCCTCCCAGCCGAAATCGATCGTTAAGACGATCGATGACACGATTCACATCTCTAGTTAACAGACAGCAAATTATTTACAGGGTAGCAAACAACTGATAAAGACTAAATTTAAATAAAATAAAATAAATAAAATAAAAGACTTTCTTTTTTAACCATTGTCTTATTTTATGAAATGTCTCACATCTCTTGTGCTGTGTGTGTTTGTCTTATCAGACTGTAAGCTCTGTTGAGCACGGACTGTCTTTTTTGTGTGTTTGTGCAGCACTTCGTATGTCGTGTACCGCTATAGAAATGTTAAGTAGCAGTAATAGTAGTAAGAAACAAAGCTGAAGATGAGAAGACCTGGAAAGGACTACCAGTGGTGATGATGCAGGACAGCACTTTTATCAGATTTTGGGTTTGGGTGGGATGGATGAGGAGGGCAGAGGTGGGAAAAGGAGGGAAAGATCAGATACAAGACAAGATGGGGGAGGAGAGAGGAATTGGTGTTGGGCTGAGTATGGGAATTTGTATGCTTATCTACCCAAAGTGGACGAAATTCAACTGAGCAGCCAATTTAGTCTTTATCAGTTGTCATCTGCCATATTACTACTTTATCACAAAACATGAATAAGGCAGGCAAAAAGAGAATTTGAAAAGAAGTGTGACGTAGAGGCATTCAAGTGCTCTAACAACAAATATGCTATTTTATCCAATTTTTTTTTTTAAGGTAATACAAGTATGGAAAAAATTGAGAACTTTGCAATAATCGCGGTTGAGGAAGAATACGTTGAATGCACATGGAGGACTCGAGAAAAGTGCTCTGCAGGGACTCTTACCCTTTTCTATAAGTAAGTGCTCCCTATGCCATCCTTCCTATGGACTTAAACCTTCATTTTCAGTTTATTGAACCTGGGAATTTCAATGTTATAACAAAAAAAATAAAAATAATCAATGGAAAAATGACTTTGTTATAACGAACAGGAAAAGATACAAAATGCAATGTAAACCCCCCTCCCCCCCCCCCCCCCAGCACAGTGTTCCCTATGTAGACCCAAGCAACCCATTTTCCTGCTAAAACTTGCTGCAGGCACGGGAAAGGTTTGTCCAACCGTTGGGGGGGGGGGGGGGGAGGGGGGGACAACACGGCTTCGGACGCATTTCACCTCCTCCTCTGCCGGGGCTCCCTAAGTCCAATCGGGGCTTGAGCCCGCTCACGATCACGTGAGCCGCACAGAGGAGGAAACTAGAACAGCTAACAACTAAAAGGGAAAACAATAAAATCCCTACCTAAGACCAGACGGAAGCGCAGGAAATTGCAGGACACACGCGGTGAGTCAGCCGCGCCCCCCGGAGGCACTAGGCCTATCAGAGGGCGCCAAAAAAGGACTTTAAATCTCGGCACACCCTTCCGGCGTCGCGCGCCGGGCGTCGCGCGTCCGAAGGGGCACGACCTAAGGGGCCTGCCCCTTAGTGAGCCCCTTTGTGAGACTCCGGTGAGGTGAGGTCAGGGTTAGACCTCAAGAATAACCCTTGCCATTAATACTCAGCCTCGCCACACCTTCCACAGCCTAGCACTCCTATACCAGACAGTCAACCACCCAGCGCTCTTCCTTCCACTCCAGCAATCATCCAGCGCTCTTTCTTCCACTCCAGCAATCATCCAGCGCTCTTCCTTCCACTCCAGCAATCATCCAGCGCTCTTCCTTCCACCCAGTGCTCATCCTTCCACTCCAGCAATCATCTAGCGCTCATCCTTCCACTCCAGCAATCATCCAGCGCTCTTCCTTCCACTCCAGCAATCATCCAGCGCTCTTCCTTCCACCCAGTGCTCATCCTTCCACTCCAGCAATCATCCAGCGCTCTTCCTTCCACCCAGTGCTCATCCTTCCACTCCAGCAATCATCTAGCGCTCATCCTTCCACTCCAGCAATCATCCAGCGCTCTTCCTTCCACTCCAGCAATCATCTAGCGCTCTTCCTTCCACTCCAGCAATCATCCAGCGCTCTTCCTTCCACTCCAGCAATCATCCAGCGCTCTTCCTTCCACTCCAGCAATCATCTAGCGCTCATCCTTCCACTCCAGCAAGCATCCAGCGCTCACCCCTCCAAGCCTCAATGCATACTGGTCTCCCTATTCCAATTCTCCAACAAAGGTCATTTCTCATTAGAAACCCATCAGTGTTTTCACGGCCAACTACCTATAAATCACTCATTCCTATCATGATTTCCCCCCTTACACAGACACTAGGCCTGGCTCTTTTCTCTCTGATTTTATTCAACGCTCAATCCCTTACCAAAAAAACACTAATACTTAATGACCTTCTACTGGACACCAAACCCGACCTCTGTGCAATTACTGAAACATGGCTTAAACAGACGGACACCGCACTAATAAACCAATTTCCTACGGAATCCCATGACTTCTTCTCTATTCCCAGACAGAAAAGAAAGGGTGGGGGTATTCTCCTTGCAGCCAAAAAAGAGCTGAGACTTACTCAATTCCCAATTCATTCTCCCACAAAAATTGAAGCCGGATTTTTCAAATCTGACCAGCTACAAATCATCCTAGTCTACGCCCCTCCGGGACTGCTGGAATCAGATGCCTCCCCCATTCTAGAAATAATAGCTACTAACCTAAATCTTGCGGTTCCAGCCATCATTTTGGGAGACTTCAACTTACATGTTGATGACCCCTCTCCATCTACAAACTGTGAAACTTTCCTAAATGCAATGACCGCCATGGGATTCAAGCAGATAATCAACAACCCTACTCACAGAGCAGGACACACTTTGGATCTCATTTTTGTAAACTCAGGCATCTCATACTCAGCACCCCCCATATGCAAAATAGTCCCCTGGTCAGACCATGCTTTAATTTCTACCACTTTTTCGCTGGCACAATCTAACATCAAACAAGATCTTCAACCTCAATTTACTTACAGAAACCTATGTTCATCCGATGAACTTCACGAACACCTTGTCCTAGAACTCCCCCACATAGACATCTCCACTCCCAACACGGCTCTCCACTCATGGTCCAACATCACAGAATCGGCAGCTAATAAACTCTGCCCACTGGCAACAAAAAAACCTAAACATAATGCCGCCAGAAGACAACCCTGGTTTAATGACCAACTACAAAAACTCAAGCTTTCACTGAGACAAAAAGAAAATAAATGGCGTAAAGCACCATCACCGACCTCCCTCTCAGCTTACAAACTCGCTCTTCACATTTACAAGAGCGCCACACTAAAAACAAAAAGGGACTACTACGCTCACAAGATACATCACCTCATCTTCGATTCAAAAGCCCTCTTTACTTACGTCTCGAACTTAACTCAACCCAATTCTCCGGACATCCCACTCAACCAAGCGCACGAAAAAGCTGAGGAGCTGGCCATCTTCTTCAGTAACAAAATTTCCAACCTGCAATCTCAACTAAAAACGAATACCCTAGCTCCACCCAGCACATTCCGCCATCACTGCAATGACATTGCTATACAAGCCTTCGAACCCATTGCAATATCAGAGACCCAGTTAGTATTGAAGAGAATGAAACCATCATCCCACCCATTTGACCAGATCCCTCCCAAACTACTGCTGCTAATACCAGATACCATCTCCAAAACCCTAACTGACATTATCAATTGTTCCTTAGCCCAAGGAATTTATCCAGACGACCTGAAAGTTGCTTCTATCAAACCCCTATTAAAAAAACCGAACCTTAATCCTAAAGATCCATCCAACTTCCGCCCAATATCCAACCTTCCTTTTATAGCCAAGGTTACAGAAAAATTAGTCAACACCAGATTATCAGAATACCTCGAAGACAACAACATATTATTCCCC
The DNA here is from genome assembly GCF_901001135.1 of Rhinatrema bivittatum. Lineage (NCBI taxonomy): Eukaryota > Metazoa > Chordata > Amphibia > Gymnophiona > Rhinatrematidae > Rhinatrema > Rhinatrema bivittatum. The sequence continues at coordinate 243,001,153 of NC_042619.1, read as the reverse complement.
ACTCAATACGGCTTCCGAAAATCTTTAAGTACAGAATCACTTCTCATATCTCTGACAGATTACCTCATCATGGGCCTCGATAAAGGTCATGCCTACTTGCTGATACTCCTCGACCTATCGGCGGCCTTTGACACCGTGAATCACTCCCTTCTCCTAAATCAACTAGCGAACATCAGAATTACAGGCTCTGCTCTTGCCTGGTTCAAATCATTCTTGGGAAACAGAGGATATAAAGTCAAAATACATAACAAAGAATCACAGTTTTACCCTTCTTCGCTAGGTGTTCCACAGGGCTCCTTTCTCTCCCCCACGCTCTTTAATATTTACCTCCTACCCCTATGTCAACTATTAACCAATCTGAACCTCAAATACTTTCTATACGCAGATGACATCCAGATTGTCATCCCTATCAAAGAATCCCTTACAAAAACTATCAAAATCTGGGAAAACTGTCTTCAAAATATTGACAACCTCCTCTCCAGCCTAAATCTAATCTTAAATTCCGCTAAAACCGAAGTCCTCATAATTTCCCCTGAAAACAGTAACCTCACCTCAAATCCTCCAACCGGCTTTCAAACTTCACATGTAAGAGACCTAGGAGCCATTATCGACAATCGGCTAAATCTAAAATCTTTTATTAATCAAACCACGAAGGACTGCTTTTATAAATTACACGTCTTAAAAAGAATCAAACCACTTTTCCATTTCCACGATTACAGAACAGTTTTGCAATCAATAATCTTCTCTAAGTTAGATTATTGCAATTCTATTCTATTAGGTCTCCCGTCTTCTCATACTAAACCTCTTCAGATGGTTCAGAACACGGCGGCCAGAATTTTGACAAACACAAGAAGAAGAGACCACATATCTCCGATTCTCAAAGACTTACATTGGCTACCAGTGCACTATAGAATCTTATATAAATCCATTACTACCATCTACAAAGCATTCCATCAACTCTCTCCGCTTAACCTCCAAATCCCATTTAAAAAACATACCTCCATCAGACCTATCAGAGAGTCCTACAGAGACTCATTACAGGCGCCTCCTGCAAAAACCTTTAACCATAGGACTCTCAGAGACAGGGCTTTCTCTACAGCAGGACCTACCTTGTGGAATTCTATCCCACCAGAACTGAGACAGGAACCTTGCCTCCCCACTTTCAGAAAAAGACTTAAAACCTGGCTATTCTTGAAAGCCTTTCCAGACACCAACTGAACCCACTCTCAACTCAAGCAACTAAGAACTCCCGTCAGGGTAATCAACAACCTTTGACAACTCAATAATGTTCTCTTTTTTTTAATGAGGCAGGTTTTATTTACCTTGGTTTTATTTACCTTGGTCATTCTTTTGTTATCTCAGTGTTAATCTCTCTTTTGCCTTCTCTTCATTCCAAGTTGCATTTTATCCCTGTTTTATTGTAACTGCTACCTTATTCTTCTATCACTTGTTAATGTTTTTAAGTTATTAAGTATTTATTCTGTTGTCACACCTTGTTATTTGTAAACCGGCATGATGCGACTCCCATCGCGAATGCCGGTATATAAGAAATTTAAATAAATAAAATAAATAAATAAAATAAACGAACTTGCTTCTAGTTCCCAAGGGATTAGCAACTTCAGTCTCTTCAATAAAGTCCTCACACAAGGATTGCTGTTCCAAAACTAAATCAAGTTTTACTAACACAAAAACAGGCGAAACAAGATAATGACACTAAAACCAGTACTCCCGAAGTTTCAATAGGCAACCCAAAGTCACCAAATACAGTCCCTTCAAGGCACTTCAGCAAATTGGCCATGATTAGGGATTCCCACGGAATCCCATACGTCTCCTTGAGACCCTGATCAAGGACACGCACAGATCCTTTGTTTCCACCCGATACCTTGCGGGTGCAGCCGCCTCCCGGAGGGGGGATCTTCCAATGCCTTGGACTGGGATAGATGCCTCCCTGAACAACTACAATCCTGGGCTAGTGACACAGTTAATGACAGCTAATAAAACCAAAAATGGCCCGTTCAGTCTGCCCAGCAAGGTGTTCCCAGTTGGAGCTGCCGCTCTGCACAGGTTGCCAAGCCTTCGTGAAGGCACAATACAGTCAATCTCACTGTTGCTGCAGCTTCTCTCAATACAACCCCACTCCAGCACTTCCGTTCCAGCCAAGAGAGCTTTGTACTGTCCTCCCCACTGGAGGAAATGGAAAATTCCCCATCTCTCTGCATGTGCCCCCCCTCCCCCTTTCCTCCAGCACCATGCTCACTCAACATCTACTCCCCTCTAAGTGATTCTTAGAGAACTTAATATATTTTGGTAGAAAGGACCCTCCCTCCCCCCAGGGAGCTAGGCCATTCATGGAAGAAAAGCTTTAAGGGCAGATTTTATAAATCTGCGCACACGCGTACTTTTGTTCGCGCACTAGTGCTCGAGGCAGGCGTAAATTTGCACGCGTTGGGCCGGCTGCCGCGCGCCATGTTCCGATCCAGGGGCTGGTCCGGAGGCCGCAGCCACGCCCCCAGATGACGCGCTGGCCGCGTCACACCCCCGACACCCCCCCCCCCCCCCCCCCCCAGGAAAGTCCCGGGGCTTTGTGCGCGCCGGAAGCCTATGCAGCATAGGCTCGGCGCACACAGGGGGTGTTTGGGGCAGGTTTTGGGGGGGTACGCGCGTACCCCTTTGAAAATCTACCCCACAGTGTATCTGGCCTCTTTGTGATTTAAACAATAGATCAAAGCATGTTTTCTGTGGTTGGTTGCAGATCACAAAGGCATCATGGAAAGACATTCCTTCCTTAATTTGTACATACAAATCTCTCATTTCTGCAAGGGGGTTAGAAAATGAAACCTACTGACCACCTTATAGAAGATGCTGAAATATAACAAAATCCTTATTTTCTATACATTTTATCACTTCCCTTTCTCTTCCATTTAATCATATATTAATGGAATATCAGGAGAGCTTTTAGAATAGGGGTAGGAAACTCCAGGCCTTGAGAAACCCCTGGAAATATTTTAAAAGTGTTTTATTTTTTCTCCTTCAGATGTCAAAACTGTGACATTGCTGTGATGAATGCATGCGGAACCACTTTTATGGCAAGGGAATCTCATGGCACTTCATTATTAAAATAACTAGTCTGAAATCCCAACTGAAGCAGCACAATTCTGGTTCCTTTTGAACTGCAGGCACGATCATATTCAATAGGCAATCACAGTTTCATTAGGTGAGGCCACTTCTTTGCAGGCTAAGGAGTGTTAACACTGCAAGTTTTCCGTAAATCTTCAAAAGCTGACATGGAACACATCAGGCTACAAGAGTGCAAATGAAGTTTCGTAAATTGGTTATTGAGTTTGTCCTGATACTCCTTTGATGCTACAATGGGTGTTGCTAGCAAAAGCCTTTTTTAAACCTAGGCTTTTCTTATGTCCTTCCTTAGAAGTCAGTTCTAAGTTGAACTACCTTCATCTAGAAACGTAATAATTAGTGGGCATGCCAACTATAAAAGATAGCGACGTATTCTAAGTAGATTATTCCTGTGGGGAATGTCATAAGCTCATTCCTTTCCTATCACCAATTTTTGTTTATGTATTAACATACCTGGGAAGTCTCCGGGTGTCACCTGGAGACTTTGGGAATTTTCTCAAATTGCCAGGTCTCTGGGGATACACTGGCACGCTCTGTCTTTGAGCCACACAGGCCTGAAGAAGGAGGAGGTTCTGTCGGGGAAGCAACTGAATAGGTGGGAGGTTTGGACCTGGAGGCAAGAAAGGGGAGAATGTGTGTGTGAGAGCGAGAATATGTTTAGTCTTGGGGGAGGGGGAGGGGGAAAATGAGTCTGGGAGGGAAGAGAAAGTTTCCGCAACCCATCCACCCCAGCTAATCCACATTAATCAGGCAGGACAATGGAATAAGATATGCTGGGCAGTACACACGATTTAACAAGGACTTTAGCATGCAAATATATATATATATAAAAAAACGTGTGCACACATTTGCTCTTTTCCATATAAATCCATGGTAATTAAGGCACTAGGTATTTCTCCCCAATGCAAAAAGGTGCATAGTCTTAACTCATGTTTTCTTAATGAAATTTAACTCCTGGTCAGAGATTGAATAAAGTTTCTGGAGCTAGTCATCTAGGGGGCTGAACCTGGAGTTTCTGGTGTGGAGGTCCTGTGCTCCAGATTTATGCGCAGAGAAACTGCTCTGTGCAAAGTGTATTTTCAGTGCATAAAGCATGATTTGTGTGCATTGTTGCGGTTCTGGCCGCGAGCACCGCGGCCAGACTCTTACTTCCGGGTTCCCAGACCTGCTCCCGTTCCCTGAGGCCTAGTTTGCGGCCTGGATGGCGGCGTCCCCACTGGGGCTGCGACGCTGCAAGCTCCTCCGTAAACGCCCTGCGCTTAGGCGCGTGCGCCACTTGGGCGCTTTTCTAGCTCGTTTCCCGCCAGTGGTGACTCCGCCCAAATCCTGAGGTCAGACGCCGCGGCCTTAATAAGCTGGCCGCGGCCATCCAGTCTTCGCCTTGCAACGGTTAGCCTCCCAGTTTCCTGTTGCGCTGTGCCCCGGAGTGACTCGCTTGCCTTTCTCGCTCTGTTCCTGCTACAGTACCTGCTTGGTTCCTGCCTGCCTGCTTGCTACAGTACCTGCCTGGTTCCAGTACCCGCATCCTGCTACAGTTCCTGCCTGGTTCCAGAACCCGAACCCACTTACAGTATTGCTACTGTCTTAGTCTGGTTCCAGTTACCTGTCCTGATCCACAACTCGCCTAATTCCCAGCGGCCGGGCCCCTACGGGCTCCTCCCGGGGGGGTTTTCGGCTTCCAAGGGTGAAGCCACCTAAGTCCCAGCAGTTGGGCTCCTACGGGCTCCTCCCGGGGGAGTGCCAGCTTCCAGGGTGAAGAGCATCTACGTCCTGCCCAAACATCTGCCTCCCAGCCTGCTTTGCAACAGAGACATTGTCCACCTTTCCAAGTCTCCAGCAGGTCGGCCCAAGGGTCCACTAAACAGAGACTCCCATAACAGATTGCAAGGCCATGGACTCGGCGGATGCGCCTGTCCCCTTGGACCTGCCTGGGTTGGCCCAGCAGCTGCAGTACCAAAAACAGTACCTAGAGGTCCTTCCCAGTTCGGTAGGGGAGTTGTCGGCCCGTTTGGATGCCAGGGCCACTTCGGCTCCAGACCGGGTACCCGAGGCCCCGGACTCTTCTGTGACGCAGCTGCCGGCACCCTCCCGCTACGCTGGTGATGTAAGGACCTGCCGTGGCTTTCTGAACCAGTGTTTTGTTCGGTTCTCTTTGCTGCCCCGGCAGTTCCCCTCTGATGCAGTGAAAGTGGCATATATCCTGTCCCTGCTTGATGGGAAAGCCTTAATCTGGGCTTCTCCCCTCTGGGAGAACAATGATTCTTCGTTAACAGACCTTCATCACGAACTTTTGCCAGGCCTTTGATGAGCCCGCCCGAGTTGCCACAGTTACGTCTGAGCTGCTGCAACTTCGTCAGGGGGTTCGCTCCCTGGCAGATTACACAATGGACTTTAGGACGCTGGCCCAAGAAGTAGGTTGACAAGATGGCAGTCTTGAGGCCATCTTCCTGGAAGGCCTCTCCGGATGCATAAAGGATGAAATTGCGGCCCGAGATTTGCCGGAAGACCTCAATGCCTTGATTGAGATGGCTGCCCGCATTGATCGCCGCCTACAGCAACGGGCCAAGGAGCAACGCTCTCCTCGCTACACTCCGGCTCATGGGCAGAGACCTGTGTCCTCGCCCAAGATTCCTTGTCCAGACGCTCCCACCTGTGAACCCATGCAGCTGGGTCGGGCCCCGCTTTCTGCTGAAGAAAGGCAACGTCGCCATTCGTTGAAGTTGTGCTTGTATTGTGGCCAGAAGGGCCACTTCTTGGCACGCTGCCAGGAGCGTGCGAAAAACACCAAAAGCCTAGGAGGTAGGAAGGAGCTCCTCCTAGGCTGTGCTACAGCTCCTCAATGTACTGTCCCGGATACCTTGGAATATCCCGGGGGCTCCTTTGAGTCGATGGCGTTCCTGGACTCCGGAGCTGGAGGTAATTTTATCCTGCAGGACTTAGTCTCCCAGCTGCGAATCCCAACACAGAGATGGGAGGTCCCGTTACGAATTACCTCTATCCAGGGGACGCTTCTTCCCGGACCTGTCCTGATGTCCACCGCACCTATTACAGTCCGCACCGGGGCGATCCATTTGGAGGAGATAGCCTTCCTTGTCTTGGAGAAGGCTGTCCACCCCGTGGTGCTAGGGTTGCCGTGGTTACAGAAGCACTCGCCTACAATCAGTGGGATACGCTACAGATTGTCAAATGGAGTCCTTTTTGCCTAGCTAATTGTATGAAAGTGCCTAACACTTCTGCACTTCCCTTGATGCACTCTGTCGTGGGTCCTCCTGCACCATATGAGGACTTCACGGACGTATTCTCCAAGACCAAGGCGGAGATCCTTCCGCAACATCGTCCGTATGACTGTGCTATAGACTTGCTACCTGGTACTATGCCCCCTCGAGGAAGGGTCTATCCCAGGGGTCAGGAACCTTTTTGGCTGAGAGAGTCATAAGCGCCACATTTTAAAATGTAATTCCATGAGAGCCATACAATATGTTTAAAACTAAATACAAGTAAATGTGTGCATTTTATGTAAGATCACACTTTTAAAGTACAATAAGTCTCTGAAAATATTACACCAGGCCTTAAGACACCAATACATCTCCTATTAGGAAAACGGACCAAGTCAGGCTTCTATAGAGTCCTACACAGAAACTACACGCCAGCAGAAAACCTCACCTGAATCATGTGCTGTCCCTCACCTAACATAGAATAAAGAGACCAAAACGCATAACAAGAAGCATGCAGAAAAAACTGAATTGGAAACTGCAACAAGCCAGAGTCTCTGTATGCAGTGTAACAAAGGAAAAAAGAAACATCACCCATCCTTATAAAACAAATCAAGAAATATAAAATCATCAGCAGTAAAACTGTACTAACAAAAAGAACATATTTTGAAACAGCTGATGAGTGGAATATCCAATAATTAAACACTCATATAAAACATTTCCAGATACCAACAAAATATTTCAAAATAGCAGACTCAAAGACCCAGTAATGAAAAATAATAAGGATACAAAAATTTTTTTGCTCTGCATACCAGGGAACGTTTGATATCCAGGTGTCCTGAGATTGTTCTGAATTAGCAGGAGGTGGGGTGGTTTGCTTGGAACTTTCTCCTCTCTCAGTCACATACCAGCGCTCTCTCTCACACTGGCTCTCAATGACACACCTATACACACATGCTCTCAGTACTCACATATACACATGTTTTTTCTCTCTCACTTATATAGGCTCTTAATTACACATTTACACACATGTTGTCTATCTTTTCACGCTTACACACACACACAGGCTTTCAATCACATAAATACATGCTGTCTTTTTCTCTCACACACACTCTCATTCACATGCTTACAAACATGTCCTCTCTTTCTCTCATTTACACACAGGCTCTCAATCACATACTCACATGCTCCCTCACCTAAATCAGCTCTCAATCACACACAGACACACATGGTCTCTCTCTCTCATTTAAACACAGGCTCTCAATCACATACTCACATGCTCCATCACCTAAACCAGCTGTCAATCAGACACAGACACACATGATCTCTCTCTTACTTATACACACAGGCTCTTAATCATACATACACATGATTTCTCTCACACACAAAGGATCTCAATCATACACACATACTCTTTCACACAAACAGGTTTTCAATCACAAACTTACACATACAGGTTCCCAATGGTAAACTTACATTCATGCTCTCTCTCTCTCACAGGCAGGCTCTCAATCACAGACATACAATCTTTCACATGTACAGGCTCTCAATCATTCACATACATGCAATCTCTCACTCTCACACACACACACAGCCCCCCCCCCCCCCCCCACGGCCCAGAAGAGGAAGTGGAGAGTATCGGGTGCGTGCGCGGCAAGAAGAGGCCATGCTAATGCGCTCGGCATCGGCCCGAAGAAAAGAAGACTGCAGCGCGGCTCGGAGGAAAATGAAGAGGTTCAACCGCAGCCGATGGGACTCCACCTCCGCGAGGGCTGAAAATGAAGAGGTTAGCGTTGGGAGGAGGCTGCTGCTGCTGCCGCGAGTTCCCGGGGTGGGGGAGAGAGAGAGAGTGAATGAGTGAGCAAGAATGTGTGTTTGCTCACTCATTCACTCTCTCTCTCCCCCACCCCGGGAACTCGCGGCAGCAGCCTCCTCCCAACGCTAACCTCTTCATTTTCAGCCCTCGCGGAGTCCCATCAGCCGCGGTTGAACCTCTTCATTTTCCTCCGAGCCGTGCTGCAGTCTTCTTTTCTTCGGGCCGATGCCGAGCGCACTAGCGTGGCCTCTTCTTGCCGCGCACGCACCCGATACTCTCCACTTCCTCCTCTGGGCCGCGGGGGGGGGGGTGGGGGGAAGAAGAAAGCACGCCGGTGCCGCTGACTCCAGCTGTCCTGCCGCGTTCCACCCGGGCTGACAGCATTTTAAGCCCGGGCGGAGGAGGACCGGGGAGCAGCTGGGTCAGCGGGAAAGTGTGGCGACACTTGTCTGCGAGCCAGATGCAGCCCTCAAAAGAGCCATATCTGGCTCGCGAGCCATGGGTTCCCGACCCCTGGTCTATCCCTTATCTATACCTGGGACCCGGGCCATGTCCGAATATATTGCGGAGAATCTGGCCAAGGGCTTTATCCGCCTGTCCAAGTCGCCTGCAGGGGCAGGGTTCTTTTTTGTCAGCAAGAAAGATGGCTCATTGAGGCCGTGCATAGACTATCGAGGCCTAAATTCTACTACCCAGAGAGACCGTTACCCGCTCCCATTAATCCCAGAGCTCCTTGATCGGCTTCATGGAGCAAAGATCTTCACAAAGTTGGACTTGCGAGGAGTGTACAATTTAGTCAGGATCCATCCCGGAGACAAGTGGAAGACCGCGTTTAATACCCGCGACGGGCATTACGAGTACCTCGTAATGCCTTTTGGCTTATGTAATGCCCCGGCGGTGTTCCAGCACCTGATGAATGAACACCTGTGTAATTGTTTACCTCGACGATGTGTTAATCTACTCCCAGGATGTGTCGTCACACCGTCAGCATGTCCATTAAGTGCTCCAGATACTTAGGGAGCATGGTCTCTACGCAAAGCTGGAAAAGTGTAGCTTTGAAAAAACGTCCCTGCCTTTCCTAGGCTACATAGTCTCTGCAGCTGGCTTTCGAATGGATCCACAGAAAGTGGCGGCTATTAAGGACTGGCCCCGGCCGAGGGTTCTTAAAGCATTGCAACGCTTCCTCAGCTTTTCCAATTTCTACCGTCACTTTATTCCCAATTATTCTCGTATTGTGGCCCCATTAACAGCTCTTACCCGAAAGGGGGCTAACACGGTTGCCTGGCCTGCCTCTGCCTGTCAAGCTTTTGAAGCCCTCAAAGAGGCCTTCTTGTTAGACACCTGCCTTCGCCATCCAGATCCCAGCTGGCCCTTCATGGTGGAAGTTGATGCCTCCATTGTGGCTGTGGGGGCAGTACTGAGTCAGTACTCTGATTCCGGACAGCTGTTGCCCTGTTCATTTTTCTCAAAGAAATTCTCCCCGGCGGAGAGCAACTACTGTGTTGGTGACAAGGAATTGCTAGCCATGAAACTTGCTCTAGAGGAATGGAGACAGTGGTCGGAAGGAGCCAACCACCCAGTTACGATTTACACCGATCACAAAAACCTAGCATTTTCGAAGCAAGCCCAACGCTTGAACCCAAGACAAGCCCGGTGGTCGCTGTTTTTTGACCGGTTTGACTTTACGTTACCTATAGACCCGGGTCGAAGAACGTTCGAGCTGATGCGCTCTCACGCTCTTCTGAGGTGGAAGAGACTCCTGATACCCCTCAATATATCCTGGATCCTGAAAAAGTAAGCCTTGCTTTAACCTCACTGTCCTCTCAAGAGAAGACCGTGGTTCCACATCACTCTCGAAGAGCAGTTCTTACCTGGGCCCATGACTCTCTCACTGGGGGCCATGCTGGTTGGAAAGGGACTTTGGACCTGTTAAACCGTTTTTACTAGTGGCCAACGGTGAGACAAGACGTCCAAGCCTTTGTGGGCTCATGCCCTACCTGTGCGGTTCTAAAACCACTCACCGGAAAGCCCAGGGGTATGTTGCAACCGTTACCCATCCCGGTGGAACCTTGGACCCACATCTCTACCCAGGAAAAGATCCGTAAAGCCGCTCTGACCGCCCAGAAGTGGGCAGATAGGCATCGTCAGCCAGCACCCATCTTCCTCCGAGGAGACTGTCTGGCTTAGCACCAGAAATCTACAGCTACCTATTCCATCTAGAAGACTAGCTCCGAAATTCTGTGGGCCTTTTCGAGTCGCCGAACGAGTGGGAGCAGTCTCGTACCGTCTGCGCCTACCCTCCTCCATGTGCATACATGACGTGTTTCATGTGTCATTGCTGAAGCCTCTTGTGTTATCCAGATACCACTCCCGGGCTTCCAAACCATCGGATCCATCAGTACCGGACGAAGTCACGTATCAAGTGCGTGAGGTATTGGATGTCCGGTTTCATCAACGCCGATGGGAATACTTGCTTGCCTGGGAGGGCTGCGGATCTGAGGACAATTCTTGGAAACCGACCCGTAACATCCTTGACAAGGACTTGTACGGCAGTTCCATTTGGACCAGCCAAGTAAACCCGGACCGACTAAGAGGGGGCATAAGAGGGGAGGTACTGTTGTGGTTCTGGCCGCGAGTAACGCGGCCAGACCCTTACCTCCAGGCTCCCAGACCTGCTCCCGTTCCCTGAGGCCTAGTTTGCGGCCTGGATGGCGGCGTCCCCGCTGGGGCTGCACTGCTGCGAGCTCCTCCGTAAACGCCCTGCGCTTAGGCGCGTGTGCGCGCCACTTGGGCGCTTTTCTAGGTCGTTTCCCGCCAGTGGTGACTCCGCCCAAATCCTGACGTCAGACGCCACGGCCTTGATAAGCCGGCTGCGGCCATCCAAGTCTTCACCTTGCAACGGGTTAGCCTCCCGGTTTCCTGTTGCGCTGTGCCCCAGAGTGACTCGCTTGGCTTCGTCGCTCCGTTCCTGCTACAGTACCTGCTTGGTTCCTGCCTGCCTGCTTGCTACAGTACCTGCCTGCTTGCTACAGTACCTGCTTGGTTCCTGCCTGCCTGCTTGCTACAGTACCTGCCTGGTTCCAGTACCCGCATCCTGCTACAGTGCCTGCCTGGTTCCAGTACCCATATCCTGCTACAGTTCCTGCCTGGTTCCAGTACCCGTATCCTGCTTCAGTTCCTGCCTGGTTCCAGAACCCGAACCCACTTACAGTGTTGCTACTGTCTTAGTCTGGTTCCAGTTCCCTGTCCTGATCCACAACTCGCCTAAGTCCCAGCAGCCGGGCTCCTCCCGGGGGGGGCTTCGGCTTCCAAGGGTGAAGCTCCCTAAGTCCCAGCAGTTGGGCTCCTACGGGCTCCTCCTGGGGGAGTGCCAACTTCCAGGGTGAAGAGCATCTACGTCCTGCCTGAACATCTGCCTCCCGGCCTGCTTTGCAACAGAGACATTGTCCACCTTTCCAAGTCTCCAGCAGGTCGGCCCAAGGGTCCACTAAACTGAGGCTCCCGTAACATGCATGACATGATTTTTGCACAGAAATCATGTTTATTCATGCTAAACATATTTTGGTATGAACATGTTCAGGACAGTGTGCTTTTTTAACTTCTGATACATTAGTATACCATTAACTTACTACATTGGGAGTTAACTCTTTTTTAGCATAGGAGTAAAAAAAAATGCGTACTGAAATTTAGTGCACAATTTTTGCTTTCATTTTATTTCATCGGGCTCTGAGCTGGATGGGGGAGAGAAGTTTGCGTGCACACCCTCTCTCTCCAATCAATGAGTTAGGGACTGGGGAGAGAATTTGCCAATTAACAAGATGCAAGGAAAGATTACTGTGATCCATTTGAAGTCCTTTGGCCACTAGATGACATACTGGCCATAGAAAATAATGGGTCCAGTGTTCATCCATAAATCCATAAGAGCTTTATTGCAGCAAGAGGTCAGAGGGTAAAGGGTTATGCTATTCTCTAGAATGGAGAATTTCCAGAGAAGAAGGTTCACTAAAAGGGCAAGGGACGTGAGGGCCATTAAGCTTGAGTGACAAGGTGGTCCAGTCCTTCAGGCGCTTATTCTACCAAAACTGGATTATTGCAACGCATTACTTTTAGGTTTACCAATCTCAGCTATCCATCCTCTACGGTTACTGTAAAATGCCGCAGCACGGCTCCTGACTAACACAAAGAAATTTGACCATGTTTCTCCTATTTTGATGAATTTACATTGGTTACCAGTGCAGTCTCGAATCCAATATAAATGTTTGCCATTAATTCATAAAACGATACATGGCAATAGCACTGAATGGCTGAACGCTTCTCTATGTTTCCATGTTCCATCTTGGAACCTAAGATCACTTGGTCAAGCTTTACTAACAATACCTTCACCAAAACTAGCTCATTTAAGTACAGTTAGGGAAAGGACACTATCATTGGCCAGACCAAAAGTTTGGAATTCGCTGCCCCTTGATATTCTAACAGACGCAAACATAAATAGATTTAAGAAATTGTTAAAAACGTGGTTATTCGAACAGGTTTTTATTCTAGCAAATTAACCCCTGGATCTGGATTCTCCTTATATGAACCCCTACCAATCCTAATTATATTTTATTACAAAATAAGTAGGAGGCAGTTTTAGTTAAGTTAATTAGTTTTAGTTAATTAATTTTTAGTTCATTAATAGTTAGATTTTAAGGTTTTATGCATTTTGTTTTATAGTTAATTGACTAAGTATACATTGTATTATGTTTTATCAAAGAGTGATGATTTATATGTTGATTATGTGAATGCTGAATTTATTTATTGTAAACCGTCATGAAATCAATATGAATGTCGGTATATAAAATTGCCTAAATAAATAAAAATGTACTAAGGGGTGAGTATAAACTATGCTTCCCACAAGGAAGTAGATCTAGAGATGGGAAGAAACAGAGAGACAGGAGAAATGTACCAGGTACTACTAATTGTGGTGCCACTTATGCTGTAGGAACTGAGATGTTTCCACAAGCCCTCAAAGAGTCTGAGAAAAAGAGGAGATTGAAGAAGTAGAACTTGGAGTAAGAAAAGGAACTATGTTAGAGGCCTACAGGACAAAAGGAAGAGTAGTGCCTGTCTGGAGCTTCAGTGCAGGGCTGAGGAAGTTACATTTGAGCAGGGACAGGGGATGAGTTGTCCTAGAGCCGATCCTGATGTTTGAGTAACTGAAATTCTGAAAGAATCTGGGGAGCATTAAAGAAAGACTTTGAGGGGTTCTTGGGTCTGCAGATGATATGGAGAGAGAAGAGGAGGAATTCTGAGTTGGGGAAGTTTTCCTGGGAGAGTGTGCACTGTGATTTTTTTGAGTTAACAACTCTTTTTCATTTATTTATTTTCTTTATACAAAGGCTTATGTTCCATGCCTTTCACTCATAGAGTGTGCGGTGTGGATTACAACAATCAATATTAAATAACCAAAGAAAGATTAATAAAACAAAATTTACAAAAACTGAATAGAAATACATAAAATAATTAAAAGCAATCATGACCCATCACTGAAAGGCATCACAGAACAGGATCAATTTTAGCTGTCTTCTAAAGTCCTTCCCATCAGTTAGAGTCCTCAGTTGGTCAGGGAGAGAGTTCCATAAAACAGTGGTCACATATGAAAAATGCCCTCTCCCTTGTTCTCTGTAAATGAGCCGCATTATTCAACGGAACCTTTAGCGGTACTTTATTTAAAGTAAGGAGTTTAAATTTTGATCTAAATTGCACCAGCAACCAATGCAGTTCTTTCAATGTGGGCCGAATACGGTCACTTTGTCGCAACCCCATCAACACACAGGCAGCGGCATTTTGCACCAACTGCAACATGTATGATAATTTCTTGGGGAAGTCCACATAAAGCAATAGTCTATCTGATCCAAGACCAAAACTTGCAGGGCAGCTCTAAACATGTCCATTGGTAATATCCTTTTCAATGGCTTGACCAATTTCAACTTAAAAAAGGAAATCTGAGTCACACAACAAGCCAGCAAGTGAAATGTAAGCTGAGAATCCAAAAGGAACTCTATATTTCTTACTTCTATTGATATTGATAATATAATATTCTCAACTGTAATAGAAGGCATGGTGGAGCCCAGCCATAACAATGGAGTTTTTTCTAAAATCAGGATTAATCTGTTTCTTGCCCACCAGTTTTTTACCCTCACAAGACAATCTTTGAAAAAAGGTACAGGGAACTTGCCGTCTCTATCGCACAGAATGCAAAACTGCACATCAACCGTGTCAATAAAGTATGTTAAGCCCAACTCCTTCAACAATCTCCCCAAAGGGTCAAGGTAAAGGCTGAATACAGTGGAGGATAATGCAGATCCCCGTAGAACACCTGAATCCACATTATACCAGCCAGAGCTAAGTTCACCCAGTTGTACCCTTTGCGTTCTCCCAGACAAAAAGGATCTAAACCAATTTAAAACTGTCCCAAGAGCCCATAGGCCTTTAACCTAGACAGCAAAATTATATGATTAACTGTGGGGTTTTTCTGCTGTGCTGGACTGAGAACTATGATTTTGTGCATTTTGAAGTGGTTTTTGTTCTGCAATTTTTCTGCTGTACTGAACGAACTATGGACCGTGACTTTTGTTGTTCTGTTGAATTGGTTATTTTCAAAGTAAACTGTTTTTCTTTTGGAGCACAGCTTTGTTGTGGGCATTAAGGAATCCTCTGTCCAGTTTGGCCTTGCAGGTGAGCCTGCCCCAAGTCCATGGACCTGAGAGAAATTTCCCCCAGCCCTGTTGAGCAGTGACCAGTGGCTCTCCAGGGCAGGGAAGACAGCCCCTGGTGAAAGTGGGATTACACATACTACCACCTTTCCCACTGATTGACACTAATTTGAGTTGGGAGGCTGGAAGGGGATGGGTATTTGTGCTAATAGTCATCCCACCTACCACTGATTGAGGGCGAAAGAAAATCTGCATATCCCTTGACCCTTGCTAATTCATGCCAATCGCAGGGTGACCCGAAAGTAAAAGTTCCCAAGTATTTGTATTAAATTCCCTTACCATACAGATGGATGTAGGCTCTCCTCCTATGTCCTTGCTGAGCAGGGGGCTTGCTGATGTTCAGTGGATCTGTTCCCAAGCAGAGGTGCCAGCTCTGCAGGTGCTTGAGCACCCCCAATATTGAGTGAACTTTTTCACTGTGAGGGGTGGATTTGTGCTGAGTTTGGCACCCCCAATTGTTTAGAAAAGTTGGCTTCTGTGTTCCCAAGTAGGAAGGGGGGATAAAAACCTCTAGGCCCTTGGAATTAAATAGCTGGATTCTGAATAAATCTCTCCTCGTTTGCAGAATGGTGTTCCAACAATAATCTTTTACTTAATATTCAGTCTCTTCAGTAGTGATAATCTGGCAATAATTGCATTTACAGGGGGATGAATCTGTTTCCTCCATTTAACTGTTACAATCCAAACTTCCTCAGGATCGCCTTACTTCTCACTAGCAGGATTCCCCAAACGGCAAGATCAAGGGATTTCTTTACCTTTTAGACACCCCGTTCAGTATCTGATTTCCAATGGGGCTCTGCTCTGCTGGACTGCAGGACATAAGAACATAAGAAAATGCCATACTGCGTCAGACCAAGGGTCCATCAAGCCCAGCATCCTGTTTCCAACAGTGGCCAATCCAGGCTATAAGAACCTGGCAAGTACCAAAAAAACTAAGTCTATTCCATTTTATCATTGCTAATGGCAGAGGCTATTCTCTAAGTGAACTTAATAGCAGGTAATGGACTTCTCCTCCAAGAACTTATGCAATCCTTTTTTAAACACAGCTATAAACTGCACTAACCACATCCTCTGGCAACAAATTCCAGAGTTTAATTGTGCGTTGAGTAAAAAAGAACTTTCTCCGATTAGTTTTAAATGTGCCCCATGCTAACTTCATGGAGTGCCCCCTAGTCTTTCTGCTATCCGAAAGAGTAAATAACCGATTCACATCTACCCGTTCTAGACCTCTCATGATTTTAAACATCTCTATCATATCCCCCCTCAGCCGTCTCTTCTCCAAGCTGAAAAGCCCTAACCTCTTTAGTCTTTCCTCATAGGGGAGCTGTTCCATTCCCCTTATTTTGGTAGCCCTTCTCTGTACCTTCTCCATTGCAATTATATCTTTTTTGAGATACGGCGCCCAGAATTGTACACAGTGTTCAAGGTGCGGTCTCCCCATGGAGCGATACAGAGGCATTATGACATTTTCCGTTTTATTCACCATTCCCTTTCTAATAATTCCCAACATTCTGTTTGCTTTTTTGACTGCCGCAGCACACTGTACCGACGATTTCAATGTGTTATCCACTATGACACCTAGATCTCTTTCTTGGTTTGTAGCACCTAATATGGAACCCAACATTGTGTAACTATAGCATGGGTTATTTTTCCCTATATGCATCACCTTGCACTTATCGACATTAAATTTCATCTGACTTTTTGATGCCCAATTTTCCAGTCTCACAAGGTCTTCCAGCAATTTATCACAATCTGCTTGTGATTTAACTACTCTGAACAATTTTGTATCATCTGCAAACTTGATATCTCACTCATCTTATTTCTTTCCAGATTATCTTATTTTTCTTTCCAGATTATCTCACTCATCTTATTTCTTTCCAGCTTTCCCATAACCACTCTTTTCCTCCTCAGCCCCACCTGTCTGTCCTGACCTAAGCATTCCCTCAAGTATCCTAAGTATTTGTAACAAAGCCGCCATTTTCATCCCCTTCTCACCCCTTTAACCAACCCCGCCATACTGGTTTTTTTCACCCTTCGAGTACATCTCAACACGCTTTCACTTCACCTTCTCCCAAATGTTGTTTTTACAAGTTTTTCTCCACTCTGGTCAATGTAATTCAAAACACTTTCACTGTTTTATCCCAAGTTATGTTTATCCAGGTTTCTCCACCTTGTTCAATGTAAGACA
This sequence comes from Rhinatrema bivittatum, assembly GCF_901001135.1. Taxonomy (NCBI): domain Eukaryota; kingdom Metazoa; phylum Chordata; class Amphibia; order Gymnophiona; family Rhinatrematidae; genus Rhinatrema; species Rhinatrema bivittatum. Next base: position 242,984,047 of record NC_042619.1, on the reverse strand, counting down.
AGACTATGTCATTGTTGTCATTTGCTGGTTGTAATGTAAACTGAAGTGATAATTAATTCTGTTAATTGAACCTCGGTATATAAAAGTTATAAATAAAATAAAAAAAATAATATTGAAAAGTAAGGGTCCCAATACAGATCCCTGAGGCACTCCACTGTCCACTCCTTTCCACTGAGAAAATTGTCCATTTAATCCTACTCTCTGTTTCCTGTCTTTTAGCCAGTTTACAATCCACAAAAGGACATCGTCTCATATTCCATGACTTTTTAGTTTTTTTAGAAGCCTCTTATGAGGAACTTTGTCAAATGCCTTCTGAAAATCCAAGTACATTACATCTACAGGTTCACCTTTATCCACATGTTTATTAACTCCTTCAAAAAAGTGAAGCAGATTTGTGAGACAAGACTTGCCCTGGGTAAAGCCATGCTGACTTTGTTCCATTAAACCATGTCTTTCTATATGTTCTGTTATTTTGATGTTTAGAACACTTTTCACTATTTTTCCTAGCACTGAAGTCAGGCTAACCGGTCTGTAGTTTCCCGGATCGCCCCTGGAGCCCTTTTTAAATATTGGGGTAACATTTGCTATACTCCAGTCTTCAGGTACAATGGATGAGTTTAATGACAGGTTACAAATTTTTACTAATAGGTCTGAAATTTCATTTTTGAGTTCCTTCAGAACAGATTGCTCTCCTCTGTTTCCCGGGATTAAGTACCGGACTGGCACACTTTTTCTTCCTTGATGTGCAGTACCTGGCAGAATATACGCTAAGTGAAATAGTTACTGTAAAGCTCCTTCTCAACCAATCTACAGAGAGTGGCTGTGAGGTTTCCAGATCTCTTACAGGCAAAACCATCTGGAAAAGTCAGTTCAGACCAGAAAAAAACTCTTTCGAGAAAGTATTTAGCTCTTGCATAAAGAATTAAAATACTCTAGATGTCTATAAATTGTTCTCAACCCAGTACATTCTGGCCACCTCCCAAAGGGGTAATCTTATGAAAAGAATATACATCTATTACTACTCCACAAATACGGTACATCCTGATTAAAAAGCCATATTTATTAATGGGGACTCTAAGGGGTCGCTACATGGGTATTTGTTGCCTAACACATACATAATCAATCTGATATTCATACATTATGAATTATGTGTATAAAAGCACTAACAGTTAAGCAGTAACATCATTTAACTAACAGCACTTGCTGCTTTGTGTTGTTCCACCAATCCAAGTTAGAGTCCCAGGGTCCAGGCATGATCTCAGACATTAAGATTATATAATAAAAAGTAGCACCCACAAACCAAAATGGAATCATTACTAATGCTGAATAGAATATGTCATAGCTGTTCAAGATTTGCATTTCCTTTTGAACTGATGCTGGAAATTTTACATACCAGTATAGAACGTCTAACAGTTACATCCACTGAGAAAACTAATTCTATTTGGCCAACACACATACCATCCATATTCTAATGTACGTTAAGCCTTAGGCATGAGACCAAAACTTGACACATTTGTTAGTAGTGCCAGCAACAAAAGCCCACCTAGCCTGATTTATACAAGGCTTCACACTGTGCCTGGAGGGGAAAACCCTTATAAATCTTGTATAAATCTGACCCAGAAGATCTTAGAATCTTTATCAACTCAATTAACAGGAAAACATCTGGCAGTTGACTTGAGAGGTTAGAGCAATGAGTGGGGAAACCAAGGTTCAAATTCCACTCCTCCCACTGACAGTCCTTGTGACCTTGGGCAAGTCACTTTATCTCTTGCTGCCTCAGATACCCACCAAGACTAAGTTCCTTGGGGCAGGAACCTATCCTTACCATTGCACAGCTCTGCATATGTCCAGTAACACTATAGAAATGATAAATATTATTAACAACACTAATGTTGTCAATGCATTTCAGATTTAATGGCTGCATTATTTTACTACACATTTTAAGGTAGTCTCCTAGAAGTCTTTTTGTACATTCACTCCTGCTGTATGCTATTTATGTATTTAATGTTTTTATTTATCAGTCTTATATTCTGCATATGGCAGTACAAACCATTGCGGATTCCAATAAAAACATATATAAAACAGCAAACATACAATTACATATAAAATATATTAAAACCATAATTATAAAAGTCATTAATATGTACATAATTAGTCATATACCTGATTAATTAATGCTGTAGGTTAATCAGTTCTTTAACATCAGTTTAAAAAAAAAATGTAATGGATTAATTTTTACAGTACCCCAGGGATTTTTTAAGATATTTAAGATATACCGGCGTGATATGTGTACTTTACAGGAACATCGGTATATAAAAATAATAAATAAATAAATAAATAAATATTTTAAGTTAGAAGAATAAATAGAAACTTAATGATATGTCACATGCCTATTAATTAGTTTTGTCTTTAACTTTTAGATTTCAGAATCTGCCTTGGAAAAAATGCTTAAATTATTTACATGGACAAGACTGCAATATTGGCTGCCGCTTTAACTGGGAGACAATTGGTCAAATAACAGTCTCAATACGTGATAGCAGTGTTATCCCAGAGGTTGAAATTTTCCAGAAGACCCTGATGATTTATAATTACAGTAAGTGCATGGTAACTTATTTATTTATTTATTTATTTTGGATTCTTATATACCGATATTCTTGTATGATATACAAATCATGTCGGTTTACAATACAACAGAACAATCGCAGCATAGGCGTTACATTGAAACATGAAAACATAGCGTCTAATAACATATAATATAATACAACCGAACAATCGCTGCTAAGGCATAACATGAACCTTAGTGTCTGAAAGAATATAATATGCAAACATATGTACAAATGCTAATATAGCATAAGGGGGGTCCTAAAGAGTAATGGCACTTTAAAACTTGACGCATAATAATCAACATTCACATGATCCAAGGGAGGTTAGGGAGGAGAGGGGGTGAGAATAGGACGGTGTTGTTGGGGGGGCGAAGGAAGAGGATTAGGCTAAGAAAGGGAGAAGGAGAAGGATCTTGGCTCCCAAGGGTGACCTGTTAAGTCCTTTAACCGGTGTCAGAGTGGTCTAGGGGATCCGGGAAGGCTTGTCTGAAAAGCCATGTTTTTAAGAGTTTCTTGAATGTTTGGTGGCACGGTTCTTGCCGGAGCTCCGGAGGCAGAGAGTTCCATAGGGTGGGTCCTGCTGTCGAAATTGAACGTTTTCTTAGAGTGGATTTGACTGGTGGGGCGTATAATGATCCTTTGTAAGCGTTTCTGATTGGTCTGATGGATGTGTGAGGACGGAGTTGAGAGCTTAGTTTGAGATGGGCGGTGCCATGAATGTCCTTATGGATCATCATTAAGGCTTTGAAGGTGATCCTAGATTTTATGGGAAGCCAGTGAAGGAAATGAAGGATGGGCGTGATATGGGCTCTCTTGTTTGAGTTTGTAAGTATCCTTGCCGCAGCGTTCTGGACCATCTGAAGTGGTTTGATAGTTATCGCTAGGAGACCTAGCAGGAGAGAATTGCAGTAGTCTAACTTAGTGAGGATGATTGACTGAACAACTAAGCCAGGGGTCAAGAACCCATGGCTCGCGAGCCAGATATGGCTCTTTTGAGGGCTGCATCTGGCTCGCAGACAAGTGTCACCACACTTTCCCGCTGACCCAGCTGCTCCCGGGTCCTCCTCCGCCCGGGCTTAAAATGCTGTCAGCCCGGGCGGAACGCGGCAGGACAGCTGGAGTCAGCGGCACCGGCATGCTCTCTCCTTCCCGCCCCCCCCCCCCCCCGCGGCCCGGAGGAGGAAGTGGAGAGTATCGGGTGCGTGCGCGGCAAGAAGAGGCCATGCTAGTGCGCTCAGCATCGGCCCGAAGAAAAGAAGACTGCAGCGCGGCTCGGAGGAAAATGAAGAGGTTCAACCGCGGCCGATGGGACTCCGCGAGGGCTGAAAATGAAGAGGTTAGCGTTGGGAGGAGGCTGCTGCCGCGAGTTCCCGGGGTGGGAGAGAGAGAGAGTGAATGAGCGAGCAAACACACATGCTTGCTCGCTCATTCACTCTCTCTCTCCCCCACCCTGGGAACTCGCGGCAGCAGCAGCAGCCTCCTCCCAACGCTAACCTCTTCATTTTCAGCCCTCGCGGAGGCAGAGTCCCATCGGCCGCGGTTGAACCTCTTCATTTTCCTCCGAGCCGCGCTGCAGTCTTTTTTTCTTCGGGCCGATGCCGAGCGCATTAGAGTGGCCTCTTCTTGCCGCGCACGCACCCGATACTCTCCACTTCCTCTTCCGGGCCGCGGGGGGGGGGGGCTGTGTGTGTGTGTGAGAGTGAGAGATTGCATGTATGTGAATGATTGAGAGCCTGTACATGTGAAAGATTGTATGTCTGTGATTGAGAGCCTGCCTGTGAGAGAGAGAGAGCATGAATGTAAGTTTACCATTGGGAACCTGTATGTGTAAGTTTGTGATTGAAAACCTGTTTGTGTGAAAGAGTATGTGTGTATGATTGAGATCCTTTGTGTGTGAGAGAAATCATGTGTATGTATGATTAAGAGCCTGTGTGTATAAGTAAGAGAGAGATCATGTGTGTCTGTGTGTGATTGAGAGCTGGTTTAGGTGATGGAGCATGTGAGTATGTGATTGAGAGCCTGTGTTTAAATGAGAGAGAGAGATCATGTGTGTCTGTGTGTGATTGAGAGCTGGTTTAGGTGATGGAGCATGTGAGTATGTGATTGAGAGCCTGTGTGTAAATGAGAGAAAGAGAGGACATGTTTGTAAGCATGTGAATGAGAGTGTGTGTGAGAGAAAAAGACAGCATGTATTTATGTGATTGAAAGCCTGTGTGTGTGTGTGTGTAAGCGTGAAAAGATAGACAGCATGTGTGTAAATGTGTAATTAAGAGCCTATATAAGTGAAAGAGAAAAAACATGTGTATATGTGAGTACTGAGAGCCAGTGTGAGAGAGAGTGCTGGTATGTGACTGAGAGAGGAGAAAGTTCCAAGCAAACCACCCCACCTCCTGCTAATTCAGAACAATCTCAGGACACCTGGATATCAAACGTTCCCAGGTATGCAGAGCAAAAAATTTTTGTATCCTTATTATTTTTCATTACTGGGTCTTTGTATCTGCTATTTTGAAATATTTTGTTGGTATCTGGAAATGTTTTATATGAGTGTTTAATTATTGGATATTCCACTCATCAGCTGTTTCAAAATATGTTCTTTTTGTTAGTACAGTTTTACTGCTGATGATTTTATATTTCTTGATTTGTTTTATAAGGATGGGTGATGTTTCTTTTTTCCTTTGTTACACTGCATACAGAGACTCTGGCTTGTTGCAGTTTCCAATTCAGTTTTTTCTGCATGATTCTTGTTATGCATTTTGGTCTCTTTATTCTATGTTAGGTGAGGGACAGCACATGATTCAGGTGAGGTTTTCTGCTGGCGTGTAGTTTCTGTGTAGGACTCTATAGAAGCCTGACTTGGTCCGTTTTCCTAATAGGAGATGTATTGGTGTCTTAAGGCCTGGTGTAATATTTTCAGAGACTTATTGTACTTTAAAAGTGTGATCTTACATAAAATGCACACATTTACTTGTATTTAGTTTTAAACATATTGTATGGCTCTCATGGAATTACATTTTAAAATATGTGGCGTTTATGGCTCTCTCAGCCAAAAAGGTTCCTGACCCCTGGGATAGACCCTTCCTCGAGGGGGCATAGTACCAGGTAGCAAGTCTATAGCACAGTCATACGGACGATGTTGCGGAAGGATCTCCGCCTTGGTCTTGGAGAATACGTCCGTGAAGTCCTCATATGGTGCAGGAGGACCCACGACAGAGTGCATCAAGGGAAGTGCAGAAGTGTTAGGCACTTTCATACAATTAGCTAGGCAAAAAGGACTCCATTTGACAATCTGTAACGTATCCCACTGGATTGTAGGCGAGTGCTTCTGTAACCACGGCAACCCTAGCACCACGGGGTGGACAGCCTTCTCCAAGACTAGGAATGGCTATCTCCTCCAAATGGATCGCCCCGGTGCGGACTGTAATAGGTGCGGTGGACATCAGGACAGGTCCGGGAAGAAGCGTCCCCTGGATAGAGGTAATTCGTAACGGGACCTCCCGTCTCTGTGTTGGGATTCACAGCTGGGAGACTAAGTCCTGCAGGATAAAATTACCTCCAGCTCCGGAGTCCAGGAACGCCATCGTCTCAAAGGAGCCCCCGGGATATTCCAAGGTATCCGGGACAGTACATTGAGGAGCTGTAGCACAGCCTAGGAGGAGCTCCTTCCTACCTCCTAGGCTTTTGGTGTTTTTCGCACGCTCCTGGCAGCGTGCCAAGAAGTGGCCCTTCTGGCCACAATACAAGCACAACTTCAACGAATGGCGACGTTGCCTTTCTTCAGCAGAAATCGGGGCCCGACCCAGCTGCATGGGTTCACAGGTGGGAGCGTCTGGACAAGGAATCTTGGGCGAGGACACAGGTCTCTGCCCATGAGCCAGAGTGTAGCGAGGAGAGCGTTGCTCCTTGGCTCGTTGCTGTAGGCGGCGATCAATGCGGGCAGCCATCTCAATCAAGGCATTGAGGTCCTCCGGCAAATCTCGGGCCGCAATTTCATCCTTTATGCGTCCGGAGAGGCCTTCCAGGAAGATGGCCTCAAGACTGCCAACTTGTCAACCTACTTCTTGGGCCAGCGTCCTAAAGTCCATTGCGTAATCTGCCAGGGAGCGAACCCCCTGACGAAGTTGCAGCAGCTCAGACGTAACTGTGGCAACTCGGGCGGGCTCATCAAAGGCCTGGCAAAAGTTCGTGATGAAGGTCTGTTAACGAAGAATCATTGTTCTCCCAGAGGGGAGAAGCCCAGATTAAGGCTTTCCCATCAAGCAGGGACAGGATATATGCCACTTTCACTGCATCAGAGGGGAACTGCCGGGGCAGCAAAGAGAACCGAACAAAACACTGGTTCAGAAAGCCATGGCAGGTCCTTACATCACCAGTGTAGCGGGAGGGTGCCGGCAGCTGCGTCACAGAAGAGTCCGGGGCCTCGGGTACCCGGTCTGGAGCCGAAGCGGCCCTGGCATCCAAACGGGCCGACAACTCCCCTACCGAACTGGGAAGGACCTCGAGGTACTGTTTTTGGTACTGCAGCTACTGGGCCAACCCAGGCAGGTCCAAGGGGACAGGCGCATCCGCCGAGTCCATGGCCTTGCAATCTGTTATGGGAGTCTCTGTTTAGTGGAGCCTTGGGCCGACCTGCTGGAGACTTGGAAAGGTGGATAATGTCTCTGTTGCAAAGCAGGCTGGGAGGCAGATGTTTGGGCAGGGAATGGTTGATAAAGGATTTAGCAAATTGGGAGGCGCTTTGGGAGTTTAGGAGAACGTGGTTTTCGTCTGGCAAAATGATAAGGATCTCAGTCTTGTTGGGATTTAGGATGAGGTTAAGGCTGGTGAGCAGACTATTGATGGATTGTAGACAGCTGTTCCAGTGTGCCCAAGTTTTTTGTAAGGAATCAGTGATAGGTAGAAGAATCTGAACGTCGTCGGCGAAAATGTAGTATATTAATTTGAGGTTAGAAAGTAATTGGCAGAGTGGCAGTAGATAAATGTTAAAGAGTGTGGGGGACAGGGATGATCCTTGTGGGACACCCAGGGTCAATTTGATTGGGTGTGATTCCTTGTTGTTGATCCTGACCTTGTAGAATCTATTCTCCAAGAACGGTCTTCTACTGAAGCCAAAGGGTGGAAGGAGACTTGCTAGAACAAAAAAAAATTAGGAATGAGACCATGGGGAGGGTAAGTTTTAGCCAACATATCCGAGGGTACTTTTTACACGCAGACTGTAGCCAGAGTTTTTAAAGCGGATTTCGGTTCATAAATCAGTGTTTGTGGAAGCTCCCACGGAACCGACACACGAGGTTATACCGGCTGTGGGGCGGGTGCAGCTTTGTGCATCTGGGTTTACGCGCCTTCTTTCGAAAAATGAAAATATACCCTCAGTTTGGGAAATCCCAGAGATAACCGTCGTCTCTGATGAGTTATAACAGGGGAATGTTTTTATTTATTCTTGTGAACAAGGGGAAAAATGTTTACCTCAATTCCCCCTCAATTGAAGCCTTGACCACAGCTGCTCTCAATACTGTTACTGCCAATTTTTCTATTTTATTTTTTTTTTATAAATTCTGTTTATCAATTTTTCCAGGCATACACATTGAACACAGTATATAAGTAACCAAACGTACATTAATGGAAAAAAAAGGCTAGCTGTATCCAAAAACAACAGAACTAAAAAGCATACTATATGATACATCATATAGACAAAAACAAGCAACTGAACTGCCAATTTTTAAGAGAGATTGTGAGCCTATGATATCACATGCCACCACAACCTGCTTCCCACTTCACCATCCTTCCAGTAAAATACCTTATTTACCCTGGTGACTGCAGGGCTGGAAGAAAAGGGCAGATACCACCTGCTTCCCACCCTTGATCCTACTCAGCTAGCACAGAATCTTCACCAAAATTGAAATCATTTTTCAACCTTTGTGTCCATAGTTTGAATCTATCTTGTGTCTTTCTTTGTTCTTGGTTTTCACTTAGTTTCCTCTCTGCCTTCTCTTTCCTTTTTCTTTTAATTCTTTTTCTCCAGTCTTTCTTTCATATCTTTATCATGTTTGTGCCTGTTTTTTCCCCTCATACCTATATCTCTTATCTACCAACTGTCTCTCCACAGCTTATCTTCTCTTACCTCCTAATCTCACCCATGCCTGATACTTCCATCCTTCTTCTCACCCCATCATGCTTCTTCCCTCCATCATGATCTTCTCTTCTGTCAACCCTTCTCTCAGTTTACCTCCCCTATATCAGCCCCTCTCTGTCCACACAGATCCTTTCCCAGTCCTCTTCACCTCTCTTCCTCTTAAGTTCACCAAACAACTCAATCTGCTCCTCTTGTCTTTTCTCTCAGCTTGTATCCCCTATTCCTTTCTCACTGCCCATGTCCCCTCTTTCAGCCTTGAGCTCCTCTCCCAGCCCCTCTTGCCCTCATAGCTTGCATCTTGTCCTATCCCTCTCCCACAGCTTCTCTCCCATTCTCTCTTCCCTTCACATTTCCTCATCTCCTCGCTATGCCAAATTCCTTCTTTCATTTCCTCTCCCAGACCCTCACAGTGGTATTCTCTCTCCTAGCCAATATCCCCCCCTTCAAAACTGTCTCCCAGCAGTTCTCACAGCCCCTCTCCCACTCTTCCTATAGCTCCTTTGTCCTTTTCCTTTCCTCTTTATCAGCAACTCTCCCCATCTCCACTGCAGCTCAGGAAGCCTGTCTGTCCTATACTGCTGCTGGTCTCTGATGCTCATTGGTCAGAAATTCCACTGCCAACCAATGGGCATGAGCTGCAAGGGGAGGCAGGAGCTGTAGCAAAGGAGACAGGCATCCCATTGGTCAGACATTCCACAGCTAGTCAATGAACTGCAGAGGAAGGTGGGAGCAGTATCAAGGAGACAGAAGCCCTCTCCCACAGCCCTGTAGTATGTAGTTCTCAGCGCCCAATCTACAGGAATACAGCAGACAATATTGGGGGTGCTCAAGCACTCACAGAGCTGGTACCTATGATTTCCAGTTCTCATAACATGTCCAGTCCAAGGTCAGAAGATCCAGGTTCACACACTTCAAAACAGAATCAGTTCACACTATTCACAACAGATCTAGGCCAAGGTCAGGATATCCAGGTTCTCTTCTACATTATCATATACAGGTTCCCGCACCAATTACTTTACTTCAGCTTAACTTTAAGGGCCATAGATCTCCTTATTGAATAGAAGGAAATTGTCTCTATTGTGTGTACTGCACACAGACTGCAATAAGTGATACTTCCATTTTGTTCTACACAGCATGGCTAAGTTAGCAGGAGCAAGGGTCTGTTCCCAGAGATCCCTCTTCAAGCTTTACTACCCTTAACAGAAACATGGAGGTAACCAACAAGGATCGGCATTTACTACCATAAGAAATTTGCTGGGCAGACTAGATGAACCATTTGGTCTTTTTCTGCCATCATTCCTAAGTTAATATTTAAGCCCCAAGGTCCAAGCTGCATCTTCAGGGGCAAAGCTCCTGGTGCTTGTGTCAAGCTTAATATTAGATCTCTTCCCTTGCAAAATGTGGATTTACTAGTGCCATTCAGCAGGCTACCAGAAGCTTTTGGCCCTTATATTCTGGTCACCAAAATCCACATGATGAAAGACCCCAGCCTGGAACAGACATAGATGCAAAGGAGTGGCTGAATCTCCCTGCTCATGAAAGGATTGCCTCATCAGAAAGTGTTTGGTTGGCAAGCCAATGGTGTAGAGGCTCACTGTCTATCAGAGGAGAAGGATTGCCATGTCAGGAGCACTTTGACTAATGAACAGATTTTATAGCATGGACTTTGTAGTGCTTGCTTGGAAGGGATTCGCAGAGACCTGTGGGTCTGCTGGATTCCACTGGAGAATTTGCCAAGCAGAACGTGGGTTTTTTTTCATTTGACTTTATTGTCATTACTAGTTGATAAATAGGAAGACATCATACATTAGACCAGGGGTCGGGAACCCATGGCTCGCGAGCCAGATATGGCTCTTTTGAGGGCTGCATCTGGCTCGCAGACACGTGTCGCCATACTTCGCGGTTCCCCGCTGACCCAGCTGCTCCCCGGTCCTCCGCCGCCCGGGCTTAAAATGCTGTCAGCCCGGGTGGAACGCGGCAGGACAGCTGGAGTCAGCGGCACCGGCGTGCTCTCTTCTCCTCCCCCCCCCCCCGCGGCCCGGAAGAGGAAGTGGAGAGCATCGGGTGCCTGCGCGGGAAGAAGAGACCACACTAGCGTGGTCTCTTCTTCCGCGCAGGCACCCGATGCTCACCACTTCCTCTTCCGGGCCGCGGGGGGGAGGAGAAGAGAGCACGCCGACTAGAGTCATCCGGGTGCCTGCGCGGGAGTCATCGGGTGTCAGCCGGGTGCCAGCGCTGGAGTCATCGGGTGCCTGCGCGGGTCTTCCCGCGCAGGCACCCGATGCTCTCCACTTCCTCTTCCGGGCCGCGGGAAGAAGAGAGCACGCCGGTGCTCTCTTCTTCCCGCGGCCCGGAAGAGGAAGTGGAGAGCATCGGGTGCCTGCGCGGGAAGAAGACTGCAGCGCGGCTCGGAGGAAAATGAAAATCTTCAACCGCGGCCGATGGGACTCCGCCTTCGCCTCCGCGAGGGCTGAAAATGAAGGAGGTTAGCGTTGGGAGGTGGCTGCTGCTGCCGCGAGTTCCCGGGAGGGGGGGGGGGGGGGAGAGAGTGAATGAGCGAGCAAGCATGTGTGTTTGAGATCCTGTGTGTGTGAGTGAGAGATTGCATGTATGTGAATGATTGAGAGCCTGTATATGTGAAAGAGAGTATGTCTGTGATTGAGATCCTGCCTGTGAGAGAGAGAGCATGAATGTAAGTTTACCATTGGGAACCTGTATGTGTAAGTTTGTAATTGAAAACCTGTTTGTTTGAAAGAGTATGTGTGTATGATTGAGATCCTTTGTGTGTGAGAGAGATCATGTGTATGTATGATTAAGAGCCTGTGTGTATAAGTAAGAGAGAGATCATGTGTGTCTGTGTCTGATTGACAGCTGGTTTAGGTGATGGAGCATGTGAGTATGTGATTGAGAGCCTGTGTTTAAATGAGAGAGAGAGACCATGTGTGTCTGTGTGTGATTGAGAGCTGATTTAGGTGAGGGAGCATGTGAGTATGTGATTGAGAGCCTGTGTGTAAATGAGAGAAAGAGAGGACATGTTTGTAAGCATGTGAATGAGAGTCTGTGTGTGAGAGAAAAAGACAGCATGTATTTATGTGATTGAAAGCCTGTGTGTGTGTAAGCGTGAAAAGATAGACAGCATGTGTGTAAATGTGTAATTAAGAGCCTATATAAGTGAGAGAGAAAAAACATTTGTATATGTGAGTGACTGAGAGCATGTGTGTATAGGTGTGTCATTGAGAGCCATTGTGAGAGAGAGCGCTGGTATGTGACAGAGAGGAGAAAGTTCCAAGCAAACCACCCCACCTCCTGCTAATTCAGAACAATCTCAGGACACCTGGATATCAAACGTTCCCAGGTATGCAGAGCAAAAAAATTTTTGTATCCTTATTATTTTTCATTACTGGATCTTTGTGTCTGCTATTTTGAAATATTTTGTTGGTATCTGGAAATGTTTTATATGAGTTTTTAATTATTGGATATTCCACTCATCAGCTGTTTCGAAATATGTTCTTTTTGTTAGTACAGTTTTACTGCTGATGATTTTATATTTCTTGATTTGTTTTATAAGGATGTGTGATGTTTCTTTTTTCCTTTGTTACACTGCATACAGAGACTCTGGCTTGTTGCAGTTTCCAATTCAGTTTTTGTCTGCATGCTTCTTGTTATGCGTTTTGGTCTCTTTATTCTATGTTAGGTGAGGGACAGCACGTGATTCAGGTGAGGTTTTCTGCTGGCGTGTAGTTTCTGTGTAGGACTCTATAGCAGCCTGACTTGGTCCGTTTTCCTAGTAGGAGATGTATTGGTGTCTTAAGGCCTGGTGTAATATTTTCAGAGACTTATTGTACTTTAAAAGTGTGATCTTACATAAAATGCACACATTTACTTGTATTTAGTTTTAAACATATTGTATGGCTCTCATGGAATTACATTTTAAAATATGTGGCGTTTATGGCTCTCTCAGCCAAAAAGGTTCCTGACCCCTGCATTAGACGGTAGGGAATTTATAAATCTCATTTGTTTTGCCTTCTCTTTTGGACTTTACTGTTATGGCTAACTGATCCTAAGATGGCTGCATGGATGTATTTTTGTCTTGCCTGGAAGGACATTTTTTTCATCAGGAATTTCCGATGCTCACTCTGTAGAAGTGCATTCCAAACATTAGATGGTATATTATTAAGGATTTGCCATTACTATTATATTGTTCTGAAGATTTGGTGGGGAATAGGATTTAAGTTTCTTTCATTTACTATTCTCTGTTTTCTCATCTATCATTTATTGAGCGGGTTGGAAGTAACTATGTAAATCTGTTAGCTAAGCATGGATGCTTTTGGGGTTGGTTATAATTATTAGATTTGGTGTGTGTTGGGGGGAAGGTGAGTTATGGACTTGTGTGTTAAACTGGTTGGGTTACTAGGATCCTATATCGATAGGGAACTGTATGGGTTAAATTGCAAGGTTTTTTGCCTATGAAATAAGCCACTCTTCTATTTCTGAAAATAGTAATTTGGGTCTGGGAACCAGCTGCTTAGGAGCTATTTGGCTAAACATCTCCAGATAAATAGGCTTGTTTGCCTAATTTTCAATGTTTGAGTTAAAGTGTCATGTTACTTCACTTGATTATGTTGAAATAAGAGTCAGCAAACAATTATAGATTTCTTTTTATTGGATTATCTCAATACATCTGTAACTGGCTCTTGAAACCTCCATTGTAATTGACTCTGCTCCAAAAATTGCTGCTAATGGGGTGAAGAGTTATGTTAGCTAAATGACAAAAAAAATCTCCTCTCCATCAGTTGATGAGTAAATATACAGGGTATGTGGGCTCATGGAAATGGATGCAATGATAGCAAATGTGAGAGAAGCATGGCATTCTGGGTAAGGCCCTAGTGCTTCATTTCTTCTATATAAAGAAGTAAGTGATTGCTAATAATAGTGGAATTTATAAATGTTGTGAAAACGATTAGTTACTGCTTACTCTGAACCTCTGCCAGATAAACCATATAGTTAATCTGTTTGCAAAAAAATGGTGAGATTACATACCTGATAATCTCCTTTTCCTTAGTGTAGACAGATGGACTCAGAACAAGTGGGTATAGTGTGCTCGTGCTAGCAGTTGGAGACGGATCTGACGTCAGCACAGGTACATATACCCCCACAGGAAGTGAAGCTCTTCAGTAATCTTCCTTGCAAAAGCTGTTATGGATATATGTGTACTGACGCTCAATGAAATAGTGAAAATAGGATTCCCCTGACCGATTGATAGTAGCTGGAGACCGCCAGCATTCCCAACCGGAAGGCATCAACACCTGGCAGAGTGGACGCACTCATGTAAGAAGTGATAAGGCTTACCTTGAATCGGTGAACCCAATGTATACAGGCAGCTGGGCGGGATGCTGAGTCCATCTGTCTACACTAAGGAAAACAAGATTATCAGGTAAGTAATCTCACCATTTCCTGTCGTGTAGCCAGATGGACTCAGAACAAGTGGGATGTACAAAAGCTTTACTCCTGGACTGGGCGGGAGGCTGCCTGAGGACCGCATAAGACCGCCCTCGCAAATGCTGTGTCCTCCCTGGCCTGGACATCCAGACGGTAGAACCTGGAGAAGGTGTGGAGGGAGGACCATGTCGCCGCTTTACCTATTTCTGCAGGTGACAGCATCCTAGATTCAGCCCAAGATGCCGCTTGGGCTCTGGTAGAATGAGCCTTGACTTGAAGAGGCGGTGACTTCCCGGCCTCTACGTAGGCTGCTCTGATAACTTCTTTAATCCAGCGGGCGATGGTGGGCCGAGAGGCCGCTTCACCTTGTTTCTTCCCGCTGTGAAGGACGAACAGATGGTCAGTCTTTCGTACTGTTTCTGTCATTTCCAGGTATCTGGGCAGCAATCTGCCGATGTCGAGATGGCGTAACAAACGCCCTTCTTCTGATTTCTTCAAACCTGCCGTGGTTGGCAAGGATATGGTCTGGTTGAGGTGAAATTGTGAGACTACCTTAGGCAAGAAGGATGGAACCGTGCGAAGATGGATAGCCTCAGGAGTGATTCTGAGAAAAGGATCACGGCAAGACAGTGCTTGTAGCTCTGAGATGCGGCGTGCTGAACATACAGCCAACAAGAACACCATCTTCAAAGTTAGAGAATGGAGAGACAGGCCCCAAAGGGGTCTGAAGGTGGATCCCACGAGGAAATCCAAAACTATGTTGAGGTTCCACAAAGGCACTGGCCACTTCAGTGGCGGACGAATGTGCTTGACTCCTTTCAGAAAGCGAGAAACATCTGGGTGCATGGCAATGGTCTTGCCATCCCTCCTGGGACCATAGCAAGACAGCGCAGCCACCTGAACCTTGATGGAGCTGAGGGAGAGACCCTTCTGAAGTCCATCCTGCAGGAAATCCAAAACAATAGGGATTGTGGCCGCATGCGGATTGGTGCCGTGAGTGTCGCACCAGTCTTCAAATACTCTCCAGATCCGTACGTAAGTGAGGGATGTGGAAAACTTGCGAGCTCGGAGGAGTGTATCTATCACTGGCTCCGAGTAACCTCTTTTCTTCAGCCTAGCCCTCTCAATGGCCAGACCGTAAGAGAGAATTGAGCTGGATCCTCGTGAAGGATGGGACCTTGACGTAGCAGGTAGGGATGTGCAGACAAAAAGTTTATGTTTATAAGTCCATAAGTCGAAGGTGAGGGTCAATTTCGGTCAATATGGACATATGTAGAATTCCATAAGTTGAAGCTATGTCCATACGTGCACCGGTTCCCTAAATAAAAATTTAAACCCCTCACCCTCCTTAATCCCCCCCCCCAAGACTTACCAAAACTCCCTGGTGGTCCAGCGGGGAGTCAGGAAGCCATTCCTGTATTCCTTTGCGAGGAGCACGTGACATCGGCGTCACGTCGGAGTGGCGCGGACGTCACGTGATTCACCGCGCCTCCGCTCCCGGATCCCCGTTGGACCCAACCGGAACTTTTGGCCAGCTTGGGGGGGGGCCTCCTGACCCCCCCAAGCTGGCCTGGAGGCCATGGCTGAACCAGGGCGTCAATCCCGTGAGAGAACGGATCTCGCTTGCGGCTGAAGTATCTGGGTACTTGAGTATTGGACCTGTCCGCTAATAAGTCCATGTCCAGAATCCCCCAGTGATCCACAATCATCTGGAAGGCTGTGGGCGACAGCTGCCATTCCCCTGGATTTTGGCTTTCTCTGCTGAGGAAGTCCGCCGTGGTGTTGTCCCTTCTGGCAATGTGGACGGCGGAGATGTCCTGAAGATTCGCCTCTGCCCAAGCCATCAGCCCAAGCCATCAGCCCAAGCCATCAGCAGGCCAGCTTGGGGGGGCCTCCTGACCCCCCCAAGCTGGCCAAAAGTTCCGGTTGGGTCCAACGAGGGGTCCGGGAGCGGAGGCGCGGTGGACCACGTGACGCCGACGTCACGTGCTCCTCGCAAAGGAATACAGGAATGGCTTCCTGACTCCTCGCTGGACCACCAGGGAGTTTTGGTAAGTCTTGGGGGGGATTAAGGCGGGTGAGGGGTTTAAATTTTTATTTAGGGAACCGGTGCACGTATGGACATAGCCTCAACTTATGGAATTCTACATATGTCCATATTGACCAAAATTGACCCTCACCTTCGACTTATGGACTTATGAACATAAACTTTTTGTCTGCACATCCCTACTACCTATGCCCCCTCCAATTACCAAGCCCTTATTCCTTCTAGGTTGATAGCGGAGGGCTTCCCATTAAAGACTTCAGCTCAGTTCACACCTTTATGTCCCATTACTATCTGGACAATCTCTTGAGAACTGACAAATTTGGACAATCAGTTTTGCATAGTCTACTCTCCATTGTGGGGTCTGAGTTGCTTGCTAAGTAAATGCTCTACTGTAACCCTCCGCTTGGGACTCCCCCCCTATAATGGCTAATTCAGCCTGATTATTGATCGAAAAAGCACGTTTGTTCACTGTAAACAGTGTTTTCCGTAGATAGCAGGATGAATTAGCCATGTCTAACCCTTTTTCTTGGATTTTACACTGTTCCAAGGGCACAAAAATAATATTTGTTTCTGGGGCAGTCTTCATAGGCCTATCTCCCTGACTGCAGATCCCAAGAGGAGGATTTTTTTTTTTATGGGGGGGTGAAGGCAGACATTCATGGTCCAGGTAGTGGTGAGAATTTGCCTAGTGTATATAGGTATGTATACTGTATGTGGTGTGGTGCTGCAGGGATATATAGGTTGGATACAGTACTGGGTGTTCAAAACAAAAAAACTTTACTGATTTTCTACAAAATTTAAATCAATGTCCAATGATGTATACTTGTGATGAATAGCTGAAAGTGATCTAGTTTTGTGTAGGTGTTCAGGAGTTCAAGTCAATTTGGGTGTGAGCTTACCACTCTCGCACTGTACGTAAGTGTCCCAGGTGACTAAGGAAATTCTATCAGTAGTGGGATCCTCTTCAACATACAAAAACAATCCTATCTGAGTCCAATGTGTACTTCTCTATAACCTAGCCAGTGTCCCTGAAGGGGGTAGATCCAGTGAGAGATCTTCAGTTCTGGTCCTTTTCTTCTCCAGCTTCCTTCAGATTTACCTGCTTGGGGGGGAGGGGGGGAAGGTTTGATAGCTGATGGAAACCAGCTATCTTGCCCAGCCCTCCAAAGGTCAGAAGGAAAACAGAACAAACCAAGCTGCTATAGATTCCTACACGCTAGCAGAATACCCCTCCTCGATCATACATACAGAACACAGGAAGACCCTCACCAAATACAGAAAAAAGAAACCATAACATATAAATAGAAACATGCAGGCAAAAAGTGAATAGGAAAACTGCAACAAGTCAGACTCTATGTAATGCAACAATGGAAAAACTGAAATCACCAATTGTCAGCAATTAAACTTTAAAATCAAGAAATAGAATAAATACATTAATCATAATTGTATAAACATACTAATAAAAAGAATATCTCAAAACAGCTGGTGAATGGAAATCCAATAATTAAAATTCAGTTTGTTCTAAATTTCTCAAACACCAATAACATATTTCAAAACAGCAGACGCGTCATCCAAAAATTAAAACTAATAAGGATAAAATAATTCACACGCTCCACACCTGGAAACTTTTGATTTCTAATCACTCAGATTGTCATGGATTAGTGACAGAGAGATGTATAAACTTTCTCCTCTCTCTCTCATAGATATATCTATACATACACATACATATGCTCTCTCCCTCATACATACACATGTTCACATGCTTCCTCTCTCTCTCACACATACATTCTCACTCACACACATGCTCACAGATGCTCCCTTCTACATATATTTGCTTACACACATTCCCTCTTACAAACATACACACAAGCATCCCTCTCTCACATATACATAAACACACACATGCTCACACACACACACACACACACGAAGAGAACACCCTATGCTTCAGTACATCATTCTTTCCTGATATAAACTGAAGAATTTACTGCTCAAAAACTTACTATTTAGACTTCTTATTCCATCATCCCTAGAATTGCATGTCTCAGTGCTCTCTCACACACACACACCCTCCCTCCTCTCACATGCACATATGACACCCACACACACTCCACTTATGCTCAGAAACACACACACACATGCTCAGACACCCCCACACACTCCACTTGTGCTCAAACACATACATACACTCCACTTCTGCTCAGACACCCCCACACACACACTCCACTTCTGCTCAGACACCCCCCCACACACACATACATGCTCAGACACCCCCACACACTCCACTTGTGCTCAAACACATACATACACTCCACTTCTGCTCAGACACCCCCACACACACACTCCACTTATGCTCAGACACCCACACACACTCCACTTGTGCTCAAACACATACATACACACTCCACTTCTGCTCAGACACCCCCACACACACACTCCACTTATGCTCAGACACCCACACACACTCCACTTGTGCTCAAACACATACATACACACTCCACTTCTGCTCAGACACCCCCCCCACACACACATACATGCTCAGACATCCCCACACACACTCCACTTCTGCTCAGACACCCCCCCACACACACATACATGCTCAGACATCCCCACACACACTCCACTTCTGCTCAGACACCCCCCCCACACACACATACATGCTCAGACATCCCCACACACACTCCACTTCTGCTCAGACACCCCCCCACACACACATACATGCTCAGACATCCCCACACACACTCCACTTCTGCTCAGACACCCCCCCACACACACATACATGCTCAGACATCCCCACACACACTCCACTTCTGCTCAGACACCCCCCCACACACACATACATGCTCAGACATCCCCACACACACTCCACTTATGCTCAGACACCCACACACACTCCACTTGTGCTCAGACACCCCCCACACACACATACATGCTCAGACATCCCCACACACACTCCACTTATGCTCAGATACCCACACACACACATACATACATGCTCAGACATACACAGGTTTCCTCTTGCTCATACATACACCAAGGCCTCTCCAAGCAACCCTGGCCCTCCACTTCTTCGGCAGGGCAGGTTGGAAGCTGCCTTGTGGCTTGCTTTTTCCTGCTGGCTGCCTAGCGTGTGGTCCTGCAGCTCATCCTGACCTTGCAGCTCTGCAACTCTTTGCTGTGCAGCAGGTTGGGAACTGCCAAGCGGCCCTAGGGCTCCTATTGTTCACCGCAGGGCACTATGGCTGCTTCGCTGCACAGCCCTGCAAATCTCTCATCTTTGCCATTTGGCGGGTTGCGAAACACCGTGCAGTCCTAGGGCTCTTCACCGCACAACGAGGAAGAGGAGGAGCTGCAGTACCGTGCAGGCCTCCGCCGCCCCCTCATCTTATCTGTGTGGTGGGTTGGGAACTGCCACGGGGCCCTGCAAGTTCCTCCTCTTCACTGCTGTGGCCTGCGGCTCCTTTTCTTTGCGGCGCCAACAGCTGACTCAACTTGGTCGCGGCGCTGAGGCCGCTGCCCCTTCCTAGCCACCCCCCTGTTAAAGTGCACGGCTTGCACAGTGGGTTGCACTGGCTCTGTCCTTATTCAGGTGATGATCATCTCAGGAGGAACTCAGGTTTCACATAGTTAAACAACTCAGAAAGAGAAAATCTTAATCAAAGCAGGCAGATTCTCTCAAGCAGAATGTGCCAGGGTAGGAATCTACTCTCAAAAACCACCCAGTCAGGGAAATGGGCCTCACTTGGGACAGGGCAACCAAAAACATCCCCAAACCAAAATGCCACACTTACTCCTAGGCTAGCCCCCTCTTCTGGACAGGGATTAAACCACCACAGGCAACCTCAGGGGGATGTGCTATAGGGAATTTTTTCTCCCTCCTGTTACCTCAAGGGCAGGAATCTAGGGCCATCTAATGAGTAACCAGGGGTCAAAATACATGGAATACCCTGGAGAGTCAACTAACTAGCTAGATTTAGCTATGATAAAGACTGAGGAGGCTCACAAGGCAATGCCCATGTGGGAATTCCCACACATGCTCAGTAGAGGTCAAATCTCTACTAGCTAGGAGAGACAAGTCCATTTGGTACTGCCAGATGATATCACCCACATATAATGGCTAATTCATCCTGCTATCTACAGAAAAGACAGTTTATGATGAGCAAGCATGCTTCCTCCACCTTTCTCTTTCTGAAAATGGTACAATTTCTTTTCTCTCTTCCCTTTGGGGTTTTCTCTACAGCGCCCTTTTTGTTTCTGATTGGCTTCTTTCACCACTTCCTGAACAGTGCAATATGATGGATATCTCACATCACCACAAGGGTGGGAGGAATGGGTGTTTAGGTTTATGGTAGAGAGGGGGCCTTTTCAATTTGTGTGTTTTATTTTACTTTTTTCTGCTGTAAACCTTTCTTTGGTATGTAACCTAATGCTATGACTTATAATGCAACGTTCATAGCAAGTTGCATTTATTTGTAAAAATCAATACAATTCAACTTAAACAAATGGACACACAAGTAATCTGAATTAATTGAGTAAATAATTTGTACATATTTTTCCAGTAAAACCAAATCTTCCTGCAAATGTAACCATCAGATGGGAAAAGAATACAGTTATCATCACATGTAGTAAACCAAAAGCAATTCATTGTTTCAAATTTGAACTTCATTACAAAAGCAAGTATGATGAAGAGTGGCAGGTAAGTACCAAAGAAAGAGTGTATCATTAAAATATTTGATTTTTTTATTGCTCTCTTTCTGCTTCCTCATTGCTGCTATACTTAACTTTCAGATTTTCTCCATTAAAACTGGCCTGATTTTAATATGATCCATCAGAAATTTGGTTTTGCTCTGGACTTATGCAGAGCTCTCGCATATTAAGCCAACATGAAATTTGTGATATATATTACAGACCCTAATGATCTTTGAGAGACGGAAGGTCATTTCTGCTTTAGAAAAGTCAAGGAAGTGGGGGAGGCTGATGACGTCAGCGGAGCGAGTGGCAGCCTGATCCACAGCTCCCGACTGAACCGGTGGAAATCGCTCGAATCTGCAGCCATCCAGCGTCTATTTTCGGCGAAAATACAGCGTTCTTGTCCCCCACATTCAGCCCATGTCGTGCCGCAAAAAAGGGCCCGATTTTCATAAATTTTCATATCAAAAAGTGGAACGGGAGCCGCGGACCAATAAATCCAAGATGGCGGCCGGACCTGCCTCGGAGATGTCGGAGGAGGAGGAAGATCGGTGCGTGGTAGCCGACTCTGAAATCCCTAATAGGGGTGAGTTTAAAGCTTGGTTCCGGGAACTGCGGCATGACTTACAGGCCTTTAAAACTGAAATTAGAGAAGTGGTGGGTGAGCTCCGGGAGGAGGTCAGCGAAATGGGACGGAGGATATTTGAATACGAGACCCGCACAGAAGCCCAAGCTGATGCTGTTAAAACCCTTAAGGCAGACAACAAAAATATCTCTCAGGAACTGCAGCAATTGTCCCTGAAAATGGAGGACTTAGAAAACAGGAGCCGCAGAATGAACTTGCGATTTCGCGGTATTCCTGATACGCCAGAATATGCAGACTGTGCCCAGGTCATCTTAAAACTTTGTCTGGATATCCTACAAAAGCAGGAAGCTCCGACGGGAGAAGGCCCTGCGCCACCTCCGAAGGTGAAAATTGAGAGGGCTCACAGGGCTCTGGGTCCCCGGCTGGCCAACAGAGTGAAGGACATTATAGTTTGTTTCCATGAATATGCTGTGAAAGATAGGGTGCTTATGGCGGCGCGAAAACAGGGGACAATTACGCTGGATGGCCATGAAGTTCAGATTTACGCTGATCTCTCTCCTATCACCTTAAAGAGGCGTGCTGATTTGAGACCCATAACGGAGATCTTGCTGAAGGAAAAGCTCCTTTATAGATGGCTGTTCCCATTTGGGATCAGCTTTTCATGCCAGGGCCGAACTTATAAAGCCCAATCTCTCAGAGAAGCTGCCGGTTGCTTGAAGGAAGCGGGGTTCAGTGCTCCAGATGTTCCGACACCTCCATCTCCTACGAGCGCACAGAGAGAGGAACCAAGATGGCAGAGGATGGGAAAAGGAGGAAAGAGGCTGCGGCGCACCCCGACTCCGGATCCGACTCCTTCAGCAGCGGACCCTACCTGAGTGGGTCGGCGGACTCGGCGATTTCTTCAGTCTTTGTTTCCAGTAATAGCTGGATGGCTGCATTGTAGAAAGTTGATTGTTTGCATTTTGTGATTTTCACCGGGTGGGGCAGCGGGTGTTCTGCTGTGCCATGCCTCTAATTTTTGGGCCTTGTACCCGACGACTACGGTCAATTGGTGGGGAAGGGGGAGGGGGGGGCAGGGGTTTTTTGTTCTTGCAGGACCATGCGTGTTATACACACCGGTTTTTCTGTTTTACCTTGGGTTTGGTATTTTCTTTTATGTGGACTTGGACCGTGATCTCGTCTAACAGTGGGCAGGTATGCTTGGGCCCTCCTTATAATCTTTTGCCATGACGACATTCCGGCTATTTTCCTTGAATGTGAAAGGATTAAATTCTCCGCGGAAGCGCAAACTTTTATTTAAAGACTTACAACGGGGAAATGTGGCGGTGGCCATGGTGCAAGAAACGCACCTTAAACGGCGGTATGAACACCTGATGCGCTCCCCACATTATCCTCACCAGTTTTGGGCGGCGAGTTCCAAGAGTTCCCGTTATGCAGGGGTGGGAATTATGTTTCAGAAGGATTTTGCTTTTGAAATGATTAAGTGTGTGCCTGACCCCGAGGGCAGATTTCTCCTGCTTATTATTTTGGTGGCGGGGGAAAAATATACGTTGGTAAATGTGTATGCCCCTAACTCCGGGCAGGCTGCTTTTTTTGCTAAACTGTTTGGTATAATTCAGATTCACCTGGAGGGCCATCTTTTAATGGTGGGGGACTGTAACATTTTGCTTAACCCCAAACTGGACTCCTCTGTGGGCAGGGGCTCTATCCCCAAGAAGGACAGGAGTAGTTTACTCACTCTCCTTCGTCATTTTCAATTGGAGGATACGTGGCGTTTTTTCCATCCTCACAAAAGGGAATATACATTTTATTCCAATCCCCATAATTTATATACCAGGATTGATTATATCTTTGTGGATAGGGGATTTCTTCAACGAGTGGTCCGTCCCACCGTAGATGTGATTACATGGTCCGACCATGCACCCCTGTGGGTGGACTTAGAGTTTCCCTTATATGACAAGGGACAGAGGTTTTGGAAATTAAATGATGGCCTTCTGGAGGACAAAAGGTTTGTGTCCATATGTCAGCAACGTATTACGGAGTATTTACAACTTAATGAGTCACCGGATATTTCTCCCATAACGATCTGGGACTGTCTGAAGGCAGTTATCCGGGGAGAGCTCATCGCCCGAGCCTCCTTTGTTAGGAAAGCTGAGAATCAGGAACGCGTGGCTCTTCTGCATAAATTAGCGACATTGGAGCAGCAACATAAACTAAAGCCTACTGACTTGGTCCGAGAACAGATTGCTCTCTGCCGCTCCCAGGTGGCCACCTTGGATGCTGCACAGATAGCGTTTAATTTGGAACGGGTGGAGCAAACATATTTTGAAGGGGGTAACAAGGCCGGCAAGCTGTTAGCCAACAGGTTAAAAATGAAGCGAATGCAGAACCTTATTACTAAAATCAAGGATGAGCAGGGTGTCCCTCTTACTTCCAACGAGGATATCCGTTCTCGTTTCCTACGATTTTATGCCACTTTATACCAAAGTAATACCACTATTGAGGGGGCGGACATTGAGGCATTCTTAGGGGATATTTCTCTACCCCGATTATTGGATAGTCAGAGGGCGGCTCTGGATGCTGTTATTACCCCTTTGGAAGTTTCTCTCACCATTAAGCAGCTGAAGGTGAACAAAGCTCCTGGATTGGATGGATTTACAGCCAGGTTCTATCAATGTTTTACAGCAGAGCTCGCGGGCCCTCTGGCCTGGATGTTTAATGCCCTGAGGGCGGAGGGCCACTTAGCTCCTAATTCGAATGTTGCGGGGATTACCATAATAGCGAAGCCAGGCAGGGATGCTACACAGTGTGGCTCCTACCGGCCCATCTCCCTGTTAAATATTGACCTTAAGTTACTGGCTAAAGTTTTGGCCAATCGGCTCAACCATTCTATTGCCCATCTGATTCATCCTGACCAAGCGGGATTTATCCCGGGGCGAATGGCTTCTGACAACGTCCGGAAAGTCATGGACTCTCTATGGTGGGCTAAACGAAGCAAGCTTCCATTTTTGCTCATGGCTATGGACGCGGAAAAGGCCTTCGATCTGGTCCACTGGCCGTTTTTATTCCAGACATTAACCGTCATGGGTTTTGGTCCTTTTTTCATTACGTGGTTACAACGGTTGTATGAGGGGCCTAAAGCCTGTATCAAAGTGAATGGCGGGTACTCCACATTTTTTCCAGTGGAGAGGGGTACCAGACAGGGATGTCCGCTCTCCCCATTATTATTTGCCATTTTTATAGAACCCCTTGCACAGAAAATTAGGGAGACGACGACTGTTACTGGCATTAAAGTGGGGACCTTTTCATCAAAATTGGCAATGTTTGCCGACGATATGATTCTCACCCTCTCTCATCCTATGCACTCTCTACCTGTGGTAGTGGACCTCATTAAATCTTTTAGTAAGGTGTCCGGCTATTCTATAAACTGGGATAAAACTGAGATCCTAAATATCTCCCTAGCGAGTTCTCAGGTGGCGGGGTTACAGGCAGCCTTTTCTTTCCGATGGGCCAAAGACAAACTGAAATATTTGGGGGTTTATATAGGAAGCACAGGTGATGCTTTTACTCTTAATTACCCTCCTCTACTAGCCAAAATATATAGGGAAATGGAAGAGTGGAGCAGATACCACATATCGTGGCTGGGGCGTATAGCAGCCTTTAAAATGAATATTTTGCCTAGGTTATGCTACCTGTTTCAGACACTGCCGGTTAAGGTCCCCGAGGCGCTGTTGGGGAAATGGCAGCGGCGTTTCATGAAGTATATTTGGCAGGGTAAGCATCCCCGAGTGGCACGTAAGGTGCTTTTTCGCCCTAAACTTCATGGGGGGCTTGCGGTTCCCAACCTGGTATGGTATCATGCCGCCGCGCATTTAAGGATAGTGGCAGAGTGGCATCGGTCGGGGAGGGGGAAGCCTTGGATCAATCTAGAGCAGGAGATAGTGGGGATTCGTCCGCTAGCTTCTTTGGTATGGAGACCACGCTCGGCATGGCCGAAATTGTCGGAGCTGTCACCGCCCATGCAGCATACTATCCAGATGTGGTATATTTGGCGGCCGGTTCTCATGGGTAAGCGGATTGGGTCAATCAACTCGTCACCCTTTTATCATGGGGATTTCCTAAATGGTAAAGCTTACCAGGATTTTAAGGGTTGGCTGGACAAGGGTATCACTACCTGTGGTCATTTATGGGACAAAGATGGGTGGTTGCCATTTGAGGATATACAGCTCAAATATGGCCTGCACCCATGGGATAGATTCCGATATCTTCAATTGCAAAAATATAGCATACACTCTGGCCTGAGGAGAGATCTTCAGGCCCCGGTCTCTTTATTTGAATCGTACTGTCGGGCGGTGGATAAGGTCCCCAGGTTATTATCTAAAATATATAAACTGCTTACTCAGGATTTGCGGTCCCCCCCCGGCGTATGTAGCCGCATGGGAGAGAGATTTGGGGGTCACCCTGGATAGCGACACCTGGGACGATATTTACTCTAAGCTGGGGAAGGGTATTATATCAGCAACTCTAATAGAAAACGAATTTAAATTATTATATAGATGGCACTACACCCCAGAACGACTTCATCGTCTATATCCCCAGGTCTCAGATATATGCTGGAAAGGTTGTGGGACGGTGGGTACCTTTTTCCATCTTTGGTGGAAGTGCCCTATGATCTCTCGGGTCTGGGATGCCGTTTCCGCCTGGCTCGCGGCAATTATGGGGGCGGTGGTATCTCTCACACCGCAGCAGGCTCTTCTTAATGGGGATCTTGCGTCCGGGGATGTGTACCATTCTCGGTTTGTTAAGTTCGTGGTTTTGGCTACCAGGTGTGAAATAGCGCGCCTCTGGAAGGCACCTGAGACACCAACTCTGGCGGCTATTAAAGCGAGAGTGGACAAAGTTTATCATATGTGCACGATCACTGCTCACAAACGCCAGAGATTGTCTTCTTTCCAGAAGGTATGGCAGCCTTATCAGTTGTGGCGAACGACCCTCATCACAGAATGATTACTGGTTGGCGCTCTTTTTACCCAAGCCTAGGGTATAATAGGCAATTTCATAATTATGATTTGCTGCGTGTGTATCTTCTGCGACTGGAGATTGTGTTAAATGGTTCCTGCAAGATCGGGGGGAGGGGGTGAGGGGAATAACTTAATAACACCATAGAAACTCATTTTTGTTCAGTGTTTATTGTACTTCCCATTTGTACTTAACAATGTTACATATTTTTGTTTATGATGTTTCTAATAAAAATTTTCAATTTAAAAAAAAAAAAAAAAAGAAAAGTCAAGGAAGTTCCTGAAACTTCAGGAAGATGATATTTCCCGGGATTTGATCTTCAATATTTGGATCCTTGCCCCAGTAAATGACAGACTCAAGCCAGAACTGGATCAAGTCTATGGAGACAAGACAGATTATGTCTGGTGAATAAGGAGATACAAAGTGAATCACAAATTACTGGTTTCATGGCATCTTCCTTTGTGTTGTAACTGTGAAAGCTCTCTACACATTTTTAATAAACCCTACAAGATATTATATTGCAGCATTTAGTAAAATTTAAGCTAATTTTTTGTACATGCCTGCCCATATAACATGTTAGGAAGCGCTAGGAGAGCGGTTCCACTTTCCAGGAGATTGTGTATCCTTGGACCACAGCTCGATCCCAGAGGAACTCTGGAGAGGTGCCGAGGCAGGCGAGGCATGCCCAAGCATGGGCTGGATAGGAGCAAGGCTGGAATGAAGACAGATGATGGAATCCAAAGCAGGGACAGGGCTAGAGTGAAGACACGGGTGACTGAAGGTACTGACCCCTCCACCGGACCTGCATGCTTCGGGAAGACCAACAACGCACTGGTGGTCTTATGAACAATCCTCAGACGTTCCAAGCCCTTTCGGACCTGCCGCTGGGTAATGGCAAGAAGCAGCAGGCCAGACGGAGGCCAGGAGCAATGAAGACCTTGGACGAAGACTTAGGCGAAGACGTAGGTACTTGGACGAAGACTCAGGCGAGGACACTTGGACGAAGACAAAAGATCAAGGTTCTGTAGACAAGGTATCAGGAGCGAGGTTCAAGAACTGGGTTGAGACTGCGACACAGCATGTCCTACACAGCCCACCCACGGGGCTGGTCACGGACCACGCTGGGATCGGCGTAGACTCTAGACGAGATAGTGGAGAAACTGAGAAAGGCATGTTGCAGAAACTGTAGAGGCCTGCATCGGGATGTGCCCTACACAGCCGCCAGTGGCTGGTCGCGGACCACGTTGGCATGGCACAGGTTCTGCCAGTGCCTTTAGCATGGACAGAGCAGGCGCAAGGAACTCCGTAGACCAGGGACAAGGATTCAAGCGGAAGTCTCCCGGAGGCTTGCGGTGTGGCAGTGAGGAAGGCCTTGTACCATGAGGCGCCCTACTCAGCCCTCCTGTGGGGTTGGTCGTGGACCACAACATAGCACACCAGGAAATGTGGCGATGAGGAACCAGGGCTTCAGGACATCTGGACAGGATTATGGACATCAGGAACAGGAGACTGACATCAGGGCTGGATCACAGATGTCAGGAACGGAGGACGGACATCAGGAACTGGAAGACAGACATCAAGACTGACCGTGGACATCAGGAGTGGAAGACAAACATCTGGACTGGATCAATGACATCAGGAATGGATCATGGACTTCAGGGCGAGACATGGAGCTCCAACAGGAAACAAGGAACACAGGACCTTAAAGAAGAGCTGGAACAGAGAAGACTCCTGGAGCGAAGATAGGAACATCCAGGAGCATCTAACTACTTGCGAAGGCAACACTGGAATGAACGCTGGGCCCTTTTGTAAGGCTGAAGAGGACTACGCCCAGGGAGGATCTAGCAGGGGGCCACACCTAAGGAGAGCTGGAAGAGAGCAGGATCCGCTGGTGGCGTCCTAACTACGTGGAGGGCCCAGGATGGAACAAGGCAGGCAGCGGAGCAGCCCTGCCATGGAGCTGAAGGAAGGCAGGCTGCAGGAGCGGCTTCCTGCCATGAAGACAGCAGCAGGCGCCGGCAGGGATGGCCTCCCTGCCAGGAAAGGACCCCAGCAGTGGCAGAGACGCCCTCTCTGCCGTCCAAGGACCCCGGGAGCGGCTGCGGCGGCCTCAGCCGCGAAGAGACTCTCCCGGCACTCAGCCCTGCCGTGCAGGGCAGGAGAAGAACGCGGCTCCCGTGCCACGTTGAGGACAAGAAAGCATCAGCAGCCTGACTGGCTGCGGGAGGTAAGGGACCTGCCCGCGAGGACAAACCTGTGGTGACATGCATCCTGCAAACATTTTTTTTTGTGCATTTTTGAAAGGGAGGAAGCAGGGTTTTTTGGGTTTTTTGTTTTGTTTTGTTTTTTTTATCATCAGTGCTGTATTTTAAGTGTTGATTCTTTTCTAACCCAGGATCCCTGACAGTAAGGTTTTTGTCCACTATTTAAGCAAAAATGTTTTCTTGCCAGTGTAAAATTTGAATTGCGCTCAATAACATTGGGAAGAGCTTCTGCAAAGCAATATTGTGAGTGAAGGATCTAAATAAATAATTACATCCTGGAAGAGAAGAGGGACGGGGGAAGATATGATACAGACCTTCAGATACCTGAAAGGTTTTAATGATGCACGAACTTCAAACCATTTCTGTTGGAAAAGAAACAGAAGAACTAGGGGTCACGAAATGAAACTTCAGGAGGGACGACTCAGAACATCAGAAAATATTTCTTCACGGAGAAAGTGGTGGAGGTCTGGAATGCCCTTCCAGAAGAGTTGGTGAGGATGAAAACAGTAAATGAATTCAAAAGGGCATGGGATAAAACAGTCACTGCAGATCCCTAGTGACTAGAAATTGAAAATAATGCAAAGGGTGTATGGGGTAACCTGCATGGAGCAGCACTTACTACCCTTAATAGAAGGCATGGGGGTAATCTGCATGGAGCAGCACTTACTACCATAAGCAGCTTGCCGGTCTTTATCTGCCATCATTACTATGATTCCCAAAGCCCCCTACTATACCAGCCACATGATTGCTTACTATGACCTTTGACAGAAGAGCCCAAAATTTATTCCCCCAGAGGAATCCGAGTACTATTCTAGATAGTTGCTGTGATGGGGTTGGGGGAGGGGGGGGGGGGGAACTTACATTAAGACTTCAGGGGGTGCCAGGCCTAAGGCCCTCAATCTGGAGAAAGCCACAAGGGCTGGCAATGTCAATGTGACATTCTTCCTTCCCCAGCAATAATGGGCAGCATGCCACAGGTGCCCGGTTACATGCAGTGCCAGTATACATTACTGTACAGCTGTGAAGTTAGTGTTTAATTGTTAAAATAACATTATAACTGCAACATTAAACGACAGTCTTGGTAGAAGGAAGAATGCAGTATACGATTTTCAGACACCCATTTGAAAACTCGTCTGGCGTGCACACTATAGGTACAGTCCTAATGCCTGCATTCCAGCAAGCACAAAATAATGCCCCAAAAAGTATGCATGGTGATTTCAAAAGTAAGTCACCACCACATGTACTTTTCTTCCTCCCCTCCAACCTAAGCATCCCCCTTTTCCCCCATGAGAAACATCATGGGGAGAGGGGAGATTTTCCAAAAGCTTTTCTTGCCGGAGTAAACATGTATTTAACATAAAGCTTTGACATTTTCCCTCATTAAAAAAAAAAGACATCATTAATCACATACAAAATATATTTAAAAAAACAACCACCCAGAAGTATAAGAATAATATAAAACAACACTATTAGGATCTCACTTCGTGACCACTATAGATATGTAAAAACAGATCTCATATAATTAGAAAATGACCATCATAATTTTAGCACAGGGAGCACTGCTTGGTGCACCTTTATGGAAGCTGGAGGGCTGTTGAATAATCCCCCATGTGCTATTAGTTATAATCATCAGTCATTCTTAAGGGCGCACCAAGCAGTGTTCCAAGTGCTGGTCCCTGTGCTAAAATTATGATGGTCATTCTATAATTTTCTAATTATATGAGATCTGTTACTACAAATCTATAGTGTTGTTATTCATCACATGACTCTTTGTTCCTTTATGACCAGGGCTGGTGGAAGCAAATAGGCAGACTAGACGGCCGCCTACAGCAAGATAGATTTTTTTTTTGGCGGGGGCACCTAGTGCTTCCATCAGCCCTGCTCAGATGTAGTACCAATACCCCGACTCTGCCTGGTGGCAGGACAGCAGCGATTTGGGCCTCCTCCTTCCTGTCTGCAGGGGCTGGAAGAGGAAGTGTGTCTCGGGCTCGCGCAGGTGGGAAGGAGGCAGCCTGATTGCTGTGGCATGAAGGAGCAGGAGGAAAGTAGCAAGATTTGGAGGCCACAGCAGAACAGCATCAGCTGGGTCCCCAAGGCTTGCAGCAGCATTGGCAAGCCTTCCCAAATGGAGAGAGGAGCAGGAGGAGGAGCAGGAACAGTAGCCAGGCCCCTGCGACTGAAAAGAGGAGCAGTGTCTACTGCACAAGGGAAGAGAGAGAGGAGGCACTCCAATGCTCATACCTGGGAACTTTTGACTTCCAGTCACCCTGAGATTACCATGGATTAGCAGGGGGGGGAGGGGGAGGGCAACTGCACCAGGGGGGTGGATGGTCACAAATTTGCTCTCAAATACACTTACATGTTCACACTTACTTTCACTGCTCATTCTCTCACACTCACATGTCCATTTACACCTTTACTTCTGCCATTCTCCCAACACACACACTCACTCACTCTCGTCTCTCCCTCTTCCATACACACACGCCCACTCACTTTCACACCCATGCTCGCTTGCACTCAGCTCTCTCCTACTCACCTACATACGCTCTCAGATCTCTTCTTCCTACACAAATACACACTCACTCACTCTCACAGACTTGCTCATTCATTCTCTCTCCCCCCCCCTTTCAAAACACACTAGCAACAGCAGACTCTAACTTGGGCTCCTGCAGCAGCAGCAGCCTCTTCCTTCTCCTCCCGTGCTGTGGAAGTGGACGCTGCCTGTTTCTTACTCCTCGTCTGATGCACGGGCAGGAAACCGCAATGTCGATTGGCCAAGGCAAACAGGATGGGGCGGGCAAGTGGCTGGATACAGGAAACAGGCTGTGCAGGAGCAGGTGTCGTCACAAGGAAGCGAAAGAGTTAAACAGGTACGGAGATGGTAGAAGTCACCATCGAGTTCCTCCTCTTTCAGCCACACAAGACCAATGACGTTCCTTTCTTCTTTACAGGTCCAAGCAGATTGGTTTTGCTGCAGCACCCGGAGATTTCCGGCATTGGCCCAGAGACCCGGTAATTCTTTTAGAATTCCGGAGTCTCCGGCCAAATCCGGAGAGTTCCCAGGTATGCCAATGCTGAGTAAGCCCACGAGGAGGCTGATGCTGCCTGCATACGTTTATATGAGAGAGCAAGAGAGAAACAGCATGTCTGTGTTCTGGAGAATATATCTGCGTGAGAGAGACAGAGAGAAGAACGTGTATATTGCTGCACCACCACAATCTCAGCATGACTAGAAATCACAAGTTCCCAAGTATGGATAGTGGGGCTTTTTTCAGTCATGACTGAGGTCCATATTCAATAACCTGGTGCGTGAACATGTTAACCACCTAAAGTTAACTGGATAATTTGTCCCAGATATTCAAGCAGGATAAGCGTCCCACTGAACATACTCGCCCAAAGTTATTTGGCTACATATA
Source organism: Rhinatrema bivittatum (assembly GCF_901001135.1). NCBI lineage: Eukaryota > Metazoa > Chordata > Amphibia > Gymnophiona > Rhinatrematidae > Rhinatrema > Rhinatrema bivittatum. Next base: position 242,951,854 of record NC_042619.1, on the reverse strand, counting down.
GCCAGATAACTGAAAAACCTAATTGGCTATTTTTGAATATAACCAGTTAGTTTGGTTTTTCTTTAATCCAGTCTTGTGTGATCAGATCACTAGCTACTTAACTGAATATCTTTTGAAAAACATTGGCCTCTTTTTACCGCCGGGCCTAATTTAAATAAATTTATTTACCGAATCATGTGCACAGGAGAGTGGCCTGTGCGCGTGCCAGGAGAGCGGGCGCTTGCCCACTCTCCGCATTTTTTACTGTATCGGCCCGTAAGTTAAGTAGCTAGTGATCTGGTCACACAAGGCCAGATAACTTTAAACTTGCTTCAGAGCAGGTCTAAAGTTATCTGGCTAACTTACAGGCCGATACAGTATAGTGCGTTCTGGTGGAGCGCACTATTAGCCTACGATTGGCCGCACGTTTTTGATGCGCTACTTTTACCCCATGCCAAGCTGCACATTTTAATTTCTGCCGGCACCGGTAAAGTGTACAGAAAAGCAGAAAAACCTGCTTTTCTGTACACCCTCCGACTTAATATCATAGATATATTAAGTCGGAGGCCCCAAAATTAAAAAAAAAAAAAAAAAATTTAAATAAATAAATCGACCCTCAGGTCAGAAGACAGACGCTCAATTTAGCCAGTGTCCGTTTTCCGAACCCGTGGCTGTCAGCGGGTTTGAGAACAGACGCCGGTAAAATTGAGCGTCGGCTGTCAAACCCGCCACTTCTGTCAAAAAGGAGGCGCTAGGGACGCGCTAGTGTCCCTAGCGCCTCCTTTTACCGCTGGCCCTCATTTAAATACTTGATCGCGCACCCAGAAGAGTGACCTGGGCTCTCCTACGGGTTTTACTTATCAGCCTGTTTAGCCAGATAGCACTAAAATTTGGCTTACTAAACTCCTCCCAGAAATGCCCCAGAATGCCTCTTTATCTGATTAGATTTTAGCCGGATAATGACTTATCTGGCTAAAATCTAGCCGGAGGAGAGGCTCAATATTCAAAAACTTGCTATTTATATGGATAACTTATGGCTTAGAATGTTGACCTCAAAATTTGTAATTATTGTGTGTTATTTGATGTGCCTACTGATTTGAAATATTTTATTGGTGTTTGGGAATGTTTTCAAAATTTGTATGAGTTTTTAATTATTGGATGTAATTCTATTTGTCAGCTGTTTTGAAATATTTTTTATTAGTATAGTTTTATTATTATAAATGTTTTATTTGTCTTGAGTTTATTGTTTGATGTTTTATGAGGCATGATGAGATTTCTGTTTTTCCATTGTTGCATTGCATACAGGAGTCTGATTTGTTGTGGTTTTCAGTTAGTTTTTTGTCTGCATGTTTCTATTTATAATTTATAGTCTGTTTATTCTGTATTTGGTGAGAGTGTATCTGTGTTCTTCATGTATGACTCAGATGAGATATAGTTTATGTGTTTTTCTAATAGAAGGTATATTCGTGTTTTAGGGCCTGGCTTAATATTTGCAGTATTACCTTTTTAGAGGTATGGTTGCTAATGTTTGAGTGCTGGAAGTAAGTGCTTTTTGGTATGGGAGGTTTACTATATTGTAATTGTAATTCAGATTACTCATGGCTTTCTGAGGGCCAAGCCCATACCCAGCCTGTGTTACAATAGATCTAATAGCATATGGGTTTAAAGTGTCTTTTTTGCAGGGCTTTTTTAATACATCACGGAAGCACATGTACATATAATATACACGTTGCTACAAGTGATATTCTAATTATGGGTGGAGTGGTCCAGGGGAAGGGCTCCAGGCTATAAGAATCATCTACCCTTGCACCAGCCCTTTTTATGACACTTTTGTGCTTCAGTGTTGCATTTCTTGCTCAAACTGCTAACAGTTGTAGATGATGCAGTCAATAGCCTTTAACTTTTCAGCCAAAGCAGAAACAAATACTTAATAAAAAAATAAAATAAAATAAATACACATGCTTTTATCCAGTCTAGAGAGAAAAGCTGTTGTAACATTACAGTATCAGGATTTGATCTGGAAAAATGTTATTCCTTCCGAGTCCGGATGATAAGGCACATATGCTCTACCCATCCATACCCTGGTGAATGGAGTTCAATAACGTTCTGGAAGAATGGTACTTCAGCAGGTAAGGCGGGTCTGTTCTTTTTTTTCCTACCACATAACTTGATTCCAGAGGCAGCCCAGTAGAGCAAGTGGCAATTGCTGTGTGCACTTCTGGTTTGATTTTCAGGCCTGGTCTCTGTTTCCCCGCAGCAGCTGAAGATGCTGAGGCAGCAGCATTCACGAACTTTGAGGGCATCTCAGTTGCTAGACGTGGGATGCATGGTATCCAGGCTCTAGTGTGAACTGCAGCCTGTAGTGACCAGGGCTAAGTTAGAAGGGGTGGAGGATATAAAAATAGTGAAAAAAATCCCATGGTAGTTGCAAGTAAAGCCCCATGGTGCCATCCAGCAGAGGCCAGTTCTAGCTGAAGCAAAAGTCCCAAGGGACTGGAGGAAATTGTTAGGTCAGAATTTTAAAAACCTGTATACAGAATAGCATATAAATTAAACACATGTGACGGGAGTGGGGGAAGGAACCCGTATCTAGGCCCTGGGTCACTAGAAATGTGCCCTTAGGAAAATGCTCAGGGATGCCACTTAACCTCTACTGCTGGGTTATTCTAATGAGTTACTGTGGCCACATTTTATTAAGGGGAATTTTGTACATTCCTTTATGTGAGTGTGATGAGGGAGACCTAAAAGGGGGAGTTTCCTTGGGATCAATATAGGGTAGTTTACAGAGTGGGAAAGGGCATGATTCTTCTTCCTGCTTCAGAGACTGTTTGAGCAGGCAGTTTTCTAGCTCCTTGGAGGTCAGCAGGAGCCATGGGAGGCCGGGGAACCAGTGCTGGGCTCTTTGTGTGGTACCTACCCATAGGTAGCCCAGAAGGAATATGGGCCACACTAGCCACCTTGTGGACATTTCTGCAAAAGAGATAATTGATTCATATGACACCTTGCCAGGGAAGAATTGCATGTGGGGATATGAGTACCAAATCTCAGCCAACATGAGGGAAAAAGGGAGAGCATTTTTGTGCATTAAGGTACAAAAGAAGATTTAATGAAAGAGGAGTTTGTAGTAGGGATGTGAATCGTTTTTTGATGATTTAAAATAGCGTCCGATATATTTTAAATCGTCAAAAATCGTTAGAGCCGCGATACAATAACAATTCCCCCAATTTATCGTCAAAAAATCATAAATCGGGGGAAGGGGGAGGGCGGGAAAACCGGCACACTAAAAAAAACCCTAAAACCCACCCCGACCCTTTAAAATAAATCCCCCACCCTCCCGAACCCCCCCCAAATGCCTTAAATTACCTGGGGTCCAGAGGAAGGGTCCCGCTGTGATCTTCCACTCTCGGACCTCCGGTGCTTGTAGAAATGGCGCCGGCGCTACCTTTGGTTTTTCCGTACGGAAAAACGATTCGCGGCAGGAGATCGCTCCCGGACCCCCGCTGGACCCCCAGGGACTTTTGGCCAGCTTGGGGGGGGCCTCCTGACCCCCACAAGACTTGCCAAAAGTCCAGCGGGGGTCCAGAACGACCTCCTGCAGTCGAATCGTGTTGTCTATGGCCGGCGCCAAATGGCTCCCGGACCCCCGCTGGACTTTTGGCAAGTCTTGTGGGGGTCAGGAGGCCCCCCCCCAAGCTGGCCAAAAGTCCCTGGGGGTCCAGCGGGGGTCCGGGAGCGATCTCCTGCCGCGAATCGTTTTTCCGTACGGAAAAACCAAAGGTAGCGCCGGCGCCATTTCTACAAGCACCGGAGGTCCGAGAGTGGAAGATCACAGCGGGACCCTTCCTCTGGACCCCAGGTAATTTAAGGCATTTGGGGGGGGTTCGGGAGGGTGGGGGATTTATTTTAAAGGGTCGGGGTGGGTTTTAGGGTTTTTTTTAGTGTGCCGGTTTTCCCGCCCTCCCCCCCACTGGACCCCAGGTAATTTAAGGCATTTTGGGAGGGTGGGGGATTTATTTTAAAGGGTCGGGGTGGGTTTTAGGGTGTTTTAGTGTGCCGGTTCACGATTTTAACGATTTTCACGATATTTTAAAAACCCAAATGGCAACAATACGATTCCCTCCCCCTCCCAGCCGAAATCGATCGTTAAGACGATCGATGACACGATTCACATCTCTAGTTTGTAGTTGTTGTCTAAGTTGCTGCTATCTCAGTGTGGTAGGAGACTTTTGAACCCTGATTTAATCAGTGACTTTTTATATTGTGCAGAAACTCCAGCAATAGAAACTTTATTTTGTAGAAAATACCTTTTTTGTGCGAGACCCTCCCTTTATCCCAAGGGGGGTATCTGTCGGTTCATAGGAGGAGTAGGGGTGCAGTCAGAGGGGAGAGAAGTGTATGGTGGAGCTTTCCTTACCCAGCTTGAGAAATCCTACCCTTGCCTTTGTGTGAGGTCCACTGTAGCACCTGCTCAGCCATTTTAATTTTTTTGTGAGACCACAAGAGATTGGTGCTTAGCCCTCAAACAGGCGGCGGCCAAACCTTCATTCTGTGTGTGCCGTCAGGGTGGTTCCACACTCCACATAATCACTGTAACCTCTTGCCAGGCACATCAGACGACAGAGAGTCTAATGCCTGAGCACTAGCCGTCATGGCTTCAAATCAACAAAAATGGCTAAGCAGATGGTGTAGCAGACCTGACCCAGAGGCAAGGTCTGTATTTCTTATGCTGGATAGGGAAGACAACCCCCAAAACACTTATTTCTCCTCTGTGACCTGACTGCACCCCATAGATACAAATCCATCAACTCCACTCCTTTCAATGACCGACTCCACTCATGAACCCATGCCCTGGGATTAGAACAGTCTCACTCAGAAGGTATCTTCAAAAATAGAAACTTTTATAGTCTGTTCTGGAGTTCCAGCAGTCGAAGGGGGAAAAAATAAATCTGATACCTATGTGATCACAGGTTCAACATGGCAGAGATTTAGCAGCTCAGTAGCAAAAAAAAACCCAACAAAATACCACAATTTCTCTAAACTTTCCCTTTCCAAAATATCACCTCTAACTTCTGCTTCTCTACCATGATGACAAAAATGTTAGTCTTTTTCCCTCAAAAGAGATGATACTCAGTACTCATACCCTCTCCACAGAGTTCTTCCTGGGTAAGTGATCTGCTACAAGGAACCAAATTGCCCACCGTAAAGCTGGTATCCATCGTTCCCCTAGGTGATCAGGTGCTGCTGCCCAAGACTCTAGTTAGGCAATCTGGAAACATGGCCTTGCTGGATCTCTGCCTGATGGCTGCAAGGAAGGAGAGAAAGATTCCCTCACCCTGGCTCTACTGGAAAACTCTGCCTCAAATCCCAGTGAGCATCAATTTATATTAAGCCTAGGTGCATTCCCCCTTGTAGCTCTTTCGCAATCACTTAAAGAGATGAATCCCCATGATAAATCTCTGCAATAGCCCAAAAGTAAAGATTAAGGGGCGGATTTTAAAAGCCCTGCTCGCCGGCACGCCTATTTTGCATAGGCCACCAGCACGTGCAGAGCCCCGGGATGCGCGTAGGTCCCGGGGTTTTTTGAAGGGGGCGTGTCGGGCGGCAGGGGCGGGATGTGGTGTTTCGGGGGCGGGACCGGGGGCATGGTCGAGGCCTCCGGACCAGCCCCCGGGACCGGAGGACGGCTGCCGGCGATGCGTGCAAAGGTAAGGGGGGGGTTTAGATAGGGCCGGGGGGGTGGGTTAGGGAGGGGAAGGTGGGGGGAGGGCGAAGAAAAGTTCCCTCCGAAGCTGCTCCGAAATCGGAGCGGCCTCGGAGGGAACATGCAGCTCACGCTGGGCTCGGCGCGCGCAGGTTGCACAAATGTGCACCCCCTTGCGCGCGCCGACCCCGGATTTTATAAGATATGCACGGCTACGCACATATCTTATAAAATCCAGGGTACTTTTGTTCGTGCCTGGTGCGCGAACAAAAGTAGGCGCTCGCGTATTTTTTAAAAATCAGCCCCTAAGTGAAAAAAAATGCAGAATAGTGTTAACTTTACTGACAATTCATAAAAAAGGTAACTGGATATGTTAGACCTGGTCAATAGCAAGGGTAAAATTAGCCAGAAAAAAATCACTAGTCAGCCAGATCGGTCTTATGGGGACATTCAGCAGCATAGTCATCTAAAGGATTTGCAAAGTAAACATTTGTTTTCACTATAAAGCAAAATACAGCAAATAACCTTGTATTATTTAGATCTTTACAACGGTATGGTAGCATCACCCTGTAGTAAGTAGCTCTGATTCTAGGGGCACTTCTGCATTATTCCCAATTATTTACTGACATATTTTCATAGGTTACAGTATATGTTGTTCAAGCACAGTCTCCTTCCCAATCTCTGCCATGTCTATCAAATGGAAAAAAAAACAATTAAATCAGTGGTCTTCGAGAATGAATGCAAAAAAACATTGGGTTTTTCATTTCTCTGACGTTTTCTTGTGATTGTCTAGCTTAAAAATTAAAACTAACTTTAGAACAGCATTGGAGGTTAATCCAAAGCAGAGACATCTGAAAATAAAATAAATTTTGTATGAGTTTCAAAAAGTTTAGGTTGAAAATCTTGCTCTGTTCATGTGCAACTTGAAAAACAGATAACCTGCCTAGAATTCAAGGCAAGGGCACATCTCTCCCTTCCCAGTAGCCCTTTTATATAGAGGCATGCATTTCTAAATATTAAAGATAGATTTTTTAAAAAATGCATGTGCATGCATAAAATGGCACATATACGAGTATATGCTATTTTAAAAACGGTGAGAGTGTGTGTGTGTGTATGTATATATGTGTGTGTGTGTGAGTGTGTGTGTGTGTGTATGTATATATATATATATATATACACACACACACACACACACACTCAGTGTGTATGTATATGTATATATATATATATATATATATACACACACACACATATATACACACACACTCACAGTGTGTATGTATACACACACACACACACACACACACACACACACTCACAGTGTGTATGTATACACACACACACACACACACTAGAGAGAGAGGCATGTAGATAGAAATTCCTAACTGCCACTAGTTGCACACTTGGGGTTGATTTTCAAAAGGATATATACATATAAAACCCAGTTTATGCACATAAATCGCCTTTTGAAAATTAACTGGGGAGCAGTGTGTATAAAAATACATGAGTAACTTGATTACACACATAGGTTTATGCACAATTGCAAGAGGTGCCCCAGGAGGGTTGAGATGGGTCGGGAGATGCTCTAGTAGGGTAGAGTTGGAGTGGGGAAAGATTTTAGGAGCATACTTTCAGTTTTCATATGTATGCATGAAGTTACGCCTGCTTTGGAGCTGATGTAACTTTGTGGCCATAGTTCAGTGTGCACACTGGGGACACCCACAAATTTCTAGAGTGGACTCGTGTACATAAGTCTGCTTTGAAAATTCAAGTTAAAGTTTTTGTGTATAAAGTATGCAAGCAGCAGACGTATTGCACTTGATTTTTATTACAGTTTACCTGACCCAGGCTGGTGAAACAGACTGTGAAATGCTAAGAGAGATTAGGCAGGCTTCTAAACAAGAGAATACAATAATAATGGGAAATTTCAATTACTCTAATATTCGTTGGGTGACTGTCTCATCAAGGCATGACAAGGAAGTTAAGTTTCTAGACACCATCAATGACTGCTGCATGGTGCAACTGGTCCTAGAATCAACAATAGGGGGAGCTACTTTAGATCTGGATCTCACTGGAATGCAATATTTGGATCAAGAGGTAACAGTAGTGGAGCCACTTGGCCATGGTGATCATAATACCATCAAATTTGACAGTCACTGGAGGAAAAATACATAAAACTACTGCAACAACATATAACTTTAAAAGGGAAGATTATGATAAGGAAACTAGTCAGAAGAAAACTAAAAGGAGCACTTACCAGTGTTAAAAGTCTGCATCAGACATGGAGACTGTTTAAAAGCACCATTTTGGAAGCTCAGTTAAAATCAAGAAAAAGCACCTGCGCCAGCATAACTAAATGGTACTGTGAAAGAAGATATCAAAGCCAAAAAGCCATTATTTAAAAATGGAAAGAAGAGCCTAATGAAGAAAATAGAAAGACATACAAGCACTGCCAAATTAGATATAAAATGCTAATAAACTATGCTAAGAGAGAATTTGAGGAGAGACTTGCCAAAGAGGCAAAAGCCAAGAATAGAAATTTCTAAAGTATATTAGAAACAAAAAAAAAATTACAAGGGATTCTCTGTTGGGCCTCTAGATGACCAGGGTGTAAAAGGGGCACTCAGTGAGAATAAGACCATAGTAGTAAAACTAAATTAATTGTTTGTTTCAGTATTTATATAGGAGGAGAATAGGAAGATATCTACATCTGAACCATTTTTCTGGGTGATGACATGGAGAAACTGAAATAGGAGTGAATCTGGAGGAAGTGCTAGAGCAAACTGACAAACTAAATAGTAACAAATCACCGGGACTTGATGGTATTCACTCATGAATTCTAAAGGAATTCAAACATGAAATTGCAGACCTACTGCTGGTAATCTGTAACCTATCATTCAAATCTGCCTTTATACTTGAGGGCTGAAGGATGGCAAATGTAATGCCAATTTTCAGAAAGGGCTTCAGGGGTGACTTGAGTAACTACAAATTGGGGATCCTGATTCTCTGGGCCTGGTAAAATGATGGAAACTACAATTAAGAACAAAATTATTGGTTAGATGGATAAACATGGCTTAATGGGGAAGAGCCAGCATGGATTTAGCAAAGGGAAGTTGTGCCTTACTAACCTATTATAATTATTTGAAGGATAAAGGTGAGCCAATCAACATGGTGTGTTTGTATTTTCAGATGGAGATTTGATAAAGTCCCTCATGAGAGACTCCTCAGAAAACTAAAAAGCCATGTGATATAAGGTGTTGGGCGTATTGTGGATTGGTAACTGGGTGAAAGATAGTAAACAAATAGGACTAATGATCAATGGAGAAAGGTCAATAGTGGAGTGCCCCAGGGATCTGTTGGGTTCTGTATTGTTCAACTTATTCATTAATGGTCTAGAAAAGGAAGCAACAAGTGAAGTGATCCCATTTGCAGATAATGCAAAAATATTCAAAGTAGTTAAAACACAAGCAGATTGTGGGGGACTGCAGAAAAGTCTTATAAGAACATAAGAAAATGCCATACTGGGTCAGACCAAGGGTCCATCAAGCCCAGCATCCTGTTTCCAACAGTGGCCAATCCAGGCCATAAGAACCTGGCAAGTACCCAAAAACTAAGTCTATTCCATGTAACCATTGCTAATGGCAGTGGCTATTCTCTAAGTGAACTTAATAGCAGGTAATGGACTTCTCCTCCAAGAACTTATCCAATCCTTTTTTAAACACAGCTATACTAACTGCACGAACCACATTCTCTGGCAACAAATTCCAGAGTTTAATTGTGCGTTGAGTAAAAAAGAACTTTCTCCGATTAGTTTTAAATGTGCCCCATGCTAACTTCATGGAGTGTCCCCTAGTCCTTCTACTATCCGAAAGAGTAAATAACCGATTCACATCTACCCGTTCTAGACCTCTCATGATTTTAAACACCTCTATCGTATCCCCCCTCAGTCGTCTCTTCTCCAAGCTGAAAAGTCCTAACCTCTTTAGTCTTTCCTCATAGGGGAGTTGTTCCATTCCCCTTATCATTTTGGTAGCCCTTCTCTGTACCTTCTCCATCTTTTTTGAGATGCGGCGACCAGAATTGTACACAGTATTCAAGGTGCGGTCTCACCATGGAGCGATACAGAGGCATTATGACATTTTCCGTTTTATTCATCATTCCTTTTCTAATAATTCCCAACATTCTGTTTGCTTTTTTGACTGCCGCAGCACACTTGAGATACTGGAGGACTGAACATCTAAAATGGCAGATAAAATTTAATGTGGACAAGTGCAAAGTGATGTACATAGGGGCAAATAATCTTAACTATATGTACACAATGCTGGTTTCCACATTAGGAACCACCACTCAGGAAAAGGATCTTGGAGTCATTGTGGAAAATACATTGAAATTCTCAGCTCAGTGTGCAGCGGCAGTCAAAAAAAAGCAAACAGAATGGTATAAATTATTCAGAAAGGGATGGAGAACAAACCTGAGAACATCATTATGCGCTCACATATTGTTTGCAGCTCTGAACTCCCTATCTCAAAAAAGATATTGAGAATGTCCCAAAAATAGTTACGGGGATGGAATGGCTCCCTTTTGAAGAAAGGCTAAATAGGCTAGGGCCTTCATCTTGGAGAAAAGATGATTGAAAGAGGATATGATAGAGGTTTATAAAATCATGAGTGGGGTGGAACAGGTAAATAGGGAAATGTTATTTACCCTATTAGATAAGACTAGCACTTGAAACGAACAGGTAGCAGATTTAAAACAAAGTATATTTTCGCTCCACACACAATCAAGCTAAGGAATTTGTTGCTGGAGGCTTTGATCAAGGTAGCTAAGCATAGCAAGGGCATAGCAAGGTAGCTAAGCATAGCAAGGGCTCGCTCCTGGAAGAAAAGTCCATAAATAGTTATTAACCAGGTGATTCTAAGAAACCCACTAATTACTGGGAGTGCACACCAAGAAACTGAGCCTTTGTAGGATTGGCTGCTGGGCTTAATGGATCTTTGTTTTGACCCAGTATGGCATGTTCCTATGCTGAAAATTACTAGGGGTAATTCGTTTTGAATTACCCCCGCTTGACCCAACCGTAACTTTTGGCCAGCTTGGGGGGGGTCAGGAGGCCCCCCCAAGCTGGCCAAAAGTTCCAGTTGGGTCAAGCGGGGGTCCCGGAGAGACCTCCTGCCACATGACCTACCTGTCACGTGGTAGGAGCACAAGATGGCGCCATGACCATGTGACAGGGGCTGACCAATGGCACGGGCAGCCCCTGTGACACAGGCTATCGGCGCCGTGAGGAAATCGCAAAGGAGTGCAGGGATGGCTTCCTGACTCCCCGCTGGACCACCAGGGAGTTTTGGTAAGTCTTGGGGGGGGATTAAGGAGGGTGGGGGGGTTTAAATTTTTATTTAGGGAACCGGGAAAAGTATGGACAGATCCTCAACTTATGGAATTCTCCATAAGTCCATATTGAACGAAATCGACACCCCACGAAAACTTATCAACGATTCAACGAACACTTTTTGTCTGCACATCCCTAAAAATTACCCTCAATTACAAAGTCTATGAAACAATCCAGGTCTATAAACCTGCTCGTGACCTATGTAACTAGCTTCACTCTGCTGTTTTTCTCCCGAAAATCATCCCTTGCACCAGCACACAGATGTATGCAACTGGAACCTCCCTTCTCAGCACTCAGCAGGTTGCCTCGGTTCTTTTACAAACTGGACGTCAGCTCTGCTGTTCCAAAGGATGTTATTCAGTGTCAACTAGAACAACAATTCTTTGCTGGTCAGACTGGCCCCTCTCAGCATATAGAGGGTGCAGAAAAAGGAGGCAGAACTTAGGGGCCAACAAATTATAAGAGAAAGGAGTCATGGCTAAATTACCAATTTTGGTGAAACTGCTAAAACAAAGCATTAATTAGTATAACATACAAGGACTTTTTTAAATTACATGTATACCTGCATAATCAACACTCACCCTTTATTAAAGACCTCTGAGACCTTTCCCCTGTGTTAAATAACGTACAGTTAATAGTAATATGATGCGCTGTAAGAATAATTAACTAAAAGGTACTGGCAATTGCAATAATGGGATAGGCCATTTCTATCAATAATGAAATTTCTTGTTCTCTTGTTGAGATGACTTTGAAGCTTACAACTTTATTTTTGACTCGGCAGTTGCCTGCTGCCCCTTTGGACTTTCAGGTCATTCAGAACTAGGGCTGGAATCCTGGCACCATGAGCTTTCATTTGCAACTACCTGGGGATTTTTTTCCCTATCTTATAGGCTTTTCCCCTTCTCCTTCCATAGTGCAACCTAGTCTGGTCATTGCAGCGATGGGCATGGGCTGCAGATCGTGTACCAGAGGTCCTTTGGGAACCCTGCAATCACAGACCCTAAATCCAGGCACTAGGTGTTTCTCTTAAGCAATGACTCCCTCGCCTATGAGAGAATGTTCATTTTTATTTGTAAATTTTTCTTTCTTCCCTTCTGGTATATTTTTTTCTGTAGTATTTTACTTAGAGGAATTAAAATAAACAAACATTTATAATGGTACCATATATTGAACTGATATCATCAGAACTTTCTATCAGCCAACGATGGTTATTCCTATGGATTCTATTCCATAGACTCATGCTCCGATGATGAATTTCTGTCAACAAATGTGATCCTCATAATTTCATTGGTTGCATCACAGGCCATGTTCATCCTTCTATACTGCATTTGTAAAGTGAAACGGTAAGTGTGCTTTTCCCATGTATTCTTTATTTATGGCGCAATACCAAACAAATCCTATTTAATAAATTGAAAATAATAATGATAATCTCAACAGAGAATCACCCATGAAAATATTCAAGACCTGTAATTAATCTGTTCACATTCTAGCCGTAAGCAAAATATGCATCAATAAAGTAAATAATGATGTATGGTGGAAATATACATTATATATGAGCGTGAGATATCTCACAAGTTCATAAATCAAAAACTCATCAAAATGCATCAACATCGAAACCCCACTCATATAAAACGCATTGCTTCCGCTCATATGGTACACATTGTTTCCTACTTTAAAAGTTATTTTTTGAAATTTTTAAGAATGCAATTAAAAATCGCTGATGAACTTATTTGTTTTTCGTGTAGAGGACTGAATCCCCACAGCATCGGCAGAACTCACTCGATGCTCTAAATGGGCCACATTTCGAAAGCCGACCTTCATCAGGAACTATAATGTTAATAAGAGCACTGACGTAAAGACAGACTGAAATCCTCATAGAACTCTCTCTCTCTACATTAAATGGCAGAGTGGCAGTTACTACCATAAGAAATTTGTTGGGCAGACTGGATGGATCATTACTGTTACTTATATGTTTAACTTTAGGCAATGTCAAATACAGTTCAAATGGGCAGAATGAGGATTTTCTTTTATGAGGTCATTTGCTGCTAAATTCAGTGCACCATTATCAATTTATTTTAAACCTGCTTGCCAATTTGCCACATACTCCACTTCTCCGTGGATTGCCCAGAAGCCCCAAGGAAGGCAGAGTTCTGTTGCCTAGGGCATTTTTGTGCCACGGTTTCACCCTAAGCATAGCACGTGTGCTAGTGCTTGCGGCTGCCCACTGCTGTGATGCGGTGGACATGATGGCGCTGCATCTCCTTTCTTGCCTGTAACGCCCACAGCAATCAAAGACGAATGCCATAAAAATAAAATGATGTGAAGGGTGTTTGGGACATTCAGATCTTGTTAAATTTGTGGGAATTATGCCTCATAGTCCAATGGTGTCTGAATGTGTTGCACCACGACTATTCAGTAAACTTATTGTTACATTAGGACAGAGTGCAAAAATATTCTTTTGTTAAAAGGTGTATGATATTGCTGTTCATTTTTATTAGTTATTAAGAAATTAATAAATAGTACAGTGCTACAAAAGTAAACTGAAAACTATTAGACTGGGCCCTTTATCTGTGGGTATTAAAGTCAGAACAGTGATTTTTTTTTATCAGAGAGTTCAAAACAATTTGCAATTTCAGGTCACACTTGCAAATCCTGCCCATTATCCAGGTGTAACTGCATAGATGGAGTTTTGCATCCAGAGCTCTGAAGTCACATGAATACAATCTGGGAAAACAGCTTATGATTTGTACAAAGGCCCAGAATGAAGTCAATAGAGCCACAGCTGCTTGCCATGGCAACCCCCTAAAAAAAATAAAACATAAAACAGCTGTTGCTGCCGACTTAAATTTTATAGAAACATAGAAATGACGGCAGAAGAAGACCAAACGGCCCATCCAGTCTGCCCAGCAAGCTTCACACATTTTTTTATCTCATACTTATCTGTTTCTCTTAGCTCTTGGTTTTATTTCCCTTCCACCCCCACCATTAATGTAGAAAGCAGTGATGGAGCTGCATCCAAGTGAAATATCTAGCTTGATTAGTTAGGGGTAGTAGGGGTAGTAACCGCCGCAATAAGCAAGCTACACCCATGCTTATTTGTTTTACCCAGACTATGTTATACAGCCCTTATTGGTTGTTTTTCTTCTCCCCTGCCGTTGAAGCAGGGAGCTATGCTGGATATGCTTGAAGTATCAGTTTATTCTTCTCCCATGCTGTTGAAGCAGAGAGCCATGCTGGCTATGCATCGAAAGTGAAGTATCAGGCACATTTGGTTTTCTTGTTTTTCCTTTGCAGAATGCAAGTGCGAATAATGCCTCTGATACCAGATCCCAAATATGTATTTTCCGGTCTCTTTGATGATCATAATGGAAACTTTCAGGTATACGTGTTGACTGAGTCTAAGAAACTTCCTAGAAATCAAGAATGATGTTACTGATAATATTAACAACTTTAACTGAAGAAACTGAGTTGCTATATTTTGCTCTTGGCCAAAATGCCAACCATGAATCTGTTAGGAACTAGGGGACATTGGGTGGCCCACCACATTTTAAAGGCCTGCAATGAGCAGGTGCAGGGGTGCATTTTCACCTTTTACGTGCATAAATAAAGGGTTACCCAGCCCAAATTAGTCCTATCCAAGGCTGAATTTTAATGGGCTGGAGATGCGCTTGTATTTTCACAACACGCATGCATTTACCCGCATGGAAAACGTGTTCTGGAGGAGAGGAGAGGTCGTCAGAGGGATTTTTTGGAAACTATCAGGCTAATTTTCAGAAGCCCACGCGCGTAAAACTGAGGGCTTACGCATGTGGCTGGGCCTTGCATGCATCTTCAGAAGGGCCTCTCAAAAGGGGGCGGGCCATTTGACACCGTCCCGGGGAAGCACACGCTGGCAGCCGGCCGGTGCAACAGAGATCCCTTCTGCTCCCAAGGACCAGTAAGTAACCTGACAAAAAAAAGTAAGTAGTTAGGAGTCGGGGAGGAGAGGGGAAAGGGTGGGACAGTTAGGTAGGGGTATAGGGAAGTTCCCTCTCTGTCCGCTCCTTAATTGGAGCCCAAGGCTCACAACAGGATCAGTCTTCTCAGACTCGTTCTTTCCCAGATGTACTCACAGTTGTGATGTCCTTGCTCTAGCATCGCCTTTAGTTCTCAGAAAGACACAGGACATTGCTTGTGGGGTGTTCCAACAAAAATTGGAGCGGACTGGGAGGGAACTGGGAAAGCCCTACTCACGTTGCCACGCGTAGCATTTTAAATCCCCTCCCCCCGTGCGCACAAGTCCTGACTCGCCTGCACATGCACACACAGATTTTAAAATCTGGCACGCATGTTCACACGTGAACCGTATTGTATAGCATGCGCGTGTTATAAAATTCCCGCGCCCATGTGCATGCGGCAGGAACCACGCGCACATGGATGCACGCGCATGTTTTAAAATCTACCCCTCTATGCACAAAGGTAATATTTTAAAAAGGGGTGTATTATATTTCCTTTTTTAATTCTCACTTCTCTTATAGTGGACTTATTAATACCAACCATGAATTATTATATTCTGTTTCTGTGAAGTGTCCTGATATTTAATCTCATGTCTTGATATGTTTTCTTTTTTCAAGATTGCTTGAATTGTATAACTCTTGAAATTTAATTTAAAAAAAAAAAAAGGGGGGTGGAATAGATAGGCCAAGGTGCATACTTTACTCCATCATTTTAAAACATGAAAGGGAATTGCATGCTTTTAGCTGAACAACAAGCCGATATTAAAAAACAATTTATGTGGATGCTTTGAATTGGAAAATCGACTGGATTTGTGTAGGCAAAAAAAAAACAAAACACAACCATGCACAATGCCAGTAAGTCACCCTCCTGGAAATGTACTAACAAAGTAATTGACTAGAAGTGATATCTTTGTGTAAGACTTGAAAAATTCAAGTTTTCAGGGCTGTATCGGTCCCTTGTTTGGGACTTAAACTACATGGATCAATGCTAATTTAGCACCTTAAAAATTTAGCAGCTTAACACCTCCATACTAGTTCTGTGCCCTAACATCTGGCGTTCACAGCCTGCATTCTTACTCCTCATACAAGAAAGGGTCATGTTTGAGCACAAGGAAAAGGGACCTTAGTAGTCTCAAAAACAAGTACCTGCATAGCCTTACAACAGCTTCCCCTCTGTCCAACTACTTTGTTGAGTTTCTTTTAAGCAGTTTGAATTTTAACAGGCTGTCCTCTCTACTTTCTGAGACTAATCAGTGCCCATTGTCAGTCATGAAATTATTCAATGGCTTCCAGGGTCTGAGAGTAAAGGAACAATGGTTATTTCCCAACATATCTCAATTAAAAATCTTGGATGTACGGTATTTACTATTTTGGATGTGCTAGACTATATCTATCTTAGGTCTTCCCCTTCTTGCTCATGAGAACTTTTCTGCTCTTTCAGGCATGGTTGGATGAATTGGACAATGTGGTGAAACCAGCCAAAGTGGCGTGCTTGGAGAAAGAGTGTGTCATTGACGAGGAGCTGAGGGAAGAAGATGAAAACCAGTTTCTGAGGCATTCCCAATAGTAGAAGAGAGGACACTTACTATACAGCTAAACCTGAAGATCTCTGGTGCCCTTCTGGGGTTAAGCAGCACTACTGCTTCCAGAGAGAGTTTTATATTTGTAATGAACATCATCATGCATTTCATACTTTTAGACAAAATTATGCAAGAAAAAAAAATATGCTTTGAAGAAAACATGGATGATTAAAATCAGTTACTGCTGATTACAGTAAAAATGATGGAGTGACATAACTGAATTTTGAACAGGAAGCAGCTTGGTTTTCTGAGTTTGTTTCAGGAAATTATGTTGGACTTTCCCTATCTAAAACCAAAATGCAAATTTACATGGCATTGTAGAAGGAAAGGCAATTTTTTTCTTTTTTTAAATTAAACTGTGCTTTGACCTTGCATCGTGCCCAATGTTTTGGTATTATGAGGGCAATTCTCAGTAGTCTGTGTAGGGCTGAAGTCTGTGGGTTATTCAGCCCAATTTTTCAAGGGACTTGGTAATATATTTATACAATCTACTGCAGTGTTCCAATAAAAATTGATCATTGCAGATAATAAAGCAATCATAAAAATAAGACAGACATGACTACAATTAAACAAAGTAAACTCAGATAAAACCTAGATATTACCAATAAAAAGCTGCATAAAAAACATTGTTTTCACATTTTTTCTCAGCTGCAAATAGTCCACATCCCCAAATAACACTTTCCACAATGAAGGGCCAACAAATAAAATGGTCTAGTCCTAGTCTCTAGCAACTTGCAATTACTAGACAGAGGGGTGGAGAGCAAATTCTGTCTAAGAGGACTTATGTGCCCAAGTCCACTTTGAAAATGTGCAGGTACTGACTGCACCCGCAGACATAAGTGCAGGAAGTTATCCTTGAGCTTGAGTAAGCATATGCGTGCTCATTTACATGCACTTTTGCAAAAAACTGCAAGTGTGTGTACTGTGTAAATGGTCCCCCACCCTTGTTCCTGGAATGCCTCTTGCTAGTCCAGGGAAAAGTAAATGCAAAATCATGCTCCATGCGCACATTTCCCCGGACTAGCTTCTCCCCGCCACCCTGGATAACTTTCAAAAGCAGATTTACGCACAGAAATCTTTTCGAAAATTGTCCCCTTACATATCATAATACATTTGCCAGGCTCATTGGTTTTCAAGTTTTCTCTTAATGTTCCCTCTCCAGTGCACCCTCCTAGGCCTGTTTTATTGCACCCTCACATCTATTATATCAAGCTATCAATAAATGTCTTTCATCTTGCATGTACAATATTTTTTTTTTGTTCTTATAAACCACTTTCCGGTCTTACAATAGGTTGCCCAAATTTCATGGGTTCTTCTGATTCTGCTGAGATCCTTACTGTGCAGTTATTTCTTTATGTCTTCATTACTGCATTGTAGGGTTCTAATTGCCTCGCCATACTGCACTTGGAGAAAACTGGATTCTTTGCAGATTGGACTAAGATGATGATGTGCATTAATTTTCAAGATCACATAGGCTCTTACTTTGATTACTGCAACTAACTTGTCTACATTTTATCCCTGTTTCTCAACTTCAGAATGTCTAGAATGCTACTGTTTATTTCATCACCAAATTCAAAAAGCAAGACTGTCACTAGGGCTTAAAGAACTTCACAGCGCCTTATCTCGGCTGGAATCCAGTTTGAAATTGCTTTGCTTTGGAAATCACCCATGGATTTCCTCCTACAAAACTCTATAACCCTCTCTTCTTTCCATCGTACCCACCAGTTCTCCATTCTAACTCCTGTTTAGTTTCTGCCAGGCACATAATTTAGTCAAACAGACATCAGTCTATTCCACCTGCTGCCCCCTGCGTCCGGCACGGCCTACCAGTGCCTGTGTCACCAGTTCTCTTCTTGTCTTTAAATTGTTTTTCCAGATTTCATGTCTTCTGTATATGCCTAGGAATTAAGGTTTAATAAAGTATTATATATATATATACACACACACACACACACACACATATACACACACACACATATTTACACACACACACACATATACACACACACATATATATATATATTCACATATATATAAGTGGTGCACTGAAATAAATTTCTTGGTAGTGCCTTGTAAAACAGTATTAGCCTTCATTTTAAGGTGGAAATACAAATTTTTATTTCTACAAATGCTTGAATAAAATACTATAGTTGCCACATTAGCTCACTTGAATATGTAGAGAAAGGTCAACATTTATTTTATTAAAAACATTTATTACCCACCCTTTCTACGTTCAGAATGGATTACAATAAGAATATACACAGTCAACTAAACGGAGAAGACAAGGCAATGCATCAGTCTTATGAAGAAGAGCAATAACATAATTCTTCAGAATGGGGGGAAAATAATCACCTAGTGAGGACATGGCCAGATGTGAGGGCAGTAGTCTGCTCTGTAGCACCATCCAAGGAGGGACAAGTAGAGGGTGCTCCATTATCATTTGGGATTAGGAATGCCTTAGAGAAAAGTTTTAGGGCTTTTTTTAAATTTTTTATTTTAAAGAAGGTCTTTTCTCGAAGGCATCTCACTTTCTTAGGTAGACTGATCCATAGTAGCGCTCCTGAGGAGAAGAATGTTCATATTCTGGTTTCCTCAAGGTGGGTGAGCCTTGGAGTTGGAGCATCTAGAAGCATTACAATAGGTGATCTGAATGGATGAGAGGGCATGTGGATTTTTATTGAGGAGAACCAAGGCTATGGATTGATGAGTGGATGATCATGGCAAGCTTGAATTGCACTCGGTAAGAGATAGGGAGCCAGTGTAGAGCTTCGAGTATGGGAGAGATGTGATTGCGCATGGGAGTGCTGGTCAGGAATCTTGCTACTGAGTTTCGTATGATCTATAGCGGGCAGGTTGCATAGGCAGGTAGACCTGTCAGGAGGGAATTGCAGTAGTCTGTCCTGGAGAATAGTAGAGATTGAAGGACAGACCTTAAGTCAGAGTGTTCAAGAGGGGCTTAAGGTAATGGAGTAGGAGAAATTAGTAATGGTTCTTATGTGGTCAAGCATGGAGAGAGAGGGGTCAATTATGACTCCCAGATTTCATACACTTTGGGAGATGGAATCGGACTCAAAAGAGAAGTGTTTGGTGTGTCAGCGACAAGGTGGTGTGATAAAATTATAATATCTGTTTTAGATATGTTTAGAGCTAATTTGTTGCTGTGAAGCCATTTTTTAATGGTTGTAAGTCAGTGGGTGAGGAAAGATTCTGTAAGGGCCCAAGTTTCTTTGAGGGGAAATATTGAATATCATTGACAGATTTTATAGTGCACTCCAAGTCATTAAGGGTGTGGCATAAAGGAGTTATATAGAGGTTAAATAATGCAGCAGATAGGGCAGAACCTTAGGACACTTCAGAGATCAGAGGCATCAAGGAGGAGGTAAAGTAATCAATTTGGACTTGTTGGTTCCTGTTATTGAGGTATGAAGAGAACCAGGCCAGCACAGAGCCACTTATACTGATGGAGCAGAGTCTTCAGAGTAGGATGGAATAACTGACCATGTTAAATGCAGCGGAGATGTTGATAAGACAAAAGAAGGAACAATGCACCTTGATCAAAGCCCTGTCTTACCACATCAAAACTGGAGAGCAGCAGTAATTCAGTGCTATGGTGTTTCCTGAAAGCGAATTGATATTGGTTGAGGATGTTATTAGCATCAATGAAGTTGTTGAGTTGGTGGAGAACTGCTGTTTCTAATCCTTTGGCTATGAAGGGTAAGGCAGAGATCGGGCAGTAATTTGAGATGATGGTTGGATCCGCTGAAGGTTTTTTGATTTAAGTGTTGGACTGAAGCTTGTTTTAAAAGGTCAGGGACAACACCATAGTGTAGCGTAAAGGATAGTTTACGTAGTTTTATGTAAAGGATACGCCCTTTTGTGGCCATTCCACTTTGTTCCTTGTAAACCGGTACGATGTGTAAACGGCTATCGGTATATAAAAATGTTTAAATAAATAAATAAATAGTGATGAGTTAATGAACTTAGTGTTCAATGGAGCAATGTCCAGTTTGATCAGTTTAAGAAGTGAAGTATGGCACAGGTTGAGGGGATTAGATGATGGTTTCAAGTTACTGATAATTTTAGAGGTGTCAAATGTATTGTCAAAGTGTTCCCAGGTTGTGCCATCAGTGTTCAGACCTTCAACAGATTTTTCAGTATGAGAATTATTGAAAATGCGGTTGACAGATGCTGTCTTATTAGTAAAGTAAGAGGCGAATGTTTCTGTAATGTTCATCCCTGGGAGGGTGGGAGGGAGAGTAGAGAGGGGCTGAGCTGTGGTTAATTACTTTCTTTATGGAGGCATATAATTCTCTGGGGTTATTTCATGCAGCTAACAGTTTGAATAGATATAAGATTTCTTAGCAGAGTTGATGGCCTCTTGATATAAATGTCAATTTATCATTGTATAATGTTTTGTTTGGGTGAGTAGGGTATTTCCTCCATTTTCTCCCATATTTTCTCAGCTCACATTTTTGGGTTTGGAGAATGGTATTATACCATTGTGCACAGTATGTTAATTGAAAATGGTTTCAAGAGGGCCAGTTTGTTGAGGGTTGATGTAAGGGAGGAGTTCCAGTATTCTAGGAGCTCCTCAAGTGAGTTAGAGGAGATATTGTCTAGGATCGGTATGAGGATGGCTGCAAGTGTCACTCGGTCTAGATGACCTCGTTTCATGGCAGTGGTATTTCTGTTGGATATACGTTCGAGGGCTTTGGATTTGAGGGTGAAGTGGACGAGGAAGTGGTTACTCCAGGGAATTTCAGTTATGACTACATTCACTTCATTTATGTGAAAACCTGAGGGGTTAACATAATACCAAGTTAAAGCAATTGCCTTTCTTGTGAGTGGGGGAAGAGATTTGCTTCCAGACACAAGCGATGAGGGTCTCAAACAAGCTATTCATGGGGGATGCAATCGATGAGGTAGGTGGGTGCAGGTAGGTGGAGGTTGGAGTCATTAAGAATTATAGTTGTAGATGGATTCAGATTAAGATTAAAGATTGCCTTGCATAGGGTGGAGTGCGTTTTTGGTATGGAGCCCAGGAGGGCTATAGGTCAGACAAAAATTATGTGTTGGGATTTCAGACAGCATCTCGTAGGGAGCAGGGATCAAGAAATCTACCATAGTAAATTTCAGGTGGGATTTAAAGAACACAGCCAAACCTCCTCCCTCTTCATCCTGGTCTAGGTTTATGAAAGTATGAGAAGTTAGCTGTAATACTTTTTTACTGGACTAGGAGTAATCCATTTGTGACTTAGCTTTTCACAGGAAACATAACTCGAGAGCAAGTCCAATTAAAAAAAATGACCACTACAATTTGCTGAGCTTTGTTTCTTCCTCTACAATCAGTAAAATCTGGAGTGAAGAATGCCCTATTTCCATGTGCACGTGTATGTGTGGGTCTCCTTCCCCTAGCATGTTCATGTGCAAATCAGATTTCAATTAATATAGGGGGGCAGTTTCACCCCCATCATATTGGCCCTCTTTTTGGTGAATAGTGCCAGATATTCATGTTTTCCCCAAACAACAAACGATTTATTTATTTATTTATTTAAAGCTTTTATATACCAACATTTGTTTACACATCACATCGGTTTACATGGAACGGGTAGTATAACAAAGAAAGAAAAGTTTACATGTAACAGTTCGGGGTGTAACATGTAATGATGTAAGAGAGTCTACGCAAGGGCTATATAGAGTGGATGAACACTATTAGCCATGGCTTGGAAAAAATATTCGGGATGCTCTGGAGGTGGAAGCACCATAGATGCTCCATTCATTTTCTCTGCTCTAGCCTTCAACTGGCCCGCAGAGGGTTATTCATCCCTGTACCTACATAACTTATTTGCCTCCCAGAGGCTTCTATTCTTGCCTCCCTATTTCTGTGTTGTTTCCATTATCTTCTATAAAAATAGATTTTTCAAATTTATTCTCCCTTCCTTCCATGGAAGATTATGGGAGTCAAGCCATGCTAACTTCTGTCCTGCTTCATGTTCATATTCCTTTCATGTGAAATATGAAAAGTGAATGTAAGGACAGAAATCTCAAAAGGTACCATTTCAGCCACCTTTCTTGTCACTTTTAAGTATGTCTTTTTTTAAAATTGCTTTGTTAAGACTCTCAGTACTGTCATTAGCCACAATTCCACTCCCTAGCTTTCATAGTTCATCTTTACATCCTTTCTCCAATGTACGCAGTGCTATAGCTGTACTGGTCACAGGAACCCATACTCCTAGAATTCCCATTAACCATGCTTGCACACCACTAAATCTATTAAAGATGGTATAGGACACTGAACCTAAGGAACATATACTTTTATTTACTAAAAATTATGAAAATAATCATTTTTAAGCTCTCTCTAGCATAGAGATGTCCTTAACCTGAACTGTTCGGCCCTTGGTCTTCTCTGGGAGTGAGGATTTCCTTTCACTCTCAATGCATGTCATAGTGAGAAAAAAAAGGAAGGATGCTTTGTACATACAACAGAATCCCAGTGCTGGAAAGCAAGACATACAGCTCCACTTCCAAAAGGACAATATCTTATATACTGCAGGGCAAACTTCATAGCATGCAGAAATGCATTCACTTGTGACACACTTGGACCGGATGACCCAGGCACTTTTAGAATGGCAGCCGCCTGGTCTATCTACACAGGAAAGAAAAACTCCCGACCAATAGGGAGAAACGTGAAAACACAAGGTAGAAACATTAACCTATGATTATAGACGAACTGGAAAGCTACAATTGAAAATTTTGTAAAAAAAACAAAGACAGACAAGGTAACAAAAGTGCAGGACAGGTAGCAGCCACACCCAAGAATGGCAAGAACTATGTACACAAGCAGCACTTGCTTTTCCGTAGGATGGAATGAAAATGACAACGCAGCACAGACACACGAGTATAGAGTACAACAGCTGAACCTGTGGCATGAAATAGCTCTGCAAACTGGATGGGCCAACTGGTATTTTTCTGTTGCCTTCTACCTTGTTACTATACACTAAACCACCAACCACAACAAATGAAACCTAACACATCAGGATGCAAGACATGCAGACACCACTTTCTGTCATTCCCATAGGCCTCTTTGTGAAGGACAAGCTCCTGGGGTCCTGATAGGTATGCCATATATGAATTGAGAGCCTCCTGCATGCATTTGGATGTTGTTGGCATGCCCTGTGTGGTGAGTACTGCAGAGTAGGTGTTACACAGCTGCATACCTTGCGTGGGACAGGCAACCCCACCCTTTCTGTTCTGTGTTGATGTGTTCACTGCTATGAGCTGTGAAGCCATGAAAATAGTGCTGGGGCAGAGAATTAGGGGTGCAATTTTGAATAGCCCACGGTTTTGCCAATGTATATGGGCATGCATATATTGAAGCAATTATCAAAGGGAAATTACCCAGGAACCTTTTTATTAAAACTTGCCAATCGCTCAAGGAACAGTGGTACAATGCACGTTAGCGTAACATCTTTTTATTTCTCAAAAAGAAACTGTCCAACAGAATTCAAACAAAGCAAATATAACACAAAAATGTTGTAAGCAAGAGTCAAAAAAATACAACAGATAATACATTTAAAATTTAAAGTGAAGGACCATCATAACACCCCACAGATGCTAAACTTCAGTTTCATTCAGTATTTTCACTGCTAAGGGTCTAAATAATCATTGGTCTTGAGATGGTAAATCCCTTTTTGAAAAAAAAATTATTTCTTTTAATGCTTATAAAAGAATGTACTTCCCCGTCAACAAGTTCATCAAGCCCGACATGATATCACATTTCAGATGTCTACCTCAAAGGCTCCCGATTCTCTCTTTACTGGTAAGGAGAGTATAAATACACATCGCTGAAATGCTGAGAAGTCACTTTAGGTTCCATATAAGGATTCCCTGAAACATAAAAGCAAAAATTAAAAGCCATATCACATGAAGCACAATACCCATTTTGCTGAGACACACTTACTTGAAGCCAAATTTCTCAGACACATCAGCCATCTGAGAGCGAGCACCTTCACTATGTTCTTTTTATGCACACTCACAATACACATCACTCATTCACTTAGAAGACATCATAATGACGTAAAGAGACCAAATATTGCTACTTTGCTACATAAGTTATGCAGCTAAATCACTCCGCCCACTGCCTGCCCACAACTTATGCAGCTAACCTTTCAGCTATATAAGGGACTTATGTGGTTAAGCAGCAGCCACTAAATGTAAAATCGTATTCAGCGACCACTACTTAACCACATAAGTTCTACTTATCTGGCTAAGTAATGCTGAATGCGCTTTCAATATCAGGCCCCCTATGTTTGTCAGCTGTTTTGACATTTATTCTTTTCATGGTTTTAATATTATGAATGTCTTATATCTCTTGATTGTATTGCTTGATGTTTTGTGAGGAGTGATTATCTTTCTGTTTTTCCATTGTTGCACTCAAGAATGCAGTTGGGCTTGTTGTGGTTACCAGAGCATGTTTATGATGGAGAGAGAACAAGTGAGCCAATGAGCATAAGTTTGAGCAAGAAGATTATTTAAGCCAGTGGGCCTGTGTGTGGATGTAAAGAGAGAGCAATTGAGCCAGTGAGTATGTGTAAGCAAGAATGAATCAGTGAACATGTATGTGAGCATGTATGTGAAAGAGCATGAGTGAGATAGTGAGCATGTGTGTGAATAAGAGCATGGATGTTTGACATAGTGAGCATGTCTGTGAGAGCGCATGTGAGCCAGTGAGCATGTACGAGAGAGAACGTGTGATCTAGTGAGCATGTGTGAGAGAATGAACATGTCTGTTAGATAAAGAAGAAGGTTTGTGCATATCTCCCACCCCTTACTAATCCATGACTATCTAAAGTTTTCAAGTACGGAGAGCAGAGGATTTATTTTAGTTTTAATATTAATTGGATGTTGTTTGCTGGTCTATTTTGAAATTTATCGATGTTTGGGAAATTAAAAAAACAACATTATATGTTTGTAATCATTTGATGTTCTTTTCATTAGCTGTTTTGAAATATTTAGATATGGCATCAGATAGATTTAGATATATTTAGATATGGCATCAGTTTTCCTTTCTGACACTGGTCCAGCCTAGGAATTAGATGCAAGGATAAAACTGTCCAGATTAGTATCAGGACACAGAGAAGTTGCTCTTTCACTCCCTTCTGCCAAACCTGTGCAGTTCACTAAACAAGAGAGGGTTTCACCAGCTTAACAGTGCTATTCCCACACAGGACTTCTAGAACTTAATGGAACATCTGATTATACTGCAAAGGGAGCTACATCTTATGTATTTAAATTTACATTCCGCCTATAACAATGCCATTACAATTCCTCTACTAATCTCTCTCTTTCATTTATGTATCTAAAGAAAGTTTGTCTTGCCTTTACTGATTGGGCAATGTATAAGCCTTCATAATTGCCCTTCAGGCCTTCTGTTGTGTCCCCTGATGATTTTGTCTGTCTTCCTTCTTCTGTAGCCGTTTATATCTCCCAAATGCTATTATTTATCCTCTCTTACTTTTTTTCTCTGCTTTCTTTGATCAGCTATAGTGGTCTCTTCATTCTCTTCTCCTTGCCAACACGCCTGACAACAATGATTTCTTACCACTTCAGTATTCCATCCTACTGCTGTCAGTAATTCTTTTGTATTTCTCAGATTCTTGGTTATATTACCAAGGCTTCCTTGACATAATCTTTCATTTTAGCACTCTTTGACACAGTGAAAATAATTCCATATGCAGCTCATTAGCATGTAAAGTGTACTACAATTAAATAATTCCATATTCAGCTCATTAGCATGTAAAGTGTACTACAATTAAATAATTCCATATGCAGCTCATTAGCATATAAAGTGTACTTTTTAACTTCCCATTTATCCCACATTTGTTGTGCACTAAAGCCCTTATTACGTGTGAAGTATTTTTGGCACACGATAAATGTATGCTACTGAGACTGAAGCTAGCGCCATTGTTAATTTCTTCTGTAAAATACATTGACCTAGGTCTGGGTCTGGGTTTGACAGTAGCCAATTTGTTTGGAATCCAGCAGGGAAGGAGCCACTGGGGATCATTTGTGGTCTATGGAGAATAAGAAAACCATGGTAAGAGGGTTTGGAGGATGGGGGGGGGGGGGGGTGAGATCAGAAGGGAGGTGATGGGGGAGAGCTTTATTTTTTTTCTCCGACAGGAGTCTGACATTTTTCTTTGTTTTGTTTTTAAATTTGGCTTTTTTTCTTCTTTTTTTTTATTTAATTCTAAATGAATGAAAAGAATTGAAACTAAAACCAAAAAACTAAATGAAAATAACAATGTCTGGCAATTATTAGGTATGGTAGGGCATAAAGTATAGGAGATAAAAAAAAAAATAAGAGCTCCTTTCTTCAAGCATGCTCCTGTGAAATGAAACTGTTATTTATCTGAATTATGAAAGTTTAATAAGAGAAGTTTGGCAGATTGTGGTGATAGCATATATTTGAAATGTGGAAAATGTCTGTTATGCAAATACAACTAGATTCTTATCAGCAGCAGAACTGACATGAAAACTCGACAGATAAAGGAAACATTAGGGCAATCAAAATTCACAGATAATACTCAGGTAAACGCGTCACTGATCGGAGAAAAATAAATTTAGATCTTATATAATGGTATTACTGCAACTTAACTAAGAAGCTTATCTAAACTGTGATCTTAAAACTCAAAACACCTAATCAAAGTGGTATTTTAAATGCTGTGTTCCCAAAGCCTTCAAGGTTTTAAAAATTAACATTAAGAATTTATATTGGGCTCTAAATTGTAAAGGCCAAGGGTTTCCAAAGTTTTCATGTGCAGGGTCCCCTTTTCAGCATTCAGAAGTTTTAGGGAACCCCATCCTATTCTATCCATCTCACTCTCTTCCCACAGCTCCTCCCTCAAAGTATCGCTCGCATGAATAGTCTCTCCCCCACCCCAGTCCCTCTCCACAAGTCTTGCCCTCCCCACGCGTCTCTCAACCCCAGGCCTTGCCCACCAATATCTCTCATATCCAGTTCATCCTCACTAGTCTTTTCCCCCAGGACCACCACATCAATCTCTCTCTTCCCCTCAGTCACTTCCCTCCAATCTCTCCCCATCAGAATCTCTTCCCCTCACTTTCTTCCCACCCCAGTCTCTCTTGCTCATATAAGCCCCTTCTCACTAGCCTCTCTCACCCCAGCTGCCAACACACCAGTCCAGGAGTAGGTACCTCAGGTCCTCAAGAGCTACAAATAGATTTGCTCTTTGGGATAGTCACAATGAATATGCACAAGATAGATTTACATATAATATAGTAGTGCTTACATGTATCTCATTCATGTGGATATCATGAAAATCAGACCTGTTTGTGGCTTGAGGACCAGAGTTAGCCACCCCTGCACTAGTCTTGCTTCTGCTCCCTCCACAAGTCTCACTCACTCTCTCTCCAGGCTCCTCCCATTTTCTCTCTCTCCAACTTCTCCTCAGCAATCTCTCTTTTACTTTTTCTAGCCCCTCTCCACTATTATCTCTCCCTTTCAGCCTTCCCCCAGCAGTCATAAGAACATAAGAAAATGCCATGCTGGGTCAGACCAAGGGTCCATCAAGCCCAACATCCTGTTTCCAACAGAGGCCAAACCAGCCACAAGAACCTGGCAAGTACCCAAACACAGGCCTGCAAGCAAATTTTTTAAAGACACATTTCCTGTGGAGTTTCCTTTTGAAATTTCTGGGGCCAATGATGTCACAAGTACATTAGTGCCTGCCAATTTACATGTGAGGATTTTGAAACGATCCCTGGTGGTTGTCTGTCCCTCCCACCCCCTATATTGATCCCACTGTCTTCGTTATCCCTGGCAGTCAACTCTCCCCATCAAGACCTCTACCCATGTGACTTCCCCTCCTGCCCGCTCCCCCTTGTGGCTTCTTCCCTGGTCCTCTCATTCCATAAGAACATAAGAACATGCCCTACTGGGTCAGACCAAGGGTCCATTAAGCCCAGCATCCTGTTTCCAACAGAGGCCAAACCAGGCCACAAGAACCTGGCAAGTACCCAAAAATTAAGTCTTCCTTTCCTTCTTCCCATGGCCTTTCTTGAATGCTTTGCCTTCTGCCTTGCTTTTCCACATGCTTGGACACCTTCCCCAGTGCCTTTCTTCTTGTCATTTTCTCCTTGCACAGGCGCACACGTTATCAAATCAGAGGTTAGCGCGCACAAGGGGTGCACAATTGTGCACCCTGCGCGTGCCAACGCCCACTGGCTTCCCCTGTTCCCTCCCAGGCCGCTCTGATTTTGGAGCGGCCTGGGAGGGAACTTCCCTACCCGCTAGCCTGACCTTCCCACCCCCTAACTTAACCCTCTGTATGAATATGGCCAGTACAAGAGACGTCAGACCTGAGAAAATGAAACTTAAGAAGACTGATTTCCTGGAAAACTAACAGCAAGTGTAAATGGCAGAAAAAGCACAGAGCACATACACATGTACAAATTTACTAATTGGACAAAGGATAAGGGGCGGATAAACGCAGACACCTGTTGATTGGCTGAAGGTAACTCCATATAAAGCTGTGCATAGCAGTACAGCACTGAGTAGGGTTGAGCTTGCACCATTTGCTTTGTAACGCTTGCTACTTCTCAAGAAACCACGCCTTTCTTCATAATAAACTTCACTGTTTGACTCTTAAAGCTGGTCTTTACTGGTCTTTCTAGTCAGAGGTTTATACACCCCCCAAATTTTTATTTCACCTTTTGCACCTGCCTGAGGTAGGTGCAAGTTGTGCGCACTGGCAGCCTGCCGGCACGTGATCCTCCGACACAGCGGCAAATGGCTGCTGTGCTGGAGGCCTCTGGCCCCGCCCCCTGCCCCGGACCGCCCCCTTTTGTAAATCCCCAGGACTTAGAAGCTTCCTGGGGCTTTCCACACATCGTCAGGCCTTTATAAAATAGGCCCGGCGTGCGTAAATCCGAAATCCAGTCCCCTGGGGAGAAGTAAAACTATTGGGGTATATTATTTAGTGTGTGTTTTTCTGTATTGAATAGCTAATCAGAGGACAGGCAAAAACTAGGAGTTTTGTGTGTTTTGTATTAAACAGGTAGTCAGAAAGGCAGGCAAAAAATAGAAGTTTGTGTTTCCCAACCCTCCCACCCCAGCACATCCTTTAATGTATAGACAGATGACACTTCTCACACACCAAAAATAAATAAATAAAATGAATCAGCCTTTTAACTTAAATTCAGAAATTCCCTACACCTTATCAAGAGTTTAAACATTCCCAAGTAGGTCACTACCAGATTATAAAATGAATACACTAATACATTTAAAGGAACCTAATTGTACGTAATCCTACTCCCATAGCAACCTAAAACTTAACTAGGAACTGAACAAATTTAAGATGAAAGAAGCAGTCCAGCAGCAAGAGGGGCCCTCCCAGTCTTTTGCATATAGTGTCAGATGTATGATTTTTTTACCCGCTAGTGAGAAATTGTATATGGGCATTTGATGCAAAGAGCTCCTGTCTCTCAGAGAATGAGTCCGATCTCTGGAGGCTAGCGTGGCAGACCTGAAGGAGCTGAGGCAGACAGAGAGGTATATATATGAGACTTTCAGGGACATCGCAGCCAAGTCCCAACTCCAGTCTGGCAGCCCTGGTGCTGCCTTGGAGGAGGAAGTTCTCATGATCGGAGAGCATCAACTTGGTGCAGCAGGAAATGATCCTGTACCAAGGACCTGCTCTCCAAGGACTCATCTCCCAGGGCTACTGCCCAGGAAGGAAGGGTTAGGTTGGTCATCATAGTTTGAGATTCGATTATTAGGAATGTAGACAGCTGGGTGGCTGGTGGGCATGAGGATCGCCTGATAACATGCCTACATGGTGTAAAGGTGGCGGACCTCACGCTTCACCTAGATAGGATTTTAGACAGTGCTGGGGAGGAGCCGGCTGTCATGGTACATGCGGGCACCAACATCGTAAAATGTGGGAGGGAGGTTCTGGATGCCAAATTTAGACTTTTAGGTAGAAAGCTTAAATCCAGAACTTCCAGGGGACCTGCGTGTGGAACAGGGTAGCTCCCTGTTCCACACGCAGGGCCCCAGAGGCGGGCAGAGCTCCAGAGTCTCAATGCATGGATGAGAAGATGGTGCAAGGAAGAGGGATTCAGTTTTGAAAGGAAATGGGAAACCTTTTGGGGAAGGGAGACTTTTCTGAAGGGATGGGCTCCACCTTAAACAGGGTGGAACCAGGCTGCTGGCACTAACCTTTAAAAAGGAGATAGAGCAGCATTTAAATTAAATCAAAAGGGAAAGAAGACAATTGCTCAGCAGCGCATGGTTCAGAGGGAGGTATCTTTGAAGGATACTAATGAAATATTAGAGTTAGGTCCAACAGAGAGGTTCCAATAATAAGAAAAGTAGTCCAAGTGCTTATAATGAAAAATGCACCTGAGCTAAAAGATTCCAATGTTTGTATGCTAATGCCAGAAGTCTAAGTAGTAAGATGGGAGAATTAAAAATATATCGGAAGCAGAAAGCCTGCAAGACAGTAGGCTGGACAGTTATATGATCGAGGGGTTTAAGGGCACTTAGGGAAGATTAGGCCATCATGGAAAGGTTAAACGATTTCTTTGCTTTGTTGTTTACTGAAGAGGATGTTGGGGAGATACCCATTCTGGAGACGTTATCAAGGATGATAATTCAGATGAACTGAACCAAATCACGGTGAACCTGGAAGATGTGGTAGGCCAGATTGATAAACTAAAGAGCAGTAAATTACCTGGACCAGATGGCATACACCCCAGGGATCTGAAAGATCTAAAAAATGAAATTTCAGACCTATTTTAATTCATTTCTAACCTATCATTAAAATCATCTGTTGTACCTGAAGATTGAAAGATGGCCAATGTAACCCCAATATTTAACAAGGGCTCCAGGGGTGATGTGGGAAACTATAGACCTGTGAGCCTGAATTCAGTGCCAGGAAAAATTGTGGAAACTGTTATAAAGAATAAAATCGCAAAACATTTAGATATACATGGTTTGATGGGACACAGCCAATATGGATTTACCCAAGGGAAGTCTTGTTTCACAAATCTACATTTTTTTGAAGGGGTGAATAAACATGTGGACAAAGATGAACAGGTAGATGTAGTGTATTTTGATTTTCAGAAGGTGTTCGACAAAGTCCTGCATGAGAGTCTTCTAAGAAAACTAAAAAGTCATGGGATAGGAGGCGATGTCCTTTTGTGGATTGCAATTTGGTTAAAAGACAGGAAACAGAGTAGGATTAAATGGTCAGTTTTCACAGTGGAAAAAGGTAAACAGTGGAGTGCCTCAGGGATCTGTACTTGGACTGCTTTCTAATATATTTATAAATGATCTGAAAAGGGGTACAACGAGTGAGGATCAAATTTGCGGATGACCCAAAATTATGCAGAGTAGTTAAATCTCAAGTGGATTGTGAGAAATTGCAGGAGGATCTTGTGAGACTGGAAGATTGGGCTTCTAAATGGCAGATGAAATTTAACGTGGACAAGTGCAAAGTGATGCATATAGGGAAAAATAACCTTTGCTGTAGTTACACAGTTAGGTTCTATCTTAGGAGTTACCACCCAAGAAAGATCTAGGTGTCAGTGGATAATACATTGAAATCATCTGCCCAATGTGCTGTGATCAAAAAAGCAAACAATGTTAGGAATTAAGTAGGGAATGGCAAATAAAACTGAGGATCTCATAATTCCTCTGTATTGCTCCATGGTGACACCACACCTTGAATACTGTGTGCAGTTCTGGTCACTGCATCTCAAAAAGGATATAGCTACTCGGGAGAAAGTGCAGAGATGGGCGACCAAAATGGTAAGTGGCATGGAATGGCTGTCCTATGAAGGTAAGAAACAGAAATGACGGCAGAAAAAGACCAATCGGCCCATCTAGTCTGCCCAGAAAGCTCCCACAATTTTCCCATACTTATCTGTTTCACCGACCAAGTTCAAGGCCCTTGTTGGTAACTGTTTGATCCAAATTTCTTGCCATCCCCTGTCATTGATGCACAGAGTAATGTTGGAGTTGCATCAAAGGTGAGTATAAGGCTTAATGGTTAAGGGTAGTAACACCACCGCATCAAGCAAGTTACCCCGATGCTTGTTTATCCAGACAGCACAGATCAAGGTCTTGTTGGATGTTGTCTGAATGTAAATCCGTTATCCACAATTCCCCCTGCTATTGAAGCAGAGAGCAATGCTGTATATGCATTCAAAGTGATATATCAGGCTTAATTGGTTTAGGGTAGTAACCGCCATAATAAGCAAGCTACCCCCATGCTTATTTGTTTACCCAGATTGTGAAGTTCAGTCCTTTTTGGATGTTGTCTGAGGCTAAAGAAGTTAGGGCTGTTCAGTTAGGAGAAGAGACAACCGAGGGGGAATATGATAGAGGTCTACAAAATCATGAAAGTAATTGAAAAAGTTAATGTAAATTGGTTATTTACTCTCTCAGATAATAGGATGACTAGGGGGCACTATGAAGTTAGCAAGTAGCTCATTTAAAACAAATCAAAGAAAATTATTTTTCGCTTAGGGATAGATTTTCATAGGTACACATGCTTCCTGGCATGCACACATTTATTTTATTTATTTATTTAGGTTTTTTTATATACCGGCATTCATGATAAGATCACATCATGCCGGTTTACATTTGAACAAGGAGTGCAGGATAACATAAAACTGAAAACTCGTGCATAGGAAATGAAGTTACAATGAACAAGGGTAATGGAACTAGGAGAAGAGAGAGAAAGGCATGAGTAGGTTAACATCATAGTTAATTATTTACAGAGCCGGAGTGGATGCACGATTTTATAACGTGTGCGCCGGCTCAAGCATGTTATAAAATTGGCGGGCCGCGCGTACATGCGCGCCGGATTTTATAATCCACACGCACAAGTGGGGTACAATTATGCTAAATTTGCATGGCGATCCATCGTGGCCTTCCCCAGTTCCCTCCCAGTCCGCTCCAATTAAGGACCGGACTGGGAGGGAACTTCCCTACCCAAACCTCCCTTCCCCTCTCATCCCCGCCCCCTAATCCCAGCTAACACCGTTTTTGTTGTTTTCCCTTTTGCTCAACAGCAGCAGTTGCAAGTTGTGTGCGCCGGCACCCTGCCAGGCACACGCTTCCCAAGCACAGCAGCAAATGGCTGCTGTACCGGTGCCTCAAGCCGCACTCCTCCCCACCCTCCGGACTGCCCCTTTTCTTCGGCCCAGCACTTCTACGCGTAACAGGAGTTATACCCATGGTTGGGTCCCTTCTAAAATGCGCGTGGCATGCACAAGGCCTGGCCGCATAGGTAACCCCCGGATTTTACATGCGCAACAGATAAAAAATTCGCCTGACAGTGTATAGTTAAGCTCTAGAATTCATTGTCAGAAGATGTGGTTACAGCAGTTAGTGTAACTGGGTTTAAAAAAGGTTTGGATAAGTTCCTAGAGAAAAAATTCATAAGCTATTAATTAATAAGCAATAGTAGCATGAGATTTATTTAATGTTTGGGTACTTGCCAGGTACTTGTGACTTGGATTGGCCACTATTGGAAACAGGATACTGGACTTGACGGACCCTTGTTCTGACCCAGTATGGAAATTCTTATGTTCTTAATTTTAAATCTTTAATGCCTGGTCTAAACTCTTATAGATGAATTTTAAAAGCCCAGTGTACATCAAAGCGTGTAGATATGAAAGTACATTCGGCTGGTGCGTGCTGAGTGAATTTTAAAAGCCGCCCATGTACGCAACTATCTCCTGGTATGTACACAAGTGATAAAGCCCTTAAAAGGGGCAGGGCATGATCTGGGCAGGGCAAGGGCAGGACATGGCATTCCAGTACTTTAACATGAAATGTGCGCTTAAGCATACCCTAAAACGTAACTTTACTATTGTTATGAATGGCTTATAAGTAATAAAACAAAGTACTAGGTAGCCAGCAGGGTTTTTTCTTTTTTGATGCTTTTCAAACTAAACACAAGAATTCCTTGTTACAGCAACGTGAGATGTACAGCAAAATATGAAACAAAATAAACAGGCAAAAAAAAGTGTAGCTTCCTCAAAGTATAAAGGAAAGTAGGGGAAAAACAATAAGAAAAAGAGCAAATGTATAACACCATGAAAATAGTAAAAAAAAAAAAAATGAGAAGACAAACACCAGTTATCACTCTCTACATGGTCGAACTGTAAGAGTGGCTACTGGGTGTGTGAGTCTGAAGACTGAGACTGTTCAAAGAAAACATAATTCACATTGAGATATCTAATAAGGCACTTACAAGGATATCGTAAAATAAATTGACCCCCTTAGATAAGTTTATTTTTAATTTTGCAGCCACTAAACCAGCTATATTTTGATTATGGCTCGATAAATAGTAAGTTATCTGAGCACATATGGTCAGATAACTTTAGGCCTGCTCTGAGACAGTCCTATAAATATCTGGCTAACTGACCCCAGGACTCATCATTCTGCTATAAATATAAGCTGTCTGTTGTATCGCAGCAGTGTGTTTTTGCCTCCTGTGGGTGCAGCCTTGCTGCACACTTTCGTCCCCATAGCGCCACAGGAAAAAATGTTATTTCCCGCAGTACTGCCAGTGATAATGTGGAAACATTGATAGGGCTGGTATCGTGTGTGATAAGGCCCTAACGCATGTGATAACGGCACATCGCAGCTTAAAGAATGACCCTGTGAGCCAGATATCGCTGAATATCAACTAAGTTAGCAGGACACCTTTGCCCTGCCCCAAATCGTTTTTATCCAGCTGTTCTAGTGGGATAAAGACTTATTTGACTAAAATGTGGATGGTCAAGTGGGGGGACATCTTTAAAACCCACATTTGTCCAGCTAAATCTGGATCTTAACTGGGCAAATCCTTCTGAATATTGACCTCTGAATTTTGAATGTATATATATGACAAATGCATAAATGAATAGTAGCAACTGAAGCCTTGACAATTGTTGCTACTGCTGATGAGTTGCAAACATACCAACTCAACCCATTTTTATTTCTGCAATGTTTATAAAGATATTTGGATGATATTTTCAGCACCTTTGTTAAAAATGATGTTTTGTATGTTTTGCATTCTGGAAGCAAGAGATGTATACATAGAATATAGTCGAGGGACTTTACATCACCGTGGTATGCTGCCATCCTCAGAGTCTTAGTCGGTCTCCCTTAAGGTGAGTCAGGGAATGCATGGAGGATGACTGCCATCTTGTGGTTATAACTGGGTGGCTAGTTGTGTACAATACTGAAATCATTCACATACTGCTAACAGGCTCAAAAAGCCAATTAAAAATATGAATTTTAGACCAGCTGGTAAAATTAAAGACAGCTATTATTCTGCTACAAGAAACTATCTATCACAAACCAAACATGAGAAACT
Organism: Rhinatrema bivittatum; assembly: GCF_901001135.1. Lineage (NCBI taxonomy): Eukaryota > Metazoa > Chordata > Amphibia > Gymnophiona > Rhinatrematidae > Rhinatrema > Rhinatrema bivittatum. The sequence goes on along the minus strand of NC_042619.1, from coordinate 242,915,810 downwards.
GGACCTATTCTTTTGTAGATTTAATTCATGAAAAAGGCTGACATTTTTGGAATATTTAATTTGTGAAAAGGCTGAATGGATGGACACGGGGTTGAATTTATTTTCTACCTATTCTATTGTTCCTTGCTCCTTTTCTTGACAATATTGCACCTTATTGAGTTTTGCTACCTAGATTGTGAGTGCCGTAAATCATTTTTACAGCAATATGACCAAGGCAATATACTGTACATTAAAAAAAGATAAATGTAAAAAAAAAAATCAATAAAATATTTCATCCATCCCCATTAGATAAAACGAAGTTGCTTACCTATAATGGGTTTTCTCCATGGGTAGCAGGATACTCAGCCAAACTAGTGGGTGGTGCCAATGTGGAATAAAGCTCAGAGTCCAGAAATGCCTAGAAGGCTTTTCTGAGCACATATGGACAATCCCATGCAAGTCCCCTCAGACATAGGTAAGTTCAACCTACTCTGTACTCTCTACTTGAAACAAAATCTCATCTGCCACCATCTGGTCTACAAACCACTCACTGGGAAGTAGAATCCAACTTAGCTTTTCTGCTGGGACATTGTCTTTTCCCATTAGTTGCATGGCTTTCAGTGTGACCCCTAAGAGATAGCCCAGTGTACACTCTGGCAGTTTCCTAACACAGGAGAAGTGATTCAGTTCTTCTCTGTTTGTTCAGGTAAAACATAACTATTTGATTGCCTGTCTGCAATAGATTAATTTGTTGATCACCAGATTTCTGAAAGCTCCGAATACAGTACTGCCTGAAGCTCCCGGAAATTGATGTGATTATTCTCGAGTGCTTCACAGCCCAAAGCAGGACAATATAATGATGAGGAATTTGAAATTGTAAAGCTTCAGTTGGATTAGACAGTTTGGTCATCAAGACAGAAAGACTGAGTTGACAGGTGATACAGCTGTGCTCATTTAGTCCTTGTGTGGTTTGGTACTGCTAGAACTTTAGGTGCTTTTGGGCTTATCTCAATGGTGTGACTTAAACTGTTAAATGCCATAAAGCCCAATATCTTCAAAGTATTCCAGGCTGATGATGCCTTTCACTTTGGACGTCAATTCAACTACTCTGTTGGCCAAGAGGAAGGCTTTTGTCTGAATTGTGTCTAGCAAAGCCCCTGGGAATCCCAACTGAAACAATAGGATTGAGTTTGATTTGGAATAATTTATAATAAACCCACCTTCAACACTTGAATGGTGATGTGCATGCTCCTACTTAAGAGGTACTCTGGAACAATCAATTGTCCAAGAAGGGAAATATAAAAATCCCCAGGTCCCATAGATACACTGCAACAATCACTAAGCATTTCATGAAGACACAAATGACCTCTGACAGGCCAAAAGAAAAAGCACAGTACTGGAGATGGTGCTTCCCGTCTACAAATCTTACCTGTGTTATGCATGCATCTTTATGTTTGTAGCAGGTCCCCGTTTGGTGCTTTATCCTTTAGGGGTGCCACAGGTCCGAGTCTGAGTCCAGCCAGAGAGGAAGATTCACTTCTGGGGCCCTGGGCGCAATCACTCTGACACTCATGACTCACACTCTAGGGTAGCAAAATTCAATAAGGTGCAATAATCTTCAGAAAAGGAGCAAGGAAACAAAATGAGTGTTCAAAATAAATCCTTTACTGAAAATTAAAAAACAGTGTACAGGCCAAAACCACAAAAATGAGACTCCGCATACAGCAGATAACTAAATTAAAACATAGGGTTTCCTTGTCCATGGTGAGCCTTCTCCTCACTTTCCTATTTCTTGCACCTTCATCCTGATTGAAAATATATATCCCACTGACGGTGGGATAGCTAGAATACAGCTCCAACATTCACCAAGATAACCAGAGGAAAAATATTTTCAAGTCTAACAAAAATATGAAAATGGGTTCCAAACGTCCCAAAAACTTTCAACTGTAACACAGTTATCCAATGTTGAGGCTCTTGATTCCTTTTCTCAAAAACCTCCTTAATCTCTCTCCACGTTCGCTTGTCTGGTCCCTTGGGCAAAAAGGTAGCCAATCCCAGTCCTCAAGGAGATTTGGGAGGGGGGGGGGGTTTTCCTTCCCCCTTCAGACCAAGTAGTCAAAAACTTTCAAAAAATGAAATAAATACTTCTCCTCAGTTGAGACTCTGGATGAATCTCTAAAAACAGCTCTCCTTCTCTATCTGACCTCTGCTCTGAGATCAAAGGGGTAATTGTCCAGCTCCTTCTTTTCTTCAGCTCCTCGAACTCCCTCCTGCGCCTAAGCCCTCTGACTACTAAACATGCTCCAAGGGAATTTATACCCCCTTGAAGGCTCTCCTCCAAGACTCCCTCTCACTGCCCGTAGCTGGAAAACTTTGGGGATTATATTTAGTGACGGGCATATCCCATTACATGGGGGCTACATGTGAACGTTACCATTTCAGCCCTGCCCCTTTTCAAAGCTATTTACCTGGGAAAATTGGCTATCTGAAATTTGTCCACTCAATCCCATGAAGATCAACGATGTGCATACTTTTACCTTGGGAAAAAGCAGGCAGGCTTAAGGGTGGGAACAGGTCAAGGGGGGGCGCGGACATTGCTGTATGACGTTTCGTACGAGCTAAACTACGTGCATTGTTTTTAAGGAAAAAGTGTACCCAACTCCAAACGCAGGTGTAAAATAGTGCAGGTACTTTTTCCTGGGGCAATTTTCAAGGAGAAAGTATACTTGTACTTTCCTTTTGAAAACTAGTGCAAAGCTCGCAGGTAAAAAGTACTTATGGGCTTTGCACCTATGTGGGCAGATATGAAAATTGCCCCAATTAGATCTCAAGTTTCTTTTGTTGCAGGCCCTACTGATTGTATTGATTTTGTCAGGGAAATTTTGGAAACTAATGATGAGGGCACTTGGACATCTAGCAAAGCTGGAAAAGGGAGCTCGGTGAGCATAGCCTATTTAATGCTGCTTTCTGTGACTTGAAGACTCATGAGGTCTGAAAGCCATTTAAGAAGTCCACTGGATAAGTGCCTTCGGAGGGGATCCCCTCAGGATCTTGTCTTTCACTGATGCAGCAGATTTTACTCTTTAGCTTTTCTATTCTTTGTACAATGGAGATAGGCGAGTATTCCAAATCAGATTATGTTCTTCAGCACTATCTAGTTTGGTCTCCTGCTCTTAGACCAATGAAATAAGCTGGGCTACCTTGGAGACTACTCTTTCCAAGTTGTAGTCCTACAGGAGGTGAGTTTTTGGGTAAAATCTGCTGTAACCTCCCTGATAAGTGTTGACTGAGGTTGAGGGAGGATGTCACTGTGTCTGCCCAGTCTTCTTTGCCCTTCAATGAGCTGTAGATTAGCCCATACTTCATCTCTGAGGTATGAGCATGAGATCTTCTGTTTATGGCATATATATCTTTTATTAAACTGGATATTTTAAGCAGCCAGTCTGAGCTTCGCCTAGCTGGAGCCACTACCTCCAAAGCATTACCGGAAGTTCCCAAGATTCTTTAAATATTGCTAGTGGGCCACACAATTCATAGAAAAACAAATGGCTCATGCAGACTCAACTCGGGAAGATGAGGGGAGAAAATACAGCGCACACAAAATTCTGTACCAAATATGAAAGATCATTCAGGAAAAAGGAATTGACATTAGGAGATAAAGAAATATGTCACAAACTGCTGAATGAAAAGGTAGCTGTAAATTTTAAAAAAGGCGTCTTTTCACTGGAAGAAACAAAAAAAAATATGCCAAAGCAGTTGTGCATATAATAAGAAACAAAGGGCTATATGTACGAAACATTCTCTGACAAGCAGGATATCAGCCATATATCCTGCAGCATTAGATGGCACAGCCATTCTTAAAGAAAGTACTGAAAAAGCCTTTCCAGGGCACATGTGGAATCTTCCACATGCACGCCACCGCACCAGGTCTGCTCAGTCTGTTTTGTCCATGGCATTAGTTAGTTGCATGCATTCTCGTCTGCAGTGGAACAAATAGAGAAATGTTTTCTTCAGAGTTAGCTCCCTTACTTCCTTGGAAGTTTCCTTCTTTAGCCTCTAAGTCTTGGTTCTTTTTTTTATGCTGTCACAGCCTTTTTTCCTTGTGCAGCCTAACTCCTATAGCCTCCGCTGGTCCCTTTCACTGAAAAATGTCAGTATTTTACTGCATATCAGAAGTCCACATTGTAGCCTTGCAAACCTCCTGCAGGGAAGTCGATCTTAGATGGGTATCCAACACAAACATGGCTCTGACATTATGGGGGCAATTTTCAAACTGTCCACATTGTAACAAAATCTGCAGGTCCTTTTAACCAAAAGACTTTGCACCAGTTTTCAAAGAGGTAGAGTACAGCCATGCTTTTGTGTTGAAACTTGCCATGAGTACAAAGTATCTGCAGATATTTTCACGTGCTTTTTCTGCAGGTTCGTTTAATGGAAAACATGCGTAGAATTGAAAAAGAAATCAGTGCATGTTGTTTTTATCCCTCAACTTAAGTACACCTCCAAGAACACCTCTAAAGGTGGCTAAAAATACATTTGTTGTACACACATTTTAATATTGAAGGAGGGCAGGTTTCAGCCAGTTCACATGCATAAAACATTATCTGCTTAGATGGGTTTGAAAGTTGTCCTTTATGAGGCTTACAATATCCATCTAATGGGCAGAACAGAAGGAAATGCAATCTGCTATCCAATTAGAAATGATATGCAAAAGCTCTCTTGCAATCTAAATCGTGTAAGGGTTGTTGACTTTTGGGAACATGGGACCTGGAGAAAAAAATGTTAGAAAAATTGACTGGTTAAGGAGGACATTCAGTAATGCTTTAGGCTGAAACCTGGGAGGAGTGCACAGCACCATCCTATTGTGATGAAATGTAGTGTAAGGTAGACAAGAAGGGAGAATAGAAACCAGGGACAGGCAAAGCACGATCAATATAACATTCACACACACTGCTGTATTCACTAAGTGTGTAGTCTTTAAAAGACAAGTCACAATTTTAAAGTTAATTCTGTAATAAAAACCGAGATAGAGACATGGACATGATTAATTACATCTAACATTATTGATCACTAACTATGTTACCGAACCTTATGGCACTCTTGTAAATGTGCAAATTATAGTATCATTAATTTTATGTGCCTCGATGTAAACCGTTGTGACTGTCTCCTCCAAACGACGATATAGAAAAGATTTAAAATAAAAATAAATAAAACAAGTCACTAGGAACCACCAAAAATGTGACCTTCCAGGTCAGTTCCTTAAGCTCACTAAAGTTCAGAGGTTCAAAAGGAGCTTTCATCTGCTGAGTATGCACTATGTTAAGGTCTCAAGATAAAGCAGGTGGCTTGATGGAAAAATTCAACTGAAGCAAGCCTTGCATGAATGTGAACACTAGGGGCTTTTCAGAGATGAAGGTGCCATCTTATATTACTGTGATATGTACCAATTACACTGAGATATACTCAGACAGTTCTTTAATCCAGACCCATGGATGGAGATGCCATTCAAACAGTTTTGTAGGACATAAGAAGGGATCTAAGGCCTTGCTCTGACACCAGATGGCAAACCTCCATTTCAACTCAAAAGATTTCTTGGTGGATTCTTTCCTAGACGCCAGTAGGATCTCAGAGAAACCAAGGGAACACACTATTTCACACTGAATACCAAGCCATAATAGCCAGGAGCTGGATTTTAGGTTGAAGCAGTCTTCTATAGGTTTGTGTAATCAGAATTGGGGAAACCTCCAACTAAATTGGCTTCCTTATAGATAATTTGAGGGACAGGAAACCAAATCTGTCTCAGTCAAAATGGAGGTGAGAAGCCTAGCTCCTTGTTCTGTGTTTCATTAAACTTTCACAAGCAGGAGTATCAGAGGATGTGGGTAAAGACCTGTTCCCCAGTGAAAGGAAAAAATACCTGTCTCTAGTCTACCCTTTCAACCTTTCCTGGATCTGAAGTTATGGACCTTCCTGTTCAGAAAGGTTACAAACAAAGCACTTCCCACGCAAGATCGATCTCATCTGCTATATTCTGATGCAGCTAAGCTTGTTTTCCAGGACATTATATTTTTCCTGTCAGATATATAGCTCTAAGGTTGTTCTGTGAGAAATGGCTTTGCTCCACACACTTACAGTGGCCCAACATAGAAGGAACAAACTTGTTCCTCTCTGCTTGTTGATATCAAACATGATTTGTTGCCAGATGATGTGGTTAGTGCAGTTAGTGTAGCTGGGTTCAAAACAGGTTTGGATAAGTTCTTGGAGGAGAAGTCCATTAACTGCTATTAATCAAGTTTACTTAGGGAATAGCTACTGTTATTAATTGCATCAGTAGCATGGGATCTTCTTAGTGTTTGGGTAATTGCCAGGTTCTTGTGGCCTGGTTTTGGCCTCTGTTGGAAACAGGATGCTGGGCTTGATGAACTCTTGGTCTGACCCAGCATGGCAATTTCTTATGTTCTTATTGGGTTGTCTGTCTGAACCAAGACAATTTTGTTGGATCGCTGAAACCCCTAATCATAAATTCTTTCTGAAACTCAATTTTCTGCAAATACATTTAACGGTGGTCATTCTGTAGCTGTTTATATAGTTTTTTGTTCCTTTCTGAGCATAAGTATTATTACAAACTTGGTTTTCTGGTAATAACCAGTGCTAGAGTGCTGCAATCTATTTAAATTAGAAGTGAGGAAGATTCAATAACTTCATATATTTTCTGCCACTCAAGAATGAAAAACAAATCTGCTCATCCACAGATAATGCTGCTAGGTACCATATAGTGTGTATTAAAAGGGACTTCATGACTTTGGGAGAGAGGGTAAAGCAAATAGGTGCTTAAGTGGCATTAGAAAATAAGTTGCCATAATAGTTTAGACTTAGGGTACATCAAGCCAAAAAGTGGCCAATCCAGGATACAAGAACCTGACAAATACCCAAACAGTAAATAAATCACATGCTACTAATGATAGTAATAAAAAGTAGCTATTCCCTAATGGGTCGATTTTGAAAACATTGCATGCATGAAAAACGGGGGTTACGAGCATGGCTGGGCCTTGTGCGCGCCGCACATATTTTCAAAGGGCCCTAGCCATGCACGTAACTATTACGTGCAGAAGTGCCAGGCCAAAGAAGAGGGGGCGGGGAAGGGGTGGGGCTGGAGGTGGCCGGAAAGGACAGAGAGAGCACGCACGCAAGTTGCTATTGCTCCAACAGAGCAGTAAGAAACAAAATAAGAAAAAAAAAGGTAAGGGAAAGGGTTTAGGGGATGGGAAGGAGAGGGAAAGAGTAAGGGAGGATAGGTAGGGGGGTAGGGAACTGGGGAAGGCCGGGATCCGTCACCAAGCGAAGTTAGCATAAATGAAACCCCCCCTTGCGAGCGCACATGTTATAAAATTGGCGCGTCCATGTGCGTATGCTGGGAATACATGCACATGGACGCGCGCATGTATTAAAATCTACCCCAAGTCAATTTAATTAATAGTTTATGGACTTCTCCTCCAGGAACTTATCCAAATCTTTTTTAAACCCAGCTCCGCTAACTGCCCCTTTGGAGAGGCCCGACACTTCAACGCATAATGAGGTTTACGTGCATGGTTGACCCTTCCGAAAATGCACACAGTGTACGCAAGGTCCAGCCATGTGCATAACCCTGTTTTTACGTGTGTGGTTCTTTTAAAATCAGGCCGCCAATGGAGTATCCCTTAGTCCTTGATTTATCTGAAAGAGTATAATAACGGATTCACATTTGCCCGTTTTCTTCAGTCCTCCCAGTTAAGGTTAAAGCCCTAGGGAGGGAAGACTATATTCTAGAGATGAATGAATAGTTGAAAGTGTACTTTGGCTTCCTGTATCATGGGACAATGTTCAAAGACTGATGGGCAGACATAAGGGTCCACCTATTGAAGAAGGGGCACAGCATGTTCTAGAACAGAGTGGCAAATCTACAGAAGAGGACTGTAAATTAGGATCATCAGGGACTGGTGGACAAAGCCATCAAGTAAATAAAACTACTCAGGTAAGTAAATCTTTAAACACTTGTAGAGAAATGGGGAAAAGGGGTAATATCTGGAAAGCTTCATACACAAATGTTCACAACATGGGAAATAAAAGTCACATATTTAGAGGCAGTCATTTAAGAAAATAACTTGGATAGAGTGGCAGTCACAGAGAACCATGTCTGGGATACCATCTATTTAGGAAGGCTAGAGTAGGACGAAATGGAGGAGCAGCAGCACTATATATAAAACTCATATTAAAAACAGAACTGCAGGGCTTAAAATGTAAGGATGCACTGTGGGTTGATCTGGAAGAGGGAATGGATCATCCATTTATACCTGTATGATATAGAGCAGACCTCTGCAGGCATTAGAAATGGATAGAGATTTAATTGAAGACTTTCACAAAATCACTGTGAAAGGGGAGGTGCTATTGCTAGGTGATTTTAATCTGGCAGATGTTGGTTAGGACACCCAGCTACAGTGTCATCTAGAAACGGGAGATCCTGTATCACCTGCAGAAAACTTTTTCAATTGACAATGGGATTAACGCAAGACTGGACCTGGTGATTACAAATGGGGAGAGTGTGTCTGATGTCAGTGTGAGATCACCTGGGATCCAGTGATCATCAGATGTTGTGCTTCAATATTAGAACACAGGCAGTCTTGGTTCATTCAAAGATGGGGGGGGGGGGGGAATACCTCAAGAAGTCATTTAACTGGATGGGCTAAGGGGAAGCAGAAGAGGTGTGGGCAAAACTAAAAGGAGATAATGTAAAAGTAACAAATCTTTTTGTTAGAAAAATAAATAAAAGTAAGAGGAAATAAGTCACTATTTTGTTTTAAAGAAATGGCAGAAAAAGGGGAAAAAGTTAGCCTTCATAAACTACATAAGACTGCATAAAGACGACAGGCAACAACATCTGGAGAAGCTAAGACAAGCTGGGATAGCAGTCAGGAAAGCAAAGGTGCAAATGGAAGAAAAAGTAGCTGATACAATAAAAGAGGACAAGACGACAAGATACTGTAAATCAGTGATAGGAGGAAGTGCAAACAGAGGATTGCAAGTATATGCTATCAGGCCTGATAGCATCACACCAGTTCTTTCCAAGCTACGCTCGCTCCCAATTTCTTGACATGTGCAAAGCAAAGTTACTACAATAATCCAACAAGGTAACAGAAAATCCTGAGTCACCATAGATCAGTGCTTCACTGAAAGCCTATACGCTCTCCAGAGCCTTGCGCTCTTCCCAAGCCAGGTACCATTCAGTACCTTCACTGAAGACTGCACACCTTTCTGAGAACAGCAAACATGCTCTCTCTATTGCAGGTGTTACATTGGGGAGTTCCTTGATAGAACACCTAAAACTTACTCTTTGAAGAGTTTGAAGTTACTAAAACCTCTCTTTTTCCACTGGCGTTTGACCTTGATATTCAGTCCTCCATAGCTTATTTTGCTCACTCTCAAGATACTACTGTCCTCAGGTGGTTTGCTGTATTTATTTATTGTATTTTGATAATGTAGTTTGCTCACTTTTATTACTTATGTATATATCCATTAAAAACTGCTTTTGAACTCTGGCTTAAACGATACACACTCTTTTAAATAAAGGAGCAGTACAGTATAGAGGGTGAAGTTCTTCTATGCACAAGAGTAGGATCTGGGGGCGATTGTATCTGAAGATTTTTTTGTTTTTTGTAAATTGTATTTTATTGCAAAATATAATTAACAATACAATGAAACCAAGACGTAATGAACAATATTTTAGCCCCATACAGTTTCTATATCAAATAGTCCCAGCATATTGCTGATTAAGAGCTCATACTTCTTACACAAAATCTTATTTCCATCTCTCTCCCCCCACCCCCAGTGCAAAGGGTAAGATGGACTAGAACCTTAATTACACCGCTTCACTAACAGTACTCAGACTGCATGCGGTGATATGCCTACATACTCGAAAATATCATGAGTGTATCAAGAGACTCCAGTTGTTTGGTTCGGTTTGCTTTTTCTTTACCCAAGAAATGAAGGGACCCCAGTTCTTTTGATAACTGAGCATATTATGGTTCTTCAGCTCAGTGAGTCGATATAGGGTACAGACCCTCTCCAGATGAGAGATGACTGACACTCTAGAAAGAATCACATTAGATTTCCAGTTGGCAGCAAATTCACATCGTGCCGTAACAATTATAATTATAAGATGAATTAATCTGCTTGTACCAACATGAGTTTCAAAAGGTAGATTAAGTAATACGCATTCAGGCATGCCATATACCTTCTCTAATGTAATTTCCTGAATGATTGCAAACCATTTCCCAGAATTGAGTAATTTTAGGGCACTCCCATCATGAAAAAAGTACCCCATTGACCGCACCCTTTCCAACATAGATCTGCTCGCCTAGGATATGCCTGGAGATTATTAACTGGAGAAAGATACCAGCGCAGTAGCAATTTATGACTATTCTCAGACATTGCGGCAGAGAGTGAGCCCTTCTTAGTATGATAGAAAATATTATCCCATGGTTCCTCTATCAAGGTGCAGTTTAGGCCCTTCTCCCATGCTATAACAAATGCCGGTCTAACTACTGGATCTGTATTAAAATATTTGTTTAGACAAGAGATCAGGCCCTTCATTCTATCTGCGTGATCGCACCAATGCTCAAATTGTGTCCTGCTCAGAGATAAATCCATTCACACCCTTTCTATAACCATAAAATGGTGGATTTCAAGATAGGGGAATACATCCAAGGAGGACAACTAGAACCTATCCTTTAAAGTAGAGAAGACTAGAAAAGTCCAAGATTCCCAGAGCTGACCCAGCTGATAAAGCCCCTTCCCCGCCCAGGAAGAAAAGGAGTGAAGGAAGGATAGGTTGTGCTGTATGGCTGAGTTGAAAAAGTATCTCCAGTGGCCTACCAGCCTCACATGCCATTGCCACAATCTCAAAGATATGAATGTAGCTGGTGGCAAATTAGTTATAGGGTGCCATGGCAACACCCACAAAGGCATTTTGTCAATCAAGGCCTGCTCCAAAGTTACCCAGGGTTTCTGTTCCCCCTACATACTCCATTCAAGAAGGGATCTTTGTTGGGCTGCCGTATAATACCAATCTAACCGTAGAACCCCTAGGCTCCCCTTTAATTTAGTCCTCTACATGATATTCTTGGTGACTCTAGGGGGCCTCCTCTTCTAGATAAATGCAAAAAACCGTTGTTGCCACTGTTTTAACATAGCTGGAGATAAATAGATAGGGAGGGATTGAAATAGGTAAGAAATTCTTGGAAGGGCATTCATCTTAATAAATGCTATTCTACCCAGCCAAGAAAGAGTCAGCCCCGACCAAATGCCTAAATCAAAAAAGATTTATTAAGAAGGGTTTCTAGTTTAAATTGAATAAATCAATGTTGTTGCCGATATGAACCCCTAAATATCTGATCTTTCATGAGATCCACTTAAAGGGAAAGGCAGCTTTTAGCTGAGTAATATTGCCCTCTGGGGTTGAAATGTTTAGCAGCTCTGACTTGTCTATCTGAAGATCTTAAGGTAGCCAAACAGGTAGACATGGCGATAGCAAAAGTCAGAAGAATGTTTGGGTGCACAGGGAAAGGAATAGTCAGCAAAAAAAGGATAGTGATATTTCTTCTGGTGAGACTTCATTTAGAGCACTGTGTACAATTCTGGATATTACATCTTCAAAAGGAGAAATCAAACAGAATAAGTCCAGAGAGCAGCTATGAAAATGGTCACTGGTCTTCGTCATAAAGTGTTGTGGTTCTCAAAATCATGTGGGGTGAGACTTAAAGATCTAAGCATGTATGTCTAAGAGGAAAGGGGACAATATGATAGAAAAACATTTACATATATACAAAGATTAAATGCCCACGAGGCAGATCTCTTTCTACATAAGAATAAGGGTGAAAGGGGATAGGCTCAAGAGTAATCTAAGCAAATATTTCTATACAGATAGGTAGGGACCTTTTCAGTTTTTATTTGTTCTGAGAATTTCAATGTTATAACAAAAAAAAAAATAAAAATGACTTTTCCACTGATTGTTATAGCATTGAAAGTCACAGGGAAAATAAAATAAAACTGAAAGCCAAGGTCCTTACAGATAGGGTAGTGGATACATGGAACAAGCTCCCTGTGGAGTTGGTGGAAACAAGGACTGTATCAGAATTCAGGAAAGCATTATTATTATTATTATAAGACATATACTAAGGATCTCTGATGGAGAGCAAGGGACTATAATGCTGAACAGGAGATATGAATGGGCAAACTTGATGGCTCATATGGTATTTATTTGCCATCATTTTATTTCTACATATACAATACCAACGGTGGTATCTGTGGGGGAGTCACTGGTGGACACCAGCGGGCACACACAGTCATCCGATGCACATACTGTGCAAAGCTACAAGTCCCTGGAAAGCACAGCAGTACTGACCATGCGAGAGGTTGTCTGAAGACTAGGAAATATAAGGGGAGGGGGGGCGGGGGACAGAGGAAGACTCTCGGGGTTGAACATTGCTAAATTGGATTGAAGGGATGGATGAGAGTGCTGGATTAAAGGATAATCCTTGTCCACTGAAGATTTGACAAGTGTCAACTAGTTAGAAATGAGACCATTTTCTTATTTGCTCAGGCTGTTAAGTAAATCACTTAAAAAGTTTTGATAGTACTGATACTTTAAAGGCAAACTGGCAGCTTCAGTTTTACAAATCAGAGAGGAAACACTGAGAATTCTCAGAGCCGCATCCATTTCATCACTTTAGCTAGAGAATGGCTCATGGCAAAAGGATGATGTCCTGCAGTGCGAAATCTACTGCCCAAAGGTTTGTTTGGACTTTTTGAACAGTGCATGGGGCTTGATAATTGTTTTTTTTCAATCAGTCTCTGAGCACTCATATTGTGAGGGCAATTTTCGAAGCCATTTAGGTGGGTAAATAGCAATTTATTCCAGTAAACTTCCTAAACATTGCCCTCAATCAACTCATTTAGAAGTACACGTGGGCTTCCAAAGCATGCACATTTTCATTCCTGGGTTGGGGGGGGGGGCGGGGGGGACGGGGGGCATTTGCTCGTAGAAGTAAAACACCACATGTGCACCTGCCTTTGCAAATTTACGTTAAATGTTTTATTCCTGCTCAGCCTCCCGCACAAGTAGCAGGTGCACATTCAGTGCGTAATTCATGCTAGCTTATTTTTAAAAAGAAACTAGTTTCTCTTTGAAAATCAGCTACAACCTACACACATTTTAAGCACCTGCATATTTTGCAACATGGCAGCCTACTGAAAATTGCCCCTCTGTAAAACCAATTAAATATTTATCATGTTAAGATATTTTAATATGATGACAGAAGCGTTAGTTTCTGCTCTCTATTTCTCATATGAAAAGAATTTTGGCCGAGCAACCTTACTCAAATAACTGCAGATAATTTGGAACTTACAACAAAGCATACCATATATTCCAGGGAGAACATGGAAAAACACCAAACAAGCAAGCAGATCAACTTTGTTAGCAGTTTCATAATTTAATGAAAAAGTATATGTAAAAAGAGACATTAAAAAGGCCCAATTCATCTTGCACAATTGTACATACATACATATATATGTGTGTGTGTGCACATTATATATAAACAAAAGTTTAACAAACAAGGTTAAGAGGTAATGCTTTAAACATTTAACTACTAAATAAAAGCTGTAAAGTCTTGCAATACACTTTATACGGACAATATGTTGGATTACAAAAACAAATAGCTTCTTCATTCACCAATAAAATTGTATAAAAATATAAAAACTATTGCCCAGACTGGAAATACTTGAGGTATCATCCCCTACTGGAATTTGCTGAAGCACCATCATTTCCTTTCTATGCTCATCAAGAATTAATGGACTACAATAAAATAGCATGGCTAATCTGTTGTATCTTAAATATATTCCTCAGGCACGTTCCACATCATCCTATGCCAGTGTGGTAATACATTAACAAATGACAGATCCATTGAAAACAAAAATGTAGAAACCTAAAAAAATACTACTGCTCAAAATGTATTTTTTTTTTTTTGTTTAAAGTACACCATACAAAAGGGCAGGTACATAAAAACAAATATAAAATGATGAATGAAAGAAACCACACAGAAAAAGCATGGAACTAAAAAAAAAACAAAACAAAACAAAAAAAAGATAGGAGATACTAATACTGAAGAATAAATTGCCAAAATTATTTTGAATTTCAAAGAAATTGCTTTCTAGGTCTTGACTTTACTATAACTAGCTTTCTTTCATGGACAAAATTAAAAGAAAATTATTTACTTACAATTTAAGTGCTTACCTTGCTTGGAAGCAGTAAAAATTCTTAGACAAAGGCTACTAAGAAAATATTACTTGTTTTCTGCCACAAGTCATTTGACATCCTATAAAGCAGTTATTAAAGAAATATGATTCTTCCCCAACAGTTATCCATAAATGACTCATTCTCTCCAGAAAATCCTTGAACGCTCTAAGACCTAAATTTATTTGCAATAAAGAGATAAAACCACATTTTGTTCTTAAGCTAGATGTTTATTGGACTAGTATTAGCTCAAGTGCTTTTAAGTATGGGAAACAGCTTTTAACTTGAGGTTTATAAGCACATCACATCAGTGCATACACATATGCTTCCAGTGGAGTTAGTCATTTAGATCAGATATATGGACAAGGCAGGCACGTCAATAACTACTTTTGTATTGAAATCCTAACTGGTTTTGGCCATTTCATATTTTACTTCCTTGTCCTGTACTACACTGTCCTATTTATTTACCCAAGTCCTGATACTACAACTTTAAAGAGCATATCACTCATCCATATCAGACTGGATTTGAATTTTAGATTACTCGCCTTTACAAATCTGCACTCAAGGTGAGTTACAATCAGGTAGTTCCCTGACCCAGAGGGCTTAGAATCTAAGAGGGTAATTTACTACCCTGTGGTATTTCTCCATGAAAAGGAAAAATATCTTGGGGGCTTTGCAAGCCTCAGTATGGGGTACCACACCATATTTTTCCCTGCAAAACAAATTCTGCAGGAAAAAAATACCAGTGCAAAATGCAGTAAGAATCGCTCAGTGGCAGACTCCTTTGCCAGGGGCTGCCATCTTCTTACAGGGCCCACTACAGTCCAAAATAGCCACCCTCTTGAAGGTGTAAAATGGCCCCCCTACTGGGAGGTCTTGTAAAACCCCTGTCCCACTGCCTCTGGAAGCGGCCCGCAGTGTTTAAAAAAAAAAAAAAAAAAAAAAAGCAATCCCTGTTGTGGGTTGATGGCCACTCCCCCCCCCCCCCCGTCCCCAACCTACCATATTTAACATCAAAGAACCCCCCTGGCTTCAATCCCTCCTCCAACAGAATCAGGACCCTCCACCATATCCCCTACCTGACCCCTACCGGGCTAACCTTCAACATCTCTGGTGGCAAAGTTGCTCCCCAAGCTCTGGGCTGGCTGCTCACTAGAGAAAACAAATGGCACCAACTGGCCTCCTTACTAGAGATGCCTAACTGGGCCGCCAGGGATGTTAAGGGTTAGCGTGGGAGGGGTCAGGTGTGTGATAAGGGGAGGGTTTGAAGACCGGGATGGGGGGGATCTTTAATGTTAAAGGGGGGGGGTGGAATGGAAATGAGGGGAGTGGCCATGACCGTGCGATAGGTAATTTTTTTTTTAATGTTTAAACAGTGCGGGCCACCTCCAGAGGCAGCAGGGATGGCAATCTCACAAGACCCTGGGGCAATTTTAAGATGGTGGTGCCTACTGCAGGCTGCTGCTGGCCCTTTAAATTTGAGGCTGGGAGCATCAGGATGCGCATTAGCTTCCCGATGCTCCTGGTGAAAGTTAGCTACAATTCCTTGAGGCAAGCCGCTTTATTTTATTTGCATAGAATTAGTTAATAATGAGCTGCTTTGCATGCATGTGCAAAGTTTATGTATGCAAAGCAGATCATTTAAATACCCACATTATTATTGCAAAAATAAGATAGGTGTTTATTTGTACGAGAAATGCCTATCTTGGCTTAGTAAATTACCCCCTAAGTTTGTACCTGAAGCAATAGACGGTTAAGTGACTTGCCCAAGTTCATTAAGAATAAGTGGGAAATTACAGAAGCAGGATTTGAACCCTGGCTTGTAACTCACAAGTGAAAGTATTTCTAAAGACATATGTTGCCCAAATATTATGTAGAACTATATAATGACATCAAGGATCTACATGTGTACCCTTAAAATATACTTTTAGGCATGTATCATCCACTATCCTGCATAAACCATTGCCAAAGTGGAAATTAGAAAGTCCTGTAGTGTAAGTATTTTCCTTCTTTTGTCCACATAGGCTTTTTCCCTAGACGCAGTAGATACACTAGACACATAGGCTTTTTCCCTAGACACAGTAGATACAGGATATCTAAGCAACTTTCATTTCCATATATGTATCCAAGTGCTGTAGGTTTAGCAAAAAATAAATAAAAAATGCTGCACTCCCACCTAATTAAAATAACATACAGTATGTCATATATATGATTTTTATTTAATCTTCTTTTAAATGTATCAAACTATTACCTACCAATGTGAACATGGGTCTGAATTCTCAAACACTTTTGTCAATGAAGAAAGAATAATCTGTTCATTTTTCAGAGTTCTCTCAAAATATTCCAGACCTGTGGGCACATCCCCCTTCACTTGTAGGAGAATGGTGATGTCACTGCTGGCGACATCAGAAGAGGGTCTGATTCCTAAACTTAGCTTCTGCTCTCCTTGGGCCCGTCAGAGTGGAGGACAATATAGAAACCATGGTCACAGAATCTCAGGGGAGTCTAATCCATCACAGAGAATGGACAGACTCAATGCAAGGAAACGGGGGTTCACAAGGAGCCACAGTTTGTTGGCACTGAGAGAGGACTTGCTCCCATGGCTAAGCTACATTGAGGAAGGGTTATAATAAAGGGGAAAAACCTATCTGGTAGATTTTAAATGCCCGGCATGCCTAAATCCCGGGGCTTACATGCGTGGCCAGGCCTTGCACACACCGCACACATTTTCAATGGAGCCCAGCCACGCATGTAATCCCCCGTTACACGCCGAATGGCCGGGCCCAGAGAAAGGGGCTGGAGGTGGCCGGTACAGCAGCCATTTGCCACTGTGCTGGGGAAGCGTGGCCGGCAGAGTTGCTAGCAGACAGGGTTTAAGAGGGTGGGGAGGAGAGGGGAAGAGGGAAGTATGAGTAGGGAAGTTCCCTCCCAGTCCGCTCTTTAATTGGAGCAGGCTGGGAGGGAACTCGGGGAGGCCCGATTGCGTCGTCGCTCGTAATCTTATAAAAGACATACGCTGCCCGCACATGCAAGTGCGGATTATAAAATCCGCACTTGCGCATCTTTTAAAATCTACCCCTATGTGGTTACAAATGAAGGCTCTTGGCATGATACCCCAAGTACAGGCTTGTCCTAACGGAGCTTGATATCCAAGGAGCATGAGGGCATTGTCAAGCCAAATGAAATTATCTTCCAACTTGATCTATATTGAGAGATAATATTTATAAACTTGATTGCCTTTTCATGTCCACTGACTACAACAAACAATATGAAATTCAGGAAGTTCTCAATGAATAAGCAAAATGTGATTCATCTTAAAGAATGGATTCTGACTGTTCTTTAGAGCATTTGGGATTTGAACACAAAGGACTTAGTTCATCCAATTTGAGGCCAGAAAATAGTCTGTCATAAATAGCTATTAACAGTTTCAACAGATGCTACACAGGAGGCCAAATAACAGCAAATTGGACACTAATAAAGCATTTGGGTTCTGTCCAGCTTCAAGTTTCGGACTGCATTATCAATTTCATTACACTATACGATCCTAGTTATCCATTTTGTGATTAAAAAAAAAAAGTCTTCCCACGGTTCAATTTTCACAGTCTCATTTGCATATACTCTGCAACATTTCTCAGTCCCAGCTCCATAGGAACCAAGGGGGAAAACCTTAGCACTCGCACACAAGATGTATGAATATTTTCAAGACAACTCCTATCATTTTTTAAGCACAGGCAGTAAATAATGGTAGACTAAAATGATAAAGGACACGGAATGGCTCCCCTATCAGGAAAGGCTAAAGAGGTTAGGGCTGTTCAGCTTAGAGAAGAGATAGCTGAAGGGGATATGATAGAAGTCTACAAAATCATGAAAGGGCTTGAATGGGTAAATGTGAATCGGTTATTTACTCTTTCAGATAATAGAAGGACCAAGGGGCACTCTATGAAGTTAGCAAGTAGCACATTTAAAACAAATTGGAGAAAATTATTTCACTCATTGCACAATTGAACTCTGGAATTCATTGCCAGAGAATGTGGTTAAGGCAGTTAGGGCTGGATTTACTAATGCCGCAAGGCATAGTGAATCCCGCAGTAATGGGAGAGGGGGCGAAATGGGGGGGGGGTCCTGCGATAGCCGGCAGCAATCGCACCATCGCTGCCAGCGTCGCACCAATTAACTACACCATAAAAGGTGGCATTAGTAAATCCAGCCCTAACTGAGCGCAATGTTTCCATATGAAAATGAGTCACCTGTAAATGATGGTTGACCCCTTTGAGATCCAGGATAAGGTGAAAGGAGCCAGTCTTCTTACATTTATTCAAAATTTATGAATCGCCCAACTCTAAAAGGCCTAGGTACAATGAAATAAATTGAATATTGACCCGTATTTTCTTGAGATGTGGGTACTAGAACCACAGCCCTCAGACTGAGCAGCTTTAACAGTGTACACTCCACTGCTTGCTTCTTCTGCGGGGAATGGCAGGGAAACACCATGAACACGTCCTGAGGAACACTGCGAAATTCCAGCGTATATCCTTCTCGTATCACTTCCAGGGCTCACTGATCCAATGTGATCTCAACCCACCTCTGATAAAAGATAGAGAGGCATCCCTCCTGTTCCCAGGAGTGGGTCGGCAAACCTTCATTGGGAGGGTCGGGAGGTTGCACTACTTGAGCGCCCACCTTGCCTGGGCTGTCTGGGACGAAAGGACTGAGACCTGCCAAAAGACCAAGTCCTCTGAAAGGTCGTCCCTCTTAAGGGACGAAAACGCTTGGAACCTCAGACGACCCTTCATACCAAAGGTGCACGTCAACTGCTTCTTATCCTCCAGTAACCGAGGAACCGGAGATTCACCCTCTTGTTGGCCATCTTCTTCAACTCGCTCCCAAACAAGAACGAACCTTTAAAAAGCAACTTCGTAAGGTTAGCCTTTGAATTCGCATTGGCCGACCAATTCCTCAACCGTAACTGGTGGCTGGCTGCTAATACTGAAGCCACTCCTCTGGCTGAGGTGAGGATCAAATTGCAACCTGCATCTGCTAAGAAGGCGACAGCAGTTTCTATAACTGCCCTGGAAGTCACTTCAGAGTTATCATCCTCATGAGAGAGAAGGAAAACAAGAGCGAGCCACCAGGGAAAACAGGAAGTTATTTGAAAGGTCATTGCCACTGCTTCAAATGCTTGTTTAAGGATGGCCTCGATTCTATCATGACATCCTTCAAGGCTGCTCCTCCCTCTACAGAGATAGTCGTCCGCTTAGAGACCTCACAAACAAGCACATCCACTTTTGGGAAATGCAAACGCTCTTTCACCACTGGATCCAGGGAGTACAGGTCTTCCAAGGTCTGCGCCCCCCCCCCCTCCCCTTAAAATTAGCCTCTGTGGTGTCCCACTAGAGATCAAACAATTCTTGAATGGCCTCCATAACTGAGAAAAAAAACAAAAGGCTTTACGCAAAGAAACCAAAATGGGATTTTTCTTTGGCTCAGACGTTGTATTTGTTCCAGGAACTCCGAGCATCTTCATCGTCTGGGAAATCGGGGCCGGTAATTCGTGTCTATGAAAGAACCGCAACATAGTCCTATACGGTTCTAATCCCAGAGGAATTTCCCCATCCTCCAGAGTCAGGATCTGCCTCATCATCAGTGCCCTCCAGATTCCTCTCAGGGACACCTGAAGCTCAAGATGTACTTTGGCACTTAAACGCAGTATCAGAAGAGGGAGAGGCCATCGCCTGAGGACTTGACTGGACAGGATTGGATGGGGCTGAAGACTGTGCCTGAAGAAATTATTGCAATCCCTAAAAATATTCTACCCAAGAAAAGGCAGAAGGATCCACGCCAAAACTAGGAGGCATTTGTGCGGTGCCCACTGAGCTGCCATCCCCTGCTAAGGAACCAGTCAAGGGAGTTTCAATATCAGGCATTTCTCATGATACATTTTTTACCCAAAACCTCATCAGGCTGGAAAGAACGAGGCTTAGTAAAATCAGAGGAAGATAATTCTCACTGGGCCTCTAAACAGCACTGGCCAAGTTAGAGGGCACACCAGGCTGAGATGCCCGAATATGACATGCAGCGCACAAGACAAAGCACTTAGGCTTCATAGCTATAGGTGCCATTTTGTATTTATTTATTTTTTTTGTGTGTGTCCAAAATTTAGGCATTCAAGAGGTAGGCATCCCAAGACTAGGTGCCACGCAACTTAAGCACACACAAACATATGTGTAACTGTGCGCACAAGATAAGCACACATCCAAGCCAGATGCCGCTTAGCCTGGATGCCAAAGCTGACTCTCAACTAAGTGTCCAACACCTGGATGCACAACGGGACGCACCGCTGAAAAGACGTCCTATACAGGGCAGCTGAACACATAGGCAAAAGCATGTGAAAACACTGTTGTGGCCTACCACGCAGCGCATAGTGGAAAAGCCTCAGAGTGGGGCCTAGCCACAAGAGGCTGCTCAACCTGCTAGGCTGCACCCATCCTTGAACCTCTCTTGGGGCGGGACAAACGTTGGAATGGCATGCCGTGCTTAGAGACCAGGTAAGGGGAATCTCTGAACAACCCTCCTTCACTGTCTCTGTAAGGTTTTTTTTTGGTTTTTTTTTAAATTTACCTGTGCTCAGCCCTTCCCAGCTGAGTAGAGATTGTCTCCAGCTGTGGGGGAGAGAAGGCATATGCCGTCACTGCTATGCACTGCTTCCTGCACCCACTGCCTTTAAGCTGTACAATCAGCTAAGTCCACGCCAGCTGAAAAACCAGCTACCGGCCCAAGGCACACATCTGAGGGATCATGGAAATCACCTCACAAATTCTCAACTGGGGGAGGGACCATTTCGTATCACTGCAGGAGTACAGGGCAATCAATTTCCCTTTCAAATTCTCCTTCTAAGATATGAAGCAATCCCCAGCAGGGAGATGCACATCCACTATCTGCTGGAGATGGAGAATACTGGCAGGCTGATGTCACTGCTTGAGTATATTTACTGTGAAGTCAGTTTGCTCTGTCTCCATCTGCTGGTAGAGGTGCATAACTCATCTACCACATATTAGGAAAACTTTTTTTTTGTGAGAACAATAGTAGCAAGGCGAAGTATAAATTCAGTAGGTATACGAGTAGGACAAGGGCATTCCTTAAGGTGACAATTATGGAAAGGGCTTGCTCCTGTGGTACATTTGTATATGGGGCCTCAATATCTACAGTGACTAAATAGAAAGGTTGACAGAACGGTGTAATCTGCTCTAGACGTATAATAAAATGTGCAGTATCTTTCATGTATGAGGCAGAGGAAGTCACAAAGGGTTGAAGAGATTTATCTGTGAATATTGATTAAGGTTCTAGTATAGAACTTATACTTGAGACAATGGGGCATCTGGGTGGGTCGGAAAGGCTTTTGTGGATTTTGGGTAGAATATAGGGGTAAAGTTGTGTGAGGCTCCACAAGGAAACATGCTTCATGAGGTGTCAAAAACTGAGCATTAACCTCTTCCTGAACATATGATGTAATAAGGGTTTGTAATTCCCTAGTCTGTTTTGCAGCACACTTATTCTTGAAGAAAATATAATCATACATCGGTCATTGGAAAAACACAATACACAATAGTCTAGAAGCAAACGGACCAGTGCAAATTAAAAACAGAATGAAACAAAAAAAGTGAAGTGAAAATAATGCAAACCCCTACTGGGTGATATGAAGTTATGTTGATTTGCGTATAATGGGATTTGATGAAACCATAGATCTTCCAGACATCCTCACAGCAATGGTGGGAATATACAGAGACATGTCCCTAGCCCCTCCACCCTGGTTAACGATTTACTAAGCCAGACACGTCTCTAAGGTTATAGGATTAACAGATCTCCCACACAATCCGCTTTTGAGATGTACCCTGTTACGTGGCAGTTGAGCAACACAGCAAAAGACTGTCTCAATCAGACAAAGAGAAGAAGAAAGAAGAACAGCGATATGCCCTGAGTTCTCTTGCAGCAAGGACTTTGTCATGTAATGGTTGTCTCATATGGGATTATTATTACTGTTCCTACTACCTTTATATATATTATTTCTTATTGCATTATCATAACTGAGCTACATAATAAACCAACCTGGTATTAATTTATAGTTATTGTCCTTGAAGTGTAAGTGTGGTGTGATTGTAACCCCCTTGGATATCCCCTATACTGCCTTGTATGACATGTCTAGTCAGTAGGCCCCTTCACATCTGAGAACCTCAAGAATCTGTAACAGTGGGCTGCTTGGGTATAACTATTACAGTTATATAAATTGTACAAGCAGCTGGATTAGTAACTTGTCCTCCCCTAGGAGAGTAATGATCCATTCTATATATCCCAGAGAAATGTGTGTTTCTTATACACAGTAAGCACTTTATCTGATGTCTAGAGGATGTGAAGCAGAGAAAAAAAATATTTAATTTGTTTCACTATTGTATGAAAGCTGTTTACAGGGGATGTTTACACAGTTTTGGTGAAACCATCCTCTCAACTGCTGTCACAGACCTAGAGACAATGACTGGCAAAAACTTTGTGGCCTTCCCTAAATCTTTTACTTGACTGGAAAATTTGATGATTTACTTTTGAGACAGAAAGACTATTGAGCAGAGCAGTACTGAAATATTCTTTGATTTTTGAATAATAAACCTATATGTACATCTTCTCCTTTATTATGCTAGTTAATTAAAAGATATTAAAACTTACAAAAAAAATCCAATTTTCCCCAGGGCTAGTTCAGCTACTAGAGCTCTGCATTACAGCACCACACTCCTCGAGCTATCATTTTCAATAAGGAGGTAGTTAGATGACTTTTTTCTTTCTCCATTCATAGCCCAGAGATAAGATTCTAGATCCAGAGTTCTGCCTATTGCCTTTTCTGTAGGCTTCAGTTTTATAAACAAACATTTTAAAGTACAGCAATTATAGAAATGTCTCAATTCTTCAGAAGGGCAGTCAGAATTATAATCAGCTTGGTGAAAAGGTATTTTATAAGAGTAACAAGAGTAAATCTTGCTTTGGAGATACAACCATTTTTATTTGATGATTTGAGAGCTTATGCATTCAAATAGAGATATGTAAGGTTGTGCGAAAGTAAAAGTCTATTATTGGCTAAAAATGTTATTTTGCATAACTGGATGACCTGGAAGATGCCCACTTTAGGGAAATTTATCAATATGATACATCACGTGTATCATGAAAAGTATATAGAAGAAATATATCTGATGAGGAAGCATCAAGCATTTTTGTCAGTATCGGAGTTTTATTTACAGTTTCTATATCCTCGAGACAGAAGTCTGATTCTAAAATGATACTCCTATATAATTAGAACTGCTTTATAGTAAATGTTAAATAACTTGTCAGTTAGACATTTCCCAATATTGTATTCTGGGGCGATATGGGTGAGGGGGAAGAGGACGGGTTTTGGTTTGTTTTTTTTAATGGGAGAAAAGCTGTTACTATGTAATTGTTTTTCAGGCCTGAGGGGATGCAGAGTAAACCTGCCTTCAGGATTTTCACAGTTGTAATGACTTTGTGAATATTTAATAAAAAAGATTAAAACAAATATTTGAAAGGCAGAGTATAGACTGAATGAAAGAGCTATACCGATAGAGTTAGCCTTGACAGCAAAACCTCAGAAATTGATCAGACTAGCTGATGAGAAGATGGAGATATGCCTTAGATCTACAGTTACCAGAGAATCCCAGTTGAATAAGCCGCTATCATTGAATTCAAGGATTCAGACCTCAAATGCTTCAGTTTTTGTCAAGAAAAAAAAAGTAAATTCCTGTAACTTGTCAGAGAAGGAGACTGATGTCCAACACTTCTTGCACAGAGTATGCCCTCTGAGAGAAGCAGGATGAGCCATTATGCTTCTTTTACAAGTAATATATAAAATCTATTAATAAATACATAAATCTTGTGACCTGAGGCAAACAGCTGATCAATATTTAGTCCTTTACCTGGCTTATATAATTGTAATATGTCTGAAAGATCATTAAAAGGTGAAATGTATTTGCTAGAAGAAAATGTATTTAGTTTTTCTCTTGATCACCAAAATTTGTTTGAAAAGGGCATTCCTAAAAGAACCACTGTAGAGGGATTTTTTTTTTTTTTTTTTAAGGAAAGAAAAGGCACATTAAAATTGAATAATTTGTATTCTTTCACTTTGTGACAGGGCTAGTAGTCCCCACTCTGATCAAGAGTGTTATAATGAAAAAGACCATTAGTTGAATAGAATGATTCAGCAAAAGCTGATTAGTGCATGTGTTGGATCCCAAGGGGTGGAGCTCTGCCAATTCAGACAGGACCAGACCCACTCCTGGCAATAGCCAGCTCACAGACAGTAGCAACTAAAGCAATTTATTAGGTCAATCAACAGATTATGCAAGGAAAGCCCGCAGTCAGACTGAAATGAAAAGAAGCTACTGCTGGATAAACAAAAGGACAAGGAGACTGGGAGGGACAATGGGAACTATACTGGCCTGGGAAAGATCAAGGATCACAAACAGTGAGTACTGGAGGCTGTGTCAACTTCCATGTACATTTCACCTTGGGACTATTAATACCGGGATCCCTGCATCATGTGGGTCCCTGGTCTATGCTGAGAAGGGCTTATAATCCATACTGAACAAAAACTAGTGAATGGGGAGGGGGGGTGAGGTTGGTTTTTCCCACAGTATCCAGTTTGGGATTATTCAAAGGAAGTGATTGGACTTCCATTTTGTCCAAACTGACAGAAGAACTTGTTGCACAGTTTGTAATTAAATGTCAGATCAGTGTTACATATACAATTAGCTGTTTGACTGGAAGGTAACAGATGTTGATATAAATGTGATTGGATTTTGACTGGTGAGGAAATGTGTCCCCAAAAGGAAGCATAAGCCAACATATACATCTGGTCTGTGACTAGGTATCTTCTGTAAGTTGGGCATTAAGCCTGACAAATCAGGTTTTTACAATTTTTTTTTTTTAGTTATTTGGGAAGCATTGTCTGCTGCTCAACTTCCAAGCCATAAAGTTACTAGTAAAGTGGAGAAACCCACTATTTAGGATGTGTTCGGATCAAATCATCTGTACAATATAAAAATACAGATATCTCAGCCTCCAGCTAGACTTGTGGTTTCAAAGTCTTTTTTTTAAAGAGCTGAACCAGTTTTTCTATCTAAATAATCTGTCAGGAAAACTGCACCTATAAATGGGATAAATTTTTTAAAAACATTTTATTTTAGGAATATCAATATACAATCCATTTTCATACTAGCTTATACTCTAAAAGCAAAAATGACAGCTATATCCCCTTAGGAGAAGCAAACATAAAAATAGGAACACCACAAAAATCACATGAAAAGGAAAAATGTTATGACTGTTTTGTCAGTTTTAGATTTAAGAGAATATGCAAGGTGCTCCAAAGCAGCTACTTACATGATTGTTTCAATGAGCAGAGAGATATGGATTTCCAGAAGCAAACACTGTCTCTACTAGCATGAATCAGTCGGTTAGTGAAGTTTCTTCTCTTTTTAGCGAGGGTTACTGACTCAGTAATGCTAGCTGAGAAAAGATCAAATTAACCTGTAGCATTTGCAATTAAATTAAGTTTCTCAAAACTCGGATACAACAGGCAAAACCACCACATGTGCAAATGAGATCCTAGTCCTCCTCATTCCCTTACAATAACTGTGATCCCCTATAGTATCAGCTCTCGTTAAAAATAAAAATAAAGAACCCCCAAAACTCAGGTCTGTATGTTGTGTAGTAAACATATAAGCAACTCTATCTTGCTACTACAAATGAAGATGTTGAGTATTTACCCAGTAATAAGACTTATGTAAACTGTAAATTCAATTCCCTTTTCCAGGCCTCAAACTGATAAAAATGTTCTAGATCCAAATCTTTCAATAAGAATTGCTGCTGGCCTGAAGATACTTGTTCTATTTTATTGGGCCTTTATGAAGCCAACCAAGAACAATGTGTCTTTCTAGGGAACTTCATCCCTATAAATAGGTATTAGATCTGTACCAGGGAATCTGAAAGATGATTAATGGGCTTGACTATATAGCCATCTATCTGCCAAACAAATCTGAGCCCCTGCTGCCACCAGATACATAGCTTTGTGGGCTACTGTGAAAACAGATAAAGTAGGATTATTAAACAAAGGTGTCGATGGCAAAATATTTTCATTATTCATATGTAAATGTTCCCAAATTCCTAACATGCATACCACAATTGGGGATGCTTTACAAATGCAATTGGAAACTGAAGATGATTTCTCCTGAAAGGGCATATTTCCAACTTGGAAACATGCCTCTCTTCACCCCAGGCCAAGTAGAATATTTGGAAAAGCCTTCTACCCTCCTGCCTCTGCAGCTGCTGCTTCTCCTCTTCTCTATTTGTTTTTTTTAATTCAGTTACCCATGAACCTTAATGGATGCAAACACTTTCAAATGCATGTGTTAATCCACAGTCTGAGTCCAAGGCTTATTGTTGGAATGAATCAATGGACTGAGGGGTGGCATGATTGAAGAGCACTAGAGATGCAATACAAAGCTCTGCCCAAACAGTACCAGCCTTCCCCATATGAGCTTCTGATGGGTGGCGTGACGCTGAGGAGCACAAGACAGGCTATACAAAGCTCTGCCCAAACAGTACCAGCCCTCCCCCATATGAGCTTCTGATGGATAGCATTAAGCACAGGAGATCCACCCTCCACAAGGTTAAGATGGCTGACAGGAGCAAGACCCATACAGAGCATAGTCTGGATTGCATACAGTCTTTCTATTCTCTGGAACAGACATTTGACACGAACCAAAGAGCAATCCCACAAAGAGTTAAGCTTGCACGAGCGGCTTATGACAGAAATCAAGTTTAGGAAATGAATCTGATCAACCAACACACAAACAAGAGGAAATAGAGATTTTGATGTCTTGCAAACAGTGCCTACATGTCCAGGTCAGCTTCCTGAAGACACTGATACTGAGAAAGATGGAAAATCATGCCAGCCAGGTGTCAAACCAGGCAATTTTGCCGAGAGACAACAGTGGAATTGTTCTAGAGTACCACTGGTGTTTGGGCCCTATGAAATGATGGAGGATGTGGCATTCCACAGGAAGGCCATAAAGAACTGGTTCATGATGCTCACTTGAATCAAAATGTGAACAGTACCTTTTAGAAGCTATTGCACTGCATAAATTTCTATTTATGCTGATGGTGTATTTTTGGACACCTTTTTGCTTGTGTTTAATAAGCTTGCTTGCTTTAATTATGAATGTTTTAATTTTGTAAGCCACCTCAGGCCAATAAATGTCGCATGTGGATTAAAATTGTTTAAAAATAATATTTTATGATTTTTATTAACCCATGTTCTCATACAAGACAGTCAAGAAGCCTAATAGTATAATTTAAGATTTGACAGATTCATGCCTCCTCCTCCTCTCTTTGGACCTCCTACAAGAAACATTTTGATGTGAGGCACTTTACAGACCCAGTTAAAGGACATGTGACTTGTGAGCACCTTAGCCAGAATCAAGCATGAGTTATGGTGGAAAAGCTACAGCAGGTGAAAAGACGTGTAAGCGCATTCACTTTTAACAAACTTATGCTACTTACCCACAAGAACGTGTGTGTGGATGGGGGGGCCTTCCCATTCTTTCAGGTAACTGAATTTATTAATATTTTTCAGTTTTGAAGAAATTTAAACCCGTAAGTAAATGTATTCGGATATGATATACATAAGAACATAAGATATGTCCTCCACAAACTTCGGTATATAAAAACAAACAAATAAATAAAATAAATAAATGCCATACTGGGTCAGACCAAGGGTCCATCAGGCCCAGCATCCTGTTTCCAACAGTGGCCAATCCAAGTCACAAGTACCTGGCAAGTACCCAAACATTAAATAGATCTCAAGTTTATATTCCTTATAGATAGCAGTTTATGGATTTTCCCTCTAGGAACTTATAGAAACCTATTTTAAACACAGTTATACTAACTAATTTAACCACATCCTCTAGCAATGAATTCCAAAGCTTAACTATACGCTGAGTGAAAAATAATTTTCCTCGATTTGTTTTAAATGAGCTACATGCTAACTTCATGGAGTGCTTCCTGGTCCTTCTATTATCTGAGAGAGTAAATAACCAATTTACATTAACTTGTTCAAGTCCTTTCATGATTTTGTAGACTTCTATTATATCCCATCTCAGTCACCTCTTCTCCAAACTGTACAGCCCTAACATCCTTAGCCTTTCCTCATGGGGCAGCCATTCCATGCCCCTTATTTTGGTTGCCCTTCTCTGCACTTGCTCCAGTGCAACTATATCCTTTTTGAGATGTGGCGACCAGAACTACACACAGTATTCAAGGTGCAGTGTCAACATGGAGCGACACAGAGACATTATGATATCCATCATTTTATTTGCCATCCCCTTCCTAATAATTCCTAACATTCTGTATGCTTTTTTTTAATCGTCATAGCACACTGAGCCGACAATTTCAATGTATTATCCACTATGATACCTAAATCTCTTTTCTGGGCGGTAACTCCTAAGATAGATCCTAACATTGTGTAACTACAGCAAGGGTTATTTTTCCCTATATGCATCACCTCACTTGTCCACATTAAATTTCATCTGTCAATTGGAAGCTCAATCTTCCAGTCTCACAAGATCCTCCTGAAATTTATCACAATTCACTTGAGATCTAGCTACTCTGAATAATTTTGTATCATTGGCAAATTTAATCACCTCACTCATCGTACCCCTTTCCAGATCATTTATAAATACATAACAAAAGCACCAGCCCAAGTACAGATAAATCAGGTGTTATATTCACTTTGGGGCCAACATGAAATATTGCAGATTTGGACAGATTAATTTTATAACCAGATATCTATCCATAAGTAACAATTAGTGCTAGGGCTGAGACAGTGTTGATGAAGGCCTTTATGTCTAACTCAAAGACAAATGTATCTATCTTTGGTACCGAAGTCCAAGGTGGTAGGTGCCGTTAGGGCACATCATTTTTGCAAAGTCCATTTGACAACTGTCTCTCAGAGTTTTTCTCTTCAGAAAATCTCCAGGACTGAGCAGAACTCCTAGATTTTCTTCATTTTTTAAAATAATCTTAGTGGCAGATGTTGACAATGGACAGACAAACAAGTCTCATACCTTGAGCATCATGCAAGTCTGACAGAACGAAACCCGGCAAGAGCTCTGCTTTTGAACAGGCTCTCTATCTCCTGAAAAGCTTATTTAAATGAAGCAGGAAGTTTGAGAGAGAAATGTTTGTATGGAAACTGCAGAGCTAACAGATTGCACAGCTTTACAGGATGCTGGGCCTGCTGCCTGAGACATGCTTTAGAATATGAGAACATTTCTCTTTTAGTTGTTTCTTTATGCAACGGCTGTACATACTGCTTGAGGTTTAGTGAATTCTCTGGCAGAACAACCTCACACACAATGCTAGCAGTGGTTTTCTGGATTAAGGACAGGGCTGCCAAAAAAAGATACAGCAAATGTACCTCATTACTGTGTGCCCACCCACATGGCGAAGCCTGTCAGAGGATGTGCTGGAGGATAGCAAACCTGCTGAGAACCAAAATTACAAAGTGTGCTCTTATTTATAATTTATTTTAAAAAATTGCCATACTGGGTCAGACTAAAGGTCAAGCCCAGCATCCTGCCTCTAACAATGGCCATCCCAGGCTACAAGTACCCAAACACCAAAGACATCCCATGCTACTAATGCCAGTAATAGTACTAGTTATTCCCTAAGTCAACTTGGTTAATAGCAGTTTATAGACTTCTCTTCCAGGAACTTATCCAAACCTTTTTTAAACCCATCTACAATAACTTCTCTAACCACATCCTTCAGCAACAAATTCCGGAGCTTAATTGTGCACCGAGTGAAAAGATTATACTCTAATTTGTTTTAAATGTGCAACTTGCTAACTTCACAGAGTACCCCTAGTCTTTACAACCGATTTACATTTACCCATTTTACTCCTCTCATGATTTTATAGACTTCAATCATATCCCCCCTCAGCCATCTCTTCTCCAAGCTGAACAATCCTAACCTCTTTAGCCTTTCCTCAAACGGAAGCCATTCCATCCCCTTTATCATTTTGATCACTCTTCTCTGTATCTTCTCCAGTGCAACTATATCTTTTTTGAGATGCGGCAACCAGAATTGCACACAGTACTCTAAGTGCGGTCTCACCATGGAGAGATAAGAGACTATGCATTTTTCCATTTTATTCACCATTCCCTTCCTAATAATTCCAAACTTTCAGGCCGATACAGTGCGCACTGTACTGTATCGGCCTGAACAGTCCAGCGGAGCGCACTGTTAACCCACGTTTGGACGCGCGTTTTTGACGCGCTAGCTTTACCCCTTATTCAGTAAGGGGTAATAGCGCGTCGAAAACATGTGTCCAACCCTCCCCCCGCCCCCAAGACTAATAGCGCCCGCAACATACAAATGCATGTTGATGGCCCTATTAGTTATTCCCGCGCGATACAGAAAGTAAAATGTACAGCCAAGCTTTTTTTTTGGACTGCGCAGCATACTGAGCCGACGATTTCAATATATAATCCACTATGACACCTAAATCTTGTTCCTGAATAGTAACTTCTAATATGGACCCTAACATAGTGTAACTACAGGATGAGTTATTTTTCCCTATATGCATCACTTTGCACTTGTCCACATTAAATTTCATCTGCCATTTGGATGCCCAATCTTCCAGTCTCACAGAGACCTCCTGCAATTTATCACAATCCACTTGTGATTTAAATATTCTGAATAATTTTGTGTCATCTGCAGATTTGAACACCTCACTAGTAATATCCCTTTCCAGATCATTTATAAATATTTTTGAAAAGAACCGGTCCAAATATAGATCCCTAAGGCACTCCACTGTTCACCTCTTTCCACTGAGAAAATTGACCATTTAATCCTTGTTTCCTGTCTTTTAACCAGTTTGCAATCCACGAAAGGTCACCGCCTCCTGACCCATGAGTTTTTTAGTTTTCTTAGAAGCCTCTCATGAGGGACTTTGTCAAATGTCCTCTGAAAATCCAAATACATCACATCTACCAGTTCACTTTTATCCATGTGCTTATTATTAACCCCTTCAAAAAAATGTAGCAGGTTTGTGAGGCAACACTTCCCTTGGGTAAATCCATGTGTTCCATTAAGCCATGTCTTTCTATATGTTTTGTGATTTTGTTCTTTAGAATAGTTTCCACTTTTTCCCAGCACTGAAGTCAGATCACCAGTCTATAGTTTCCCCGATCATTCCTGGAGCCCATTTTAATTATCGGGGTTACAATGGCCCCTTC
Organism: Rhinatrema bivittatum; assembly: GCF_901001135.1. Taxonomy (NCBI): domain Eukaryota; kingdom Metazoa; phylum Chordata; class Amphibia; order Gymnophiona; family Rhinatrematidae; genus Rhinatrema; species Rhinatrema bivittatum. The sequence goes on along the minus strand of NC_042619.1, from coordinate 242,884,160 downwards.
TCCAGTCTTCAGGCATAATGGATGATTTTAATGATAAGTTACAAAATTTTTACTAATAGATCTTTCAGAATCCTAGAGTGTATACCATCTGCTACAGGTGATTTGCTACTCTTTAGTTTGTCAATCTGGCCTACTATACCTTCCAGGTTAACTGCAATTTGGTTTAGTTCATCCAAATCATCACTCTTAAAAACTGTCTTTGGAACCTGCATCTCTCCAACATCCTCATTAGTAAACACAAATACACAGAATTCATTTAGTCTTCCACGATGGCCTTATCGTCTCTAAGAGCCCCTTTAACCCCTCAATCATCTAACGGTCCAACCGACTCCCTTGAGGTTTCCTGCTTCCTGTTAGAGGCAAAAACTTCATAGTAAAAACTATGGCCAACTTCTTTTCAAATTCTCTCTTAGCCTGTCTTATCAATATTTTGCATTTAACTTGACAATGCTTATGCTTTTTCCTATTTTCTTCAGATGGCTCTTTTTTTTTTTGGCTAAAAAAGCCTCTTTCACCTCACCTTTTAACCATTTATTTTATTTATTTATTTTTTGTTTTTATATACCGATGTTCCTGTATAATATACATAACCATGCCAGTAATCGTTTAGCCTTCCTTCCACCTTTCATAATGCGTGGAATACATCTGGACTGCGCTTTTAAGATGGTATTTTTAAACAGTGTCCACGCCTGTTGTACACTCAATCTTTGCAACTTCAGCTTTCAGGGTTTTTTTTCTATTTTTCTCATTTTAACAAACTTTCCCTTTTGAAAGTTTAGTGTTAGAGCTGTAGATTTACATATTGTCCCCCTTCTAGTCATTATTTCAAATTTAATAATTTTATGATCACTATTGCCAAGTGACCCTACCACTGTTACCTCTCTCACCAAGTCCTGCAATCCACTAAGAATTAGATATTTATTTTATTTTATTTAATTTATTTAAATCTTTTCTATACAGTCAAGAAGGATCCGTCACAACGGTTTACAATAGGGCACATAAAATAAGGATGCTGAGATCTATTAATTTACACACGTGCCATAATATTTGATTCGGTACATAGTTTTCTAAATGATATAATTGGTTTGTGATACAATACTGTCCAGGAGTTATCAGTTTAAAAACAATTCTAACTTTATAAGTGTCAACTTCTCTTCTGGTGAAGAACGAGAAGGTAGAGTAGAAACAGATAGAAATATGGCTACACACTTTATTTGTTCATACCTCTCACTTCGCCTGCCTCACTGTTTCCCCATCTCTGTTTGGTAGGCTTGATTGAATAGCCAAGTTTTTAAGCCTTTTCTGAAGGTTTTGCTGTCTTTTTGCAACCTTAACTCTAGTGGCATGGTGTTCCATAGTGTGGGTCCTGCCAAGGATAGTGCTCTCTCTCTTACTTGAGTTAGTCTTGCTGTCTTAATTGATGGGATAGTAAGGGGTGCTTTATTTGATGATCTTAGGTTTCTGTTTGGTACGTGTACGCGGAGGGCTGTGTTAAGCCATTCTGCTTTTTCGTTATGTATTAATTTATGTATGATGCAAAGCGTTTTGTATTGTATTCTCTGCTCAACAGGTAACCAGTGTAACTCGGCTAGGGTTTCGGTGATGTGGTCTCTCTTACTTTTACCGGTCAAAATTCTTGCGGCAGTGTTTTGTAAAATTTGTAGTGGTCTGAGTGAGGTGTATGGTAAGCCTAGTAGTAGCGCATTACAGTAGTCTGTGCTTGCAAAAATCAATGCTTGTAGGATTGAACGAAAGTTCTTTGACGTTAGAAGTATGAGTCTTCTGAGTACCATAAGTTTAGCGTATTCTTCTCTAACTTTTAAGGATATATGTTATTTTAAGCTTAGTTCGGTGTCAATTATAATTCCCTAGATTCCGTACTTTCTCCGCTAGTTCAATCTTTTGGTTGTTTTTGAGTGTGATAGTGTTTTGAATGAAAATGAAAATAGCTCCTTCTCTTGTCGGTTCCCGAACAAATTGCTCCGTGAAACAATCATATTCCATCCAGGAACCTTTCTTCTCTAGCATGTCCTGATGTTATATTTACCCAGTCAATACTGGAGTAATTGAAATCTCCCATTATTACTACTCTGCCAAATTGTTTAGCTCTCTTGATTTCTCTTAGTATTTCATCATCCAGGTGGACGGGAGTATACTCCTTTCGCTATACCCTTTCCCAACACACATGGGATTTCTACTCGGAAAGATTCTACTGTGCATTTAGTCTCTGTATGATCTTTAACCTGTTGGACTCTATATGCCCTCCCAGACATAAAGCGTCACCCCCCTCCCAACCAAGTTGATCCTCCCTATCATTGTAATATAATTTGTACCCACTGGTCTCTGAGATGCCAATTAAGTCTCTCTCATTATTCACTGCTATATACTCTAACGCTCCCATCTTACTGCTTAGACTTCTGGCATTTGCATACAGACATCTCAAAGTGTTTTTTTTTTGTTTGTATTAACAACTTGTTTTTCAGTTGATAGGGATAATTTGGAATCCTTTAGCTCAGGTAATTATTTACTTATAGGCACATGGATTACATTTGCTTTTATTGGAACCTCTCTGTTGGTATTCCCTAACTCTGTTTCATTAGCATTCTTTCCAAGATACTCCCCTCCAAACCATGCACTGCTGAGTGACTGTCGGCTTTTCCCCTTGTTCTAGTTTAAAAGTTGCTCTATCTCCTTTTTAAATGTTAGTGCCAGCAGCCTGGTTTCACTTTGGTTAAGGTGGAGCCCATCCTTTCAGAAAAGACTCCCCCTTCCTTACAAAACTTAATCCCTAATTCCTGCACCATTGTCTCATCCATTCATTGCAACTCCTGAGCTCTGCCTACCTGCGGGGACCTGCACATGGAATAGACAGCATTTCAGAGAATGCTACACTGGAGATTCTGGATTTCAGCTTTCTGCCTAAAAGCCTAAATTTGGCTTCCAGAATTTCCCTCTCACATTTTCTTATGTCGTTGGTGCCCACATGTACTACGACAGCCGGCTCCTCCCCAGCACTGTCTAAAATACTATCAAGGTGATGCTTGAAGTCCGCTACCCTGGCACCAGGCAGACAAGTTACCAGGTGGACCTTATATTTACCAGCCACCCAGCTATCTACATTTCTAATAATCAAATTACCAACTATGACAGCTGACCTAACCCTTCCCCTCCTGAGCAGTAGCCCTGGGAGACTCAGTGCAAAAGGACAATGCATCACCTGGAGAGCAAATCCTTGCTACAGGATCACTTGCTGCTACACCAGGGTCATGATCTCCAACCAGGAGACCTTCCTGATCCAAGGCAGCACCAGGGCTGCTAGACTGGAGTTGGGACTTGGCTACTATGTCCCTGAAGGTCTCATCTATATACCTCTCTGTCTGCCTCAGCTTCTCCAGGTCTGCCACTGTAGCCTCCAATTTCCCTTGCTGTGTGGGGAGATAAATTTCATTGATACTGTTGCTGACTCAAATAATTAAGAGGAAATAAAACCTGAGCCTGTCAGTGTTGTAGGGAGGTCAATTGAAAGGAGAAAATCTTCTCTAGAGTTCCAGTAACTAGAAAATAGCAGTTATACTTCAAAAATATATATTTTTTTCAGTTTGCTGACTTCTTTAAGGTAAGCCTCCCACATCTTCAAGTGTAAGAGGCCTTTAGCTGCTGGCTTCAGTGCTATTGCTGATTCAAATAATTGAGTGTAAGCAAACGTTGAGCCTCTCTGTGCTGGAAAGAGCCCGACTGGAGAGTACTGAATTTCTGCAAAGAAATCCTGTCTCTTGAGTTTCAATAACCAGCAATCATCACTTACACATTTTCTACAGAGCTTTCAGAATGTGTCTTTTCTTGCTGGAGACAAAAGGCAATTAGAGCTCTATACTGACATCAGGTCTAGAACTTTTCCATTTCTGTCTAAGGGAAGCATACCCAGAGGTCTGGATTATCATTAGAAACGATAAGAAAGCTTTGATAGATCAGGCCCTCTCTCTCTCTTCAAACTGGCTGGCCCAGCATCAGACACAGCTGCCCAAATGTAAATATCAGACAGCGTTCTTTTTCAAAGTAGTATATCTAATTTTGTAAACACAGTCTACAAATTAGCCATTTGTATTTGTTCTCTGCATGAAATATTTATATGTACATACCACAACAAATAACCATATATACAAGCATAAACCGCTGCCCCTGCCACTCTATACTGGCTAAATATTTACAAAACAAAGGATATGATGGCAAAGAGAAACCCAAATTTTTGCAAGATCAAAGTTCGCAGTAGTACACAGAGGTCAGCAAGTTTGGCAGCATCTGTAATGTATGCCTCTGCCACAAGCAGAGGGATTATAAATATTCTAGGGGCTCTATCTTCTCAGATCAGAATTTTTATTTAGTAGCCATACACACACACACACACACACACATACATATATATATAATAGCAAGTGCCAGAGGAATGCAATTCCATAATCTTCCTAGTAATGTTTCTTGCACCAAGGCAGTTAAGACTCTGTTGCACGAGGTTTCATAGAATTCATCCACTCATAAAGAACTTGAATGTCTTTAGAAAGACACACAAAGTTCACTTGGATCTACCACAAATGCTAGTAAAATGTAAACCAAATTTCTGAAAATACACTTAGAGAACTAACTTACTCCTTTCTTAGTCACTGGCTTCCATGAATTAAAAAACAAACAAATGTTTCTTTTAGACCATTGTAGAGACCTGATCCACAAAATTCTTAAAAATTGCAAGCCAGTTCAATATGTAACTTCCCTTTCAATGTATTTCCTCTTAACCTAAAGGGTGTTTTGTTTTTAAAATACCCCTTGATATATAAATCTGAGCTAGTACAAAGGCTGAATTATCATCTGGAATTATCATCACCTTTGCATAGAACTGTGAGTAACCATATTTGTTCTTCTTCTGTTGTGATGTCTACCACAGTCCCTGCTGGGGCTCTCTCTGTCTGAGCTGCTGCTCTGTAGCTTGACTTCTTCCTTATTCTCATCACTTTCAGGTTCAGAGTCGCTTAATTCCAGATCGGGGCAATACCCATCATTGTCCTGATATGGAGCTCCTGCTGTCTGATATTCAAGAGTCTGCTTGTTCCACAAACCTCCTTTCATGGAAAGTCTTCTCTGTGATTCTTCACAGTTTCTGAGATCTTCAGTGGGCTTCACCAAGCTGTCAGTCACCTCTTTAAAAGACTTGTTAAAATGCTCGATAGAGGATTCCCTAAATTTCCTCTGAGTAACTAAATGAGAAATGAGCATGGAATCTTGTTCATAGAATGTCTGGCTGGAGCTGTCTTTCTGAATGATGTCCCCAGACCTCCTCATCACACCATTTGACTTTGCTAAACTGGAGTACCCATGCTGTACTTTTCCATTCCCATTGGAAGACTGTCCATACAGTACAGCCTGAAGTGCTAATGGTTTGCCCAGTGTCTTTCCAGGATGAAATTTTGTGGTCTGCAGTACTCCAGAATTCTTTGCTTCACTGCTGCAATGGCTAACTCCCTCCAGCAACCCGTTGTTCCTGTGATCACGCTGATAGCTTGAGCAGGATTTCATTTTGATCTCAGTGGTATCTCTGGACACATGTTCACTCCTCTTGCTGTAAACTTTGCTGGTGCTATTCTTGTCAGGAGAAAGTGAATGGCTACTAGGTTTTACAGAATTGTTTCTGCAGGTTCCCAAAGTAGTTTTGGGCATTTTCAGTTTCAAGGTGATTCTGGGTGGTGGATAGAACAATGTTTTTTCCAGTGCACTTGCCATAGGACACACTGAAGAAAAAAACAAAAGGAAACAGCTTTAGAACTAAGCTTTGCATACTGTATTTGACAGTCCTAAGTATAATATAGCAGTACAAGCATATACTTAGCAAAAGACTTCTGATTTTGTGATGCAGACTCTTTGGAGGTCCCGCCCCTCTAAACTGGCTTCTGGTGCCATTAAAAGAAATGTCAAATGGGGGCAAAGAATTAAGCACATTTCCAAAGGATTTTTCCCCTTAATCTTTTAAATTGCCTTTTTTTAAATTTAGTTTTTAAGTTTCAATGCTATGTCCCTGCTCCTACTGGAAACAGCCAGCTCTAAGACATTCTGGGCCAAATATTTCAGAAGCCCCCACAAAGAAGTCACCCAAGAATGCTGCAAGGTGACTGTTGCCCTAGATCATTTCTTTGTCATACACAAATGTCAAAGCATGAAATGGAAATCAAACAAAACAAAATTAAGTGCCCAATTCTGTGCTCCCTGGGTCAATTAGCCTTTTCTTCTCCAGCAAAGTAGCATTTAGAGGCAAGGACTACTAATGGAAAAAAAAAAGTTATTTTTCCCCTCATTTATGCAATGCCAAACAACACCCATTTGCAATCTTTCTGTGGCTGCTTTATTTCAGAGCGAATAAGATGCAGAGATTGGAAATAAATGTCATGCACATTCTGATGCTCATTTAGATCAGCAATCAAAAGAGACCATATTTGGGAATGTAAGAGATCCACCTGGATTTGCCTAATGCCTACTATACATCTCTTCCTTAGGAGGTAAGCAACAAGAGCTAGAATAATGAATTAAAGTTCAAAAGAGTATTCTCCCAACCAGGTCCCAGTGCAAAGCAGCAAAATAAGACAAATACTTGCTGCTTGGAAGAAAATCTAAAGCAAGCTGTTTTTATGCATGTTTCTCTAGCAAAGAAAAGCAGTTTCCAATCTGATAATCCTATTTGTCCAGTCCAAATTGATAATTTAGGGATTTTCCATCTAAATCGCCTCTTAGCAGGAGTTTTTCACTAGGAAAGAGAACATAAGTTAGCCCTTGAAGATATGACTTAGAAATATTGTTATCCCCCTTCCTTACAACACACAAAGGTTGGTTTTTCATTAAAACGATGTCCACACATAAAATACTGAAAGCATGTTATTAGCAGATTTAGTACATGAAGAGCTGTTATTCATTACATGATAGTATAATGGTGATCAGTTAAATATCTAAGTGCCTCATTAGCAAAAAATGTACACAATAGATTCAGCAATGAACATAAAGCTGGGCTTGATTTTAACAATACTAAAAATGAACAGGAAGGAGGAAGTCGTGTCCATTTTAAATTATTTTATAACCATTTTCAGGGAATACTACTTTAGCAATACTTGCCCAACTAGACTACTGCAATATTTTGTATCTAGGATTGCCTGCAAACATGGTTACACAGTCTTCAAATCATACAAAACACTGCAACTAGAAGTGTTCTGGGTTGAGTAAGATAGTGAGTGCCTCTGCTTCAACCTTATTATATAGGCTACACTAGTTGCGCATTGAGGCTAGAATTAGGCTTAAGCTCCTTATCTTGACGTTTCACATTTTTAGAGGCAACTGTCCCTCATTTGAGGGGTAGGTTACAATGGTCTCATCCAGGTAGGAAGTTTAGATCTAGCCTGAGGGGGTGGTGGAGGGGGGGGGGGTCACTGGTTACATATTCCAACTGTGTGTAGGGTGCAGAGCACTTGTTTGAGATCAAGGATGTTTCCCATAGCAGCTTCACTCTTGTGGAATAGTCTCTGCCTACAGAGATCAGACATGAGATGACTTGTTCAACCTTTACAAAAAAAGGTAAAAATGTGAGTTTTGCTTACTGATCCAAACCTTGCAGTCTGTTTCGGCTGTTTGAGATGACATCACAGAAGGACAGGATGCTATATGTAGGGATTGCAGATTTGTCTGTTTTCTGTGTTCATATCTTTGTATAGAGTTTCTATATAATGGTGGTGGCTGGCAATGTGTAATTTTTTTTTTTTTTAACATTCTTATTTTTTCTGATTTAGATATTCTGATTTGTTATTGACTGTGTATATTTGGTTTTGAAAACGACTTTGGGCAATATTTGAACCAGGAAGGCAGTTTACAAATATTCATAAATACATACTTCCAAATTCTGTTGTAACCAATAATAGTAAGGATTTTCTATGATGCTAGATTAGTTTGGTAATAGTAAAAGAGTAGAAAGATAATAGCATAATCACATCACAATGAGATTGCACCAATCAGATTTGTAGAAATAATCAAGGCTGTTGAAATGTTCAAGAATGTTAAAAGTTAACCAGTATGCTAACAGGTAGCACTGAGTTTTGCTTCTGCCTTGTGGGCTCAATTTACAAGAAATCATATGACTTACAAGAATCCATTTTATTAGCATTTATGAGATAAAATTATAATGCCAACCAGTTGGAAAATCTTACACAGTGGTGTGTAAGTTTAGGGATAGCAATGTATTTAATTAACTAGAATGGCTTGGAAACTCTAAGCTGGCATTTACTCTACATTGCTTGGTAAGTAGTGCTCCTTATAAGGTATCTAATAAAAAGATTTGTCTCTGACTGTTGTGGTATTCAGTGTCTACTAGCACCTACTACAAAGTATACTATTAGCTTTCCCAACTGCTTTATCACACGACCGGCTACCTTGAGGACATCAGTGATGATGATTCTTAGGTCTTCTACTTGTTTGGTGACTAACGGTTCTTCAATTCCAAAAGGTTATTTGGTCCTTAGATTTATGCATCTCAAATGCTTGATTTTGCATTTTTTTGGATTAAAGCCTAGTTGCCATACCATTAACCAATAATCCATTTTTTTTAAACTCATCTTTCTTCTTATTTACCCCTTCTGCATGGCTACTCTTTCAAATTTTCGAATCTGCAAAAAGGCACAATTTCCTTTCTAGCCCTTCCTAATCTCACTTGTAAAGATACTGGACTGGACCCAGTATTGATCCATGTGGCACCCTACTGATTACTTTGGATCAACCAATTTCTCACCCAGTTTATAAGTTGTTCCAACTCCCACACTGGTTAGTTTGCTCACCAGTCTTCCACGTGGAACAGTGTGAAAAGACTTTACTGAAATCCAGATAGGCCACATCTACTGCACCCACCCTGAATTACTACTCTGGTCACTTCAAAGAAATCAATCAACATTTATTTGGCAAGGTTTTCCCCTTGTGAAACCATGTTTATAATCTTATAACCCACTAGATTCAAGGTACTGTATTATTTTATCTTTCAGTAGTGTTTCCATTACTTCAACCACCACTGGTTAAACCAACAAGTCTATAGTTTTCTGCTTCCCACCCTTCTGGAGTGGGAAGCAGTTTCTTGGAGCCTCTCCTGTTTTAAGTAATAAGTTGAACAAGACTGTGAAAAAGGTAGAGTCAGTACCTATTTTAGCTACTTCAATATTCTCAGATGTAAGCCCATGAGGTCCTAGAGCATTGTTTATTTCCAGTTATGCTAGAACACTGAATGCTACCTCCTTGGTAAATGGCAATATGTTCACTCCAGAGTCACTTATATCCTACCTTTTGCCTTTGGTCCATCATGTTCTCCTAGTATGAATACTAAGCAAAAATATTTGTTTACAAGATCTAATTTTTTTTCTAATCTCTCTCCATTAAACCTGTCCTCCCATTTAATTCTTATTATTTCCTTTTTGGTCTTCCTTTCACGTCTATACCTAACGAAAATTTTATCCTTTGCCTTTTATCCCTACCGATTAGGCGATATACTCCTCTGTTTAAATCTTTGCCTAACTGCCCTTCCTGTATCCTTTTATTTTTCCTGGTAGTTTTGTCTGTCCTCTCTACTTTGTGTCATTATCTTGTGAATGCCATTGCTTTTGCTCTTACTTTTTTCTCTTATTTCTTTACCGAATCAGTGGTGTCTTCATTCTCTTCCCCTTTCTTAGCATGCCTGACACAATGATTTGTTGCCACTTTATTTTTTCTACAAAGGAAGAGAAAAAGTTCATTCTGGTTTCCTCGTCTATTAGCAATTTGTATTATGCCATCAGAAACTAAAAGAACACCATTCTTGGGTGCTCTGGGGAAATCACCGGGATCTTGATATGTAGATCTTAATCTCCACTTCTGAAACTAGCTGTAGGTTACCTGTAGCATTTTCACGATTAACGAGTTCTACTTGCAAGTTGAAGATCTGTTCATGCATTTTACTGTCCGATAATTTCAGTTTCTCTCTCCTGCTCACCATGTAGCATAGATTTCTCACCTACATAGTAAAAAAAAAAAAAAAAAAAGTCAAGAAGCCAGGAAATAAAATTAGTAAAATGACTTTATATTAAGTATTTATTTTTAAATTGCCTACATCAAATTTTCAAGCATGTTAAAACATTATGTAAACTGGAAGGCTGTTATAATTATTGTATTGTATTATGCCACCTCTCAGCTACATCAAAGTGGATTACATTCAGATACTGTAGTTATATCCCTGTCTCCCAAGAGCTCACAATCTAAGGGGGTTATTTTCTAGGGACTTATTGCGTGCGTTAGGATCTTATCGCACGTGAAAAGGCCCTTTTCGCGGCGGTAACATTAAAATTAGGCGGAAGGGAGGAGTTGGGGCGGAGTTAGGGAGCAGTTGGTGGTGGCACTGCTGCCAGCGATAATATTTCGAACATTATCACCGGTGGTAGCACCACCTTTTACGGTGGCGCTATGCCTGTGATAGCCTACAGCCGGCCGCACTACGGCAGGCAAAACCGCACCGCCCCCTCCTTCGTCCCCTTTAGCGCAGGCTTCATCATTCTGCATGGAATAATGAATCCTGGCCTAAGTTTGTACCTGAGGCAGTGGAGGGCGAACCAACTTGCCCAAATTCACAAGCAGCAGCAGTGAGTTGAACCCTGGCTTCCATGGTTTACAATCCTCTCCTCTAACCATGATTCACAAACAGAGTGTTTTATTTACATCTGTTCTATAATTATTACAAATTAAATTTATAAGCAGATATTAAGGAAAATGATTAATTCAGTCATATTTATTTACGGAGAATGTAATAGAATTGGAGAAATTTCTTACCTGATTATTTCGTTTTCCTTCGTGTAGACAGATGGACTCAGGACCAATGGGTATAGTGTGCTCCTGACAGCAGTTGGAGACGGAGTCAGATTTCAATCTGAAGTCAGCACCAGTACATATACCCGTGCAGGAAGCTCTGCTCTTCAGTATTCTCCTGAAGATGCACTTCCGCCCATTCCATAAGTTGGGCTATTTCCTGTGACACTTGCTGACTTTTGGCTCCTCCCTAGAAATTGATGTAAGCCATTGTCATTGCATTGTCTGAAATTATCTGGACTGCTTGACCCTGTAATCTATCAACAAATCGTAAGTATGCCAACCTGAAGGCCTGGGCTTCCAGATGGTTGATGCTCCAGAAAGACTCTTCTGTACTCCAGCTCCCTTGTGCTTTCAACCCTTGACAATGAGCCCCCAAACGCTGGAGTACAGAAGAGTCTTTCTGGAGCATCAACCATCTGGAAGCCCAGGCCTTCAGGTTGGCATACTTATGATTTGTTGATAGATTACAGGGTCAAGCAGTCCAGATAATTTCAGACAATGCAACGACAATGGCTTACATCAATTTCCAGGGAGGAGCCAAAAGTCAGCAAGTGTCGCAGGAAATAGCCCAACTTATGGAATGGGTGGAAGTGCATCTTCAGGAGATCTTAGCCTCCCACACTTCAGGGTCCAGACTCAGTCTTAGCAGACTGAGTCTGGACCCAGGAGAATGGGAATTGTCAAATGAGATGGCGCTTCTGGTGGCACCAGATTGGCCCAGGAGTCCTTGGTATGCAGATTTGCGAAGACTCCTGGTGTGGACTCTCCTATCTGATTACTGGTTCACAGGGATCTGCTATCTATGGCAGTCCTGTGATCATAGGGAACCCCTTCCTTAGATGGTGTGCTTGTAACCACCACTGCAGTTGTATGCTGATCTGCACTGGTAGGTGAAGCCATACCGAATAGTCTTGAGACTGTGGACTCCAATGAGCCAGCAGAGCGCACTGAAGAGAGCGCACAGGCACCCTTGCCCATGAAAGCAACTCCAGGGTGGCCACCATCAACCCGAGCACCTGTAGATATGACCGCTCAATTTCAGTCAATAGTCGCACCTGCGCCATCACCTTCTGAATGTGGCCCTCTGGATGGAACACTCTGCCTTGTTGAACCAAACACCGAGATACTCCATGGTCTGGGATGGCCGTAGATTGCTCTTGGCCAAGTTCACCATCCAACCTAGTTCCTGTATCAAGCAGAAGACCTTGCGTGAGACCCGAAGGCTCTTCCACACTCCTGGCCCAAATCAGCCATCCTCTCTCAACACTGCCGCAACTACTACCAAAACCTTGGTAAAGGTTCTGGGGTGTGGTGGCCAACCCAAAAGAAAGTGCTAGAAACTGATAATGTCGCCTCAAAACAGCAAAACAGACTCTGTTGATGCTCCAGATGGATAGGAATATGAAGATATGACTGAAATCACAGACATCAGAGAATTCCCCAACTGTACTGCCGTTATCATGGAGGATAAGGTTTCTACGCGAAAACAAGTCACCCACAAATGTCAGTTGACTCCTTTGAGAGCTAGGATAGGGTGAAAGGAGCCTTCCTTCTTGGGCACAATGAAATAAATGGAATATTGGCCCATGGGCACTGGAAAACAACGTACATTCCACTGCTTGTCTCTTCTCCAGAGAGTTGCAATGAGACACCATGAAAACATCTTGAGGGACACTGGAAAAACTCCATAGTGTAGCCATCTGTTATCACCTCCAGAACCCACCGGACTGACCTGATTTCGACCCACCTAAAAAATAAAAAAATGAGCAAGGTGACCCCCCTTATCTTCTGTTCCTGGGGGTGGGTTAGCACCCCTTCATTGAGAGGCTCAGGGGCACCACTACCTGAGCCTGTGCCCCCTTCTAGGCTGCCTGGGACGAAAGGACTGAGACCTACTCAAATGCAGAGTTCTCTGAGAAGCTGTAGGGTCGAAAGTGTCTGAAACCCCTAGTACGACATTTTGTGCCAAATGAGTGTGGCGTGTGCTTCTTATCCTCTGGTAACCGAGGAACCTGGGACTCCACTTATTGGCCATTTTTTCCAGCTCACTCCCAAACAAGAGTGATCTTTTAAAAGGCAATTTTGTAAGATTAGACTTCAAATTTGTATCAGCCAACCAATTCCTGAGCCATAGCTAACACGTGGCCGCTATTATCAAAGCCACGCATCTGGCCAAAATGCAGCCCACATCTGCCAGAAAGGTGGCTGCCAGTAACATCACTGCCCTGGAATTCATACCAGATTAATCAACTTCCTAAGAGAAGTAAACAAGAATGAGCCACCATGGAGCAACAAGAAGCAATTTGCAAATTCATTGCCATCACTTCAAAAGACTACCTAAGGATGGCCTCAGTTCTTCTATCTTGTTCATCCTTCAATGCCACTCCCCCTTCTATGGGGATAGTCGTCTGCTTGGTGACAACACACACAAGTGCATCCACTTTTGGAAAGCACAATTGCTCTCTTGCAGCTGGATCCAGGGAGTACAGTCCTTCCAAAGCTTGTCCCCCTTTAAAATTAGCTTCTTGTGTGCCCCATTCAAGATCAATAAATTCTTGAATAGCTTCCATCATCGGGAAGAAACATGAGGCTTTATGCAAAGAAATCAAAATGGGATCTTTCTTTGGCTCAGACATAGAAGAAGACCCTGGTACCCCCAGCATCTTCAATATCTGGGAAATCAGAGCCAGTCATTCATCTATATGAAAGAAATGCAACATAGTTCTATATGGCTCCAGCCCCGGGGGAATTTCCCCATCCTCCAGAGAATAAGGATCAGCTTCATCAACCATGCCATCCGGGTCCCTATTGGCATGACCCACAACAAGTCTAGACGTACTCAGAAACTTATCTGCAGCACCAGGCGTGCAGGAATCTGCATCTATAATCCTGGTCTATTAAGACTGTCTGGGTCTGTCGACTGTGCCTGAAGAAAGGACTGCAGCCTTTGGAAACAATTCCAACCAAGAAAAGGCAGAGGGGTCCATGCCAAAACCAGGGGGCGTTGGTCCTGCGACCACTAAACTACCTTCCCCAGCTGACAAACCAGTTAGGAGAGACCCAAATCCAGCCAAAACCTCTGGCAGCTCTTTTTCCATTCCTGCATCATGCTGAGAAGGACCAGGCTTAGCAAAATCAGACAGAGACAAGTCTCCCTGAGCCTCCAAACAGTGCTGACACAAGAGGGGATGCCAGAATGAGATACCCAAATATGGCAAGCAGATAAAGAGAAAGGTGCTTAGTTTTCTTTGCTATCGGTGCCATAGAGTTGTCAGTATGCTCCAACAGGCGTTTGAGAACTATGCACCCAGCTGTGCTTGCAACAGGCGCTTGAAAAAAAATAGGTGCTCAAATATTAGGCACCTAATACACCATTCAGGTAGATGCACAACTGAGCGTCCACCCGAGCGCTCACTCCATATGCAACTTGAGCACCTGCCTAAACATCCTTAAGTGTACCATGATAAGTTCACCTAGAAGCCTCTACGTGCATACCTGAGTGCCCAGGTAGGCACCCTGCATGCACCTGAGCGCCCAGCTAGGCGCACAAGTAGATGCACAGCTAGCGTGAACCGACATACCTGAAGAGGGCAGCCTTATGCGCAAAGAAAAAGCTTGTGAACCCTGCCGCAGCTTATCATGCAGAAACAATCTCAGCCTGAGAACGGGCCCTAGCCCAGAAGGCTGCTCAACCCGTCAAGCTGCCCGAGTCCCCAAGCTGTCCCAGAGGCAGGAACAAACCTTGGATTGGCACGCCAAGCACGGAGACCAAAAGGGAGAAGAATCCCTAAAATCAACTCCTTTACTCAATTTTTCTTTTTAATTACTCTTTACCTGAGCTCAGCCTGTCCCAGCAGAGTTCAAAGTCAGTCTCCAGCTGCGGGGAGAGAGAGCATAGACCTTCAGTGCCGCACTCGGCTTCTTGCACCTGCTTGACTTCCAGCTTTTTTTTTTTTTTTTTTATAAGTCCACGCTGACAGAAACCAGCTACCAGACTAAGGCACTCATCTGAGGGAGGGATCCTAAGATATCACTTCAGGAAAATCGATTGAGGGAGGTTCCATAAGGTATCATCACCGGACAAACGGAGCAATAATTTCTTATATAACATCATAAGATATGCCATACTGGGTTAGACCAAGGGTCCATCAAGCCCAGTATCCTGTTTCCAACAGTGGCCAATCCATGTCACAAGCATCTGGCAAGTACCAGAACATAAAATAAATCACAAGCTTCTATTGCTTATTAATAGTTTATGGATTTTTCCTCTAGGAACTTATCCAAGCCTTTTTTAAACCCAGTTACACTAACTGCTATAACCACATTCCTCTGGCAATGAATTTCAAAGCTTAACTATGCGCTGAGTGAAATAATTTTATTCTGTTTTAAATGAGCTATTTGCTAACTTCATGGAGTGCCCCATGGTCCTTCTATTATCGGAGAGAGTAAATAACCAATTTACATTAACTTGTTCAAGTCCTTTCATGATTTTGTAGACCTCTATCATATCCCGCTTCAGTCATTACTTCTCCAAACTGAACAGCCCTAACTTCTTTAGCCTTTCCTCGTAAGGAAGCCGTTCCATGCCACTTAGTTTGGTCGCTCTTCTCCGCACATTCTCCAGTGCAACTATATCTTTTTTGAGATAAGGTGACCAGAATTGCACACAGTATTCAAGATGCGGTCTCAACATGGAACCATATAGAGGCATTATGACATCCATCCTTTTGTCATTCCCTCCCTCGTGCCGTCGCTACTGGTCCTCACCGCGCCATTTTTGTTACTGGCAAGCTCTGACAGACGTGCTGCCCACGCATGCGCGGTAGAGTTGCTCTCTACTGCGCATTTGCAGCACGTCGGTCAAGCTTGATTTATCTAGTAGATTAAAAAGCAACGGTCCAAGTACAGATCCCTGAGGCACTCCACTATTTACCTTTTTCCACTGTGAAAACAGACCATTTAATCCTACTCACTTTTTCCTGTATTTTAACCAGCTTGCAATCCAAAAAAGGACATCGCCTCCTATTCCATGACTTTTTAGTTTTATTAGAAGCCTCTCATGCGGGACTTTGTTGAACGCCTTCTGAAAATCCAAATACACTATATCTATTGGTTCACCTTTGTCCACATGTTTATTAACCCCTTGAAAAAAATATAGGAGATTTGTGAGGCAAGACTTCCCTTGGGTAAATTCATGCTGGCTGTGTCCCATTAAAAGATGTCTATCTAAATGTTTTGTGATTTTATTCTTTATAAACAGTTTCCACGATTTTTCCGGCACTGAAGACAGGCTCATTAGTCTTTAGTTTCTTGGATCACCCCTTGATGCCCTTTTTAAATGTCGGGGTTACATTGGCCATCTTCCAATATTCAGGTACGACGGATGATTTTAATGATAGTTTACAAATTAATTGAAATAAGTCTGAAATTTCATTTTTTAGATCTTTCAGAATCCTGGGGTTACACCATCTGGTCCAGGTGATGCATTGCTCTTCAGTTTGTTGATCACGCCTACCACATCTTCCAGGTTCACAGTGATTTGGTTCAGTTCATCTGAATCATCACCCATGAAACCCATTCTGGAGAAAGTTATCTCCTCAACATCCTCTTCAGTAAACACCAAAGCAAAGAAATCATTTAATCTTTCCGCGATGGCCTTATCTTCCCTATAAGCACCTTTAACCAACCCCTCGATCATCTAATGGTCCAACCGACTCCCTTGCAGGTTTTCTGCTTCAGATATATTTAAAGAAGTTTTTATTGTGAGTTTTTGTCTCTACGGCCAACTTCTTTTCAAATTCTCTTAGCCTGTCTTATCAATGTCTTACTCTTACGTTTAACTTGCCAATGCTTATGCTTTATCCAGTTTTTTTTATGGATCCTTCTTCCAGTTTTTGAATGAAGATCTTTTGGCTAAAATAGCCTCTTTCACCTCACATTTTAACCATGCCTGTAATTGTTTTCCCTTCCTTCCACCTTTCTTAATGTTTAGAATACATCTGGACTGTGCTTCTAGGATGTTTGTAAAAAAAAAAAAACAAAAACAAAAACAAAACAATGTCCACACCTGTTGCACACTTTTTACCTTTGTAGCTGCACCTTTCAATTTTTTTTTTGAAAATCTCATTTTATCAAGGTTTTCCTTTTGAAAGTTTAGCACTGGAGTCATGGATTTACTTACTATCCCCCTTCCAAGCATTAATTCAAATTTTATTATATTATGATCACTATTGCCAAGCGGCACCACCCCCATTACTTCTCTCACAAATCCTGCACTCCACAGAATTAAATCTAAAATTGCTCCCTCTTTCGCGGATTCCTGAACCAATTGTTCCATAAAACTAGTTTATTCCATCCAGGAACTTTATCTCTCTAGCATGTCCTAATGTTTCACTTACCCAATCAATATTGGGGTAATTGAAATTTCCCATTATTACTGCACTACCAATTTGGTTCCTTCCCTAATTTCTCTTAGCATTTCACTGTCAGTCTCACCATCTTGTCCAGGTGGATGGTAGTATACTGATATTACTATTCTCTTCCCCAACACACAAGGGATTTCTACCTATAAAGATTTGATTGTACATTTAGTCTCATGCAGGATCTTTATCCTGTTGGACTCTATGCCATCCCAGTCATAAAGCACCACCCCGCCTCCCAGATGCTCCTCTGTCAATGCGATATAATTTGTACCCCGGTATACCACTATCCCATTGGTTATCCTCTTTCCACCATGTCTTAGAGATTCCAGTTAAGTCTATGCCATCATTCACTGCTATATACTCTAATTCTCCCATCTTAATTCTTAGACTTCTGCATTAGCATACAAACTTTTCAAAGTGTGTTTTTTGTTTGCATTTACATTATGCTTTTCAGTTGTCAGGGATAAATTGGAATCTTAGCTCAGGTGAATTTTTAATCATAGGTACTTGGACTATTTTTCTTATTATTGGAACTTCCCTGTTGGGATGCCCTAACTCTAATGCTTCATTAGTATCCTCTGAAGATACCTCCCTCGGAACCATGCGCTGCTGAGCGACTGTCGGCTTTCCCCGTTGTTCTAGTTTAAAAGCTGCTCCCTCATAAGAACATAAGAAAATGCCATACTGGGTCAGACCAAGGGTCCATCAAGCCCAGCATCCTGTTTCCAACAGTGGCCAATCCAGGCCATAAGAACCTGGCAAGTACCCAAAAAAAGTCTATTCCATGTTACCATTGCTAATGGCAGTGGCTATTTTCTAAGTGAACTTAATAGCAGGTAATGGACTTCTCCTCCAAGAACTTATCCAATCCTTTTTTAAACACAGCTATACTAACTGCACTAACCACATCCTCTGGCAACAAATTCCAGAGTTTAATTGTGCGTTGAGTAAAAAAGAACTTTCTCCGATTAGTTTTAAATGTGCCCCATGCTAACTTCATGGAGTGCCCCCTAGTCTTTCTACTATCTGAAAGAGTAAATAACTGATTCACATCTACCCGTTCTAGACCTCTCATGATTTTAAACACCTCTATCATATCTCCCCTCAGTCGTCTCTTCTCCAAGCTGAAAAGTCCTAACCTCTTTAGTCTTTCCTCATAGGGGAGTTGTTCCATTCCCCTTATCATTTTGGTAGCCCTTCTCTGTACCTTCTCCATCGCAATTATATCTTTTTTGAGATGCGGCGACCAGAATTGTACGCAGTATTCAAGGTGCGGTCTCACCATGGAGCGATACAGAGGCATTATGACATTTTCCGTTTTATTCACCATTTCCTTTCTAATAATTCCCAACATTCTGTTTGCTTTTTTGACTGCCACAGCACACTGAACTGACGATTTCAATGTGTTATCCACTATGACGCCTAGATCTCTTTCTTGGGTTGTAGCACCTAATATGGAACCCAACATTGTGTAATTATAGCATGGGTTATTTTTCCCTATATGCATCACCTTGCACTTATCCACATTAAATTTCATTTGCCATTTGGATGCCCAATTTTCCAGTCTCACAAGGTCTTCCTGCAATTTATCACAATCTGCTTGTGATTTAACTACTCTGAACAATTTTGTGTCATCTGCAAATTTGATTATCTCACTCGTCGTATTTCTTTCCAGATCATTTATAAATATATTGAAAAGTAAGGGTCCCAATCCTTTTTAAAGGTTAGCGCCAGCAGCCTGGTTCCAACCCTGATTAAGGTGGAGCCCAGCCCTTTGGAAAAGACCCCCCTTCCCCAAAAGATTCCCCAGTTCCTTACAAAACTGAATCCCTCTTCCTTGCATCATCGTCTCATCCGTGCATTGAGACTCCGGAGCTCTGCCTGCCTCTGGGGACCTGCGCGTGGAACAGGTAACATTTCAGAGAATACTACCCTGGAGGTTCTGGATTTCAGCTTTCTACCTAAGAACTGAAATTTGGCTTACAGAACCTCCCTCCCACATTTTCCTATGTCGTTGATGTCCACATGTACCACGACAGCCGGCTCCTCCCCAGCAGTCTAAAATCCTATCTAGGTGACTCGTGAGGTCCTTCTAGAAGAAACTTTCAATGCAATCCCCAGTAGGGAGACGCACGTCCATCATCTGCTGGAGATGGAGAAAGCAGAGTTGCTTACCTGTAACAGGTGTTCTCACAGGACAGCAGGATGTTAGTCCTCCCATATGGGTGACATCATCAGGATGGAGCCCAATCATGGAACACTTTTGTCAAAGTTTCTAGAACTTTGACTGGCACCTACTGGGCATGTCCAGCAATGCACTGACCCTGCATCCAGCAGGGGTCCCCCCTTCAGTCTCGTGTTATAGTAAAAGTACGTGCGAAAAATAAAATAAGAACGTAAATGAACCCAACTCCGCGGGGTGGCAGGCAGGTTTCGTGAGGACTAACATCCTGCTGTCCTGTGAGAACACCTGTTACAGGTAAGAAACTCTGCTTTCTTACAGGACAAGTAGGATGGTAGTCCTCACATATGGGTGAATACAGAGCTGAGGATGCCCGAGCAAAGCACCAAATGCACACAAAGACGTGCAATAGGCACAACAACAGGGGTGGAAATTTGGTTAGGAGGGCATATGAATGGGTTTGGTGGAAGGATGTTGGGAAGTCAAACTGAAAATAAGTTGCGTAGATTGGACTGGCCAAAGATGGAATCCTGTGTGCCAGCCTTATCTAAGCAATAATGTGCTATGAAAGTATGGAGAGAACTCCAGGTAGCAGCCTTACAAATATCAGCAAGCGGCACCGACCGGAAGTGTGCTACGGATGCCACCATGGCCCTGACTGAGTGTGCTTTTACACGGTCTTGTAGCGGAAAGCCTGCTTGCTGGTAGCGAAAAGAAATGCAGTCCGCCAACCAGGAGGAGAGAGTCTGCTTTCCCACAGATTTTCCAATTTGATGGTATCAAAAGAAACAAACAAATGAGTATTTCCTGTGGGCCGACATGCGATCCAGATAGAAAGCTAGAGCACGTTTGCAGTCCAAAGAATGCAGAGCCAGTTTTCCTGGGTTTGTATGGAAAAAAGGTAGGTAGGATAATAGATTGGCTAATATGAAATTCTGACACTTCCTTCAGCAAAAATTTAGGGTGAGTGCGGAGCATTACCCTGTCATTCAGAATTTTAGTGTAAGGCGGGTAGGTAACTAAAGCATGTAATTCACTAACTCTGCAAGCAGACGTGATCGCAAGAAGAAAAACTACCTTCCAGGTGAGACAGCAGAGATCACAGGAGTGGAGAGGCTCAAATGGAGGTTTCATGAGCTGTCCCAAAACCACATTAAGGTCCCAAGCAGGGGCAGGAGGGCGCAGTGGAGGTTTTAAATGGAGCAAGCCTCTCATGAAACTTGATACTAAGGGTTGCGTTGAAATGGAGACATTTCCTATACCCTTATTGTATGCAGACACTGCACTAACATGCACCCTGATAGAGGAAGTTTTTAGGCCTGACAGGTGCCAGAGGTAGTCCAAGAACCTCGCAGTGGAACAAGTGAAGGGGTCTATGGCATGGAAGTACACCAGACCATAAACCTCTTCCATTTAGAACAATAAGACCTTCTCGTTGAAGGCTTTCGTGAAGCCACCAGGACTTGGGATACCGACTCCGAGAGGTTAAGAGGTTGGAGTATTAACCTTTCAACATCCAGGCCGTCAGAGATAGAGCCTGGAGGTTGGGGTGACGCAGGTACCCTTCGCTCTGAGTTATTAGAAGGGGATCGTTCCCCAGAGGAATGAGTCGTCGTAGTGATAGGTCCTGGAGGATTGGAAACCACACCTGGCATGGCCAGTGGGGAGCTATCAGGATCATTAATCCTTGTCCTGCCGGAGCTTCACGAGAGTCTTTGAAATGAGAGGAAGTGGAGGGTACGCATAAAGGAGACCGCTGGCCCAGGAGAGGGCGAAGGAGACTACTGCGAATGAGAGAGCAGACGTTGTCTACTTTGTGGTTGAGGACCGATGCAAAGAGGTCTATTCGAGGGTAACCCCATCGTTGGAATATCGATTCCGCTACCATGGGGTTGAGAGACCACTCGTGCAGATGGAAAGTGCGACTCAGCTTGTCTGCCAACATATTGTCCACTCCCAGCAAGTAGGTTGCCTTGAGGTACATCGAGCAGGAAAGGACCCATGCCCATATCTGTGCAGTTTCCTGACAAAGGAGGTGGGAGCCCGTTCCCCCTTGTTTGTTGATTTACCACATCGCAACCTGATTGTCTGAATCAGGATAGCTTTGTTTGATAGGCAATCCTGAAAGGCCTTGAGGGCATACCTGATTGCCCGTAGCTCCAGAAAATTTATCTGGTGTTTGGCTTCCTCCGGAGACCAGGTTCCCCAAGTCTGCAGGTCGCCTACATGTGCACTCCACCCGAAGTTGGATGCATCTGTTAAGATAATTTGAGGATGTGGAGCCTGAAATGGAAGGCCTTGAATGAGATTCCAGTGGTGCATCCACCAGGCTAGTGACAGACAGAGCTGTTTGGTAACCTGGATAATGCTGGACATTGGCTGACGAGCTTGAATCCACTGGCAATTTAAGGTCCACTGCATTACTCTCAAGGCTAGGCGAGCCATCGGAGTGACATGCACCGAAGACGCTATGTGACCCAGCAGTATGAGGAAGTAACGAGCAATTGAAGATACTAGAGTCTGTAGTTGATGCGTCAGAGATGTTATGGTGAAAGCGCGATCCTGAGGAAGGAAGGCTTTCGCCTGTACAGTGTTTAGGTCGGCCCCTATAAAGGATAGGGTTTGGGATGGAACTATCTTGGATTTGGGATAGTTGATTAGAAACCCTAAGGAGATCAGGGTGTGGATAGTGAGACGCAGGGAGGCTAGTGTGCCTTGCTGAGTTAGAGCCCTTATCAACCAATCGTCAAGATAAGGGTAGACATGCACACCCTGATTCCTGAGGAAGGCTGCGAGCACCATCAGGCACTTGGTGAATACTTGTGGAGCGGACGCTAAGTCGAATGGTAGTACACGGTACTGGAAGTGACAAGGGCCGACCAGAAAACGCAGGTATTTGCGATGAGATGGAGTAATTGAGATGTGTGTGTAAGCGTCTTGGAGATCTAGAGAGCATAGTCAATCTCCTCTTTGTAGAAGAGAGAGTAGAGAGCCCAAGGTTACCATTTTGAATTTTTCTCTCTGCAAAAATTTGTTTAGTGCTCGGAGGTCCAGTATCGGGTGTACGTCACCTGCCTTTTTTGGTATTAGAAAATACCGAGAATAAAACCCCTGCGCCCCTGTTGGGAGAGGGGCACTGGTTCTATTGCTCGTGATTTGAGGAGGGATGAGACCTCATGTTCGAGCAAGGGAGAGTGGTCGGACGTATCCCACGTCAGCCGAGATGGAGAGTCCGCTGGAACAGTCAGGAAATTTAGGTGGTAACCCAGAGTGACTACTGCAAGAACCCACTGGTCTGTGGTGACTGTATGCCAAGCACTGTTGAAGTGGCAGAGCCGACCGCTGACCGGTATGGATGGAAGAGGAGGTTGGCTTACACTCTCCAGGAAGGAGTCAAAACCCTGACGCTGGTCCAGGCTGAGAAGCTGGCCGAGACTTCTGAGGACGAGTCTGCCTGGATTGACCTTTTTGGCAAGGTCTGGAAGGGCATCCTCTAGAAGCAGGAGGATAAAATTTCCTTGGCTTGTAGGTCGGCCATTTGGAGTCACGTCTGAAAGTTCTCTTAGGGGCAGAAGGGAACTCAGACGGCACAGAAGAAAACTGGCGCAGCATTTCATGGTGGTCCGTCAACTGCGCCACAGTCTCTCAGATCTTTTCCCCGAAGAGATTATCGCCCACACAGGGTAGATCTGCTAACCTGTCTTGGACTTCTGGTCTTAAATCTGAGGATTTGAGCCAGGCCCACCTTCATGCACTAATCCCCACTGCAGACACTCTAGATGCAGTGTCAAAGATATTATATGCAGTGCGGACCTCGTGCTTTCCAACATCTAGACCTTTCTGAGCCAGAGTATGAAGTTGAGTTTGGAGTTGCTCTGGTAAAGAATCCGAGAAGTCCTGGATTCTTTTAAAAAGGTCTCTGTTATACTGGGTCATGTATAACTGGTAAGATGCAATGTGAGATATAAGCATTAAGCCATGGAAGACACGCCTGCCAAAAGCATCCAGGGAGCTGACTGCACCAGATATGTGGCATCTGTCTTGCGGTTGACAGGTGGGACTGAACATGGGTGTTCCCAGTTTCTCTTCAGGAGATCAAGCAGGATTGCATGGATAGGTATAGACATGATTTCCTTAGGAGCATCAAGAAACTGGAGTACTCCCAGCATCTTGTGCCTAGAGTCCTCTTCTGTCTGAAGCTGAAAGGGAATGGTTTCAGACATTTCCTTGGTGAAATTAATAAAAGATCTTCTGAAGGAGAGAGTCTCTTTCATCTGGGGGAGAGGGCTCTGATGGTAGATCATCTGTATCCTGGGACGAATCATCGGTCCAAGGATTATAGAGGGATGAGCTCCAGCACCTAGTGGGTCTCCAAGCAGGGGAAAATGGTGCTAATCCTGAAGGACCAGGCCTAGGCATCGACAGCATCAGAGGTGGCACCGATGGCATCAAAGAAGGCACAGACGGCGGCACCGAAGGCATTGATGGAGGCACCAAAGGAACCGGTGACATCGATGGACGAGTCTGTGGTAAGATCCCAGATTCAAGCTGTGCATCGCATTGGTTGAATGGGATTTAAAAACTCGTGGTACAGCAGTGGAGAGAAAGACAGCGTCTTGACGACAATGTTTTCTTTAAATAACATTGAATAATTTGGCAAAAATTGATAAGATTTATGGAATATACAAACTATTTGGGGAACGCCGTGAACGGGTAGCTGTAGATAACTGAAGCTGTGATACAGAGCATGAAGATGCAGTATGTGAAGAGTGCAACCTGGTTTAAATGATTCGGATGTAATAAGTATGGGTAAATCAGATATGAATGTGTATACAGGATCTATGGATACGTGAATCAGTACATTGAAAAAAATTGTTTGCAAGTGAAGTCCCTGAAGAAGCCCTGGAGTACAGGGGGAAATGAGGCTCTCATCGGATCGTATTGAAGAATATATCAGAGGAACATTGGATTGGGTTTGGAAGATCTGTTTAAAATATTGAACGAATTGGACTCAATATAAGGGAATGTTTGGTTGTTAATTACACTGATTCATTGCATTTGTTTAGAAATACACAAGGAAATAGGTGGATGTTATAAGGCAATGTAATTATTGTTAAATCTTAGTATGTTAAAGCCTTTGATTTTATGGGTTATGGAGAGTATGTTTTAGTGTGAATGTGAGTATGATGATGTTGGGGTAATGCATGGAAGTGTGGTATGGATATGAATGGTGTGAGAAGTAAAAGAGTAATGTGTATGGGGTGATTTTTTAATGATTATGTTTCACATAGGTCCATTGTAATTTGGATAATAAAGCATTAGATTCAATTGGATTCAGACATTGTATAATATTTATTGAATTACCTCCATTTTCTTACGATAGTACTTTCTAAGTTTTGGAGGGTATGAACATGTTTGCAGCTTTACGTATGTCAGCTATTGGCACCGAACGACAGTATGCTACTGAGGTTGGACATTGCTCTCACAGAATGCGCCTTTACGCGCCCCTGGAGAGGAAGGCCTGCTCTTTCATAGCAGAATGCTATACAATCTGCCAGCCAGATGGAGAGAGTTTGTTTGCCCACTGCTTTACCTGGTTTGTTTGGATCAAAAGAAACAGAGTTGAGAGGAGTTCCTATGGACTGCAGTGCGGTCTAGGTAATATGCAAGTGCACGTTTACAGTCCAAGGTGTGCAAAGCCCTCTCACCTTGGTGAGAGTGAGGTCTTGGGAAGAATATGATATGTTCACCTTATTTCATATTGTCTGTAAAGCTTGTTGCTATTTATTGTAAACCGAGGTGATGTTATTAACGTGCCGCGGTACATAAAAAATCACTAAATAAAATAAATAAAATAAAATAAATAAGAATGTGGGCAATACTATGTACTGATTCAAATGGAATTCCGTGACTATCTTGGGAAGGAATTTTGGATGTGTATGGAGTACCACTTGGTCATGTAGGAATTTTGTATAAGGTGAGTATGTGACAAGTGCTTGCAACTCACTACTCTTCTAGCAGATGTAATGGCTATTAAGAAGATAGTCTTCCAAGTGAGAAATTTAATATCACAGGAATCCATGGGTTCAAAGGGAGGACGTATCCCCTACGGTATTATGGTAAGCTGCGATTGCACTTAAGTGTACCCTGACTGATGAGGTCTGGAGACCAGAGTCTGAGAGGTGCCACAGGTAGTCTAATAAAGAGGATGTGGGGCAGGAGAAAGGGTCAATACCTTCCTGTGTACACTACATGGTAAATCTTTTCCACTTAGAACGATAGTTGTTTCGAGTGGAAGGTTTGCGTGAAGCTACAAGCACTTTAGAGACATTAGTGGAAAGATTGAATGGTTGCAATATCAAGCTTTCAACATCCATGCTGTGAGGGATAGGGATTGAAGGTTGGGATGTCGCAACCTGCCCTGATCCTGAGTTATGAGAGTGGGTGCTGAGCATCGAAGGTGGAATTGGCGTCGGTCCTGGCATCGAAGGCATGTCTCGGAGTGCATCTCGAACTGCCTGGCGGATATAACCATCCAGTTCCGCCCTTATAGCTGGTGAAGTCAGAGCAGCTATAGGGGGAGGCAGTGAAGGCGAAACCGGTATCTCCACAGGTCCCTGTGGAGGTACGGTTCCCGGCACTGATATCGGTGGGGATCGCCTAGGAGTCGCAGGCCTCGAGGGCAATAGGGACTCCTCTCTCCAAGGTTTCTTAGGAGTTGGTTCAATGGGCATCGAGGGAACTCCGGTCATCGGGTCCGATTCCGGATCCTGAGGCCTCCGATGTCGATGTCTGTGCTTCTGTCGATGCTCGACACCCTTTTCGATAATGGATGTAGACTTTATCTATGACTGGGAAGGGTTCGGTGAAGGCCAATCACCTGCTTCATCCGGACGACGTTGAGTTTTTAGAATAACTTTTCTAACCGCTCCAGCCGGAGACAATTGTTTTGAAGTTGAAGTCGACGGCATCAGCTGAAGATGAAAAAGATGTTCCATCTTTTCCATGCGCGCTTGCCTGCCCTTTGGTGTCATTTCAGTGCATCTCGGGCATGTTGACACATCATGTCTCTCGCCGAGACAGAGTACACATTCAATGTTTGGATCCGTTATGGACATAGTGCGAGAGCAATTCGGGCACTTTTTAAGACCGGTACCCATATTCGAAGGCCGGACTGCCGTCGACGACCTTCTGACTAGGTTTAATCGATAACGGAATAGACCGGAAAATTGAAATCACTCACCGAAGATGAAAAAGAGGGAGAACCCTTTGGCGGGATAACTTTTTCCGAAAATTCTGAAAAATGTTTTGTAGTGTGTATTCACCATATAGAGCTCCTTACCCGCGAGGCTAATAGCAGCGCGGAGAAAAGAAGACTGAAGGGAGACCCCTGTGGTTCGAGGGATCATGGCATGCTGGGCATGCTCAGTAGCCTCAGTGTGTCAGTCAAAAGTTTCTAGAAACTTTGACAGAAAGTTTTCTGTGATAGGGCTCCGTCACCCATATGTGAGGACTAGCATCCTGCTTGTCCTGGGATAACGGCATCTCTGATATGTTATTATAATTCTGTCTGTTCAGATCTGAACAACATTTGCACCAACCACGCTCTGCTTTATATAGTAATGCCTCGAGTTGCTTTAGTTCAAGCGTTCAAGCCACTGCTATTAATTGCATCAGTAGCATGGGATCTTTTTAGTGTTTGGGTAACTGCCAGATTCTTGTGGCCTGGTTTGGCCTCTGTTGGAAACAGGATGCTGGGCTTGATGGACCCTTGGTCTGACCCAGCATGGCAATTTCTTATGTTCTAAGGAGGCCAGTAAAATATTATTCCAGCTAGTGGTACATTCAGAAAGATCTTGGCAATCTGTGTCACTGATTTTGGGGAGCCAAATATCACAGTTTGTCAATATCAATTGGGCCTCTTAACTATGGATAACCGAAGTGGGTGAAAACGATCAAGGCTCATAGGAGCAGCTATTCAAAAAGTTAACAAAAAAGTGGTCACTCCATGGAGTTTCTTTGCATGAAATAGGGACACCTTGTACCAGCATTGTATTGCTAAAAAAAACTAAATGTAAAACATGGCCATGACCTATATATGTATACCCGAGAGGAGAGGAGAGACAATGGGGATGATAGAAACATTTAAATACCCTAAAGGTATTATTAATGTACAAGAAACAAATCTTTTCCAATGAAAAGGAAACTGAACTAGGGGGTCATGGGGAATGACAAGAAATTTATTTTTCATGGAAAGAGTGGTGGATGCATGGAATGCCCTTCCAGAGGAGGAGGTGGAGATTAAAACACTAACGGAATTAAAAAAAAAAAAAAAAAAAAAAAGTCATGGTATAAATTACTGCTTTGTGCTTCCAAGAAGGCACAGGGGTAACTTGCACAAAGCAGCAGTTACAATCCTAATTTTGCATTTGGTGGTCTGTAGGCCAGCCCGCATAAACCAATGTACTCACCTCCCTGCCCGGACCACCTCTCTTATCTTCCAACACAGCCTGCAGACTGATCCCCGCCCCTCCCCTCCCCCCTTCAGCTGGACACCGTGCTCTGTTATGGCTGGAAGCCACCAGTCTCACTCGTGGCAGGAAGCCACTGGCTTCACAAATGGCAGGATGCTAGCGGGCCATCTTGTACCTCTCCTTAGGCGCATGCACTCCCCCAATTAAAGGTCCAGCGGCAGGAAAGCTCTGGTGGTGCCAGATGATGACATCACTTCTCCAGGCATATAAAAGGCCACAGCTGGAATTCTCTCACTGCCTCAGCAACAGGTCCACCAACTCCTCAGTAGAGCGTGTTGCTACCATCATCCTGTCTTCAATTCCAGCATCCTTGTCATCAGGCCTTCAGTTTCTTCCTCATTGCACACCTGTTCTTCTCTTCCTACCTACCTTGACTATCTGTCCCTCTTCTCCTCTCAAACGGATTCCCTGGTTTTGACCTCTGCCTGATCCCAGATACACCTGACCACTCTTTGACTCTGACCACTGCCTGATGATGGATACGCCTGACCGCTGCCTGCGCCTGAACTTTGCCCATATCTTCAACTTGAGTGACCTTTGTCTGGCTATGATGCAAGGGCCTCCTCTTCTGCCATCAGAGACCTCAGCTAAGTCCTGCCAGCCCCGGCACTCAAAGGCTCAACCCACAGGGAATGAGGGCCGGTATAGGCAAAGCTTCTGCTGGTTCTCTGCCTCATCTGGGTCCACCTGCCGACGGTGGGAACCTGCAGGAAGCGTTAATGCTGCCTCAGTCCAAGGGTCCACAAGCGCAACACCTAAACGAAAGGCGCAGCAGTTACCATCCTAAACTGATGACAAGGAGGAAAACGGCATGGAGCATCTGTTATAACCCTACATACCTTGTTTGGCCATTTTAACATAACAGTGGCAGAAGACGACCAAATGGTCCATCCAGCTGCCGAGCAAGCTGTATGTGGTAGCAACTGCCACTCTGTGCAGGCTACTCCCATTCTGTTAGGGTAGCAACTGCCATACTATGCAGGTCATCTCCAAGCCTTATGTTAAGGGTAGTAATATTTACAATCAAAACCAGCACACCACAGCACAACTCAGACACAAAATGGACAGTCCCTAGTCCTTGAGGCTTACAATCTAGTCAAGACAAGACACAGAACAAAACCAAATAGGAGACTGAGTTACGAAAGCAAAGCTCTGACTGAGCAGGTTTAAAGTAGGTAGAGTTAAAATGAGTATTTTGATCAAGTATTATCAAATGTATGTTGTTACTGATCAACCTATTCCTATTCAGTGTAAAATATGCACAGAATACCTACCCTGTCTGTTTATAAAACAGGTACATTCCAAAGTCCCAGCTACCATGAAGCACTGACATCTAGGCCAGATTTGGGATATAAATGGGGTTTTAAACTATTCCGCCAGAGGAAAACACTTGCAAAACAGTAGGAAGAAACTAAACCAGGTGGAATTGAGGGAGATGAAGCTCTACAGAAAGTGGCAAGGAATCAACCATTTACCTAACTAGTGAATCAGCCAAAAAGTAAATCTGTAAACCTGTTCCCTGAAGCAATCTATACGTTGTTAGAGCTGACCAGGGTGGGGGAGTGGGGAGAGACAGAGCACTGTGTGGTGTTTAACAAAATGGGAATTCTACACCTATAAACAACTTGCACTTTAAGCCTACAGCTCCTTGAGATCACCACATATTCACTTTACTGCCAGAAAGTTACAGAACAAGCAGCTAGAAATTTACCAGATTATAACCTTTTGTGCAAAAACAAGAGCCATGCTATAAACTAGTCCACACCATGCTATTTTTGCTGCCGCTGACATCCTTATAACAAATTTGATAATCATGAGTCTTCGATAGCACTCAAAGTTACAATTGCAAAGATCTGGCCTTCTGAATTTATGTTGCCTACCATGGCAACTTTAAAAGCAAATAAATGCACCAAAAATTTAAAAATAATTTAACATTGCAGAAAGTCCTATTCCAGTACCGATGAAATATAAAATGTGCTTTTCCCTTTCTGTTGGTTAACATTTGTTCTCCATCTCATTTGCTTTATCTTTTAACCTTGTTTCTTTGTTCTTTTCCATTTTTTTCTTTTCTTCTATGCTCGTCTTCTTTCTTCATTCATCTATGCCCCACCTTTCATACTTTTCTTTAATCTCTTTCTTTCTCCACATTTCTTCCCCAACTCTCTATGCCATCTCTTGCCTGTCATCTTTCTATTTCCCACCCATCCACTTCGCTGCCTTTTCTCCCACCTACTCCTGAGCCCTTCAGCCCTCCTCTCTCTACTTCACTCTCCCTCACGTTTCTCCCCTACCTCAAAGCTATCTCTCTGGCTCTATCCCACTTTCCAGCTCTCCATCTCCCTCTCACTGTCTCTTCCACCTCCCAGCCCTCCATATCCCTTTCTCTAGCTCCACACCCTGCCCCCCCCTTAAAAAAAAAACAACAAAAAAACTTCACACACCTATCAGTATTCCCTCTGGTTTCCCCACCACTCACTCACATTGCATTTTATCTCTTTCCCCTTCTTCCTGTTCTTGTCCTCTCAGCCCACTTTTCAGTTCCCTATCCCTGTTCATCTCAAACTCTCAGCCCCCATATCTCTTCTTAGTGCTTCCCACTTCCCGACCCTTCATCTCCTCAATCCTCTCTCTTCCATCGCAACCGGAAAGCAGGTCAAAGCAACCACCACAAGCACAGGGAGTGGCGAGATTCAGGAGAAGCAACAAGCAGAATAGGGTTCGGTGAAAATGTTTCCTATCCCTCTGCTTAGCTTCTCCACCCCCTCTACCCCTGGGGTAGACTTCATTTCTAATCTGAAGGCTCATGCAATACAAAGATAGGACAAAGAGGTGGAGGAGACGGTAGCCATGGAGACCAGACACACAACACTTTCACTGTTCCCTGCGGTGCCTGCTGCCTCTGCTTTAGCTCTGCAATCTGATGCTGCCCAGCTTCTATGAGACTGGGAGATAGAAAGGTGTACAAGCTCACTACTGTCAACAAATCACCAAGATCAACGAGGCTGGTAGTTGTCAGCAATTTGGGCTTCCTTCTCTCGTGTGGCAGGGGTAAACTGGCTGTGTACCGTCTAACAGGCTGCCAAGAACCCCTGGACTGAGATTTATGATTTTAAACAATTCATCTTTCTCCACTGTCATTTTTAATGCACAGTAGTGACAATGGCCAGGGCTACATCAAACTCTCTGCTATCATGGGCCAGCTTTTTAATATCACTTTTTGCTGCTTAGTTCTGAAATTTCAGAAAGTAAGAGTGGCCAAACATACTTGAGTATGAGGAACATCCCTAAGGAGTATAAATTCTTTTGAAGTATGAAGAGCTTTACACAGTGTCAAAACTAAATATTCCAGCAAGCAACTGTTAAGCACATTTTGATAAACTATGTTATCCTGTTGAGTTTCCTTAAAAATATGCCATAACGCTGAAATTTAAGGAACATAGAGAAACTGGTATACAGAAAGAATAAAATGCTACAGCCACAGTCATGCAAAGCATCAATACAATGTTCCAAGACAATTTAAATTATCTTTAAAATAACTCCTGAGAGAGTTTGATGTTACTTCTTAAAACACTCATTTTAGACTTTACGACAGTGGGGAATCAGCAGCACAAAGCTTGCTGATTTCTGCACTGTCAAAGTTGCATAAGTAGACTTTCATTGAGAATGCCTATGGTACATAAGAATAATTCATAAAATCTCTTACCCTTTCTAGGTCCTGCCTGAGATGCATGAACATCCTCAAGCGGGTGTGAACGTTGTCATCTTTAGGTTGCATAAAGCCGTTGTGTTCATCCTCCTTGGGAGGCAGCAGTGGCTTGTTAAAATTACTTTTTCTCTTTAACTTCCAGTATTTATAGATGAAGTTCACAGTGAGCAGGGGAAGGCCCGTTTCCAATGCCACATCCTCCACCTTCACCAGGGTGTAGAACTCCTCTTGCAGCTCCCGCAGTTTCTGAGCACGGAGGCTGGTTTTCTCACTCTCTGTCTGCTTGGAGTCAGCATTACCCCTAGGAGCGGGCTCTGTATCTGGCAGTGAGCTCTGTTTGTTTTTACTGTGCTTAAGGCAATACGACTTAAACTTGACCTCATCTCCCTCATCCAAAATAGTCTTCATCTCCAGACTGTGCTCAAAGGCGCAAGTGACGTGGAAGGGTGTGATGCAGCTTTTCACAGAGCACTGGAAGGTTGAACAGTAAAAGGACCCAACTTTACAAGAATGGCACCATGGAAGTACAAAAATGTGATAATGATAAACCTGACTATTTAAACTGATCAGCTTTACTTAATGTTATGTAAGCAGACAAAACAAATATATATTTAAGAGGGCCAGGACTTTTCTCAGGCAAAAGTAAGCCAAAAAACCCAGCAAGAGACCTTTGAGTTTGTAGAAACAATTTTGAAATAGCACTTTTGCCTGCAAATTCTAGATGGCAAGATTCCGCAGAAAAAAAACTACAAACAGAAACCTATGCAAATAACATGGCAGAATTCTTAAATTTAGCACTGTTACCATTCAACTTTATTGCAACACTTTTTTAGCTACAAAATTGTACAGGCAGACTTTTTCTACTTTTGACATCCCAAACTTAAATTTGGTCAATAGTCTTATAACAAGGACAGAAATTAACAACCACTTTTGAAAATCACAACAGTCAGTGTGTGTGTGTGGGTGGAATATTATGCAACAGTGTGAGTAATTACAGAAAAAGGTATTCCTCTAGTGTACTGTAAGATGCAAAGCAAGATCCAAAGATTATGCCTTCATCACCTTAAAGTACAGTATGCACACACTGAACTATGTTGTACCAATTATGTATTTCATAATTGGTTTGATCAGCATAAAAGAATAGTTTAGGTGATAATGTCACATAGTTCTTGGAATATGGTAAATGCATGCAAAATTATATGTATACACACACAGTTTTATTGTATAAGATATACATATATACACATATATGGGTACAAACACCAAAACAAAACAGAGAACACCCAAATAATGTGAATACCTGAAAAACCAATCTTTTGTGTAAAATTTTTTATTTTCTTTATAACAAATTATTTAACTGATCTAAAATCTTAATATGGATGAAAAAGCCAGTTCATACCACTAACTCTGTAGTTATCTTACAGTTGTATTTTAATACACTGCTACATAAGCAGACTGAAATGTTACAAATTATCACTGGCATCCATATGAAACTATATTACATGAAATAAAAAAACTGATAGAAATGGCATGTCACAGCTATGACATGAAGCAAGCTTGCTCAAAAAATTATATATAACCAAGTTCTGTTAACTACCGAGGCTTGCTTTATCTAACAGCAAATGCTCGCAAATCAAGCTGGAATAAGGTCAGCAAACTGTTAAATAAGTTGGAAAAATAGTAAGTTGAAAAAAATGAGCTATATATTTAAATAAAAAAATGCAAACTTTTTTTATTTAAATGTATGCCTCACTTTTTCAGCTTACTATTTTTCCAGCTTATTCATATTTATAGCTTAAATGAGTACATACCTGAATGCAAGCACCAATCTTCAATTTGCACAGGCTGCAGACCAAGGCCCATCGACTTGGTGGAATGTGAGACACTTTTGTGATTGGTTCCATTCTTTCTGGACAAGCAATGCTAACCTGAAAGCAGAAGAGCATGGGAACCATTCCTTTAAGTCCAGATAATCATTTTTATTCATTTAATTTTTGAGCTAAAGAAAGAAGGATGAGAGTAGAATCTCAGATTAGATCCAAAGAGAATACAGAATACACTGCCACAACGTGCTGTAAATTGAAACACGGGTTATGAGGCCATTTTTTATGCTGCTTTTTTCTATGCACACCCAACTCTGATTTAAAGCACTCTCATATTATAAATATGTACATAAATGAATTATGATAAGACAGTGAAACTACCTAGAAAAAATGTTTAATTAAGGGAAGTCAAGCGTTTTAAGGGAGAAGTGGAAAATGAACTCTGAGGAATACTGTTCCAGAGTAACAAAGCTAGTAATGTCCTAAAATCAGGACTGGGCAGAAAGCGGGTTAGATGCAACTTGGTGAAGGATTCCAGGATGGGACATTCACCTTCCTGCAGAACATGAGACGCTAGAACTGTGTATGGTTTGCTATACCACAATCAGAATTTTTAATTTAACCCACAATAGTTGGCCAGTGAAGAGGAATCAAAAGGGGAAACAGGGTTGGGTGAAGAGTAAGATTGGAAGAAAATCTGAACTGCGCGAATTGACAGCACTTCTAGTGGTGGTGCTTGTAAAGTACACCCATAGCACAAATGAACAGAGACTGAATTCTATTTCTACTATTTAAAAAAAGAAAACATACAATGAAAGAAAAAAATCCCATACCTCTATATAAAACAAAAAAGGAAAAGGAATCACAAAACAGGTGAGCAACAGAACAAGATGGTGCATAATCAAATTCTTCTTCCGACTCCACAGGTTTTTATTAAGTTAGATTTAATGCCTCCAAAAATGAAACATTTATTGTATTTATTTATAAAATTTAGAGTCTGCTGATGCACAAATCTCAGTGGAAACATTTAACACAAAACTGCTCCACTGATCCCTCTGCAGGGCTGGCTGACAATATTAAATTTCATGCAGGGGAAGAATTTACTAACTGGCATCCATCCCAGCAAGCGCCTTACAGAGAACCACCATGTATGTGGTATGTGAAGCGCAGCATTACATTTAATGAACGCAAAAGGAGCCGTGCTGAAAGTACAGTGAGCCCTGCAAGTGTCTCTTACTTTGCAGCCTGGAGGAGATGAAGAGCCAACTTAATAAAAACACTTGAGGGAGCCACCAAACAGCTGGCAAACTACACAAAACATAAGCACTAGGAATGAGTTACAGCCCAGCAGAAGTAAAGGGTTCACTTACTGAAGCCCCGTCACATGGCCAGCAGGCTTGAGTCCAAATGTAAGTGGAGCAGAAGCAACTGAATGTGAACTTATATTGAGAAAGTAGAATAGGGCCCACTAATGTCTGAGGTGATCTGGGACATCATGGAAGTGAAGGGTTGAGTCAGTGAGAGAAGCTGGAGACCTAAATACATGGCCGACTGAACATTTATTTATTTATTTATTTATTTATTTGACATCTCTTTTATACCGATATCCGTTCGCACATCGCATCGGTTCACAATAAACAAAAACTTTTGGGCGGTGCCCTTACATGTAACAGATAACTTAGTGAACTAGGAAAAATACAATTAACTTTTGGGAGGAGCCCTTACATATAACAAACATCAATGGGTAGATGCAAAGCAATAGAACTGTAACTATAACTATATACATGAGAGTGCACAGTACAAAATCCCCTTCTTAGAACATATTCTAAGAAGGGGAATCTTGGATTGTAAAGAAGGCACTGCATAACATTGGGAAACCAATGGAAGCCACAGCCACATGGCCAAATGCTGTAATACAAGCAGAGGAAGGGGGCAAATTGAAGGATAACTGGTTTTAATTGGTGCAGAGTAAAATCAATCAGAATTGCTTTTTGTGCATAGCTATACTAAGAAATGATGCATAGCGCCACTGAATTGATAATTTATCTACCTTAGCTGAATCGTTTCTAACAGAGAAACTTAAATTTGTACACCAAAACTATAAAGAACAAATTTCAAAGCTATCTAGTGTGCTAAAATTGACTAAGGGAAGTGCTGCCTTACAAATCTATTTAAGTTGTAAGAAACATTTAGATAAAGGTAATTCAAAAATCATGAGACAGAAGACAGTGTCCTATTGTAGATTGGTAACTGGTTAAAGGACAGGAAACAGAGTATGACTAAATGGTCAGTTTTCTAAATGGAGAAAGATCAGTAATGGAATACCACAGGTATCTGTACTGGGATCTGAGCTGTTAAACATATTCATAAATTATCTGGAATAGGGAATAATGAATGAAATGATCAAATTTGCAGATGAGACAAAATTATTCAAAACTGTTAAAACAGTAGTGGATTGTGAGGAACCTCAGGACAGCTTTGCAAGACTAGAGACTCGACATCTGAATGGCAGATGAAATTTAACATGGGAAGTGCAAAGTAATGCACATAGTGGGAATGACCACCCAGGAGAAGGAACTTGGAGTTCTTGTGGAAAATATACTGAAATCCTCAGCTAAGTGTGGTGAAGATCAAAAAAGATAATATTTTAGGAATGATCTAAAAAGGAATAAAAAATAAAACAAATATATTGTCTGTATCAATCCATGGTGCAACCACACCTTGAGAACTGTGTATAGTTCTGGTCCCCAAGAGATAAAAGAACTAGAAAAGATGCAGAAGAGGGCAACAAAAATGATAAATGGGATGGAATTACTCCCCTATGAAGAGAGTTTACACAGGCTGGGGCTCTTCAGTTGGGAAAAGACGGCTGAGAGGGAATATGACAGAAGTTTATAAAATCATGCGCTGGGTAGAATGGGTAAATAGGGAAAGCAGAGTTGCTTACCTGTAACAGGTGTTCTCCAAGGACAGCAGAATGTTAGTCCTCACACATGAGTGACATCATCAAATGGAGCCTGGCATGGAAAACTTCTGTCAGTTTCCAGAACTTTGACTTGGCATACTAAGCATGCCCAGCATGCCCTATACCACGCATCCACGCGGGGCCCTAACAAAAATTAGATGAAAAATAACAAAAGGAGAAACCCAACTCTACGGGGTAGCGGGTGGGTTGCATGAGAACTAACATCCTGCTGTCTTTTAAGAACACCTGTTGCAGGTAAGCTTTCTCCAAGAACAAGCAGGAGGATAGTCCTCACACATGGGTGAATCCCTAGCTACAGGTTGCTTCCCAAAACAAAAGGGGATCAACAGCAAAAACTAGGTGCCAACGACACAACAGCAGTGCTATTAGTAACAGAGGCGGAGACAGCCTGAACCCAAACAATGGGCTCTAGGCAGGGAGAGTTGGGTTCTACACCTCAAAGAGAATCCAAAAGGACAGACTAGTTGAACCTACTCTCACAAAGACCATCCCTATCTAGGCAATAATGAGATGCCAATGTGTGGAGAGAACTACACATTGCATCCTTGCAGATCTCCTCCATGGGAACTGCTCACAAGTGGGCCACTGATGTTGCCATGGCTCTCACAGAATGAGCCTTGACATGACCCTCAAGATGTAGTCTCACCTGGGCATAAAAGGAGATGCAACTGCTAGCCAACTGGATAGTGACTGTTTGACAATAGCAACTCACATCATATTGCTATCAAAAGAAACAAAAAGTTGAGTGGACTGTCTAAGGGATTCTGTCCACTCTAGATAGAAGGCTAAGGCTCACCTGCAGTCCAAGCTGTGCCGTGTTCGTTCGCCTTGATGTGAATGGGGCCTGGAAAGAAAGTTGGCAGGACGATACACTGGTTAAGATAGAAGTCCGTCACCACCTTAGGCAGGAACTAAGGGTGCATGCCCAAGACCACCCTGTCATGATAAAATTTTGTATAAGGTGGATAAGTCTCTAAGGCCTGTAGCTCGCTGACTCTGCGTGCTGAAGTGACCTCCACCAAAAATATGACCTTCCAGGATAGGTACTTCAGGTCACAGGTGCACAGTGGCTCAAAAGGAGCTTTCATCAGCTGAGCTAGTACCATGTTGAGATTCCAAGACAAAGCAGGAGGCCTTAGGGGAGGCTTCAACTAAAGCAGGCCCCACATAAAAAGTACAACTATAGGCTGTACAGAGATGGGCGTACCATCTACACCATGGTGGTATGTGCCAATTGCACTCAGATGCTCCAATAGGTGTAGAAGGTAATCAAGCAGTTTTTGTGTGGATCAGGAGAACAGATCTAGATCCTTCTGCTCACACCACATGGAAAACCTCCTCTGCTTCAGTCCGTAGGGCTTTCTAGTGGAAGGCTTTCTAGAAGCCACTAGGACCCGAGACACATACTCTGAGAGATCGAGTGGTTGCAGAATTAACCTCTCAACATCCAGGCTGTGAGCGACAGGGCCTGGAGGGTTGGGGTGCCACAACTTCCCTCGATCCTACATAATGAGATCTGGGAAAGTCCTCAGAATGATCAGTTTCCAGATGGATAACTCCCATAGGAGTGGAAACCAGACCTGTCTCAGCCAATGACAGGCTATGAAGATCATAGTCCCTCTGTCCTCGCAAATCTTCTTCACCAGCAAAGGAATTGGAGGATTTGCAGACAGACGACCCTTGCCCCTATGACGGGCAAGGGCATCCTAAGCTGGTTTGCCATCCGTCCTGTACAGGGAGCAGAACAGAGTTACCTTCCTGTTCCAAGGGGACACGTCTATGTCTGGGCTCCCCCAGAGGCGAAAGATCCAATTTGCTACCTCCTGGTTCAGGGACTATTCATGGTGTCTAAAGGCATGACTCAGTCTGTCCATTACTACATTCTCAATACCTGCCAGATACTTTGCCCTGAGCACCATCCTGTGGGACAGGGCCCATGACCAAATCTGGACCACTTCTTGACACAGCAGGTACGATCCCATACCTCCCTGCTTGTTGACATACCACATTGCTACCTGGTTATCAGTTTGGATCAGGACAACTTTGTTGGACAGCCAATCTCTGAAAGCCCATAGCACGTACCTGATTGCCTGGAACTCCAGGAAGTTGATATGGCAACAACTTTCCAGAGCGGACCAGAGGTCCTGGGTGCTGAGCCCCTCTACATGAGCTTCCCAAACCAGGGTGGATGCATCTGTGGTTATGACAACTCCAGAAAAGATCCCCCGTTTCAGATTGGAGAGTACCTGCCACCAAGACAAAGAGTCCTGGTGGCACAGGAAGACTCGGATGCAAGCCTGGAGGCTACGCGTGGCCTGGTGCCACTGCAACCTCAGGGTCCACTGGGCTCTGCGCATGTGTAAACGTGCCAAGAAAGTGACATGGACAGTTGTGGCCAGGTGGCCAAAAACCTCAACATGTGCCGTGCTGACACCTTCTGGTTCCCCTGGATCTCTGCCACTATGTATCCACAGGCAGCCTGTGAATGAGGCAGGAAGGCTCTTGCCTGAGCCGTGTCTAGCAGGGCTCCTATAAAGTCCAATTGATGTGACAGACTGATGCGACTTTAGGTAGTTGATGACGAACCCTAGTGACTCCAACACCCGATGGTCAAGCTCATGGACCAAAAGGCCCCTGCCTGAGATGTGTTCCTGACCAGCCAATCATCCAGATAGGGGAAGACATGCACTTCCAGCCTACGAATGTGCCCTGCCACTACGGCTAGGCATTTTGTGAAGACACATGGGTCGACGCTAGCCCAAATGGCAACACTCTGTACTGAAAGTGCCGTTTCCCCACCATGAATCTGAGAAACTTCCTGTGATCTCGGAAGATCTAGACATGGGTGTATGCATCCTTTAAATCAAGGGAATATAGCCAGTCTCTGCTTTGCAGAAGAGGGATCAAGGTGACCAGGGAAACCATCTTGAACTTTTCTTTTTTTAGAAACTTATTCAAGGCCTTTAGGTCTACGATGGGACAGAGTCCTCCTGTTCTCTTTGGAATCAAGAAATACCTGGAGTAGAATCCCTGCCCTCTCTACCTTGGTAGAACTGGCTCAACAGCCCTGGCCATTAGAA
Organism: Rhinatrema bivittatum; assembly: GCF_901001135.1. Classification (NCBI taxonomy): domain Eukaryota; kingdom Metazoa; phylum Chordata; class Amphibia; order Gymnophiona; family Rhinatrematidae; genus Rhinatrema; species Rhinatrema bivittatum. Next base: position 242,844,528 of record NC_042619.1, on the reverse strand, counting down.
GGGCGGAGAGCTCCGCAAGCAGTACTTCCTGAAACACTACTGGATCCCAAAACGGGCACAGACGGCAATTTGGTGGGACATCCAATAAATTTAATTGGTACCCATGATGGACTGGTCCGAAGTTATACTGGGCCACTGATTTGTGAAGAACCACAGCCAGTGACTGCATCTCTGGACAAAGACAGAGTAATCAGGACCCCATCCCCTGTTGATTACAGTGAGGATGAGGGTCCCTATGACCCCTGGGGGGAAGATACTACAGTCCTCCTCTGAAGGCTTGGAGAGTCTCCCCTCAGAACAGTCTCTTTCAGAAGAGCGAAGGAGGTTACCGGAGGACATATCCATCCCCAGGGTTTGTGCAGATAATGGTGGAAGCCATTTTGTTTCAGTTGTTGACGGAGGAAAACGCCAGGCACAAGATACTGGAGATCCTGCAGTTTGTGGAGCCTCCTAAGGAAATTGTGGTAGTCCCAGGGCACGATATCCTTAAGGAGCTACTGTTGCGGATATGGGAACACCTCCTTACAGTGCCTCCCATTAACAGGAAGGCAAACAGGGTTTACCTCGTCCAGAAGTCTACCAGATTCGATAAGTGTCAGTTCCAACTTCGAGGGCCAAGCACTCTCTGACCCATTCCTCTACGTTAGTTGCATTTGGGAGGAAAGTGTTCCAAGCGGCCATGCTCATTGCCCACATTGCCTCCTACTAGCTCTACATGAGCCAGTACTCACAGGACCTCTGGAAGCGGGTGCATGAGATAGCTGAGCAGTTGCCTCAGCAGCAGCAGGACGCCCTCCTATCGCTGATGTAGAAGGGCCTGGAGGGTGGAAAACATGAGGTCTGGGCGACCTATGATGTTTTCAAAAAAGCAGCAAGGGCCTCTGCAGCGGGAATAGACGCCCGCAGAATGGCATTGCTGCGGGCCTCAGATCTCCATACAGAGATTCAGGAACAGGTCACTGACGTGCCGTGTACTGGGGACAAATCTTTTTAGAGATAGGGTGAGGAACGTGGTGGCCCAGCTGCGGGACCACCATGAGACCCTCCAACAGCATGCCCCAGGGAAAGCTGGATGGGGCCAGCAGGCCATGTCTCTGCTGGCCTAGGCAGAGCTTCCTCCTTGGAGGAATCGGGAACAATCACTTTATCAGTCGGGGAAAGCATTGCTGCCCTGCCAGGCATCAATGGCCTCCTGGAAACTGGCACCAGCTGGAACAATGGTTCCAAAGCAGAGAGAAGATGCATCGTTCTGTCTGTGCCACAGGACTGATGCCCTGCAGTGTCCACTCCACCACCAGCTGGATGCGCCACTCCAGCTCCTCTTCAAACGTTGCCGAAGCCAACACTGACTGGGAGGAAGGAGGGGTGGCCAGATCTTCCTTGGATCCCCGAGGTGGATCAGCAACTGGCACCAGGATCAGTGGAAACCATCAGGGCATAGATGAAGGATGGGCACATCTCACCACGGGGTTGCTTTGAGGGCATCACGGCATGAGCCGACGCATCCCCATGCCCGGCACCGTGCAAAGGCAATTGGTGCTAATGCTTCCTCGGCTTCCCTTGGTGCTCAGCCCTGTCTTTCCCCGGTGTTTTATTTATTTTATTTAAAAGTATTTATATACCGCTTTTTAAAATAAAATTTTATCAAAACGGTTTACAACAGGTTAAAATAAAGTAAAAATAAAATAAAATATAACTAAAATAAACATAAAATACATAAATTTAGCTAAGTAGCTAGATAATTGCTAGCTAAAAGAAATTATTAATTAAAAAATAATAATAATGGTAACATGCCATGGGTAAACAGAAATAGGGAAGGTAAAAGGGATGAAGGGGGGGTGGGGGTGGCAACTTATTGGATTAAAATATCCTAGGAAGAAAGCAGATGGGATGATAGAGGAGAAGTTGAGGTAATATGTGTCTGATGGGTGAGTTTTGGGGAGATGAGAGCTTCATCTTTGATCGGGGAAATGCTTAGTAGGAGTATTAAATGCTTGTTGAAAAAAGAATGTTGAGGTCAAAGATGAGGAACCCGACTTCCTTGACTTTGAAGAGACTGAGCGTGGCCAGTCTCCGGTGCCTCTACCCACCGGCAGAATCAGAGGAACAGATTGTCCCACCAATGTCGATGGCGTGGTGTTCATTGGTTCAGCTCCAAGGTCCATCGGTGTCAACACAACCAGTGCTGAAGTTGATGGCTCAGATTTGCCCGACCCAAAGTGTTTCTCCAACTTGTTGAGCGCGATGTCCCTTTGGGGTCATTTGGATGCATTTGCGATAACCCAGGACATCATGTGATGCCCACAGGTAGAGGACACATCATGGGGTCCATGATAGACATGGCCCTCGGGCACCGGGGGCATTGACGAAAACTGGAAGTGGCCATGACTCGAAGCAAAAAAAGAAGGACACAAAACAGCAACGATGGCGGCAGGCAATGAAAACCAGCTGGCACCGAGGCACCACACCACAGGGAAGATCGAAATGAAAGAAAACGCACCCAAAAACGCCAAGAAACCTAAGGATGATATGGGAAGGACAGAGGGACCCGGCATTGATGCAATGCGAGAAAAACCCCAAGAAAAATCGGGGAAAAAGTTTTCCACAGTTTTAAAGAAAAAAACTGAAGAGATCATTCACACCATGATGTGAAAGCTCCGCAGAAAAAAAATGACAGACTGAAGAGGGACCCCACATGGTATAGGGCATGCTCAGTATGCCAAGTCAAAAATCTGGAAACTTTGACAGTTTTCCGTGTCATCTGATGATGTCACCCAAGTGTGAAGACTACCATCCTGCTTGTCCTTGGAGAATGTTTTTCACCTTTTCAAATACTAAAACAGGGGGACACTACATGAAACTAAATGAACACATTTAAAGTATCTTTTCATTACACATACAATCAAGCTGTGGCATCTGTTGCCAGAGAATGTGGTCAAGGTGACTAGCAAAGCGGGGTTTAAAAAAAGGTTTAGAGGAAAAGTCTAAATATATTATTAGCTAAGTAGGCTAAAGAAAGCTATTGCTATACCTAGGCAAATTAAGAGATGGATCTACTTTTTGGGATCTGCTGAATATTTGTGACCCAGACTAGACACTGTCAGATACAGGATACAGGGCTTGATGGACCTCGATCTAATCCAGCAATGCATTTCTTACATTCTTATGCAAGGCACCAGCCTTTGACCAGGAAGACCCCAGATTAAGGCCAGACTGAGCACTTTTTGCTCTGACGGAAGGTCACAAGTAGTTGGGAAATATCAGGAATATAGCAATAAACACATGATTCAAAATAGTTCCTTTATGTCATTTTATAAACACAATTGGAATTTCCCCAAAATTGCGGTTTGCACAAAGGCAATTGGAAGGGCACATTCTTATGGCTTCAGGCTATATATTCTGGCTGTGTCTGCAGCTCAACCCATTTTGAGTGGGAATGGAGGATAAATTAAACAGTATATGAAAACAGTAATGCACCTTACTCTTCTACTTGCATTGTTCAAATGGGGTATACATACTTTAATATTTATAACATTCAGAAAGCATTACTACATTTATTTACACTGCCTGCTGTTCTCTGCATGGACAGCAATACTAATGAAGTGGAAAAAGGAGCTAGCACTTGTAGTTCAGAAATGATTCGATAGTACATTCATATGATGAACTGTGAAAAAGCCACATGCAAGGCCAGATTATCTGCCTAGACAATATATTTGGATCCTAAACTGGGGCTCAATTAAAATTTAAATGTGTGGATAGCGTTTATTTATTTTATTTAGATATTTTATATACTGTCATTCCATGTAAAGATCACAATGGTTTACAAAAGTAACATTCACATTTATAAATCAACAAATGACAGGTTACAGAGGTAGTATTCATAAACAGGCATTAACATCTATCAAATGAAATGAAATGTTCCAATACATATTAAAGTTCTAGAACATAAAATAAAATAAATTTCACATATTAGTCTCTTGTTGAATTTTTTCCTCATGCTTCAGTTAGTATCTCTTGGCCTTCTCGTTAGGTTATATGCATTTTTGGATTGCCATGTTTTTAGCTCACATTTAAATCTCTTTCTATCTGGTATCAAACATAACATCTAAGGCAGAGAATTCCAAAGCTTTGGACCCGCCATAGAAAACACACAATATCTTTCTTGCGTCAGATGCGTGTTCCATATTGTAGGAACAGTCAATAGTCCTCTATTTTGAGATCTTAGTGTTCGCTGAGGTGTGTATGGTTGTAATGTCACACCTATCATACCGGTGTTACTGGAATAAATGATTTTGAATATTAATGTTAATACTTTATAATAGATTCTGGATTATACTGGCAGACATTGCAGTGAAATCAGTGAGGGCATATTGTGATCAAATTTCCTAGTTCCTAACAAAAGTTTTGCTGAGGCATTTTGTAATAATTGTAATGGTTTTAAGAGACATGTAGGAAGACAGAGTAATAAGGAGTTACAATAGTCTAGGTTTGAGAAAATTAGAGTTTGTAATACAGTACGGAAGTCCTCGAAAGTTAATAAAGGTTTCAGCCGAAGTAATATACACAACTTGGTGTAACCTGTGTTAATTTATTGATGTGCTTTTTCATAGTAAGGTTCTCATCTAACTGGATACCTAAATCCCGTACTTGATTTGAGGGAGTAATTTGAAAATTACCCAGGTCACAGCTGGTGCTTTAACTATCAAAGTGTTTCTATTTAACCAAATGATTTCAATCTTTTTAAGGTTTAATGTTAGTTTAAGTTGCGCTAGTTCTTGCTGTATTGCTTTTATATAGATTGAAAGTATCGATACTGTATTTTCAAATGATTTGGAGAATGGAATGTAAAACTGTATGGTCATTAGCATACAAGAAGAAAGTAATTCCTAAATCTGCCAGTAATTTACACAGTGGGAGCATATAAATATTGAATGGTGTTGCCAAGAGGGCTGAGCCTTGAGGGACCCCTGTATCAATATGGAATGTATCAGATATGTAATTGTCCAATTTTACTTGGACTGTTCTATTAGATAAGAAGGAAGAGAACCATCTGAGAACACTACCGTCAATCCCATGTTGTTCAGCTGATGGCACAACAGGGTATGGTCCACAGTGTCAAAGTCGCTGTTAAGACAATTAGCACAAGAAATGAATTTAAACATTAAGGGCCGGATTTTCAAAAGGTTACGTGCGCCGCAGCCTGGGAGGGAACGGGGGAAGGCAGCACGGGGCCGACTCCCGATTTTATAACATGCGAGCGCCTGCGCTTGTTATAAAATCGGGCGTTCATGTGCGTGGACCGGGTAGCATGCGCACATGTACGCCCACGCGCAGGTTTGAAAATTCACCCCTAAGCATTTAAGCATCCTTTACATTTTCTGTATGGGTGTTTTTTCTTCATGTGGGTGTTGATCCATTAAGATTTTGTTGTTGTATGCATTTGAAAATACAATCATTAACATTTTAAATACATAATGAACAGGCAAGCTGAAATGTTATTTTCATTTTACCTCTGGTATCCAGAGGGCACAGCTGACATGGGCCCACTTGGTTCCTGTCCTAGTGGCTTTCATAGCCCCTCCTTTCTTTGGACATAGAAGACACTGAGGATGGATCCCAAGAACACAACTGCGACACAACCAACTTCCTTCAGGAACCTTAAGGATTCCATAACACGCCTAAGGATCAAAATAAAAGAGGGGAAGACACTTACCGAGCAGATGAAGGAAGAAACAGGGACAGAGCAAGTTAGCAAAATAAGTAGTAGTGAGAATAAGTAAGGAAATCCCAGACACACCCTACCTAGTCACACATGGCACCTCCAGAGAATCACCTAGACATTTACACATATCCCAAAAGTAACGTTTTTGCTCCAAAAGAAACTAAGAACTGAAACTTACCACTGGCTGACTGAACTATGTATTTTGCATCATAACAGATGAACATATGGCAAGCACCAATATTCATCCTCTACTGATTAAAATGTTAGTTCTTCCTTTTACATTTCTGTAAGTTGCTTCCCTGTAAGTAACTATGGCAGTAAGTACAATGTCAATAGTAAATGCCAAACCTGGCTGCTTCCAAGAAGTAAAAACTGCAGAGGAAAAAATCAATTGCAAAAGATTGAAAAAAAACCAAACCATTTTTAAGTACAAGGTTTATCTGTTATATGTAACCTGAAGGTACTTAATAGCTCAACTTTAATTTGTCAGAGAAAACTGCTTGTGCTATATTAATGTAATATAAATGTGATTTAGAAAGACTTTACTCCTTATTGTGAACTGTGGCAGTCGTTCCATGAAAAGTGAAACAAAAATCCTGAATTAAATTGCCTGTATTTTCTGTATTCATTTAAATTCATTCATTTCAAACAAGTATCGATGCCACTAGCATCCAACAGTTAACTCCTTTTTACAGAAAATAGGGTACTGCACCATTGTCATTACTAAATTATAATATGTTTCAACTAGCACTAACCTGATGGACACAGATGTTGCATCTGTCACAGAATACCATATCATTCCCTTCTTCACTGTCAGGGGATCGGCACACATCACAGATCACATCTTCATCATACTCTATTCCTAGCCCCTCCTCAGTCTTTATAGCATGGCTCATATTCTCAAAGCACTGCCGTTCCAACACTTCAACAATATGCTCCATTGTGTTTTCATCCACTGCCCCACATCCTGCAAGAAAGGAGGGAAGAGCAACGTAAGGCAGATCTGTGCAAGTTACCAACGTCAACAGAACAAATAGCAGCAGCTGGTGAAGAAAAAAATATATACTGCCTAAACATTTGCAGTTTCTAATTCTTTGGTGCCAGAAATGGATATTCCCAGAATTGAATCCAAAGCTGGCAAAGAATGCACCAGTAATAGTTGGCAGATAAATATAAAATGCACCACACTACTCTAAACATTAATATATAAACAGTGGTCGTTTTTGTTGGGGCAGAGAGAAAGAAAGCTTATGGTAGGCCTTTTCCCCTGCGTGGGGAGAAGGCATATGATACTAGTCTGCTTTCTGATCATCTTCTGAAGCAGAATAATGGTATCTTCCTGTTCTGAACTATTGTGAATAGATCTATGTGGGGACTTCACTACTAAAAATGATGCTGTCTGCTACACTGACTTGGGGACCACTTGTCTGTCAGTGTTTTCTTTTCCTGCAAGAAAAGTGGCTTTTACAATTGTCCTATTTGAAATAGCCCAATTCCACAGCCTAACAGCTTCCCAACAATGGAGGAGAGATCGTATTCCTCCCTGCTTGTTGAAATAAAACATTGCTACCTGACTATCATTCTGAAACAGGACATTTTGCCTACCTGATTTCTGAAAGCTTTCACAACTCCAGGGTTCCTGAGCATGGAGTCTATCTAGGAGCATTCCCTGGCCCAGGCTGGACACATCTGTGATCTGAACAATTGAGTGAGGTTGAATTTGGAAGGGCATGCCTTTCTTCAAATCAGAAAGGAAAAGCTACCAATACAGGTAGCCTCTACATACCGTATTTTCTGTTGTATAAATCGCTGGTTTTACCTGGAATTTCAGCAGTGCGTCTTATACACCGGTGCAACCTATATGCTGCTGGGTTCCTTTCTCGTTCTCTCTATAGCCTGTCTGCCAAACAGTCTCAGCATGAACACCTCCATGCTGAGTACCGAACTTCACTGACCACGTGCACTGCCGGCGCCAAATTTTGGTGGGGTGACATATGCTTCTGCCTCTCCACAGTGCTCAGGAGGTGCTCCGGAGGAGTTTGTATGTGGCCCGGAGCAGAGGCAGCCTCCTGCTGCTGGTGGCGCAAACTGCAAGTTTAAAGTACAAGCGACGTTGAGCTGCGAGAGAGGAGGGACTGACTGTTTCTAAGATTCCCCTCCACCCCTTTGGTGGTGAGCCGCGAACATGCAGGGAAGACTGGCAATCTCTCGGGATTCTCCCCCCCCCCCCCCCCCCTCCCGACGAGCCTGAACATGCGCACTGTCAGCACGCCACAGCCATGATTCACAATCGCATCCGCTATCCCTTTGGCAGTCGCATGTAGGAACAGGTGTGTCTTACCCACCACTGTGACTTATCTACCGACTTTCTCGTCCAAATTGATTTTTATGCAGGGGTGGGACCTATACACCAGAAAACATGGTATCTCAAATATAATGATGTGATCCTGGAGTCTGAGTAGCTGGATGCTACTTTAGGTCCATTGGGCTCGTCTCATATGGATGTAGACTGTTGAAGCTATCAGGCCCAATACTCTCAAGGTGGTCATGGACCACTGTCTACTGAATCTGCATCACTCCCTCTCTCTCTGTGGACATTATATTTGGAGTCCTTCTGGCAGGAAGAAAAGATATACTGTCAGTCATGTCTAGCAAAACCCCTATGAATTCCAGTTCAGGTGATGCACTCAAGTTGGATTTGGGAAAATTAATAGTGAACGGTAGCAACTCCACTGCCCAGATGGTGTTGCTTACGAGTTCATCTCTCTCCACTTGAGAAATGCCCTTGATCCAAGTAAAGAAACAGAGGGACAGCTAGACGCTTCATAAAAGTCTGTGGAGCTAAAGATAGGTAAAAAGGCAGTGCATAGTATTGGAGATGGTGCTTCCCTACAATGTATATTGCAGCTCCTACTCTTTCCCCTTTTAAGTCCGCTTCCTTGGAGTCCTTCCGTCCTCTGTTCTATCCCCAGGATGAATAAGATAGGGAGAGTAATCACTGAGCACTGGATTCAACTTACTGAGCGCTAGGAGCAGAAGCAAGAGCAGCAGCAGCAGCAGCAGCAAATGAGCTCTGGCAGCCAAGTCAACTGATTTGACTGCCTGCAACACACTGACTTTTCCCTTATTTTGGACTTGAATATAGAAGAAACAGGTCCATCATCATGGGCTCATGTGTCTTTGCACCCTTTTTAACTTTCTTTTAAAATGTGGAAGAGAGACTGGTGGGACTTTCAGTACTTCCCTAGCTCTTCTTTTGGCCACGAGTCCTCTCCATATCTGCACTGCCTGCTCCATAGCAGATGATGTGCAACACCCAATTTTCATTAAGGCGCATGTGCCTTTAGCTTAAGTTTTAGAAACACTGGTTTAGAGGAAATGCTGCAATGAAAAACAAAAAATTCTTAGCTTCAAGCTAGTATGCTGCCCAACTGTGTCCCAGAAAGAGTATGACTATATAAAAACTATGGAAAAAAGTACAGACTCAAGTGCTTTAGAATTAGCAACATCAGTTTATTCTCATTAACTCTTATCATCAAAATGTGATATTCTCAGATGGATCCATAAGGTAGGAGGCAATTTTTAAGAACTGTAGGCAGCTAGCAAGTCCTGCAAGCTAATTTTCAAAAAGAAACTCCCCTCAGCTTCCTTTTGAATATCTGGGGCCAGGTACCAACAGCCGGCAGCCAAGGGTGCATACTTTGCATGTACTTTGAAGCACCTGCAAATTATGCATGGTAAGGTACGTGCAGGGATTCACAATGAAGTCCATGCTTACTCTGCACCTTCCCTGCTCCAACCCTGGCTTCACCCCAAAACAGCATGGAGAAATTATTTGATAATTTCCTTTTCTTTAAAGAGAATAGGTGGATCTAGGACCAGTGGGTTATGCAGCTCTACCAGCCGATGGAGACAAAGCAAAGCTTAAATCACGGAATATATACCCCTGCACTGAGATCAGCCCACCAGTATCCTCTGCAAAAAGTCAACTGTGGAAAAACTAACAAAAACCTGATTATTAACAGACAGCCACTCCAACACTCAGCTAACAGAAATCACTGAACTCAGACACAAGGAGTGTAACAACACTAGCCTAGGGACTGGATTGACACTTACCAGTAACCCCTGGAAAATGCAGCCATGCAGAAGGACAATAGCACCAACAACTGGCAGCCAAAGGTGGGAAGGTGGTTCCACCTATCCTCTTTAAAGAAAAGTAAATTATCAGGTTAAGTAGTAATTTCTTCTCTCTTAGCATTCGGATAGGTGGATCCATATCTGTGGGATGTACCAAAGCTACTCCTGAACAGGGCAGGAGGCTGCCCGCAGCCCAATCAATAATGCATATGCAAAGGCTGCGTCCTCCCGGGCCTGCACATCTAGGCGGTAATGCCTGGAAAAAGGTGTGTAAGGAGGACCACGTTGCAGCTCGGCAAATCTAAATGGGTGGCAGCAATCTAATCTCTGCCCATGACATTGCTTGAGTCCTAGTGGAATGAGCTCTAAACTGACTAGGCAATGGCTGCTCAGCATCCACTTATGCGGCCATGATTACCTCCTTAATCCATCAGGTTATTGTAGCCCGTGATGCCTGCACACCCTGTTTATTCCCACCATGGAGTACAAAAAGCCTGCCCATCTTCCTGAGAGGTTCAGAAACCTCTAAATACCTCAAGATATACCTCTTGACATCCAAGGACCGTAAAAGGCAATATTCATCCGTATCTCTTCCCATGTCCAAAGTCAGCAGGGAGATTGACTGATTCAAGTGAAAATCCGAGACTACCTTTGGCAAAAAAGACCAAACAGTACATAACTATCAACCCCAGAGTCACTTGCAGAAATGGTTCCCGGCAAGACAAAGCCTGCAGTTCAGAGACTCTACGTGCAGAACAAACTGCCACAAGAAATACTGTTTTCAATGTAAGTAACCTTAAGGAAAGGTTTCACAGTATTCGAAAGGTGAGACCCGCCAGGAAATCCAAAATCAGATTAAGACTCCACAAGGGCACTAGCAACCACAGAGGACAAAGATGCTTCACCCCTTTTAAGAAATGAGCCGATAAGATTCCACCATTCACCTGATCTCTGAAACAGGCAAGAGCCACCACCTGCACTTTCAATGAATTAAGGACCAACCCTTTTCTCATTCCATCCTGCAAAAGTTCCAAAATGAGCGGGATCTTAACCGAACGAGGAAGAATTCCTCAGTACTCACACCAAGCCTCAAAACACTCACCAAACCCGCACATAGGCTAAGGAAGTGGAAAACTTTCTTGTTCGTATCAAGGTGGAAACCAGCGCAGTGGAATGTCCATGCTTCAGCATCCGAGCAGTCTCAAGGGCCATACCGTAAAACAAAATAGAGTCAGATCTTCGTGAAGAACAGGCCCCTGCCGTAGTAGATCCCTGTGAACTGGTAATCAGATAGAAGAGTCCACCAGGAGCTTTTGCAAATCTGCAGACTAAGGCCTCCTGGGCCAATCTGGTGCCAGCAGAAGCACCATCCCCTTGTGACTCAATCCTCCAAATCATTCTGCCCAACATGGGCCATTGGGGAAAGGCATATAGGAGCTTGCCCTCCAGTCACTCCTGTATGAGAATATCGATGCCGAAGGACTTTTGCTCTCTCCTTTGACGGAAGAAGCGAGGATCCTTCGCATTGTGAGATGTTGCCAGGAGGTCTAGAAATGGGAGGCCCCAGTAGTCCACTATGAGCTAGAACAATTTGACAATTCCCATTGTCCTGGGTCCAGACTCTTGTCTGCTGAGAAAGTCGGCTCTTATATTGTAGTTTCCTACAATGTGGGAGGATGATATCACCTGAAGATGCACTTCCGCCCATTCCATGATTTGGGCTATTTCCTGTGACAATTGCTGGCTCTTGGTTCCTTCCCTGGTGACTGATGTAAGCCACTGTTGCATTGCCTGACATTATCCGACCGCTCGACCCTGAAATCGGTCGACAAATCGTAAGCATACAAACCGGACAGCATGGACTACCAGCAGATTGATGTTCCAGAGAGACTCTTCTGTACTCCAGCGCCCTTGTGCTGTCAACTCCTGATAGTGGGCCCCCCCAACCCTAGAGGCTCGCATCCGTTTTCAGTTCCAGCCAGTCTGGAGATAGTAAGGAAACCCCCTTACTTAGATGGTTCGCCTGCAACCACCATTGCAGCTATATGCTGATTTCCACTGGCAGGTGAAGCTGAATCGAATAGTCTTGAGACCGAGGACTCCAAACAAGCCAGCAAGGTGTGCTGAAGAGGGTGCATATGCGCACTTGCCCACAGAATCACCTCTAGGGTTGCCACCATCAACCCAAGCACTTGTAGATAAGACCACACCACCTTCCCCTCCCTAACCCACCCCCCAGCCCTAACTAAATCCCCCCCCCCCACCTTTGTTACAAAAGTTACGCCTACCCAAGGCAGGCGTAACTTGCGCATGCTGGCCCAGGGCCTGGTTCGGAGGCCTCGGCCACACCCCTGGAATGCCCCCAGGCCGGAACAATGCCCACGGCCACGCCCCTGGAATGCCCCCAGGCCGGAACAATGCCCACGGCCCCGCCCCCGACACACTCCCAAGCAAAGCCCCGGGACTTACGCGCATCCCAGGGCTTTGCGCGCGCCAGCGGCCTATGCAACATAGGTGCGCCGGCGTGAAAGTTCCCTGCGCACGTAAATCCGGCTGGATTTACGCGCACAGGGCTTTTAAAATCTGCCCCTTAAATTCCAACTGTTCCCTAAGTTTCCCTGTTACAATGTAATAATAATAAGACATCTTAGGCATATTATTCCACGAGTTATAATGTAAACCGATGTGATATACCCCAATGAATGTCGGTACATAAAAAACAAATAAATAAGTAATACTGGAGGGCTGATGACAGTGCAGGCGTATATATACCATGACGTCATCTTTGCTCAGTCTCCATCTCCTGGTTGATGAAGTTAGCTCAATATTCCTGGTTTAGCAGCTATAAGTAGCCATGATGGGCAGGGATCAAACAGGCAAGTTATGGGTTTAGTAATATCCAGAATATTCTTTACCACTTGAAGTGTAAGATGACAAAAAATGTTAGGCAAGACTTAGCAAAAGGTGATGGATGGTAATCCAGAGAAAGCTAATTTAGATTCTTTATAGTCTCTCTGATCTGCAAAATCTTATTAGAAAAATGAGAAACAAACTCTTCACGTTTAATCAATGATGCTTAAGCATCAGTTTGCTAGCAATCTAGAAAAATTCTTTGTTTAAATTTGACTGTAATCTTACCAGATAAATAGTGGGGGGTTTTAAAAAAAAAATTTTTTTATCATTGTTAATCAAAATATAAATGCAGTTTAAAATAATTTCTGATCTGCTTCTAAGCATCATTTTAACCTTTCCAGACAGAATTTCTCTCGTTTCTGCTGGTTTATATCAATGGGATATCATAGGGCTGGTTTAAAATTTCTTTTTAGTGAATATCTTAAAGGAGCTATCTTATCAATAGCATCTGTTAACTCTGCATTCCAAATAGATACCAGCAATTCCTTGCCTGATAGAGTAGAATCCATAATATATCGGGCTTGGTAGTGTGTCCGTCAGTGCTCACGCATGTTCTCCAGCCCGCCTATAGATGGCACAGGCAGCTCCCTGGCCACCTTGGAGGCTCAAACACGCCATACAGCGGGCCATGTGACAACACCAGCTACAAGATGTACGAAGGACAGCGGCCATCACTGCACACGCTCCATTCGCGGCGAAGATGAAGGCCCAGGTGTGCCAATTGCGGCACACCGGGGCTTTCCCTTTTTGCCATAAATGGCGTGCCGGGCCTTCATCCTCACCGCGAACAGAGCGTGTACCGCGGGACGCACTCCGTTCACAGCACGCCGGGGTCTCCGCTGCTATTTTCTGCTCAAGGCGAAAATGGAAGGCCCCCATGTGCCGCGAACGGCACGCTGGGCCTTCATCTTCGCTGCGAATGGCACGCCAGGCCTTCACCTTTGCCGTGAATGGTACGGGTCCCATGGCATGCCAGTGAAACAGAATGTGTGTTGGGAGGGGAGGGTGAGAGAGCAGGAGGGTGTGAGCAAGCATGGGGGGAGATGCCGGTGAGAGAGAGGAGGGGTGACAGAGTATATGTTTGGTGAGAGGGAGTGGGAAGGGTGTGAGAGAGCATGGGAGGATGCTTGAGTGTGGATTTCAGAAAGAAGGAGCTTATATGAGGGGAGGGGGATGCTGGTGAGAGAGAATGTGTGTGTGTGTGTGTGTGTGTGTGTGTGTGTGTGTGTGTGTGTGTGTGTGTGTGTGAGAGAGAGAGAGGAGAGGGGGTGTGGGGGAGTGTGAGAGAGAGCTTGGTTGGTAAGAGGGGGAGTGCGCAGGATGCTTGAGTGTGGGTTTCAGAGAGGGAGCCTATATGAGGGGATGTGTGTGTGTGTGCCAGAGAGTGAGAGAGCCTGTATGAGGGTGTGTGTATGTGGAAGGGAAATTCTGCTCAAAACAAGAGCAGATGTGCCAATAAAAAGGCTCGCTGCCCAGGCATAGAACGGGTACAGTTGCTAGTAATTTAATACAGAAAGAGTTAATACTCTCAGAAGCTTTTCTGGAACTAATTGGTTTCTGGGGCAAAGCTTTTGTCTTAATCTATTCTTGTTAACACAATGTGGCCAGGCTGCCATCAACTAATGAATCTTACAGTGATCATTGTAAGGAACTGGAGAAATATTATGATCATTAATTCCAAACTAAGGCAGTTAAACCTAGAAAGAAATTCAGGATAAACATATGGCCGACTGAGTGTGTTGGTGCATTAATTGTGTGAAACTTAGTACTGTCATATCCAAAAACTCTGCCACTTGACTCATCGAGCACATCAATATGGATATTAAAGTCACCAAGCACCAGTAATTTACTTGGTTCCAAACCAAGTCTGACATTATCTCTAACAGATCAGCTGAGAATACTGATAAGACTTTCAATGAGCTATACACTAAATATAAGCTGAAACCATCTTTGTGAATAAGCATTCACACCTTTCTGGTTGTCTAATAGGTCACATTCCTAGAAGTTGTGATTATATAATAATTGCTACCCTCATTTCCCAGCCCCTCTATCTTGATGCATGAAAAGTGAATGAAAAAATGCATACTTGTATTCTTTATATCCCACAAAATCTATCCATTGTTTTTTGGGGGGTTTTTTAGTTATCAAAATATAATATCCTCAAATAAATCCAACAAATCAGTGAACAAATACTTGATTAACCATCTTTAAGTCATTCAGAATTTCAATCACATTGATACTATTATTGCACACAGGGTTTAGATACAACTTTCTTCAGAACGAAGATGAAATCATTAAGAAAAATACTATACAATCCCCAGATTCTCAACATGAGACAACTAATCAAGAACTACTAAGATTTTTTTTCCATTTATCTGGTATTCTTATCCAGGGTGCCTTACAAACAAGTCAGCAAATTACAGGAAATATCTATTTAGATTTAGCTCATGGAGCATTAAATTCAGGTATAGTTGGTACTTATTTGTAACCAGAGGCTTACAATCTAAGTTTATTTTAAGGGGCAGATTGACCCCAACACCCCCTAGGAAAGTAAAAAACCCCTATGGTCTATGGAAACCGCTGACCCCTCCTCCTGCTACCCCTGGAGATGGATGAACTGAAAAGAAAAGCCACATACTTAAAAGGTTTATAACTCTGAGGACAGGCCCCACCCTCAACCCCTCCCCCCCCCCCCAAGCCCTCCACTTAGACTTAAATTTCACTCTCCCCACCCTCTAGATTCCCTCTTCCGGTCTTACAAAAGAGGCCATGGTGCTGTAGTGGGGGTCCATAGCACTCCTGTATGCATTTCCACCATAATAGGTACAATAAATTTGTCAATATCTATTCAGATCAATTCAACATAAAAACCATTATAATATATATCATTTGTTTGTGCAAACAAATAATTCTCACCCATTTCTGCAAGCTCATCATTGAGTTCTTGTAACCAGAAGATATCCACATCATCTAAGTCATATCGACACATGTTCTCTGCCAATTCCAAAATGTTGATGTAGCCATATTCCGCAGGTTCTTGACTGGAGCAATGAATGTACTTTCTGGGTCTTGAATACAATACTTCCTTCACTTGCTCAGCAATCACCCTAAACATACATAACAAAAGCATCAGTAAAATGGCATCCGAAAATTATACTACTGTCCTTTCACATTTTTCCATCTCATTTTGGCCTGAGGCATTCAAAGTAGTTTTCAGTATGCTTTAAAATACACAACAGTTTTAAACCAAATTTTCCTCTTCAGGGCCCAATGGACCAACATGTAGTGCGGAGCCAGGAGCCCTTGTTGAGCTCCGTGAATGTGACCTTGGTCGGTCAGCAGAGATGTGCTCCTTCGCTGACGATCCCGGACCTGGATTCATCTCTTTCTCCAGAGCAGGGTCGGATGCCTCCTCAACCTGCCCCCCCCTCCCCACGTGGGGGGGTGCTGACGTGTTCAGTATGTTCCTGTCGCACTCCGATGATGGTGAGCAGCCGGCAGTGTCAACGTCGGGTGCAGCCAGTTTGGAGGAACAAACAAACTGAGGGAGCTGGTTGCCGGCTCGGGTAAGGAAACAGAACTTTTGTTGGCTATTTCCCCAATATCTTCAATGGCTGGACCTTCTACAAGGGCAACAGAGGTAACAACTGTTTCCTTAATTAAACCTGCAAATATTACTTTGGACATAATTTGGGAAGCAATTGCTAGCCTGTCTAATCAGGTTTCACTGCTAGTGTCTCAATATTGTGACTTCTCAAATTCCTTTAATGTTTCCCAGTCTCAAATAGTAGAAATAAAATCTCAAGTTGATCTACTGGAGTCCAACGAGTTAAAGATACAGAATTCAGTTGAGACTATAATCAGTTGGACATTTGTACCTTCAGAATAAGATGGAAAATTTGGAAAATGTAAGACGCTGCAATCTTCGACTCTTAAATTTTCCAAAGAAACAATTTACCACTCCAGTTGAAATGCTGCGCAGATATTTCATGGAAGTCTTGTCCATTAAAGAAAAAACTTACTTCCATCTATTTCAAAAGCCTATTATCTGCCTGGTATTAAGGTCTCAAATTTGAATAACGCACCAAGAGAAGTAGTTTCCACTGATTTGTCCCATCTATTTTCTGTTCTTGAAAATTCTTCTGAAGAAAATATTACTTCTACTTTGATTGTCACCTTCGCTTTGGACTCAGACCAGGACTTTGGGCTGAAAATGTTTTTCCACAAAAAGGATGTATAATTCTTAGGATTTAAGATACGTATGGTTCCCTGATGTGTCTAAGTTAACACAAACTAAGAGAAAACGTTTCTTATTAATGTGCCCCACTGTTGTAAATTTGGGAGCTTCTTTTTGGCTTTATTTCCCCTGTAAATGCATTATTAAATATAGTGGGGTCAAATATGTTTTCTTTGACCCCCGCCCAGCTAAATACTTTTCTAAATGATAGAGTCAAGCAGGTTCCATCTATCCTTACACCCAGCCCATAGTTAACTGACTAATTGGAATTTCTAGAGCTCTAATCTCTGTTGCGGCCTTTTTTTTCTTCTATAATATAAGAAGAGACGTTTCCTCTCATAATTTCAAATAGGAACTCTCCCCAATTGTGGTCTGACAGGGTAGTATTGAGATTTAATGTGTTTGTATAAGGTATTTTCCTAAACTGTGTGATCTCCATACACCATTTTTCTTGTCAAGTCGTATTAACTTGTTAATTTGATTTAAATAATGATAAATAAATAAATAAAAATTTCTAGAGAGGAAGAAAAAAACAACATTCTGGACTCTGAAAGCATAGTTAACTTTTACAAATTCCAATATGTAAGACAGTCAAAAATGGTAAAATCAAGAAAAACAAGTTTGCTTACCATAAACAGTGTTTTTCATAGACAACCGAATGAATTAGCCATGAAGTGGGATGACATCATCTGGCAACACAAATGGACTCCTCTCTCCTAGCTCTGATATCTTCCTCAGTCAATATCAGAGCTAATCTTAGCCAGGTAGTCAACTCTCCAGGAAGTAAGGTGGGTATTTAGCATGCTAATTCTGTCAATAAGCAGGCTAATTAGCCAAGATGTGGGGAGTCCCAAGTTAAGGGCTGCAGTAGAGCTTTTAGTGCGTAAGCAACTCAAAGTGGAATACAGACTACTGTTAGAAAAGATTACGCAGAACTGTCTGTCCAAATTTACTGTCAGTTCTTAAGAGATTGTTAAGACAGTAATGGGATATAAAGGAATGTACTGATGACCAAGTTGCAGCTTTGCAGATGTCTGAGAGATATCTCTCAGAGATGAACAATGGAAGATACCATAGTTCTTATTTGAAGAGCTTTAATAAAGTCTGTAATTTGCAGTCCTGCTGCTGAGTAGCAGTGCTGACAGTCCACTATCCTGTTGGACAATGTACATTTTGTTACTGCTATGCCAAGTCTGCTGGGATCATACAATACAAAGAGCTGCAAAGTTGATGATGCAGCTGAATTCTGTTCTTGAAGTAGGCTAAAATGCTTTTGCAATCTAATGTATGAAAGGTTTTTTCACATGTTCATGCACATGTGACCTCAGAAAGAAGGTAGGCAGAATGATGGGCTCATTGATATGGAAAGCCAAGATGACTTTTGGAGAAATGTCAGATATGTGTGGAGTACCACACTATTAAGGAAGGCCTGCATGCATGGTGGAAAGTGAATGACAACTTGGAGTTTGCTTACTCTTCTTGCTGATGTTACTACAACAAGAAATACCACTTTCTAAGTCAAGAATTTGAGGGAAGCCAATTCTAATGGTTCAAAGGGCAGCTTCATCAATTGAGAAAGGACAACATTGAACCAGAGGATTTTGTACTGAAGATTTAACATGCCACAGACCCTTCATAAATTTCAAAATCAATGGATGGATTGAGATGAGTTTATTGTAAACTGTTACATGGTAAGCTGTTATGGAGCTAAGATTCACTTTCACAGAGGATGTAGTGAGGTCTGACAGAGGAAAAAGCAGGCATATCAGTAGTAGTTTGAGCTCACTAGAAAAAACGGATCCAATGCATTTTGTTGACACCATATGTAAAATATTTTCCATTTCAAACCAAAAGTTTTCCTAGTTAATGGCTTTCTAGCTCAAACTATGTTGCTCACAATTTCTCTTGTTAAAGAGAGATTAGCAATTTTCAAGTGTTTAACACACAAGCCATTAAACTGAGGGATGGAAGGTTTGGATGAAACAGCATGCCTTCATCTTGAGTTAACAAGGCAGAGTCAGTCCCTAGATGTACCTGTGGACCAGAAAGCTATAATGTTTTCTACACTGGCCTGGTGATCAGCGGTATAAGCAAAAAAGTGTACATGAGGTCTGTGTTCCAACTGAATAGAAAAGCATCTTGAGCTAATCTGAGTCTGCTGGGAAGAATGGATCAAAAATTTTCCAGCATCCTGTTCTGCTCCAACGTAAATAGGTTGACCAGTTGTAGACACCATAGTTGAATAGTTTATCGGCTGTTGACTGACAGAGAACACGCATGTGGACAGAAAACTGAGCAGATCCACCAGCAAGTTGAAGAACTCAGGAAGATGTGGCTTGTAGGACAGTTTGATATTTGTCTGCCCATTGCCAGATTTTCATCATTTCCTGGCAGAGCATCTATGACCCTCTTCTTCTTTATTTGTTGACATAGAACTTTGTTTTGTATCATGTTTTTCCCCTGAGATGATGTATGAAAATTATTAGGGTGTATCTGATTGCACTCGGCTACAGTAGATTTATCTGAAAGTGATGCTCTGTAGGAGACCAAGTTTCGTAAGTTCATCTGGAGCCTATATGGGTGTCCCACCCTTTTGTGGAGGCATCTGTTGTTAAGGTTACTTAGTAGAGAAGAGCATGAAGCAGAGCTCCTTCATAAAGAACATTGGGGTTTGACACCAGTGTAACTCTTTTTCCCTGTTCCTGGATATTTGTACCATACTTATCAATGATTGAGTTAGCTGATCCCATTGACCACAAAGGCCCACTGCAGAAGATGAATATAAAGGCAGGTTAGTGGAACTACACGACACAATGAATATTGCTCTGACTGTCAGGTGTTGCGAGGTAAGTAGTTTGCGAATAAGTGATCTCATGGTGTTTGCTCATTCAGACAGCAGGAAGGCTCTCTGCTGCAGAAACTCTATGCATGCCCCAATGAACTTTATTTTCTGGGTCTGTATTACACGTGACACTTCAATTGCAGGCCTTAGAATTCCTGGTAAATTTTGAACTGTCTTATGCAGTGAGTGTAACATGTTCTCCTGGGAGTTGCCTATGACTAGACAATTGTCTGGGTACAGAAAAACTTGACATTGTAGGTGCACTGCTACTACCGCAAATCGCTTTGTAAAAACTCTTAGAGCCACCAACGGCCAAAGGGAAGCACTCTATTGTTAAAAGGAAGAATCCACCTTGAAACGAAGGTAGCACCTGTGGAAGGGATGGTAAGTATATGGGCTTACGTATTCTTTAGATCAAGAACACATATCCATTCCCCCCTTCTGGGTGCAGGGGAAAACCCAGAGGGAATTAATTTTGAATTTCTCTCAAAGTAGATGTTTATTCCGTTTTCTCAGATCCAGAATAGGCCTCAACTCAATTTTTTGGCAATGAAAAACTACCAAGTGTAGAATCCCTGTGCATGCTGGGTTAAAGGGACTGGCTCTATTACCCATTACTGAAGAAGAGACTCCACTTTCAGATGGAGCTGTGTCAAGTGAGACAGATGTGGACTGTTGAACAATGAGGAAGATATGGTAGCTGGGAGAAATGCAAACAGTACCCAAATTCCAAGGACTTGATCTGACACCACTCCTCCAAGTAGAACTGGATTCTGCATCCCACTGGTGAGTGTTTTTGATGAGAATTCAGAAGGATCAAAAACTGGATCCAGATTTTGGCTGGGCCAGCTGCGCTCTCTTCAGCTGATGGCATTCCTTTGATAAGGTCTAGCCGTAAGTTGCTACTGATGTTGAGCTAGAAGAGGAGGTAACCAGGACTGCTGGTAAGATCAAAAAGGGCACCTCTGGAAGTATGGCCTCTTATAAGAGAAGGAGCATCTGGAAGAAGGTGGCTTTTCAGGTCCTATTGAGAGAGATTGGACTGCAACATTTTGTTCTTTTATTTGAGCAACTGTTTCTCTGAGCTTACCTCCAAAAAGATGCTCTCCCAGACAAAGTACATCTACAAATTTCTCATGATCATCACAAATGCTGCTGGCTCTCAACAAGGCCATATGCTGAGCCCCAATGGAGGACAACGAGATACGTGATATACTGTTGAAATATTTGTAGACAGAACAAGGCAAATACTGCATGCATTCTTTGGCATTCAGAATCTTTAAGGATAATTTCCTCCTTCAGTGGGTGAAAGGAAAAGCTTAAGCTTTTGCATGTAGCAGGGGTGGCCCACTCCGGTCCTCGAGAGCCACAATCAGGCCAAGTATTCAGGATATCCACAATGAATATGCATGAGATAGATTTGCATACAGTAGAGGCAGTGCATGAAAATCTTACACATATTCATTGTGGATATCCTGAAAACCAGGCCTGTTTTTGGCTCTCATGCACTAGAGTTGGCCACCCCTAGCATACAATTATGAAGGTATTGCACCATATAAAATTGAGAGATAGCCATACGAACAGTTAGCATGGAGATCTGAATCTTGCAGAAATAGTCAAGAAGCCTAGGTTCCTTCCATGGGGGCAAGTTTGAATGCATTCTTGTTTTCTTGGTTTTTGTCAGCGCAGACTTCATGATGATGGAATTATGCAGTAACTGCAATAGTCCCAAACTGTTTTGTTTTGGGTTTTTTTAAACTCTATATCCAACTTTCTTGCTAAAGAAGCACAGATGATGGGATTTTCCCACATTCTCATTTGTAATTGATTGAGAAGGTTATGAGCTTGGAGAGACACTAGCTCTGATGCAGGGTCCAGGATTTGTAGAAGACCAAAGACCTCTGAATGGGGAACTTTGTCCTTGCACACATTCACTCAAGTACACTGCCCATCTTTTTTTTACAAATTTAGAATAAGTAAGGTCTTCCCGAAGGAGAGGTGTACTCTGGTGGATCCAGAAGTGGGTCAAAAGGTATTCCTGTTGACCCGTCCTCAGAATCCAAGAGTGTGGGCACACTAACCCAGGAACCCAGTGATGAAGAAGGCAAACCTGGAAGCTTTTTTTTTTTTTTTGCACACTGAAAAGTGCTATTGTGAGTGTTGCAGAAGCAACAAGGCAACTAAAAAGGTAAGAATTGAAGAAAAAAAACAAAATTAGAGAGGATCTGAAGACTTTAGAGAAAACATATCTGGAGAGATTGAGTATACATTCATGCTTGTATTCAGATAAAAAAATGCCTGAGGAGACTCACAAACTAATGCCCATGCAGGAATTCCTATACATGCTCAGTAGACCTAAAGGTTCTATTAGCAGGAGAGACGAATCAATTTATAATCGCCAGATGACATCAACCTACACATCATAGCTGATTTAGCCTACTTATCGATAGAAAAAATAGCATATATTAAAATTGGTATCTTTAAATATTTAAGACCTTAAAGGTGAATTTTAAAAGCTGAGCGCATGCCAAAATTGGTATGCTTACCGCTCAGATTTGTTTCTACAAGATCGAATCTCGAGATCTTCAAGCTTGAGATGGAGAGTCGTTTCATTTGCGCCCCTGAGCAAGGGTGATGTGTAATGAAGCCCTCGAGTCATCAACATCGGAGATGCGCTGTTCCATGATTTGTAACTGATGCCTAAATTCAGTAAATTGAGAGCTCAGACCAGATACCTGTGTGGAAATGAGATCTAGCTTCCCCTCTAATGCCTGGCGCACTGCCGCCACAACTTCAGAGACAACAGATTCAACGCCCTCAGAAGTAGGGTTGGAGTCAGTAGGGTCGGCCATTTTAAAATCTCTGCCTTTGGCCTTGTCCCTTTTCTTTACAGGTTGATTTTGCAGTCATAATCGCTATGTAGGCGCAAAGTGAAAATAAAAAGCAACTTTTTGAAAGCAGGGGATATCTCGAGAGGACAGACTGCCCAATTTGCAACAAGGAAAGCACACAAAAAAAGAAAATTAAAGGGGAAGGTCTTTAGAGAGAGCAGGGATTGCATCTTCTCCCTCTCACAGCATCATGTGACTTCCTGATTCTTTGTCTTTTGAATGTGATTTTATGAATGTTTACATTGTAACCTGCTTCAAACATTTGTAAAAGTGGGACATAAATCTTTTAAAATAAAATAAACATAGAGTTGCCTATGTTCCTTGAGCCCTGCTGGAACAGCCCTGGCTACAACCAATCTAACGGCATCTTCCCAAATGGTTTACAGGGAATTTTAGTCTGTTAGTTCCTACCCAGGTATCCCATGGCTTGTAGTGTCACTAGCTCATGCTTCCTTTATCTAGCTTTGCTTTCTTTATCTCCTGTTTCACTGATCTTGAGGACATGAAGAGTGAAAGGTTTGCAATACTGCATCTCCACCTTCTTCCTACCACTGCCCTCTATATCTATCCCAAACATTTTTAAATGCCTTATGTTTTGCTTATTGCAACCATACTACTTTATATCTCCTGGTAATGTCACCATTTGCTTATTTGAATTCTGACCTGAAGAAGAGAGTATGAACTCTCAAAAGCTAGTCAAGAACTGTATTTAGTCCACCAAAAAGGAATCACTTTATATATTATTGTTCTTTTTGTTATACTTTATTTTTGGGTATTCAAGTGGACTAACATGGCACACAAACTGCTTATAAAGAAGTGATAGGAGTCTACTGAACACCATACCTGAGAGAAGGTTGTGGGATAATATCTGGACTGGCTGGGACCTGAACGCCTTTCTCCCATTCCTGCTTCCAAGTGTCCACAAAAAGATAATACTCATCAAGGTTAATATGTTGAGAGTCTGGAATTTTCATAGCACTTATTAGGTCTTTCCGGAATATCTACAGAAAGAACACAAAATCTATATCAGAAGTCATCTTTAACACAATGGAAATGCTATATTTAATCAGCATACTTTCCTTTCTCATCATTCTCCCTTACATGAGAACATTTTTAAATTATACCTAAACAGTTAGGTGCAAGTGTGTTGTAAAGAAATTATACTGTTAGAAATAATATGCTGAGAATTATCACACCAATTCCCCTTCAAGGGGTGCTTAAATTCTGTACTAATACATGCCATCAAGCATGTATCTATAAATTTTAAGTTCAGGATGCATATCATTAAGAGACTGCAAATGCTCATGTAACCCAAAAGTCACCAATGAGGCAGTTCTGATTGAATTATTGTATAAGGAAGCCACTAAGTCATTTTCAACAAATATCTAATACAGCAAAGCCACTTACCTGCCCCAAATATTTTCTGAAAACAGTTCACTAGTCTTACAAGTGGATTAGTTACCACCAACACAGCATGCCAAAAGACCAGGTAAACTTCCAGAGCTTTCTAGAAAAGGCATGATAATGGACTAATCAAGGTGAAGTCTGACACCAGCTTAGGCAGGACTTTAGAATGTACACAGAGCAGCACCCAGTTATGATAAAATCTAGCATAAAGTGAATAAGTCACAAGAACCTGAAAATCACAGACTGCGAGCTAAAGTGATTACTGCCAAAACAACCTTCCAGGTTAGGCATTTGAGCTCACAAAAGTCAAGTAGATCAAATGAGGCTTTCATCAAGTGAGTTAGAACTATGTTAATGTTTCATAATGCTATGGAATGCTTGATAGGAGGCTTCAATTGAAATAAGCCCCACGTGAACCTAAAACAAGAAACTTTAGAGAAACTGTGTTTCTTTCTACATGCTGGTGGTGGTAAGCATCAATTGCACCAAGGTGAGCCCTGACATCTGGTTTTGAGGCCAGTTTCTGAAAGATAAGGTATTTAAGCAGTTTTTATGTGGGGCAAGAGAAAATATCTAGGGCCTTGCTCTTACCCCAATTAGTAAATCATCTCCAATTAGAGACATAAGACTTTCTCATAAACTCTCCTAGAAGCCAGAAGAATTTGAAACACCTAAAAAAAAATAAAAAAAACACTAAAGGAGCATATTACATCGGTGAACCATCCAAGCAGCCAAACAATGCCCCAAGAATTAAGACTAGAGCCCAGCTCACACTCGTTCAAGGAGAAATTGAAAACCTGGCTGTTTAAACAGGCCTTTTCATAACACCTCCCCTCACTGTCAGTTAATCCTTCAAACACAAATCTCCATTAAAAAGCTCCTTCATTCAACCTTATACTCATCAACAGTATCGTACTATATAAGTTAAAATTGCCAGCCGTTATTCTTTATTTGTTTATAACCCTATGCTCCCTTTATCATTCTACCTGTAGCCTAACTGCTTTGAAATTAGTGATGTTCGAAATCTTCTGAGATGTAACTTATCTTATGTTTATATTTTTATATTCTTATGTTTCTATTTATTTCTCTGTAAACCGATGTGATGTGCATACAAACAAACGTCAGTATGGAAAAACAAATAAATAAATAAACACACGAACCTCCAGATGGCACAGAAATTCTGCAACAACTTGCAAGCCTTGTGAATGCCTACAGTGCTGAGGCTAGACCAAGAGACAGTAAATGATACCAGAGGTGCCAAGTCCCTCCAATGAATCTAAGATACATCTCAGTCATAGGAACTCCCTTTATGTGGGTTTAAGCTTCCTTATAACACAGAGAACATATTCACTCTCCCTTTATTTAGAAGGGGAAATAATGGAGTCCAGGGTAATCATCATGAACTTTTACTTTTTCAGGAATTTCCTAAAGGCCCTTAGATCTAGAATGATTCTGTAGCCTCAGTACCAAGTATCTGGAATAAAATCCCTGTCCTCTTTCCTGCTGGGGAACAGGATTAACCACTCTGGCCTGCAAGAGACAGGAGTTTGCCAATCTGGGCAAAACCTGTGAGGTAAGATTTACCACTTTCTTTGGCAAGCAATTTGGAGGGAATCCCAGTAGATGCAATCTGTAATTGTTATAATTGAGTGGACCCAGCTATCTGAGGTTACAATGGACAAATGGTTTGGAAAAAACTCCCAACATCCCCCTTAAAGATCTTCTAAAATTGAAACTGGGATTCAGGATCTCTCCTGTGGATTCAGTCAAAATCTTCTATGGTCACTCTATTGCTTGGGTAAGCAGGCTTTGGGAAAATTTTCTTCTAAGGAAAAGCAGAGTTGCTTACCTGTAACAGGTGTTCTCCCAGGACAGCAGGATGTTAGTCCTCACATATGGGTGACATCATCAGATGGAGCCCTGTCACGGAATACTTTTGTCAAAGTTTCTAGAACTTTGACTAGCACACTGAGCATGCCCAGCATGCCACTAACCCTGTAGCCACCAGGGGTCCCCCTTCAGTCTAGTTTGTAGCAAAAGTACGAGTGAAAAATAAAATAAGAAAACGGTAAAAAACCCAACTCCGAGGGATGGCAGGTGGGTTTCATGAGGACTAAAATCCTGCTGTTCTGGGAGAACACCTGTTACAGGTAAGCAACTATGCTTTCTCCTAGGACAAAGCAGGATGGTAGTCCTCACATATGGGTGAATAGCGAACTGTAGGCTGACTCATAACACAGGAGGCCAACCAGCACTCAAAATGTGCAACAGGCACAACTGTGGTGCTGTTGGCAATAATGAGGCAGCCTGAAATTCACAGCGGGTCAAGGTAGAACGAGTTGGGTTTCTACACTGGGAATAAATTCCTTAGGACAGACTGGCCAAAGAGTCTTGTCGTACAGCCTTGTCTAGACAGTAGTGATCTGCGAAGGTGTGGAGAGAGCTTCATGTCTCAGCTCTGCAGATGTCGGCAATCGGTACTGAATGGTAGTGGGCTACTGACGTTGCCATGGCTCTGACGGAGTGTGCCTTCACTCGTCCCTGCAGTGGAAGGCCTGCTTGTTGGTAGCAGAATGCTATGCAGTCTGCCAACCAGTTGGAGAGTTTGTGCTTGCCCACCGCAACTCCAAGTTTGTTTTTATCAAAAGAAACAGAGTTGGGTGGACTTCCTATGGACCGTGGTGCGGTCTAAATAAAATGCAAGCACACACTTACAGTCCAGGGTGTGCAGAGCTCGATCACCCGGGTGAGCGTGAGGCCCTGAGAAGAAAGTGGGCAAGACTATGGACTGATAAGTGGAAATCAGTTACCACCTTAGGAAGGAATTTAGGGTGAATGTGGAGAACCACCCGGTCATGGAGGAACCTTGTGTAGGGTGAGTAGGTCACAAGGGCCTGTAACTCACTTACTCTGCAAGCAGATGTGATGGCTACTAGGAAAAGTACTTTCCATATAAGGTATCCGAGTTTGCAGGAGTGCAAGGGCTCAAGAGGAGTGTGCATGAGCTGTGCCAGGACAACACTGAGGTCCCATGCCATGACCGGTGGCCGTAGAGGAGGCTTAAGCTGTAATAAGCCTCTCATGAAGCGACTTACTAGGGATTGAGCTGTTATCGGGGCATCCCCTACTCCTTGATGGTAAGCAGAGACAGCACTAAGGTGTACTCTGATAGATGACATCTGAAGACCAGATTCTGAGAGGTACCAGAGATAGTCTAACAGATTCGATGTGGGGCAAAAAAAGGGATCCAAGCCCTTCTATGTGCACCACAAGGTAAACCTCTTTCATTTAGAGCAGTAAGACTTCCGCATGGAAAGCTTCCATGAAGTTACGAGGACTTGAGAGATGTCACTAGAAAGTGAGTGGTTGTAGTATCAACCTTTCAACATCCAGGCCGTCAGAGACAGGGTCTGGAGGTTCGGGTGGCGTAACTTGCCGTGATTCTGTGTTATGAGGTTGAGCAACATGCCCAAGCGAATGGGTTTCTGGACAGAGAGATCGAGAAGTATGGGGAACCATTCTTCTCATATTGGCGTAGCCAATATGAGGTTATGAGTATCATTATGCCCCAAGTCCTGTTGTAGCTTCACGAGAGTCTTGCTTAGTAGTGGAATCGGAGGATACACATATAGGAGGCCTGTGTTCCAGGGGCGGGCAAAGGCATCCATGGTTGGTGTTTGTCGGTCCCTGTGTAGAGAGCAGAAGCGTTCCACTTTGTGGTTCTGACTGGACGCAAAGAGGTCAATGGTCGGCTGACCCCACCGGTGGAAGATTCTGCTCGCGACTGAGGGATCCAGAGACCATTTGTGGGGCTGGAAACATCAGCTGAGGCGGTCCGCCAGTGCATTCTGTGTGCCCGCTAGATAAGTAGCTCGCAGAAGTATGGAATGCGACATGACCCAGGACCAAATCTGTGCCGCCTCCTGGCAGTGCAGATAAGAGCCTGTGCCCCCTGTTTGTTCAGGTACCACATTGCAATTTGGTTGTCTGTTTGAATCAAGACAACTTTGTTGGAGAGGCAGTCCTGGAATGCATAAAGGGCGTACTGCATCGCCCAAAGCTCCAGAAAGTTGATCTGAGAGGCTGCTTCGGCTGTTGTCCAAGCCCCTTGAGTTTGAAGGCCTTGGATATGGACTCCCCAACTTAAGTTGGAGGCATCCGTGGTTAAGGTCGCCTGAGGAGCCGGTTGCTGGAAAGAAAGACCCACTTGTAAATTGGCTTTGTGTGTCCACCAGGCAAGGGACAGACGAAGCTGGCTGGTTATGTGTACCAGGAACGAAAGTGGTTGAGTAGCTTGTCGCCACTGAGTTTTTAGAGTCCATTGTGTCACTTTCATGGTGAGGCGTGCCATTGGGGTGACATGGACTGTTGATGCCATATGGCCAAGCAACTTGAGTAGGTGGCCAGCGGAGGCTTTTTGCCGATAGAACTGGCAAGGTTGTACAGCGTAATCTCGTGGTCGTCGGGTAAGATTGCTTTGGTTAGCATCGGGTCCAGGTCTGCTCCTATAAAGGAGAGATGGTGAGATGGCGTCAAATGGGATTTGGAGTAATTGATTAGAAATCCCAATGAGTTTAGAAGTCTTATGGTGAGACCGAGGGAGTCAAGGGCTCCTTTTTTGGAGTGGCTTTTTTATGAACCAGTTGTCCAGGTATAGAAAAACGTATACGCCCCTGCTGTGTAACTGTGCAGCCACGACTGCCAGGCACTTCGTAAACACTCGGGGCAGCAAGGCCAGGCCGAATGGCAGTATTCTGTATTGACAGTGCCTGTGACCCACCACGAATCGCAGATATTTGCGATGAGGAGGGAAGATTGTAATGTGGGCATATGCGTCTTGAAGGACCAGAGAGCAGAGCCAATCCTCCTGTTGTAGCAGAGGAAGCATGGTGCCCATGGATACTTTTCTGAACCGCTCCTCGTGAAGAAATGTGTTCAAGGCACGGAGATCCAGAATAGGCCGGAGGCCGCCAGTCTTTTTTGGAATTAGGAAATATCTGGAGTATAACCTCTCCCCTGCTGATTCAGTGGAACCAGTTCCATGGCTCTGGCCGACAGAAGGGTCGAGAGCTCTGACTCTAGTATTCCTGTGTCATCGTCCCAGTTCCAGAATGGATTGTGTGGGAAGTCCGGGGGTATTTTTGAAAAATTTAGATGGTAACCGTGGGTTATGATGGACAATATCCACTGGTCCGTGGTAATTGGGTGCCAATTTGTTGCAAAGTGGCAAAGGCGGCCCCCCACTGGAGAATAGCTGCTGCTCTCTGGAAAGGAGTCAAAAATCCAGCCGCAGAGCCAGCTTGTGGAGCTGGATGTGGTCTAGGTGTTCTCGCTTGGCGTGCATGTCCCCTCTGAGGTGCCCGGGTTGGTCGTGCACGGGACGCAGGAGGGTAATATCTGCGTGGCTTGTAGAATTGTTTCCTGGAGTCCCTACGTGTGCCCCTGTGGGCTACGAAGGGAACATCTGGGGAGACAGTTGACTATTGACGCAGGGTCTCATGATGGCCTTTTAACTGGGCCACTGCATCCTGGATCTTGTCTCCGAACAATTTGTCTCCTATACAGGGTAGATCTACAAGTTTGTCCTGCACTTCCGGGCGTAGGTCTGAAGCCTTGAGCCAGGCCCAGCGCCTAGCACTGATGCCCACTGTCGAGACTCTAGATGCTGTTTCAAAAGAATCGTAGGCAGCTCTGCCCTCATATTTACCTGCTTTCAATCCATTTTGTAAGATGGAGGACAAGGTCTCCTGTTGTTGCTGTGGTAATGTCTCCGGAAACTCCTGGACTTGTTTCCAGAGATTTCTATTATATTGGGTCATGTATAGTTGATATGCTGCTATTCACGCTAGCAACATGGACCCTTGAAAAAAAAATTCTTCGTCCCAAAGCATATAATGCCTTCTGTTCCTTACCAGAAGGAGCAGAGGAATGTGGACGCGATTGTTTAGCCTTTTTCTGAGCTGATTCCACAACTACAGAGTGGTGAGGCAGTTGACTTTTTTGAAAACCTGCAGCTTGTTGGACCAGGTATGTAGCATCTGTCTTTCTGTTGACTGGAGGTACAGTACCTGGATGGTCCCACAGGCGGTGCAAGAGGTCAAGAAGAACTTCATGCACTGGTATTGCATGTATCTCTTTTGGAGCATCGACGAATTGTAAGACCTCCAACATCTTGTGGCGAGCGTCTTCCCCCGTAACTAGTGAAAATGGGATACTCTCAGACATCTCCTTGACAAAATTTGCAAAGGAGAGGTCTTCCAGAGGAGATCATCGCATTTCTTCCGGGGGTGAAGGCTCTGAGAGCAAGTCCTCAGAAGCTTG
This sequence comes from Rhinatrema bivittatum, assembly GCF_901001135.1. Lineage (NCBI taxonomy): Eukaryota > Metazoa > Chordata > Amphibia > Gymnophiona > Rhinatrematidae > Rhinatrema > Rhinatrema bivittatum. The sequence goes on along the minus strand of NC_042619.1, from coordinate 242,814,058 downwards.
TGAAGAATCATCTGAGGATGCATCTTCCCATGGATTATAGGGACTTTCCCCTTCTCCCAGTGGGCTTCCTGAGGGAGCAAGTATGCCAAAGCCGAGAGGGCGGGAAGGCATCAATGGATGCGGCACCGGCATTGATGGAATCTGTGTTGACATCGAGGGCACCAAAGCAGATGAGGTGTGCTTGGGGCACAGACAGCCCCGATGGACCTGGCATGGACTCCGGCATCTGTGGTTCCCGTGGAGGGACCTGGCCGGGAATCGATTCTTCCTCCTCCGAGGAACCCAGTATTGGAATCGGGACCTGTGGAGGCCTCGATGGATGACTCGGTGTCACCGTGTCCGGTAGCACAGGTTGAGTCGTTAAGGCACTGATGAGCGTGTCAAGGCACTCGAGGAGCGGTGCGAACATCGAGGGAGACGGTTCCTGGGCCGGCGCCAGCAGCAACTGGAAGCCTCGTAGGGCATTCAGCACTGCCACTTGGACCATGTGGTCCAATTCCTCCCGAAAAGCCAGCACAGATGGCACGGCAACTGGGGTAGGAGGCAGGCTAGGTGTCAGAGCTTCCACAGGGGCCCATGGAGGCTCGGTGCCCGGCACCGGTAGGGAACGCCTAGTGGTCCCGGGTCCAGAGGAGGATGGGGGTTCCTCTTCCTGGGCCCTCTTTGCAAGCGGCTTGATGGAAGTTGGTGCCGCTGCAGTATCGGTGACGGCACCGGTCGGGGACGCCCGTCTGGGCCGGTGTTTCCCTCGATGCTCGGTCTGGTCCTTCTCCGGCACAGAGGACAATGACGCAGATGTCTTCGATGGTGTCTGTGACAGACGGTCACCTGCTCCATGATGTTCCTGGCGGGGTGTCTCCGAGGTCGATGGACCCTCTCGGGTCGGTGGCGCTTGAACTGGCATCGATGGAGCTGAACGTTTTGAAGCAAACAAATGCTCCATCTTGTCCATACGAGCACGACGGCCTTTGGGAGTCATTTGAGCGCAACTGGGATATCGACGGGCGTCGTGCGAGGGGCCTAAGCACAAAACACAAACATTTTGCGGGTCCGTTATGGACATGGTCCTCAGACACTTGGGGCATTTCCTAAATCCAGTCGCCATACCAAAAAATGGCAGGCGTGCAGTCGGTGACCATCGAGCACAGAGGTGGGAAGCCGCTGGGAACAGACCACAAGTATGGGGAAAACACTTACCGAGCATGATGGGGGACCCCAGTCAAGGATTTTTTAAGAAGTTAAATTTCAAATATTTCTGTGAGGAAAGTTGTGAGAAATTTCTCAGAGCTCCTAAACTGCAACAACTGCTGCGCAGAAAAAAAAGAGACTGAAAGGGGACCCCTGGTGGCTACAGGGTTAGTGGCAGGCATGCTCAGTGTGCCAGTCAAAATTCTAGAAACTTTGACAAAAGTATTCCATGACAGGGCCCCATCTGATGATGTCACCCATATGTGAGGACTACCACCCTGCGTGTCCTGGGAGAAACACCATTTCGCTGTGAAAACTTCAAGATGTCTAAAGGTGATCTGGAAGAGACAGTGGATAGGTCTTAAAGTATGGGATAGCCTTTTGAATGGCCAATGCTTTATTAAGTTTCTCTACAAAGATTTCCACCATTGCATGGCACATCTGCGAGCCTTTCCTACACCTCTTCACAAAGGCCTAAAGCCCACAGTTATGAGTCTGCATGCTTCAACAGCCATGGCAGAGGTTCTTGATACAGTCTCCAAAAAAATCACAGTTCTTGTGCTAGCAGAATAAGATTAGAGGATAGGAAGGTCTTCCTGCTCCAAACCTGCCTGACTCATCCTCAGTACAGACACTGCCAAGAAAGGCACAGAGTGCCAGATCAGTGTCAGTGTCAAGAAGAGAACTGCTCAATGTATGAAATGGAACTGAGGTGCTTGAACCCATGACACTTACTTATTATGTAAATAGTAACAGTCAAACATTTTAACTGCTTTTTCTATAGGATTTAAAATACAAGATTTTTTTTCTCTGTTTGTCTCTAGCTAGAAGCCGTTTCCTGCCTTAGAAGTCACAGACCATGGAAATACTCAGTGGAAGAAGGAAAACATAAGAGGTAAGTCAGGCTTAAATTTAGCTGCTTTAAAATGTCATGCAAAAATATAGGAGGATATGAACTGACAGCATGAGATACTGCCAAACTGGACCTTTGATACACAGGGCTCAGTAAATTACAGGAAATCTCTGGACGGCTAACCGCAGATGCAGACTTTTTCTATCAAATAAGGTACAATGCTGAATTAACACCACAGGCAGAATGTTCCTGCCAACCAATTAGATTTGTAATGAATTCTAGCCAGCTAAAGGCCTGACAATGGAGTATGTTATACGATGTCCCCCGGATTTGAAGATCTAATCAGGATATGACAGCAAATCAGTCATATCTAATTTCATATCTAATTTAATAAGTAAACATTAACAACACTTTTTGAGGTGGAATTGCCAAAGTCCTTGTTTGACAAAATATAAGTGGAGCAGAGGTCTAGTGGTTAGAGCAGAGGGCTACAAACCTGGGTAACCAGGGTACAAATTCCACTGCTGTTTGTTATGACATTGGGCAAGTCATTTTATCCTCCATTGCCTCAGGTACAAACTTATGATTGTAAGCCCTCTGGGGATATGGAAATACTTACAGTACCTGATTATAATTTACTTTGAAGTACCAAAAAGCGGAATATAAATCAAATAAAAAAAATTAGAGGCCCATAGTGGACTGCTCAAGCCCCTCTAATGGGTACAAAATGATATGGAAACAATAAAGGAGTCACACAAGGTTTATTACACAAGTTCATCACACTTATCACTTATTCTGTGTGGCTGGTGAGATAACCCTAAACAGAAATATACAGAAATATCGGACCTCCATCTAAATTTATATCACATGAAGTTCAGTGGCTTCAGAAATCAATGGCCAAGTTTTTAGCAGGGCATGACTCATTATAATCAGGGCCTTCTGTGATGCCTTGTGCTCTCTGCACAGGATGGCAATCAAATAGGTGTCTATGAACTTGCTAACCAATGAAAGATGCCTAGCAACAGATAGCAGCCATTCATGAATTAGATGCCTACAATAGGCTAAATTCCGCCCATGATGATCACATATAAAGCTACATGCACAAGAGCTCCAATCAGGAAAATCACAACAGACAACAGGAAATGCGGAGCGCACAAGGCATCTGCCTTTCAGGCAATTCAAAGCAAATTACATTCAAGTAATGTAGGTTGTTCCATAATGGGAAGAACAGCTGGATATCATTTGCATAGATCTTATAGCAGATATTGAAAGTGTCTAGAATATGACAGAGTGGTTGAAATAAATGTTAAATAGCATTGGAGATACTGATCCTTGAGGCACACACCTGATTCAAGAGAGAACCAGCTGGATTTTGTTCTCCCACCCTAACCTGCTGTTCTTGATTGGCTAAAAATAACAAACCACTGAATAATTTCCCCATGTACGCCCAGCTCTCTCTGCCTTTCCAGAAGAATAACGTCATTCATTGTATCAAAGGTGGCCAATATAAACAACCATAACTGATTAACTGCCCCTCCTCTGTCCAATTCCTAGAAAAGAAATAGAGACAGTTAGTAAAGCAGTCTCCATACTATACCTAAATGGAATCCACATTGATGTGAACTCTGAACACTGTTCTTCTAAAAAAAAATTCTTAAGTTGGGCCAATACTGCTTTATCCAACAACTTCCCCAAAGATAAATTTGATATGGATCGATAGCTAGAAAAATCAGTCAACTGGATGGTTGCCTCTTTTCTTAACAGGACGCACAACTGTCCATTTCAAATGGTAGGGCACAAGTTTATCATTGTAGATGTTACATTTGGCAATCCAAGGGATGTCCCCGTGAAGTACCACATTCACCCCAGATGACAGCCTCTTCCCAAAACAGACCATATACACCGGCAGAGCCCTGCTGCACTTTGACTTCCTCTTGGGCACGTGCCCCCCCCAACAGCATGCATGGATTCTTAAAGGGCGAGAAAGGCCCTACAGTGCCCTCACATGACATCACCCAGCTGAAGATATTTAAGGGCCTTGAGCAGTGCATGTTGCTCCTACATTCCTGATTGCTACTGTCTGTTCCTGCATTCTTGTGCTCAAACCTTGCTTTGCCCAGCCTGTCTCGTCCAGGGTCTCATGTCTTTGTCCATCCTTGGCCTGATTCCTTGATTCTGACCTTTTGCTCTGGACCTGACCACTACTGCCTGCTGCCTGGATCCTATTTCTTGCTTTGGACCTGACAACAACTGCCTGCAGCCTGGACCTGACCTTTTGCCTTACACTTGACTATGCTTGCTTGCCACTTGTCCCAACCCTTGGCTTGTCCTGATTTCTCAAGCTTGTTGCCTTTCCTGATCCCAGCATGCCCTTGGACTCTTGCTCCCTCTACTGCCCTAGGGACCCACCAAAGTCCTGCCAGCCACCAGAACCCAAAGGCTCAACCCACAGGGGAGGCAGTTGGTATAGCTAAAGCTCCAGACAGTCCTGCTTCAAGGTACATTCTCCAGCTATTGGTGAAGGCTTCATAGGTTCACCTATGAGACTGTGTCAACTACACCACCGCATAAAGGGCTCAATCCTACACCACTCCTCACAACAGTGGAGTACACATCCTCCATGGTTATCAAGAAGCTGCTATTAAAGGCCAGAAAATTGGACCTCTACAGACTGGCTTGGCAGCATTCATGCCTAAGAGGTAGAGTTCAGGATCACTTTGGATAATGTGGAACCCCTTGCACCTCAAGGCTCTTAGAGTTATTATATGTTAAGCAGCCAAATCAAAGTCAACGGCTCGACGTTGCAGATCCGCCATGTTGCCTGAAGACCTAGGGCGCACGCACATGCTCTGATTGAAGCAAGAACGCGAACCTCGGGGGTGTCCCCCTGAGATGACGTCATCCACTTCCAATATTTAAAGGTCTCTATTTCGCTAACAAACTGAGTTAGCAAGGACTCGCTTTGGATATCCAAGCTACTCTGCCTCCTCAGATTTACCAGAGGTACCCGCTCCTCGGGGGCCTCGCTCTTTTTCTTTACTTTCAGATTACAGATAGGAACCGGTACTTGAGCCTCAATGGCCCATGTTCCTGGACACTCTGAAGATTTTCTAATGGCTGAAGCTATCGCTGCTACAAACATTTGTGAGTTACCATCACTCTCTCAGAGCTTTCCCTGGAACCAGGTAGTCACTCCTCGAGGGCCTAAACCTTTCCAGCTCCTGAGCTTCCTTGAGACCTTACGTGAGTTTTGTCATCTAGTTCTGTTCATGAACTCTGCCCACTCACTTTCTACAGATTCTCAACAGCTCAGCCATCCTGGATCGCTGTTCCAGTACCTGAGGTACTACAGCCCTGCCGCGCATATCAGCTCACCACTGCCACCTCTGGTGGTTTCATAACCCTGTTTAATAAAAAAACTAATGTGTGTGTCTCCATACTCAAGCTTAGCCGGTGGTCCCTCTCGGGATATCCTCCCACCCTGGATCCCTGTGGATGGTGGATCCCTGGAATGGTGGTCATCTGCCACCATTCCAGGGATCCACCCACAACTATATCAGATTCATTACAGATTGCTACTCCTTAGCAAGACGATAGCTGAGACACTACAAGATTGCTGACTCCTCCTTCGTTAGGAGCCAATAAGAACAGATTGCTAACTCCGCAGTCTAAATAACATCAGAGCTTTCCTAACAGATTGCTAGCTCCTCCCTCCTTCAGGAGCCCACAACACAGAGTCCTAACAAGATTGCTAACTCCTGCAGTCAGTCATAACAGTATGTTTCCCAGACCATAAAAGTCAGGACCCTTGTTGGTTGCTGTTTGAATCCAGTTCCCTGTTATGCCTTGCTGTTGAAGCAGAGAGCAATGTTTTAGCTGCATCAAAAGTACCAGTCTTATTGGTTAAGGGTAGTAATCGCCGCATCAGCAAGTTATCCCCATACTTGTTTCCCCAGACCGTAAAAGTTGGGGCCCTTGGTTGCTGAATGAATCAAATTCCCTTTTTCCCCCCTGTTGTTGAAGCAGAGAGCAATGATGGAATTGCATTAACAGTATCAAGACTTATTGGTTAAGGGTAATAACTGCCACACCATCAAGTTACTCCATGCACTTTTTTCTTCATTTTCATCCTGTAGCCTTTAGAGATAAATATTGTGGAACCCATGTCCTTTTGAATTCTCTCTCTGTTTTGGTTTTCAGCACCTCCTCCAAAAGGGCATTCCAGGCATCCACTATCCTCTCTGTGAAGAAATATTTTCTGGTTCTGAGGCATCCTCCTTGGAGTTTTATTTCGTGACCTCTAGTTCTACTGATTTCTTTCCAATGGAAAAGGTTTGATGCACATCATTAAAATCTTTTAGATATCTGAAGATCTGTATCATATCACCCTTGTGCCTTCTCTCTTCCAAGGTATACATATTAATATCTTTCAATCTCTCCTCATAGGTTATTTTTATACTGAACCCTCACCATTTTGGTAGCCCTTCTCTGGACCACCTCCACCTGTCTCTATCCCTTTTGAGATAAGGGCTCCAGAACTGAACACAATACTCCAGGTGAGGTCTCAGCAAGGACCTGTACAAGGGCATCATCACCTCCATTTTCTTACTAGTTATTCCTATCTATGCAACCCAGCATTCTTCTAGCTTTAGCTATTGCCTTGTCATATTGCATCGCCATCCTCAGATCGCCAGAAACTATTCACATTTGTTAAACAAGGATACACATTAATATATTATGACCGAAGATTATAAACCACAGCACTTTAAGGGGAATGTGATATGCAGCCCTAGTGCTATATGAAGGTCATTACACAGTTCATTGAATATTTAAGTGTTACTTGTTGCCTTTGAATTTTCATTTGAAGTGAGATTATATTATAGTATTTGATTTGACTATTCTTACACTTGGTGGGTTTTTGATTCATTTAGTATGGATGATATTTTAGCATAGTTACAACAGCTGAGTCACTGGGGCCTTGTTTCAAAAATCTGTAGCAGATCTGGTGATTATCAATAAAAAGAAATTTTCTGGTTGCACTTGGGACAGAACTTGAATCTGCTAGCCTGCTGCTAGACATGAGGAGGAAAAGAGAAGACATGAAATCAAAACAAAACAATTTTTCCTTCTGACAAACGTCAATCTGAAGAACATAAGAAATTGCCATACTGGGCAATCAAGGGTCCATCAAGCCCAGCATCCTGTTTCCTACAGGGGCCAATCCAGGCTACAAGTACCTGGCAAGTACCCAAACACCAAGAAGATCCCCTGCTATTGATGCAATTAATAGCAGTGGCTATTCCCTAAGCAGACTTGATTAATAGCAGTTAATGTACTTCTCCTCCAAGAACTTATCCAAACCTTTTTTAAACCCAGCTACACTAACTGCACTAACCACATCCTCTGGCAACAAATTCCAGAGCTTAACTGTGCATTGAATGAAAGAATTTTCTCCAAATTAGTCTTAAATGTGCTACTCGCTAACTTCATGGGAGTGCCCCCTAATCCTTCTATTATCCAAAAGAGTAAATAACAGTCACATTTACCCGTTCTAGACCTCTCATGATTTTATAGACCTCTATCATATCCCCTCTCAGCCATCTTCTCCAAGCTGAACAGCCCTAACCTCTTTAGCCTTTCCTCATAGGGGAGCTGTTCCATCCCCTTTATCATTTTGGTCACCCTTCTCTGTACCTTCTCCATCACAACTATCTTTTTTGAGATGCAGCAACCAGAATTGTACACAGTATTCAAGGTGCAGTCTCACCATGAAGCGATACAGAGGCATTATGGCATTTTCCATTTTATTCACCATTCCCTTCAATGCCGGTATATAAATGTTAAAATAAAAAATAAATAAATAAATAATAATAATTCCAAACATTCTTCACTTTGACTGCTGCAGCAACCTGAGACGATGATTTCAATGTATTATCCACTATAACGCCTAGATCTTTTTCCCTATATGCATGGATTATTTTTCCCTATATGCATCACCTTGCACTTGTCCACATTAAATTTCATCTGCCATTTGGATGCCCAATCTTCCAGTCTCGCAGGATCCTCCTGAAATTTATCACAATCCGCTTATGATTTAACTACTCTGAATAATTTTGTATCATCTGCAAATTCGATAACCTCACTCTTCATATTCCTTTCCAGATCATTTATAAATATATTGAAGAGCACCGGTCCAAGTTCAGATCCCTGAGGCACTCCACTGTTTACCCTTTTCCACTGACAAAATTGACCATTTAATCCTACTCTGTTTCCTGTCTTTCAACCAGTTTGTATTCCACGAAAGGACACCGCTTCCTAGCACATGACTTTTTAGTTTCTTTAGAAGGCTCTCATGAGGGACTTTGTCAAACGCCTTGTAAAAATCCAAATACACTACATCTACTGGCTCACCTTTTTCCACAAGTTTGTTAACTCCTTCAAAAAAATAAAGCAGATTTATGAGGCAAGACTTGCCTTGGGTAAATCCATGCTGACTGTGTTCCATTAAACCATGTCTTTCTATATGCTCTGTGATTTTGATCTTGAGAATAGTTTCCACTATTTTTCCCGGCACTGAAGTCAGGCTCACTGGTCTATAGTTTCCTGGATTGTCCCTGGAGCTCTTTTTAAATATTGGGGTTACATAGGCCACCCTCCAGTCTTCAGGTGCAATGGATGATTTTTATGATAAGTTACAAATTTTAACTAAAAGATTGGAAATTTCAGTTTTGAGTTCCTTCAGAACCTTGGGGTGCATACCATTCAGACCAGGAGATTTGCTACTCTTTAGCTTGTCAATCTGGCCTACTATATCTTCCAGATTCACAGTGATTTGGTTCAGTTCATCTGAACTCTGGAACCGGTATCTCCCCAACATCCTCATTAGTAAACATAGAAGCAAATAATTCATTTAGTCTTTCTGCAATGGCTTTATCTTCCCTAAGAGCACCTTTAACTCCTCGGTCATCTAACAGTCCAACTGACTCCCTCACAGTTTTCTTGCTTCATATATATTTTTAAAAGTTCTTATTAGGAGTTTTGCCTCTAGGGCCAACTTCATTTCAAATTCTCTCTTAGCCTGCCTTATCAATGTTTTACACTTAACTTGACAATGCTTATGCTTTTTCCTATTTTCTTCAGATGGATCCTACTTCCAATTTTTGAAGGATTTTTTTTGGCTAAAATAGTGTCTTTCACCTCACCTTTTAACCATGCCAGTAGTCATTTTGCCTTCCTCCTACCTTTCTTAATGCATGGAATACATCTGGACTACGCTTCTAAGATTGTATTTTTAAACAATGACCACGCCTGTTGTACACTTTTAACCTTGCAGCTGCACCTTTCAGTTTTTTTCTAACTATTTTCCTCATTTTATCAGTTTCCCTTTTGAAAATTTAGTTTATATATTATCCCCCTCCCAGTCATTAGTTCAAGTTTGATCATATTATGATCACTGTTTCCAAGTGGCTCCACCACAGTTCCCTCTCTCACCAAATCCTGCTGTCCACTAAGAACTCAATCTAAAACAGCTCCCTCTCTCGTTGTTTCCTGAGCCAATTGATCCATGAAGCAGGCATTTATTCCATCCATATATTTCTAGCATATCCTGATGTAACATTTACCCAGTCAATATTGGGGTAATTGAAATCTCTCATTACTACTGCACTGTCAAATCGGTTAGCTTCCCTGATTTCTCTTAGCATTTCATCATCTGTCTGACCATTTTGTCCAGGTGGACGGTAATATACTCCTATCACTATACTCTTACCCAACACACGTGGGATTCCTACCCATATAGATTCTACTGAGCATTTAGTCTCTTGTATGATCTTTATCCTGTTGGACTCTATACCCTCTCCCGGACAAAGTGCTACACCCACACCAAGTTGATCTTCCCTATCATTGCAGTATAATTTGTACCCTAATATAGCACCACTGGTTATCCTCCTTCCACCAGGTCTCTGAGATGCCAATTATGTCTATCTCATTATTCACTGCTATACATTCTAACTCTCCCATCTTACTTCTTAGACTTCTGGCATTGGCATACAGTAATTTCAAAGTGCATTTTTTATTTGTATTAACAACCTTCTTTTCAGTTGATATGGATAGTTTGGAATTCTTTAGCTCAGGTGATTCTTTACTTATAGGCATGAGCTACTTTTGCTTTTACTGGAACCTCTCTATTGGGATGTCCTAACTCTCCTGTTTCATCCTTCAAAGATACATTCCTTCGAACCATGCACTGCTGGTTAACTGTCAGCTGTTCCCCTTGTTCTAGTTTAAAAGCTGGTCTAGAAGAATAAAGTTTGAATGAGCAGCCTCCTGGCATGACATCACTGAAGAAACACGTAGACTGGAGTAACAGACACCAAAAAAACCAATAAAACTTGTAAAATGCTGAAAAACCTTAGGGGTGGTTCTTTGGTAAAAGAATTCAGAAATGCGAGGCCATTAGAGAACAAATATCTGTGTTGGACAGACAAGAAATATCTGAGCAGATACATGGGGCTCTCCATCACTGGAACAGCTGTGCATGTGCACAGAAAGGCTTTTGCACATTCCAGAAAGCTCTACTCATTCAGTTTGTATTATAGGTTATCTCTTCCCCAATGAGAGCAGTGGAATAGGCTGTCTCTGTATAGTAGGGAATGTTATTGTATTATTATTTTATCTTTGATGCAGAATGCCTTTGGTTTATAAAGGAAGGAGATTTATACAAAAATTACATGTCCATTAGGCACCAATGTGTTATGTGGCCCAGTTATGTGACTAGTCTTTAGACAAAGCATTTTTTATTTACAGAAAGCTATTAGTGTACACAACTATACAAGGTGGATGATAGGAGTAGAAAGCTCCTGCCCGAGGACAGGCAACTTGGTGAAAGTCACACAGAAGAGGGATTTCAATCAGGAGTTCCCAGGTTTCATTAACCATATTCTAACTGCTACTCTTTGCCAGCTTCATATGAAGAAAATGGTTAGATTACATTAGAACATAAGAAATTGCCATGCTGGGTCAGACCAAGGGTCCATCAAGCCCTGCATCCTGTTTCCAACAGAGGCCAAACCAGGTCACAAGAACCTGGCAAGTACACAAACACCAAGAAGATCCCATGCTACTGATGCAATTAATAGCAGTGGTTATTAGCTAAGTAAACTTGATTAATAGCAGTTAATGGACTTCTCCTGCAATAACTTATCCAAACCTTTTTTGAACCCAGCTACACTAACTGCACTAACCACATCCTCTGGCAACAAATTCCAGAGCTTAATTGTGCGTTGAGTGAAAAATAATTTTCTCCAATTAGTCTTAAATATGCTACTTGCTCATTTCATGGCATACCCCCTGGTCCTTCTATTATCGGAAAGTGTAAATAACCGATTCACATCTACTCGTTCAAGACCTCTCATGATTTTATAGACCTCTATCATATCCCCCCTCAGCCGTCTCTTCTCCAAGCTGAAAACATCCCTAACCTCTTTAGCCTTTCCTCATAGGGGAGCGGTTCCATTCCCTTTATCATTTTGGTTGCCCTTCTCTGTACATTTACTTCTAAACACAACAGAAAAAAAACCTAATACAGCAAGACATGGGGCTGGAAATTTTCCAGAACTTACAGCACAAACAGGCCGATGAAATAAAGTGCACTCAGCGCACAGGTTATTGCATCAGCCTAAAAATAAGGCAATCCTGCCCACTGTACTGCTGCTTCTCCATTGTACTCTGAGCCTGGTGAGAACAAAGTGTCTGCAGATGGAACAATCACCCTCATTAACTGCTAAACAGAAGAGCAGAGAACCTGCTCATCACTCCACTTGCACTCTTGATCCCTATGGCTGTTGGTGCTGAGATCCAAGGGAGCAAAGATTTTTGGGGAGGTGGTGATAAACATGAGGAGGACGTTTCAGATATTCTTACATTCTAAAAATTAAATCTGTCTTGTGCAGAAGGGAGATACAAGTAACATAGTTCCTTGGTCTTTGCTGAGTTTTACCAAAGTCCTTGCTCCTGAGGTATTAGAGAATATGCACACAGAAGACTTGTCACCCAAAGAACGAAGAATGCATCTGCATCTAATCTGCCTCTTGATCGCCTCCTAGAGCTGGGGACCTTGTTAGTACCTTGTTGTTCAGGACTGCTAAAAACAAATCCATCTCCAGTGTCAAGCAGATTCCCAGCAAATTGTTTCAGTTGTGGCAATGTTACCCCCTTCCTTTTCTGTTAGGATCCAACTCTTGGGGCTTTGCTCATTCACATATCCTATTTCAGATATCAAGAGTTGCAATTTCTCTCTAAAATGTTTTATTTTTTCTTTCAAAGATAAGAAAAGAGACCATTTAAATAAAATGGAAAAACCAAACCTTTGCCTTCACTGGCCTCTAACTAGCCCCTAAACTCTAAGGACCTTTCTAGTAAAATAGACTAGGACTTATATTTTCAGAGTCCTTATCTTCTCAGGGTATGTTATGCCAGTGTATTCTGTTAGATGTTGGAGTATTTGTACTTTGTCTCACAAAACAGGTATTCAAAATCCAATCTTTTCCCTACCTCAGTAGCAACGTATGCCTACATTATCTCCCTTTTCTGGAACCCTTCTCTCGTCTGCTGTCCTGGGAGTCTTACTATTGCATCTCCCAAATTCCCAGAACACTTCAGAGCTTCCTGAATTTCCTAACGTTTCTCTCTGTTCCTGAAGCAGCTTTTCTACACCGCCTTCTCTGCTCTTCAAGCAATCAACCTCAAGCTCACCTGCAAGGGTTCATCGCCATGGCTGGAAAAAGCCCAGGCACCTACAATTTGGGACCTGAGGACAGACAGAAGACACAAGTGTGGTCCAGGCCAAGGAAAGCTGCTGTGGTAGCTGTTGCCAGCAGTTCCTAGGTTGTGAGTATTGCAGCAGCTGCCACCGCTGAGTGGACCTGGCACACAGTCACAGTGATTGCCTTCTGTGAGACCCTATTGCTAAGCTAAGGGGAAAGAAGCTGGAAGCGAGGCAGAAAGGTGGGCAGAAGAGGGCCTGCAAGCACAGGGGAGTGAAAGTGCTTGGGGGAAGGGAGAAGAATATCTGTACATGGAAGCATAAAGCAAAAAGTAAAAATAAAGAAAAAAATAAATACACACAAAAAAATTGAAAATTGAAATCGTTCCTGATCCTAAAAATCTTTGGCAAGCACCTATGCTCTGTAAATATTTTTGCACCCAATAAACATCAAGTGCTGTCTTCATTATGAAGGTTGCCAACAATGTTTTGCCAAATTCTGTGAGGTTGACTGTTTCACCCGTTTCCAGATCAGAGCTGTTGTGATACTGAGGTAACTACCTCAGGTGTAAGTAACAGGGGGGTGACCAGTATTCCAGCCAAAGCATTCCAAGGAGCATGATTAGGCCACAGATTCCACCCTCCTACCCTACACCGACTGACTACAAACAGGAGAATATCCCCTGAGGAAAGGTCTTTCAATGGACCAGAAACGTGGCTACGTCGGGTTTTTCAACGTTACCAGATAAGTTGGGACATTTAAAGCATGCTTTACAAAGTTTGTTGACACAAAATTTAAAAAGAAGAAAAACACATATATAGTTTCACCTAGGGTGTACAGAATTGATAAAAATATTGGATGGAGGAGGTTTGGTTGATGATTATACACATAAACAGAGTTTACCCTTCAGGGATTCAATACTTATATATATGAAACCCTTCCTCTATCTTTCTAAAAATTTGTTTTTGATTAAAGTAGTTAGGCTACAGGAGCCAGATGAGACTCCGTGGCCTTTAGTGAACATTTTTTTTGACTAAGATATGACTCATGTCTTTTGAGCATAGAAAAGATCATTTTGAATAATTAGGGAAAAGATATTGATGGGGCATTAACCTATTGATTGGATTGTTGATCATAAATTCCCCAGAATAATTGGGTGCTTTTTGAGGTTTGGTATCATTAGTGGCCATACATCTCATACAGCTGAGGCCTATGTAGTAGCCTGATAGTTAGACTTAAGCAAGATAGGAAAATTAGGTCTTACCTCCGATAATTTTCGTTCCTGTAGTACCAAGGATCAGTCCAGACTGCTGGGTTATGCCTCCCTTCCAGCAGATGGAGTCAGAGAGAAAACTGAAAAGCACCACCAAAATAAGCCGGGGTGCCACCTGCATAGCCGCGCGTATCTTATAAAATCCGGGGATCGGCACACGCAAGGGGGTGCACATTTGTGCAACTTGCGCACGCCGAGCCCGGCACGCGCTGCCCATTCCCTCCGGGGCCGCACCAAAATCGGGGCGGGCTCGGAGGGAACTTTCCTTCCACCCCCCACACCTTCCACTCCCTTCCCCTATCTAGCACCCCCCCCCCACCTTTATTCGAAAAGTTACTACTGCCTCTGGGCAGAAGTAACTTACGCGCGCTGGCGAGGCAGGCCCAGACACAGGCCGCTGTGTCGCGGCACTCGGCAACACCCCCGGACCGCCCACACACCCCCAAACACGCCCCCGAGCCGACACCACGCCCCCTGGCCACGCCCCGACCACCCCTTTTTGCAAGCCCCGGGACTTACATGCGTCCCGGGCCGTTTTAGAAGGGTTACGCGCGTACCTTATGAGCATAACCCTTTTAAAATCCAGCCCTCTGTGTGCGACTGAGGTGAGGTATTCTGCTACCATATAATTTATCTGTAGTGATCTATAGCAGTCTGATTTGTTCTGTTTTCCTAATAGGAAGTATACTGGTGTTCTAGGGCTTCATATGCAGTGTTACCTTTTCATAGATAAGACTGTTACCTTTTGAGTACTGGCAGTTAGGGTTGTTTGGGTATGTGAGGTTTTATATCGTAATGGTAATTCCATTTATTCATAGCTTTCTGAGGGCCAAGCCCACGCCCAGCACACATTACAAAAAATGTAATTCCATACGAGTTCCAAATGTCTTTTTTGCAGAGTTTTCTGGTTGGCACCACAGCAGTGCATGTAAACATAATACGCAGGTTGTGATATTTTGCCACAGAAGACTGTACTTTTGAATTTTTTTTTCATGTAAAATCTGTTATAAATGCATAATTGCCTGTGTGCATCTGTAGAGAGGGTGTGTGTGTGTGCAAGTCTGTAAGGTTTGCTTAGGGTACCTAATAACCTTCTCCTGACCATGGGTTCCGTTGGGGGGGGCGGGGAGGGTCAGTTTTTAAAAATATTGGATTTCTGGAGGGAGCTGGGCTTTTTCTTTTGATGGACTTGGGTCAAAGACTGAATGATGCTGGGGCAGCACAGTAATTGTTCACCCAGGGCAGCAAAAAAGTTAGCAATGGCCCTGGTTATTTGCCTACATTAATCAAACACTACATTTCTTAATCGTCAATGCTAGTTTTCTAAAATTCCCCTGAAGAAGCCATTTATAGATGGTGAAACGAAGACCTTCACTTTGGTATATTAAATAAGAACATAAGAAAATGCCATACTGGGTCAGACCAAGGGTCCATCAAACCCAGCATCCTGTTTCCAACAGTGGCCAATCCAGGCCATAAGAACCTGGCAAGTACCCAAAAGCTAAGAGGTAGATCTTCAAAACATATGCGCGCACGAACAAAAGTACACCAGATTTAAAAGATACACGCGTAGCCGCGCGTATCTTATAAAATCCGGGGTCGGCATGCACAAGGCTGCGCAAAATCGGCAGCCTGCGCGCGCCGAGCAGCCTGCCTCCGTTCCCTCCCAGGCCGCTCCTAAATTGGAGCGGCCTCGGAGGGAACTTTCCTTCCGCATCCCCCCACCTTTCCCTATCTACCCCACCCCCCAGCCCTACCTAAATCCCCCCCCCTACCTTTGTCGGGCAAGTTACACCTGCTTGAAGCAGGCGTAACTTGCGCGCGCCGCCCCAGCATCCCCCGGCACAGGCCGCAGTGCCAGGGGACTCGGGACCGCCCTCCTGGCCCGCCCCCGAACAGTCGCCACGCCCCCTCCCGCCCCTTTTACGAAGCCCTGGGACTTACGCGCGTCCCGCAGCTTTGCGCTCACTGGCGGCCTATGCAAAATAGGCGTGTCAGCGCGCGAGTGCCCTGCGCGCGTAAATCTGGGAGGATTTACGCACGCAGGGGTTTTAAAATCTACCCCTAAGTCTATTCCATGTTACTATTGCTAATGGCAGTGGCTATTCTCTAAGTGAACTTAATAGTGGGTAATGGACTTCTCCTCCAAGAACTTATCCAATCCTTTTTTAAACACAGCTATACTAACTGCACTAACCACATCCTCTGGCAACAAATTCCAGAGTTTAATTGTGCGTTGAGTAAAAAAGAACTTTCTCCGATTAGTTTTAAATGTGCCCAATGCTAATTTCATGGCGTGCCCCCTAGTCTTTCTATTATCCGAAAGAGTAAATAACCGATTTGACTGCCGCAGCACACTGAACGACTATTTCAATGTGTTATCCACTATGATTAACACTGAGCCACAATACAAACATATATATATATATATATATATATATATATATATATATATCGTGTTTTACAGTTTACATATTGATCTGCAATAAGGTAACACAACAAAACATCTTTATACTATTTAATAATCAGTACAATTGTTTTTCCTCACGTAAAGGTAGATTTTAAGAGGTGAATGCATTTGCCAGCATGCGCACATGGACGCACGTTTATATCACTGCTATGTCATTGGCAGTAGAAACAACCGAGGAATTCTAAGTATGTTGAAGTTATCTGATTACTACAATGCTGTAACACTAACAATGTTTATCAGTGCTCAGTTTTTTTGATGCATTTCTCTCCCCCCCTGAAGAAGCCATCCCGGTGAAACAATAGAAAGGGGCCGATGTGTTGTGTCTAATGTAGGCACACTGGTATAAGCGGAAGTATAACTGGATTGCCTTTGAGTTTATCAGTCTTTCAGACTGGTGATTACTTTGAGTTTTTACATGGACTCAGCACTATAAAGGACTTTAGGAAGAGTTTTTAAAGAGGTCTGTTTGTTGTATGAAGGGCGACTCATCTCACATTTTCAGATGTTTTGATATCTCAAGTGGATATTGTTTTGTTGTCATGCCCCAATAAAGAAATTATTAAAAAAAACAAAAAAAAAACTTGAGGGGGACATATGTACGCTCCATATCAGCAAGATCTTTTAACACTAACCTTTCAAATAAGAGGGATCAGTTGGATCTGGGGGCATCCATTTAGACAGTCAGGTGAATATAGATTGTACTAACTCACCTTGACCAGAAAAAAAAAAAAAAAAAATATCAGACAATCCTTAAATGACGAAAAAATGTAAATATACCAACATGGGTTAAAAATGGATCATAAACACATATTAGTATAAATGTTAACCCTCTGCTTAAAACACTAATTTCTTTTGTCAACAGAAAATATGTAAACCACTCCATACTTCAAAGCAACAAATGAGCAAGCAAACAGGACTACAAACAGGGATTCTGAATTTGGAGGTAGAAGACAGATTCCACAGGAAAGAGGCTTACTGTGTTTACTACAAGACTATGGGGTAGGGCTCTCTTTTTCAACAATTCCTAACATAAGGATGACCAGGAAATATATTACCAAAGTTGTCACCACTGTTACTACTACTTCTATTGTCCAGATGGAATATCCTGATCCACAGTGAAGAATCAGTTTGGTATGAAAGATGTCTGCAAGTTGAATCCTCAGTAAACAGGTGACAGAACTGAGAAAGTGGCAAGGCTGAAAATAATTCAGGATAATGAGGTCTAAATCAATCAAATATCTGAAGCATCAAAGGAAGAAAACTCAAGCAGAGGGAAGGTGAAACTGGACCCAGATTACCTCAGCTACTAAACCCCATACTCTGACTCCAATTTCCCTCAAGCTGAAGAACCAGTATGCAGACCTGGAAGTGGAGAATGAGAAGCCATCTCAAAAAAAGGAGAAACTGGAACTCAAACCTGGCTCAGCAACTACTACAACTAGAAAACAAAGTGTAATGGTTGTTGGTGACTCGCTTCTGAGGGGCATGGAAGCATCCATAGTGTTTTAGGAAGTGTGCTGTCTGCCAAGTGCCAAGACATTACGGACAGATTGCCAAGAATTATTAATGCTGGTACAAATGATACTGCTAGGTACCACACAGAGTATTTCAAAAGTGGCTTCATGTCTCTGAGAGAGAGGGTAAAGATAGATGCACATATGGTATTCTCCTCAATTGTCCCAATCAAGCATAAAGGCCCTTGTAGAGAAACTTGCATTCTGGAGATGAACAAATGGCTGCATAAGTGGTATTGATAAGTGTTTTTGAGCTTCCTGGACCATGGGATGATATTCCAAGGGCTGCTGAGCAGAGATGGGCTTTGTCGAAGAAGGGGTGCAACATCTTCAAAAACAGACTGGCAAACCTACTGAGGAGGACTTTAAATTAGGATGGGTGGAGAAAGCCCCAAGGTAAGAAGAGGCATTCAGGTACATACATCTTTAAAACACTTATATAAAAATGGGAAAAAGGGGCAACTCCTGGAATGCTATTTATACTAATACTCATAGCATGAAAAACAAAGTTCCAAATCTAAAGCCAATCATGAAAGAGGCTGACTTGGATGTACTGGCAGTCAGAGATATGATATACAGAGAACAATGTCTAGGAGATAGTTATACAACCATACAAATACAGGGAAGGGTTATATCAAGATATACAATGTCAAAATTACATTTGTATACACTTTTTAATATATAATAATCACTTATATAGTGTACTGGTATTTTGTAATATTTTAAGTATTTAAAAAATGTTATATCAACTCTCAAACACACTCCCATGCATAAAACACCACAAGCACACTCCCCCAGTGAACTGATATGAGTTTATAGTACATGTATTATACTTTTAAAATTTGGTGGAAGTGTGCTTGTGGGATTGCATGCATGGGAGTGAATGTATGTGAGTTGATATTTAAGTATTTTTATTTAAAAAAACATGATATATGATGTAATTCAGAACTAGAGGTATGTAACATTTTCTAATATACACAATGCAAATATATTCAGAAAGGAATTATCTTATTGGGTTTAACCTTGTTTGATAAAGGGGAGACATCCGATAAGTTTCCCAATTGTACAGCTCATGTTAAAATTCATAAAAATGTATCTGTGTGGAACTGCATGCAGTATCTTTGGCAGAATATTGTCGGATTAAACGTATCCCTAGGGGATTAAGAATTCGTAAAGAGCCATTATGACCAGGAGGATTTTGTATTAAAACAGAAGGCAATTTTGAATAAATGTGTACATGATCTTATGCTCTAATAGTTGAAACAATTAAGAAATCATCGGTACCATTACATGAACAACTTGAAACCCAAACTGTACCTTTACAAACTCATAACACCAAGGAGGAGTTTAAATCCAAACTGAGCTCATTTCAGAGTCGATTAGACAAATTTTGATTAGATATTAAGAAGGTCAAAATGAATACATTTCAGAGATCAATCTGACTACACAAAGGGGTTTGTTTGTATATCAATGGATGCAAAAGGGAAGGAAAAAACTCATGTTAAGTCTATTTCATCCTCCTCTGAGGATTCATGGGAAGAGGAAATAGATCACATCGTTTAAAAAAAAGTCAGTATCATTTGCTCAACCAGTTATGTATACAACAGAATGAACCATCACATTTTTTATGCTCCCAAATGCAAGGATACAAACACAATCAATTTCCACTTATGCAAACCTCAGGTCGATTCAGAGGCAATCGCAGATAAAGTCATGTGAAAAGAGCTCAGTTTTCAATTTATCCTATAGGGTATTAACTTGACAAGAAATTAGTGTTTTAAGCAGAGGGTTAACATTTATACCAATATGTGATTATGATCCATTTTTATACCATGTTGATATATTTATATTTTTTTGTCATTTAAGGATTGTCTGATTTTTTTTCTGGTCAGGGTGAGTTAGTACAATCTATATTCACCCCGCTGTCTAAATGGATACCCCAGATCCAACTGATCCTTCTTTATTTGAAAGATTAGTGTTAAAAGATCTTGCTGATATGGAGCACACATATGTCCCCTTCAAGTTTAATTTAACTTATAAGGAATGGTTAGCCATCAGTTCTTTAAGAAATGATCGATCGATTATCAAGCCAGCTGATAAGGGTGGTGGTGTGATTATTATGGACAGGCAAGAATACATTAAAGAAGCAAGACAATTGGGTGATAGTCAGTTTTATACTTTATTGGATTTGAATCCTATGTTATCTATTCAAATTGAGATTTATTCTATTTTGAAAACAGGAATACAACATAAGATCATTAGTGAGAATTGTTTTTATTTTTGTATGAACCTCATCCTATAGCTCCTTTTTTATATCTGGTCCCAAAAATTCATAAATCTTTACAATCTCCACCAGGTACACCTATTCTCAGGAAAAGGGTTTGTATTTGAACCTATTGGATCACCTTTTACAACCATTTGTCACTGATATGCTTTTGTACGTTAAGGATTCATCACATTTTATTAGATGCCTGGATGACATTGATGTGGTATAGGAAAATAGCTGGTACAGCAGCATGGTACACAAATATTCCACAAAATGAAGCAGAAATTATCAAAGCATTGGTACAATCTCATATGTTTGATTTTCAAACTGAGTTCTGGTCAAAACTGGCACATATAGTATTAACTAAAAGTTATTTCAATTTTGAGGATAATGTATACCAACAAAATAAAGGTATAACTATGGGGTCTTCTATGGCCCCGTTGGTTGTGTGTGTATAAGTGAGTCGTTTCGAAAAAAACTGTCTATAGTTCAGAATTCATGAAAAATATTTGAAAACATTTCACTGATTTTTTTTTTTTTTTTTTTTTTTTTTTTTTTTTTTTAAATATATGGGCAGGATCATATATTGACTTTAATCATTTCAAGAAATAGTTTAATGATCAAGACATCAATCTTAAATTTCATTTTTACCAGTGGTCTATTTGTTTTTTGGATATTTTGGTTAAGTCAGAAGAGAATTTAACACACACCACATATAGTAAAAATACTGGTAGAAATTCCCTACTACATTTTTCTAGTTTTCATCCTAGAAATTTGAAAGAAAGAATTCCAATAGGACAATTTTTAAGGCTTCGTAGATTATGCACAACAAATGATGCATATGTTGAGCGGGCAACTGAATTACCTGATCATTTCCTTAAAAGGGGATACACCACCAAGGTTGTAAGAAAGGCTTTCAAGAGAGCATTGAATGCTAACCACGTCAACTTGTTATTAACAGGTCAGCAATCTCATATTTCTAGATTTGTATGCACAATTCTACATTCCAATCGTACATCACAAATTAAAGACATTGGTACATTGTATCTGATGACAAATTAAAAGAATTTCCCATTTTTGCCTTTCATAAAAATAAATCCTTGAGGGACCAACTAGTGACATATGTTCTGACTGGTGGTGCACATGATGATTTACATACACGTGGGCAATTTACATGTGGATCTTGTTCTTATATGCCCTCATGTATTATGTACTTCATCATTTAAAAACAAACATAGCACACGTGCATATGTACTTAAAGGTCGTTTCACGTGTGATACATGTCAAGTAGTATACACCATTATTTGTCCGAGTATAAACTGTGAAAATTATCAAAACATAGATAGGGTACTCTGCAATTAGTGTGAAATTTCAAAAGCTGCAAAAACAACAACAAAGTCTAGTTGTCAGCAGACATAAACCACATCTTTAGCTTTTCCCGAAATTTCATTATTCTCTCTATTCCAAAGGAAGGCTATTCCATAAACCTGGAATAACTGCTGAGAAAGATCTTTTAGCCAAACGAGAATGGCCAAATTTTTTCACAGCTGGAAGCCATAAATACTGCTTCCCCACAGATCATGAATTTTTTTGCTTCATGCCATTCCAGAGATCCCTTCAATGAAGGGGTGCCAAAACCATTCACAACTTTGAAAGCCAAAACCATCTTCTTAAATTTACATCTACTATAGGGTAGCCAATGAAGTTGTAACAAAGGTTTAGCAGATGTTCTCCTAGATTTCCCCAAGACCATACGAGCAGCTGTATTTTCAACCAGTTGTAGTTTATGAATCAATCTACCCTGTAAACCCAAATAAATTGCATTCAAACTGAAAAATCCAATGCATAAGTCACAGCTTTTAATGCTGACATATCCAAATATGGTCTCAACTGCTTTACCAATTTCAATTTGAAATAAGTATTATGTAAGTATTACGTGCTACCTGTGCAATTTGTTTTTCCAAAATGAAACGAGTATCAAGCACCACCCCAAGAGATTTCACCTGATATTTAGGCATCAACTCTATTCTCATCAAACTAGGTAAGATAGGAATATCACACATCCCCTTCTTTAAGTAGCTCAGTCTTTTCCAAATTAATAACCAACTTGTTATTATGAAACCAACGAAATACTGCTTGTAAACAAAGATTCAATCTAGAAACCACATCTTTACGGTTTTTCCCTAAATGTGCCATAATCTGCATGTTGTCCGCACAAATAAAACGGATGAAATCAAAAGACTGAATCAACCAACCTAAGAGAATTAAAAATAAATTAAAAAGAAGCGGTGAGAGCAGAGCCCTGTGGAATCCCTAATTTCACCTCACATAGTGAATCTTGGAAGATCACAGATTTTTTTTTTTTTTTTTTACAGGACCAAGAACAAACCAGACAACCATTTTAATACCTGGCCACCAATTCAAAGGAGCCCATATCGATGTAATAAAATAAAATGATCCACTAGATCAAAAGCACTAGATAAATCAAAACTAATAAAGTCGATTCTCCTCTATCTAAATGTGGTAATGGCTTCTCAGTTAAACAAAGTTATCAAGTTCTCTCTACTGCACCCTTTTCTAAAACCCTCATGGGCTACATACAGTAAATCCCTATTGGACAAATAATCAGAGCGCTGATTAAATGCCAATTGCCCAATAGTTTTGCCACAAAAAGTAACTCAGACACTGGTCTATAGTTCTTACATTCTCTGGAATCCAAATTATTTTTTAATAAGGGAAAGCAGAGTTGCTTACTGTAACAAGGTGTTGCACAAGAACAGCATGATGTTAGTCCTCACACATGGGTGACATCAGATGGAGCCCAATATGGGAAACTTTGAGTAGGCACACTGAGCATGTCCAGCATGCCCTATACCATATATATCCATGTGGGGGTCCCTCTTCAGTCTTGTATCATAGAATTATAATTAAAATAAAAAATAGGAGAAACCCAACTCCGCAGGGTGGCGGGTGGGTTTCATGAGGACTAACAGCCTGCTGTCCTCTGAGAATACATGTTACTCTGCTGTCTCCGAAGACAAGCAGGATAGTAGTTCCTAGCTACAGGCTATTCCCCCCCATACAAAAAATAGACCAACAGACACCCAACCAGGTGCCAATGGGCCCAACACTGGTGCTGTTAGATACAGAGGGGAAGACAGCCTGAACCCAAACAATGGACCCTAGGTTGGGAGAGTTAGGTTCTACACTTCAAACAGGTTCTGGAGGACAAATTGGCCGAACCTACTGTCGCGTCCGCCATCCCTATCTAGACAATAATGTGATATGAATGTATGGAGAAAACTCCATATTGCAGCCCTGCAGATCTCCTCCATGGGAACTGCTCACAAGTGGGCCACTGACATGGCTCTGACAGAATGAGCCTTGACATGAGCACCAAGATGCAGTTCCACCTGGGCCTAACAGAAGGAGAAGCAATCTGCTAGCCACTTGGATAGTGTGTTTGGCAACGGCAACACCCAACCTATTCTTATCAAAAGAAACAAAAAGTTGGGTGGACTGCCTATGGGCTTCTGTCCATTCTAGATAGAAGGCTAAGGCTCGCTGGCAGTCCAAATTGTGCAGTGCTCTTTCGCCTTGGTGTGAATTGGGCCTGGGAAAGAATGTTGGCAGGACGATTGACTGGTTAAGATGGAAATCTGTCACCACCTTAGGTAGGAACTTAGGGTGCATATGCAATACCACTGTCATGATAAAACTTAGTATAAGGTGGATAAGTCATTAAGGCCTGGAGCTCACTGACTGTGCGCTGAAGTGACCGCCACCAAAATAAGACAATCCAGGTCAGGTATTTCAGGTCATAGGTGAGCAGCGGCTCAAAAGGAGTTTTCATCAGCTGAGCTAACACCATTTTGAGGTCCCAAGACACAGCCAGAGGCTTAGGTGAGGCTTCAACTGAAGCAGGCCCTGACTAAAATGTATAACTATAGGTA
The DNA here is from genome assembly GCF_901001135.1 of Rhinatrema bivittatum. Classification (NCBI taxonomy): domain Eukaryota; kingdom Metazoa; phylum Chordata; class Amphibia; order Gymnophiona; family Rhinatrematidae; genus Rhinatrema; species Rhinatrema bivittatum. Next base: position 242,789,778 of record NC_042619.1, on the reverse strand, counting down.
GCACAGATATGGGCGTACCATCTACACCATGGTGGTATGCATCAATTGCACTAAGATGAACGCTGACTGAATTGGTTTTTAAGCCTCCGAAAGGTGTAGAAGACAATCAAGCAGTTTTTATGTGAAGCAGGAGAACAAATCTAGGGCCTTCTGATCACACCACATGGAAAACCTCCTCCACTTAGTCCATAGGATCTTCTAGTGAAAGGCTTTCTATAAGTCACTAGGACCCAAGACACATCCTCACAAATATCAAGCAGCTGCAGAATTAACCTCTCAACATCCAGGCAGTGAGCAACAGGGCCTGGAGGTTGGGATGCCACAGCCTGCCCTGATCTTGCGTGATGAGATCTGGGAAGGTCACCAGCTGATTGGTTTCCGGATGGACAACACCCGTAGGAATGGAAACCAAACCTGTCTCAGCCAATAAGGAGCTATGATGATCATACTCCCTCTGTCCTTGCGAAGCTTCAAGAGAGTCTTCACCACTAAAGGAATTTGAGGATATGCATACAGAAGACCTTTATCCCAATGACAGGCCAGGGCATCTGAGGCTGGTTTGCCGTCTGACCTGGAAAGAGAGCAGAACCGAGGAACCTTCCTGTTGCAGGGGGACGTAAACAGATTCACGTCCGGGCTCCCCCAGAGGCAGAATATCTGATTCGCTACCCCTTAATCCAGGGACCACTCATGGGATCTGAAGGTTCGACTCAGCCTGTCTGCAACCACGTTCTCCATACTGGCCAGGTATATGGTCCAGAGCACCATCCCGTGAGACAGGGTCCACGACCAGATCTAGACTGCTTCATGACACAGAAGGTATGATTCTGTGCGTCTCCCTGCTTGTTGACATACCACTAAGCTACTTGGTTGTCAGTCTGGATCAAGACAACTTTGTTGGACAGCCGATTTCTGAAAGCCCTTAGCACATACCTGAACGCTTAGAGCTGCAGGAAGTTCATCTGACAAGAACATTCTTGAGCAGACCACAGACCCTGGGTGCCGAGCCCAATCACTTGAGGGTAAATGCATCCATAGTTAGCACAATTTGAGTAAGGATATTCTGACAGGAAATCCCCATTCCAGATTGGAAAGTACCACTACCAGGACAAGGAATCCTTGAGAGATGAGGTGATGTATGCAATCGTGAAGGCTCTGAGTGGCTTGGTGCCACTGTGACCTCCGGGTTGATTGGGCTCTGCACATGTGAAAGTGTGCCAAGGGAGTGACATGAATGGTCGCAGCCATCTGGCCCAACAGTCTCAACATGTGCCAGGCTGGTACCTGCTTGCTCTGTTGAACTTCGGCAGCAATGCTCACCAAGGCAACAGCCCTCTGGCATGGCAGAAAGACCTTGGCCTGAACAGTGTCTAGCAGGGCTCCAATGAAGTCCAATTGAGGTAATGGACTGATATGGGTTTTTGGGTAGTTGAGGATGAGCCCTAGTAATGCCAACACCCGAATGGTGAAGTTCAAGGACCTGGTGGTCCCTGCCTGAGACGTGCTCTTGACCAGCCAATCTTCCAGATTCAGGAAAACATGAACTCCCAGTCTGCAGAGGTGTGCTGCAACCACGGTCATGCATTTTGTGAAGACCTGTGGGGCAGATGAGAGCCCGAACAGCAACACCAAGTACTGAAATTGCTGTTTTCCCACCACAAATGGGAGATACTTCCTGTGACTGGGGAAGACCTCTAAATGGGTGAATGCTACCTTTAGGTCGAGAGCGCATAGCCAGTCCCCATTTTGCAAATGGGGGATCAAGATGCAGAGGGAAACCATCTTAAACTTTTCTTTAAGATACTAGTTCAAGGCCCTCAGGTCCAGGATGGGACGAGTCCTCCTGCTCACTTTGGAATCAGGAAGTACCTGAAGTAGAATCTCCGTCTTCTTTGCCTTGGTGGTATGGGCTCGACCGGTCTGGCTATTAAGAGAGAGGAGAGCTCCGTTCGTAGTACTTTCTGGTGCACTACTGGCCCCCAATATGGGCTTGGGGGACAATCTGGTGGGACACCCAATAGGTTTAATTGGTACCCTTGGCGGATGGACAAAACCCACTGGTCCGAGGTTATACTGGGCCACTGATTCGCAAAGAACCGCAACCTTCCCCCAACGGGAGGGTCAATCATTCCAGGAATGGGCAACTGGTTTATACTCCCTTCGACCCAGTTAAAACCCCATCCCTAGAGTTGCCTGAAGAGCTGGCTGGTGCTTGGGAACTCTCTGCTGCCTGAGATGGCTGAGGGAGCTCTGATGGTGTTGACAGGATCGAAGAGGCGGAGGATAGTTCTTCCTTTGGTGAAAGACAGACTTTCTTGGCTCCGGCCTCGACTGTTTCCTGGAGTACTGATGAAGAGTCACTGGAGGGTTTCACGATGGTCCCGGAGTTAGGCCACAGCATCCCTCACCCTATCTCCAAAGAAATTCTCTCCAGTACACAGCACGTCAGCAAGTCAATCCTGTACCTCCGGTTGGAGATCCAAAGCCCACAGCCATGCTATTCTGTGCATGCCAATTCCCGCTGCAGAGACCCTCGATACTCTCTTCAAAACATCGTAGGTCACACGGTCCAGATCGTTGTGCACCAATGACAAGAGGGTGTCTTGCTGATGTTGAGGCAGCTGCTCAGCCACATCCTGCGAGTATTGGCTCATGTAGAGCTTGTAGGCAGCGACTGGGCAATAAGCATGGTGCCTTGGAACACCTTTATCCCAAGAGAATCCATCACTCTGTGTCCTTTCCTGGGGGCACCGAGGAATGGGTCTGAGAGCACTTGGCCCTCGAGGGCAGATTCGACCACCATCGACTGGTGAGGCAGCTGACACCTACTGAATCCAGCAGCCTTCTGGAAGAGGTGCACCGCCCGTTTGCCTTCTTATTAGGAGGCGGCACTGTAAGGGATGGTGATCCCAAATCTTCAGCAGCAGCTCCTTAAGGATCTCTTGCATCAGGACCACCACAATCTCCTTAGGAAGCTCTATGAACTAGAGGATCTCAAGCATTTTGTGCCTGGCATGCTCCTCAGTCAAAAGCTGGAACAGGATGGCCTCTGCCATCATCTTCACAAAACCTGCAAAGGTTAAGTCTCAGGCGGCGACTTCCTTCGCTCATCTGGAGGAGAAGGGTCTGATGGGAGACCATCCGAGTCCTCAGAGAAGGACTCAGTTTGATCATCCCCCCAGGGGTCATAGGGACCCTCATCCTCACTGTATGCCACAGGGGATGGGACCCTAGATGCTCAGCCTACATCCAGAGGTGCAGGCACCGATTGATCTGCATGGGGGAATACAGGCCTCGGTGTCTCCACTGGCCTCAGTGGAGCTTCCTCAGAGGAGGAACCAGCAATGACCACCATAACAGTAGGGGAAGGTCTCGGTGCCCCGCCGGGCTCCAGTGCCATCCCGGGAACCAACACCAGCTGGGTCCGGTAGTATACCGATAAGCACATTGGTGCTTTTCCACAAGTGGTACGAAGACAGGTGGCACTGGCTCCAGTGCCACAGGACCAAAGCCCTGCAATGCCCGTTCCACCGCCAGCTGGACTAGACACTCCAGCTACTTCTCGAACGTTGCCAATGCCAACACCAACTGGGAAGAAGAAGGTGGTCAGACCTTCCTCGGACCCACGAGGAGGATCAACAACTAGCACCAGGTCTCGTGGAGACAGTCGCAGACCCCAGGCATGAAAAATGTTTGCACAAGGCAAAAGCCATTTTTAGAGCTCAATCAAAATTCAAGGCTCACAACTCCATGAAAGAGAGAGACTGGAGAGGGACCCTGCATGGATGCATATTATAGAGCATGCTGGGCATGCCAAAAACTTTGACATTTTTATTTTTATTTATTTATTAAGGCTTTTATATACCGACTTTCTTGATACAAATCAAATCAATTCGGTTTACAATGAACTAAGCAGAATATACAATTAACCAATCAACAAGAGATACGGAGCATACAGTTACATTATAACAAGGAAGCCTTAACTTGGAGTAGGAAAATAAAGAGGGGGTGAACGGAGCAATAAATATATAAAGTGAAATAAAATAGAATAAATACTATATACAGAAGAGGGGGCAAGGGGCCAACCTCTCTTTAATGAATATTATGCATGAAAATTTGGAAAGTTTTGTTTACAGAGATGTGTGGTGTACAGTTCTAGATCAGGCAATGGAGTTTGTAGTGGGGAAGGCATAAGTTTTCCGCATCATGCTCCATGTGTGAGGACCACCATCCTGCTTGTCCTCAAAGAAAACCCATTTCTAATGATGTGGTAAATAGTGGACCAGGGCCAGTTTGGATAACATAGTTAAGAGTCTGGTGTCCCTTTCAGATGATGTAAACTGAAGTGGACAGCATCCATTTCTGATGGCATAATGAAAAGCAACCAGGGAGGGCATGATTCAAGGTGGGAGTGGGCAAAGCTATCATCCATTCATTTCTCTGGAGGGGGTAAGGCATGGCTGGATTCTAGAACCAGATGTGAACACTGATCAACTGACACTGCCTGTCAAGAGGCATTGTCATCAGTTTGATGAGCAGTTGCATGCTTTGTGCAGGTTTACCCCCACACCCCCTAAAAAGAAGGCATAGGGGTAACCTGCACAGAGCAGTAGTTATAACCCTAAACACCTTGCTGGGCAAACCAGATGGACCTGTTTGGTCTTTAGCTGCTGTGATTTACTATATTACTGTTTTATTATTGTGGGTGTACCCATTACACTACTGTTGCTGATCCCTTTTAGTAGAGTATTTTATCATCACTAGATCGTGCATCTTTTTTTGCAACTAAGTTTCCTCTGTGCTTGTCCCAGGGCTATCGAAGTCTGTTATTGTTTCAGCCTCCACATGCTTCAGAACAAAATGTCATGCACTCATCTTTTCTGTGAAAAATTTTCTGACATTGCTCTTCTGTGTCTCAAATAACTGTGTATATTGCATAATTTATATTTGCTTCATTGCCCATCTTTTGTACAATATTGCACATTTTGATGCTGCTCTATATAAAACAGACTATAAAACATGTAGAATATCCTGAAAGTCTAATATATTGCCTGCATCCTTGTATAGTCGGATAATCGATCATAGACTATTTCATGGATTGGGGGAGGGGGGGGGGAGAGAAAAGAAGCTACTACAACAGAGGAATGCAAGAACAAAAAGGGAAATAACTGATGTTAATTTTAGCTCACATAAAAAGGAATAATATATTTGGAAAGTGTGTGGAAACTTTTCTAGAACCATAAATAACTGAGGGAGCATGCTATGTCACTACGGATTTCACAGTTCCTTTCCCAAACAAAATAAACTCCCCTCCACAATACACAACTCATTTTGTAGAAGAGTTACAATGGTATGAGGAGGCTAGGAAAATACGGCATTATAATCTTTCAGGGTTACATTAAGTCCTGCTCTCACCTCTGCAGGTTTCTTTTGATCATTCGCTGCGGGTTTTGACTTGGTCCTGAACTTACAGCAAGAAGAAAAAGAAGTTGAAGGACCTGCAGAAACAAAAGATGCAATGCATTCAAAAAAAGATTTAGTTCATGAAAGTATTCCCCATAAATTAACTCTTGGAAATTTGTATAGCAATAGCAATGCCAGATTATAAGAACTGGGACACAAGAGGTCTCCTGGCCTTCTACAACTCTGTGGTTGCAACAAAGATCACAGAAGCTGGCCCTTATCACAGAATTCCTGGGCCCCCATGGAATCCCTGGAACCAGGTTGGGCAGACACATGGCATGATTCTCTCCTCCTGCTTGATCCCCCCACACTGATTTATTTAAAGGTTTTTTTTATATACCGCGGCACGTTTGGAACATCACCTCGGTTTACAGTGGAACATAATGCAGCAACATGCTTTACAATGAAACAGATAACGTACAACAACAAAGTTTGAAATATAAAAGTTAAATATACAGCAATGTTTGAAAATACATGGTAACTGTTCAAATGATGTAACCGTATTATGCATAACAAAACATTAGTTAATTACAAATCATTATTTAAGGTCTAAATAAGAGTTTGAAAGATATTAAGGTCTAACCTGGGTAATGCATGTAGCAGAGGTTCGAAAGGACTTATACTAGTGGCATAAAGAAAAAACAGGATAACAGTGCAATAACAGGAGGTGGGGGGGGGGAAGGGATTAGAAGTTTGATTGGGTATGATGGATGCAAGAGAACAGACTAGCAAGTAGTCATGAGTCAGGAAGGGGGTCGAGAAAGGATGTTGTCAGTAAGTTGGATGAGCAAAATCAGACATAGGTATGCTTGTTTGAACAGCCAAGTTTTGAGGTTTTGCTTGAATTTCTGGTGGCAGGGTTCCTGGCATAGACTGGCAGGCATTTTATTCCAAAGGATAGTTCCAGCTATGATAAATGAGCGCTCCCTAGTGGAGACAGGCTTTGTTAGTTTGGGTGAAGGTGTCAGGAGTTTCGACTGCTGTTGAGATCTTGTTGGTCGGTTTGGCTTATGTAATATGAGATGTTCGGGGAACCATTGCATATTTTGGTTATGGATGGCTTTGTGTATGAGTGTGAGGGATTTATATGTTATCCTGAATGCTACTGGAAGCCAGTGTAGTGACTGTAGAACGTGAGTAATATGTTTGTGACGGTGTGTATTAGTGAGTATACGGGCAGCAGCGTTTTGCAGCATTTGTAAAGGTCGCATAGTGTTTTTAGGTAGGCCTAGTAGGATGGCATTACAGTAATCAAGCTTAGACATGATCGTGGCTTGTAGAACTGTGCGGAAGTCGTAAGGGTGTAGGAGGGTTTTGATTCTTTTTAGTGTATGAAGTTTGAAGAATCAGTTTTTTATAATGGCGGAAATGAATTTTTTAAAAGTAAAATGGTTGTCTATCATTATGCCCAAGCTGCGGACCTTTTGTAAGTTGGAGGAGGAGGGTTGCAAGGGAGGTGCTGGTTTATGGGTGGCATTGTTTAGGGGTGCTGGTTTGTGGGTGGTATTATTTAGGGGTGAGATGAGTAGCTCTGTTTTGTTGGTGTTGAGAGCCAGGAAGTTGTCGGTGAGGAGTTTGTTTATTTGTGTGAGGGCTGCGTTCCAGGCTTTTAATGCATTAAGAAGCGAGTCAGTTATGGGAATGAGGATCTGCACATAATCTGCATGGATGAAGTGCGGGAAGCCCAGTTTTGAGAGAAGTTGGCAGAGAGGGATGAGGTAAATATTGAAAAGAGTTGAAGAGCCTTGGGGTACTCCTTGCGACAGTTTTCTTGGTTTTGATTCACCGCAACCAACTTTAACACTGTAGCTCCTATCGCTAAGGTATGATTGGAACCAGCATAGAGCAGTGCCCGTGATGCCAATTTCTTTGAGGCGCATGATGAGTGTGTTGTGATTGACGGTGTCAAAGGCTGATCCAGTAAGCTGGAGGTTGAGGCTAAATCCAAAAGCATACACTGATAATAGACATTACTAACAGCTTTACAGACATATGAGCAGCTTTATTTTCCCAGATGCCTTTGTTAGTTAAACACTGTACAGGTAGCCTCAAATAACCTTGGAAAATTGTTGAAAGCAAAGAAATGGCTACACTGAGAACAGGCCCACTACCATTGACATGAGAATAATAAAATTGTGTTCCAATGTGTTTTATACCATAAGCCTTGTGGAAGGAGAGTCAGTAGAGATAAGGTGGGGGGAGGTGAGAGTTCTGCCAGCATTGTGTATTTCACAAAAGCAGAAAGACCTTCCAGTAAGTAGACCATAGGTGAATTTATTATAGAAATGCCAATTTCTAACATAACTTTATAATTATGCAAACATCTACAGGACTGAAACATTTGACAAAGAACTGGGTATAAAATGTAGGAGAACAAGGGAGATAAAGGGAAGAAATAAAAAAAAAAAAACCTCACAAAAACCTAACTAAACAATTTAATGAATTAACTAACACCCAGAAGCAAGGCATTGCAAACTGATCATAGGTAACAAAGAAGTAGCCATTCAATGGACCATAAGCAGAAGTCTGACACAATACTGCTTATAGTTCTGTGGCTGTTTAGGTTATAAGTCTTACACAAGACTACTAATAAAGACATAATATTGGTATTCAGTGCTTCGCTGCTGTTACTTACTGTTCTGCTTTTCTGGAACTGGGACAGAGGAGCCCAATGTTAAAACATATTTAACTATGCTCATCGGCTAACAAATTGGTAGAGAATGCTTGGATAACTGCACCAGATAGCTTAAGCAAGGTGACTTATTATATAAAACATGCGGTAAGAAAAAAAAGTTAGCATGCACTTGTAAAAACATCCAACATGTTTGTTAAAACGCTACTTAATAACTGAAGCAAACAAATTGAGCACATGCATGATTAAAAAAAAAAAAAGAAGTCCCAGACAGTGGTTATGCTGGTAGATGCATGGAAACCTGAAACCACATCAGCAAAAGCATGATCAATTTAATTAGAAAGCTAACTGGTGTTATCTTACTAAACTGAGCATGCTCAGTTCTTTTCTTCCTGCCTGCTTCCAAAGGGAAGACAAATAAGTCTGGCACATGCGGGTTATTAATGCTGCGGAAAGAAGTAGGAGGCAGACCATTACAGGACAGAAGGTGAAAGGAGAAGCGTTACATGAGAACATAAAATTAACCCGAGTGTGTGCTTAAAACCATGTGTCAGTAAAGGTCTGCAAAGAGCAGAGTTGGAGACATATAGGAGAATGCAAGGGAGCAACCCAGGGAAGAATCTGTGGCTGCACCGCAATCTACTGGTATCTCAATATTCACAAATATTGAGTCATTCATGCAAACTAAAACTGGAAAGCTCATAGAAGCTTTTAAGGCTCAGAATACTGTTGAGCCTCAAAAGCCTTTGAATGCCTATTGTGGTCCTTGGCTGCAATAACAATGTGAATTAAAATAAAGATCTTTGTCCTCTGGTAACCTATTGCTTGGAAATAAGGTTACCTTGTGTAAGTAAAGGTAGATTTCTTCTTAAAGTGCTCAAGTGAGTCAGTATATTTCCTTATTTCTTCCTCTCTCCCCTGTCCTGCTGATAGGTGAAAACAGAGAATGTGTAGCACTCTTGGAAGAAGGCCCTCCTGCGTCTCTGACTAGCCAGGGGCATAGGGGTGGATCCTTCACAAGATCTATAGTCAAAACTCTAAATGCCTACAGTATTCAGTGGCCAGACTAAACACAGCAATTTCAGCAATACCCGGGCAATCATGCCAACACCTTGAAGACTCCATTTACACACCACTATAAAACCTCTGTGCCTACAACATTGATGTGTGAAGCAATGCTTTAAGAGCCTCTGTGAGGTGTCCCTGTTGTCTGAGAAGAGAAAATTTGATGGGTGCATAAGAAATTCTGGAAAGAAAAAATGTGCGTGGTCTATTTATTCTCTGGCAAACAAAAGTGCAATCAAATATATTCATCTGCAAGGGCCTGTAGGTACAGTTTTAAGGTGTCATCTCTTATACATGGCCTTCATTGTTCAGGTCCTCAGTCCGCAGATAGCTGAGCCCTCTGAACAGTGCACACATTAGCAAGTTATGGAAATAGTTAGACATTAGCAAGCACTCAAACATGCTAAAACCTCATTTTCATACAATGTTCCTTCATTTATGTACTCAAGCTAATTTCAGTGTGTTCATGACAACTTCTTTCTGGACCACTTCAACATGTGCAATAAAGCCTTGCTATATAACATGCTATATTTGCCATGCAAGTTAATGCTTATTGCAATGCTGTGGCTAACACGAAGGGTAGTGCCCGGAACTGGTAGTGACTGTCCAGGATTTTGAAGCATAGATAGCGCTGGTGTTCCTGATGAATTGGGATGTGTAGGTAGGCCTCCGAAAGATCCAGGGATGTGAGAAACTCTCCCGGTTGTATCGCCCTTATTACGGAGCGTAGGGTTTCCAGGCGGAAGCGGAGAATCCTTAGGTGGCGATTGATCGAATTGAGGTCCAGGATGGGCCTGAACATCCCCTCTTTCTTGGGGACGATAAAATAAATGGAATAATGCCCAGTATCTCTCTCTTGTGGAGGCACTGGGGTTATGGCCTCGAGGGCCAGTAGTCTGGTCAGTGTAGCTTCCACTGCCGCCCTCTTGGCGAGGTCATGGGAGGGGGGACTCCATGAACTTGTCCGGAGGGGTTCGCAGAAAATCCAGATAGTACCCCTCCCAAATGATGGCTAGGACCCACTTGACCGAAGTTCTCTCGACCCATCTGTAATAGAATAGGGCTAGTCTGCCCCCTATGGCTTCTTCCCTTGGATGGGTCGGCTGAATCTCATTGTGGGGTACGGCTGGGGCCTGTATCTGAGCTGGTTCCCCTCTTGTTGTGCTTGTTCTGAAAGGACTGGTTCCTGCCCGTAGGGCGGGGCGCTTGATAGTTGCTTCTGTATGGATTGAAGTGCTGTGAACGTCTGCCCCTGAAGGGCCGGGGGAAGGGTCGCTGGTTTCTCTTCATCCTGTCCTCCGGTAGGCACGGCAATAGGGACTCTCCCCATTTGTTGGCCAGTTTCTCTAGCTCGCTGCCGAACAGGAGGAATCCTTTGAAGGGCATCCTTGTGAGGTGAGTTTTGGAAGATGTGTCGGCCGACCAGCTTCTGAGCCAGAGTTGTCTCCTGGCAGCCACCACAGATGACACTCCTCTGGCCGCTGTGCACACCAGATCAGAAGCAGCGTCCGCAAGGAATGATACTGCTGGTTCCATGACTTCTCCAGGGGTGTTGCTCCTGGTCTGAGATAAGCAGGCACGTGTCACTACGTTGCAGCAGGCCGCTATTTGTAGGGACATAGCAGCTACGTCAAAAGACTGTTTAAGGATGGATTCCAGACAACGGTCATGTGCATCTTTGAGAGCTGCTCCTCCCTCCACTGGGATAGTAGTGCGCTTCGAGACCACGCAGACCATGGCATCAACTCTTGGGCATGTGAGAAGGTCTTTGGCCGCCGGGTCCAGGGGGTACATGGCTGCCATAGCTCGTCCCCCTTTGAATGTGGACTCTGGAGTGCTCCATTCCAGGTCAATTAGCTGCTGGACAGCTTGTAACAGAGGGAAATTGCAGGAAGTCTGGCGGAGGCCCTCCAGCAGGGGATTCGGCTTAGGTCCCCCCCCCCCCCGAAGTATCTGGGCCCGGGATAGCGAGCTCCTTTAGGCTGTGGGTGACCAGGTCAGGGAGCTCGTCCTTGGTGAAGAAGAGTCTCACGGTTCAGTGAGGCTCTGTCCCTGGGGGGAGTTCCCCCTCTTCTAGGGGCTTTGCTTCCTCTTCAGAGCTGTCCATGTCCCCATAGGTGGGGCTTCTGGGCGGTGGAAACCTTTATCTAGGCCTCGAGGGGCCTAAAGGTCTTCTGGTGGAAGATGTGGCTGATCAGCCAGAGGTTCCATTTGCATGTGAACAAAGGTGTGTAGCCCTTTGAAGAACTCCACCCATGAGATAGACACTGGATCCAAGCTAAGGGGCGTTGGGTCCCTGGGGGTCCCCATCTGCGGGAAGTGACCCGCTGGGATTTGCTAGGTCCGGGATACCGACTGAGGAGCTCTCGGCCCTGGGTGGGACTGGCCCTGGGCTGGATCTCCCAGGGCCTCCTCGAACTGAGCGCACAGGGCGTAGGCCTCCTCGCTTTGTGCAGCTCTGATGTGGCATGCTGGTCAGAGGCCTTGAGCCTTTATCTCCGTTTCTGGTGGTGCCATGGTTGTCGGCGCATAAACCCTTTTGCGCTCCGGCGCGTCTAAAATGTGCGTGTGGGTTGTGCGTGCATTTGTGCGCCCAAGTCGTGGGTATGCGCTCAGCCCGGTAGGTGTGCGACGCGCGTATATCTTGTGCGCACGGCCCTTGTGCATGTAACTTATACGCACAAGGATTATGTGCGTGTAACTTTATGCACACATGAAAATTGTGTGCCTAAGTAGACTCATGCGCCCAGATCAAGACGATGAACGGAGCGGCGAATAGGGCCAAGATGGTGACAGCAACCATGCGGGCAATATGGCGACCACCTCGGAGGGTCTCCACGTGGGTAGACCCTTGGAACTAACCGGGGCCTGGCCCTGCTAGGGCGGATCAACCCGGCCGGCGACCTGTGTGATTCCTCGAACCTCGGAGACTGGAGTCAACGCTGAAGATTTCTACCTTACCTTGTCTTCGGCGCTTCCCGGTTTCGTTCCGGGCGGTCTCCGGCTGCAGGGGGAGAGGGCAAATACCTTCACCGCCGCGCTCGAGGGTGCACCCGCTGCCTCTCAGCCGCGCCGGGATCGGGGGCTAGGTCCTCGCCGCGAATCGGCCACTGGACCGAGGCTCACCTCCGAGGGACCACGGAAATCACCTCTGAAAATCTCAACTGGCGGAGGGACCAGAGGGTATCACCGCAGGAGAGCAAGGCTAGTCTTCAGAGGTAGGTTTTTCTTCAATTTTGGGTTTTCTTCGAAGAATTGGTTCTAACACTGCGAGAGCGTGCAGATAGTCCCTAACTGCTATGGAGACAGAAAATACTGAAGAGCTGCACTTCCTGCAGGGGGTATATGTACTAGGGGCTGACGTCAGATTGAAATCTGATCCGTCTCCAACTGCTATCAGGAGTACACTATACCCATTGGTCCTGAGTCCATCTGCTACACGCTAGAAAATATGTTTTTATAAAGAAAAGGCAAATTGAAAATGGAGGACCTGTGATTATATGGTTTATGGACACAATATCATGTATGTGGTATCTCACATCCAAAGTTTCATATTAAACGATTGTTGAGTTTAATCACAATAAGTGAAATGTTAAGAATCTGCAATGCTTCATTTATAAGGTACTTTCCATTCATTAATTTAAGTGCCCTTGTATGTATGATTGTTTTGTCAAATTGTTAACTTACACCATACAGAAGTCAGTTTTTTGGATATTTATTGTCCCTGGAAACTGACATTTCTATCTGACTGACTAGACCAACACACTAAACTCTTCCAATTTTAAATTCTAAATAGTTAAAAATATTAAACTGAGAGGGATGTGAATTAAAAACCAAGGAGTTTTAAGACATATTGACACAAATTAATGAATATGCATTGTTTAAATATCCTTATCCAGTACCACTACTTTGGTGTTAGACTGTATTAACATTTTTTTTTAACTTGTTTATTCCCATTTCTTTTTTTTGTTTTACAAAATTTGTTCAGTGCTATAGAATCATTTATGTTTAACGTTGGTCCTGAAATAAATTTTCAATAAATTATATAAAGGAAATTAATGGAAAGAAGCAGTACAAATACACACAATAGAAAGAGAGAAAATAAAGGTGAAACTGTTTACCACAAGCAGCTGTTAGATCACAGGTAAACATGGTTGCATACTACTTACTCTCATTGTCTGAACTATCACTGCTGCTGAAATGCCGGCGTCGTTTCATCCTGACACATCCTAAAGAGAAGGAAAATATAGTAGATTGTATTAACAATATTCTTTAACAGGAAGCTAGTCCCTACAGAACTAGCAGTTTCAAAGAAGGATAATCAAATAAAGGGAAAGTTTTCAGAGGACCTTTGTTAAAAAAAAAAAAAAAGAAAAAAATTTTAGAATTGCATATCAAGAACATAGAATTACCAAAAACATGATGTAGCCCAACAGTATGACGGGAAAGAAATAATCCAGATCTATGTTCTAGTTAATCTACAAATGCAGGCAATTCCAAGTCTAAGTCATGGGAAAACAAAAAAAAAAAACAAACCATAAGATAAGGAGTACAGAATGGAATTACACTTACTGAACATGATTCCAAAAAAATGTTAAAGGTGCCATATTACAGGAGGAGGACACCGCAAATATGAAACAGGCTTATCCCTCAGAAAATTTTAGATTGTTCAGGGTTAAAAGAAAACATATTGGGCATTTTGGTTAACTAGTACACATTTTTGAAAATAGAAATTCTTTTTGGAAAAATAACACAAGAACAAACCATCTTGTTTAGAAAAGTGCTTACAAGTGTACAATATCAACTCACAGAAATTAACTCATACTTGCAAAGGAAAATTACAGTTGTGCTCATAAGTTTACATACCCCTTCAGAATTTGTAAGATGTGTAGCATTTTAAGAAAACATGAGAGATCAGACAAAACAAGACTTATTTTTAATGTGTTTCAAATTAAAAATATTTTATGCATCACAGAATAGCATAAACTATAGCAATAAAGGAAATAATAAAATGGTCCTGTTCAAAAGTTTATAGACCTTTGAATATTTGAGCTAATATACACTCAAGTTGACGCAAATAGGTTGAGGTACCTTGCCTGATTGACTGTTTATACACGGTCACTTATTACAATGTGTCACTATGTCTTAAAACTCTTATTACAATGAGTTTCTTAGTGCTTGTGAAACCCTTGTGCATTTAATCTACAGCTGCACTGACTTTGGTGATTACTGAAGCATGGAGAAAGCAAAAGAACTGTCAAAGAATCCATGAGTAAAATTAGTTCAACTTTATAAATCAGGAAAAGGATATAAAAAGATATCCAAAGATTTGAAAAAGCCAATCAGTACTGTTCAAACTGTGGGAAATTATGGGTTTGGTTAATACCAAGCTAGATCAAAAAAAGGATTTCAGACACAACTGCCAGGAAAATTTGTTGGGATGAAAAGAAAAACCCATAAGCAACTTCTACTGAAATATAGGCTTCTCTGAAACAAACTGCTGTGGGTGTTTCAGCATGCATAATAAAGGCTGGATTTTCAAAGCCACACATGTACATATTTCCCACTCGTACATGCTCGCTGGATTTTAAATGTCCACATGTGCACGCATGCGGGGGGGGGGGGGAGGGAATTTTAAAAGGAAACATGCGGTGATGCAAGTAGGGCTTCCCCAGTTCCCTCCCAGTCTGCTCCAATTAAGGAGGGAACTTCTCTATAACCCCTACCTAACCTTTCTCCTGACCGCCCCAACCCCTAACTCCTTCCTAGCATCTCACTTTTTTTTGTTCCGTTATTTACTGCTCCTCTGGAGCAGAAGTAACCTCCTGAAACAGCGGCTAATGGCGCTGTCTCTGCCAGCCCCCTTGCCCTGTCCCACCCCACTCAGACCATGCCTCCAGCCCACCCTTTTTGTTCAGCCCGGCACTTCTGTGCATAATGGGGTTATGCACATGGCCAGGCCCATTTTAAAATGCACAGAGTATAACGCCCCCCCCCCACCCCTTTTTTACATGTGCAGGACTTTTAAAATCAGGCCAACACCACAAAACAGCCCTCTTACAGTATGCCAAACAGCACCTAGAGAAGCTTCAAAACCTCTGGAAGAAAATAATTTGGAGTGATGAGACCAAAATTGAACTTTATGGGCACAACCATAAATGCTGTTTTGAAGAGGAATCAACACCATCCCTACTATTAAGCACATAGATGGATCTCTGCTGTTTTGGAGCTACAGCGACCCAGGGAATTTAGTCAAAAGTGATGGCAGGATGAATGCAGCTTCTTATCAGAAAATATTGGAGGAGAATTTGCATTCAGTCAGGAAGCTGTGATGGAGTGCACTTGGACTTTCCAGCATGACAATGATCCGAAACATTAGGCCAAATCACCCTTCAGTGGCTGCAGAAGAAAGGGAATATTCTGAAATGGCCATCACAGTCTCCTGACCTCAATATTAAGTCACTTTGGGGACCACTCAAACATGCAGTTCATGCTAGACAACCAAAGAATAATTTACACATTCTGGAGACTTTTTGCCAAGATGAATGGGCAGCTTTACCACATGAGAAAATGAAGTACCTCACTCACAACTATCATAAAAGACTGAAGCCATCACTGATGCAAAAGGAGGCAATATGCGATACTAAGAATTAAGGGTATGTAAACGTTTGAAAAGGACCATTTTATTATTTCCTTTATTGCTCTGGTTTGCTTAATGATTGGGCTATTCTGTGATGCATATAATAGTTTAACTTGAATCACATTAAAAATAACAGACATGTTTTGTCTATCACTCATGTTCTCTTAAAATGCTACATGTCTTACAAATTCTGCCAGGAGATGTAAGTTTGAGAACAACTGTATATACCCTGAAAGCATAAAAGTCCACAAATTCAGGGGGTGGGGGGGGGGGTGTCTAAACAGACTATACACCAAAAAATCTAATAGCAAACATTACAGAAAAGTATACCAAATATCAAGCAATAGTGGAAGAATAACCTCTATCTAATTTCCAAGTAAGATCTTAAACCGGCTTTACAATCTACATAGTTATCACCAAGAGAAAAAGAAAGTAGATCGGGTTCAAAGAAAATATAATTAACACTGAAATTTGATTAAACATTTAGATGGATACTTTACAAAAACAATGCCCTAATCTATAAGAGCAATAATTGCTTCCTTCTTTGTCTTTTGCCTCATCTGGAAAAATTCTTTCCTTATGGATTATAAAAAAGCTCAGTGTCTAAAAAAATAATTTCATAAACCAATCCCCATCTAGCTCTAAAACCAGATTCACAATAAAAGTGGCCAATTTCACATTTGCCCCACTAGAGGCCTAAATGTTTTCTGTTGAAATCTTGAAATTCACCAGAAATCTGAGAGATTTATAGGGACAAAGCTCTTCCCAGACCCTCAACTGCAAACCAAATAGCTTCCAGTACAAAAACCTGATATTTCATCATAGCAAATGTTACCTGGATGATCTCATTCAAAGCCTCCTGAGAAGAAAAACTAGTCTCCAAAGAACTCACTACTCCCTGGACACTGAGGGCTGTCATCAGTTCCAGTGACTGCAGGTTGCCCAACAGAGCTGCTCGCACTAGAACTGCTCTCAGCCTCCCCACTCCCCCCATCACAATGATGTCATCAGCCAGGGATTGAACTTGCTCCATAGGGCTAGGTCTCCCACCAGTGGGGTTTGCCAGTGTCTTCCGATACTCCGGACTAAGCGATATATTAATGTATTCTCAGCCATGGAGAATTGCGGCACCCTTTCCCCACAGCTTCTCCAAGCTACTCAGCTTCAGGGAATGACAAACAGGATCCCCCACGAAGAACAAAGATCAATAGGCCCAGGAGTGGAGGCTATTAGCGATTCAGCTGGAAGTAACCATGTCTTACCCTCTCTCCTGACCATAACAGTAAGAAGGAAAATAGTGTGAGAAATATAAAATGCAGCACTGTAACTATCACACATATACAACGAAGGGGCTCCAGAGGTAATCCAGGAAAGCAGAGTTGCTTACCTGTAACAGGTGTTCTCCTAGGTCAGCAGGATGTTAGTCCTCACACATGGGTGACATCATTGGATGGAGCCCGGCACGGAAAACGTATGTCAAAGTTTCTAGAACTTTGACTAGGTACACTGAGCATGCCCAGCATTCCCTATACCACGCATCAACACAGGGGTCCCTCTTCAGTCTCGTAACATAGAATTACGATAACAATAACATTTTATAAATAAATAAATAAATCTTCAGAAAGATCCAGCGACTGCAGAATCAGCCTCTCAACATTCAGGCTGTAAGTGACAGGGCTTGGAGGTTGGGATGCCGCAGCCTGCCCTGATCCTGCATGATGAGATCTGAAGAAGTCTTTAGACTGATTGGTTTCCAGAAGGACAACTCCCGAAGGAGTGGAAACCAGACCTGCCTCGGCCAATGAAGGGCTTTGAGAATCATACTCCCTCGGTCCTCTCGAAGCTTCAGGAGAGTCTCCATTAGAGGAAGCGAAGAATACACGTACAGAAGATGCTTGCCCGAATGGTGAGCAAAGGCATCCGAGGCTGGTTCGCCGTCTTACCTGGCCAGGGAGCACAACTGAGTCACCTCCCTGTTGCAGGGAGATGCAAACAAGACCACATCTGGGTTCCCCCAGAGGTAACAGATCCGATTTGCCACCCCCTGGTCCAGCAACCACTCATAGAGCCTGAAGGCTTGACTCAAGTCTGTCCGCTATCACGTACTCATTTCCAGCCAGATACATAGCCCGGAGCACCATTCCGTGGGACAGAGCCGAGGACCACATTTGGACTGCCTTCCTGACACAGAAGGTACGATCCCGTGCCTCCCTGCTTGTTGACATACCACATTGCTATCTGGTTGTCTGTCTGCATCAGGACAACTTTGTTGGACAGCCAATCTCTGAAAGCCCATAAAGCATATCTAAATCGCTCGGAGCTCCAGGAAGTTGATTTGACGTGGTGCTTCCTGGACACACCACAGACCCTGGGTGCGGAGTTCATCCACATGAGCATCCCACCCCAGGTTGGACACATCCATGGTAAGGACAATTTGGGAAAGGGGAGTTTGGAAAGATATACGCTGCTCCAAATTCAAGAGAAACTGCTACAGAACAAGGAATCCCAGAAAAATGGAATGATGAGGATGAGGATGTGAGCCTGGAGATCCCGGGTGGCCTGGTGCCACTGCAACCTTAAGGTCCAATAGGGAGTAATGTGGATAGTTGCGACCATGTGGCCCAACAGCCTCAACATGTGCCGAGCTGATACCTGCTGGCTCTGTTGAATCACCTCCGCTATGGACACCAAAGTGAGTGCCCTGGAGCACGGCAGAAAGGCTTTTGCCTGAGCCGTGTCTAGCAGGGCTCCTATGAAATCCAACTGAGGTGATTGGCTGTTGATGACAAACCCTAGTGACTCCAAAACCCAGATAGTCACGTGCAAAGACTGATCTGCACCTACCTGAGAGGTGCTCTTGACCAGTCATCCAGATAGGGGAAAACATGCACACCCAGTCTGTGGAGGTGCCCCCCACCACAACCAGGCACTTTGTAAAGGCATGTGAGGCTGACACTAGCCCGAACTGCAACACTCTGTACTGGAGAGGAATCAGGGTGCCCAGGGAAACCATCTTGAACTTTTCTCTTTTTAGAAACTTGTTCAAGGCCCTCAGGTCTAGGATGGGACGAAGTCCCCCTGTTCTCTTTGGAATCAGGAAGTACCAGGAGTAGAATCCCTGCCCCCCTTTGCCTTGGTGGGACAGGCTTGACCACTCTGGCTGTTAAGAGGGCACAGAGCTTCCTTAACAGTACCTCCTGATGCACTAGTGGCCTCCAAAATGGGCACAGAGAAGAATTTGTTGGGACACCCAATAGATTTAATCGGTATCCTTGATGGACGATGGACAGACCCCACTGGGCTGATGTTATACTGGGCTATTTATTTGCGAAGAACCATAGCCTGCCGACTGGGGGTCCAGTGTGTCGGGTATGGGCTGCAGGCCTATGCTTCCTTCAATCCAGTCAAAACCCCGACCCAGGATTTGGCAGGGGCACCGGTTGAGGCCTGGGAGCTTGCTGCTGCCAGGGACAGCCGCGGAAACTCACTCTTTGTGAACGAGCACGAGAGGCTGGAGGATAGTACTTCCTCTGGCAATAGAAAGACCTTCTCTGACCCTGTCTCGCACTCTTCCTGGCTGAGGAGGGCGGGTCCAAATTGCTGGTGAAGAGATGCCGAGGGTCTCATGGTGATCCCACAACTGGGTCACTGCATCCCTCAACCTTAACTCCAAAGAGATAGTCTTTCCTTTACAAGGACCACAGCTATGCCATGCTTCAAGCGCCGAGTCCTACTGCAGAGATTCTCACTGCAGTCTCAAAAACATCATAAGTGGCCTGCACCTCAAGTTTTCCACACTCCAGGCCCTGACACACCAGCGACAGAAATGTGGCTTGCTGCTGTTGAAGCAGCTGCTTGGCCACCTTCTGCACCTGCTTCAAGAGGTTGAGAGAGTATTGGCTCATGTAGAACTGGTAGGAGGCAATGCAGGTAATAAGCATAGTCCCCTGAAATATTTTCCTCCCAAGAGAGTCCATTGCTCTGTGATCAGTTTCTGAGGGCGCCGAGGCATGGGTCTGAGTGCGCTTGGCCCTCTTGAGAGCCGATTCAACCACTACCGATTGGTGTGCCAACTGATGCTTTTCGAATCCGGTAGCTATTAGATGAGGTAAACCCCCGTCCGCCTCCCTATTCACAGGAGGAACTGTGAAGGGGTGCTCCCAAATCTTCAACAGCAACTCCTTAATGATGTCAAGTACCAGGACAGCCATGATCTCATTAGGAGCCTCCACAAACTAGAAGATTTCCAGCATTTGTGCCTGACATCCTTCATCATTTGAAATGGGATGGCCTCCGCCATCGTCCTTACAAAACCTGTGAAGGTCAGGACCTCAGGCAGCAACCTCCTTCATTCCTCTGGAGAAGTCCCTCTGAGTCCGCTGATGAGGATTCTGCAGTGTCATCCTCCCAGGGGTCATAAGGGGCCTCATTCTCACTGTAATCCACAGGGGATGGGTCCTTGCATGCTTGGCCTTCGTCTAGAAGCCTAGACACCTGAGGCACGGGTGCTGGCCCCGGCAAAGCTGGATGGGGGGCTGCAGGCCTCTGTGCCCCCACCTGCCTCGGCAGAGCTTCCTCTTCGGAGGAACTGGCATTGAGCACTGCATCGGTCAGGGGAAGCATCTGTGCTCTGCTCTGCTGACCATAGATGGCCTCCCGGGAACCGGCACCAGCTAGGTCGGTAACACACCGATGAGCACGTTGAGATGTTCCAGCAGCAGTTCCAGCAGGGAAAGTGCAGGTATCAATATTGTTGGTGCCACAGGCTTGATGCCCTGCAAAGCCCAATCGACCACCAGCTGGACTCTGCGCTCCAACTCCTCCTCGAAAGTTGCCGATGCAAAAATGGACTGGGAGGCAGGAGGGATGGCCAGATCTTCCTCGGATACCCAAGATGGATCAGCAACTAATACCAGGACTGACGGAGACCGTTGCAGACCCTCGGCATCAATGGAGGATAGGTACTACTCACTGAGGGGTCGCTTCAGGGGCATAACGGCAAGTGCCGGCGCTGACCTGAGCCCAGCACTGTGCATAAAAGGTAACTGGTTCCAATGCTTCCTTTGTTTCCCTCTGTGCTCAGCCCTGTCTTTCCCCAGTGCCAAGGTGGATGACAACAAACCTGATGTCCTTGACCTAAAAGTCTGACAGAGGTTGTTCCCTTGCACCCCTATCTGCCAGCGGCATTGATGGAGTGCACAGCCCCACCGATGCAGATGTCGATGGCTCAGATGTCCTCGCCCCAAAGAGCTTTTCCATCTTGTCAAGGCGAGCGCAACATTCTTTTGGGGTCATTTGGTCGCACGAGTCGCACCCCCGGACATCATGCGATGCCCCCAGGCAGAGGATAGGTATGGGTTCGTATGGGTTGATAATGGGCAGAGTCTTCGGGCACTGAGGGCATCGAAGTAAACCTGACGATACGAACTGAACGGGGCGAAAAACGAATGCAGAGATGGTGGGCATTTGATGTCGGTGGGCACTAAGGCACTGCCACCACGGGGGGACAGAAACAAAAAAAAACGTACCGAACCTCCAAAAAACCTCAGACACTATAGGGAACCAGAGAGGGACCCGCACCGAAAAAGACGGGAAAAAAATGAAAACTATCGGTGGCGAAATTTTCCAAGCAATTTTTTAGAAAAAAAAAAAAGCCACAAGCTCAAGTAACCGTGAGGCAAAAGCTCTGCAGAAAAAAAGACTGAAGAGGGACCCCACGTGAACGATTGGTATAGGGCATGCTGGACATGCTCAGTGTACCTAGTCAAAGTTCTAGAAATTCTGACACTCAGCCCACTCAGACATCTTAACCATTTGCCAAGTCCCTGATTTCCCTCCCATCCCCACAGATTCCATTTTCTCTCCCCTTATACCTGAATCCCTGCCTCCTTCCCCATAGCTTCTATGTACTCCTGTCTGTGTCTTCTTCATTCACAGTTTTTGCTTTTTTCTCCTTCTGTCTGTCCTTCTACCATTTATTTAGGCGTTTTATATGCCATCGTCAAAAGAAGATCACAATGATTTACAAAATAAGTATTCATATTCTGGTTTAACATTCATTCAGCACTGCAGTAAATACATATTCTAGTGCATATTCATGCATCTTCTAGGTCAACATAACAGTAAATACAAATTCTAATTCTACTATCATTTCACTTAACATCGTTCAGTGCATATTGTTCATTCTGCTATTATCTCTGGTAGCGGGAGTGTATTTTATGCTAAATCAAATACATTTCTAAAGAGCAATGCTGTCAGTTCATGTTTGAAACTCTGTTATCAGACATAACAATTCTGAAAGAGAGTTCCATAACTTGGGGCCTGCTCTGGAGAACATTTGGTCTCTTATTTGTGTTAGTCCTTTGTTTTGCAATCTTGGGCGTCTCTTTGGTGTGTATACTTGAAGTGTCATTCCAATTAACCCATGCTAAATGTTGTTGATATTAAAAATTAGAGTTAATACTTTAGAACAGTGGTTCTCAACCTTTTTTCGGTCAGGACACACCTGACAGATGGTTCTCACATGTGTGATACACTGAGCATGTGATCACCAGGCTAAATGTAAACCAACACTCTGCATTCCACAGGAACCCCCTCATCCCCCAACAATGGGTGCAGAGCAGAACAAGGTCATTCCCTGTTCAATTTACCATACAAAAAAAGATATTTCTCGTGACATCTCAATAACAGCAACAAACACTCTCTCCTACCAGGTGCAATAGACCTCCTTATGAAAAAACAGTAATTTACCACCAATACATGTTCTATTGAGAAAACACAACAAATAATTGATACAAATGCCTACATGCTAGTAAAATTCTTCACCTCTGTCACACACAGAATCAACCTTCACCAAGTACAGAAAGACCACAAATTACAAATTTGGAAACAGAAACTGGAATGAAACCCAAAAAAGCCACTCTGCATTCTGTGCAAAACAAAAATACAGCACCTATCAGACTTCCAGGATCTGAAAATGTACACAAACTAATGTGCACAAAGTTACACCTGCACCGGAACTCAAACAGTAACAACTCTACCTATGAAAAGGTAGCACTGCAAAAGTTACACCAGGCCCTAAACACCAATACACCTCCTATTAGGAAAACAGAACAAGCCAAGCTACTATAGATCCCTACCAAGAAACTACAAGCTCGCAGAACACCCTTAGCTGGGTCACACACGCAGAACAGAGACAGACCCTCACCAAATACAGAATAAAGTGACCATAAAGCGAATGTTTCTGTTTTTGCGTTGTTTTACTGAATACAGAGTTTGGCTTCTTGCTGTTTCCAGTTCAGTTTTTGTCTCCACATTTCTATTTATTCATTTCCCGAGAAATATAAAATAATTCTAAAACTAGAATATAATAAATGTTTCAAAACTAATAAATGGAACGTCCAATCATTAAAAATTTTCAAAATTATTAAAAATTCTCCAAACACCAATAAAATATTTAACAGCAGACATAATACCTAATAATTAAAATGGCAGTCAATCAAGAAAGATAAACTTAAAAAGCCACCTTTACTTACCCTCTCCAGTAACTCTCCAACTCCTTTACCTTGTAGGCCAATAGCACATACCAGAAGCAACAAGGGCTGCTGAAGCTCTGTCCTCCTGCTCCTCTTCCTTAGGGCCCATGACTAATCTCACACACACACACCCCAGTCACGTCCCTGACCAATATCTCTCTCTCTCTCACACACCCACCCGTCACGTCCCTGACCACTCTCTCTCTCACACACACGTCACTGACCACTCTCTCTCACACACCCACCCACCCATCACGTCCCTGACCACTCTCTCTCTCACACACACATGTCACTGACCACTCTCTCTCATACACCCACCCAGTCACGTCCCTGACCACTCTCTCACACACACGTCACGTCCCTGACCACTCTCTCTCACACACACGTCACTGACCACTCTCTCTCACACACACACACACGTCACGTCACTGACCACTCTCTCTCTCACACACACACACACGTCACGTCCCTGACCACTCTCTCACACACACGTCACGTCCCTGACCACTCTCTCTCACACACACACACGTCACGTCCCTGACCACTCTCTCTCACACACACACCCCCACCAGTCATGTCCTTGACCAATCTCTCTCACACACACCCCCACCAGTCACGTCCCCGACCAATCTCTCTCACACACACACACCCCCACCAGTCACGTCCCCGACCAATCTCTCTCACACACACCGCCACCAGTCACGTCCCCGACCAATCCCTCTCACACACACCGCCACCAGTCACGTCCCTGACCAATCACTCTGTTGCACACACACAGTCACGTCCCCGACCAATCCCTCTCACACACACCGCCACCAGTCACGTCCCCGACCAATCCCTCTCACACACACCGCCACCAGTCACGTCCCCGACCAATCACTCTGTTGCACACACACCCCCACCAGTCACGTCCCCGACCAATTTCTCACACACACACACACCAGTCACGTCCCCGACCAATCCCTCTCGCACACACCGCCAGTCACGTCCCCGACCAATCCCTCTCGCACACACCGCCACCAGTCACGTCCCCGACCAATCCCTCTCGCACACACCCCCACCAGTCACGTCCCCGACCAATCCCTCTCGCACACACCCCCACCAGTCACGTCCCCGACCAATCCCTCTCGCACACACCCCCACCAGTCACGTCCCCGACCAATCCCTCACACACACCCCCACCAGTCACGTCCCCGACCACTCACACACACCCCCACCAGTCACGTCCCCGACCACTCACACACACACCCCCACCAGTCACGTCCCCGACCACTCACACACACCCCCACTAGTCACGTCCCCGACCACTCTCTCACACACACCCCCAGTCACGTCCCTGACCAATCTCTCACACACACCCCCAGTCACGTCCCTGACCAATCTCTCACACACACACGTCACGTCCCTGACCAATCTCTCTCACACACACACACCTGTGACTTTCCTGAGCAGACTCTTGCTCTCACACATTTCTTAATTACACATTCTCTCATACACTTATATGACGACTCACTCTTTGTCTCACTCACCCCCCACCCACAGCACACATGGCAGCTACAGCACAAGGTAGCCGGTATGCTGCTATTAAAAGCAGTTTCCTGACAGCCTGGAAACCAGCAGGAGTGACCTCCCCAGCCCCACAGCGCTAAGAAGGCAGCACTCAGCTGCTTGCTTGTGCTGCGAACGATCGCAACACAGAGCAATCAGCTGAGAATGTAATGTTATGCTTTTCTCCCCACCCCAGCCTTTTTTTTTTTGCAGTTTGATTATTATTAATTTTATATTTTCTTGCTGGTGTTGCGCTGGCGAGAGAAAGGGAGGTCGGAGCTGGGGGGGGGGGGGCAGCAGGGGCGCCGTGCTCCTTCTGCAGCAGCAGCATGCATGGCCTTTTCTTCTTCCCAAGTGCCCAGTAAACATCACCTCCTCTTCCGAGCCACACAGGGGTGGGAAGAAGAAGAGGCCATGTTGCTGTTGCTGTTGCTGGCTCCCACAAAACACTGCTGCCGTTCCCCTCGGGGCTTGAATATGCTGATAGCACGGGCAGGAACAGCAGCAGTGTTAGTCTCGCTGAGGTGAAAAGGGGTGGGAGGGAGAGCAGCGGGTACGTGACACAGCTGCCAGTGCATCGCGACACACTAGTGTACCACAACACACCGGTTGAGAACCGATGCTTTAGAATGAATTCTGTATTGTACAAGAAACCAGTGTAATGCTATCAGCGAGGGGATGATATGATTTCTACCTTGCTCACTCTCCACCTTATATATGGTCATCTTACCCTCTTCCCTGTCCTGCATCTTCTCTTTTTGCTCCCACAGGCCCATCCCAGATTTGGTGTTTTCTCCCATCCATCCCCATCTTGTGTCCCACACACTTCTCTCCCCAGTGTAGCATAGCCTTTCTTCCACTAGATCTGCTCCACCATTTCAGCTCCTGACCTGCCCCATCCCATCTTTGCTCTTCTCTCCTCCTCCATCCAGTTTTGTTGTGCCATTCTGACCCTTCTGACTGAAAACCAAGGAAGCAACCAAGAACAGGATTCTTTATTATTGAAATGTGTGGTAAACAAATTCCAAATCTGGCCGAATTTCGCTCATATGACTGAGCTGCTGTGAATATCAGACCAGCTTCTTCAATAAAACCAACATCCATGCACCTTCACCGATGCAAGACATTTCATTCTACTGGCAACAATGTGTCTGGTAAAGGAAGATAATTTAATGTGGTATATTACATATTACTGAAGAAGCTGGTCTGATATTCATAGCCCCTGAAGCAGCTCAGTCATATGAGCAAAAAACTTGGCCAGAGGCGGACTTTATTGTTTACCACACATTGCGATAATAAAGAATCCTTTTTACTGATCATCTCTTCTTGGTTGCTACTTTGCTACACAGGATTGGCTTCCGTCTTGTTTCCTGAAAACCAAAGAAGCCAGGATTCAAATCCTGCTTTTCCCCACAGACGCTCATTATACAAGTTGCTTTACCATCTATTGATTTGGGTATAAGCTTAACTGAGAAAATGAGATACCTAATGTAACTGAAATGCAACCTGTACCAAGCTTGGGTTTGGAAAAGAGAGTAATCCAATCTAAAACCCAAATGCTCCCTCCCCTGCCCACAACACTTAACCCCACATCATTTTCAGCTGCCGCATGGAGCCAGTTTTATAGCATGAGCCATGAGATCTACAGGAATGGAGAAATTACTTACCTGATAATTTTGTTTTCCTTAGGGTAGACAGATGGACTCAGGACCAATGGGTATAGTGTGCTCCTGAAAGCAGTTGGAGACTGAGTCAGATTTCAATCTGACGTCAGCACTACATATACCTGTGCAGGAAGCTCTGCTCTTCAGCATTCTCCTCGAAAAGCAATAGTGGATATATGTGTGTTTGGATAACTTGGTTAACTTGAACTAGTTGACATGAATTGTAGCTGGAGACCGCCAGTGTCGTCAACCGAGAAACGCCAACACCCGGTAACTATGGGTGTCTTAACTGGGGGTTAAGTCTGGCTTACCCGTGCTTGTCTTGCTCTCGGGGACTGTCACCTGATGTTTCCGTATTTTGAGGCAGCCATGGGCGGGATACTGAGTTCATCTGTCTACTAAGGAAAACGAAATTATCAGGTAAGTAATTTCTCCATTTCCTAGCGTGTAGCAGATGGACTCAGGACAATGGGAAAAGCTACTCCCGAAATGGGTGGGAGGCTGCCCGTGGCCCACTTAGTACTGCCCTAGCGAATGCTGTGTCCTCCCTGGCCTGAACATCCAGGCGGTAGAACCTCGAGAAGGTGTGAATGGAGGACCATGTCACCACCCGACAGATCTCAGTGGGTGAAAGCATCTTTGTTTCTGCCCAGGGCACTGCCTGGGCCCTTGTGGAATGGGCCATGACTTGTAGGCCACCTTGATTACTTCTTTGATCCAGCAGGCTATGGTTGCCCGCGAGGCTGCTTCCCCTTGTTTCTTCCCGTCTTTCGTACGGATTCCTATCTTGCCAGGTAGTGGACTAGGAGTCTGCCGACGTTAACATGGCGTAGGCGGCGTGAGTCTTCAGAGTCCTTATTCTCGTCTGGATATGGCAGCGAGATGGTTTGGTTTAAACAGGCCTTCGCATAACTCCTCTCCACTCTTATAAGACAACTCCCTCCCTTCCACTGTACATATTCCCCCTTTTGAGTTTATTCTATGTTTTTGTTAAACCAGTTACCTGTTCCTCTAACCTCTCCCCCTCCTTCTTCCCACTTTACTCTATCCTTTCTCTTCCCTTCTCCTCCTTTAATCAGTTATTCGTTATAATGTAACTTCCTTCTTCCAATTTCTTTTCCTCCTCTCCTCTTTCGTTATATGTAAACCGATGTGATGTCCATACGAACATCGGTATATAAAAATGTTTAAATAAATAGATGGAAATGAGAAACCACCTTTGGTAGGAAGGAGGGGGACAGTGAGTAGCTGTATGGATCCCGGTGTGAATCTGAGGAACGGTTCCCGGCAGGATAGCGCTTGAAGTTCGGAGATGCAACGGGCTAAACATATTGCCACTAAGAATGCAGTCTTCAAGGTCAGGAGCAGTAGGGACAGGCCGCGTGTAGGTTTGAAGGAAGCTCCCGCTAGGAAGTAGAGTACTAGATTGAGATGTCCATAGAGGTACCGGCCACTTTAGTTGTGGTCAGATTTGTTTGACCCCTCTCAGGAAGCGGGAGACGTCTGGATGGAAAGATAGACTGATGCCGTCCACTTTGGCTCTGAAGCAGGCCAGCGCGGCCAGTTGAACCTTGGAGTTGAGAGACAACCCCTTCTTCAGGCCATCCTACAGGAATTCCAAGATCATGGGAATTTTGACTGTCTGCGGAAGGATATCATGGTCTTCACACCAGGCTTCGAATATTCTCCATATTCGTATATAAAGTTAAAGATGTGGAAAACTTGCGTGCTCGGAGCAAGGTATCAATTACTGCCCTCGAGTATCCGCTCTTCTTCAGGCGAGTCCTCTCAATGGCCAGACTGTAAGAGAGAATAGAGTTGGGTCTTCGTGGAGGATCGGTCCTTGATGGAGCAGTTCCCTGTGTAGGGGTAGACACAGGGGGTTCCCCGCCAGAAGTCTTCGCATGTCTGCTTACCACGGCCTTCTTGGCCAGTCCGGGGCCACAAAAGTACTAGCCCCCTGTGGTGGTCTACCTTGCGGATGATCACACCAGTAGTGGCCATGGAGGAAAGGTGTGCAGCAGGTCTTTCTGTGGCCAGGTTTGGACGAAGGCGTCGATCCCCTGGGATTGAGGGTCTTATCTGCAACTGAAGAACTTGGGAACTTGGGCGTTGGACTGGGTTGCCAGAAGATCCATGGCTGGGGTTCCCCAGCAGTCTATTATCAACTGGAAGGCTGTGGTTGACAGCCTCCATTCCCTTGGATCTAGACTTTCTCTGCTGAGGTAATCTGCAGTGACGTTGTCTTTTTCCGCAATGTGGGTGGCTGAGATCCCTTGCAGGTTTGCTTCTGCCCACGTCATTAGGGGGTCTATTTCCATGGACACCTGTTGGCTTCTGGTTCCTCCCTGGCGGTTGGATGTAGGCCACTGTCCAACATGATTAAAAGCTTCTCCTCGGAGTCTGTGACTGAATCGTAGGCAGGCCCAGGCTTCCAGTCAGTTGATGTTCCATCCCAACTCTTCCTTGTCCCATTGCCCCTGAGCCGTCAGTTCCTGACAGTGGGCTCCCCACCCTCATAGGCTCGCATCCGTGGTGAGCAAGACCCAGGTCGGTGGGGATAGTCTTACTCCCTTGCTCAGATGGTCGTCT
Source organism: Rhinatrema bivittatum (assembly GCF_901001135.1). Lineage (NCBI taxonomy): Eukaryota > Metazoa > Chordata > Amphibia > Gymnophiona > Rhinatrematidae > Rhinatrema > Rhinatrema bivittatum. The sequence goes on along the minus strand of NC_042619.1, from coordinate 242,760,639 downwards.
TGTAGCCACCACAGGAGCTGGGTCTTTACCTCCACTGGCAACTGGAGGTGGACGGTGTAGTCCTGGGACATCGGGTTCCATTGTGACAGTAGGGAATGTTGTAGTGGTTGCATGTGGGCTCTTGCCCATGGTACGACTTCTAGGGTTGATGTCATGAGTCCGAGGACTTGGAGGTAGTCCCATACTGTGGGGCAAACGCCGTTCAACAGTTCTCAGCTGGCCCATCAATTTTCTTCTCCTTGTAATGGGAAGGACGACCTTGTCCTGTTGGGTGTCGAACCAGACTCCCAGGTATTCTAGAGATTGGGAGGGCTGCAGACCGCTCTTGATTGTGTTGACGACCCACCCAAGGTTTTGCAGGTTCTGGAGGTTGCCTGATGGCTTTCTTCTGGAGATTTTGCTCTGATCAGCTAATCATCCAGGTATGGGTGTACGAGGATTCCTTCTTTCCTACTACCACCATGATTTTGGTGAACATCTCGGGGAGGCCGAGAGCAGCCTGGAAGGTTTTGGTCTTCTGGTGGAGGCTGTGGCTGTGTCGCTGGTGGAACCGATTGTGCCTGGACAAAGGTTTGCAGCCCTTTGAAGAATTCTACCCAGGAAAAAGTTCCTGGGTCTATATTGAAGCCAGCGGCATTCCCTGAGGGGCCCAACTGAGAAGGGGCCGAGCCGGGGATAGAGAGGTCCGGGGTAATATAGTTGATGGAGCCGGATTCCTCTACTGGCCGGGGGGCCTTGTCCTGGTTCCTCCAGGGCCGCCTTGCACTTTAGGCACAGGGCAGAGTCCTCCTTGTGTTGTGCAGCTCTTAGGTGGCAGGCTGGGCAGAGGACTTTTGACATGGCTTTCTTGGCCAGTGGTGCCATGGTTTGGATGCATAGGGTCATTCAAGACTGGTCTGTGCGTTTATATGTGCGCACCGGGCAGCTTAGATATGCGCTCCGGGGGTGTCGAAGATGTGCATGCAAACTGCAAAGATGTGCGTGCAGGCCGCTATGAGCGATTACGGAGATGCGCGCGCCGCTATGCGCATGAGTAGCTTGTGTGCCCGGCTCGCCAATGTGCGCACGGCTCAGTAAGGCGGACAATACGGCTTTCGCGGGGAGGAAATGGCGCCGACTACCACGCGGGCAAGATAGCGACACCCCCCCCCCCCTCCCCGGAGGGTCTCCACGTGGGAGGACCCTCGTACTGGATCGGGATGTAGCCCGTACGGAGCTGATCAACCCGATAGGACAGAAGCCGACTGGTGATCTGTGCGGCTATCCGAGCCTCGGAGACCCAAGACTTTAAGAAAGTTTTCTACCTTACTTTGTCTCAGCGTTTCCCAGTCTCAGCCGGGCGCAGTCTCCGGCTGCGGGGGGGGGGGGTGAAGAGGGAAAGGTACCTTAACCTCCACACTCAGTATTGCACCCACTGTCTCTCAGCCATTCCCGTTCCTGGGGGCTAAGTCCACACCGGGAACCGGCTACTGGACCGAGGTTTACCTCTGAGGGATCTCTGAAATCACCTCAGGAATTCTCGACTGGGGGACGGACTCTTAGGGGTCACCGCAGGAGAGCGGGGCTCATCTGTAGAGGTAAGATTATTTCTTCTTTGGTTTGGATTTTCTAACGCTGTGCAAGCGTGTGTTTAGTCCTGAACTGCTAAGGAGACTGAGAAATACTGAAGAGCAGAGCTTCCTGCACGGGTATATGTAGTGCTGACGTCAGATTGAAATCTGACTCAGACTCCAACTGCTATCAGGAGCACACTATACCCATAGGTCCTGAGTCCATCTGCTACACGCTAGGAAATTCACACAGCTCATGCTGTGAGCCAGGCCCCATGGTGACATGGTATTAAGTGCTGCTCGCCAGCTGAAGTGTGATTTCCTTGAAGAGGAATGCTAATATGGAAGAAAGTTCTGTGTGTCCTCACCACTGAAGCAGATAGAACCAGCAGCAGGAGAGCAGTCCACAGCAGGCTGATCAGGCTATTTTTTCTGTATGTTTGTACAAATTGCTACCCATACCATCATAAACACACCAAAAAACTTTATTCACAGTTAATGGACCACCCCCCCCCCCCCCTTTTTTTTTTTTTCTAAACCTTTGAAGAGAGGGAGGCAGCACCACCAGATGGCATAATCCTGAATTTTGAGGACTACTTATGTTAGGTTCCTATCTTCTGATTTTTATTATGTATTTTACTGTTGATCTTTTTCCTCTCTAGTTTTCATAATTTGATTATTTTTCTTTATAAGATAAAAAAAAATTTGCTATGATTCTGTTATACATAAAAAGTTAACTATACTGAAAATGTTCGTAGGAAGGGGGTGACCCTTTGGCCAATCCATCAGTTTAATATGGTAACTAAGCCAATTATCAGGTTACAATTTTGTCTACTACTTTCAAGAACAAGGGTCTCCTCTAATTAGCTGAGCTTTTCAAAATGAAACATGTTTTTTTTCCCCCTGTCTGCATACACTAAAAGAATGTTACATATTCAATACACAAACGTTTCTTTCATGTGTGGGTATTTTTGGAGCTCTACCAACCACACCCTTGAGTGCTGTGAGCCCTGCAAGCAAGAGTCCAAAGGCCTGGCAGTCCTGCAACCCACACCACCCTCAGCCCTTTGAGGCCTATAACTAACTCAAAGGGAAGACCAGAACAGTAATTAAAAAAAAAAAAAAAGAGAAAAAGTTTTAAAAGGCAATATTTATTGTCCATTAAAAAAAACTTTCAATATAGTGCAAAGTTGTAGACATGTACATCAAACTTTTAGACAAGAGAACCATAAAAAATTCAGTTAATAGTGTCCATTGAGAGCATCTAGGATCAATAAACATTTAAAAATCAAGTATCAGTTCCAATATTTATCCAGTCACAGAAATCCAGTGATGAGCAGCAGTCAAGAATTATTGCAGAGGAAGTCCAATCAGCACAGTGCATTTAAAACAGTAGCTCTTAAATTGAAGACCTCTGCAGAAAGTGCCAACCAACTACAATTCAGTTAGCAGAAACAGGGGTGACAAAGACCATGTACGTACAGGAGAATCAATAGTGAGAAGGAACCACGCTTGAAAAATCTCAAATTAAAGAGAAGGAACACGTTTCTAAAAAGGTCAACTGTACATTAGTTTTATTATGAGAGACTCCTACCGACAAACTTAGTGAGCTTTAATAGTGTTGATGTCCCCAACGCAGCCTTCAGGCAAAACATGGGACCATGTCAGGGGACATCAACACTATTAAAGCTCACTAATCCTTTGATGCAGCATCACAGGATCAGAAAACTGCAAGGATGACAAAACAGAGAGAGAACTACTTGTTAGACAACCACTGAAGAAAGCACATAATGCATTAAACCTCTCAGAATCACACTGTGCAGTAGGGCTGTGTATTTGTTTCAAAATGAATATATGTTTTCCATTATGCAAAAATGTCTTTTTAGTTTGTTCAGCATGGAAGGAACCAAAACTACTCTCCCAAAAGACAGCAGAAAATTGTTCATTTGTATAAAAAAGCAAAACAAGGGAAACCTCCCTTAATGTCACTGGGGCCTCCCCACCGGGCAAATAAGGTGGGACCAAGAACAGCACCTCCAAGGCCTACCTGGCTCCCACTTACCCCTTCCGTTGCATCATCGGCAAATAAAAGGGATAGCAGTTACTTCTGCCCAGCTGGCTCCCTTTTAAAAATGACTCTAGCCTCATTTACAAACATTTTTAAAAGGGAGTCAGGTGAGCAGGAGCAACAGGGGATCGGCTCCTGTCCCTTTCATCTGCCAGTGACCCCATGGAAGGAATAAATAGGGGCCAAGTAGGCTCTAGCTTATTTACAGAGGCCGGTGATGTTAGGCTGCAGCAGGTGGGGCAGGAAAGAAGAAAGAGTATTTAGTTTAAATGTTTATTTGAATTAAGCAAACAAACACAATAAAACAAAAACACAAAACCATCCCATCTCCTCCCTGAAAGAAAATAAAACCATCCCTATCATGCAGCGTTCTCCTCCAGTCACAATTTGTGGAAGAAGTGCACTCACACACACACTTGTCAGATAGCACAATAGCACATAGGTTGACAATCAGCACCACTCTGAAGCCAGCGCTTTCAGCCAGGTGTGCAAAAGCTGGATGTCACGGGCAACCTATCACTTCCAGATCTTCAGTGACACTGGTGGTCTCAGAAACAGTGAGAATATTGCATCAATATTGAAAAAGCAGGAAGGAAGGTGATGGCGGAGATAATGTCCTTACCAAACAGGTTGAAAACAAGCACTTTCCACTGGAGCAACCACAGAGAGGGGGCTTACCCTGGACTGGGAAGGGCTCCTTTAGACAAGGCCTTCACCTGGGATCAAGCAGAGATAAAACTTATTTCAGGAAAGGCAACATCAGTGGCTCAACATGATGGGCCATAATGGTGGCAGAATTTTCTTTTGCCTGTACATGCTGTCTTTCACCTCTGGTCCTCGCACATCAGAGATGGTCAGGAGCACTGGTCAGAGGAAGTAGTTGACAATGGCATGGTAGCTTTCTGTAGGAATATCAGGATAAAGGTTCTGTTCAGAGGTCCAGTTCACTGTTGCAATAGAAAAGTTAATATTCTGGAGTGTGCTGGTGATATCTGCCATAGCTCTGATAGTGCTCCCCTCAAGGCCCATCTCATATGTATCATTTCTCCAACTGATGCAAGGATAGTGGTCTTTCTGGTATCCTGTTGCTCCTGCTGCACCAGGATTTCTGCAACAAGGCCACTGGTAAATTAAGCAGTACTAATGGCATTATCCAGAGGTATGCTGGCAACACTGGCATCAGACGCCTTGCAGGTTGCACCAATGTTTGGTGAGAGTAACAATGTTGTTTATGACACATACTTCTAACCATTCAGCAGGGTCTGGTGCACCTGCTTCCTCTTTTACAAAGTTCCACAAGTTTGTGACTAGAGAAGAAATGATGGGAGCAATTGTTCCTAAGAGAACTGCCCCTCGTTGAAAGAGCTGCAAGATTTGCCTTTGCAGTGTCAGTTGTGGTTTCCTGAGCAACCTACTCCTTCACACCTGTGAAAACAGCAAAAGATTAGTTATTGCACATAGAACATCTGCATGTACATATTTATATACACACACAGCCACATATCTAAATACATGTGCAAGGTCCAGTAGGTTTTTTAATACACTGGTTAGAGTACATGCAGTGCGAAGAGACAGCTGTTAAAAAAAAAAAAAAAAGTGATGTATACTTACCAACTTCCACCACAGCGAACACCTTAACTGTGTCAGTGCCCCCAAGAGGCCTTGCACAGCTTCATGCAGAAGCACTACCCTCACAAGCTCGTCCAGCAGGGTTAGCCGAATATTGGATGGCATAACTTCTCCGGTCTGTTGCTAGGCTCTTTCAATCCTCGCACCTTGATCTCCTGATGGGCAGCTCATCTCGTAACCAGTTCTACAACTGTTCCAGGGTGCAATTACAGACTTCCATGCTCCAGACATCCATCCTTGCGCTCTACTGATTTTGGCCTTTGGCACTGAAGAATTGTTTTTCCTTTACGGAAGATGGTACTTTACGCAAACTCGCCATCTCAGCAGGTCATTCTCCTCTACAGGGAAGTGCACATTAGAGATCTGCTTCTTTTCCATTAGCTGCCCACTACTAGGTCTTGGCTGTTCCTCACCCCCTGCCTCAGTCAACTGTAGCAAGTACCTCCCTGCCTGACCATTCCTCCCTGCCCCAGCTCACTGCCCTCTCCCCTACAGCTTCCACCACCATTTTCCTCTGGCTGTCCAGCTACCTGTTTCCAAGCTCCTGCCTTCCTCCATTCTTCCTCACCCCTCCACTACCAACTCATGCCTTCTCCTCCTACACCATCTACTCTTCCCTTTCATGCTCCACACTCCTATCTTCTTGAGTCATCCTCCTGTTATGCCCATCTGCTCCCAGGTTCACACACCTTCTACTTTCCATTCCTACTGAAGGCATGTGCTACCACTCTTCTCTTTCAGGAACCTAGACAAAAAAAAAAAAAAAAAATGGGACAATAAAAAAAAAAAAAAAAAAAAACCCAACCCCTAACAAGTACATGCCAGCAAAAACTATCATGCTACAGATTCACACCAAAACAGGAGAGAGTAGATGAGAAACAAAATGGGTTTAAATAGCAAGCAGAAAATGCAGCACTATACACACACACACACACACACACACACACACACTCTTCCAGCTCACAAAAGACTAGTTTCCAGGGCTCCCAACTCCACACAATAGTGGAGACAGATTTATAGTGTTCTGGGAAGACATTTCCTCTCATTCCTGGTTTTTGGACAACCAACCAATACCAGCAGATTTTTCTTATGCCATCATTTTGTCAGCTTAAGCAAATTATTGCACTTTATTTACAATGCTTATACTGCTTTCCCCATCCTTACAACTATATCCAAAGTTAAGAAAAAAAAAAGTTAGTAAACATTTTTAGTGCTGTCTTATTTCCTCATCTCCTGAAGTTCACCTTTGGATATGTCCTATTAACAGAAAAGAAATAGCAAGATGTCTGCCAGTAGACTGAACCTGAGATTTAGAAATACATTAAAAAAAATAAATAAATACTAGAAAAAAGTCTGCAGCTACAACTTCTAAGTTATGGAACAAAGCGTACAATGTGGTAAACGTACTTCCCCTTTAGGTATGGTATGGTATGTTGAACTGCTGTTGAGCAACTTCTTCACCTCAATCCCTACTTCTGATATTCCAACAGACAATCTGTCACGTGTGCGGTTTTGCAATGTGGATAGATATATATCCAAGAATATGATAAACCCATCAACCTTACGTCATTTCAGAATCAGACTGATCACATTTGCATATTATAGCGTTTCCCATCCAGTGTGCCATGGCAGACTGGTGTGCCTCTCGGAAAAGCCACCTCTGCCTGATGCTCAGATCCAGCCCAGAAGCTGGGCTCTGCTTTTAGCACCTTGGAGCAATAAAAGACCCCAGCAGTGGCTTTTAAATGTGAAGGAGCTCCTTTCTTGAACTGCGTAATTATATATGCCTCTTCTTCCTAGCTACAACAGGAGTGCCAGAGTGTGGTAATTGATGGGCAGCATGCAGGGCATGGATAGCTGGGCAGACAACTTCCTCATCTTCCCCCCATCCTGAGCCACCTCCAATTTCTTCCAGCCTCTGTCCTAAGAGCATGAATGAGCACTGGGTGTGACTTATTCTGAGGGCCGAGAGCAGCAGGAGTAAAGCTGCTCTAGTCTCATGTGGCAGCCAAGGTAGCTGAGCCAGCTGGCTGCACCACACCAATTTTTCCCTTCTCTTGCACTCTCTTCCATTGTTTATAATTTGGGAGCGAGCCTGGTGGGGCTTTCAGTGCTTCCATGGCTTTTTTTTTTTTTTTGGCCATATGAGTCCTCTTCTTGTCTGCACTGCCTGCTTCACAGAGGCTGGTGTGCCACACAACATTTTTGTTAATGTAGGTGTACCTTGGGCTTAAAAAGGCTGGGAAAAACTAGTATATTACATTAACAAAAGAAAATAAATATGGAGTTTTAAAGCTCAAGTCAAAGGGCTGCTCACTTACAATGTGTAAACTGCAGGAACTGGGCATACCATGAAAGTGAAACACACAGACCTGGGGAGGGAGGGAACTCTTATGTCACTACTCTTATGGCCCCCAACAATTTAAAAAAAAAAGAGCAGCAAGGAATAGTTTTGTCGGAGACTTCCCATCAATTCTCAGGGCTGACAAGGGTACCTAGGTAGGGCTAGCCTAATCTATTAGGTGGCTGTGAAGGGTGGAATGCTGCAGGGGACAGATCACACATCCCTGTGGGCCTCTACCTCACCACCTGTTCTGATCGTCTCTGCCCCTCTAAAATGCCATGGGCCAGGGCTGTCAGTGGCTCATCTGTAAAGACAGGGTCACCATACACTCAGAGATCCTGTGGAAGCACTAAATCCTTCACCTGTTCCTTCCCCCCCACCCCACCTCCAAACAAGATACTATATAAGAAGAGAAGAATGGGGGGACACCAAGTAAACTGTAAACACATGGTAGTTCACAGTACCCACGTTCATTGACACGACTACTAACAGTAGCTGGGACCAGGGAGGATAAAAGAAGTAGACATGATCTCAGCACATGGGGATGAAGAGGCGTACAGAGGATACCAAAGTTTGAAGCCAGCCCTATACAAAAGCATGCCGTGGGTTTTAAGTAAGGGAAAAATAAGCGAAAAGAATGGAATCTAACCCAAAGGAGATTTTTTTCCACTCCATCTGCTGTTTGATTTAAGGAATGTCTATAAGCATATCTGCTTGCATCATTTAGTACCTACCATAGCTGGAATTACTATTGGCAGGAGTTTCAAGTGTGATATTGAAAAGCTGGACTGTAGTTCTTTTCATATATTCAAGAAATCCGGGCCAGAGGGAGGCTTTGTATTGAAGCATTGCCATAATGAAGTTATAAAAATTTAATAAAAAAAAACAAACACCAAAATTGGAAATATATTTAAGGGGAAAAAACAACCCTTAAGCATCAGTCAAACTTTAGAAGCCAAAGAAAAAATGTTTTCTTTATTTTTGCTTCTACTCCTTTACCTTCACTTTTTGCTTTTCTGAATTTTAGATAGCAAGTGCCAGAATTTTAGATGCCCCGGTAACCTGGCTCTCAGGATTTTCCTAGTCTTAAAAAATAAAATCACTAATAATATCACACAGAAAAAGGCAGTGGTGCTCAACTGGTAGGCTGAGGCCCAAGAATGATTCAAAAGAGATACTTCATCAGTGAAGTAACAAATACAACAGGCTTATAGGCTTTTCAAAACAAAATAAATAAATAATAAAAGTGTATGTTCTGGTTGAGATTGTTCTGAAAATCTAGAATTTTAGTTGCCATACTCTATGGTTGACTGTGAACTGGCGAGGACTTAATTCTGTGGTGGCTCCTCCAATAGATCCTAATCGGGAAAAACATTGCTATGCTGTCAAGATGGGCTGAAACAGCCATCCAGGATTGCACTGATAAACCTCATCCATTATCTGGGAATCTGCCCATGGGCAAAGTTTTGGTGACTGCTCATCAAAAAATAAGAAAATCTAGAAAACCTAAGCTTAAAATAAAGCTACAGGAATTGAAAATATCAATAAAAAATAAAATTCATAAAGAAAACTTTGGAATATGTCAAATCTGTTCTGAAAACATAAATGTGTCATAAGAAAACAAGATATGCCATACTGGATCAGACCAAAATTCCATCCAGCCGAGTATCCTACCCAGACAGTGGCCAGTTCAGGTCATAAGTACACAGCAGGATCCCAAATAATTAGATCCAATCCTATTTGCTCATAACCAGGGATAAGCAATGGCTTTCCCCAAGTCTACATAGTTAATAATGGTTTATGGACTTTAAAAAAAATAAAATAAAATACAATCACCATGAAGCATCGAAAATAGAGGAATGTGTGACACTGAGTACTTCCTCTCTGAGGTTCAATTTCCAGAATGGTGCACGTAACAAGTTTATTTAAATAATCTTCATAAAACGGCACAGTCCCTCAATATGGCCATGTTTTGCTGATGGGGGCTGCATTGGGAGGGACACACAATACAGATCTGTATTAAAACAAATTCATTGTAAGAACAACATTAAATACAGCATCAAAAGGAAGAAAACTGCAACCGAGAAAGTGTTGAGTTAAAAATAAGTTTAACTTAAGTGCTTCAAAACCGGGATTTCTGTGAGTTTGTACAAAATTAGAAAACAACTAAAACATAGTACATAAATTGTACAGCATGTGGATAACCACGGAGAGGCACCAAATGTGAGAAACTGACCTGATGTATCAAACAGAGTTTACAACAGAAATTAAACCAGGAGGTGAATCCCTGCCAAATCATTCAGTATCTGAAAGAGTACATAATCTCACAGAGAAGAGACCTACATACAGTAAAGAAAGAAAAAAGAGAGGTAGGAGATAAGAAACTAAATGCCTACCAAAACAACATTAGACGTTCATGGGGCATCAATGCAAATACTAAGCGTTTGCAGCAAAATATGAAAAGGCCACTGGAAAACATCATACCAAAAAAACCCAGCTTCCCATCCTAAAATTTGATTCTAATTAATGTCCCACAAGAACTGTACTGCATGTTAAGAAGCTACAGAAAAACAATATGCAAGAAACAAAAACATGATACAAGCTCTGTATAGGCTTCCCGAGAATAAATGGAGATGAAAAGTACAATTTACACCACAATGTTTGGCTGAAAAAGTACAAAAAAAACTTCTCAGAACTGTACTAAACACTTAAACACTGGAGTAAACACTAAACTGTATACCTGACAGGATGCCGCCAAGTGTTTAGTATAATACTGAAGTTTTTTGTACTTTTTCAGACAAACTGTAGTGTAAATGTACTTATCTCCTTACTTATTCTAGGAAAACCTATAGGGAACTTGTATTACGTTTGTTCCTTACATATTGTTTTTCTGCAGCTTAATATGCAGTACAGTTCTTGTGGGATATTAATTAGCTTCCAGTCCTAAAATTTGGTTTGATGTTTTCCAGGGCCGATCACTCTTTGATTGGACAGCTTGGAGCCTTTTCATATTTCACTGCAAGCGCTTAGTATTTGCATTAGATGTTCATGGGGCATCAATCTTGTTTTGGTAGGCATTTAGCTTATCTCCTGCCTCTGTCTTTTCTTTCTTTACTGTATGTAGGTCTCTTCTCTGTGAGATTATGTACTCTTTCAGATACTGAATGATTTGGCAGGGATTCACCTCCTGGTTTAATTTCTGTTGTAAACTCTGATACATCAGGTCAGTTTCTCACATTTGGTGCCTCTCCATGGTTAACCACACACTGTACAGTTTATGTACTATACTTTATTTTCTGATTTCGTATAAATTCACAGAAATCCCAGTTTTGAAGCACCATCGGCAAAACACAGCCATGTTGAGGGACTGTACTGTCTATGAAGATTATTCAAATAAACTTGTTAACTACTCCATTCTGGAAATTGAACCTCTCAGAAACTGGTTACTTCTTCTTTAACTTATGGAATTTTCCTGCAGGAAAATATCTAAACTCTTTTTAAACCCAGCTATGACAACTGTTTTCACCACCTCCTCTGGTAACAAATGCTATAGTTTAATTGTATGCAGAGTTAAGTTTTTGTTTTGTTTTTTGTTTTTTTTAAACATAAAATGTCAAATTGATGTTCTGCCTTTCTTCTTGTTTAAAACTGCCCAATGAGATGAATAAAAACATAATTGCAACATATAGTTAAACCAAAATTAAACCAAATAAAATTTAAAAAAACTGCAATCACATATTACTATTCAGATCAGACAAAGAAGTATATTGATCCATGATATTCATATAATACCTCAAAAAAAAAACCCCACACCATAAACATTATCCCATTAACTATGGTTCATAAAATTTTGCAAATAAACACTTGCAGCCTGCCACACAGATTTATAATCCTGTCATAGAAATGTTCTTTTGATTCCTATGATAGAAGTACATGTGTGCTTGAGAATATTCTGGGGAGACAGCAATATAAGGCTCTTCACTAGGGATCTTTCTCCAACTCTGGAGCACAATGAACAGAGAAGTGGATTTTCAGTAGGATCCAACCAGTAACACTGAGTCAAGTGGGAAATTGTCCCCCTCTGAGCAACTAAATTTAGCTAGCAAAAAAAACTAAGCAGCTCTGGAAGCAGGATTCAGTCAGGGGAAGAGTTCAGGTCTTTTCAGCACTAGGGGCTTAACTTAGTTGCTGCAATAGCAGGCCTAGATATAGGCTGCCTGACTTTGGCCATCTAGATTTTGGCAATATTTTCCTTAAATCTTAGTCACTTAAGTTCAGCTTAAAAATTGTCTAAACAGTGATAGGCAACTCTGGCCCTCAAGTGCCACAAACAAGTCTGGTTTTCAGGATATGCACAATGAACATGCATGAGATAGATTTGCATGCACTACCTCCACTCTGTGTAGAGATCTCATGCATATTCATTGTAGATGTCCTGAAAACCAGACCTGATTGTGGTACTTAAGGCTAGAACTGCCTAAACCTGATCTAAACCTAGGCAGACACACAAGTCTTCAAAAAAATGGACCCCATACTACATTAAAGCAGTTATTTGACTTTTTTGATTATTACATTCCTTTACCACCTAATCCTACACTTTTTCTGTCTGGTTTTTAATAAATATTCTCAGCTTCAAGGACATATCAATCCCTGAACAGTTCCAAAACAGTAGAAGATTTTCTGTAACCACCAACCAGTCTAGAAATACACTATTTTCTTTTACTCTCCATGGTCTTATTTACTAGGACTCTTCTTCCATTCTGTGTCTATAGGGAAAAAAGCTTAGTAAATCAGGCCCCAAGTGTGCTGATCAAGGGAGTGCTAATTAGCACCCTCTTGTCATTTGTGGAAATCATAGACCAGAAATTGCTTCTTTTCAAACAGCGGAAAACATGTGTCCTACAAGTGCTATAATTTGACTATTATGACATTTCAAATCCCGCTCTTCAGACATAAGGCATTATCATAAACTTGAACTAATTTTCCACTCCAATATAGATACCAGCTTACTTATATATTATAGGAGTTAAGAATTAAGAGTGGGTGAAAACCAATACAGTGCCTAGTATATCTCTTCTGGGTACTCAAATGTTATACTGGAACACAAAATAGAGCTTGTGTGTTTAGACTTCACTAAGTCTGAACACCCTAGCATTCCAATTGTCATTCAGAAAAAAAAGGCTCATGTCAAAGAAAAAAAGTCACTCAGGTTTTTGCATATACTACCACCAAAATGAGGGATTCTGATGTCAGAACATATGCATTTACCACAGCCATGGATACAAATTAGGTAAATGCAGGATAATGAGCTAACTCCGTATTATCCCGTGTACTAAACCAGGGGTGAGCAAAAGGAGCACCACCCCCCCACCCCCCCCAGGAGTGAGTGAGTGAATGATCCTGAAGAGAGGAATGCTAGCTGCCCTATCAGGGAAGAAAAAAAAATGGCTGCGCAGTTGAGTCTTAGCATCAGGGAGGCATTGAAAGTTCAGGAAGGAGGGAGCTCCCAGAGTGTAGTGACATCACTGTAAACATGCCACAACTTAGCTATGCATCTCTCTGGGTGGACTGGGGAGAGGAGCTGCTTCCACTATGGCAGACCCAGGTAGAGAGATGCTTACCCTGTGGAAGAACTGGACATGAGGAGGAGCCATTGTTGGTATTCTATAACCCAAGAAACCAGGCCCCAGCCCAGGAGGATTTCCTCCTGTCAACGGGTCCCTAACCAGGGAGAGGGGTAACAGTTGCTGCCTACCTGGCGGGGAAAAGTAGTGAGGAAGGGGAAGGAAATGGGTAAAAGTCCAGAGAGAATAAGGAGCTGGAGGGAGGAGAGAGGGGAGGTAGTGAGGAAGGGAGAATAAAGGTAAAAACTATAAAAAGTACAATAAGCAAATAAAAAATAAGTAAACTAAGAAAAATACAGAAAGAGAAAAACAGGAAAAATTAGTGAAAATAAAAAGCAAAGAAAAAAAAAAGGTTGGGCAAGGTGGGACAGTTTTTCTGAGCTCCTACAACTTTTTGGAAACATTTTCCAGCCCTTACGATTGAGTGTATTTCTGTGTGGTGTCCACTTTCCTCCATGCCTGCCTCTCTATGCCCATGTGTGTGTATTTATTTATTTATTTAACAGCTTTTAATATACCGGTGTTCGTGCGAGCACATCACGACGGTTTACAATAAACTTGAGAAAGGAGGAAATTACAAAAAACAGGGAGTGGGAGATGGAGCAGGAGCGAAAAGAGGGGGGTGAGAGAGGGAGAAGGTAAAGGAGGAAAGAAAGCAGCTGAGAAGGTAAAGGAACGTAGCAGTATTTACATGAGAGTGATTAACGAGGGTTAAACATTGTCGCTTAATTACAGCGGTTAATGAAGGATATATAGGTTATATAGAGAATATATATGGTAGCTTATTTACAGCAGTTATGGCAGGTAATAAAAGATAACTTATTTAACTTTTAACACACAGGTTGTACATTTTAACTTGAATTACAGTGGAGTACGGTAACTAGGGAGCGATAAGGTGTATGGTGGGTGGAGGGGGTATAGGGAGGGTGTAGGGTGGGGGGGTAAAAGATGGGTATAGATGGGTTGCAAGGGGGTGAGACTAGGGGGGTTTCAGGGGGGTTGACTACGAGGGGTTGGTTTCAGGGTATGCCTGTCTGAAGAGCCAGGTCTTAATGCCTTTTTTGAAATTGGGTAGTGAGGGTTCAAGATGGAGGTATGTGGGGAGGGAGTCCAGAGGGCGGGGCCTGCGATGGTGAAGGCTCTTTCTCTGGTGGTGGATAGGCGGGCTGTTTTGAAGGGGGGGGGGGTGTGAAGGGTGCCTGTAGAGGTGGATCTTGTCTGGCGGGTTGAGAAGTGGAAGTGGGGCATTTCCTTAAGCCAGGGGGAGTTGTTTTTGAGAGAGTGTTGTGAAGAATAGTTAGGGTTTTATATTGGGAGCGGAACTGGATGGGCAGCCAGTGTAGGTCTACTAGGATGGGTGTAATATGCTCTCTTTTACGTGTGTTCGTAAGGATTCGTGCCATGGCGTTCTGAAGAGTTTGAAGTGGTTTGATGGTGGAGTATGGAAGGCCTAGTAGCAGGGCATTACAGTAGTCCACTTTGGAGAAAATGGTGGACTGTAGGACTAATCTGAAGTCTTGAGTGTGGAGTAAAGGCTTGAGTTTTTTAAGGATCTGGAGTTTGTAGAAGCCTGCTTTAAGAAGGGACTTGATGTGTGGCTTGAAATTCAGGTGTTGGTCAAGTGTGACTCCCAGGTCTCTTACGGAGGGGGGTAGTGTGGGAGTCGTGTTCAGGTTGCTTGGATATAAAGAGTAGTTCGGTTTTGGTTGCATTAAGAGCAAGGTGAAGGTCGGTTAGTAGGGAGTTGATGGTGACTAGGCAAGATTCCCAGAAGAGGATGGTTTCATTGAGTGTTTTCTGAATGGGTATGAGTATTTGTACATCAGCGTATAAGAAGTAGTCCAGGCCTAGGTTTGAGAGTATGTGTATGTGATCTTACTTCTTTCAGCAACCTGAAGACACAGAGAGTGTGTGTGTGTAAATACAGATATATAAAGTAATCCATCTTGGGGGCTCCCAATCAATTGCATGAATAGAAAGGTAGAACACAGATGCAAATACGGTAAGTTTGCTCACCCCTGCACTAAGCCTTACAGCTCATGCCTTTTTGTTGGTAGCACAAGATGAGTTACAATCATGTAAAGTAGGTATTCCCCCTTTCCTCAATGAGCTTACAAACTAAGGACCTTATTTACTAAGCTTCTTTTCCCATAAACATAAAATGAAGAAAAAAAACTTTAGTAAGGGGCTTATTTACTAAAGGTTTTCTTCCATTTTGTATGGGGGGGGGAGCTTAATAAATAGGACCCTAAATTTCTTCGTAAGGCAATAGAGGATGAAGTGACTTCCCCCAAGGTAACAAGGAGCATGAGCAATATTAGAACCCTGGCTTCCCTGGCTCTCAGCTTGCTGCCCTAACCATTAGGCTGCTATTGCTCTACTTCATTAGCATTACAATTTGGAAGCTCATGTACAGTAGCATTCCCAGTTTAATGCACTTCAGTACATAGTCCTTTTAAGTTAAGCAAGGTGATTTCCATAAGATTACAGAACCCTTCAGTCTGAAGGTTGCTCTCTTTGGCTTTGTCTGTAATTATAAATTTACGCAGCAACGGAACTTGACTTCTAAGTCCCTTTACCATAACACTTTTTTTCAACATAAACTAGCACAATTATGCATTGTGCACACCGGTGTGTTGTCCTTCAAGTTTTCAGATTATTCTTATGCTTTCTGGTTATTGCAAAGCACAAATGCATTGTAAAACACAAATAGTGGTATAAAAGTGTGCGACAGAAACAGTGTGTACAAGGTTGCGAGTATGTGTAGGCGAGGGAAGCAGTACTTGTGTGTATCTGAATAAACCACTGAGAATGTGTTTGTGTGAATAAAGGAGAGAGAGGTTGGAGGAAAGGGGTCATATGTGGATGAAAGAATATGGCTTTGTGTGTGTCCACTGAGTGACAGAGGGACGTTGCAGGGTTGGGTGAGGGAGAAACTTGGCTGTGTGTGTTCACCTTTTCCTATATGAAAGTGAGGGATGGAGACTGTGTGTCTGCGAGCATGAGAGGGAGGCTGTTTTTGCCTGTCAGAGTGGTTAACTGAGATAATGAGGCTCTACATGTGTGCGGCTAGTTTTACTTCCGTGTTTTTGTTTCTTGCTTTGGAGCGTTGGTGGAGATGTAGTTCTTTTTAAGAGCAGGCCATATCTTACTAAAGGCCGCAGTAGCTGGAACCAAACAGGAGAACAGAGAGGTGGCGCGAGGTCGGGCCGTGTGAAGGCTCAACGTGAGAGCTAAAACAGAACGCAGGAGCGGCGATCTCCTCATCTGACTACACCGGGGGTCAGGGGGAGAGAGAGAGAGAGAAAGGCCACAGTGGCGGCAGAAAGAGCAACGACAGGGAGAACGCACAAGTCACCTGTTTCGGGTTGCTCCGGGCCGGCGGCGGTGACAGAGAGTCAGGTCCAGATCTAGCGAGGGACACCAGGAAAAGAGGCCCCAAGCGCAGCGGCGCCGCTGAAAACGAGTAAGAGCGCGCGCCCACCAGGCAGACGGTCCGGTGGAACTCCACACGTCGCCTCCCCCACGTGACACATCCGGGACGCACGCCACTACGTCGCCCCCACGTGAGGCACGCCGACTCCAGGGTAACTCCAAGCAGCGTGGGGGGCGAGGCTTTAGACAGGTTGACAAATCAGTGCTAGAGAAAGTAAGAATGCTGTCTTGGGAGAAGATAATACAATTAACATAATGAAAATGTTTGCTAGTTTAATGGTTGGTCTAGCTTCTTAGTTGCTGAGGAAGATATGCCAGGTCTCCTGGTATTTCACCAAGTGTTTGCGCGGAAATGAAATAAGGTTGGTGGGTTTATCTTGTTTTTAGACAGAGTGGACGTCTGCCTTGCTGCAGAAAGCACCGCACAAATAGGAGATTCGGTGTGTAAAGCCTGAACAAGCTTCCTCTTCGCCTGCCTAGACTTAGAAATATCAGGGAAACTCCTAATTTTATTCCCCGGAAAAAAGGCCATTTGTGTTTCTGAAAAAAAAGTCTGGGGTTCCAGTTTAAATTCGAGGTTAAATGTGACCACAAGGTTAGCGTTAGTAACTTCTTCTGACTCCAAAGAACGACTCCTTGCTGTTTCTTCAGAGAGAAAAAAAATCCTCTTGGATGGTAGTGGAATAGCATTAATCAAACTCTCAAATATTTTTTAAAGCATATCTTAAATTTATTTTTCAATTTATTTATGCCCAAAATGTATATGCCCTCTTTCTAAATATATAGCTAACTTACTTTCTATATGCGGATGACATACAAATCCTCATCCCTATAGAAGACTCACTACACAAAGCTATGTCACACTGGAATAAATGTCTTTCAGCTATCAACAATCTTCTCACCAGCCTCAACCTAGTCTTAAACACAAAAAAAACTGAAATTCTCATTATAGCACCGGAAAACTATGTCCCACCCACACCTCTTAATGCTAGCCAAAGCCTGGATACCTTTTCGCAACAAGTAAAAGACCTGGGAGTCATCCTAGACAGCGGATTCAGCCTCAACAAATTCGTTAATAACACTACAAAAGAATGTTTCTTTAAACTACAAACCTTAAAGAAACTAAAACCACTCCTCCTATACAGAGACTTCCGCATGGTACTACAGGCCATCATACTCCCAAAACTGGACTACTGCAACTCCCTCCTTCTAGGCCTACCAGCATGCACCACAAAACCACTTCAGATGGTCCTTAATGCCTCAGCAAGAATCCTCTCAAATGCCAAAAAAAGAGATCATATTACCCCAATCCTTCTTCATCTCCACTGGCTCCCGATTAAATTCAGGATCCAATTCAAATCCTTAATGATGATACATAAAGCTTTGTACCACATCGCGCCGCTCAAGTTAACATTCCAAATTCAACTACACACATCCATGAAACCGACTAGAAGCGCTTATCAAAACAGACTAATCACCCAACCGGCTAAATCCTCGCTGAGGAAATGCGCCCTATCCACAGCGGGCCCTTCACTCTGGAACTCGCTTCCTCCAGACCTTTGCCTTGAACCATGCCACGCTGCATTCAAAAAGAAACTTAAGACTTGGCTATTCAAACAAGCATTCCCGTAGAACTAAGAGCAGGAAGAAAGTCAGTCACATATTATCCGATTACCCCAGCATATTTCACATAACCTTGTTATTTAACCATGTTATTTTCTCATTAACCCTCTTGTTATTTTACTAATTGCAATTTTATTTATTGTCATTTTATTTATTGCCATTTTTTTTTCATTGATATTTATTGTTGTTTATTTATTAATTGTTATTTCATTTATTGTTTTTTATTAATTGTTAGCATTGTTATATATATATATTTTCTGTTTCTTGGATTAACTATGTTCATTGTAAACCGCTAACTTGAAGCGATAGTTACTGTTCATTGTAAACCGGGGTGATATGTATATTATACAGGAACCTCCGGTATATAAATTCTTAAATAAATAAATAAATATATGCCCTCTTTCTAAATATAAGACTTTTCACAAGTGTTACATGGTAACCATAATCTATACATACAAGTTAAAATTTGCCACTCCTTTGGTAACATTTCATAATACACAAAATAAAACAATAAAGACCAAAAAAAATAGCCCAATATCCCAGGAACATTAAAGCAAACATCAGTATTGAAGTCTTATATTCATCCTGTTTTGAAGCATCTTATGGTTTGTAAATGTTCCTTTGTTTTTCTAAACGTTCAAATGTTTAATGTATCGCCCTCTCGCGACGGTTCTGATTTACTGTAAACTGGTGTGATCTGTATACTTTACAGGAATGTCGGTATATAAGAATTCAAAATAAATAAATAAATAGCCGAGAATCACATTTTCTTAATACATAGCATGCAGGGCACTTTGTGCAGCATACCCATTGCACACAACACATCCTCTTATTTCCCCTCTTGAGCCTTCTTTTTAAGTCTTTCCAACCTCTTTCTTGTCCCCATCTCACTCAGCCTGAGGATAGCATGCACTGAAGACTGCATGTGACTTATTCTTGAGTGTTGGGAACAACAGCAGTGGAGGAGCTCTGGCAACCACATCTGACAGCCAAGTTAACTAACTCAACCCAAGGGAGCAATCTGGCTCAGACATTCTGATAAGCAGAGACTAAGTATTAAGGAACTGCTCAAGGTCTTGGTTAGTCCTCTCTGTAAGGCCATTTGTCTCAGGATGGTATCCTGATGAAAACTGCAACTTGATACCCACATTTTTACAAAAGACCCTCCAGAATCTGGCAATGAATTGGGGACCTTGATCCAATACGATAACTGGATGGATACAAGTTCTTTAGGAGCGGCCATCTGCTTCTGTCTTTGTAAATGGATATATGTCTGAAATGTTTTGATTGTCTAGAGAAATCTGGCAGGGTTGTCCTTTCACCTTTGATGTTTGCTATTGTAATTGAGCCTTTAGCACTGTTACTCAGGCATTCAACTGTATCATTTATTTATTTATTTATTTTTCTATACCGATATTCGATTCAAAATATCACACCGGTTTACATAGAACAGGATGTCTCGAAGGCAGGCCTTTGGGTGACATGATACAGTATAACAGATTAACTGAGTAAATAACGAAACTTGTTTTACATAATCGCTATACTAACAATACATATGTTCTGAATTTAACTTACTATGTACAATGGCAGGGAGGGAACTAGCAGTGCCAAGCGAGGGTAACCAAAAGTGGGGGGGGAAAGGGAGGGGGGGGAGGAGGGATAGGGAGCCGGGGATTAATTCTTTGGAGGAAATACTTTCCTGAAGAGCCAAGTTTTGAGATTCTTTCTGAAGGAAGGCGTAGAGGGGTCGGTTCTGAGAGGAGCCGGGAGGTTGTTCCAGATGTGGGGGCCTGCTATTGATGCAGCGCATTCTCTTGTGGAGACTCGATGAACTTCCTTAATGGAGGGAATTGTAATGGAAAGGTGGATATGATAACAGATTATTATATGCAGATGATGTTGTGTCCGTCGGTACCCGACACCCTCTCTCCGCCCTCCTTACCTCTTTGGCACCTCCCTCTTCACCCGTGGGAAGATTGGCTGCCGCGGCGTTCTGCTGCCACTTGTCCTCGGTTCGTTTCATGAACTCTGCTTACCCTGCCTACTCACTATATTTCAGTCTCTCTACAGCTCAGCCTCCAGGGATCGCTGTTCCAGTATCTGAGGGACTACAGCCCAGCCGGGCATTCCAGCTCACTACTGCCACCTCTGGTGGTTCAGTATACCGTCTAATTAAAAGAACTGGTGTGTGTCTGTCTCCTAACTCTGAGCCTGACCGGTGGTCCCTTTCGTGATCTTCCCCCGGGGACGTGATCATCTGCCACTGGTCCAAGGATCCACCCACTGTTGTGTCCGTCGGTGCCCGACACCCTCTCTCCGACCTCCTTACCTCTCTGGCGCCTCCCTCTCCGTCCGCGGAACACTGGCTTCCGCGGCGTTCTGCTGCCAGTTGTCCTCGGGCGTTCCCAGACCAGCTCGACGCTGCAATCACCATGTTTCCTGGAGGCCTAGGGGCGCGCGCGCATGGCACGGCCCTGATTGAAGTACCGGCATTGGCGCAAACCTCGGGGGCGTCCCCCGAAGATGACGTCACCCGCGACGGATATTTAAGGTCTTGGAATTTGCTAACATATCGAGTTAGCAAGGGGTTTCGCTACCTAAGCTACTCTGCCTCCTCGGACTTACCAGAGGTACCCGCTCCTCGGGGCCTCGCTCTCTCCTTGTTTTTTCAGGTGACAGTCTGGAACCGGTACTCGCTCCTCGAGGGCCCTGATCCCAGACTTGCTTCATATACTCCTCTGCCTGGAAGTCTTCATTACCAACTATATCAGCTACATCAGTGAGTTACCATCATTCTCTATGAGCTTTCCCTGGAACCAGGTACTCGCTCCTCGAGGGCCTATACTTTCCAGCTCTTGGGCTTCATTGGGACATTGTGCGAGTGTTACCACCTGCATACCCTGCCTACTCTCTATATCTCAGTCTCTCTTCAGCTCAAACTCCGGGGATCACTGTTCCAATATCTGAGGGACTACAGCCCAGCCGGGCTTACCAGCTCACTACTACCATCTCTGGTGGTTCAGTGTACTATCTAATAGAACTAGTGTGTGTTTGTCTCCTAACTCTGAGCCTGACCGGTGGTCCCTCGGGATAATTCCCCGGGGGTGTGGTCATCTGCCACTGGTCCAAGGATCCATTCTCAACTCTCATATATAACTACAAATCCCAAATGGATTGCTAACAACTATCTGATTGCTCCTCCCATCAAGCATCAGATTCAGAACAGATTGCTAAATCCCTAGAAAATCCAGAACAGATTGCTAACTCTCTAGCGAATCCTGAACAGATTGCTAACTCCATGGATCCAGCACAACTCAGTGCTTTGCAGGCCATACCGGGCCTGGCCCAATGCCCTGTGGAGCAGCAAGACGCTTTGGAGAAGCTTACTTCAGCATTTCATCAACTGCACATACAAGAAGGTTCAAGGCACAACCTCCAACCAAGAAGGTCAGTCACCAGAGGTAACTTTGAAGACTGCTGTACCACTGGCGGCTCCAATCCACTTTTCTGGAGAAATCCAGAAGACCCGGGGCTTTTTGAACCAGTGCTGCATGCACTTTGCCTTACAGCCTTCTCTATTTCCTACAGCTCCCTCCAAGACTACCTACATCCTTTCATACCTGGATGGTAGGGTTTTGTCGTGGGCATCTACCTTGTGGGAACGCAAGGACTCTATTTTGCAGAACATAGAAGGATTTATGACTTGTTTAAATCCATTTTTGATGATCCTGCTCGAATGTCTGTAGCCGGTTCTGCTTTAGTTGATTTGAAGCAAGGCAGCAGATCATTGCTGAATTTGCCATAGAGTTCAAAACTCTTGCGGCAGAACTTTGCTGGGACCCCAAATGTCTCAAGACTCTCATCTGCAGAGGCCTGGATAACTGTCTGAAGGACGAGCTGGCCGCTCACCAAACACCTGACTCACTAGACGAATTAATAGCCTTAGCTACTCAGATTGATCTACGACTCCAGGACAAGGCGAAGGAACTCCGGCCTAGAGTGGTACCCGGGTTGAAACAGGCCAGTGCTGTCTCTACACCTTGGATGGTTCCAGTAATCCCTGCTGCTGATACAGATGAACCTATGCAACTGGGTCATGGTCGTTTGACCTCCAAAGAGAGAAGATTTCGGAAGAAGTGTGGCCTTTGCATGTACTGTGGTCAGCCCGGCCACAATGTCTTTACATGCTCCATTCATCCGGAAAACGGACGGGCCTAAGTCCTGTAGGAGGACTGTTCTTAGGCCATACCGCGACATCTCCTCCACTCTCTCTTCCAGTCTCTTTGACCTACGGACCGATCACGGTTCAGACTCCTGCCCTGGTGGACTCAGGGAAAGGAGGCGACTTCATTCTCTGATGTCTAGTGGAAGACCTGAAGATTCCCCTCATCAAGTTGAAAGATCCACTACTGTTATCGTCCATTCATGGGGAGCCCTTACCAGGCAACGTGGCTTGCGAAACCGTACCAGTTACTCTTCGCACCGGGGCGCTCCATACGGAATCATTTTCCTTCTTTGTACTGGAGAGAGCTATGCACCCCATCTTCCTGGGGTTACCCTGGCTGCAAGTGCACCAACTCCAATTTGACTGGCCATCCCTGGATCTCTCCCGCTGAGGCCCAGAATGTCATGGGAAGTGCCTTAAGGAGATCTCTCCTATTGTATGTATGTCTACGACTCCAGCGATGCCAGGACTGCCACCCCAATACGCATCCTTCGGGGATGTATTCTCCAAAGAAGCAGCTGATATTCTTACTCCACATAGGCCCTATGACTGTGCCATAAGGCTGAAGCCCAATGTACCCCCTCTCAGCTAAAGAGAATAAAACTATGTCGGAATACATTGAAGAAAATCTCCAGAAGGGCTTTATCTGACCATCAAAGTCGCCGGCCGGCGCAGGCTTTTTCTTTCTGGGGAAGAAGGACGGTACCCTACGTCCATGTATCGATTACCGAGGTCTAAATGAAATCACGATCAAAGACCGTTACCCCTCAGCCGTCTCTTCTCCATTATCGGGCTAAAATCTAGCTGGATACAAAAAAGAGGCATTCTGGGGGCATAAATGGGAGGAGCTACTTATCCAACTAATTTAGCCGATAAGTAGTGATATTCAGACTTATCTTTCTAAGATATCTAGCTAGCTTAGACCTGCTATTGAGCAGGTCTAAAGTTAGCTGGTTATCTTATCTGGCTAACTTTAAACTTATCTGAGTATATTCAGTGGCATGGCTGCACCACTTAATATCCCTTGTAAATTAGCTGGATAAGAATTATCTACTTAACTTACTTAGCCGGCTGTGTCTGAATATTGACCTCAGTGATTCTAGGTTGATATCTCTTTAAAGTAATTCATAGGACATATCTTAAAGATCTGCAAATTTAATGTAGCACTATCTAATAAATGTTGGAGAGGCTGTCAGATAGAAGGAACTTACATACATATGCTGTTGATGTATCCACCAATTCAACAGTTTTAGCAGAAAGTGTTAAGTTTATTTCCTCTCACTGAATGCAAACATCAGAACTAGCTTTATTAAGGCTACCTCTGAAAGTCTTAATGACTCAGGCAAAGGAGATGGTGCTACATAGCTCTCATAGTAGCACAAAGAATAACATTGAGGCATTAGAAACAGGTTAAGGAATATTACAGTTAGAAACAGGTTAAGAAATGGTACAGTTTGGTCTCTTCCACAGTATCCTATGAATGTTTGTTGGTAAAAATGATAGATTCTATTGATAAATTTGAGTTAACTTCTTTAAATCCATTGAGATGTAAGCCATGTATTTGGTTTAGTTTTAGGTAGGGATGTGAATCGTTTTTTGACGATTTAAAATATCGTCCGATATATTTTAAATCGTCAAAAGTCCAGCGGGGGTCCGGAAACGACTTCCTGCACGCGAATCATTTTTCCGTACGGAAAAAAGATTCGCGGCAGGAGATCGCTCCCGGACCCCCGCTGGACCCCCAGGGACTTTTGGCCAGCTTGGGGGGGCCTCCGGACCCCCACAAGACTTGCCAAAAGTCCAGCGGGGGTCCGGAACGACCTCCTGCAGTCGAATCGAGTTGCCGTACGGCCGGCGCCATTTTGCGCCGTATGGCCGGCGCCATTTTCCGTACGGAAAAACGATTCGCGGCAGGAGATCACTCCCGGACCCCCGCTGGACTTTTGGCAAGTCTTGTGGGGGTCAGGAGGCCCCCCCAAGCTGGCCAAAATGGCGCCGGCCGTACGGCAACACGATTCGACTGCAGGAGGTCGTTCCGGACCCCCGCTGGACTTTTGGCAAGTCTTGTGGGGGTCAGGAGGCCCCCCCAAGCTGGCCAAAAGTCCCTGGGCGTCCGGCAGCGATCTCCTGCCGCGAATCGATTTCCGTACGGAAAAACGATTCGCGTGCAGGAAGTCGTTCCCGGACCCCCACTGGACTTTTGGCAAGTCTTGTGGGGGTCAGGAGGCCCCCCCAAGCTGGCCAAAAGTCCCTGGGCGTCCAGCGGGGGTCAGGCAGCGATCTCCTGCCGCGAATCGATTTTCTGTACGGAAAAACGATTCGCGTGCAGGAAGTCGTTCCCGGACCCCCACTGGACTTTTGGCAAGTCTTGTGGGGGTCAGGAGGCCCCCCCAAGCTGGCCAAAAGTCCCTGGGCGTCCAGCGGGGGTCCGGCAGTGATCTCCTGCCGCGAATCGATTTTCCGTACGGAAAAACGATTCGCGTGCAGGAAGTCGTTCCCGGACCCCCACTGGACTTTTGGCAAGTCTTGTGGGGGTCAGGAGGCCCCCCCAAGCTGGCCAAAAGTCCCTGGGGGTCCAGCGGGGGTCCGGGAGCGATCTCCTACGCTCCTGCCGTCGGGGGACAAAAAACAAAATGGCGCCGGCGCTACGTTTGCCCTGTCATATGACAGGTCAAACGTAGCGCCGGCGCCATTTCTACATCGCACAGGAGGTCCAAGAGTAAAAGATCACACCGGGACCCTTCCTCTGGACCCCAGGTAATTTAAGGCATTTTGGGGGGGTTCGGGAGGGTGGGGGATTTATTTTAAAGGGTCGGGTGGGTTTTAGGGTTGTTTTAGTGTGCCGGTTTTCCCGCCCTCTCCCTTCCCCTCCCCCCCACTGGGCCCCAGGTAATTTCAGGCATTTTGGGGGGGTTCGGGAGGGTGGGGGATTTATTTTAAAGGGTCGGGGTGTGTTTTAGGGATGTTTTAGTGTGCCGGTTTTCAATTTACACGATTTACACGATATTTAAAAAACCCAAACTGCGACGATCCGATTCCCTCCCCCTCCCAGCCGAAATCGATCATTAAGACGATCGATCACACGATTCACATCTCTAGTTTTAGGTTTAGAAAATGCAGCATCATCCTTCCAACTTAACCACACTGGTCAACTGTTAATGGATTTCTGAAACAAAGAGTTAGGCCTTATTTCACTAAGACTTTTCTCCTATTCTTTGTCTATGGGGAAAAAGCCTTAGTAAACCATGTCCTTAGTCTTGTGTGATAAACACAGTGGAATGATTTTTCAAAGGAGTTATGCATATAAACATAGTATATATTGTAGCAACTTTCAAAAGCCCATTTACACATGTCTAACCTTTTGAAAATTCAGCACTGTGAAGTGAATTTTCAATGGAGCTACGAGTGTAATAGCCATCATTTTCAAAAGCCCATTTTTCCATCGATAAGCAGGTTGAATTAGCCCTGCTATTTGGGTGACATCTCTGGATGGTGCACTCGATCGGATATTTTCTTCAAGATCCAAAGTCTTTTGTGCTGCGCATGTGCGGCACTTCCCACGCGCAGCTCGCAGCTCCTCTTCAGTTACTTTTCTTCCACGCTCCAGAGATTTTTTCTTCACTGCGTTAGTGAATTTCAAACAGCACTTTTTCAGTGCTACAATGGCCGCAAAAAAACCCAAGCTTCAAATACTGTCAGTGCAGACACATAATGTCCGTCACTGATAATCATAATTACTGCTACATTTGTTTAGGCCCCGACCATGACCAAGCGTCATGTCAGGACTGTGGATGTATGTCCCCTAGAGCCCAAAGACAAAGGTCGCTAAAATTGCCAACCATTCACCAGCGTTAGGCTCATATGCCCCCGCTCTGGGATGTTCTATCCAGTCGTTCTCGGGCTTGAGAATGAAGCCTCACAACTTACCTAAACGAGCCTCTTTGGCAGAACCGAGACCTAAGAAGCATCAATCTGCCTCAGAAACAAAAAAGGTAAAATCCGGGCAGGAAGCGCGTGGTCCCAACTCAAATGTGCCGTATATGCCACAAAGTAATTGACGCAGGACGGTGGAACAGGCGAGACCAGAATCTGCACCAAAATCGGCGCATGATGCATCGATGGCATCTGGCGCCCATGGGCCAAAGCATTCATCTCAGCACAAACTGCATCGCGTCCAACCAAACACACACTCTCATCATTCGACTTACGATGCATCGATGCATTCTCACCACACAGACCATGACGCACCGACACATTTGCGCCATCATCCAGCTTCTTCAATGCGGGAGGAGCGCCTAATGTCACATGGTCATCCAAACACAAAAATCCCCATCGAAGTCTCAACTCGCAAAGTATCTCATTTTAGATAACTTATCACATCCTCCTTGGGGTTTTCCCTCCAAAACCACTTTCCATTAGCTCAGCTTCCTCTCAAAGTGGCCGAACAGAGTGCTTGCGGCTTTCTTTTCACTCCCATCATAAATCATCACATTACAGGAAGAACTTACTCCGAGAACACTGCCTCCCCAACAGGAACAGACCCTTAACCTCCTTCGGAAATCCTTGCTGCAGGCATATACCACTGGAAATTATCCTCATTCTTTACAATCAAAATCACAACCTCATAAACACCAGAAGGATACAAATACATCCCATTCTAAAGAGGTCGTAAACAAAATCTCTGCAATAATAACAAATCTATTTTCATCCTTACATCCACAAGTATCTCCACCTATTTCGTCAGGTCCAGCAGGAGATGCACCACTTCCCAATACTTCTAACTCATCACCCTCTCCCAACCCAGAGGAGACCGGGGGAAAAATCCATTCGCCTCATTCAATACCTTTGGATTCCCCGGGTGAATGTTCCCCAGACAACTCTACTGGTATACCCTCTGATCCGCCAGAAGAACTTCCTGACCATTCCTCTCCACCTGAAGATTTCACTTATTCTAGTTTTATTAAGAAACTGGGTACCCTTCTGGGAGTAGAAATCAGAAAACTACCGGATCCCAGAGAAGTTTTTGGAATTCTCAAAATTTTAGATGTTCCTGCTGAAACATCAGCTTTACCATCTCACAAATTATTAGACTCCGTACTAGCAAAGACCTTGGAGTCTCCTCAATCAATACCTCCAGTTTTTAGGAAACTAGATCTGAAATTCAGATTACAAAAATCTAATACTTACGAGGTAGTTCAACTTCCCCATGCATCAGTAATAGCGGAATCAGCAATGAAGCGAGCGAAGAAGACCAAGCTACATTCTTCAACTCCTTCCATAAAGGATCATAGAATTCTACATGAATATGCTAGAAAATCTTTTCAAAGTGCGATGCTAACTTCCCGTATACAACAGAATCAATTTTACATCGTCCAATACCTTTATGAATCCCTTCAAGTACTAAAACCATTTCTCCATTCAGACACAGGACAAACTATCACATCTCAACCTTTTTATGACATGGAAGAAGGTCTCAGATATCTTCTAAGGACAGTATACAAACCCTTTGAAACATCTTCCAGAACTTCCACCACATCCATTGTGGCTCGTCGCATGGCGTGGCTATGTTCAAGTTCCATCAGAGAAGATGCTCATGAGAAGCTAGCTAATCTCCCTTGTGTGGGAGACAATTTGTTTGGAGACAAATTTAAGGATGCAGTAGCTCAACTAAAAGAGCAAAATGTAGCAGTCCAGTTTCTCTCAGGATCTATAGACCCTCAATCCTCATTTAGGCGTTATTACCAATGAAAGCGTACCTACTATCAAAGAAAACCATACAAAAGTTACATATCATTTAGAGTGCAGCAATTCCAATCTGAAGTGTCTCACTCCCAGTCTCAATTGGCTCAGGCTAGACCCCCACCAGAGAGAAAGAAAACTAAAGAAACCAGCCCAGACCCCTCTCCAGAAACCTTCATAGTCTTTTTGAAGATATCTCAGCCACAGCTGGAATTCCTGATTGGAGGAAGAATCCAAAATTACTACCCAGAATGGCAAAAAAATCACCTCTAACCAATGGGTTCTCAAAATTGTGAAGGAGGCATACCATCTCAATTTTCTGTTCAAACATCATCTTCCCCACTTCACTACCAGAGTGACGGATATCTCCAATATTCATCTGCTGGAGCAAGTATTACAGATACTGCTACAGCAATAAGCAATCCAAATAATCCCAAAGAGCAAAATCAGTTTGGGATTTTACTCTCAGTACTTTCTCATCCTGAAATGCTCGGGGTTTCTGTCCAATTCTAGACCTTCGACCCCTAAACAAATTCCTCCGGAAAGAGGAATTCAAGATGGCATCCCTCAAATTAGTTCTCCCCTTTATTCAACAGAATGATTGGATGTGTTCTCTAGACCTCAAGCATGCATTCATTCACATCCCGATACAACCTTCCTATTGGCTTTTCCTGGGCTTCCAGGTGAACTCCATACACTACCAGTACAAGGTTCTGCCCTTTGGTCTTTCCTCCACTCCCAGAGTCTTCACCAAATGCTTGACTGTGGCAGTGGCAGAGGCCCATTAAAGGCATTAAGGAATTTGTCTGTTTCCTTACCTGGACAATTGGTTGATAGTTTCTCCCGACCCAAACTCCTTATCTCAACATCTGAAAATGACAATCTCATGTCTAGAATCTCTGGGTTTTTTCTTCAGTGGGGTCATCCTTGGATACACCTTTTTGCAATGGAACATAATCAAAAAGTTTGACAGTTTTGCTCAGTACATCCCAGCCCCATCAGATACAGGCAAGATGCCTTCTGATGTCATGGTCTCAAGGTCTTCTTTATGCATTTCCTCCATTTCCTCTCATATCAAGGACAGTTCAGAAACTGATTCAAGACTGATCTCGGATGATACCCATAGCTCCTGCATGGCCGAGACAACCCTGGTACTCTTATCTAGTACAGTACTCCGAAACAGACCCTTGGAATCTCAATCAAGATCCAAATCTGCTAACTCAAGAAGGGGGAACTGTCCTCCACCCTCTTCATTCCTCTCTCCACCTGACAACTTGGATGTTGAACACGAAATTTTAAAAGATTTCACTCTCTCAGCTGATATTCAGTGTATCATTATAGCATCAAGGAAGCCGCAAACAAGGAAAATTTACTACTTCAAATGGAAGAGATATACTTCATGGTGCCAAACTCAAAAGATTCTTCCTTTTTCTTTGATGCCTACGGAAATCCTCAGCTACTTGCTTCATCTTTCCAAATCAGGCTTAGCTACGTCATCAGTAAGAGTACACCTCAGTGCCATAGTGGCTTATCATGAAAGACTTAATGGTACCTCCATAGCCTCACATCCTTTAATAATCCATTTTATAAAAGGACTTTTCAATCTCCATTCTCCACTCCGAAAACCACCGGTCCCTTGGGACCTAAACATAGTTTTATCAAACTTAATGAAACCTCCGTTTGAACCACTATAATCTTCTCACTTGAAGTATTTAACTTGGATGGTAGTTTTTCTGATTGCAATAATTTCAGCCCGAAGAGTAGAACAAACTTAGAAGGGCTACCAAAATGATAAGGGGAATGGAACAACTCCCCTATGAGGAAAGACTAAAGAGGTTAGGACTTTTCAGCTTGGAGAAGAGACGACTGAGGGGGGATATGATAGAGGTGTTTAAAATCATGAGAGGTCTAGAACGGGTAGATGTGAATCGGTTATTTACTCTTTCGGGTAGTAGAAAGACTAGGGGGCACTCCATGAAATTAGCATGGGGCACATTTAAAACTAATCGGAGAAAGTTCTTTTTTACTCAACGCACAATTAAACTCTGGAATTTGTTGCCAGAGAATGTGGTTAGTGCAGTTAGTATAGCTGTGTTTAAAAAAGGATTGGATAAGTTCTTGGAGGAGAAGTCCATTACCTGCTATTAAGTTCACTTAGAGAATAGCCACTGCCATTAGCAATGGTTACATGGAATAGACTTAGTTTTTGGGTACTTGCCAGGTTCTTATGGCCTGGATTGGCCACTGTTGGAAACAGGATGCTGGGCTTGATGGACCCTTGGTCTGACCCAGTATGGCATTTTCTTATGTTCTTATGCCCTCTGGGGATAGGGAAATACCTACAGTACCTGAATGTAATCCACTTTGAAGCACTGAAAAAAGTATGAAAAGTGGAATATAAATCTAAATAAATAGAATGAGCTTCAAGCCTTAGTTCATGTCTCACTGTATCTATAGTTTTTTCATGCATGGTAGTTCTAAGAACTCATCCGAAATTCCTCCCCAAGATAGTATCAGCTTTTCATTTAAATCAAAGCATCACCCTTCCAATTTTCTTTTCCAAACCTCATGCTAACAAGAGGGAATCTGAACTCCATACATTTGGACTGCAAAATAGCATTAGCTTATTATAAACAAAGAATTCAGTCTTTCCGTAAGTCTTCTCAGTTATTTATATCGTTCAGCCCGAACTCACTAGGGGTTGCAGTCTCCAAATGAACCATATCAAACTGGGTCTCAAACTGCATTCAGTTTTGTCATACTTCTTCACAACTCCCTTATCAGGATCAGTTTCAGCACACCAACTACGAGCAAAGGCATCTTCCATTGTGCATCTCAAAAATGTACCCATAGAGGACATCTGTAGAGCCGCCACTTGGTCCTCTGGTCACACCTTCACAGCTCATTACTGCTCAGACCATTTAACAGCAGACAGCATACTCGACCAAGCAGCCCTATCCTGTGTTCTAGATCAGAAAACCATGTCCACCAAAAAGTAAAAAAAAAAAAGAAAGAAAGAGAAAAATATGTAGGGTATGGAACAGTGGGTAACATACATTACCTCTATTCCATATCCTAACTTTGTTTATATGCTTGGGGAATCCCATATAGCAGGGCTAAATCAGCCTGCTTATCGATTGGAAAAAAGCGAGTTTGCTTTCCGTAAACTGTGTTTTCCATAGATAGCAGGATGAATTAGCCATGCTTCCCGCCCTCCTCCCTGGACATGTTGTTTTCTGCTTCTTTACACTAAGGCCGATTCCTTCTAGCTTTGTTATCAACTGAAGAAGAGGAGCCGCAAGTTGTGCGCAGCACAAAAGACTTTGAATCTTGAAGAAAGTGTCCGATCGAGTGCACCGTCTAATAACGTCACCCAAATAGCATGGCTAATTCATCCTGCTATCTACGGAAAACACCATTTACGGTAAGCAAACTTGCTTTTACGTGCATAAAACTTTTAGAAAATTATCTCATATCAAGTATTGTGTATCAAGAGTAGCAACTGAAATGTAATGCAGAAATATGCAGTCATGCATTTAGGACACACAAACCAATGGGAGCAGTACATTATGGTGGGGATGGGGTGCTGATGACAACCATACAGTAGAGGGATTTGAAGGTATATATAAAATGATTTAATGTTGCCAAACAGCATGCAAGGCAATGAGAAAAGCCAGTGAAATATTAGGTTTTACAAAGTAAGGTATAACTAGCATTAAAAAGGAGGCAATGATGCCTACATAAGAATCAGATGTATTACACTGGTCTACATTTGAAAAAAAGTTTTCTGCTGACCTAATTATTTTTGCTGATTTTACCCAAATGAAAGGTGCTGATTCCAAATATGAAGTAAAAAAATAAGCAATACGTCAATTTTTTTCACAAATTAGAAATGTTTGATTAAAGATTATAAAGTCGAATATCAAGGGTAAGAAGAAGTTCTGAAGAAGCGATAGCACATAATATATTTGTTTCATTCAAAAAACGAGTCTATTGTCTAACCAAAAGAGCAATAGTTGTGTAAATTTTAATTGTTAGGGAGAAATATTCTCTTTTTGTATGCTCTGGAATAGTTATGATCAGGGTTGTCACGCTGTAAACACCAGCAGTAGTCTGCCATCATGTTTGTGTTCCATCTGCCTTGATATCTATGTTTCATGGTCTTGATGTCTTGGTGAAAGCGTTCTCCTTTCTCTTCATTCATAGCTCCAAGATTTGAGGGGAAGCAGTTCAGGTGGCTGACAAGGAAATTAAATTTGACACTCATTTTGCTCCCAGTCTTTGAAAAGCAATCAACAAATTTTGAACTAAAAGGTTATAATTTTTGGCCCTGAAGTTGCCAAGAAAGTCTGTAATCATGTCAGAAAAAGCAGACCAATCATCGTTTTCTATGGTTTTCATGGTATTGAGGAATTCTCTGTCTTTGATTAGAAGCCTAATTTGCGGGCCATCAAATATACCAGCTTTCAACTTCTCGAGTAGAGTAGTCTATGAACCCCACATCACAACTAGCATATTGATAACACTATGTATGATAAATTTACCCGTAAAAGTACTTTCAGTACACTCGGTCATGACCCACTTCTCTAAAAATTATTTTGTCTAATGATATATTGTAACCGAACCTTTGACGGCACCTGTTAGAATGTACTATAGTACACTTTTACCTACATTAAATATGTGCCTACATGTAAACCGTTGCGATGGTATATAACTTAGCGACGGTATAGAAAAGATTTTAAATAAATAAATAAATACAATTCAGCATGTCTTTCTGCGCATTAATTATCGTTTTGCGTATTCAGCATATCTAAATAATAATGTTACGCTATTGCTATAAGAGTTTGAGTAGACAGCATTTTGCGGAAAAACTGGACATGACTAGAGGGAACTGATGTGATTTTTTGATTCAGCACACTAAAATACATAAAGATAACGTTATCTTGTAGTTAGCAAAATTGATGTAGACTGGTGTTATTTTTGTACTATAGACATAAAATGGAAAAAAACTCTGTAGTACAATGGTATTCACTTCCAGATTTTGAGGGCTGCAAATTGAGGTAGTGTGTGCAAATCTGTTTCATGCATCATGTGTATTAGGGATATCCTGAAAATCCAACCTATTTATAGCTCCTTAGGACCAGAAATGAGTACTACTATTTTTTTTTAAACATTTTATTTAAACCAAAGGCAGACATTCACAAATGCAAATAATAGTATACCATCCAGTCCTGGCTTAAGAACAAACACATATGTCTTGATCACACATTCCAATCGTTATAAGAGTGCATGCAGTCTAGAGAAAGTAATACATTACATACAAATCATCTTGGCTCACAGCACCTACTAAACCCTCCAAATACCACTATTTTAGTCCATCTGGCCCTTGGAGTGTTTTGACCAGTTCTGGAGCATATCCAAAGGGATGTAGCCAGAGCAGAGACAGTCCCTAGAAGAGCTATTAAAAACAGTGCAAAATCTGCACCATAAGCTCATTAAGCGTTAATCATCTACATATGTATGTATACAACAGGGCACAAAATTTCCAGTTGCCATCCACTTGCTGGTAACTGGAAAATGAGAGATGGAGAGTGATTAACCTGTTCTATAGCTGAAAGAAGCCGCAATACAGGTTAATCTGATTTTGGTTGCTCTGCTTTTATTTTTTGAGACTGTGCCTGGATAAATTTTTTATATAGAGAGAGATATATCTGTATATAGATATATAGACATATACATATATCTGTATGTGTGATATGGAAATCTTTTAGCTGGCTGTGTATAAGATGGGGTGCCTATGAATATGGTTGTGTGCATGTTCTTTTATCACTGAGGAAGACTATGTGTTGGGAGAGGGTATGAGTCTTTTTTAAATGTATGTGACTGTATGTGAGCAACTTAGACTACAAGGAAGCCTGTGTGAATCTGTGACCAAGGTAAAAAATAAAATAAAACCAAAGTTTTAAAAGTGAAATTCAAATGTGGTAAGACAGAATAACCCCAAGTTACTTAAAAAGATAGAATTGTGAAAATGTGGAACGAGAAAAAGAAATGTGGTCTGGAGACAGGGGGCCACTGACTTCACATGGGATTAGGCCAGCGGTAGTATCTTCTCTCGACATGGCTTGGTTGGGTAGAGGCTCTTGCTGGATGCTGTGCAGCACCAGGCTCTGAATTATGTGCAACCTGGCATCTGGGATTTTTCCAGCTATGCTGACATGATCTAATCAACTGTTTATATATTCATGCAATATCATCTTCAGCTCATTTTACACTCACATCACTGTCGGAAATGTATTGGCTTACTCCAGTAAAACGTTTTTGTATTCATTTACTAGTACAAAAGAACATAAGAATATAGTACCTTTTCAGCAGTAAAACATTTTTCAGCTGTGCTAGTTAGAAAGGGTAAAATATGTTTAAAGGTTTGATTGTGGTATGACTGGTTTGCTACTAGGACAACTTGATTATTCAGTTTGTGATCATTTAAGAACATTTTGCCTTCTAATTTTGCATATCTATGTATAATTATCAGATATGCTGTGCCAGAGATAGTCTATAATATTTAGAAGAAAAATATAATTTACTGAAAGCATGACTCTTTACTAAATAACAAATCTTTGATCCAAAGAATTTGGTAGGGTGTTGGTAAGAAGGGGTAGACAGGATCGGCAATAGTCCTTATGCTCTAGAGAAGCAGCTATTTTACCACAATGGTGTAGAGGAAGTTTGTCTTTTAGGAAATAATTTCCCAGTGACTTTCTCTCTGATAGTTCCACTTGAAGATTACAAATGTTTCTTGCAAAAAGAAATTTGCTACTGCAAGTGAATAAAAATAATTATATGCAGAGTTTGAAAAGTGATGCTGAAAGCCCCAGTGCGTCTCAGCAGCTATGATTAAAAGCCCCCTTTTCACAGCATTTTAGGCCTACTTTCGTTCTCCTGTGCATATTAAATTATCGGCTTCCTTACAGTATGCAAGAGGCTCATTATCCCTTTTTGGACATGCAGAGATGCTGATATCAGCAGAACAACATCTGGAATTGGGTGGAGAAAGCACATAGATCATGCTCAAGTCATGACTTCAGCAAAATCCAAGGGCAAAAGGCCAAAAATGCTAGTCCATGCTTCATTTGGCTTACTGCCTCATTTACACAGAGAGACTGAAGGAGCTCACTCATGATTTTATAAATTTCGGTCATCTCTTTTCCAAGCTAAAGAGTCCTAATCTGTTTCGCCTGTCTCCATAAGGAAGCTTTTCCATTCTCTTTATCATTTTTGCCACCGTTCCCTGTAACTTTTCTATTCTGCTTTGGGTGTCTTTTTTGAGATGGGGTGACCGGAACTGCACACAATATTCAGGGTGCAGTTGCACCATGGATCTATTTCAAGGCATTATGATATTCTCAGTTTTGTTCTCTATTCCTTTCCAAATAATTCCTAACATTCTATTTGACTTTATGACCACAGCCAGTTCTGAAAGTGTTCAGTCCAAATTTCACCATTCTGGATTGCTGTATAGGTTTGATTTTGGGTTTAAGTTGATTCCACATATTCCAGAAATAATTATCTAAGGTCTCTTTGATTCCAAACACTTCCTCCACCCCCCCCCCCCCCCCCCTTATATTTGGATTTTTTTTTTCCATTTCAAGGTTGCCTTGTAGAGTCTCAGATCCAGGGCCATGGAAAGGGTATTAGGCACCCTAGGTAAACTTTACAACCTTGTGCCCCCATGGCTCTCTCCAGGCAAAATTAAAAGTAATGCATTTATAATAGATTTTCCATGAAAAAAGACATTCAAATGACAGTCTTCTGAGAGAAAAATATCACAGCAAAATGTATATTATATTTTTCTGTCAATAAGCAGGCAAAGTTAGCTATTTTACATTTGGGGTGTCATCATCTGGCAGCACCAAATTGATTTTTGTCTCCAAGCTGTAGAGGTTTGAGCTATACTGAGCATGTGCAGGAGTTTCTGCACAGGCATTGCTGCTTGAGCCACCTCAGTCATTTTTTGTCCAAGCTAAAGTACAGGTGTATATTTAGTCTCTCCTCTGTTTTTTGTCACTTCAAACCTCAGTTTTGGTCAGAAACCTTTTTTCTGCCTTGCCTTGCTACTTCTGCAACCTCATAAAAGCACTTTTAAGTGCTGCCCAAAAAAAGAAA
The DNA here is from genome assembly GCF_901001135.1 of Rhinatrema bivittatum. Lineage (NCBI taxonomy): Eukaryota > Metazoa > Chordata > Amphibia > Gymnophiona > Rhinatrematidae > Rhinatrema > Rhinatrema bivittatum. Next base: position 242,724,236 of record NC_042619.1, on the reverse strand, counting down.
AGGAGAGATTTTCTCTCTCAAAGCAAAAAGAAAAATGTAGGACCAGAAGAAGCTACCACAGTGAATAGGAAAAGATTTGTCCCTCACCAACAGACACGAAACTTACTGTCGCTGCTTGGAACCAGACCATAACCAAAAGACCTGTGACGCCTACAGACAGATATCCCCATGCTAACAACATGGGCCTTGCACATGGAAGAACTATTTAAATCTCCCAGGAGACTCAGTAGATCTTCTTCCCGCAGTGCAGCCTCATCTGCCTCCTCGGGAAAAACACTGAGTTGCGGTTCCTCAAAAACTCCTCCATCCACTCAGGCCGAGACCACGGGGTCAAGTTCAGCTGGCTGGGTAGCATCAAAACAAAAATGGCATCACTCCCTAGAGCCAGTCCCTCCTGCATCAAAGAAATGTAAGCATACCAAGCAGGGTGCATCAGCACCAGTGCTATCGGGGTGTCCCTGTTCAGCTCCACCGACGCCGGCATCAACTTTCCCAAAGCATGGTGCACCGACGCACGATGCATCTCCGATACCTGATGTCCCGACAAAAGCTCCACCGAGGCAGGAGCTTCCTTTTATGTTGAAGCAGTGATGACATCATCAGCTCACATTACCGGGAGGTGGGACTGCTGGATCTATAAAACTGATGGGTTCTTGCGGAGCCTATTCAGAGCAGCTGGATATCAAGAAGGGGCATGATGCCAGGAGCCATGTCAGAAGATGTCAGCAGATCACAGGACACCATACTGGGCCCAGAACCATTAGGTACAGGATGCTGCCTGCAGAGCAGCAGCATGTTAAATCTGCCCGCATTGCTATCTTTCAGTTCTACATGGTGCAGTGCATTCATGATTTGTCTTAAAAAAAAAAAAAATTTAAGTTGTACCTATCTTTCTCCAATCAGAATACCTTCACTCAGCCATTCTGGGATACAGAAGAAGCTGGATGACATTCCATTCTATATATGAGTCATTTCAGTGTGGGCTATGAAATAAACTCTTAATACCGAACGGCTAGAAGAGAAGTCTTTTTATTCAGGAAAGTAAATAAGATCTCATGGAGAGTTGCTTCACGTTTACCCTGCAAGATGAACAGGAGCAGTCTCTAAGAGGTTGTGTGCTGATACAAAGGGTTCAATACCTCTAATCCATTCACCAGTGAATTGGCTATACAGTTAACAACAAGTGGTTAGAAAAAGCTAAACATTTCATTAAGCTCCAGGCATCCCTGCACCCCTGAACTTTGTTCCACTTCTGCATTCCCCTCAGCACAGTGAGTACCAGCAAGGTTCTTACTAGCTTGTTTCGTACTCTTTGTCTTACAAATGTTACATGTAATACTAAGCAAAAATGCAATACATTACTTGAGAATAATGAGTTATACTGTGGCTTGCCTTTCTACTGCTTCTCTACACTTCACTGATCAGGGATATACCTTTTACAGGTGTATGCTGCAGAGCACCTCTACACCACACTGGCTACTCAGAGGGAATTGGGACCCTTTAACTGGAATTCCTTAACATTTCTGGGATGCCCAAGGATTTTAAGCCAAACAGCTCATGAAAGCAGGGACTCAGCTCACTGCTGTAGTAGTTACTCTGATGTGTCTTTGAGTCTGCACTTTAAACTGGCATAGCTTCACCCAGAAAGTATACCTTTATGAAATAAAGTTCATTTTTTACTGCTATTATAACTGTCTTAGAGCATGAAGTGGATATGCATTTACTATGATGTTTCCTGTGGATAGGACTTTGCAAATACTTCCGTGAGTAAAATCAGACCAGTTGAAACCACTAGAAGGTAGCTGTCTGAAACTTTCTGGCAGACTTGAAATAAGTTTTATCTGTCCCCAGAGGTTTGGTCAGCCTTACTCTGTAAATGTTTCAGCCCTTTGTCCACTACAAAACTGAGATTTTATTTCTTTCCAGATATGATTAAATGAGCCCTTCTTTTTTTATTAATTTGGAAGGGCTGGATATTATGATCTCCCGAAAAGTGCATAATCTAGCTGTTAGTATGGCCTGTGCTTTGTCTTTTAAGCCACATGTTAAAACTGCAACACATTCTTGCTTTTTTAAACTAAAGCTGCTGAGCCCTCTTAAGCCTTACCTGAATGAATGTGATTTGCAAACTGTAGTTCATGCCTTGGTAATGATTACTCATGATGCCATTGATTATTGTAACTCGTTATATATTGGTCTGCCTGAGTCTTTGTTAAGAATGCTCCAGCGTATTCAGAACATTGCTGCCCGATTTAATTATGGGTTGCAGTATATTTTGGAATGCCTACATTGACTTCCAATTCTTTGGTAGGTGAAGTTTAAAGTGATTTTGTTGGTCTTCTAGTGCATCCATGACCTTGCTTCTGCACATTTAATTCTATTTTAAAGATCTAGCAACCTGTGAGGAATCTACAGAATGAGACGTTGTGTCTGGTCTTTCATTCTGGAATGATTTACCTATGGAATTAAAAACTGACGATACTGTTAGATTTAGGAAGATGCTAAAGGCTTATTTATTTACGCTGGCATTTGACAACTAGTCCCTGCCCAGTTTTTAAAGTGCTTATAGTTTGTAAGTTTTCAAAAATGTCTTAGGAACATCTTGTTTTAAAGCTATTCTGATTTTATGTAAAATAAGCCATTTTCCACTTTTTCTAGAGATGTTGTTTTTAGGCAGTTTTATTTTGTATATATTTTTATACATTTTTATTAATGTTTTAATTCTTATCTATTTTTTATATTGTCAGTTTTTAGTCTGGATTGAGTTTGTCTTTTACTATTTTGCCTTAGAATGTTATCACGTCATGGTGATTTCTGGTTGTGAAGGAAGCCTGATCTGATGCAGGAGACTTGAGCTCTGTGGATCCCTCTCAGTTTCTCTAATCCAGAGTTGTGTTTTTCCCTCGTTCTTGCTGAAGAAGTAGATTTGGTTTTGCATGGCAGCTGATGTCCTCTTTTGTGATCATAACACGCTGTTTTTAATTTTTTTGTATCAGAAAGCCGGTAAGAGCCACATGCGAAAAAAGTCAGCTGCTCGAGACAAAATGGTGGCAGCTTCCCCTGAAGCCAAGGCGGACAAAGTTGTGGCAGTGGTGTCTGAAGAAGTCATTCACACTATTTCCAAAAGTGTATCTGCTGCACTTGAAGACAGACTGTCCAAAATACAGTCTATGATTGATGAAATAAAAGATGGCTTGGAAAACCAGTCACAGCATCTTTCTGAGGTGGAGCAGGAAGATCACGCGGTCTGTGTGGATATGCAGATATCAGCTTTGCAAAAAGAAAATGCTGATTTGCTGGAGCATTTGTAGAATCAGGAGAATTAGAATCGTAGAAATAACATTTGGGTCATTGGCTTACCTGAAGCAGTTAAGGATGCTGATCTTCCCTCATTTTTCTAAAAATGGTTGCCCGTGGCGGTGGGCCTGAATGTTTCTGGTTCGCCTGTTGTCTGCGAATGTGCTCATCACATCAGCATTCTTAAGGAGAACATTTCCAAACCTAGGCCTCTTATCACCAAGATCTTGAACTAGGCTGATAAGTCCAAGCTCTTAAGTGCGTATAGAGCTAAAGGAGGGATTGAATATGAAGGCACAAAACTGTTGCTGTTTAATGATTTCTCCGCTCGTGTCACGGGGCAAAGGAAAGAGCTTTCTCCGATTTGTGGTGAGCTCCACAAATGGGGGATCCTTTTGCTCTTCTTCACCCTGCTAAGCTGAGGGTCCATTATGGAAGGAAAACACAATTTCTCTTTACCAAAGAGTAGATTTCACAATTTATGGACACACTCTCATAGACACTGTCATTAGTTGTTGTAGATATGACCTATCGTGCTGAGCTTTACATGAGGGAGACATTTTGGACATACATTTGTTTTCTTTGCTTTGGAAGATGCCTCTGGACTGTCTTCAGCTGTAGTTCTCCTGGAAAGCAGTTTATTTGTTGAGTGCTGAGGTGCCCTTATAATTTTAGCTGAGGTATTGACTGGCTTAAATATAGAGCTACGTGGAAGGTAGTTTTTTTTATTTGCAAAGATCCTAGTATTACAGCACATGTTGTTGCTTTATTTTATTTTATACTATAATGTAATATTTTTTCATTTCTTTTCTTTATTACTTGTGTGTGTCCCTGCTTATGAAGGGAACAAGAAGTTGATACATTTCTCTTCAGTATATCTGAGGGATCAAATATGTTGAATGCCTAATTTGCTGTTATTCTGAATGTTGATTTTGTGATGATCTATTGCCATTTTGAATGCCCTGTGGGTATTTTTTCATCCTTGTAATCTATGGTCATTCAGGGGTGTCCACGCTATGTCCACTCTCCAGAGGAAGCATTGGGAATCTGATATGCTTTCTGGAGGGTGGTGGTCTCTTGGAGCTTTGTTCATTGGGTGTCTTTCTTGGATAATGGTGAGGGGAGCATTGAGTGTGAATGGTGGCAGGGTTGGGGGAGGAGAGGGTTTGACTTGAGGGAGAGGAGGCGTATCTATAAGGGATGTAATTGTTCTTAGGGAGTTCCATATTTGGGTGAAGGTTTCTTGGGTGTTTAATAATGAGTCTGTCCTGATATGTTTTGGGCTGGTAGTGCAGTTATGCTCTTTGCACCTAAGCTGGGGGATGCAGAGACTTATTGCGTATTCTAATAAGGTTAACTTGTGGCTCTTATGGCAGGAGGTGTTCTTACTATTGCTACCTTGAATATTGATGGGATTCACTCACTGGTGAAGCATACTAAACTGCTTACCCTGCTAAATATGGCAAAAGTACAGATTGCATGCTTGCAAGAGATGCATCTGATGTGGAGCATTCCATATTGAAAACAGATTGGGTGGGTAGCTGTCATTATGCTTCTTATTCAAGGAACCAGAGAGGGGTCGCTATCCTTTTGCATAAAGACTTGCCCTTTCAAGTGGAAAAAACAGTGAGGGATGCAGAGGGTGGTTTTCTTTTCTTAGCTGGCATCTTGTATGAAGGGAAATATCGGCAATGTTTACTCTGCTGAGTTTTTCTCATCCTTGATAAACATTATTCTTTCCTTTTCTGATTACCACTTGGTATTGGGAGGTGATTTCAACATGGGTGTGGACAGTGCTGAAGATTGCAAACCGCCTCAGCGACCTAGAGCTCAGGAACATCAAAAGGGGGTGAATCTCCTAATGAAGGAGTTGGGGGTATTAGATATCTGGCAGTTATTGCATCCTGGCGAGAAGAATTTTACTTTTTTATTTCTAACCAACATAAGAGCTGTTCTAGAATAGATTATATCCTTCTTTTTGAAAAATTATTCCCTGCAGTTCCCAGCTCCAATATTGGTATTAGCACCATATCTGATCACGCTCCAGTTTTTTTTATATCGAAACTCAGAGGCAGAACTGAACAATCCTCTACTTGGAAAATACATGCCTACTTGGTTAAAGATGAAGAGTTCTGCCAACTTTTAAGTAGTAAATGGGAGGAATACTATAGGCTGAATACTGAAGTTTGGGAGGCCGGGAAGGGTGTATGAGGTGTGAAATTGCTTGCATGGCCAAACAGAGGAAGCAGCAGGATGCTGAGATATTGTGCCTTACTAACCTGTTGAGAGAGTACGAATGCGGTCCCATTTCCTATGTCAGAAGACCATAGGAAGCTATTGCAGGACACACAAGCCATTTTAAATCATTTGCTCCATCTTCAGGCTTTGAGGTCCATTATTCATTTTAAATTTCAACTTTTCAAATTTGGCAATAAAGTGGGCAAGCTGTTAGCAAATTTAACGAAGGGACCAAGGCAAAAAGTGTATATCACGGGGCTGTAGGATAGATATAGGGTCCCTTTTGTGGAAATGGCAAATGTGTTGGATATATTTAGGTCCTTTTTTCCAAATTCTATATGATGAGAAGCCCTGTGACGTAAATCAACAGGATACCTTTTTCGAGGGGCTATTTCTTCCTGTTGTTCCTACGGACCAGATGGTTAAATTACATAGGCAGATTTGTGAGGAAGAGGTTTTTTCAGGCTATTACCAGATTCAAATTGGGGAAGGCGACTGGTAATGATAGTCTTGGACCCGAATTTTATAAGATCCTTAAATTTCAACTCCTAGCACCATTGATGAAAATGTTGAATCATGGTTTTTCACGTAGATAAGCAGCTGAATTAGCCATGCTGTCTGGGGTACGTCCTCCGTGCCACTAGGTGGCGGAGCTCTCTAAGATCACCAAAGTCTTTCAGTGAGGTGCTCCCTCTTGTATCTTCCCACGTTCGTCTGAGGCTCCTCAGTCCGTTTTTTTCCACGAGACTGATCGCACACTGAGCTCTCCTCTCCTGAGAGAATTCTTAGTTGTGAGGTAAAAAAAACCAAAAGCCATCAAAAACCACAGGAAAGGGCCATTCCAATCAGGATGCCTCAACCAGGATTTAAATTCTGTGCCTGTGGCAAGATTGTCGGTCACTGATGGCCACAAATCTTATTATCTCTGCCTAGGTCCTGATCAGGACCAGGCAAACTGTGGGGATTGTGGCTATATGTCCCCAAGAGCACAGCGCCAGCAAGCTGTCCGGATACAGCTAAGTTTTGGAGATCCCTGTCAGATTATTGTCAGTGCCTACAGTAAGATCTGCACATCTTAGTAAAGTGAGGGACCTAGCCATTTCGATCGCAGGGCCAAAACTGTGGAACAGTTTACCAGTAGACCTTAGAGTGCAGGACAACCTGAAAAAATTCAAGAAAGATCTAAAAATATGGTGCTTTCAGCAAGCATTTGGAATCAAAACTAGAGAGTTTTAGCTAAGACAGAAGTTATCCGAGGATTCTTTTTATTTTCTTAACTATACTTTATCTTGTTTTAATGTGTAGATTTTAATTATCATACTATCTTTAATTTTTATTGAATTTTTACTGTATTTATTCCTGTTTCTAATTGTTTTTTATTGAATTTTATCATGTAAACTGTAAAGATAGAATTTTGTATTCTGTGACACGGTATATAAAAGTTGCATAAATAAATAAAAATAAATAATCCCTGTGCAAGAAATTTGACATCTCGTTGGATCTTACATCAGCTTACTACCCGCAAGCCAACGGAGAGAACGAACCGCACACTAAAACAATTCCTCCGTGCTTAGGTCAATTCCAGACAAAGCGACTGGTCTGAATTACTCCCCTGGGCTGAATTTGCGCTGAACTCGCATCATTCTGCTTCAACGGGGTCATCACCTTTTCAACTTGTTTTTGGACATCAGCTGTAACCTCCACTACCAATGCCATTATCCGTAGCTTCTCCTGCAGCCTAGGATTCGGCGCAAGAATTACATCAGTTGTGGGAACACACAAAGGAACTTCTCCAGAAGGCTGGACAACAAACCAAAAAGTTCTATGATGCCCATCACAGAGCCGAACCACAATTACAACCCGGCAACAAGGTATGGTTTAGTACCCGTTTCATCCGCCTTAAAGTACCATCATAGGACTCTGCAATTCTTCGCCGCCTGGGTCCAGTCTCGTACAGTTTGAAGCTACCACCAGCACTAGGAATACATAATGCATTCCATATCTCTCTTCTGAAGCCACTCATCCTATCGAAATTCTCCAGGAAAACACCAGAAACCCAGTCTCTCTCTGCTGAAGAAGACATAATGTATCAAGTGGAAGACATCCTTGATATACGAAGACATGGCAGATGATGGGACTATCTTATTTCCTGGGAAGGATTCAGTCCTGAGGAAAATAGTTGGGAGCCTGCATGTAACATCCAACTAATCTCCTCATAGCCATACCAAACACCATCTCAAAACCAATGGCAGAAATTATTAACTCATCCCTTTCTCAAGGTCTAGTTCCCAACCAGTTAAAATTGGCAATCCTCAAACCACTACTAAAAAAACCAAACGCCTCTCCATCGGACCCAGCTAACTTTCGACCTATCGCTAACTTACCACTCATTGCCAAACTGATGGAGAAAATTGTCAACAAGCAACTGTCAGAATACCTGGAAGATCATAATATTCTATCCCCGGCTCAATATGGTTTCCGAAAACGCCTAAACACCGAATCTCTATTACTATCTCTCACTGACACCATCCTCATTAACCTGGAGAAAAAACAATTGTACCTGCTTGTTCTTCTTGATCTTTCTGCTGCGTTTGACACGGTAAAACACACGATACTTATAGACCAACTTGCCAATATAGGGATCAAAGGCACAGCTCTAAGATGGTTCCAGTCCTTCTTAAGCAACAGATTCTACAAAGTTAGAATAAACAACAAAGAATCGCATCCAGTCCTCACAGATCTAGGAGTCCCACAAGGTTCCTCACTTTCACCCACCCTCTTCAATATCTACCTCCTCCCTCTCTGCCACCTACTCTCAAACCTCAAGCTTACACACTACCTCTATGCAGACGACATACAAATCCTTCTCCCGATCTCAGAATCCCTTGAAAAAACCATCACATACTGGAACGAATGCCTACAGCCGATTAAAAACATCCTCTCAAACCTCAACCTAATATTGAATGACAATAAAACCGAAATGCTCATTGTCTCCCAGGATCCCCTTACAATCTCATCAAACCTCTCTCATAACTCAAATAGCAAGTTCTCACCCGACGTCAGAGACCTTGGAGCCTGGCTAGACAACCATCTAAACCTAAAAAAGTTCGTAAACACTACCACTAAGGACTGCTTTTACAAACTGCAAGTCCTTAAAAAACTTAAACCCCTCCTCTACTTCTCGGACTTCAGGCTCGTACTGCAATCCATCATACTATCAAAGCTCGACTATTGCAACTCCCTTCTGCTAGGTCTACCCTTCAACACCATCAAACCATTACAGATGGTACAGAATTCCGCTGCTAGAATCCTCACAAGTTCTAACAAAAAAGACCATATCACCCCAATCCTTCATAACTTACATTGGCTTCCCATCAAATATAGGATACTCTATAAGATACTCACAGTAGTACACAAAGCAATATACAATCTGGCTCCTATCATGCTAAGCACTCAACTTCAACCGCATACATCTTCCAGACCAATTAGAAGTGCATACAAAGGAACACTGCATGTCCCACAAGTAAAATCAGCATTGAGCAAACGAGCATTATCTTCAGCTGGACCCCACCAGTGGAACGCTCTCCCCCCAGATCTAAGACTAGAACCCAGTCATCAAGAGTTCAAAAAAAGACTGAAGACCTGGCTTTTCCAACAAGCCTTCCCAGATTCTCAATGATACTTAGACAAGAGGACTTCCTAAATAATAGTATCCCTAAATTATCGACATCTCACCAATTCCTACTATCAGGACTCCACAACTGCTCAATCAATTTTTGAATCCATAAGTTCACTATATTACTCTTATTGTATCTATATGGTAGATTTGACAGGTCATCTCTACTACGTTAAATAGTTAAATTGTATGTACATATTATATTATATTATATTTATTATTACTATGTTAAATTGACATCCGGTTTTATTGTTCCTTATGTTCTACAGTTCTATGTAAAGCCCCCATCCGCTGTTGGGCAGTTCATCGTTTTATGTAAACCGGAGTGATTTGTAATTCCCACAAGAACTTCGGTATATAAAAATTAAAAATAAATAAATAAATAAATAAATCCTCGACAATGAGTTAATCCAACAGTTCCACAGGACACATCCCAGGAAGCTGAAACCCCCTGGGAGGGGCCCTAAGAAGGGGAATACTGTTACGCCTGTCAGTTGCAGATGGCTGCAACCTCTCATGCTCACCTCTTTTTTTCCCTGCTCCATCAAGTCTGGGAAGAACAGCATTCTCTGCCAATCCCTGCCGACCTCTCCGGTGTTCTCAGAACAGCATGGGCGCTGCTGACCGCCTTGGACCCAGAATTACCTAGGCTCGCGCATGCAAGGACCTCCTGTGAAGACATCATGGTGGGAACCTTGGGGGCATCCCTTCCCGATGATGTCAACCCACTTCATTATTTAACCCGACCAGCCCTTGCCTTCTTGAGTTAGCAAGGAGTTCCGTCTTGCTGAATTCTCTACACTCAAGACTTCCTGTTCCTGAATTGGTCTTGGCAATTGGACGCTATGAGTACCTGTTCCTTGGGGGCTCCCCTGTGATTTGGGCTATCCGCTCCTCAGAGGGCCTTCCTGCCTGACTGCTTCTAGACCTGCTTCTCAGGTCTCTCTCTCTCTCTCTCTCTCTCTCTCTCACTCTCTCTCTCCGGGAATCATCTACTGAGAGTACCTCTACTGACTTCTACTACTCAAACTGCTCTGTGGATTCCTCCCGGTGTACCCCAACCTCGGGCCACTACCATCGTTCATCAGTAGAAACCATTCAGCTTTCCTACACTACAGAATATCTACAGTACAGCTACAAGAGCCACTTCCGGGTTCCGGCATCTCTGCTAACTTCTCAACATCTACTGTACACTCTTCCTTGGCATACCCCGCTCCGCTGGACACTACCGGATCTGTATTCCTGAAGTTGCTTGCTTTCGTCAGAGGGGATCCCCGGCATACCCCACTCCATGGGCCACTACCAGATCTTCTCAGCTGTGGTTCTCTCTGGGTAATTCCCTTGCTCAGAACTGTACTACTTCATCTATTATTCTGTGGACATTATTTTTCCTTCCTCATAATAAAGTCTCTACTTCTAGCTGTGTCCCACACCACTGAGACAACGCCTGCTGATGGTGAGGCTCACAGGGCTCCTCCCTGTGGGCGGAGACACCTCTTATCTCAGCCCAGGGTTCACATTCTCTCATAAACATAACAAGCAGATTATTAGCAGAGGGAAATTGGTCGCATGGTGACAGTGGAAGCTTTGGGGCTTGTCTTTTGGGAAATGCAGAAGTTACCAGTGGTGGTTCCTCTTAAAGGAATGTAGAATAAAATATTGCATCATTGTCGAGCTGACAGGATGTGGTTACATAAAATGCTAAAATGAGGTTGGTAGATTCACATGAATGTCATAAATATAAACTTGTATATATGTATCTCAATGTTAATCTCACCCTCCTGTGCCTAACAATATTTTATGTATCAATTTTTATTTAATTTTAATTAAAAAATAATATGGAATGGAAAAAGGTAAGTTTCATACATATGAATGCATGCCTCCTCGGCCTTGCTTCAATTTTGTGGTGTAATCATAAACTTACCAACTTCCGATCCCTTTTTGTTTGTGTATCTTCTTTGTTTTGTGTATCTTCTTTATTTTAATCAATTTGTTAATACATAATTTTATTATTAAATAATATTATTTATTAACAAATTGATTAAAATAAAGAAGATACACAAACAAAAAGGGATCGGAAGGTTGGTAAGTTTATGATTACACCACAAAATTGAAGCAAGGCCGAGGAGGCATGCATTCATATGTATGAAACTTACCTTTTTCCATTCCATATTATTTTTTAATTAAAATTAAATAAAAATTGACACATAAAATATTGTTAGGCACAGGAGGGTGAGATTAACATTGAGATACATATATATTAGTTGGGTCTCACTTTTAGCGGAGATTGGGAGAGTTAATTATTGATAAATATAAACTTGACATGTGCATCAACACAATGGAAGAAAGTATATGGCAACATCTAGTTACTAAGAAAATCTATAAGAAGAAATTTGATGCTGATTTTAATTCTCAAAACAATGTATTTATTGCAGTGCACGTGTCCTCAGTTATACACTGGATGTACTTCAAGACCAATAAAAATATGTTTGAAGGAACATCGTTGCCGATTGCCTACTAGTAGAATGTTGGCTGTGCCTATCGTCAAACATTGCCTACAGTATAATCACACTTTTGATCAACTTCATTGGACCATTTTGGATATGATACATACCTCTGTTAGTGGCAGAAACATTCAGGCTTGTTTTCTCTGATTAGTTTTAAATGTGCTACATGCTAACTTCATGGTGTGCCCCCTAGTCCTTCTATTTTCTGAAAGTGTAAGTAACCGATTCACATTTACCAGTTCTAGACCTCTCATGATTTTAAAGACCTCTATCATGCGGCATCTGGAGGTTTTTGAACCTTTCCGAAAGACTGATCACCTGTTTGGGCTACTATAGCTTGCTGGATTAAGGAGGTAGTCACAGCTGTGTATATGGATGCTGAAAAGCTGTTGCTTTCTCAGATTAAGGCTCATTCCACTAGGGCTCAGGCAGTGTCATTAGTAGAGGTTAGATTGTCTCCTGTTGACATTCGCCGAGCTGCGGCATGGTCCTCCTTACATACTTTTTACAGGTTTTATCATCTGGATGTGCAGGCCTGGGAGGATGCAGCCCTTGCACGTGCAGTGTTGATTGGACCGCTGGCAGCCTCCTACCCGGTTCAGGAGTAGCTTTGGTACATATTATTGGTCCTGAGTCCATTGTCTACACACTAGAAAAGGAGAAATGACTACTTACCTGAATTTCACTTTCTTTAGTGTAGACAGATGGATTCAGCTTCCCACCCTAGGCTGCTGAATGATTGTGTCAACGGTCCTCCTGTGGGGCTATGTATTCCAGGGGATTAGTGTTCATCCAGTCCCTAGATTGGGGTACATACGTTCCTTGCTTGAGTTCATTGTTCTTGTTGTTGAGTACTGTAATGGTTGACTGTTTTTAATCAAGTTTTTTGCTAGTCTGTCCTCAGTTGCTTTTGAAGAGAATACTAGCAGGCTGGGGTCACTGTAGGGTTATATATACTGTGACGTCAGCTTGCTCCATCTCTGTCTGTTGGCAGGGGAGCGTAACCTACTAGTTCTGAGTCCATCTGTCTACACTAAAGAAAAAATGATCAGGAAAGTAGTAATTTCTCTTTCTAGAATTATTATCCTCCCTATAGACATGGACACTGAATTAACATCCCACCTGTCAGTCAGCAACCAACAAGGGCCCTAACGTTTACGGTCTGGGGAAACAAGCATGGGGGTAACTTGCTGGTGCAGCAATAATTACCTTTAAGCAATAAGCCTGATACTTTGAAGCAACTTCAATATTTGCTCTCTGCTTCAACAGCAAGGGGTAACAGGGAATTGGATTCAGCCAGTAACCAAGAAGGGCCCTGACTTCTACGGTTTTGGAAACGGATAAGCATGGGGGTATCCTGCACGGCAAATACTACCATAAGCTTGCTGGGCAGACTGGATGGACCATTTAGTCCTTTTCTGCCGTCACGTCTATATTTCTTAGAGCTGGTCCCTCCCCCTCCTAGAAACGGGTTAGGTTACATTGGTAGGACAGTGGGGGGGGAATCTGAAAAATAAGAGTCTAATAAAAAGGTATCACTATCTTAAAATGTTTCTAAGACTGTCTAGCCCCCTTCCGGATTCCCTGCAGAGGAATAAAAAAGAGATGGACCTTTATTCTGGTAATAAGCAAACCTGTCAAACAAAAGCAAACGTTTGAAATTCATGATATTGATTTTTGCAACACTTGATCAGTTCTTTCTTTTCTTTTTTTTTTTTGTAAACTTTAATGAGAAATGAAGAATATCCCTAACACAAAGAGAAATGATGCAAACATTCTATCTATATAAAGGAGCCTTAATAGCTAGCAAAGATGCTGAATCACATACACATCCAACCAAAAATAATATTCAGCAATACTTGGAAAAAAAATAAGATTTCAGCAACTGTAAAACTACCCTTGCAATTTCCCTGTAAGGCTAGGGACTGCTTTTTTCAGTTTTTATTTTATTTTCCCTGAAATTTATCAATGTTTATTACAACAAGAACAAACATCTTTACCTGTCATTTTATGAGTCTTTTTTTTTTCCTACTGATTTCTCCTGTTTTTGTTCTTGAGGTAGTAAAATGCTGATAAATTACTGAGTTAAAAAAAAAACCAAAAACTGATATATATCCCAGCAATAAGACACGCATTCCAAAAAATGTAGTACATATGTCTTCTATGTTTAAATCTGTTCCTTAATGCGAAGCTGAAAGCAAACACAGGTACCATGCACTAATACATATGGTTCTATTTATGTACACAGTGCTCAGTAAGCTCATCCAATTTGTTCCAGATATACAGAAAAGAAGCAAGCCTTTTCATTTTCAATTATTTTATTTTTTTCCAAGAACTTATCAGTTTATTATAACAAAAAATGAGGCAGAATTAGTTCAAACGTTGTACACACAAAACATAAATTTGGAGTCCAAGTTATGCCCTAAATGTTGTGCACATAAAATATGAGTTAAGAGCATAACATTTGTGGACAAAACTCACAAAAGTTTTAAGCACATAAATCCTAAGTGCAGGACCCCAGGTTCAGCCCCATAGACTGACACTAGCGCCCAGAAACTTTAGAAACCTGCATAGAAACCTAGAAATGAAGGCAGAAAAGGACCAAATGGTCCATCCAGTCTTCCCAGCAAGCTTATGGTAGTGCCAATCTGTGCAGGTTACTCCCATATTTTCCTTAAGGGTAGTAACTGTCACTCAGTGCAGTTATCCCCAAACCTTTTGATGCCCATAAAAATTTCAGCTAGTAACATTTTTTACTGGGTGATAAGTTTTCTTGAAAATTCAGACAGTGTTGCTTGACGTGCGTTTCTTATGGACTTGGCTGTAGAAGCCGTCCTGTGTTTTTCCCTTATGTCTGTGTATTGGTGCCCTAGACCTTAGGAGCTGGGGCCCTCTTGATGTTGTCTGAATCCAGTTCCCCTTTTCCCCTGTCATTGAATTGAGGAGCAATATTGCAGTTGCATTTAAAGCATCAAAGCTCATTGATTAAGGGGAGTAATCTCCATGCTTTCTGCTAAGGGTAATAACTGCCACAAGCTTTCTTGATTTCCTTTAGGACTTGGCTGTAGAAGCAGTCCTGTGCTTTTTCCCTTATGTATGTGTATCAGTATCCCAGACCGTAGAAGTCTGGGCCCTCAGTTATAGTCTGAATCCAATTCCTCTCTTCCCCTTAAGGATAGTAACTTCTGCACCAGCAAGTTACCCCCTGCACGCTTTTCTTAATTTCCGTCCTCTAGCCATTGAAGTGGGGAGTAATGTTACAGTTACATTAAAAACATCAAGGCATATTGGTTACAGGTAGTAATCTCCATGCCTTCGCTAAGGCAAGGAGACCAGGAGTTAAATTTCCAGTATTAAGAAAATGAGTTAAGCCTGTGCATCTCTCTGCATTGGGGAGTAATAGCTAATGTCTTGATTAACATGGGACTTGCATGGAGGAGTTGTAAGTTGTGTGTACATTTTTATTCAACTTTGTATCCTAAACTCCTTACTACATCAGGAATAAGGATCTCAAAGAAAAACTTGAGAAGAGCCATGCGCGGACTTGCATACAGCCTAACACTATCTTATTACACTGGGGCCTTTGTGAGGTGGAAAATGCCACTTGGGATCAGTCTTTTATTTGCAAAGCGAGTCATAGTTCCAAGGTGAAACAGCAAGAGAGTGTGCATGACCTTCCTGAAGTTTGGGCAGCTCTCCACTAGAGGGAGCTTTAGAAGCAGCATTGAAGCCAGAGAGGAGGAAATGTCTCTCTTAATTTATTTATCAATATTTGATTACCTACTTTTCCCTTAAATACATCAAGGCAGAGTACAGATCTAATTAAAACAAATAATGAGCCAAGCTTCCCGGGAATTGTAGTTTCAAGGGAATCTAGCCTGGGGAGGGGTCCGTGTGAAAGTAATTGGCAAATTGAAAGAAAACAGAGAAAAGTAGGCAGCTGGTAGAGAGGCAGTCGGAGAGAAACAGCAGCTGGGATACTGTTAGGAAGACCAAACGCAGACCCCAGTCAAGATAGCCTGAAACTGAATAAGCTACTAGGGAATTTTCATGGAAAAACCTGATAGCCAGCTGTTGGGGGGGGGGGGGGGATTTAGCAGATTATCAGTGCATAGAAACAAAGGTTTACTTCTTGCATGGAGTTTTACAGCCTGGTATTTAACCCCTCATTTGCATGTCTAATACCTTGATGTTTTAGGCTAAAGGACAGAGCTGTTGTGACCTGTAAATAGTGGACTTTTAAGGGAAAATAAAAAGAGAAACATCCCTAAATTTTATATCTCATTTCTGGGAAGGGGAGAGAAATCAGGTCCCTACCCCAAAAAACTATTGAGGTGGATGATACCTCACAGGGACCAAATTCAAGATTTGAATCAAAGGGCACAGATTAGTAGCACACCAGTGCATTGTACTGAGTAACTCAAATCCTACCAAGAAGAGCCAGTTTTATGCTATAATGAGCAAAATGGAACAATGAAAGAAAAAGTAAGTGCCAAGCGGTCTCAGAAGGAATAGATACCTTATATTTCATTAATATTTTTAAATGCAACCTGAGAAATTGAGAAACAATAATAATTATTATTATAAACAGAAAGGAAAATCTGTTTTAGGAAATAATACAAACAGCATTGAGGGGTCAATTTTCAAAGCGTTACGTGGTAGCTGTGCACATTAAATCAGAATATTTAGCCCTTGTGCGTGGTAAGCAAATTTTCAGAAGGTTGGAATTCCATATGTACTTAACCCTTTTGCACATACTATGCGAGTATGGCGTTCCGGGATGGGGTTTGGAAGTGCGACACAGAAGTAAGTATATTGTATGTGCAACTTACATGCACACTTTTACACTTGCTATTCAAGTTGTGGAAATGAAATGTCTGCAGTTTTTGGATGGAGGTCTGTGTTAAGTGGTGGGGGGGTCAGGGTGAAGTGATGGAGGTCTAGTGGAACTGGTGATTGAAAGTAGTTTCAGAGGGGGGAGTACATGCATACGTTATAAAATACCTGCCTCCGCACATAAACCGAGGGTTATTTCACGCACAGGTTACAATTAGTAAAACATATAATCATATTTTTATAAAATAGCATAAATTATGCGGATCCCTGCATTTAAAAAAAATGTGCCTGTACTTTCAGGGGGTGGGAAAGGTGGAGAGGCGTGGTATTTTATAAACTGTGTGACTCTCACCACACGCTTTATAAACTATAGTTTTGACTTTAGACATACCGACTTATCCTTATATGTGCTGACTTAGGCACATTAGGTAAAATTACCCTCTAAACAGCTTGAGGGCAATTTTGATACTGTCTGTGAGGTTAAAGCACCTGTAGGAATGCAAGCTCCTATTCAAAGGAAAACTTCTTGTGTACTGACCCTCCCCCTGACCCAACCCTGCCCACTTTTACCTCCAGTAGGAGAAGGACAATAATCACGAGTGAACACGTTTACCTGCGTAAAATCTTTCCAGTATTGGCCTCATGGTTTTTATACAAGACATTTAAAGCCAAGCACAGCTACATTAGTAAATGACATTTGCACCTTACAACTGCAGTTGAAATGTTATTCCAAATATTTTCAAGACAAATTCTTCCTGCCCAAACTTTTCCTCTGATAAAACATGACACTGGAATCTTTTATTATATATAATACACTTAATGACAGGCGTAGTATGCCTGTCTGGTAGTGCTCTCCTGATGCCAGCCACCAGTGGAAGATGCACTGCGCAAAGACAATTTGCTTTGTCTGCAAATCCTGTGGGATTGAAAGACAAGCTGCAAGACCAAAGGGCAACAAGGAAGATGCCCTGTGGTATTGGAAGAAGAGCCATGGGTTGGAGGAAGGCAGCAGAAACCTAGGGGCAGCAAGGATGAGGACAGATGCAGTAGGAGGGAAGAAAGGATGTATATAGGTAGGGGAGGTGGCCTGAGGAAGTGGGAACTAATATCAGCTGCTGATTTTCCAACAGTTAGCAACTAGTTTACACATATAAAATAGCCTTGGCTGCTCTTTCTCTGTCTGCAGTGTATTCATAACCACAGCTGCTGATTCTGCCTATCTGCAATGTTTTCCTGCAGCTGACTGGGGGCACTATCGGTTGTCTAACATGGGCTCTGCCACTGCCCTGCCGGATCCATGCACACGCTGCCAACACAAGAATGTGCCCTCTGCCAGCAACTGCCATTGCCCTGTCTGAAGCAGGTACCTACCATTGGCATGAGAATACACCCATCACTGGGCTCTGCCATGCCCTACTGGAAATCTGTGTGCACCGCCAACACAAGAACACACCCACTACCAGACTCTGCCACCAGTATGTGCCCACCACTGTGCTCTGTCACTGCCCTGTTGGACCAATGCACACACTATTGACACAAGCATGCGCCCATGGCTGGCAGAACACAGACACCTCCACCACAACCCACACTCCACAGCTTCACATCGGCTCAACTAACCCATGCACCCATCTGCTCACAGCATTTAGCTGTTTCAGTGGCTGACATTGGTGCTGTCTTGCAGACAATGGATAACGATTTCAGACTTGACCTGATGGTTGGCGACCTATCAAATCAATAGCAACAGACAGTCTATTGAAATGTCAGGGGGTTTCAACTAGTAAACGAGGTACAATAGTTGAGTGGCTGGAAACATCATCTAAACTAGATACCATATAAGTTAAGATCTGAGCAGTAAAATTATCTTGAACATTTGAAAGCATCCTGTACTGGAGTTTTTTAAATGTATTTGAGTGTTATACAGTACAAGTAGCAATGTGTGAGCTTGACACTATGCTACCTGGAGTATGCTTGCTTGCTTTGTTTTTCAGACAGAAAATTCTCTCTGGAGGTTGTTATGTGTTTCTGAGGGCTTCATCAGACAATTAGATATGTATAAAAGAACAGGACTCTAATTTCTTGCCAGCAGCTTCAGTTAAAATGCGATGAGAGCTTTGTAGTCCAGTTGTGACATGAGAAAGGTCTGAACCCATATAGCTGTGTTATAATATTATACAGTTTTGTTCTCTTTTTTATTTTTCATTTTACACAGAATCTACAAAGAATATCTTTGTATGAAATACATTTCATGAGACATGAGGAAATATTAACAAGACAATAATAAAATAAACTATCATATGCCTCTGAGCACATCTTAAACATGGCCCTGAGCATACTTCTCATATTTCAAAAAAATCTTTAAAGAAAACATTTTGGAGGACGTATTTACTAAAATTGAGAAGTACATCTAGTTTCAATACAAAGAAAAACAATATGCGATTATTACTGCACCGTATTTACTATGATCCTATTCACTTATTGAAGGTGGTTGTCTTCTACTAACAAGGAACTCTTTCAAATGGTCCGGGTTGAAAAAAATATAAGTATTATTGGAAATTTTAACCACACATTTGCACGGATAGCGAAGTTGGAAATTCGCACCCAGCGTGAACACCTCAGCTCTCATAGATAAGAAAACTTTTCGACGGAGTTGCATTGGCCTAGATAAATCAGGAAACATTCGGACCACTTGACCTTGATATAACTCTTTCATAGTCTTAAAATAAGCTCTCATTATAAGGCTAAAGTCTTGCTCCGAGAATAAAGAAACAAACAATACAGCTCTCTCTCAATTACTTCTCCCTCTGAGTTCTCCAGATACTGGGTGAGATTTGAAAAATCAGGCCTGTTCCCTTCAGTTAAAGAAATATTTCCAGTTCTTTGAGTCAAAAAACTGATTTTTTTCACTGGAGGTATCTGTTCCACCGGGATCTTTAAAGCCTCTTGAAGGTATTTTTTAAAGGTTACGATAGGTATTTCACCCATAATCTTGGGGAAATTTAAGAGTCTGATATTCAAATGTCTTAGGTAATTCTTGACTGCTTCCAACCTTCTTGAAGAGACTAAGGAGTCCCGCATCAGGTTTGCAGATATGTTCTGTAATTTCCTCACTTCAAGCTTTAAAGACTCAGTAGTTTGCACTTGTTCTTGTTGTGCCTAGAGATTATCCTTCGTTACTGAGTCCAATTTCTTACCCAGATCTACAATTCGAAAGGTTTGCTCCTTAATTAGTTTAGACATACCTGCCATCATTCCCCAAAGGGAGTTTGATAAGATCCTCTGTCTCCAAGTTGTTTAATCCATTACCTCCTGCCGAGCCTCTCTCCTCTCCCACGGGAGTAGCCACTCCTCCAACCGCTCCTCACTCCGAGGGGGCCGGAGTTCTCGACAGGATGGTGGTAGGGAGCTCTTCCGGGTCACTGTCGGTTCTCCCGGTGAGCAAAGGTCATCCAATGAAATTTTCATCCTTCGTCTATGCAGAGGCGGCAGGATTCGGTGAGGAAGCTAGTACAGGTTGTCTAGGATCTGGCGGGCTTAGAGTGATTTCCCCGGGTGAAATCGGGTCTTCTCTCCCTGATACGCCTATGGGGCTTGAAGCCGGCTGGGTCTGTGCAGTCGCGGTGTACTGCGTTATTAAACGCTGCTCTGATGCAAGGCCAGGGTCCGCCAGGAATACCCTAATCTTGCCCTTGCGCTTATGAGGCATTTTAATAATTTTCCAAGACCTTGATACCAAAATATCCTGGTCTAATTATTTTTTAGGAAAAAGCAAACAGAGCTGCAGCAAGCACATCCATCTACATCGCCATCTTGGAACGCCCAGTTTTGTTCTAATATGTGCTTCTGCAGATTACAATAATGAAAACAGAAAGTATGCTGTTATGCATATTTTAAAAGTGACAAGTTTGAGCTTCTTTCACAGGACCCTGCTTCTGATTCAACTCATTGTCATGTATTGACAGCTGGAGCTCAATGTTCACTCGTAACACAGGCTGGGCTTCTTCAGCTTGTTCTCCTCGGCAGAGCCAAGCACAACCCCCTGCATGGCTTTGACTCAGTTATAGCAATGTTGGTCTATTTCTTAGGAAGAGAAGAATAAGAAAACCAATCATAGTCCTGAGCTTTTGCTCAGCCCTGCTCTGCCTTGCTGGACATCCCTGAAGCTACTCCCATTCATCAGGAGAAGACAAAAACTTCAAGCAGTTCAAATTTAGTGCCAAACCAAGTGTCCCACTAAGCATTTGAATCTCTAGGGGTAAAAAAGGAAAAAAAAGAAATACAAAGAAATTGTCAGATACAGTACTTCAAGCTTATACACAGTTTTTCCCACTGACCTCCGTCTGCCTCCATGTACATAATCTCTAGCTCCTCTGTGGTTTCCACCTCCATTTGTTCTCGCTCTTCCTGTATCAGCTCTGGCCAGTGATGGCCTGGCTCATCCCTGAAAATCCTCCCGCTCCTTCCTTCTTTACCTTACCTGTTCTATATGTGAGGTCAGATTTCCTACCCTCCCTTTCTCTTAGGAACTCCACCCTCTCCCATAGGCTTCTGGGAGTTTTAGTCCTTTCATAACTGCTTCTTGCCCTGGTGGATGAGCTGCTGTGCTGACCACCAAACCATGGTAAGAAGGTTTTCTCATCACAGGATGCTTGGCACTGGTCCCAAAAGATGAGACAGCTCAACATCCATAGCAAGTGAGCTATGGATCCCTCCTGGACAGGGCTTGCTAATTTTACAAAATTAAAGTTCTGTAGAATGGATTCACCAAACTAATGTTACTGAGAGGCCTATTTACTAAGCTGAGTTAAAATCTGGCTTTAACGTCAGATTTTAATATAAAAGGTAAACTGCAAATGGGCAGAATTACACACAACTTTCAAATTCAACGTGAAACATTAAACAACATGAATGAGAGCCAATTTTTCTTTATTATACAATAATACAAAGCATCAATATTGGTTAAATACCCAACAATACTCACATATCCCCCATTCACACCACATAGATACAGCCACCCCTGATAAAATAGCACTTTTAAGTGATATTTATAATACTATCACATATGAATTGAAAATCTAAATACAAAAATGAAGACAGAAAAAACATATACAAACTCAAAAAGAACAATATGGAAAGCAGCAATATCGATGGAACTTTCAGCTACCCCATAAAGGTAGCAAAAATCTTATACAAACGCAAAACACAGTATAATAATCCTTTTTTACTTTTTTCCAAATCATTCAATAATTTACATAAATATAATCAGTGCTATTGCATTGCCACAAACTCTGGCTTGGACTTTCCACTCTCAGTTATACCATCGCTGCTACTATGTCTTTTTGCCTTTCCTTCCTTCCTTCAGAATTTTCAATCACTTTTGTCAGTATAATCGTGGGTATTGCATCTCTCTTTTTCCCTTTCTTTTAGATGACTCCACCACTACCATTTTAACTTTTTCTATCCCTACATGGGACCCTTGTTTCGCCATGCAACGGCTTCATCAGGGGAGATCCACTAGAAAAAATATCACAATATCATATCAATGTACTAATCATTATGAAAAACATCAAAAATAACCACATCAAAAACAATTTTTTTTACCACAAAAAAAAAGATAAAACATAACCAGCAACTGACCTGGCGCCCCTCCAATCAACTATTTAAATGGAATAATGCACACCAACAATTACTGACAAATAAGGCTCAATCTGTAATCGTGATAGAGTTTTCCTTTTTTGTGTTGGTTTAGTGTGATTGGTTGTGGGTGCACATCGAGCACGTCATGATGCCAGCGGTATGGGGGTTTGATCTGTCGGCGCGCCATGCCTTTAAGGAGTGGCACGCCGACATTGAGAGCATGTCTTCGGAGAAATGGAAGTGGCTTCTGTTAGAGAGCTGTGTAGAAAAAGATCTCTTTTGATATGGAGGATGATGGAAGGCTTTCGGGTTATTGAACATTGGTGAGTCACTTCATGGTCGTGGTACAATGGCGTTCTGGAGATATCTTGGGTAGGGGATATTGGGAGAAGGGGTATGAACCCAAGGTGCGATAGTTGTTTTGGATTTCTTTTTATTACAGATTGAGCCTTATTTGTCATTAATTGTTGGTGTGCATTATTCCATTTAAATGAGTTGTATGGAGGGGTGCCAGGTCAGTTGCTGGTTATGTTTATCTTTTTTCTTGTGGTAAAAAAGTGTGGTTTTGATGTGGTTATTTTTTATGTTTTTCATAATGATTAGTACATTGATATGATATTGTGATATTTTTTCTAGTGGATCTCCCCTGATGAAGCCGTTGCATGGCGAAACAAGGGTCCCTTGTAGGGATAAAAAAAGTTAAATGGTAGTGGTGGAGTCATCTAAAAGAAGGGGAAAAAGGGAGATGCAATACCCACGATTATACTGACAAAAGTGATAGAAAATTCTGAAGAAAGAAGGAAAGGCAAAAAGACATAGTAGCAGCGATGGTATAACTGAGAGTGGAAAGTCCAAGCCAGGTTTGTGGCAATGCAATAGCACTGATTATATTTATGTAAATTATTGAATGATTTGGAAAAAAGTAAAAAAGGATTATATACTGTGGGGCAGATTTTGTAAAACTACGCGCGCGCGTACCTTTGTTCACACACCAGGCGCAAACAAAAGTATGCCGGATTTCAATAGATACGCGCGTATCTGTTAAAATCCGGGGTCGGCGCGCGCAAGGCTGCCCAAAATCAGCAGTCTGCGCGCGCCGAGCTGCGCAGCCTGCCTCCGTTCCCTCCGAGGCCGCTCCAAAATTAGAGCGGCCACGGAGGGAACTTTCCTTCCACCCCCCGCACCTTCTCCTCTCTTCCCCTACCTAACCCACCCACCCCCGGCCCTATCTAAACCCCCCCCCTACCTTTGTTGCACAAGTTATGCCTGCCCGTGCCGGACCAGCCACCGGCGCGCCATGGTCCGGTCTGGGGGCTGGTCTGGAGGCCCCGGCCACGCCCCCGGAATGCCCCCGATGACACACCAGTGGCGACACGCCCCCCTGACACACCCCCAATGACACGCCGGCCGCGACATATCCCTGACATGCCCCCCAGGAAAGCCCCGGGACTTACACGTGTCCCGGGGCTTTGCGCACGCTGGCAGCCTATGCAAGATAGGCTCGGCGCACGCAGGGGGGGTTTGGGGTAGGTTTTTGGGGGTTACGCGCATAACCCTTTGAAAATCTACCCCTGTGTGTTTTGCGTTTGTATAAGAGTTTTGCTACCTTTATGGGGTAGCTGAAAGTTCCATCGATATTGCTGCTTTGCATATTGTTCTTTTTGAGTTTGTATAAGTTTTTTCTGTCTTCATTTTTGTATTTAGATTTTCAACTCATATGTGATAGTATTATAAATATCACTTAAAAATGCTATTTTATCAGGGGTGGCTGTATCTATGTGGTGTGAATGGTGTGAATGAGGGATATGTGAGTATTGTTGAGTATTTAACCAATATTGATGCTTTGTATTATTGTATAATAAAGAAAAATTGGCTCTCATTCATATTGTTTAATGTTTAAGATTTTAATATAAGCATTAGCTGCAATTTTAATGTCCGATTTACTAACAGGCATTAAATGTTTAATAAATTTCTCATTAAAACTGGATTTAATGGGGATGGGTTAGCTGCGGTGGTATCATTGATGCATTACTGGCAATGGTAATACATCTACGTTAAATTTGCATCTGACGCAGCTCATTTAAACATGCTCAGTACCAGGAGCAGCATTTCTCTGTTGATGGTAATGTGCTTATTTTTCCATTAATGCGCATTAAAAGCATTTAACACACATGAAACAAATGTCCTGTAGTAATCTCAAAGGTGGCTTTCACCTGGACCATTACTCCTCATTATGAGATTGTATTTAAGAGTAAAGTTTTGTGTTTTTTTTTCACAATATTCTTTAATTGCAGAATCTCAAAACAAAAGAAAATCTCTGCCTGGGGTAATTTTCAGATCTCTTTCTATGGGTAAAACGGTGCTTTATCTGTGGAAATGGGCTTTTACAAAAATTGCCCACCCAATATTTTGGGTAAAAGTCCGCACGTAGGACCTGCGTGTTCCTGGGGGCGGGGTTGGGGAAGGATTTGCACTAAACATGCCCCCTTTTCCTTGAAAAAATCTACCTGTCACACAAATTAGGTGGTATGGGTGGCATTATTTTCCTTTTGGAAAAGTGGTGTAAAGTCAGTGGAGTAAAAAAAACAATTGTATTTTTTTTTTTTTTTAATAAAGCATTTGCTCATGACATTATAAACACTTAAATTGATGAACTAGGTCCTTATTTTCTAGTGCCTTAGTACCCTGGGTGCCAGCCAGTCATATTGCTCCAGCTTAGTATTCCAGTTAGCTGCTATACAGTCAATTCAAGTCTACCCCAGGCCTCAGTAAAAAGCAGTCCAGACTCCTTTTAGGAGGTCAGTAAATACTGCAGGATGTGTGCCTTCATGAAGGTACCTGCAAGAGACCTACAAAAAAAAAAAATGTTTTTGTGCAAAAACAGGAACATTTCCTAATATTTATGGAGCTGCAGTAATTTTCCAGTAAGGCACACTTTATTACACAAGAGAAGGCAATCCTTTTCTTTCTCTGAGGCACTCATCTCTATTTCAAGGCATAAAAAGCCATAATCTTCCATCTGACTTGCTGCCTCACCTTTAAGGTATTCCTTTTAACACTACCGAGCAGTCTTCACAGGGCATGTCCTGCCTGGTATGCAGCGTGAGAAATATCTAATATTTCTTACTCCAAAAGATTCATCCGATTGGAAGCAGGCGTTGCAATGTCGTCAAAGGGAGAGAAATGAAATGCAAATTCCATTCTTTCATCTATTGGAATCTTGATGACGGGCCTCGCTCTTCTGGCTTCTAATCATCATTAATAAAACCAATCTGTCTATACAAAAGAAAGCATTTCAGCTCCTCAGGTAGTGGCAGTTCAGTCATCCTATGGTGGTATTTGTGTCCAACACATTTCCTAATATACAGGCGGCATAACTGCATCAAGGAGAGAGGCCCTAGAAAAAGAGGCATATCAGAAGAATTACAAATGTCATGTGCTACAAGTTTCAGGAAACGTAACATCACAACCAACACATGGGTGCAGTCTTTTATCAGACCATCTTTATTAAGTTAAAAACGATTATTAAAGGGAATGCAACAACACACTGAACAAGTAAGACTCAACTGGGCATAATTTTTCTGTGGTGTGTAAATGGTGAAACATCAACAAATAATCAGACTACACCATTTTATTTGGGCTGGCTCGGGCGGGGGGGGGGGGGGTGATATTGCACTCTTGCATTACGGTGGGAAGGGGCCTATAGAAAATACATCTAGATCCATAAATCTGTCCCCACCCCCTACAGTCAGAAAAGTAATTCTGCAAACCAACCAGCTCTGCAGCTGCCTCCAGGCTAAATAAATTCACTCAGTGGGAATCCTCTTCACACACTTCAGTTCCTTTTGCTCTCTACACCTTTCTTCTCTCTTTGTTTTCCCCTCTCTCATCCCACTCCCTTATATACTAGCGCAGAGATAGGTCAGGTCTCCTGCTTCCCCAGCCAGCCAGGGCTGAGATAGTGAGGAGGCAGCAGTCACAGCTCCTGGTGGGGGAGGGGTCTTAGTCTTCATGCCTCATGATGTTTTAAGGGTTATGTATTTGATTGTGGTTATTGGGATGGCTGGGGAATTTATACAGTCATGGGATTGGAGTTGAACAAATTTGGCTAATTATAGTGGAGTAGTTGGTTTACTGGGTGAGTAGGATACAGATACTGTATGCTTGCAATGGTGTATTTGGGGAGTTTATGGGAGGGTTGGGGGAGGTTGATATAAGGCATGTCCATCAGGATGTGGTGGATTGGGTTTAATAAGATTGTATTTGTGCCTTGCTCATTTGGGATGATGTATTAATGATGTTTCTTGTATTGGTGGGATTATGTAGATGGAAAGGGATAGGGTGGGTGGGAGGTGTGTGTGAAGTGGGGTGTTAAATGTTATGTTTGGGTTGTACTCTGCTTTGGGGTTTTTATAATTAAAAGTGGATTATTAAAAGTAAATAGTTGCAAATGAAGGCTCATTGCACTGTAGCCCAACAGGGAGTCGTTCTGACTGAGCCTGAAGCCTAAAGGAACAGGAGGAAACTGCTGAGCCAAAAACAAAAAGAAAGACTACGCTTATGACTCTTTATGGAAGCTTTGCACTGAGTTCCTGGCAAGAATATGCAAATGTAAGCAAGGTAGAAAAAGAAAATGTGGATCTAGCCCGCAAAGATAACTTTTTACACATCACTAACAGAACATCACAGATGATCAAAAAACTCTGCCAGAAAGATTTCATTATTCTATTCAGGAAATTGGCGATTGCAATAAGAAACAGCACTGAAGATAATACACCAGGCCTTTCATGGCCATGTTTGGAGTAAGAGTGTCAGAAGCCCTGGATAATATACACTGTTACAGTTCAGAACCCAGCTACCAGTCTCTAAAGGGATTGGAAGATTTGGTGGCAGAGCATCATTGCATAACTGCAGTACAAGCTGCATTACAGAAACTGTGCATTATTTCACCATCACCCTTGTCATGGCTTCATTTAGGTTAGGCTGGTTACACTTAGAGTTGCATTCTTTTTGCAGTTATGACTTTGAATAGACTTCATTTCTTTGTACCTTCTCTGTTCAAAAACACCTGTGCTAAAGTGCTGTGAGGTGGGACTAATTCTGCTGGCCGCTTCCCGTCAGCATTCCTAGTCTTGGTGTCTGCTCCAAAGTCGATCAACAACTTAACCAGATCTGCGTTGCAATTCTCAGCAGCTGCATGAAGATTGGAGTCCAGATATTTGCCATCATTTGCATTTGCTCCTAGACAGTAAGCCATTAGCAAGAATAGAACAGAATGAGAACAAGTCTGTGCTGCTCAGCATTCAGCATAAAGAACGGGGCTCCAGTTCTCTGGTTTTACAGCATTGAAAAGTCACACTTGGTCTGCATAAGGAGTGGGGAGACTTTGACTAGCTGCTTACCTGACTAATCGATTAATGCTGATGAACCCGTGTTGAGTAACATCAGTTTCCACTGGGGAATGCAGGAGAGGCATACAGCATGGGGGGAAAAAAATCACATTTTTCACCACACTCCGCTATTGCTGCTGCTGCCAATGCAAAAACTGCAGCCATCTTAACTCATTAGCACAGTCAGCATCATGACTGATTGCTGTTAGCCATGCTTAGAAATATTTGCATGATATAAATAAATAAGGATAAATATATATACAGTATGTGCATACACATACACATGGATATATTAAAATCAACATTAAATCTTTGCTTCTATATTTCAAATTGTTTTTTCAACTTTTTTCTGAGAGAGAGATTTGGAGATTCACCTCTTATACAGGTCAATACAGTAAAAAATGCGGGAGAGCGGGCGCTCCATGTTGAGCACCCGCTCCCCCGACACGTGCCCAGGCACCTCTCCTGGGCACGCGATTCTGTATTTATATGAGGCGGTGCGCTAATAAGGAGGCGCTAGGGACAACAGCGCGTCCCTAGCGCCTCCTTTTCAGTGGTAGAGGTGGCTGTCAGCGGGTCCGATAACCAAAGCTCTATTTTACCGGCATCTGTTTTCGAACCCGCTGACAGCCACAGGTTAGGAAAATGGACGATGGTAAAATTGTGCGTCCATTTTCTAACCGCTGACAAGCTGGCAGATTTTTTTTTACTTTTTTGTTTTTGGTTCCTCTGACTTAATATCGCTAGGACATTAAGTCGGAAAGTGTACAAAAAAGCAGTATTTTCTGCTTTTCTGTACACTTTACCAGGTTGCTCAGAAATTAATGCCTGCCCTTGGAGACTAATAGCCTCATCAACATGCATTTGCATAAGATGAGCACTATTAGTTTTCCGGGGGGGGGGGGGGGTTGCCGCTCATTTTCGACACACTAAACTCCTTATTGTATAAGGGGTATTAGACGCGTGTCAAAAACGCGCGACCAATTGCAGGTTAAACAGTGCGCTCGGCCGAGCGCGTCTTAATGTATTGGCCTGTCAGTGTTCTAATGCTATTAAACAATCCCCACTGGATGGGGCATTTACTAGCAGTGAACAGTTTCTGGGCGACCTGAGAACCAGGTCACACACCTGTGTCTGGCCAGATGTCTGAGCATTATCAGATATGCTGTCAGACATTATAAACTAGTAAAACACATCCCTTCACTGTGGTTGATTGTTGAAGCACCTCACCGCACCGGACCAATATCTCAGCATGAATTATTGAAAAGAATAGTTAGGAATAAGGAAAGACTTTGATTCTTTCATGATTACAAATTTGATTACTCTGAGCAGGCTGTACAGGTTAAGCAAAGCACCCATAGCTTTGCAAAATTGCTTCTAACAATATATGATTCTCAAAGCCTTTTATATAATCTCGGGGGCCCCAGTTGCCCTTAACCACAGAACCAATGCCCTATCACAGTTCTGATCACAGACATTTCATTGTTTTTATTCTGAAGGTCCAGAGTTACCAAAAGGTGATTGGAATATGGTACCAGTGAGACCGGAGTGACTTGGATCCATGCCTGTCCTGTTTGGTAAGTTTGGGGGGAGGGTAAGAGCCAGCCTGGAGTCTATTTTTTTTTTTTTTTTAACTTTGGCAGCAAGGGTTTTGGTTTTAGTGGGCACTATTGGCAAACAGCATGCACTGAAATGAAATAAAACTCTCCACCAGCTAAAGAAACCCTGCACGTCCCTAGGAAACAGTACACCTGCATGAAGACTGTGTGGCTCAGGGGAATAGCCACAGTATTACAGAGGCTTTGTCTTCTAGGTCAGTGCTTCTCAAGCTAGACCCGGGAGTGCTCCCTAACCAGTCTGGTTTTCAGGATATCCACAATGAATATGCATGAGATAGAGTTGTATGCACTCCCTCCATTGCATGCAGATACTTTGCATGTATAGTCACACTCTTTATAACAAATTATTAAAGTTGGGTTTAATAAAATGCAGTTGAGACCAGGGAGTAAAAATGAAATTACTATTTACTAGTGTGCCTAATCCACTGTGTTTCCTGTTTCTTTCTAAAATGATATATTCTTCTGTTCTCCAAAAGGTTAAATGTCATCTATTTAGGAGAACAGTTTTGAAATTTTACTTTTTTTTTTTTTTTTGGCCTAGCTGCTTCCTCCTGCAATTTTGGGCTTTCATCTCCATTGGATCTTGCCTCAACTAGGGCTCTGAAGTCAGTTACTTGGAGTTGTTCCCCCCCCCCCCCCCCCAATTCATTTTCTCCTGCCCTCTTCCCTCTATAACACAATCATCACAGC
Organism: Rhinatrema bivittatum; assembly: GCF_901001135.1. Taxonomy (NCBI): domain Eukaryota; kingdom Metazoa; phylum Chordata; class Amphibia; order Gymnophiona; family Rhinatrematidae; genus Rhinatrema; species Rhinatrema bivittatum. The sequence goes on along the minus strand of NC_042619.1, from coordinate 242,694,349 downwards.
AATAATCCTCAGTCACGGACCATGGCTCCTTTCTGAACCTGGTGCATGTGCCCCCTGCATCCCATTCGTAGGCAACACCATAATGCAATGGTTGGGATTCCCTCCCATACAGGCCGATATGGTACAGTGCGCTCCGACGGAGCGCACTGTTAGCCTGCTATTGGACGCGCGTTTTCCCTTACCCCTTATTCAGTAAGAGGAGGAAAACACGCGTCCAACCCGTGGCACCTATTAGTGCCCTCAACATGCAAATGCATGTTGATGGCCCTATTAGGTATGCGCGCGGGATACAGAAAGTAAAATGTGCAGCCAAGCCGCACATTTTACTTTCAGAAATTAGCGCTGACCAAAAGGTCGGCGCTAATTTCTTCCGGCACCAGGAAAGTGCACGGAAAAGCAGTAAAAACTGCTTTTCTGTGCACCCTCTGACTTAATATCATAGCAATATTAAGTCGGAGGTCCCGAAGAGTAAAAAAAGTAAAAAAAAAGAAAAAAATTTGAATTTGGCCCGCAGCTGTCGGGCCGAAAACCGGATGCTCAATTTTGCCGGCATCTGGTTTCCGAGCCCATGGCTGTCAGCGGGCTCGAGAACCAACGCCGGAAAAATTGAGCGTAGGCTGTCAAACCCGCTGACAGCCGCCGCTCCTGTCAAAAAGGAGGTGCTAGGGACGCGCTAGTGTCCCTAGTGCCTCCTTTTACCCGGATCTACCGCCTGATCTAATTTAAATACTGAATCGCGCGCACCGGCGAGTGGCCAGTGCGCACGCTGGGAGAGCGGGCATTCGCCCGCTCTCCCGCAGACTTTACTGTATTGGCCCGATAATGTGGTGGCTGTCAATGCTGCCTCTGTAGCATTTCCAAACCCTGCTGGCCCAATCTGCAGAAGTTAGGTCAAGGAATCCAGTGCAGGTCTCCAACATAGCTCTGCGGTTACCTAACTGAAGGAGCTTCTTGGCGCACTCCACTTGCTGGCTCTTACAAGCAAGATAAAGTGGGGTTCCCAGGTGCTGGATACTGCGCTGGAAATTTGCCCCGTGCGATACGAGGGACTCCACACATTCAGTATGACCTAAAGAAAAAAAGATAATTTAAGCTACAAACAATGTTTTTTTAATATAATTCTAGTCTCCTGTCTTTGCTTGATGTTTTCTGTTGGATTGTTGAGACAAATACTTTAGGGCCAGATAAACTTGGCATTTTTCTCAAAGAAGAAACTGGGTTTGTAAAGTAAGTTATGTGGCACAAATAACAAAAAAATTAGCTAGAAATTTGCTTATGCAGAGCAGATAGCTATAAAACTGTAGATTCTTCCTGATATCTGCACATACTGAAACTGATGGGACTCGCTGTGAGTGTTCCAGTGCAGCTGGCAGAGGGCAGATTCAACTGACAGTGGAAGAGGAATTGGATTCAGGCGACAACCAGCACAGGCCCTGACTTTTATGGTCTGAGGTACTAATAGGCAGACATAAGGGAAAAAGCATAGGACTGCTTCTAAGCCCAAGTCCATAAACAAAAATGTCATCACTATCAGAATTTTCAAGAAGGCTCATCACCCAGTAAAAATGTTGCTAGAAGTACATTTTTATGAGTTTTTATAAGGCTTGGTAATAACTTCATGGAGCAGCAGTTGCTACCTTTGGGGCCAATGCAATACAGTGCGCTCAGCCGAGTGCATTGTTTAACCCATTGTCGGACGCGGGTTAAATAGGTGCTAATCCACCCCTAATGCAATAGGAGGATTAGCGCCTATTTAACGTGCATCCGACGCAGAGTGAATGAGTTAGCGCTCATCACATGCAAATGCATGTGAATCAAGCTATTACTCATTCACTCCAAATGCAAAAAGATATTAACGCCTGCCTGGAGCTGAGCGCATTGAAAAGAAGTACTGCTTTTCTGTACTTCTTTTTTTAAAGTTAAAAAAAAAAAACCTTGCAGACCGCCGAGTTATGAAAACCGATACCAGTAAACTCGGCCTTGGTTTTCATACCGGCGTCGGTCTTCATAACCGGCAGCCGCGGCAGGTTGTGTTAGCAAGGAGGCACTAGGGTCGCGCAAGCGACCCTAGCGCCTCCTTCCTAGCGTGACCCCCTAATTTACATATTGCATGACGCCCCTCCTTGCAGGCGCCATGCGTGCGTTAAGAAAGTGGGTGCTGAAAAGTCAGCGCCCGCTTTCCGTGAAGATTATTGCATCGGCCCCTTTGGGAGAGGCATGACTGTGGCCTGCATGGTGCGGCAGATGCTGCCGTTGGAGGCTTGCTGGGCAGACTGGATGGACCATGTTAGTCTTGGGAACGGCGCACTGTATCACTGAAAGAGCTGAAGAGCTAATGCTCAGGTAGTGCGACGCACTAGATGGAAAATGGTCACACTGTAATTCCCTGAGGTAGGACGGCTATTTAGAGGGAACTGCAGTATGGTTTTGGGTGTAACTATCATTTCTCCCTCCCTTTCCCCAGCTTCTCTCCCAGTTTTAGCAATTTGGGTTTTTGCAGTTGTGGCTCATGATCTAATGAGCCCTGCCTGCAGGGAGACCCCTCCTCAACCCCCCAACTCCAGACGGGGTTGTGGGCTGTTATCTTTGGCCCCTCCATATACATAATGTGGGAAGACTTTTGACTAGTCATAAGCTGGGTGGAATAAACGGGAGGATCACGTCGGTGGCACAGAAAGGCTATCTTTGGCTGCTTTTCTGTACCTCTCTTTGCAGCTTCATGAATGGGTGATGCCAGGTCACACACTGGATGCGGGCTGGCTCCATTTTGTACCAAGAGATTCACACAGGCTGCGTTGCCACTGATGCAAGCGTTAAACAGAGGCGTGTGCCAATCCAGGCTAGCACCATCCACCTGGAAAACAAACCCACCACAAGATATTTCATTTAGAAAACCAAATCAGAAGTTTAAAATAGCCTGAAGGTAATTTGTTTCAAGCTTTGCCACTTCAAGTGGCAAGAACTGCCCAGAGTTTAATACCCTGAAAGTGTCTGCTACAGAAAAATATGAGCTGTGGTCACAATTTCAGACCAATACGCAGCGTGAACCATTGAATCAGGGAGAAAAACCAAGTTAGAAAAATTCAAAGAGTATTTTGTAGTGGCGCAGTTAACATTTTAGCAGGAGCTCTGCTTTTCCTCAAATAATTTAAGACACTTTGTTTAAAGTAATGATTTGTTGCTGAAATCATGGCAACACAGTAATATGGGTGCATAATGACACAATCATGGTCCGTAAGTAAAACAAGTGCACAGGGGCCTGGTTAACCTACATCTATTCATTTTTATCAATAAAATGATTCTAGGAATACTTTGTTTCAAATCACACTTTGTAAAATCACTTCTGTCCGCTTCATGCCATCCTAAAGAAATCAGGGCTAAAATGCAGATTGGGAATAATATTAATGAATTATGGGAGACTATCTTGCTGTTTGTCGGGTATACTTTATCACTTTCTAAGAATGCATACCTAAAGAGTCTGGCGAATCTGACTGCTAAATACAGTGATCAGACCTCTGTATAAGGAAGAGGTTTTCCCACCTTACTTGTAAAGCTCCTTACTTTTGCTCCGTGTTTCAGTAAGGCACTGGCACAAGCCAGATGGCCCCCTAAGCAAGCTCCATGGAGAGGAGACACCTGATCCGCCGTGATTAGGTTCACACTGCAGCCCTTGGGAAACACAACCAAGGCAGAATTAACAAACAACTCATTATTCACCAAGGAACCGCTCCAGACTACCAGAGCCAGCTGTATAACCTGCACGCTGAATTGGCCAAGAAGCCCAACTGGTTTAATCAGAATTTTTTTTTTTTTACAGCAGAGGCTAATGTGTCAGAAGTACAAACTCTCTAAATTTTGAACTTTATACCTGAACGGTAAAATCTGCAGCCCCACGGGATGCAGTAAGCTGATGGCATGCAAATGCCTCGTGTGTAAAGAAAAGCTCGCTAAACAGAAAAAGTGCACTTATTTTAGCCAAGGCATTTGCAAGCCATTCAACTGCAAATCCACCAGTAGAAAAAAAAAAGTGTATATAAAGCACAGGAGGAAAAAAAAAAACAAGCAGCAGTGGAACAAGGAGCCAGAAGCCAGCAAAATAGAGCAGAGAAAATGCAGATGGAAAGAAAATGCTGGCAGCCCCTCCGGCCAAGCGGAGAATATGCCACCTCTATGAGCCCAGCCACAGTGTTGTGGTTCAGTCCAGAGATGGCAGGCAGAGGAGGGCGCTGTGTGACACTGTTGCTGGTATGGAGCTGGGGGGATCCCACTTGTCAGCCAGTGCACAGTCCTTCCAAGTTCTACCGCTCTGCATCACGTTGGGTGCCTGAGACCCCTGGACCAAAAATAGTCCTTTGTCCACATAGGCTGTTGCTGCTGCTGCCTCCACCTTCCAACACTGCCTCCCTCCATGTTGCCTGTATGGATCGATGCCTCCTGTTTCCAACTGCGGTCTTCCTTACACCCAGCGAGAGCCACAATTGCTTTCTACCTGTCTCATCGCAGGGTGCTGGTCCGCTCCTGTGTGGAGCACTTCAACAAGGCTGCCAGTGGGCAGGGCAGTCCCGTCTGCACAGCAGTGATGGGAGGAAGGAAGTAGTGCTATCGGCAGTGATGGCATGTCCTGGCAGGCTGTCTTCAGTCAGGAGGCAAATACCACAGGAAGTTTAACTCCTGCTCTGACCCAGGAGTTAAATTTCCTGCAGTAAAAATATGCGGCCCAAGTTAGCACACTTCCTCACATTGCAGAGTAATAGCTTATTGCCCTGCAGTTTGCACTGGCACACGTTAATCCTAGTGTAGATTTTAAACTGGTGTTTTAGCATGAGTTTTTCTGCACAAAAAAGAACATGTTTAATACCAAGGTTAATTTGGTGTGGGAAAACTGCCAAAAAGTGCAGGTTAAAATTGGTGCTAAGGTCAGCATGTTTTATTACATCGGCCCCAAAATTTACTTAAGACAAATCACCAAAGTATTTGGAGAGAAATGATATGGTAACAAGATCAATTGTTTCAGAATGCGGACTTTCAGGAGAACTGATGAGTTTGATGTCCTCTGCTTTAACATCAAACTCAGCAAATAATAGACAGGTCATTAAACACAAACAAAGGGGCTGACGCAATAAAATGCATATAAACACATGCGTCCCAACTGGGCGCCCGTTTTTACAGTGTGAGCACATCCACCTCACTTGTGCCCTTGATAAGAGCATAAGAACATGCCATACTGGGTCAGACCAAGGGTCTTTCAAGCCCAGCATCCTGTTTCCAACAGTGGCCAATCCAGGCCATAAGAACCTGGCAAGTACCCAAAAACTAAATCTATTCCATGCTACTGTTGCTAGTAATAGCAGTGGCTATTCTCTAAGTTGACTTAATTAATAGCAGGTAATGGACTTCTCCTCCAAGAACTTATCCAATCCTTTTTTAAACACAGCTATACTAACTGCACTGACCACATCCTCTGGCAACAAATGAAAAAGAACTTTCTCTGATTAGTTTTAAATGTGCTACACGCTAACTTCATGGAGTGCCCCCTAGTCTTTCTATTATCTGAAAGAGTAAATAACCGATTCACATCTACCCGTTCTAGACCTCTCATGATTTTAAACACCTCTATCATATCCCCCCTCAGCTGTCTCTTCTCCAAGCTGAAAAGTCCTAACCTCTTTAGTCTTTCCTCATAGGAGAGCTGTTCCATTCCCTTTATCATTTTGGTCGCCCTTCTCTGTAACTTCTCCATCGCAACTATATCTTTTTTGAGATGTGGCGACCAGAATTGTACACAGAATTCAAGGTGCGGTCTCACCATGGAGCGATACAGAGGCATTATGACATTTTCCGTTTTATTCACCATTCCCTTTCTAATAATTCCCAACATTCTGTTTGCTTTTTTGACTGCCGTGGTAGCTCCTAATATGGAATCTAACATGCAATAGTCAATGCTACCTGGTTGATGAGGTTGTTCAGTGCAAGAAGCTGTCCGTGAATCGCGGCATCATGCATGGGAGACCAGTCCGAAACAAAATCTGCGCAAGGAAGAAGTTCATACAGTTAGTAACTTCTCATCCTGATAGTTTGGTATCTAGACCAGCTCAAACAGCTGCAGGCAGTTCAGTGCTCCTCTTCTGTTAATGGGGAGAATCGTTTTCAAAAGGAATCTAGGCAGCTTTGCTCCAGAGTTAGGTGCCTAGACCCCTGGGCTTTAAATGAGCTGCTGTTAAGATAATCTTCCCAAGGGAGAAGGAGAAAACTATTTATGCATTTATTTAGATTTTAAGTCACCAGAAAGTCCAAGGCAATGTATAACAATAAAAAAGAAAAATCAGTTTCTTCCTCAGAGCCCCACAAAAAGGGCACAATAAACAGCTACCTTTGTACCTTTAGCTAGTTTTCAAAGAGAAATTGCCTGGGTACAAAAGTACTCGGGTACTATGGCACAATGCAGCTTATTGTAGTTTGCCCCCGATATTGATGCCATCATCATAACCCACAGTACATCACAGTACAACCCAGGTCATTTCAGTAGATGTGTGCTGGCACATATTTTCTGTGCGGTGAGGTTATTGCATTGGACTCCTGAGTGACCCCTGTGGGAAGTCTGCAGTGCCAAATGGGAAGACTGAATTCAAGATTCAAGTCAGCTCGCAGACTTGGTGAGGGCAAGGGGCAAAATGGGTTTAGGAAAACACTTCAGTGACACCCGTTAGCTGCCTCCCTGTGAACGAAGAGTTCCTGAAGGTGTCGTCTGGGTTCACCATGTTTATATCCCGCTCAAATAGAACATATTCATGACAAAGATTGTCTTCTACTCGGTAAGAAAACTGAAATTCTGTAAGAAATATTGTGACATTTCACAATATACCTACAACACTATGTAAACGCTGACAGTATTAATGCCAATGACTGGTATATAATCAAAGGATAAGACTGTGGTCATAAGTGTAGTTTTAAATTCAAACAATACATCAGACTAATCATTAACAGAATACCAATAAGGGAGCTTGATAGAAATGATACATATATTAGACTGACAAATATTTAAAAATGTAAGTTTTCAAAATTACCAAGGTTTCTTCCTTGGTGAAAGTCTGACTTCAGGCTGTTAGAATTTATTAAAACAGATCATAAATCTCACCTTTGAACTTGCCCTGGTTTGTGAATTACTGAATCGGTGCAGTATATGACTTAAAAGCATGTGAGATTCATGTTTGTGTTTGGAATATCAGAATTAAACTTCTTGCATATAAGACATGGTTGCCAACTTTGGCTGCACCTGTTCCAGGTGATATCATATCTTTAAACCTATGTTCCTTATAGAGAGGGCAGCTTAGTCACATGTTACATCCCTACCCCCATAAAAAGCACTAGAGTATGTGTTGTGGGTATGTCAGATTTTTCATGTAAAGTTTAAACACATAAACATTACATACCAAAAACCCCTAAGTTATCTGTAGATCTTTAAAAGGGTGATGATGTTTAATGTATTATTTACATTGTTTGGGTGTGTCTTAGATAATTCCACCCTCTTCTTTAAATGTGCTGCCAATTCACTATCAAGGGGCTTTTTCCACCTCTGCTCCACTCAACAAGATGCACTTTATTTTCATCAAATAATTAACAAGCAGGTTCTCTGTTGCAGGGCATTGAAATGAATGTCAAGAAAGTTTTATGTTTGCTTAATTTTATCCACAGATATACTCCATTGTCCCTTAGCAATATTTTTCACACATTTCTGATGTTTGCATGTATGGCCTACCAGGCACTTACCAGTGTGGAAGTTTCTGGCAAGAGGTAGAACAGTAGGAGTTTGTGTATATTCATGGCCCATCCCCACCAGGTCCTTTCTACCAAATCTATAAGTGCTCAAAGAGTCATTTGGGGGAGTAGGAATTGTGTGTGAAGAGAGGGAGAGGCGGCATATGGCTGGCTTTTTTCCTGAGCTGTAGAGGAAAGGGATAGTCCCTTCTTTTCCAGTTAGAACAAGTTGAGGTTCTCCGGTTTGGTGTGGGAGTTTATGGGAAGAACCTGCAATCGTAGTCCAGGGAAGGCAATCTTGCTAGTCCAGAGGATAAGGGGACCTTTTCAGGGAGCTTGTTATGGGTGTCGTCCATGGCAGACCCACAGCACGGTCCCCTCACTTCTCTGCAGTAACTCCAGCTCCTGGTTCCTCCTCTCTGGCGGTGGCGGGCCGCCAGCTCCGTCCTCGTGCCTCCCCTGGTGCTTCAGCTGCTGTCCCTGGCATTCCCAGTCCAGCCACCACGTCCATTGCTTCACGTCGGGCCTGTGTGGCCCGCGGAGAGACACTGCTACTTGGCGCCATGCCCCTCCCTAGGCGCACGCGCATCTTCAAGTAGGGACTGCAGCAGGAACTTAGGCACAGCCCCGGATGATGACGTCAGCAGAGCACCGGTACTTAAGCCCGGGCGCCACTCTCTAGCTTTGCCTTTGCAACAGGTCTCTTCGCTAGTCGAGTACTCCTTGCCTCCTTTGAGATTCATCTCGTTCCTGTATTCCTGTTCCTCGTTTGAACCTGGTTCCTGTCTCCTTGTTCCTACGTTCCTGCCTTGCACCTTTCTACGGATTGCCTACATGGACTTTGATTTTGCTTTGTCTGACCACGCCATTGTCACTCTCCAAATCCAGACCTCTGCTTCGCCTGACCATGCCATTGACTCTCTCCAAGCCCGGACCTCTGCTTCGCCTGACCACTCCATTGACTCTCTCCAAGCCCGGACCTCTGCTTTGCCTGACTACATCGTTGCCTCTCTCCAGATCCCGACCACTGCTTTGCCTGACTATGCTTCTAGACTTATCTCCGTGATCAGACCTCAGCCTTGCTTGCCACTGCTTCCAGATTGCCGCCAGCCTTGACTGAAGCCTGTTCCGACGCCTCTTCTGCTTACCTCCTGGACTTGGTCAATTCAGGCTTCGGCCTGCTCTTGCTTGGGCGCCCCCTGTCTGCCTTCGTTCCTTTGGTGCCCGAATTTCCAGGACACTACCTTGTTCAGTTTAAGACTGTACCACCTCTCTCCTGCTGTCTCTGGGCTGAACTCAATCTCCTCATCGAATACATACAGAGGCCCACCTAAGTCCAGCTGGCCCCGGCACCCAAAGGCTCAACCCGAGGGAGAACGAGGGCTGGTATTGGTGAAGTTCCAGTGGCCTCTGTACATCAGCCCTCTCTACCTGCCGACGGTGGGGACCCTATGGGTTGCGTCAACCCCACCTCGGCCCAAGGGTCCACCTCCGGCGTAACAGAGCTGCTGCACCAGCAAGGTACTGTGTGAGCAAATTTAGTTGGGAGTATGGGAGTAAAGGATTCCTATGTGTTCTTTGCAAAGTCTTAAAGAGGAAGGGAGACCTACAGGGGCTTATGAGATTCCAAGCCTCTTCAATCATTCTCAAATGCTTTCATGAATTAATCTAAGCTTTGGAGATTTCTTTTTCTGTACTGTACTACTCTTTTGAGTTAACTTTTTTTTCTGTTTTAGAACAGCATTTGTGTGAGGACTTTGAGCAACTGAGTATTTATCTCCTTGGGTATTGGAACAAGTGCTCCTTCTCCCCTGCCCCCCTCCCCCCATCGGAAGAACCTTGTCCAAGGGCTGCAGCAAGTTTTTCCAGGACTCTGCAGCACCCGAAGGTGGCCCCTTGATCTGCACAGAGAGGACACTGTGGAAGGGGACTACATGCAAAATCCAGGTTAATATGAGTATCAGGACATATAGGGAACTTAAACTATGAGGTGCAGTCACAAGGACTCAGATTTTTGATTCTTCTCTCAAAAGCGCCAGTCAAAACTAGGTAGTCAAATATCTTTCAGTATTTTAGCAGTCTGTTGTACTAACATTTAAAGCAGAATTTAACAGTAATTGCATCAGCCTACTGTGTTTATATGAAGGATGGATTAATAAGTTCAATTATAGATTTTGCCTTAAGATCCTTACCATAGTAACACATAATTTTAAGGCAGATTTGAAGACTTGAGTGTTGGCCCAGAATTATGTTCAGTTTTCTTTAAAGCCATATTCAGCAAAGGTTTCTACTATCCCAACTCTTATCTGAACTTAAAAACTAAAAAAAAAGACTCCAAACCTCTCAATGTCTGAGCAGGAAACTGCTAAAACATTTAACTACATGTCAGAAACTGGAACTTTAGTCCTGCGAGGCTGTCATGTTTTCAAATGATCTGTGCAGAAGTGTGCAGTTGTGACTACCAAAACTATCTCACACACACACACACACAAAAGAAAAAATGTGTTCATTTGGTTTGCCGCCTTTGTTAGTATTTTGCCATGTCTGAATTCCTATTGCACTCATCATATTTCATGTTCAAGTTCTTTTCACTGTATCTACAGTAAACATATTTTGTACTGTATGACCCTAAGGTTAGAACAAAAGAGCTATCATGTGCTTAACAATAAGAATTGCTATTGCCACTTGAAATATCTAAAGCACATATCAAGCTTTGCTAGACTGAGCGAACATCAGGTACACACATGTATTTCTGTAAGCTGAATGGAATCTGCCTCCTCCCCACCTACCAAACTCAATTTCTAGAGGCAAACTTTCCTCTTTTGGTTTTCCTATCATCTCTAAGAGGTTAGAACATTTTCTATCTTCCGATGCACAGTATAGAAAACAAATATATTTACCGCTCATCAAGGGGTTTGATACGTAGGCTGTAGAAGGCTGCCCTCTCATGCCATGGGACCCACCAGCCTTTCCACTCGCTCCCTCTGCATCCATCCTTTGTCGGGAAGTGCAGTTCTATGAAGCAGTTCATCGGAAGGGTTCGAACTCCATCTCCGCTGAAGCATATGCAAGTTGCATGAGTAACCTATTACAGGAGTGTGGTGCAAGCAGAAGAGTTCAGACAGGAAGGCTGGGACTTGATGCAGCCAGCCAGGAGGGAGGCAGGAGTATCACCATGAGCCGAGTACCTGTGTTCATCCCCAACAAAAGAGGCTCTCATCCCCAGCCACAGGTTAAAAAAGCCACACTGTGCAAGGCGAAGAATATTGCTGCTGTCGTCATATCCTCTCCAAAGCCACGACCAATCAGCATTTCTGGCTTTCCTTCTATTGATTCAGGAAGGAAATTCTTAGTTTGCCAAAACAAAAAAACAAGAAAATCCTCCAGAAAATGAAAGGCATAGAAAAGCCAGTTAGACTGGTTGAAGGAAATATGCCTTTGGGGAGGTTAGGGAAAGCAGTGCAGAGAGACAGGGGCGAGCACACTGCTATTCAGCAGAAGGAATCAATTAAGTTGTTTTGAGAGAACACTTTTAAAGACCTCTTAACTCTACATATTACTAGAATTCTGCAGGCACACTGCACTAAGGAACACTGAGTGGACTTATAATTTAAAATGATCACTAACTCTGTCACATGCCTTAAATTATGTACTCAATGAAAATATTTTATCTGCCTTGAAGTGAAACTATCATCTTAGAAGTAGACAGACTGTCTTGTATCTGAAGCATGACCATTATTGTATGCAGGGTACTGTAACTACCCAGACCTTACTTCTGCTTTGTTTTTTATTGCTCTGCAATGTCTTTTGGCACAAGTAACTCTGTTCTGTGTTTTTATTTTTGACCACAGTGCTCTAAAAGATGAGGCAATCTTAAATTTAGTGTCTTCAAATCAAGATCCCTTATGCATTTGATAGCAATCACAGGCAGCACTGACCCAGACAAAGAAGGTTTGAACCTGACTCAAGCCAAGGACCTGTTTCTGGCTCAACTCCAAGACCACAGTCAAGACTAGCTAAGCAGGAGCCAAACCCGGAGAGACTGCTCTGGTTGAAGTGATACAGGAAGTTATTAGCTTGTCTGAATCTGACTTCTCTCACTGACCAGTAAAATCGCTTAAGGGAGGTCTCTCACTTTGCTGTACTCCTGAATTCCAATTTTTTTAGACTAAAGTTAGTTTATTTTAAATCATTTAACTGTCACTCCATAAATTATAATGGTTTACAATAAAACATACATAATAATAAAAATAGAAAACTAAAAAACTTCACAACCATAGAAACATATCATGACATTTACATAATATCTGTTTCCTTACCACATCTTTCATATTCTTCATTACCTCGATGCTTAGCTTCTAAAGATTTTCCTAAATAGCAATATTTTTAACATTTTTTTTTAAACTTTTAATGTCGCCCAAAGTGCATAATTGTTCCATTATAGCACTCAATAAATTGGGATCTGCTACTGTTATAGCCGTCGCCCACCCCTTCCCTAAATGGGCCTGTTGAATTGTTGGAATAACCAACAGACCTTGATTAGCAGTTCGTAAGCAATGTTGTGGGGTATATAATTGAAGGCTCGCACCTAGCCATACTATTTCTGGGTTATAAACAATTTAATGTATGAACATTAAGACTTTATATTGTATTCTAAAGTGAACTGGTGACCAGTGTGATGTGGATAGCACCAGGTTAATATGATCATATCTACGTGAACCTGTTAAAACTCTAGCTGCTGAGTTAGCAGCAACCATGGAGATCTGATCATAGGCAGGCAGTCCCAGCAATAGTGAGTTACAATACTCTAATAAAATTCTTATACTTAAGTCCTTTGTTAATAACGAGATGACTAAACACATTGATGTTTTAGATGGGAGGGAGTCCCATCCTGCATTTAATATGAATGAGATGATATTAAATGTAACCAATTTTAATGATTAAGAAAAGTAGAAACAAAAGTCAGCAAACAAGTCGTAAGGGATATCCCTTTTATTGGGCTAACTTAACATCATTGTGACTAGCTTTCGAGAGCTCTGCCTTTGTCATTATCGGGTCCGTGAGCTATGGCTGATGTTGCTCAAATATACACATGAAAAGCAAGTGTGCTCAGAGTGTCACTGGCACTGGTTTGAAAGGGAACCCAGCTCCCTCCTGGGATTGAAGGCTTCTTTGTAGGGAGTGGGGAGGAGGGCTGAGTGGGTTCACCAAAATGTGCAAAATTATCTTGATTCTTTGTTTGCAAATATAGCGCAAGAATATTCACTATAGAAAAAACAAAGAGCTTGTTCTGCTTTCAGTGTTTTGAAAGCTTATGGTAAAGGCAACTCTGTTGCACAACAGGTTCAGCTACTGGAACTAGAAAGTACAGTAAAAGCCCTGTTCTCTAGCACTCGGCCAACCAGAAAGCTCAAATAAGTGACATTATTGTTCTTACTACTGCCAAGAAGATTTTAAACAGAAAGGGGCGGATTTTAAAAGGCCCGCGCGCGTAAATCCTTCCGGATTTACGCGCGCATGGTCCTCGCACGCCTATTTTGCATAGGCCGCCGGCGCGCGTAAGTCCCGGGGCTTTCGAAAAGGGGTGAGAAGGGGCGTTTCAGGGGCGGGCCGCGGCATTTCGGGGGCGGGCCCGGGGGCGTGGTCGAGGCCTCCGGACCAGCCCCCGGGACCGGAGGACGGAGCGAGGCTGCCGGCGACGCGCGCAAAGTTACGCCTGCTTTCAGCAGGCGTAACTTTGCCGACAAAGGTAGGGGGGGGGGTTTAGATAGGGCCGGGGGGGTGGGTTAGGTAGGGGAAGGGAGGGGAAGGTGGGGGGAGGGCGAAGGAAAGTTCCCTCCAAGGCCGCTCCGAAATCGGAGCGGCCTCGGAGGGAACAGGCAGCGCGTGCTGGGCTTGGCGCGCGCAGGTTGCACAAATGTGCACCCCCTTGCGCGCGCCGACCCCGGATTTTATAAGATACGCGCGGCTACACGCGTATCTTATAAAATCCAGAGTACTTTTGTTTGCGCGAACAAAAGTACGCGATCGCGCAATTTTTTTAAGTCTACCCTTAAGGTTGTTGTTCCAATACAATGATAGAATTTACTATTGCAATGAGCAAAATTACTTCTTCAGAGGTACAGTCCAGTAAACACAAAAACAGAGAGTAGAATATGTTCCAAGTGTCCCTTTGGCTTTTCCAAAAAAAAACATGGCATCCTCTTTGCTACTACAAACTGTCCCTTACTACTACTACTACTACTACAGTGCTACTGAACATACACAGCACTGCACAAAAACACATAAGAGTCAGTAGCAGTTTATAATATAAGGGGTAATTTAAAAAAATATTTATACATGTAAAAGTAGCATATATTATAACAATTTTCAAAAGCCCATTTATTTATTTATTTATTTATTTATTTTGGTTTTATATACCGAAGTTCGTGGAAGACATCACATTGGTTTACAATAAAAATATAAAACATACGATTCAAAATAATATAATGAAATACAAAGTTTTGTTAAGAGAAACAGTAAAAATGCACAAATAAAATGTATGTGCTTAATGTGCACGTATATACATAAAACCTATTGACAATTCAATAGCACAGATCGTAGCACTTTTCAAAAGCCCACTTACGCACTTAAAACTGGATTTTGTGTGCATGAGCTTTTGAAAAGTGCTACGATCTGTGCTATTGTCAACAGGTTTTACGCGCGTAAATGGGCTTTTCAAAAGTGCTACAATATATGCTACTTTTACACCTATAAAGACTTTTGAAAATTACCCCCTAAGGTTGTAAGTGTCATAACTCCTCTGGATTTGCTCTACTCTTCTTTCCAGCAAGCTGTGGAATTTTAGCATGGTGCTAGAAATCCTTAATTGCAAAAACTTTGCCAAACGGTTCTGACCCTTTGGATATAAATTGAGATGGCTGAGCTTTCTTCCCCGTGAGATAAAGGGGGAATTCTCCACTCCCAAAAAAAGTAAGAGAAACCAAGGAATAGGCCCACTGCAGGGAAAGACAAATGGTCTTCGACTGGAAATCTGAAAAAATAGAGAACACCTCCAGCGAGCAGGTCACCATTCACACTGCACCTCACAGCTTCTTTGCCAGCATTCTCCAGTCTACTAGTGAGTTTGTTTATGCACTGTAGAAAACCCATGGATTATGCAAATGATAAGTGCTGTTTCATCACACACTTTAAACACATATTCCTTAAAACAAAATTTCTACTGGCAAGGACACTTACAAAAATAAATCATATCTTCAGTAATGTTGTCTCACACCATCTCTTAATTGCAGTGAGTTATCCTAGTCCTTTGTGGGTTGTACAATAATGGCTAAACTTTTTTTTGTGTCTAGGATGACCACACAGCAACAGGTCAAGGGTGACAAGCTGAGCCAGTCCTGGTTTTGCATGCAGAGATGGAGTCCTGCTTTTCATAGGAAACATGACAAGAAAATCCAAACTGCATCGTTATGCATGCAATGGTGTACAAACAGAACTGGCTCAGCTCATCCCCCTCATCACCCTGTTTCTAAAGCATCTGTTGTGTCATGTCTCTTTCTCTGTATTGGTATTTCTTATTACTTATTATGAGGTGCTCAAAATGGTCTTATGGGCCCTCCCCATTCAGTTGGGTTTTCAGAATATCCCCAATGAATATGTATGAGAAATATTTGCATACACAGGAGATTAATGCATGCAAATAAATCTCATGCATATTCATTAGGGATATCCTGAAAACTCGACTGGCTGGGGGGGTTGCGCACCTCTGTTATTACTCTGTTCTATGGTGTATGCTTAAGCATGGGCTACCATGTAAGGACACAATCTCTATGGAGTGCTTGCATTTTTTGTATTTGAGAAAAAAAATTGCTGCATTTAAGGTTTTTGGTCTTCAGGATGCATGATTTTGTACTGTGTGTTTCCTGAAAGAGACAAACATGCTGGAGCTTCCTTGAATCATGCATCTATATATGTCTGAACATTATACTGTGAGGAACTCTCTTCAGTAACAACTTACAATGAGCTATAGCAGTTCCATGGGCTTCAACAAAGAGGAAAAATATTAGTATTCAGTCTGGTTGTAGTATTCAGTCTGGTTGCTGTCAGCACCTTCAGTAATGCATTGTCCAATTTGCAGCCTTTCCTTCAGTTCTGCACCTTGATTTTCTCTACCAGGAGTAAGCCCATTGCCTCTCCATTTCTGGCATCAGCATAGAGCAGTCTATAGAGCTATTGGTACAAGAGAAATTCCTGCAGCTGCTCTGGAAGCTGCAACCTGGGGATCTTATGAAGGCAGAAGCCACCCAAACATTTCCGAATATTCAGGCGGCACAGCTGGGCAAGGCTGGCAGGACCTAAGAAAGAGGGGCATGTAACATATTCAAAAACATGTTCAAATATCAGCAAGTCTGTTCTGAGATTAGACATTTACAGTTATTCACACTTTATAAAGGCTATGATGCTCAGACCTTGCTCAGAATCTGTTTTTTAGAGATTCTTATAGCCATTAATAGTTAGCAGTTAAAAATGTGTCTAGTTTATACTTAAACTCTTAGATAAGATGCCTTAATTAGATCCAGTAATAGACTATGACAGAGTTTCCCAACTAGTGTACCTTTAGACCTGGTCAATTGTGCCGCAGAAAAGTCACCACTGACTGATACTCAGATCCAGACCAGCACCTCTGTTCTTAGCATATCACAACAACAAGAGACAAAAGTGATGGCTCTTAAATTTGTAGGACCTCTTTTCTGAGAACATGTGTAATCATGCATGTCTCTTCTTCCTAGCTACCACATGAGCCCTAGAGTGTGGTAATTAATAGCATGCATGGCATGGATAGCTGAGACCCGCTTTCTGTAGTGCACACAGTGCACCCAGCACCTTCTCATCTCTCCCATCTTTGAATCCTTCCAGCCTCTGTCATATCCCCAGCCTGAGTGAAACAGGGAAAGTGTGGACTGAGCACTGGATGTGACCCAGTCTGCGTGCTGGGAACAACGGCAGTGAAGGAGCTCTGGCAATCACATGCAGCAGCCAAGGAAACAGAGCTGGCTGTCCACACCATACTAAAATCTCCCTTCTCTTGCACTTGTTTATAGAGGGAGCTGGTCAGTTTTGATGGGTTTATGTGTGTCTTCGCATTTCCCTTTGTTTTAAAATTTGGAAAAAAGACTGGTGGGGCTCTCAATGTTTTCCTCACTCTTCTTCTGGCTCTACAAGTTCTCTTCATATCTGCGCTGCCTGCTCTGTGGAGGCGGATGTGTGCCACACAGCATTTTTGTTAATATAGGTGTGCCTTGTGCCTGAAAAGGCTGGGAAACACTGGACTGTGTCAGAATCACAATATTCATAGAACTCAGAATGTGGTGGCAGATAAAAACTGGAGGCCCCATCAAATTTGTCCAATTTCCTTCCTGTTGAAATAGCATAGGCTCCACCTAATCCAGTTTTCCTTTCACTTCCTTACAATTAAAGTCATCTGTGCTTATCCTTCTCTAATTCTGCTATTGTTTTTACTCAGCAGTTTTTATTGATTTTAAAGTAAATTTAGCCTTAATAATTTTCATCCTATACTCTAGTCCTAAGTCTTGAATAAATTTTCATGTACATCAATGCATAGGTCTCTTGAATATTTACACATTATCCTGTCATATTCACCTTAACCTCGTGTATTCTGTGCTGAGCTTCCCTTGTCCTTTCTTTTTCTGCTTTAATTGCCTCATCCTCTTTACCTCACCCTTGTCACCTCATCCATAGGCTAGTACAAAAGTGACCAAAAATAGAGATGTGAACCGGAATTGGTTCAGATTCCGGTTCCAATTCACATGTGGTTTTTTTTTCATCGGGCCCAATCGCGGTTTTGTTTATCGGCTGCGCCTGAGCCAATAAACAAAACACCCACCCGACCCTTTAAAACTAATCCCTTTGCTTCCCCCACCCTCCCGACCCCCCCAAAAAACATTTTACAAGTACCTGGTGGTCCAGTGGGGGTCCCGGGAGCGATCTCCCACTCTCGGGCCGTCGGCTGCCACTAATTAAAATGGCGCCGATGGCCCTTTCCCTTACCATGTGACAGGGTATCTGTGCCATTGGCCGGCCCTTTCCTCAACCTTATTTAACATATATATGCTCCCTATATCCAATCTCCTCACCAATCCTAACATCAAGCACTTCATCTACGCAGATGATGTGCAAATTCTTCTCCCGATCACTGACACCCTGCAATCTACCCTTCTAAAGTGGGAATCATGCCTTAACTCTATTAACCACCTTCTCACTAACATGCACTTAGCTCTCAATCCTCAAAAAATGGAACTACTTATTGCCAACAAACAACCTGCAACCCCCATCCCCCTATCCCACACCTCCTCCACCTTCCCCACCCACACTCGCAGCCTGGGCGTCATGATTGACAACCAACTCAACCTTAAACCTTTTATCAAATCTATCCTAAGTGACTGTTACTTCAAGCTGCGAACAATTAAAAAACTCAGGCCTCTGCTTTATTTCACAGATTTCCACACTGTCCTACAGGCTATTATTTTCTCTAAAATTGATTACTGTAACTCTCTTTTCCTCGGCCTCCCCTCCTCCCACATCAAACCTTTACAACTCTTACAAAATGCCTCAGCCCGCATCCTTACTAATTCAAAAAAAAGAGATCATATCACACCCAAGCTCATAAAATCAAGAATCTTATACAAAACCCTATCCCTCATTCACAAAAGTATTCTAAATGAAAACCTCCACTGGATTAACCCTCCGTTCATACCATTTACATCCACAAGACCAATTTGGTCCACTCTTCAAGGAACGCTCCGCCCCCCTTCAATCAAATCCACCAGACTCACTTCCACAACAAAAAGAGCTTTCTGTTTCGCAGGCCCCACACTATGGAACTCCATGCCGCTTGAACTATGAACAGAAACTTCTACCCCTAAATTTAAAAAAAAACTGAAAACCTGGCTGTTTTTACAAGCCTTTCCCGCAAGTTCCTCCCACTGAATTGTAAATCCTCAGATCTGTAATTACCATGATATCACTATGTTCGTCCTCATGTAAATATCTACTTTTTCGATATGCTTTTGCCTCTATTATTTATCCAGTTAATCAATTTTTTTTTATCTTTTTTCTCTATCTTGCCTTTTGCAAAATCTCCATAATAATGTTAAACTTTGTTTGTTCCTCAATTCCACTCCCGATCATCTGTTACTCCTCAATGACAACTGTAAATAACGAAATAACGTCTCCTAATACAATTAATTTTGTATCATGTTCCTTATATAAGCTTTTTAACCAATTTGTTGTTCCATGTTCCTTGTAAAGGCCTCACCTTTTCATGGTGACGCTCTCTTAGTTCCATGTAAACCGATACGATGTGCAAACGGTTATCGGTATATAAAAATGACTAAATAAATAATCCTGAGCATTTAAGGGAGTTCTTAAATGCCAAGATGGTTACCCCTGCGAATTAAAAGATATGCTCGTGCAGAATTATGATGGTATAACAGAAGAGTTTTGCCTTTATTAATAGTTTTCAAATTAACACTCCTCTTGTGTTCTATCTCTCTCCCACAATATTACCTTTGAAAAATGTGAGTTATTGTACTTCCTGTATTGTTTTGATGAAGTGGAATATATTTTGTTATGTATTAACTCTCTGCCGAATAACTAAGCAAAGTTATCTTTGTTTGTAAATTATAAATTGAATAAACAAATTTAAAAAAAAAGAGGTTAGGGCTTTTCAACTTGGAGAAGAGATGGCTGATGGGGGATATGATAGAGGTCTTTAAAATCATGAGAAGTCTAGATCGGGTAAATGTGAATCGGTTATTTACTATTTTGGCAAATGGAAGGACTAGGGGGCAGTCCGTGAAGTTAGCATGTTGCACATTTAAAACTAATCGGAGAAAATTCTTTTTCACTCAGGGGTGGATTTTAAAAGCCCTGCTTGCGTAAATCCGCCCGGATTTACGCGAGCAGGGCCTTGCGCGCTGGCGCGCCTATTTTCCATAGGCCTGCCGGCGCGCGCAGAGCCCCGGGACTCACGTAAGTCCCGGGGTTTTTTGTCGGGGGCGTGTCGGGGGCGGAGCCGATCGCAGCGTTTTGGGGGCAGGACGCGGTGTTTCGGGGGCGGGCCCGGGGGCGTGGTTTCGGCCCGGGGCGGTCCGGGGGCGTGGCCGCGCCCTCCGGAACCGCCCCCGGGTTGCGTCTCGGCGCACGTGGATTTACATCTCCCTCCGGGAGGCATAAATCCGTGGACAAAGGTAGGGGGGGGGTTTAGATAGGGCCGGGGGGGTGGGTTAGGTAGAGGAAGGAAGGGGAAGGTGAGGGGAGGGCGAAAGATAGTTCCCTCCGAGGCCGCTCCGAAATCGGAGCGGCCTCGGAGGGAATGGAGGCAGGCTGCGCGGCTCGGCGCGCACCGGCTGCCCAAAATTGGCAGCCTTGCGTGCGCCGATCCTGGATTTTAGCAGATACACGCGGCTACGCGCGTATCTACTAAAATCCAGCGTACTTTTGTTTGCGACTGGTGCACAAACAAAAGTACGCGAACACGCATTTTTTAAAAATCTACCCCTCAATGCACAATTAAACTCTGGAACTTGTTGCCAGGGGATGTGGTTAGTGCAGTTAGTGTAGCTGGGTTTAAAAATGGTTTGGATAAGTTCTTGGAGAAGTCCAGTACCTGCTATTAATTAAATGGACTTAGAAAATAGCCACTGCTATTACTAGCATCAGTAGAGTGGGATAGACTTAGTTTTTGGGTACTTGCCAGGTACTTATAGCCTGGATTGGCCACTGTTGGAAACAGGATGCTGGGCTTGATGGACCCTTGGTCTGACCCATTATGGCATGTTCTTATGTAATTAAAAACCAGTCTATCAGTTTGCCCAATCTATCTCTTTGTCATCAAGACCCCTCTGGTTATTCAGTCTGCACTCCCCCCACTTTACCCAGGTCCCTCACCCATTCAGAATAACGAGTTGTATTCTGACTTACATCTGATATTGAGCAGAAGTAAATATGCTCAGGTAACAACCCGACACACGCTGCATTCCCCGATTTTAAAATCAGGATTTATGCACACCCCCCCCCCCCCCCCCCCCCGATCACTCCTGACCCACACCAAATTTGCCCCCTTTTATTTTGCGCATTTTGTTGCTCATGCACTCACATATACACACCTAATTTTCCAGTTGTAAAATGAGTTGCTCACACTTGGTCCATATACTTGCATATGTGGGCCTTTTAATGTGAGCAACTATTAAAATTCACCCCATATGTTTGATGATTATAAAATAGTGTGTATGGTAGTACAAGCTACTTATGTCCATATATTCTAATTTTTATATGAAAATTACCCCTTTATGTTCTTACACTGTAAATAAATCTAAGAATGACAGTAACTGCCTTTCATTGACTTAAAGCATGATGGCATCAGCCTAGATATTTGTCAAGAACAAAATTAGCCAGGCTGTCATGTGTATAATAAGAAGTGGGTTGCTTCAGTGATGGATTTACTTTACTGACTGATACTTGGTAGTTGAAATAAATACCACAGCATAAAAATATTAACAGGAAAGAGAAAGACAAAGACTGGAAGGGGCTCCCTAAAGTGTATTTACTGTAGAGAAGCATTTCCTATAAAGAATAAATACATGATCATTAGCTATTCATTTTTCCTCTGCCTCCACCTTCACAGTACCTTCCCGAAGCAACAGGGCTTGTTCCACTGTGCTGTTGGGTGCCGCAAGATCAATGGGATATTTCCCGTCCTGGTTCCTTTTCTTCACGTTGGCTCCATAGTCTATTAACAAGTTGATTACTTCTGCACTAGATTTCCTGGCTGCAGCATGAAGTGGGGTGTCCAGTACTTTGCCAAAGTCAACATTTGCTCCTTAGAAACAGAGGGAACGATTAGGATGCCTATCCTGGATTCCATATCGGTGTGTACTCATGCATATTGTCTTTATATCCCTTTATAGTATGGGTAGAATTTAGCAATCTGGCAAATACAGGGAGTTACCATATTCAGAAATCAAAAAAGATTACCTAAACTTCTAAAAAGGAAACTTGGATAAATCGGGTACTTGTGCGTATATTTTAACACTAGTGTTCTACACTGCCTGCCAAACTACATATCTACTGTAAATCCCATCTCATTTTCTGAATCTGACTTTGTATACAATATGTATATTATTGAATTTATTTCAATGCCTCTCTCTCTCTCTCTGAATTTAGAGGCTGATAAAATAATCATGCCTGCCTCTGAAGTGCAAAGCAATTGAGTTATGAAGCTGACTGAGACCAAACCCTGAATCCACTGTTTGTAAGGACTGGCTGAAGCATGTTGAGATAGTACTTTGCTCATAGTGTTTCTCTGATTTCTTGTCAAAACAATCATGTCTGTATCCTAAACTTCACTATCTTCATCTTTGTATCCTATTTCATATGTGCGTGTATTTAATTGCTAAGATAATGTCATAACTTGAAATATTTTAGAGGTAGGACGGGTCTCAATGACCAATACCTAGTTCTAGAAGCTTTCTCACACATTCTGTCCTTTGATGACTGCAGGCTACATACAGTGGCGTCCCAAGATGTGGAGTCTCTTCGTTGATGTTTACCCCATGGGCCAACAGAATTTCTGCACACTCTTTATGACCTGCATAACATAAAAGGGATGATGGAATACAGAGCAGGCTGCTTTTTGATAAACCTCTCAGATAATATAATTTTAATGTTAGGTGGGAATCAAGCTCCTTGTTAAAAGCAAATTGACTTGCAGTGCAGACCCAACCAAATGCCATGTCTGCAATGCTCAAGTGCCCATGCTTACAGATTTCCAGATAAATCCAGAACTTTAGAGAAGTTTGTGGTATGAGTAGGGTGGAAACACTGGGATTTTTAGTGGTGGTGCTCCCTCAAAGCAAGTATGAACCAGTTGGCATCTAAGACTTTTTTTAGCATGGCATGTGTGTGGATATTTCTGTAAAAGTTAGACTGTCAGATTGATTACAAAAGCTGCATCTGCCAGAGCAGTGCACTAAAGTGGGCTGACATGTTTTATGTCTGTTTGGTTAGGGGAAATGATTATTTGCAACCGTGGCACA
Source organism: Rhinatrema bivittatum (assembly GCF_901001135.1). Lineage (NCBI taxonomy): Eukaryota > Metazoa > Chordata > Amphibia > Gymnophiona > Rhinatrematidae > Rhinatrema > Rhinatrema bivittatum. The sequence goes on along the minus strand of NC_042619.1, from coordinate 242,671,478 downwards.
TACAATAGCTTCTTTCATAGCTGTTCTGGTCGTGTGACTTAGCTTCAGTTATATGGTCTTACTTTGAGCGTGTCAAGGTTTCAGCACATTACTAGGCATTGAAGCCGGATAACCCAAAGTTGGGCTCATTTTTCTATCATTTTGTTGGATGAATACTGAAATGGTACACAGTCTGCTACTTATGTTCTATGAGTCAAGACTTAATGAAATATGTATATCTTAGAGGAAAGGGGGTATAACTGAGACTTTCAAATACTTCAGCAGTATAAATGCACACAGGCAAGTGTTTTTTGGAAAGGAAGGCATCATGACAGAAGACTAGAAGAGCACAGAGAAGCATCAGACCGTATTCCTTCACAAAAAGGGCGTTGGATGCATGGAACGGCCTCGCAGTAGAGGTGGTGAGTACAAGCACGGTATCACAATTTAAGACAGTATGGGATAAGCAGAGATGAGATTTTAGTAATGAGAAAGCAACGGTAAAACAGGAGAACAAACAGGGTTCTCCATATTGCAGGAAATAGGTACTAGAGGCAGCCTGGATTAACAAGATGTCTCACATCATCTGCCATCATATCTTTGACAGCAGACCAAAGTACTGATATCTATTTGGTGAATGCAAGAATGTTTTCAGATTCTATCATGATTTCATACTTTTATATCAGTTTTATATTTGTATTTCACTTCTGCCAAAGTTAATGTAAAAAGAATTTCACTGGAAACTTAATTATACTGTAGAAGAGAAAAATGGCTAGGGCATTGCTGAGTGGACCTGTTGTCTTATAACTCACCTCATCCTTACTTAGGACAAGTATCACAAAAATGTGACAACTCTCAACTCTGCTTGTGCGGTGGTCTGATATGGCCTTTGTTCCCAGCCCTAGCACCACTGGACAAGGACATGCATAACATTCACTGTTTTCCTCCCTGTGCTCCAGAGTGAAGGTGTCACTCTTTTTACCTCTTTTCACCGATTCATGAAGAGGAAAAACAAGCTGAGGCTCTGCCTTGGGCCTAGCTCCATGTTCCAACAGCGTGACGATACAGGCGATGCTGCCACTGCAACAGGCGTTGAACAGAGGAGTGAAGCCATCAATGGTAACAGCATTGACCTAGACCAGCCAACAGAACAGTCACTCTGAGAAGCACAGGTTGGGTTTGCGCATGAGGTAGATATGCAGTAGATATCATTGTGCGCTCTGCGAGCGTGCACTGCGAGCGTGCACTGTGAAGCATCCAGGTTTGCTTAGCTGACTTCGGAGGCAGCAGGGGAGGAGATGGGAATTTCAGCAAGCAACCTCTACCACCTTACCCACAAGATAAAACTACATTTGCATTTTGTGAATTTTAGACACAGCTACCAGGAGTGGAGAAGTACCTTTTGTTAATTGCTACAGCCATGATTTAAATAAAAATGTAATTATCTTCAATTTCAAGATATTGTACACACGGTAATTTTCAAAGCCATTTACGTGCTTAAAATTAGGTTTTATGTGCATAAATGGTTGTTCTAAAATTGATAGTGTTCAAAAACTGGCATTGTAAAATAAAAAATTAAAATAACTTTTGGAACAACTTATGACAGCACCAGTGCAAATTTATAAGGGATATCAAAATCACTATGGCTTGGTTCATTCACAGCCAGTAGTGCCTGACAGATCATTTATCCCTATAAGAATTGTTTTTAGAATTTTTTATTTTTAATGCAGATGTAGACCCTGCCCCAGTTCAGGTTTGGGCCCAGGGACAGACTAGACAGTCAAGGCTAAGGTCAGGCCCCATGACTTGCCTGATTTCCTGTAAAAGATAGAAAGAAATCTGTTTCAGGGCCCTTGGGGATTTCCCTCATTGGGAATCTTTTGTCCAGGCCAAAAAACACCACTCAACCTAGGGGCAGAGGCATGCAGTTTGGTGAAATGGGGCACCAGGCACATCAGCCAAACTCTACCTCCAGGTCCTACTGCCAATTTCTCACTTTACAATTAATTTCAGGTTTTCTTATATACATTTTCTGCATAACGTCCTGTACTTCCACAAACCTATCAGACCACCCAGATCACAACATGCTGCCACTTTACACATGCCATCTCATAAAGCCGCACTCCTCACCTCTACCAAGGCGCGTGCTTTGTCCATAGCTGGACCCACAACCTGGAATGATATGCCCCCTGACTCATGTCAGGAATCATGCCCCAAAACATTTAAGCAAAAACTTAAGACATGGCTCTTCTTACATACCTTTCCCTGAATTACCAATATTCGCACAATGAAGTAATCGCCAACTATTTGGACGCCCTCTTAACACCTACTTTCCAGCCCTTGCATCCTATTTTATAATTATCTCTTACTATGATACCTTGCCCCTTCCTCCTGCTTAACTATCTCTCTCAGCTAATTGACTATTTTGCTATCTCTCCCAGCTAACTGACTAAGTTTGCTTAACCTACTTTGATTACTTGTATGTTTAATATCCTTGATTACTATAACTATCATACCCTTGGATTACTACAATATTAGTTTATTTAATACCCTTGAGTACTTTAATTACTAGTTTGTTTAATATCATCTTGTATTCTCTACAATTGCACTTGTAAAGCACCATTGCTATCTTTCTTTTTTTTATTATTTATTTATTTTTGATTGATTTATACAATATCATGACATACTGTTGTCACTAACATTACGGGTATCTGCTGTCATATATATAACAATTATTACTAATTCTCCATCTTTACAACTAATAAAAGTTATATGACTTCAAATATCCTATTACTAAGAAATCACACAGATATCCAACCACCATCATTACATGAGCTATATCAGGAAAATACATCATCTATAACTGAAGGTATTGCTTCTTCCTTCTATACCGATAACTAGACTCTCTACTTATTCCCCAATATCCTTTTTGCTTCCAAAAATGCTTTTAATTCTTCTGGCTCAAAATTCACATATCTATTATTTTCATATCGAATTAAGCATTTACATGGATATTTAAGCAACATTTGAATTCCTAATTAGTCAGCTATTGTTTTCAATTCAAGGAACTGCTTCCGTCTAACTTGAGTTACTCTTGTAACATCAGGAAAAATCCATATCTGGAGTCATAAAATTTTTTCATTCTATTCCTAAGGAACAATCTCAAAACAGTATCCCTGTCTGAGGGGAAAACAAATTTAACAAGAACAGTTCCTTTTTTTTCTATAGGCTCTTCATTTGAAGACTCTATGAGATACATCCAATAGAGATACTTGTTCCTCTAATAGATTAGTTGACTTTAAGTAATATATTTTAGAAATGGGAGGAGAAGCTTCTCTAGGGATCTGTAAAACATCTATCATATATTTTTTAAACTGATCTTGTAGCGAGGAAAATCTTATTAATGGAAAATTGTTAACTCTTAGGTTTAAATACCTCGCTTCATTTTCTAATTTTTCTAGGTTTCTATTTTGGGCCTTGTCCCCTTGAATTAAATTAACTTGGTTTTTTTTGTAACTGAGTTACTTTTTGATCTATCTCTACCAATTTTTCTTCATATTTTTTTACTATTTCCTCATTTGCAGTCACTCGATTATTCATCTGCAATGTTATGGTTGTCAATTTTGATATTGCACGTTCAAGAGACATAATTGCTGTCCAAACCGAGTCCAATGTTATAACAGAAGGTTTTTCTAACTTCTTCATGGGGAGTAAAGTAGTAGAGTCTTTCATCCCAGCTTCTAACACAGCAATATGTGTTCTGGGATGGCCATTCAAATCTCCCTGCATAGAAAGATTTTTTCCTACCACTTGGGACATATTGGATAGTTCTTCCAATGGCCCAGTTGTAGTACTAGCTGATGTTATATTTAAATGCTGAAGTTCCTGGCAGGGAGGAGATGGAGTTGTCGGCACTCCCGGACTTAGATATTGGTGAAGCAGGCATGTCATTCCCAGGCTCCTCTGGTTGACTTGCAGTGCTTCCCTCGGGAGTTTGCCCTGAAGCAATTTTGAAAAATTTCTCAATTTTTCCTTGAGTTGGGGGTGTCAAAGGAGTTGCAGCCGCCATCTCCCTTAATTTCCCTTTCCTCTTGGTATGAGGCATTAAATTACATGCAAACAGTACTTAAAATTGAGAAGCCTTTCAATTCCTTCAAATATATATTGCGGTAGGATACTGCTTTGAGATGGAGGAGAAGGAGAACTTGGGAGAATAAAATAAACAAAGAATTCAAAAACTTGTTTTACTTAAGGAGAATAATTCTTATTACTCAGTCAATTCTCAGTCAAAGCCGCGTGCCCCTTAGGCGCGCACGGCTTGGGCGACGCGCACCAACGTCGACTGCGCACCGTGGGTGGGGCGTTCTTATAGTCCCCGGTGGATGACATCAGCAGGAAGAGATTCAATTCGATGGGGCTCCAGGGTTCCTTACCCTCACCGAAAAGGAGAAACAATATTTCAAGGTAATATAGCCAATTCTGGTGTCTCCAACACTCCCACGAACTGTTTCTTTCTCCTTCTCCTCAAAAATCAGCTGTGGGTGGGGTGTTCTTGTAGTCCCCGGTGGATGACGTCAGCAGGAAGAGATTCAATTCCGTAGGGCTTCAGGGTTCCTTACCCTCACTGAAAAGGAGAAACAATATTTCAAGGTAATATACCCAATTCTGGCGTCTCCAACACTCCCACGAACTGTTTCTTTCTCCTTCTCCTCAAAAATCAGCTGTGGGTGGGGGCGTTCTTGTAGTCCCCGTTGGATGACGTCAGCAGGAAGAGATTCAATTCGGTGGGGCTCTAGGGTTCCTTACCCTCACCGAAAAGGAGAAACAATATTTCAAGGTAATATACCCAATTCTGGTGTCTCCAACACTCCCACAAACTGTTTCTTTCTCCTTCTCCTGCTATCTTTCTTGTTGAATGTAAACCGATGTGATGAACAACAGAACAGAAGGCTCCAGAGCACAGAAGCAAAACATCAGGAAAGGCTAGAATACCAGGAAGGCTGATACATGAGGAAGTCTGGACGAGGGACCTCTGGAACACGAAGACATGGAACATCAGGTACAGGGAACTTGAAGACATCTGAAGACAGGGACAGGAGACTTCAGGAACCTGAAGACGCTGAAGACCAGGACGACGAACATCTGGAACATGGAGACAGCTAAAGACAAGGACATCCGGACTCGGCCGACACCAGGACTGGAAACAAGGAACATGAAGACACTGAACACGAAGCCATCAAAGCAAGAGAAGACCACGGAAGTCCTGGACCGGTCTGAAGACACAGGCAACTGTGGAACCCAATCCGAAGGCCCCGAGAGACTGATGAAGAATCCCTTTTATAGGGCTGAAGCAGGAAGTCATCCTTGGGAGGAGCCAGCAACACTTCCTGTGGCTGGCCCTTTAAAAGCTGTGAAGAGGCACGCACCGTCGCCTAAAGGAAGGTTGGAGCAGAGAGCAGGACCCTGGACAGCGGCGCTCTCCTGCACTTCGCCGCAGTGACTGAGGAAACAGGCAGGCTTCAGGATGGCCTCCTGCCGTCCGGCGAGAACCCTAGACATGATGACGCGGCTCCCTGCCGCTTAGGCCAACCTGGGGTGGCTCCAGGCCGCGAAGAGGAGGCGGACAGGCAGGGCCTCCAGGCCACGGGTCTCGGCGGCGGTTCAGGCCGCAGCAAGATGGCACCGGCGGTGGTCCTGCCGCGTGGGACCCGGCGTGGGCGTCGGCGGAGACGGCTGTTCGGCGGGGCTGGTCCTGCCGAGCAGGGCAGGAACCGCTGCGGCCTCCGGGCCGCATGAAATGGGGTCGGGGCGCCCGACTGTGCCAGCAACATCAGGTGGGTGCAGAGGCCTGCTCGTGGAGAGTAGCTCCGTAGGCAGGAATCATAACACCATGTTAACAAAATATTAGAATTGTAAACCGTTGTGATGGCAATACCGAACGACGGTATATAAAACTCTATAAATAAATAAATAAAATTACGCAATTGGTTCATTACATTTTTTGTAAAATGGGTGTGTAATAAATGTTTTAAATAAATAAACGACTGAGGTATTCTGTACTGGCCAAATGCAAGTCATGAAATCAATTAATTGGCAAACATGTTAACAAGCAATTTACTGCAAAGCAAACAACTAAAAGAAATATATCAGCACCTAAAATGGGAAGATGGAAAGAGTTAAAATTTCCTTATTCTTTGATTTTTATGAAACCAATGAGTTAACTGATATTACTACACTCAGTCTTATGCAATGCTGCAAGGGTCCCAGTAATGCTTCAGATAGGAGCTTCCATCATACAAGCAAGAGTTCAACCATTTTTTTTGTGGAATGGATAACAGACAAAGGGGATGAGCTAGCAGAAGTTTGAAACGTGTGAGCAATAGTTCCATTATGGTAATGAAACTGTGCAACAGAGCAGTGGCACTCTGTATGCATAAAAAAAAGAGTAGGCCCAAATACGAGTGCAATATATCTTTAGTTGTAGGGTATCAAAATTCATGTTTGGGTGTGACAACCCAGTTTTTGCTCTTTAATAAATACTACTGTTTATCATTTCTGATATACGCATTGCTGTACAGGTACATAGAAGACAGTCCTTGTACCATGGAGCTTACAGTCTAGTCAAATATAGACCCCCTTAATGTCCAGTCAAACACTACCCATGCCCACTAAATTATTCAAACAGTAAAAAGAAAAACAAGAATTATGTCACCAAAAGTCAAAACTACCCTTCTCACTTTAAAAGCATTGCACGCATACAATTCTTTGAGAGCCACCATAGCATTAATCATTCACAATGCCTACAGAACCTGAATGTAATCCACTTTGAAGTGTCAAAAAAAAAGATAGAATAGTAAAAAAAATAAATAAATAACAATGCCAGCAGGTTGCATTATTGTGTAACTTACTCGGGCTCCGCTCTCCAGTAAGAGTTTTGCACAAGCAACATGGCCACCCAGGCAGGCCTCATGGAGAGGAGAAACTCGGTCTATTGTCAGTATATTCACATTGAAATCCTAGAATTCAGAGCAAGGAAAAAAATACAAGAGATAGTCAATGTTATTTTTTGTATTCAGAAGACATATGTGGGAAAGCGTTTAAAAGAGATCTTTAATTTGTTGAATGTTGCTGCTTTCATATACAAAAGTTATATTTCAGAGAATTCTATGGTAATTTCTGGTACAGCTTAGGGATGTGCTGACATTTGAAACCACATGGAAATGGTGAAACAACAAAAAACCCACGACATTTCATTTTTTCATTTTAGCGTATGCTAAAACAGTTTAGAATGTGAAAAAAATTAAACAAAAGAAACTAAGCAAAAAATGCAGACTGAAACAAAACTTGCTTTCTTCCATGCACACACTAGTCCCATGCAAAAAACAAGTGATGTGTTATGAATAACTTCAATATAAACTCTAATGAAGTACAGCAGTAACGTTGACTTACTTTTGACTCATGCCACATTCTTCTGTGAAACTGTAAACAGTACACAGCAGGTTCAACATGCAAACTTTGAGGGTAGTTTTTCCTAAGCTGTTGCGTTTCCTGGTCGCAGCAGGCCCGCGGCCGGCTCTACTCACCCCTGATGCCCGGGTCCTGGACCTGGCCCTTCCTCCTTGGCAGCGGTAGGCAGTCGCCTACGCGCTCGCACTCCTGCTACACTCCCAGGCTCCTCCGGCAGCTCCGCGGCCTTCTCCGATCCCAGTTGGGTCTCCCCATGTGCATCGAGGGGAGACGCCGCCATATCCTAGTTTCTGCCTGCCCGCCTTAGGCGCGCGTGCACGCACCTTCACTGTCTTTAAAGGGGATGCGGCGGGAACCTTCCTGCGGCCCCGGATGATGATGTCTCTCAGCCTTACTATTTAAGGCAGGCTCCGCCATTCAGTCTTTGCCTTGGCAACAGGTCTCCACGCTTTCTGTCGTGTGCTTAGTTGCTGCTCGTTCGTGTTCCTGTTCCAGTACCTGATCCTGTTCCAGTGTTCGTGTTCCTGTCTCAGTACCTGATCCTATTCCTAGTCCTATCCTAGTCCTTGTGTTCCAGTTTCAGCTTCCTGTTCCCGCTACCCTTTGGACGGATTTCCTGGCTTTGACCCTCGCTTGTACCTGACTACTATCTGAATGGATTCCTTGGCTTTTGACCCTTGCTCGGACCTGACCTTGTCTTCTGCTGCCTGCCCTGACTTCAGCTTGGACCTGACCTTGTCTCCAGCCACCTGCCCTATCTCCAGCTTGAACCTGATCTTATCTCCAGCCGATTGCTTTAGGACTTGTCCTTTCTTAGGCACCTGCCTACTCACAAGCCCGGACTTAACTTGTTCCTAACTGCTCACCTGCTTCTGTCTGTCCGGGGTGACTTGGATTTTGACTTTTAAACTCAAGTAAACCTTTATGTTGAACACCATCACCAGATTGATAATGGCTGGACCATTAGATGGTCCAGCCATTATCAATCTGGTTATCAAGGGGTTAAAGGGACACTTAGAGAAGATAAGGCCATTGCAAAAATCCTAAATGAATTATTTGCTTTGGTGTTTACTAATGAGGATGTGGGGGAGATCCCATTCCTGAGACAGTTTTCAAAGGTGATGATTCAGATGAACTGAACCAAATCACAGTGAATCTGGAAGATGTAGTAGGCCAGATTGACAAACTGAAGAGTAGCAAATTACCTGGACTGGATGGTATACACTCTAGGGTTCTGAAAGAACTAAAAAATGAAATTTCAGACCTATTACTAGTAATTTGTAACCTATTATTAAAATCATCCATTGTACCTGAAGACTGGAAGGTGGCCAATGTAACATCCATATTTAAAAAGGGCTCCAGAGATGCTCCGGGAAACTATAGACCGGTGAGTCTGACTTCAGTGCTGGGAAAAATTGTGGAAACTATTCTAAAGAACAAAATCACAGAACATATAGCTAGACCTGGTTTAATGGGACACGGCCAGCATGGATTTACCCAAGGGACGTCTTGCCTCACAAATCTGCTATATTTTTTTGAAGGGTTAATAAACATGTGGATAAAGGTGAACAGGTAGATGTAATGTATTTGGATTTTCAGAAGGCGTTTGACAAAGTCCCTCATGAGAGGCTTCTAAGAAAACTAAAAAGTCATGGGATAGGAGGTGATGTCCTTTTGTGTATTGGAAACTGGTTAAAAGGCAGGAAACAGAAAGTAGGATTAAAGGGTGAGTTTTCTCAGTGGATAAAGGTAAACCATGGAGTGCCTCAGGGATTTGTACTTGGATCTGTTCTTTTTAATAGAAACATAGAAATGACGACAGAAAAAGACCAATTGGCCAATCCAGTCTTCCCAGCAGGCTCCCACACTTATTTTCCCATAATTATCTGTTTCACCGACCACCAAGTTCAGGGCCCTTGTTGGTAGCTGTTTGATTCAAATTTCCTGCCACCCCCTGCTATTGATGCAGAGAGTAATGTTGGAGTTGCATCAAAGGTGAGCATAAGGCTTAATAGTTAAGGGCAGTAACCGCCACATCAAGCAAGTTACCCCGAAGCTTGTTTACCCAGACTGTACAGATCAATGCCTTGTTGGATGTTGTCTGAATGTATATCTTCTTTTCCACATTTTATAAATTTATATTTATAAATGATCTGGAAAGGGGTACAATAAGTAGAGATGTGCAGCGATAATGCACTTCAGTCTTCGCTTCTTTTTCGACCCGCTGCAGGAAATTTCATTTTTTCCACGGTTTGGGCTTTTTTTTTTTTCAGGGGACGCCAATTTTCAGAAAATTTTTCAGGGGATGAAATTTTGGGAAAATTGCATTTGTTTTTTGGTTCTCCCAAACCAGGGCGAATTAGATAATTTCATTGAAATTATCTAATTCGTGAAAAACGAATGAACATCCCTAAATAAGTGAGGTGATCAAATTTGCAGATGACAGAAAATTATTCAGAGTAGTTAAATCACAAGTGGAATTTGATAAATTGCAGGAGGAACTTACAAGAATTGAAAATTGGGGATCAAAATGGCAGATGAAATATAATGTGGATAAGTTCAAGGTGATGCATACAGGGAAAAATAACCCATGCTGTAGTTACATGAGGTTAGGTTCCATGTTACGAATTACCCCACAGGAAAAAGATCTTGGCATCGCAATTAAGCTCTGGAATTTATTGATGGAGGATGTGGTTAGGGCACTTAGTGTAGCTGGTTTTAAAAAAGGTTTGGATTAGTTCCTGGAGGAGAAGTCCATAAACTGTTATTAATCAAACTGACTTGGGGAATAACCACTTCTATTACTGGCCTCACAGCAGCGCTCCCACCATGGCTCTGTGTCCAGAGTCTCCTCGGCCCGCCCCTAGGCACGCGCACAGCCAGCGTCACAAACTTTAAATGGCCAAGTGTGGGAAACCAAGACCTGATGCTCCCCGATGCCGTCTCCGCTCCACGGTATATAAGGCAGGGCTCAGACCCATGATCCCTGCCTTGGCAGTTGGGTCGATCACTCTGTGATAGCAAGTTTGCCCTTCTGCGTTTCCTGTGTCTCCTGTTCCAGTCTTTCTGTTCCAGCATCTCCTGTGTATCCAGTCCCAGCGTCTCCTGCTCCTTCGTCTCTCCATCCCTGGTAGTACCCTTCAGACTGATCTCATGGTACTGACCTTTGCTTGCTCTTGACTACTCCTTGTTTGCTGCCTGACCTGATCTCTGCCTGGAACTCTGACTACTCTCTGATCGCCACCTGCCCTGACCTTTGCCTGGAACACAGACTACTCTCGTTTGCCACCTGGAACCCAACCTCCTGCTTGACCTGACTACATCCAGACTGACCCTTGCTACTGACCCTGCCTGGCTGACCATTCTGCATAAGACTCTGGCCTTGATCCTTGCCATACACTCGGACACTCTATTCTGGCCTCCTGCAACACCTGGACTTCCTTGTCTGAGCACCGACCGCGCACCCTTGTTCGTGGTGGGCACTCCTTTGAACCTTATCTGTAGGAGACCCTGCGAGGCCCACCTAAGACCAGGCGGTTCGGGTAACCAAGGGCTCAACCTGAGGGAACCCCGGGTTGCTATTGATGAAGCTCCAGCTAGCCTCTGTCTCCTCCTGTGCTCCGCCTCCTGGTGGCAGACTCTCTCCGGGTCCGACTGGAGGGCCGTACCAATCCTGCACCAGGCCAAAGGTCCACTCCCAGTGCAACAAGACACAGATGGAGACTCAGGATACTTGGAAGACTCAGACGGAGACTCAGGATACTTGGAAGATTCGGACGAGGTCTTGGAAGACTCAGGATACTTGAAAGACTCAGGCAAGGATTCAGAATTCAGGAGAAAGTACTGGGTGAGTGCTGCATTGCAGCGCGCCCTACACAGCCATCCATGACTGGTTGTGGACCACCCCGAAGGCGAAGCAGACTCCAGACGAAGCAGTGGAACTTGAAGCCAGGACATGATGAAGATTCAGGAGAGGCCTGCACCGGGGCGCGCCCTACACAGCCACCAGTGGCTGGTCGCAGACCACGCTGAAGCGGAGAAGGTTCTGGCAGAGTCTTAGGCATGGACGGAAGCAGGCACAAGGAACTCCAAAGACCGGGAAAAGGATACAAGACTCGGAACTCTGAACGTTAAAAGCAAGGCTCTTCCGGAGACTTGCGTTGCTGAAGAGAAGAAGGCCTTGTACCACGAGGCACTCTATACATCCCCCCATTGGCTGGTCATGGACCACAACGGTGGCACGCCAGGAAAGGTGGACAGACAAGGAACCTGGGAACTGGACAAAGGGCTAAAGAAGAGACGGACGGAGTCAGGACAGGAACATCAGACATCAGGAATGTGGAACATGGTACCTCTGGACACGGAACATCAGGACTTGGATCATCAGGGCTTAGACAAGGAACATCAGGACTTGGAACATCAAAACTTGGATGAGGGACATCACGACTACTGGACGAGGAACATGAGGACTTGGAACATGCAACGAAGGAGCTCCGATGAAGGACAAGACCAGGAACATCAGACGGAGAAGATCAGGAACAAGAAGAACATGGAACATGAAGCCATCTGGATAGGAGCAGACCACTGAAGACCTTGACCGGAGAAGAGGACACATGGACAACCATGGAATCCAATTCGAAGGCCCTGAGGAAGTGAAGCTGAGTCTTTTTATAGGGCTGGACTGGGGCGAAGACTGATGACATCATCGTTGGGGCTGTAGGCTTTTCCTGTCACTGGCCCTTTAAATATCTTAAAGAGGCACACGCCTGCGCCTAGAGGAGCCCAGAGGATGGAGAGTTGGCAGCGACACCAGGGCCACGAAGGAGATAAGGCCGGAGGCGGCTTCCATGTCACAAGAGAGGTCCTGGCGGCGGCGCACTGCCGTGAAGGTGGAGGCAGTGCCAGCAGTGGCTTCTGGCTGCTAGTAGGGAGTCCCAGCTGTGTCTTCCTGCCTTGAAAGAGGAACGTTGGCAGCTTGCAGGCCGCAAAGAAGTAGAGTCCCGGCGGCGGCGGCACCAAGCCGCGGCGGTAGAGGGACGGCTGCAGCACGGTCCGAGAGCGGCCTAAGTCACAGGAAGGAACAAGGCAGGGTTGGGCCAGCCTGGAGTAAGTGAAGGGCCTGTCCGCAGGATGGGGTCCGCAGGCAGAATCATAACAATGTTTTAGTCTCGTTTCCCCTCCTGGAGGGTGTCCCTGCCCAATGACTAGAACAGGTGGAGTGAGACCTAACCAGGACAAGTGTATCCACCTCCCCTTTCCACTGGACCAACCCTGGCATTGTAGCTCCTCAGGGTTCCACCAACTGGGGCTCTGGCTACACAAGGAAGTGCTTTTCTGAACAGTATAAGGTAACACTAAGGACAATGTGCCTCACACCATCACTTCCTCAGGGGAAATATGAATGTCTTTTCTATTTTTTTCCTTTTGAACTTGAAGTTTATTCTGTATCACCAGTAGTGCAGAACGTGTGCTCTCTCTCTCTCTATCTCTCTCCTGCACTGTTCTCCTTTACTTGCATGATTTCCATTTACAGCTACTGCAGGTTGTGGGAGGAGGAGGAAGAGCTGTATTTCCTGAAAGAATAAATGGGCTGCCCTTACCTCATTCTGGCGAATATCATCTTTTTTTTTCATTTATTGTTTATTTGCTTACCTGGGCGATTAAAGTTTTGAGTGTAAGAAGGCGTCCTTGGTATGCAGCTTCATGGAGAGGGGAGCGGTCTGCCCAGGAACCTGGAACGACATTTATCAGGAATTAGTTCCTTTCATTGTGGCACCGACAACACAGACATAATGGATTGCCAAGAGGATTTTGACTGATTCAGCATAGCAGAAATAGTTTTGGGGACGGGAAAGAATGAGGTGTGGGAAGGCCTATAACATATATAAATGTTCAAAGACTTGGGTTCTGCATACAGAACTTAGACTGCCTAGTTCAGCCATGCTTGGGTAAGTGCATTTACGCACGGAGCTTCAAAATGCACACAGTTTTGATCACGCAGAAAAGAGGTGTTCAGAAACCATGTGTATACATCGAAGAACAAGTTTCAAAGCCATTTACCTGGCTAAATAGCAATTTACTCAGATAAACTGGCCCTTCTTAGTCCGGCGAAAAGCAAGTGAGGGCTTCCACAGTGCGAATACTTTTAGCCTGACTGAAGAAAAGTGATCTAGTGGGAGGGGTAAAGCAATAAAAACACCTGTAGATTTGATTTTAAAATCCTCCCGCATTGTTTTCAAGCAAAAATGTTGCAGGTGCAAAGCCTGCGGGTTCTTTTTACCCACAGACCTTGTAACATTTTTTTTTAAATTTACAGCAGCAACAACAACTCTTTCACATTGTATTAAGGACATTATTTGTATCCCACCCTCATTATGTGATACAGAAGGAGTACAAGCAGGGAAATACAGCCCATCATAATATAGAAAATAATAACCGGCTAAACATGTCAGACATATAGATACATAGAAATGACAGCAGAAAAAGATCAAACGGCCCATCCAGTCTGCCCAGCAAGCTCCCACACTTATTTTCCCATACTTATCTGTTTCACCAACCACCAAGTTCAGGGCCCTTGTTGGTAACTGTTTGATTCGAATTTCCTGCCACCCCTTGCAGTTGATGCAGAGAGTAATGTTGGAGTTGCATCAAAGGTGAGCATAAGGCTTAATGATTAAGGGTAGTAACCGCCTTCATCATGTTACACGCCTGCTCGCAGCTGATCCCGGGAGCAGGCACTTACCTCCGCAGCACAGGGCTTCCAATGTGTCGCACAGCTGGAGCCGCAATATTGCATTTCACGCGGCCTAGAGGCCGCCGACCCAATCCTTATGCGGCTGGAGCTGACGCCCTCTTCATCTTCGTGGCCTGGGGGCTGCAATCCCAGTTCTTGCCTGGCGGCTGGAGCCACCCTTGATGCCTCTTCAGCGGCAGGATGCCGCCATCTTCATCAGGGCCTGCTCCACGGCCCAGCACCTGCTTCAGCTCTGCTCCTCCAGCAATGCAGCAGCAGCATGCGCCGCTGTCCATGGTCCGGGCCACGACTTCCTTGAAGATTTAAAGGGCCAGTAGCTCTGGTCCCACCTGGACTCCTCCCTGGGCGTCTTCCTTCTTCAGCCCTATAAAAGAGATCTGCAGTCAGTCTGTCCTTGCCTTCACAAGAGGTTAGTCCTCCTTAGGACTTCTCGTCTTCACTCCTGCTGGCATTCCTTGTTCTTCGTGGGCTCCCTCATTGTTCCGTTTCTGGTCTCTGCTGATGTCTTGATGTTTCATGTTCCGTGATCCAGTCCTGATGTTTTGTGATTCAGTCCTGATGTTTCATGATCCAGTCCTGATGTTTTGGATGTTTCGTCATCCAGCTTTGATGTTCTGAACCCCTGGTTCCTCATCCACCTTTCCTGGCGTGCCACCATCGTGCTTCGTCACCTCATGGCACAGGCCTGCATTCTCATCCACAGCACAAGCCTCTGGAGGATCATCTTTCCCTGTAGCCAAGTCTCGTCTGGGTTCTGTTCCCTGAGGCTCATTCCGGCCCTCGGATTCCCTTGTGGCTGCTCCGTCCATGACCAAGACTCTGCCAGAACCTGCTCCGCTCCAGCATGGTCCGTGACCATCCATGAGAGGCTGTGTAGGGCTCGCACTGGTGCAGGTCTCTACTGAATCTTCGACATGCTCCAGTTTTAACGTCCACCTCTTCTCCTGGAGTCTGCTTTGCGTTTAAGCGTGGTTCATGACCAGTCCCGTGAGTCCGCCCTGTGGTGGGCTGTGTAGGGCGCGCTGCGTCGTAGCCTCAACCTAGTCCTCGATCCTGAACCTTGATCCTGAACTTCCTCGTTTTGAGTCCTCATCTGAGTCTCCTTGTTCCAGAGTCTTCATCTGCCCTTGCCTCCTGTCCAGCCTGCCGCCTTTGCCGTTCCCAGCGACAGGTCCAAAAGGGCTTGGAGTAGTCAGAGGACCACTCAGAGACCAACCTTGTGTGGTTGGCCTAACTGAGGCTGTGCAGGTCGGCAGGGGCCTGGCTTCCTGGTCTCCGCTCAGGCTTGGACATGTCTCGCCTGCCTCGGTATCTCCTTGGAGTTCTCTGGGGTCGTGCCATGGCCCAAGGGCACACAATCCCCTTGGAAATGGGACCACTCTCCTAGCGCTCCCTAACATATCAAGCAAGTTACACTGATGCTTTTTTACCCAGACTGCACAGATCAAAGCCTTGTTGGATGTTGTTTGAATGTAAATCCTCTTTTCCACATTTCCCCCTGCTGTTGAAGCAGAGAGAAACACTGTATATGCATTCAAAGTGAAGTATCAGGCTTAATTGGTTAAGGGTAGTAACCACTGCAATAAGCAAGCTACCCCCATGCTTATTTGTTTACCCAGACTGTGTAGTTCAGTCCTTGTTAGTTGTTGTCTGAATGCAAATCCTCTCTTCCACATTTCTCCATGCAGTTGAAGCAGAGAGCAATGTTGGAGTTGCATTAACCATGTGAAGGCTTATTGAGTAAGGATAGTAATCACCAGGTAGTAGCCACCATTCCAACAAGCCACCCCCATGGCTCTACTCTTCATTCCCATCCTCTAGCCTTTATGGATCCACAGTGTTTATCCCATGCCCCTTTGAAATCCTTCACAATTTTAGTCTTCACCACTTCCTCTGGAAGGGCATTCCAGGCATCCACCACCTTCTCCGTGAAGAAATACTTTCTGACATTGGTTCTGAGTCTTCCTCCCTGGAGTTTCAAATTGTGACCCCTAGTTCTACTGATTTTTTTCCAACGGAAAAGGTTTGTTGTTGACCATGGATCATTAAAACCTTTCAAGTATCTGAAAGTCTGTATCATATCACCCCTGCTCCTCCTCTCCTCCAGGGTATACATATTTAGGTTCTTCAATCTCTCCTCATAAGTCATTTTATGAAGACCATCCACTTTTTTGGTCACCCTTCTCTGGACCGCCTCCATCCTGTCTCTCTCTACCTTTGGAGATACTGTCTCAGAATTGAACACAGTACTCCAGGTGAGTCCTTACCAAGGCCCTGTACAAGGGGATCATCACTTCCTTTCTCTTACTAGATATTCATCCTCTATGCAGCCCAGCATTCTTCTGGCTTTAGCTATTGCCTTGTCACATTGTTTCACCGATTTCAGATCATTAGACACTATCACCCCAAGGTCTTTCTCCTGCTCTGTGCACAACAGCCCTTCACCCTCTATCAAATACAGTTCTTTCGGATTTCCACACCCGATATGCATGGCTCTGCACTTCTTGGCATTGAATCTCAGCTGCCATATCTTCGACCACTCTTCCAGCTTCCTTAAATCCCATCTCATTCTCTCCACTCTTTCCAGCGTGTCCACTCTGTTGCAGATCTTAGTATCATCCGCAAAAAGACAAACCTTACCTTCTATCCCGTCCAAAATGTCGCTCACAAAGATTTTGAACAGCCCCACATTATGATAGTACAGTCCAAATGAGAGTAGCAAGAGAACAAACATGAGCAGATACTTCACATCTAGACACACAGGCGGGAAGATAAATTGCACACACCACTGAAGGATGAGAGGCCTTCCATACCACGTAGGAGGCCATACCACTCGATATCTCAGTGGCCTTTGACACCATCAGCCACCACCACCTCCTGGCACGGCTAGAAAGCATCGGCATCTCAGGAATAGCTCTAGCCTGGTTCAAATCCTATCTCTCTAACAGAAAGTTCTCTGTTAAAATCGGAAACAACCTATCTGCCTCATACCCCTACAACAAGGAGTTCCGCAAGGCTCATCACTTTCATCCACCCTCTTCAATATTTACCTCACCCCTCTCTGCCACCTCCTCTCCGACCTTAAACTCAAATTCTACCTCTATGCTGATGATGTACAGATCATCATTCCCATTCACAACTCTATATCCGACGCCCTGGAGCACTGGGAAAAGTGCCTTGCAGCTATCAACGCCCTTCTCACCAACCTCCAGCTTGCACTTAACGCGAACAAAACAGAACTCCTCCACATCTCCTCACATCCCCCTGACCTCCTGCCTAACGACCCTAAACTTAACCTCCTCACAGCACAACCTTCCGTTAGGGACCTCGGAGTCCTTCTTGATCCCAATCTTAGTATGAAACCTCACATCAATTCCATCCTCAAAGCTGGCTTCTTCAAGCTCAATGTTCTAAAGAAACTCAGACCCCTGCTCTACACCCATGACCTCCGCACAGTGATTCAAGCCACCCTCACCTCCAAAATAGATTACTGTAATGCCCTCCTTTTAGGGCTCCCATTGTCTTCGATAAAACCCCTTCAACTACTGCAAAATGCTACTGCAAGACTCATTACTAACACACGCAAACACGACCATATTACCCCCATCCTCAAGGACCTACATTGGCTCCCCATCCTGTGCCGCATACACTACAAAACTCTGACCATAATACACAAGTCCATACACACCCACAACTCCAACTGGCTCGACCTCCCTTTCACTGCCCCCCTGTCCACCCGAGCCACCAGATCTACCAACAAAGGCACCCTACATGTCCAATCCCTAAAAATGGCTCATCTCGCCTCCACCCGCGACCGTGCCATCTCCATTGCCGGTCCGGCTCTCTGGAATTCCCTACCTGTCCACATGCGCCTTGAACCTTGTGCAATTAAATTCAAAAAGAAACTAAAAACTCTCCTGTTCAACCATGCCTACACAGAATAGCTCTTCCACTTCCACTCCGTAGTCCCCCCCCCCCCCCCATTCAGGTGACCGCCCTCTCCTTATAATAAGGAGACATTCATTGTAAATTTGTAAATTGTTTTCTCTGGTTATGACCTTCTTGTTTTCTCTATCCTTCCTACTGCCTTTTGGTTTACCCCCGCCCAGTTACATTCTCCTTGTTGAAATGTATTTTCCAAGCTTTCAGTTATTATGTGAACCGGTATGATGTCCCCACTAATACCGGTATATAAAAGTTTCTAAATAAATAAATAAATAAATAAAAACAGGACATCACCCTCTTACAGAAAGCAGTGATTTTACTTAAGAGGTAAATTTTATCAAGGCAACGGACCATATCACAAAGAGATGGCACATTAGGTGTTTTCCATATCAAAGCAATCTCACCTCATGCCGCCAGAAATTTGTGATTAGGGTGTTTTATTAAAACAAAACATACATTCCGATAGAGTTATATATGCAGTTAAAACTGAGAAGCGTAGAAAAGTACAAGATCTTTAACTTTTTACAAATAGACTTTATTATGAAACTATGTTACCGGCACTTCCTATAGAGAGTATTAACTTATACATCTTTCACAGATGTATATATGTGCATCACTGTAAACCATTGTGATGGTATACTACTTAACGATATAGAAAAGATTTTAAATAAATACATTTTCACCCTCTGAGATGGGAATGTTTAATAAAGCTGATTTCACACAAGGTGTCAAATGTAGCCCTGTTATATTTTCCATGAAGGTATAAACTTTGTGCCAAAATGGTAGAAAGACCCTGTTGCACCACATAGCCTCCAGAAACTACTGCTAGCTTTGGGGTACATACGTTGAAGTCACTCTGGCGTCAAATACCATCTAAACAAAAGTTTATAAGAGTTTTCCAATATACCCAACGAGACAAAACTCTTAGCTGTGTATGAGAAAATCAAGTCCCAATCCTTCTCGGTGAGATACTTAACATCCCTTTCCCAAACCACTATATGAGAAGGTTTTTCCTTTATCTCTTTATTCAGTAAATTATATATTTTGGAGATCCCACCTGTAAGTGTTCAGCCATGCAGCAGTAGCCCTCTAAGAGGGTTCTCCCCTCAACAAGATCCTGACGCACAGCTGGTGATAGTAAAAAGTGACGTAGTTGATAAAGCATGAAATTTTTGTCATCTAAATCAATTTTGCTTTTAAACTCTTCCCATTGTAATATATTGCCCTCTCCCAAACCTGCCCAAGAGAGGAGATGCTGCTAACTAGCCAAGTTCTATACTGTACAGTCTCTAAACCTGGAGCATAAGCAAGGTTATGATAAATAGAGGTACTATAAAAATAATTTCTGTGACCAATGAGCATCTCCCGCTAATGCAGCTAAAGGCGTAAGGTGGTATTAGTGCATGAAAACATATCATGAATAGGCCACATGTCTGCTTAGGCTGCCAAGGCATCACGGACAAGAGCATCTTACCCACGAAAATCTGTTCAATGATCACCCATTGTTTCTGTTCCCGCTGCCTTTGCCAGTCGATCATCACCCGCAGCTGAGCTGGGACATAATACCAAACCAAATTTGGCGCCCCCAGTCCACCTCTAAGTTTAGGTTGATATACCTCTTTGGATACCCAAATAGGACGTTGTTTCCAAGTAAAAGAAAACAAACATTTCTGCCATTGCTTTAACAATTTAGGTGAGAGAAAAAATGGCAAGGTTTGAAAAAGATAAAGAAAACAAGGCAAAATATTCAGCTTTATGGCTGCCAGTCTCCCAAGCCACAATAACCCCAAACTTTCGAAGTGCAGTAAGTCCTTATATAAGGTATCCACCAGGGGAGAAAAGTTATATGCAAAAAACTCTGCTGTATTCCAGTCCAGATAGATCCCTAAATATTTAAGGTATTTAGTAGCCCATTTAAAAGGGAAGGCATTATGCAAATCTGCAAGAGAGTTTGATGTTCAGAATTTCAGATTTCTCAAAATTGATTTTAAATCCGGAAACCTTACTGAAATTGTTGAGTTCAGACATAACCTCTTGTAGTGACTCATTAGGCTGTGATAGGGTGAATATAATATCATCAGCAAATAAAGAGAGCGTGTAGATCCCCTCCCCAGTTGAGACACCCTGGATATCTTTATTACCCCTAATTCAAGTCGCAAGGGGCTCTAAGAACAGGGCAAACAATAATGGAGATAGGGGACACCCCTGATGAGTGCCCCTATTAACAGAAAAAGATTCGCAATAGCCCCCATTTACTTTAACACAGGCTTGCGGACATTCATACAGTTTCTTAATCCATCCAATGAAATGCTGACCAAAGTGCATTTTTTCCAATACCTTAATCAAGTACTCCCAATGCACCATACTGAATGCTTTTTCAGTGTTGATAGACAATAAAACCGTTGAGAAATGAGCTCTGGAGGAGCACCATATGATATCAATGATCTTACACACATTGTCTGCACACATTGTCTGCAGCCATCCGTTGAGGAATAAATCCCGCTTAATCCAAATAGATTAAACCACAATAAATGTATTCGTCCTGTTGGTAAGAACTTTGGCCAATATTTTAAAGTCAACATTCAAGAGGGAGATTGGTCTATGCAAACCGCAAAGCGAAGGGTCTCTCCCCAGCTTTGCTAGGACAGTTATCCCAGCTAAGTTAGTGCCCTCCAAAAGGGAGGTCCCATCCTGTAAAGCATTAAACATCTTTGTCAAAGGGCCTACAACATAAGGGGGAAAGGTTTTATAAAATTTTGGAGAGAAGCCATCAAGGCCTGGGAATTTATTGACCTTTAAATCTTTAATTACCTGCAAAACTTCTACAGACTGAATTTCACTATTCAATATTAGCTGCTGCTCCACTGTTAACCTAGGCAAGACAATGTCATGCAGATATGCATCAATGTCAGCTTCCTCAATGGTGTCATCCCTACTATACAGGTCACTATAAAATTGAGAAAATTGTCTCCTAATATCCACTGAAAAAATCAATAAATGACCCCTCAAGTCCTTTATTTTAGTAATTTGATTCTGTCAGTCCTTTGATTTTAGCTTGTGAGGCAATAGTCTCCCAGGCTTATTGCCCCATTCTAAATAAGTCTGATTAACTAAATTAAGTTGGTACGCAATACGGTCTGCATCTAAAGCACATAGTTCCTCTATGTGGGATTGAATTTGAAAATAGGTGGAGGACAGGAGGGTATGTTTATGAGATTGGCTAACAATGTGGACCTCAATTTAATTTTCTCTTTGTTCTTGAAGAATGCATGTGACATCGAACAACCTCTCAGAACAGCCTTCAAGCACTCCCACACAACTATAGGAGACATACCCTATACATTGTTAATTGAAAGATATTCTATAATCGTATCTTGCAAATTACAGCAAAACAGTTCATCCTGAAGTAAAGAATCATTAAGCCTGCAGAACCGACACCCTCCATCTAAAGTAGAAAATACAAGAACCATCCAGACCAGGGCATGATCAGACCACATTATGATCCCAATATCCAAGTCCACAACCTGGTTGGAAACTGACCTATCCACCCATACATTATGGGCTTTAGAGAATAAGGTGTAATTCCTCAGTTTAGGATAACAGTGCCTCCAAATGTTCACCATTCCCTATTTATGCATTAACTGTTTGAGCCTACTCCTGTGAACCCTGGGAATTTGACCCCCACCAGAGGAGTTATCTAATAGGGGAAGCATTGTTAGGTTAAAGTCACCTCCAATAATCAATTTGCCCTCCATCCACCTATCCAAAACGTCGGCCAACTGTTGAAAAAAAGGGCCCTGTTCAGAATTGGGTGTATATACATTTACCAAAGGGTTATATTTGTACCCCCTATTTATATTTGTATAATGAGAAATAGACCAAAGGGGTCTGCATAATATTTCCTAAAGTGACATACAACCTGAGAGGAAAATAAAATACCCACCCTGGTATATTTATGACCCTTTGAAGCTGCCACAAAGAATCTATGTGAGTAGGCAGTGGAACCCTATAAGGTACTCATATCACTTTTTTAAATGTGTTTCTTGAATAAAAGCTATAGAAACATTCTGATCCACCAGGTCTACATAAGAACATGCCATACTGGGTCAGACCAAGGGTCCATCAAGCCCAGCATCCTGTTTCGAACAGAGGCCAAACCAGGCCACAAGAACCTGGCAATTACCCAAACACTAAGAAGATCCCATGCTACTGATGCAATTAATAGCAGTGGCTATTCCCTAAATAAATTTGATTAATAGCCGTTAATGGACTTCTCCTCCAAGAGCTTATCCAAACCTTTTTTGAACCCAGCTACACTAACTGCACTAACCACATCCTCTGGCAACAAATTCCAGAGCTTTATTGTGTGTTGAGTGAAAAAGAATTTTCTCCGATTAGTCTTAAATGTGCTACTTGCTAACTTCATGGAATGCCCCCTAGTCCTTCTATTATTCGAAAGTGTAAATAACAGAGTCACATCTACTCGTTCAAGACCTCTCATGATCTTAAAGACCTCTATCATATCCCCCCTCAGCCGTCTCTTCTCCAAGCTGAACAGCCCTAACTTCTTCAGCCTTTCCTCATAGGGGAGCTGTTCCATCCCCTTTATCATTTTGGTTGTCCTTCTCTGTACCTTCTCCATCGCAATTATATCTTTTTTGAGATGCGGCGACCAGAATTGTACACAGTATTCAAGGTGCGGTCTCACCATGGAGCGATATAGAGGCATTATGACATTTTCCGTTCTATTAACCATTCCCTTCCTAATAATTCCTAACATTCGCTTTGCTTTTTTGACTGCTGCAGCACACTGAGCCGATGATTTTAAAGTATTATCCACTATGATGCCTAGATCTTTTTCCTGGGTGGTAGCTCCTAATATGGAACCTAACATCGTGTAACTACAGTAAGGGTTATTTTTCCCTTGCACTTGTCCACATTAAATTTCATCTGCGATTTGGATGCCCAATCTTCCAGTCTTGCAAGGTCCTCCTGTAATGTATCACAGTCTGCTTGTGATTTAACTCACATTCATTTAACTCTGAATAATTTTGTATCATCTGCAAATTTGATAACCTCACTCGTCGTATTCCTTTCCAGATCATTTATATATATATTGAAAAGCACCGATCCAAGTACAGATCCCTGAGGCACTCCACTGTTTACCCTTTTCCACTGAGAAAATTGACCATTTAATCCTACTCTGTTTCTTATCTTTTAACCAGTTTGTAATCCACGAAAGGACATCGCCTCCTATCCCATGACTTTTTAGTTTTCGTAGAAGCCTCTCATGAGGGACTTTGTCAAACGCCTTCTGAAAATCCAAATACACTGCATCTACCGGTTCACCTTTATCCACATGTTTATTAACCCCTTCAAAAAAATGAAGCAGATTTGTTAGGCAAGACTTCCCTTGGGTAAATCCTTGTTGACTGTGTTCCATTAAATCATGTCTTTCTATATGCTCTACGATTTTGATCTTGAGAATTGTTTCCACTATTTTTCCCCGCACTGAAGTCAGGCTCACTGGTCTATAGTTACCTGGATCGCCCCTAGAGCCTTTTTTAAATATTGGGGTTACATGGCCACCCTCCAGTCTTCAGGTACAATGGATGATTTTAATGATAGGTTACAAATTTTAACTAATAGATCAGAAATTTCATTTTTTAGTTCCTTCAGTACCCTAGGATGCATACCATCCGGTCCAGGTGATTTGCTACTCTTTAGTTTGTCAATCTGGCCTACTACATCTTCCAGGTTCACAGTGATTTTGTTCAGTTCGTCTGACTCATCACCCCTGAAAACCATCTCCAGAACTGGTATCTCCCCAACATCCTCATTAGTAAACACGGAAGCAAATAATTCATTTAGTCTTTCTGCAATGGTCTTATCTTCCCTAAGAGCCCCTTTAACCCCTCGGGCATCTAATGGTCCAACCGACTCCCTCATAGGTTTCTTGCTTTGGATATATTTAAAAAAGTTTTATTATGAGTTTTTGCTTCTATGGCCAACTTCATTTCAAATTCTCTCTTCGCCTGTCTTATCAATGTTTTACACTTAACTTGACAATGCTTATGTTTTATCCTATTTTCTTCAGATGGATCCTTCTTCCAAATTTTGAAGGATGTATTTTTGGCTAAAATAGCCTCTTTCACCTCACCTTTTAACCATGATGGTAATCGTTTTGCTTCCTTCCACCTTTCTTTATGCGTGGAATACATATGGACTGCGCCTCTAGGATTGTATTTTTAAACAATGTCCAAGCCTGTTGAACACGTTTAACCTTTGCAGCTGCACCTTTTAGTTTTTTTCTAACTATTTCCCTCATGTTATCAAAGTTTCTCTTTTGAAAGTTTAGTGTTAGAGCTGCAGAGTTACTTATTGTCCCCCTTCCAGTTATTAGTTTAAATTTGATCATCTTATGATCACTGTTACCAAGTGGCCCCACCACCGTTACCTCTGTCACCAAATCCTGCGTTCCACTAAGAATTAAATCTAAAATAGTTCACTCTCTTGTTGGATCCTGAACCAATTGCTCCATGAAGCAGTCATTTATTACATCCAGGAATTTTATGTCTCTAGCAAGTCCTGATGTTACATTTACCCAGTCAATATTGGGGTAATTAAAATCTCCCATTATTATTGCACTGCCAAATTGGTTTGCTTCCCTGATTTCTCTTAGCATTTCATCATCTGTCTGACCATTTTGTCCAGGTGGACGGTAGTACACTCCTATCAGTATACTCTTACCCAACATACATGGGAATTCTACCCATATAGATTCTAATGAGCATTTAATCTCCTGTATGATCTTTATCCTGTTGGACTCTATACCCTCCCGGACATAAAGTGCCATATCCCCACCAAGTTGATCCTCCCTATCATTGCAATATAATTTGTACCCTGATATAGCACTGTCCCATTGGTTATCCTCCTTCCACCAAGTCTCTGTGATGCCAATTATGTCAATCTCATCATTTGCTGCTATATACTCTAACTCTCCCATCTTACTTCTTAGACTTCTAGCATTGGCATACAGACATTTCAAAGTGTGTTTTCTGTTTGTTTTAACAACCTGCTTTTCAGTTGTTTGGGATAATTCGGAAATCTTTAGCTCAGTTGATTTTTTACATATAGGCATATGGACTATGTTTGCTTTTAATGGAACCTCTCTGTTGGGATGCCCTAACTCTCCTGTTTCATTAATTTCCTTCAAGGATACATTTCTCCGAACCATGCACTGCTGAGTGACTGTCGGCTTTCCCCCTTGTTCTAGTTTAAAAGCTGCTCTATCTCCTTTTTGAAAGTTAGTACCAGCAGCTTGGTTCCACTCTGGTTAAGGTGAAGCTCATCCTTTCGGAAAAGTCTCCCCTTTCACCAAAAGTTTCCCCAGTTCCTTACAAAGCTGAATCCCTCTTCCCTGCACCATCATCTCATCCATGCATTGAAACTCTGGAGCTCTGCCTAATTAAACTTCAATAACAATTAAACTATATATATATATATATATATATATATATATACATATATAAATAAAACAAAAAAGAATACCCATTCAGTCTGTCCCATTTGCATCCTCTTACAAAACCACAGACTCCAGCTGATCTCTGGCTTTCCCCTCAGTTCTTCACAACTAGGGGATCCTCTGTGGTTATTCAAGGCTTTCTTGAATTCCAGAACTGTTTTTATCTCCTTTCTTCCACTGTTCAGTTACACATCACTTATATTTTGTGTTATACTGCCACCCTCTGGTTTCACTGATTAATCTTTGTAGCTTCCAACACAGTTGTAACCTTCCTTCTGGTGGGTCTTGAAAATTGTACAATATTGGAGGGGGGGTGGGTGGCAGTTGAGGACTCTGCCTGTTTTCCTTTTCCTAATTCAGAATGTAACCTTTACCCTCATCGTTATGAACATTGTGGGTGAGAATTCTCTATTTTACAGAGACGTTTTGAGCTGAGCCTGTGGCTCCAGTCTGTGAGACCCTCCCCCCCCCAAAAAAAAAAAAAAAATTGGGCTTTTTATATTGATTCAGCTAAGAATTCAAAGATCATATTTAGGGTTTCTGATTTATTTATTTTTTTATAAAATTTGTATTCCGCCGATCTAAAAATTACAGAAGTACAAACATAAAAATGACATACATAGCTAACGACACCTATAAAATTAACAGTAAAAAGATAAAACATCCACTTCATTAGAAATAATAAAATTATCAAAAAATATAGCTGTTCTTATTATTCCCATTATTTCCAGCCTCCCCCATTTACTATATTTGACTCAAGGCTCAATGTTGTAAGCAAGAGAAAAAAAAGGAGCTTTCAGAAGTTTCCTGAAATGTAGGAATTCAACTTCTGACTATAGGAAGTCAGGAGTTCATTCCAGAGAACAGGGCCTGCCATTTAAAAAATTCACCCTCTAAATTCTTTTAACTGAATCTCCTTAAAAGAAGGCACCTTCAAATAAGTCCTAAATGAGTAGTGTAGGGCCAATGGGTGACTAGATCAGAGGAAAAACAAGCAGGTGCTATTCCATGGAAGGACTTAAAAACCAAAAATAAAATCTTGAACTAAATCCGCCAGGAGATAGGGAGCCAATGTAAATCTAATACTGGCGTGATATGAGACTATAGTGAACATCCTGTGATCAAACGGTTGGCCGAATTTTGGATTAGTTGTAAGGCTTTTGGTAGGCCAAGAAGGAGGGAGTTACAATAATCCGACGATGACAGAATCAGCGATTAACTAACTGGAAATTGAGATTTTTGGTTAAAGCAAAAAAAAAAAAAACCAAACCTGATATAAAAGCGCCCCAATGAGGAAATCAGGTTTTTCAGTTCTAACCAAAAATAGGTCTCATAGAAACATAGAAATGAAACATAGAAACATAGAAATGAGGGCAGTAGAAGGCCAATAGGCCCATCCAGTCTGCCCAGCAAGCTTTCACACTTATTTTCTCATATTTATCTGTTACTCCGACCGCTGAGTTCAGGGCCCTTATTGGTAACTTTTTTTATTCTTATTTCCTTCCACCTTCGCCATTGATGCAGAGAGCAGTGTTGGAGCTGCATCAAAGTGAAGTATAAGGCTTAATGTTTGAGGGTAGTAACCATCGTATTGAGCAAGTTACCCTGATGTTTGTATACTCATACTGCTTAGATCTATGTCTTGTTAGATGTTGTCTGGATGTAAATCCTGTTTCTTCATTCCCCCCTGCTGTTGAAGCAGTGAGCTGCACTGGATATGCATTCAAAGTGAAGTATCAGGCTTAATTTGTTAGAGGTAGTAACCGTCGCAATAAACAAGCTATTCCCATGCTTATTTGTTTACCCAGACTGTACAATTCAGTCCTTGTTGGTAGTTGTCTGAATATAAATCCTCTTTTCTTCATTCCCCCTGCTGTTGAAGCAGAGACCTGCGCTGGCTATGCTTTCCAAATGAAGTATCAGGCTTAATTGGTTTGGGGTAGTAACCGCCGCAACAAGCAGCTACTCACACGCTTATTTGTTTACCCAGACTGTGCTACCTTGTTGATTGTTGCCTGAATGCAAATCCCCTTTTCCAGATTTCCTTTTGCCTTTGAAGCATAGTGCAATGTTGGAGTCACATTAACGTTGTTATGGTTTAGTGGTGTTTGGGTGGATTCTTGGGTACTGTGGCAGATGACCACGCCCACGGGGAGAAGCCCCATGGGGAGCCACAGTACTGGGCTAGGCTCAGGACGCACAAACATAGAATTTAGCTCTTTTATTGTACAGCTTGATGTGTACCACCAGATGTGGCAATAGTGAGGTGATCCAGCGGTAGCAGTCCCGGGACCCTCGGCAGAGGGAACCCATCTCACCACGTTGGTATAGGGAGATCCAGGTGTAGGTTTCCCAGGCAAGGCAATGCTGTAGATGAGACAGACTGAGAGTTAGATTACTCACTAGATGGTATCTGTAGATAGGCGATTCCACCAGGCTGAAGTAGATGGTACAGGCACCGAGGCAGGGAGAACAGGCCCTCGAGGAGCGAGTACCTGATCCCAGTAAGGCACCTGAAATAAAGCAGAGGGCCCCCAAGGAGCGGGTACCCAGGTTAGACAATACCCCGAAGG
The DNA here is from genome assembly GCF_901001135.1 of Rhinatrema bivittatum. Classification (NCBI taxonomy): domain Eukaryota; kingdom Metazoa; phylum Chordata; class Amphibia; order Gymnophiona; family Rhinatrematidae; genus Rhinatrema; species Rhinatrema bivittatum. The sequence continues at coordinate 242,643,235 of NC_042619.1, read as the reverse complement.
GCAGAGAGAGAGCTTCCAGCGGCAGCACGGAAGCGGCAGAGTAGCTTAGACCGACCGAGACCAATCCTTGCTAACTCAATGAGCTAGCAAACAAGTACAGGCTAAATACCCGGTTGGCGTGACATTACTTGAAGGGGACGCCCCCGAGGTTCGCGCCATAGCTGGAATAAAGACATGGGTAACGTGCGCACACCCTCGGAGGCCCCTGGGAGAAACATAGCGGGAGGCAAAGCCATAGCCGTTCCGGGCACACCAGAGAGAGCAGCTTGCAGACGCAGCAGTAGCCATCTTCCCAAGGCTAGCGGGGAGAGCTGAGAAAAAGGTGATGCACAAGGGTCGAAGCCGTCTGAGACCGACGGGTGCAACAAACGTTTATTGAATAAGGATATTAATAGAAACATAGAAACATAGAAGTGACGGCAAAAGAAGACCAAACGGCCCATCCAGTCTGCCCAGCAAGCTTTCACACCTATTTGTTTTCATACTTATCTGTTACTCTGACCACTGAGGTCAGGGCCCTTATTTGTAACTTTTTGTTTCCAATTCCATGTTCCATTTCCAATTTTCCAATTCCATGTTCCATTTATGTTCCATGTAAACCGCCTTCCCGGCGATAGTTTTCTCTGTTAATTGTGAACCGGAGTGATATGTATTGTATACAGGAACTTCCGGTATATAAAAACCTAAAAATAAATAAATAAATAAATAAATAAATAAATTCCTTTCCACCCCCACCATCGATGCAGATAGCAGTGCTGGAGCTGCATCTAAGTGAAGTATCTAGCTAATTGGTTTGGGGTAGTAACCGCCGTAATAAGCAAGCTACTCCCACGCTTGTTTACCCTGCCTGTGCAATTCAGTCCTTGTTGGTTTTTTGAATATAAATCCTCTTTACTTCATTCCCCCTGCCGTTGAAGCAGTGAGCTGTGCTGGATATGTATTCCAAGTGAAGTATCAGGCTTAATTGATTCGGGGTAGTAACTGCCGTAACAAGCAAGCTACATCCATGCTTATTTGTTTACCCAGACTATGTAATTCATTCCTTGTTGGTTGTTGACTGAATATAAATCATATTTTCTTCATTCTCCCTGCGGTTGAAGCAGAGAGCTATGCTGGATATGCATTGAAAGTGAAGTATCAGGCTTATTTGGTTTGGGGTAGTAACCGCCATAACAAGCAAAACAGGCTGCTTTTTTGTGGATGCACCACTAGTAGCCATCATTCCCGCACACCACCCCAATACCTCTTCTCTTCATTCCCATCCTCCAGGCTTTATGGATCCACAGTGTTTATCCCACGCCCCTTTGAAATCCTTCACAGTTTTGGTCTTCACCACTTCCTCCGGAAGGGCGTTCAGGCTGTTGGTGAGGGCCTACAGGGCTCGTCCCATAGGCTGCATCAACCTCACCACAGCATCAAGGGTAACTTTCTTGGTCTGTGTGAACTCATTTTTTTGCCATTTATGCTCTGCACACCTTAAACTTTTCTTATCCTCAAGAATTGTCAGAAGAAAACCAGGGAGCCCTCTTTCTTTCTCCTAAAATTCTTAAATGTTTTCACTAGGGTGACTGCATCAAGAGCTTGAGTAAAGGATATATCCCAGGAATTAAGCAATTTTGACAGTATAGGAAATCCAATATTCTCAGCTATGTGCCTCCAATTATCCAAAAAATGCAGATAAATCAATAGGTTCTCTTTTTTTTTAGGCTAAACATGAGTTCTAATCTCAAAATTTTATATACTGTAAATAAAACTGAATTTAAAAAATTGTCTGATCCTGGCACCTTAGTCACCAATACATTCAACACTTATTCATTCAACATAAAAATATCATTAACAAAAAACAAATCTAGGCTTATGTTTAGCCACATGAGTAGGGCCATTTATTATTTTCTGGAAGCCCAAGAAAGACATTGCAGGTACAAACTTTCACAGGTGAGAGCATCTAACCAGTCAATTTGTAAGTTAGAATCACTCATAAGTAATTTCTGAGGATCAAAATTTAATATAGAAAAAAATCTCGACTCTAGCAAATCAAACAAACCATAAGTCGTTGCTGTTAATTTCAGTTCCTTGAGGCATCACATCAGTCCACGACAAAACTAACAAACTTCTAAAAATAATCAATATCCCATCTCTTCTACCAGCTTTTCTAAATTGAAAATCTAGCCTGTGACATGAAGTATACAGTTGGTTCAAAATGACTGTGACTGTATCCAACAGCCAAGATTCTGTGATGGAAAGATCATCAGTAGACGACTAACAAGTATAGGCATCTTTGTTACATACAAATCGCACGTTAATAAGACTATCAGTTTATACTCATTCGTTATTGATCCTGCTGTACAAGCAGTTCCAAGAACCCCAGGAGTAAGTAACAGGAAATTACATCTACCTTATGGGAAATGCTGAGTATTTGCAACCCAGACCGACCATTGTTGGAGACAGGATGCTGGGCTTGACGGTCCTTGGTCTAATCCAGCATAGCATTTCTTATGTTCTTATGAAGGAATAGTTAAAATTTGAATCCTGTGGGCAATGGGGAAAGGGAGGGTACAACTGATGGGCAGAGGGTGGGTAAAGGGGTGCCAATTTCAGCTTTCGCACTGGGAGCTGTTTAGCCTAGAGTTGGCCTTATATCCACCAGTCTTTCTGTGAAAAAATTCACCGCAAACTTACTGCCATTAAAAAGAAATTGATTTTTCAGTACTTATGGTGAATAAATGTGGATATGTGAGATAAAGTTTGTTTGCTGTTTTTCTAGATGTAGTGGCTTTCTCACTGGGGCAGAGATAGAAAGCTCAACATTAAAACTGTGCACCAAAACTCAGCACACAGTTTCTTAATGCACAAGCTAATTTTTCTTTAACTCCCAATGCAATAAGCTAATGGTAAGCTAATGCATTGGGAATGTAATGGAGTGTGAGTCCTTGGGCTGCAGTGGAGTTGTTACTACCCAGATCATGAGGCATGTGCTGGGTCCATGCCTGCAGCAGGCAGACACGCCACTGGCTGGGACAGTGAAGGAGGCTTTGCTATTTCAATCTCTTTTCCCTTGAATTAAGCCTTTGGATTCTGAGGCCAGAAGGACTTAGGAGAATACCCCCAGTTAGATTTGCAGTCCCAGAGTCAGGGCTGGCAACGGTCAAAAAAGGTTGTTATCCAGGCAGAGTGACAAGGTAGGCGACAGACGCTTGTCTGTTGCCTACCTTGTCGGGATCCTGGCAGAGGGTCAAGGTAGGCGACAGTCAAGCAGAGTCGGTACCCTGGCAGAGGTTCAAGGTAGGTGACAGACAAGCAGAGTCGGTATCCTGGCAGAGGGTCAAGGTATGCGACAGACAAGCAGAGTCGGTATCCTGGCAGAGTGTCGAGGTAGGCGACAGTCAAGCAGAGTCGGTATCCTGGCAGAGGGTCAAGGGAGGCGACAGTCAAGCAGAGTCGGAATCCTGGCAGAGGGTCAAGGTAGGCGACATACAAGCAGAGTTGGTATCCTGGCAGAGGGTCAAGGTAGGCGACAGTCAAGCAGTCAGTACCCTGGCAGAGGGTCAAGGCAGGCAGTAGTCGAGCAGAATCAGTATCAAGGCAAGTGGTCCAAGTTAGCAATGAGAAGTCAGAGAAAAACAAGGAAGAAGGACGGGCAAGACTGGGAAGGCTAGGCAGGATTGGAGGAGCAAAGCAGGAACCAGAACAAGTCAAGGCTGGACTGGAACAAAGCAGGAACAAAGGGAAGACAGAAACTAGAACTAGCAACGAACACCAGCAGAACACAGAAAGACCTGTTGCTGAGGCGCCTGAGTGGAGTGTCAATGGCTTTAAACCTCCGGGCAGGTTTGATATCATCATTGAGAGCTGGAGAAGGTTTCCCGCCATGGGGCCCATAAATATAGAATTTGCATGCATGCCTAAAGAGAGCAGGCTGGCAGTGTTCATGGAGCGATGGTGTGGTGTTCCGGGGTGGTAAGTGCAGGTTGGCTGTGGCACGGTTACTGCAGTTGGCCAAGCATTACAGGGAGTTAAAAATTATGCAAAAACCAGAAAATGTGCACAAAGAAAAGACTTAGAGGTCCATATTCAAAAGCATTTAGTTGGCTAACTCAGAAGTCAGCCACCTAAATGAATATTTGGGCACATATATGGCTAAATTCTAGCCGGCTAATTAGGAGGCTAGAATATAGCTGGATAAGTTAGGGGCATTCTGGGAGCATAACTGGGAGGAGTTGAGTTAGCCAGATAAGTCAACCAGCTAACTCCAATATTCAGAGTTAGCCTGATGATTTAGCTGGCTAAGTCAGGTCGGGCCAAAGAACTGACCTAAAATTAGCCTGCTAACTTTAAGATAGACGGCAATACTCAATAGTATGACTGCACTATTGAATATACCTCCAAAATTAGCCAGATAAGTTTATCTGACTAAGGCCTAGATTCATCAAAATGCTATAAATTTTGCATGAATAATGCCTGTGATAAGGAAAAGGGGCATGGCTATGATAATTTTAGAGTTACCATGCTGCCTGCTATACATAGGTATTTTATCACATTGCATTTATCACATTATCACATTACATTTATCACATTACATTTTCACACCCATGAGATTTTCACTTCGCAAGCTATGAAAAGGCCTTTATAGTTGTCAACTATTTATAATCACTATAGGAGGGCCAGCTAATAACTCAAGGTGGTGGTTTTGATGGTGGTTTAGGGTTTTGGGGCCAGTTTGACATGCAGCGTGAGATGTACGACAGCACAGTACACTTCAGTGAAGATTTTACATCATTTGGCATGAGGAAAGTCTGACAAAGATGAGATTTCTACAATATTCTCTCACCCAATATCACATCAAACTGGCCCCCAAAACCCTAAACCACCACCAAAACCTCAACTTGAGTTACCGTGTTTCCCCGATAGTAAGACACCCCTGATAGTAAGACGTAGTGGGAATTTTAGGGGGGTCGGCTAATGTAAGACATCCCCCGAAAGTAAGACGTAGTGTTCAAAAAAAAATTATTTTTAAATACCTGTCGGAGGGCCGCGTGGGTCCAGGCGGCTGGCAGCGGGAGCCGGGTGGTCGCGTGTTAAATCTAGGCCGCGGGCGGGTGGGCGCTTGTTCCCGGGGGGGGGGGGGGGGGGGGGGCGGGTGGACGCGCGTTAGTTCGAGACGGCCGGCGGGCGGCGAGCGGCCGCGTGTTACATCTAGGCCGGGTCGCACAGGCGCGCATTCATTCACTGCCGGTGGGGGCTGCTTTCGGCGCTCAAGGCAGTCACATGCTGTGACGTCACGGCATGTGACTGCCTTGAGCGCCGAAAGCAGCCCCCACCGGCAGCCCCCAGCGCCGAATCGCAGGGGTCGCACAGGCGCTGTGGGCCTGTGCGCGCATTCATTCACTGCCGGTGGGGGCTGCCGAGGCAGCCCCCACCGGCAGTGAATGAATGCGCGCCTGTGCGACCCGGCCTAGATGTAACACGAGGCCGCCCGCCGGCCATCTCGAACTAACGCGCGTCCCCCCGCCGCCTGGAACAAGCGCCCACCCGCCCGCGGCCTAGATTTAACACGCGACCACCCGCCGCCCGCCGGCCGTCTCGAACTAACGCGCGTCCACCCGGCCCCCCCCCCCCCCCCCCCCGGGAACAAGCGCCCACCCGCCCGCGGCCTAGATTTAACACGCGACCACCGGGCTCCCCGCCGCCGGCCGCCTGGACCCACGCGGCCCTCCGACAGGTATTTAAAAAATTTTATTTTTTTTTGAACACTACGTCTTACTTTCGGGGGATGTCTTACAGGTTTTTTCCAATATAAGACATACCCTGAAAGTAAGACATAGTGGGACTTTTTGGGGTAAAAAGAAAGTAAGACGCTGTCTTACTTTCGGGGAAACACGGTACTAGATATAAATAGTTGAATACTGTGACTACCTCCCCATTGGCTATCTCTAAAAAAGGTGTAGTTATTTCCAGCATTAAAATATGCAATACCATGCATTATGCTATCACATAGCACAATATTGCCCCTTATTTTCATTAATCCCACACCTATGAAAAATTTGTATTCATGCAATGCAATATCATAAATATCGCATGCATTATGGTGCTATCACGGGCATTAACACCATAATACATTTTGATGAATGACCCTGTAACTTTGCTATCCCGACTGTTTCTGAATATGGACCTCATCATACACAGCAGAACATAATTTATCACATAAATCATGTTTTGTGTGCAGAAATCATTGTTTATATGCATTAAATGTGATTTATGAGAACAAAAATTGCTTTTTACACATAAAGCATTTATTTTGCATATAAATCATATTTTATGGTCCTGATTTTAAAAAGCATTTGCATGTGTAAAATTGTTTTACACCTGTAAATGCACTTTACTTGAGTAAGTAGGCTTTTGAAAATTGCTACGATAGTATGTTACATTTACGTTTGCAACTCCTTTCAAAATTCACCTGCAAGTGTGGAAAACATGCTTTTTGTACACAAAACATGTTTTCTGAACATAATATACCAACTACAAGTCACAGCACAGAACTCCAACTTCTGCCTGTAGATTATCATTAACCTGAAAACCTAACTCACTACGGACTAGTGGTTAAGTTTCCAATGGTAAGAAAACACAAGCTAAACCAGCCAGGATATCTCTCTGCATTGGGGGATAATAGCTATTAGCTAATGACTTCATTAGCATGCGATTCCCATGCGAGGATGCAAATTTAAACACACATTGCTGTGCACCAAACTCCTTGGTGCATCAGCAATAAAGTGTGCACACAAAATAATTTGCACACAACTGAGGATTAAACTGTGCGCTGTGCCGAGCACACCTGATTACATCAGCTTCACTGGGGAATAAGCCTGCATGGATATACTTTTCCCCTACTCTCCGAGGTATGGTCTGCATAATAGTGACTATTCATGACTTTTCAAGCTACAAAAATCTTTTCCAGTTATACAGCTGCTCACCCAGTTTGGACCCAGGTCCACCCAGCCAAAACCAGAAGAAGTCTGTTTGAGCAAAGCCGTCGTGGGAACCTATCCCTATCCCTGTGACAGAGGAGGGCCGCAGTTGCAAGGCTGCCGCAGGATCCCATCCCCGCAATGGCAAAGAGGATGGCCGGACTTGCAAGGCCGCTGCGGGATCCCATCCCCGCGGCGGCAGAAATAGGACTTTGGCTGTGCGGCTGTGCCTAATGAAAAGGTCCTGCGTGTGTGTGGTTGAGAATGGAAACTTGATTGTGTGTATGTGAGGTAAGAATGGGAGCTTGAATGTATGTATGTGTACGTGAGAATGGGAGCTTGAATGTGTGTATGTGTACTTGAGAATGGGAGCTTGAATGTGTATATGAGTGGGGAGAAAGGGAGCTTGAATATGTGTGTATGTGGGTGAGAATGGGTGCCTGGGTGTGGGTCCGTGTGTATATAAGAATGGGACCCTGGCGGGGGAGGGGGGAGAGAATGAGAGCTTGTGTTTGTGTGTGTGTATAATAGAGCATGTAGAGTGAGAGCTTGTGTGGTGGTGGGGAGAGCATATGAAAGTGAGAACGAGTGTGTATGAGGGAGTCTGTGAGAGAAAGTGTGTGTGTGTGTGTGTGAGAGAGAGGGAGGGAGGAAGGGAAGAAGACAGTAGAAGAGCGACACTGAAAAGGAATTAGGAAATGAGCGACAAGAGGAAAATGGGAAAAAGAGACCAGGACCAACTGATTAGAAAAATACAAAAATCAGACAACAAAGGTAAAAAAAAAATATTTTGAGATTTTAGCAATTTGAATGTGCCATCTTTGGGAATTTGCATTTCTTATATTTTTGTATTTTGCTCTTTCTTCACTTCACACTGTTCGGAGTCTAGTTTCGCAGGCTTTCTATTTTGTTTTGCCTGCCTGTTTCTGTTTCTAATTTGTAGTCTCTTATTTCTATATTAGATAAGAGTCTGTCTCTGTTTTGCCTGTATGTATGTGACTGAAGTGCAGTATTTCTGCTAGATGTAGTTTCTCTGTAGCAGTCCAGCTTGTTCTATTATTCCAGTAGTGGTGTATTAAAGTTCTAGGGCCTGGTATAGTATTTGCATTGCTGCTTTTTCATAAGGTTGCTGTTGTTTGAATCCTGAGAGTCAGTGCTGTGACTGTATGGCAAGGTTTTAGATGTCTCTTTGCAGGAGTTTGTGTTGCTTCACAAAACAGCAGTGGAGGGATATTTTTGCTGAGGTGACATCATCATTTGAATATATTTTTTTTCATGTTAGTTGTAATCTGAATTGTCCTAGCTCTGCTCTGCACCTGTTCTGATGATTAATGATATTTTATTGTAGTTATAATGATTTCTGGCTTTCTGCAAAGAGGATTCATGAAAGAATAAATTAGTTTTATTACATGATTGATTGGATCCGATTGTTTTCTTTGCTTTTTACATGATATACTTGTGCATTTAAAAACTGCAGTAAATATAAAATAAATGTATACAGATTAATAAGGAATTTTTAATGCTGGTAAGTGCTTGAAATAACTGAGGTAAAATATTGTAAACTTCCAATCATGAGGCATAATGGCTGTTGCAAACTACTTAGAAAGCTATCGTAGGATGCAGTATTTGGCATTAGTTATCAATAAGAATACAACTAAGTAGGTCTCAGACCTGCATGCCTATAGCTCACCCATGTTAACCTTGTGCCCACCTAAAAAATCAATTCTGGCTACGCCACTGCCCTGGCTATGGCAGAAGCTCAGGCAAAAAGAGATCTATGACCCAAATACTAAGGGAGATAGGGGAGCAACCCTTCCCTTCAGACAAGGTCCACTACAAAAATCAGCAAAATGTGAAACCTCCCTCAGTAGAGATTCTGGATGAATCTCAAAAAAACAGCTCTCCAAACTTCTTCCTTCTCTCTCCAGCTCCAGCTTTGCTTAAGAACAAGGGGTGATCTCTAGCTCCTCTCCTGACTCTCTCCTCAGCTCCTACCCCTCTAACCCACTGGGCATGCTCCCAGGGATTATAAACCCCTTAATTTGCCTCGCTCCCAAAAATATGGGGTTAAAGCAATGGGAATGATTCCAAAAACCAACTCCTCCTACTACCCCTAGTTTAGAAAAAAATACTTGGGGGGAAAATATTAGTGGCGGACAAGGCCCTTGTCACTTGCTAATTATCCAGCACAAGTGATATCAATCAAATTCATCTGTTGTCTGCTATTAGTGGGAAGTTTGGATGAAGAACAAGGAGAAGGACTGGGTGAACTGGTGGACTGGGTAAACTGGTATTGGCAAACTGGTGATTTCAGTTACGTGTGCATGTTTTAAAATATACCAACTTCAATGTATTAAATCAGGGTTTTATGAAAGTTAGATTTTTTTTCATGCGTAAAATATACACACACACAACTTTATAAAGTAGGTAGGAAAAGTACGCGCTTTCAATGAATTGCAGGTATTCGTGCTTAACCAAACATGCATGTGTATGTTGGGGGGAGGTAGGCACATGCATATTTTATAATCTGCGCGTACCTGATGTGCACAGATTATAAAATATGTGCCTGTATGGGGCTACGAGGAGTTGTTTGAAAGTTATCCTCCATGCGTGGCTCCATAATCGTTTCTATGCCAGTTTATTTTATTTGTAATATTAGAGAATGTGTACCAAGTAGGGTAATCACGTTTTTAAAAACAAAAAAAAAACCAGCCACTTGTCCCTTCCCCATCATCTCTCCGTCGCTTCGACCACCAGGCCTCCACTACGGACCATCTCTAATGAAAGCAGGGGTTGATGGCAGCAGCATCACATCAAGGCAGGGGACTTGGTCAGCATGCAGTGTATGCCCAGGCCCTGCCTCCTGCACAGAAGCCATGGAGCCTAGAAGCAGAGCGGACCTCAGCCTGCCCACCTTACCAACGTGCTGCTGCTGCAACTGCCACCACAGTCAGGTAGGCATTGTGTTCATTTATTTAGTAGTTAATGTGCTCCCTAGTGAAGTATTTTTGCCAAAGTCACCATTACTTGAAAAATAGTGAAAATCTGTGGCATATGGAGTCAACTTTTCCTACTGCCATGCTCCCCTTTTGCCTGTATATTTTTATCTACATAATTAAGCCTTTCCCCTTTCTTAATTACAGTGTAACAGAACCCAGTATGCATATGTTTCATGGTACAGGGACATTTTATAAATTTCTTGCATGTATTTTACACTGCTAGAAGCTAAGGATTTGTAGGCCATCCTGTTCTCCTGAAAAGCTATTTTCCTTATATCAGTGAAGACAGGGTCCATGTTTGCTTTACCAAATTCTGATCACTCACTGTCGCCTGCGACATGAGCAAAAACTCATGAGGCCGCACTCAAAATGATGCTATCTATTTTTAGTCATGTGTAAGCTCATTGGCTGGTCTCTGAATGGTGTATCAAAGTTTCCAAAGTACATTACACATGAAATATTACTTTATTTAAAAAAAACAAAACCCAAATGTATGTTCCAACAGGCAGCATTTCCAAAAGTCTTTTTTTTTTAATGTCTTTTCTTTGAATTTTACATAAATGGATGGCAAATTGCTGTGAGCCTCCTGAGGATATTGCTTCCTCTCTTTTTAACAAACTTTCGGCATCATAGACACGTAAAAAGCCATGGAACTTTTTTTTTCCTCATTTATACGCGCCGTCTACTGTACTCATGAGGGAGGTAATTTACGCGTGCAAATGTAATGTGCTATCATGGTGATTTTAAAAAGCCAGTTACGCACATAAAGTACACTTACCCGTGAATATCCCATGGACAATTCAATGGCATATATTGTAGCCATTTTCAAAAGCCCACTTACACAGGTAAAGTGCATTTACAGTTGTACAACCCAGTTTTAAGTGTGTAAATGCTTTCTTAAAGTCAGGCCCAAAGTTTCCCGTTACTTACATTTCTTGTACAGTCTATGGTCACGCGTGTCAGAGCAGCTCTTGTATGCATACTTACATTCAGGCAAGAGAAAAGAGCATTACCTCCTTGCAAAGCATGGCAAGTCTGGTTCCCATAGAGGGACATCTCTTAACTGCCATGATAATGATTTCATGCCCTGCCAGAATCCGCCGTAGTAAATGAAAAGGCTCTACAGTACATAGCCTCCATGCATTTGTTACTATAGTTTGAGTTTGGAATGACTTTGATCCCCTGTCCTCTGAAGCTCTGGCAGCAAAACATCACATGATAGTCTCTGGAAGAGAGTGTGCTTGATGGAACTTGCAGATGGGGATCAGGCAGACACGGCCTACTCCAGTTACAGAAAACACATGCTACAGCAAGTGAAGCTGTCTCTGCAGAATGGCACCCGTTAACTCATTGAGAGCCTATGAATTCAAATACCATCTTCACACCTATTTTATAGACAAGTTGGTTTTCATTTAAGGTGACTGTTTCCTTCTTCAAAAACCTAACCTCCCAGGAAAATCCAAGCATATGTACTTATTTGGGACTTAATTCATATACAAACTTAGGGCCAAAAAATATTCAGTGAGTTTAACAAATAAAGCATGTGCTATGCTCCAAAGCATGCATATCTTGGGGGAAAACCAAAATCACAGACCCCAATATTTGGGGGTTTGGACCAGCCATTATTCTGACACGTTTAAAACATTAACGCTTTCTTTACTCTGCATGAACTTTGCAGTCTTGGGGTACACAGAACCGCTCTGATGTCTCCAATACCTGTGATTGGGTGAAGGAGGCACGCTTTTGATAATGATTGGGGGGTGCTGAATTCAACACAAATTACTGAGCCTGCAGCACAAAAAAAAAAGAAAATATCAAACACAGTGCATTGTGAGTGTGACTGACCAGCCTGCATTTAAATCTCCAGAGAGGAGCAGGTAATGTGGCCATGTGGAAGACTCGTATGGCCAAAACCAAAACTAGGGAAGCACTCAGAGTCTCACCAGTTATTGTTCTCCCCAACTCCACCTCATCCCAAGCAGTCTCATCCCTCCTGCTCCATTCCTCCCCCCCCCCCCCCCAACAACTTATTCACACCACAGTCTCTTCCCCACCCTCATCTATCACCACTACTCTCTCTCTCACCCCCTCTCTTTCTCTCATTCTCCCAATCTCCTCTTCCTCCTGTCCCCAACTTTTTCACTTCCCCCCCTTGCTTCCTCTGCATTCTTAATTCTTACCTTGCTGCATGGGTATAATTTGTTTTATAGATTTTGCGGGAGGGCTGATAGCACAACGGCCCAATAAAGGCAGGTCCTGACTGAGATGGGAGCCCAAAAAGAGCAGAAAGAAATGGCCCTCAAAAGAAAAAAATAGCATCAAGTTGTAATACATTTTTTAGATTTCATATGTTCACAAACATTAAAAAAAATGTCAAAATTGCTTCAGAAGGAAGTAACAGGAGGTGCTCTGGCCTAGACTTACACTAGCCCGAAACAGGAATAAATATTATTTGCTTCTAAGGACTCTGGGAAGTGAATAAAACACAGGTACGTATTTGACAGGATCACACCTACCCTGAAGGCCCTCCACTGGTTCCTCACTCTCTTACCATACAAAATTCAAAATCCTAAGGCCCTCAGAGGAAACATCCACTCTAGCTCAGCGATTATCTCACCACCTATATGCCGCCCGCTCACTATCACAAACTTGCCTGGTGGTCCCTACCCTTCAAGAAGCCCAGGAAAGAAGCCTTTCCGAGGTGTGGCACCAACCCTGTGGAACATATTGCCACTGAATATCAGAAAGCCCCAGACCTGCTAGCTTTCACAGAAAGAGGCTGGAAACATGGCATTTCCAAACAGCCTTCAGCCTACCTTGAACTGACCACTGAACCTGGATCCAAACTTTACCTCGTTGGTTTATCCCTGCCAAACCTCTTGTTTTCACATCTATAATCGTATACATATATGTATAATTATCTGTCTTAATATTCCATCTTGTGCCTTGCCTACATCCCCTCATTAATAATGAGTTATCGTTTATGTGATCAGAAGCTGTGCTTTCTCCATGTAAGCAGCTATGTGCTCATGAAGTGTATTGCAACATTTACTCCTTTGTGGCTCGCTTTGCACTTTTTTTGCTGGAAAAGCGTATAACAAATAAATGATGATGATGATGATGAGTGAATAGTGGATGTATCTGTGGGCATCTCTGTGAAGATTGTTGATGGAGCATGTAGTAGGCTCTTTCTGCTGCACAATCTGAATATTTTTTGTGCCAAATATCTCATGAATATCTCCTTTTTCACAGTGGCTATTTAGCAAATATTAGCATTTCTCGCTACTGAACCTTCAGAAGCCAAAATCATTTGGGGTACATCAAGTCCAAAATGATTATGAAAAAATCAAGCATTGCGGTTTGTCAGACAGCACCATGCAACCATGCACCAAGATTCTTTGCTAGCCTTAAACACGTAGAGAAAGCAGAATTAAATCAATGATGCAAGAATGGCAAATGGTAAACGTACTTAGAACAATATTTTGTGGGGCCAGCCCAGTGACTCAGTGGCAGTGAGGTGCATTACAATGCAGAGGATTTGGGTTCCATTCCTGGGTCAGGTCCTCTGTTCCCCAGGTCAGGATACTGTGAAGGAAGCATTCACAGCCCCTGGGAAAAAGAGTTCTCAACCATCACCAGAGGTGGATTTAGGGTTTTGGTGCCCTTAGGTACTGTCGACCTCTATTACCCCCTCTCCCCATCCCTTCCCCCCAGATTGGATAACAGGGAGCAGGAGGTCTAAGGCACCGTCCCCTAATTTCCTGTGGCAGCTCAGGAGTAGATTCTGTAGCAAAAGTTTAAAAATTCTGAAGCAAATTGGCAAGCATTTCTATCTTTTAGATTACATTATAAAAATAAATTAGCTTTGCAGTACATTTATTAGTATAATTGGTATAATTTATTTTATTTTTATTGGGTGAAGAAAAGTGATATCAAGTATCAGTACAGAGAGGAAACCTCAGGGATGGGAAGAGGAAAGGAGGAGGATCACATGTGGGGTGAGGAGAAAGGGGGAGGAGTGTGAGAAGGAAAGAGGATTAGATTAGGGTCAGGGAGGATGGGAGATGGAGAGGACTGGGAATCTGGGATAGTGAAGAGGAGGAGAGAGCAGGAAGGACTGGGGAGTGGGTTCCAGGATCTGGGGAGAAGAGAGAGGTAGGAAGGAAGGAAGAGAGGTTCCATCACCTGGCGGACAGAATCCAAGATCAAGGGAAGAAGGATTTGAAATGCAGTGGGTGGGAAGGGGAGGAGGGAGACATCCCTACCATATTCTGGTCCTGCCCTCCTTCCACCCCGCTCTCTCACATCCCATCCAATATGACATACACTTACACACTTGGCATTAATCCCTTCTCTCTACATACACATAAACCTTGCCTCCTACCATTGTCCCCCCAACACACAGACTTACACTCCCCAGCCAATCTCTCTCTCATCTCCCAGCCTCTTTTCCCACCCTTCAATGATCTCTTCTCAGATGTTCCTAATCTCCCTTTACTCTATCTATTGCAGGCTTACTCCCTCTTCTCTCCTGTTCCCTGCACTCTGAGTGGGATTAGGAAACAGAGGGCTATTCTCTGATGAGTGAGCTTCAGCACAGCTGAAAGGCAGCAAATCATCAGCCAGCCTGCTACTCCCAAGATTGTTCCTGCCCTAGTGTGCATATTGACAAATTCAGGCCTGACCATAACTGGTCTGATACCTACTGGTGTTGCGTACCATCTCCTGAGGGAGCTACAGGATATGATCCCCCGCCAAAGACCATCACTGCAATGGCTGGACTATATGGGGAATTATAAAATATTTTTTAAAAAGTAACTGCAAATGAAGATTCATGGTGCTATAGCCCAACAGAAGCCATTTCCAAGTAAGCTAGAAGCCCAAAGGAGCAGGAGACAACTGCTGGACCAATAAGTAATATTTTCTGGACCCATTAATATAATTCAAATCTATTCCTGTTGACTTTCTATTGAAGGCGATTTTTTAATAGAAGCTCTAACAAAATTTTGATCTGTGGATTTTAGATACATATTATACCAAAACCAAAGCATATGGTATCACTATTGATTGTCTGCTTTGTTGTCAAGAAACTTCTTTATTAAATTACAGTTAAATAGTGATACCACACTCATGAGCCCTGCCTAACACACGTTTAAAGCACGTCAAGTTCATAATTGCATTCCAGCTTAGACTGTGGGCCTGATTTACTAGGCGTTTCCCCCATAGACAAAGAGTGTCTATGTAAGTCAGGCCCTGTTGCACAAAGTAGAAGAAACTCATTGCAAACCAGAGGTCTGAAGATTTTAGTATCTGAAATGCATGTTTTACCTGGGACTATTCCATAGATTTCTTCTGCTATCCTGGCAGCTTCCTTTCTGTTCCCCCTCACAATATAAAAATGAGTCAGCAAAGCTAGGGAAATTTTAATTAAAAGCTTGAAACAAAATAAAGCAAAGATAGTGATGTAAATATTATTGAAAATGTGGAGTATGGAAGTGCTGTCCATTTTGACATACCCCTTTTGTACAGTTTACTCAGTCCACTTGCTTCTACCAGGCTGCTATATCTGTGCTATCAGATGACATCTATTTTAAGCCTTACCCTAGTTGTGTTGACTTTAACAAATGAGGATATTACACAGAACTCTTTATATATGATTTTTTTTCCTAATGCCGGCTTTGACATTGAATAACTTTTCATACCAAATTTCAATACAATCCTTGGAAATAAAGGTCAAATAAAAAGCTATAAGGTGATATCTTTTTATTGGACTAACTTAAAATATGTTTTACTTAGTTTTCAGAAGTCAATAAATGTATTAAGTTAGCCCAATTAAAAAAATAAGGTATCACCTTATGTTTTTTTGTTTGTTGACTTATTTCCTTGCATTCAAGTGGGCTAACACAGCATCCACACTGCTTTATGCACTTAAAACTCATCTCTTCAGACTGGTTTTCGTGTAGTTGCCCTTCATTCTGCACCCAATTATTGTACTGCTTACTATTTTTAATTTAGAGATAACTGGAGTAGGACTTGAACTTCTTTTTTGAAAAGTATTGGGAGCAAATAATGCACGTGCTAAAAACCCAAAACTTCTCACCCAATATGAATCTCTTGCGACGCTGCACCAACGAAATACTTAAATAATGACCTTCATAATAGGCTTCCTCGTTTAGGCTTTCGCCGATACAACTCGGCCTTATATATAATCATCGGTCATATTGTTGACAAAATTTTTTCAAGAATTTTTCTTTTGCATATTAAAATAATAAATATTTGACTGACATCATTTCTTGTATATAAAGCGTCATTCAAATGATTGAACTTATCTGACGGTGTTCACAGTTCTAACCCGTTGAAAACCATAACAGAGTTCACGGTGCTGACCCGACACGAAAACGTGTTTCGGACTGCTTTCACCATCTCCCAGTCCTTCATCAAGGGTAATGGTTCTGCGTCAAAAACATTCATTAATCAACTTTGATAACCAATCTTGCACATTCAGTCAATATTTCAGTGGACTTACAATTATAACAGAGCGGACTATATCCTGTAAAAGTACTTACATGGTTGTCACCTAATTCAAACATGGCGCTTCGGCGTTTTTTACCCATTTCCGGGAAACCTCCCAAAGCCCTTGAATATGATGGAAAAGTGACGTAATGTTGCTCCTCCCCCCTATCAGACTTGCTCCGGGTTTACCGTATACCACGTTATATCAGAGTATACCATTCTATAGAAGCATTGAGCCCTGCTGGAATCACAGTATTCAATCTAAATATCCACTGCTGTTCTTTCTTGTTTAGAACTTTATTGATGTCTCCTCCACGAGGATGGTTCATGATTTTTTCCAAAATTCTCCAACGCAAGGAATCAAAAGAATGTTGAAAGTCAATGCAGTGCTGCACCATGGGAGCAGTCAATTTTTCCGTGGTGATGCAACTCCGATGTTCAACCAGACGTGTACGAATCATTCTTTTAGTTCTGCCAACATAACAAAGTCTGCACGGACATTCAATGAGATAGACGACATGCGTGGAACGGCAATCAGTATAATGATATGCTACATGTTTATACCCTCCAGCAGTAGTCCAAGTTTCACCAATAATTATTTGTTTACAGACTGAACAACCAGTGCACGGCCAAGTGCCATGTGGCAACACATCTTCAATAGGTTCCTGCAGAAATGAGTGCATTACCAAGTCGCCAATATTGCGTCCTCTACTGTATGCAATTATAGGATAGTCATCAAACAAGATATTGTGGGGGCGCAAAACAGCCCAATGTTGCTTGATAGAACGCGCAATGAATCCAGCCCTGTCAGAAAAAGGGATCGTGCAGACTAAAGGCGATTGGTTATCACTCTGTTTATCTAATAATAACCAACATCGTTGGGCATTTGTGGCTCTTTTCCATGCTAACTTGATATATCGTATAGGATAACCACGTTGTAAAAGTCTTTTAGCCAACAGATCTGCTTGTAGCTGAAACTGCCCTGTAGTGCTGCAGATACGCTTCAACCGCAGGAATTGGCCGATGGGTAGATTTTTTAACAAATGATGGGGGTGAAAACTTGAAAAATGCAGCAAGGTATTGCGTTCACAGGATTTTCGATAGAGAGTAGTAGTTAACTTGTTTCCATTTTTTGAAATATGTAGATCCAAAAAATCTATTTGCTCTGAATGAAATGTCATTGTAAATTGTAAGTTCCTATCTAACGTGTTTATCCAACTGTGAAACTCTGCTAGCATATCTTGATCACCGTGCCACAGGAAGAACACATCATCGATATATCGGGTCCAATGCCCAACATTTTGAAATTCAATAGCATCATATAAACATGACTCTTCGAATTCAGCCACATAAAGATTTGCCAGACTGGGGGCCATAGTGGCCCCCATCGCTGTACCGTGTATCTGTTTATACCACGTGTGTTGGAACATAAAGAAATTATTGCAGAGCGCCAACTCTGTTAAAGACATCAAAAACGTGGTAGGAATACGATGGGGCCGAACACGTTTATTCAAGGTGGTCTCAATAATGTTCAATGCTGCCCGCTGGGGGATACTGGTATATAATGCTTGGATGTCCATCGTAACCAATAAAGTGTTTTGTACATCGTCCATCTCATCTAACTTCACGAGCATATGTTTGGTATCCTTACAAAAGGATTTACATTTTGACACAAAGGGTTGTAACACCACGTCCACAAATGAAGATAGGGGCTCTAGGAGGGAACCAATGGTGGTCACAATTGGACGTCCAGGAGGGTCCACTATGTCCTTATGCACCTTAGGGACCATGTAAATTGTAGGAGCCATAGGATGTTCGACAACTAGAAATCTAGCTTCACGCGGAGTAAGACAACCCAGATTGAGATATTCATTAACTATTGCCGTAATCTGCGCATATAGTTCACAGGTTGGATTTTCCCTCAGAATTTCATACTTAGTAGAATCTTGTATATGCTGTAATATTTTTGCAACATAAGCAGTTTTGTTAAGGACTACCACTGAACCCCCCTTGTCGGCCTTTTTTATTATAATTGATTGATTAACTTCCAAAGATTTCATAGCTTGAAATTCCCCTTTTGTGAGATTGAATTTAGGGGCAATGTGGGTTTCCTCGATTTGAGCCACATCAAACAAAACCAATTCCATATAGGTTTTAATAAATGGATCCACTGGACCAACTGGCATCCAGTTGGAACGTGGATGCACGATAGAGCAATCCATTTTAGGGGGATTAAGCGAAAAAAATACCATGAGTTGGAGTTTACGGAAAAATCTATATAATGCTAATCTAGTATAGAACGCATCATGCCGATGATAGGGGATAAAGGATAGACCTTTTTGCAAAACTGCCAATTGATCACTAGTCAATTGGGTATCTGACAAATTTATGATGTTATGGTCCGATTCTGCGATCTGGTAACTGGTCTCTGTTCTAAATCTGGAGCTGTCGGTTGACGAGTATACCGAAAAAACCGTCTTTGTTGAGGACGAAAAGATCGGTAATTACTTCTACCCCGCATATTCTGTACAGTGCTGGTCCCTTGAGGAACCTCCTCCTCGGAGCCAGACGAGTCTTCCGAAGAGCCGGCAAAAGCTACTTTTCTCGGTTGGTTATTAGGAGTACGTCGTTGCCAGGGATAAATGCCCCCGGTGGCGTAATCTTTTTCATCTCGTTTAAACTTGCTAATTTTGCTGTTTTTTAATTCTATTCTAAATTTATCAATAGAAGCATTAAACTCATGTAACTTAGAATCATACTCTTCTAAAGACGAATGTTGTTGCAAGTAAGTTTGTGCCACTTCACATTCGGGACGTATAGTATCAGCCAGTTTATTAGTCGATTCAATCAAAAGTAACATTAAATCTAATGCACATTTATTTAAAATGGCAATCCACCTCTGTACGAACTCTTCATTGTCTGGATATATTGAGGGTTCTAGATTAATGCGCAGACCTCGGGGAATTCTCTCAGTCTTAATATATTGCAACAATGTAGCAGAATGCAATTCTGATCTAATCACTCGTTTTTTTAATTCCACAAGTTGTTCCCAAGTGTGTGTTTCAATAACATCAGCATTTTCATCAAGGAGCAAGGTACCCTCAAGTGCTGCAGCAATTTGCTGCTCTGAATAACTGTACACATTGGTCCACATCTTGAATATATGTGCCTTCGCTGCCTCCCCAAACTTAATCAAAGTCACTTAGAGATAACTGGAGTAGGACTTGAACTTCTTTTTTGAAAAGTATTGGGAGCAAATAATGCACGTGCTAAAAACCCAAAACTTCTCACCCAATATGAATCTCTTGCGACGCTGCACCAACGAAATACTTAAATAATGACCTTCATAATAGGCTTCCTCGTTTAGGCTTTCGCCGATACAACTCGGCCTTATATATAATCATCGGTCATATTGTTGACAAAATTTTTTCAAGAATTTTTCTTTTGCATATTAAAATAATAAATATTTGACTGACATCATTTCTTGTATATAAAGCGTCATTCAAATGATTGAACTTATCTGACGGTGTTCACAGTTCTAACCCGTTGAAAACCATAACAGAGTTCACGGTGCTGACCCGACACGAAAACGTGTTTCGGACTGCTTTCACCATCTCCCAGTCCTTCATCAAGGGTAATGGTTCTGCGTCAAAAACATTCATTAATCAACTTTGATAACCAATCTTGCACATTCAGTCAATATTTCAGTGGACTTACAATTATAACAGAGCGGACTATATCCTGGAAAAGTACTTACATGGTTGTCACCTAATTCAAACATGGCGCTTCGGCGTTTTTTACCCATTTCCGGGAAACCTCCCAAAGCCCTTGAATATGATGGAAAAGTGACGTAATGTTGCTCCTCCCCCCTATCAGACTTGCTCCGGGTTTACCGTATACCACGTTATATCAGAGTATACCATTCTATAGAAGCATTGAGCCCTGCTGGAATCACAGTATTCAATCTAAATATCCACTGCTGTTCTTTCTTGTTTAGAACTTTATTGATGTCTCCTCCACGAGGATGGTTCATGATTTTTTCCAAAATTCTCCAACGCAAGGAATCAAAAGAATGTTGAAAGTCAATGCAGTGCTGCACCATGGGAGCAGTCAATTTTTCCGTGGTGATGCAACTCCGATGTTCAACCAGACGTGTACGAATCATTCTTTTAGTTCTGCCAACATAACAAAGTCTGCACGGACATTCAATGAGATAGACGACATGCGTGGAACGGCAATCAGTATAATGATATGCTACATGTTTATACCCTCCAGCAGTAGTCCAAGTTTCACCAATAATTATTTGTTTACAGACTGAACAACCAGTGCACGGCCAAGTGCCATGTGGCAACACATCTTCAATAGGTTCCTGCAGAAATGAGTGCATTACCAAGTCGCCAATATTGCGTCCTCTACTGTATGCAATTATAGGATAGTCATCAAACAAGATATTGTGGGGGCGCAAAACAGCCCAATGTTGCTTGATAGAACGCGCAATGAATCCAGCCCTGTCAGAAAAGGGATCGTGCAGACTAAAGGCGATTGGTTATCACTCTGTTTATCTAATAATAACCAACATCGTTGGGCATTTGTGGCTCTTTTCCATGCTAACTTGATATATCGTATAGGATAACCACGTTGTAAAAGTCTTTTAGCCAACAGATCTGCTTGTAGCTGAAACTGCCCTGTAGTGCTGCAGATACGCTTCAACCGCAGGAATTGGCCGATGGGTAGATTTTTTAACAAATGATGGGGGTGAAAACTTGAAAAATGCAGCAAGGTATTGCGTTCACAGGATTTTCGATAGAGAGTAGTAGTTAACTTGTTTCCATTTTTGAAATATGTAGATCCAAAAAATCTATTTGCTCTGAATGAAATGTCATTGTAAATTGTAAGTTCCTATCTAACGTGTTTATCCAACTGTGAAACTCTGCTAGCATATCTTGATCACCGTGCCACAGGAAGAACACATCATCGATATATCGGGTCCAATGCCCAACATTTTGAAATTCAATAGCATCATATAAACATGACTCTTCGAATTCAGCCACATAAAGATTTGCCAGACTGGGGGCCATAGTGGCCCCCATCGCTGTACCGTGTATCTGTTTATACCACGTGTGTTGGAACATAAAGAAATTATTGCAGAGCGCCATCTCTGTTAAAGACATCAAAAACGTGGTAGGAATACGATGGGGCCGAACACGTTTATTCAAGGTGGTCTCAATAATGTTCAATGCTGCCCGCTGGGGGATACTGGTATATAATGCTTGGATGTCCATCGTAACCAATAAAGTGTTTTGTACATCGTCCATCTCATCTAACTTCACGAGCATATGTTTGGTATCCTTACAAAAGGATTTACATTTTGACACAAAGGGTTGTAACACCACGTCCACAAATGAAGATAGGGGCTCTAGGAGGGAACCAATGGTGGTCACAATTGGACGTCCAGGAGGGTCCACTATGTCCTTATGCACCTTAGGGACCATGTAAATTGTAGGAGCCATAGGATGTTCGACAACTAGAAATCTAGCTTCACGCGGAGTAAGACAACCCAGATTGAGATATTCATTAACTATTGCCGTAATCTGCGCATATAGTTCACAGGTTGGATTTTCCCTCAGAATTTCATACTTAGTAGAATCTTGTATATGCTGTAATATTTTTGCAACATAAGCAGTTTTGTTAAGGACTACCACTGAACCCCCCTTGTCGGCCTTTTTTATTATAATTGATTGATTAACTTCCAAAGATTTCATAGCTTGAAATTCCCCTTTTGTGAGATTGAATTTAGGGGCAATGTGGGTTTCCTCGATTTGAGCCACATCAAACAAAACCAATTCCATATAGGTTTTAATAAATGGATCCACTGGACCAACTGGCATCCAGTTGGAACGTGGATGCACGATAGAGCAATCCATTTTAGGGGGATTAAGCGAAAAAAATACCATGAGTTGGAGTTTACGGAAAAATCTATATAATGCTAATCTAGTATAGAACGCATCATGCCGATGATAGGGGATAAAGGATAGACCTTTTTGCAAAACTGCCAATTGATCACTAGTCAATTGGGTATCTGACAAATTTATGATGTTATGGTCCGATTCTGCGATCTGGTAACTGGTCTCTGTTCTAAATCTGGAGCTGTCGGTTGACGAGTATACCGAAAAAAACCGTCTTTGTTGAGGACGAAAAGATCGGTAATTACTTCTACCCCGCATATTCTGTACAGTGCTGGTCCCTTGAGGAACCTCCTCCTCGGAGCCAGACGAGTCTTCCGAAGAGCCGGCAAAAGCTACTTTTCTCGGTTGGTTATTAGGAGTACGTCGTTGCCAGGGATAAATGCCCCCGGTGGCGTAATCTTTTTCATCTCGTTTAAACTTGCTAATTTTGCTGTTTTTTAATTCTATTCTAAATTTATCAATAGAAGCATTAAACTCATGTAACTTAGAATCATACTCTTCTAAAGACGAATGTTGTTGCAAGTAAGTTTGTGCCACTTCACATTCGGGACGTATAGTATCAGCCAGTTTATTAGTCGATTCAATCAAAAGTAACATTAAATCTAATGCACATTTATTTAAAATGGCAATCCACCTCTGTACGAACTCTTCATTGTCTGGATATATTGAGGGTTCTAGATTAATGCGCAGACCTCGGGGAATTCTCTCAGTCTTAATATATTGCAACAATGTAGCAGAATGCAATTCTGATCTAATCACTCGTTTTTTTAATTCCACAAGTTGTTCCCAAGTGTGTGTTTCAATAACATCAGCATTTTCATCAAGGAGCAAGGTACCCTCAAGTGCTGCAGCAATTTGCTGCTCTGAATAACTGTACACATTGGTCCACATCTTGAATATATGTGCCTTCACTGCCTCCCCAAACTTAATCAAAGTCACTTAGAGATAACTGGAGTAGGACTTGAACTTCTTTTTTGAAAAGTATTGGGAGCAAATAATGCACGTGCTAAAAACCCAAAACTTCTCACCCAATATGAATCTCTTGCGACGCTGCACCAACGAAATACTTAAATAATGACCTTCGTAATAGGCTTCCTCGTTTAGGCTTTCGCCGATACAACTCGGCCTTATATATAATCATCGGTCATATTGTTGACAAAATTTTTTCAAGAATTTTTCTTTTGCATATTAAAATAATAAATATTTGACTGACATCATTTCTTGTATATAAAGCGTCATTCAAATGATTGAACTTATCTGACGGTGTTCACAGTTCTAACCCGTTGAAAACCATAACAGAGTTCACGGTGCTGACCCGACACGAAAACGTGTTTCGGACTGCTTTCACCATCTCCCAGTCCTTCATCAAGGGTAATGGTTCTGCGTCAAAAACATTCATTAATCAACTTTGATAACCAATCTTGCACATTCAGTCAATATTTCAGTGGACTTACAATTATAACAGAGCGGACTATATCCTGGAAAAGTACTTACATGGTTGTCACCTAATTCAAACATGGCGCTTCGGCGTTTTTTACCCATTTCCGGGAAACCTCCCAAAGCCCTTGAATATGATGGAAAAGTGACGTAATGTTGCTCCTCCCCCCTATCAGACTTGCTCCGGGTTTACCGTATACCACGTTATATCAGAGTATACCATTCTATAGAAGCATTGAGCCCTGCTGGAATCACAGTATTCAATCTAAATATCCACTGCTGTTCTTTCTTGTTTAGAACTTTATTGATGTCTCCTCCACGAGGATGGTTCATGATTTTTTCCAAAATTCTCCAACGCAAGGAATCAAAAGAATGTTGAAAGTCAATGCAGTGCTGCACCATGGGAGCAGTCAATTTTTCCGTGGTGATGCAACTCCGATGTTCAACCAGACGTGTACGAATCATTCTTTTAGTTCTGCCAACATAACAAAGTCTGCACGGACATTCAATGAGATAGACGACATGCGTGGAACGGCAATCAGTATAATGATATGCTACATGTTTATACCCTCCAGCAGTAGTCCAAGTTTCACCAATAATTATTTGTTTACAGACTGAACAACCAGTGCACGGCCAAGTGCCATGTGGCAACACATCTTCAATAGGTTCCTGCAGAAATGAGTGCATTACCAAGTCGCCAATATTGCGTCCTCTACTGTATGCAATTATAGGATAGTCATCAAACAAGATATTGTGGGGGCGCAAAACAGCCCAATGTTGCTTGATAGAACGCGCAATGAATCCAGCCCTGTCAGAAAAAGGGATCGTGCAGACTAAAGGCGATTGGTTATCACTCTGTTTATCTAATAATAACCAACATCGTTGGGCATTTGTGGCTCTTTTCCATGCTAACTTGATATATCGTATAGGATAACCACGTTGTAAAAGTCTTTTAGCCAACAGATCTGCTTGTAGCTGAAACTGCCCTGTAGTGCTGCAGATACGCTTCAACCGCAGGAATTGGCCGATGGGTAGATTTTTTAACAAATGATGGGGGTGAAAACTTGAAAAATGCAGCAAGGTATTGCGTTCACAGGATTTTCGATAGAGAGTAGTAGTTAACTTGTTTCCATTTTTTGAAATATGTAGATCCAAAAAATCTATTTGCTCTGAATGAAATGTCATTGTAAATTGTAAGTTCCTATCTAACGTGTTTATCCAACTGTGAAACTCTGCTAGCATATCTTGATCACCGTGCCACAGGAAGAACACATCATCGATATATCGGGTCCAATGCCCAACATTTTGAAATTCAATAGCATCATATAAACATGACTCTTCGAATTCAGCCACATAAAGATTTGCCAGACTGGGGGCCATAGTGGCCCCCATCGCTGTACCGTGTATCTGTTTATACCACGTGTGTTGGAACATAAAGAAATTATTGCAGAGCGCCATCTCTGTTAAAGACATCAAAAACGTGGTAGGAATACGATGGGGCCGAACACGTTTATTCAAGGTGGTCTCAATAATGTTCAATGCTGCCCGCTGGGGGATACTGGTATATAATGCTTGGATGTCCATCGTAACCAATAAAGTGTTTTGTACATCGTCCATCTCATCTAACTTCACGAGCATATGTTTGGTATCCTTACAAAAGGATTTACATTTTGACACAAAGGGTTGTAACACCACGTCCACAAATGAAGATAGGGGCTCTAGGAGGGAACCAATGGTGGTCACAATTGGACGTCCAGGAGGGTCCACTATGTCCTTATGCACCTTAGGGACCATGTAAATTGTAGGAGCCATAGGATGTTCGACAACTAGAAATCTAGCTTCACGCGGAGTAAGACAACCCAGATTGAGATATTCATTAACTATTGCCGTAATCTGCGCATATAGTTCACAGGTTGGATTTTCCCTCAGAATTTCATACTTAGTAGAATCTTGTATATGCTGTAATATTTTTGCAACATAAGCAGTTTTGTTAAGGACTACCACTGAACCCCCCTTGTCGGCCTTTTTTATTATAATTGATTGATTAACTTCCAAAGATTTCATAGCTTGAAATTCCCCTTTTGTGAGATTGAATTTAGGGGCAATGTGGGTTTCCTCGATTTGAGCCACATCAAACAAAACCAATTCCATATAGGTTTTAATAAATGGATCCACTGGACCAACTGGCATCCAGTTGGAACGTGGATGCACGATAGAGCAATCCATTTTAGGGGGATTAAGCGAAAAAAATACCATGAGTTGGAGTTTACGGAAAAATCTATATAATGCTAATCTAGTATAGAACGCATCATGCCGATGATAGGGGATAAAGGATAGACCTTTTTGCAAAACTGCCAATTGATCACTAGTCAATTGGGTATCTGACAAATTTATGATGTTATGGTCCGATTCTGCGATCTGGTAACTGGTCTCTGTTCTAAATCTGGAGCTGTCGGTTGACGAGTATACCGAAAAAAACCGTCTTTGTTGAGGACGAAAAGATCGGTAATTACTTCTACCCCCGCATATTCTGTACAGTGCTGGTCCCTTGAGGAACCTCCTCCTCGGAGCCAGACGAGTCTTCCGAAGAGCCGGCAAAAGCTACTTTTCTCGGTTGGTTATTAGGAGTACGTCGTTGCCAGGGATAAATGCCCCCGGTGGCGTAATCTTTTTCATCTCGTTTAAACTTGCTAATTTTGCTGTTTTTTAATTCTATTCTAAATTTATCAATAGAAGCATTAAACTCATGTAACTTAGAATCATACTCTTCTAAAGACGAATGTTGTTGCAAGTAAGTTTGTGCCACTTCACATTCGGGACGTATAGTATCAGCCAGTTTATTAGTCGATTCAATCAAAAGTAACATTAAATCTAATGCACATTTATTTAAAATGGCAATCCACCTCTGTACGAACTCTTCATTGTCTGGATATATTGAGGGTTCTAGATTAATGCGCAGACCTCGGGGAATTCTCTCAGTCTTAATATATTGCAACAATGTAGCAGAATGCAATTCTGATCTAATCACTCGTTTTTTTAATTCCACAAGTTGTTCCCAAGTGTGTGTTTCAATAACATCAGCATTTTCATCAAGGAGCAAGGTACCCTCAAGTGCTGCAGCAATTTGCTGCTCTGAATAACTGTACACATTGGTCCACATCTTGAATATATGTGCCTTCGCTGCCTCCCCAAACTTAATCAAAGTCACTTAGAGATAACTGGAGTAGGACTTGAACTTCTTTTTTGAAAAGTATTGGGAGCAAATAATGCACGTGCTAAAAACCCAAAACTTCTCACCCAATATGAATCTCTTGCGACGCTGCACCAACGAAATACTTAAATAATGACCTTCATAATAGGCTTCCTCGTTTAGGCTTTCGCCGATACAACTCGGCCTTATATATAATCATCGGTCATATTGTTGACAAAATTTTTTCAAGAATTTTTCTTTTGCATATTAAAATAATAAATATTTGACTGACATCATTTCTTGTATATAAAGCGTCATTCAAATGATTGAACTTATCTGACGGTGTTCACAGTTCTAACCCGTTGAAAACCATAACAGAGTTCACGGTGCTGACCCGACACGAAAACGTGTTTCGGACTGCTTTCACCATCTCCCAGTCCTTCATCAAGGGTAATGGTTCTGCGTCAAAAACATTCATTAATCAACTTTGATAACCAATCTTGCACATTCAGTCAATATTTCAGTGGACTTACAATTATAACAGAGCGGACTATATCCTGGAAAAGTACTTACATGGTTGTCACCTAATTCAAACATGGCGCTTCGGCGTTTTTTACCCATTTCCGGGAAACCTCCCAAAGCCCTTGAATATGATGGAAAAGTGACGTAATGTTGCTCCTCCCCCCTATCAGACTTGCTCCGGGTTTACCGTATACCACGTTATATCAGAGTATACCATTCTATAGAAGCATTGAGCCCTGCTGGAATCACAGTATTCAATCTAAATATCCACTGCTGTTCTTTCTTGTTTAGAACTTTATTGATGTCTCCTCCACGAGGATGGTTCATGATTTTTTCCAAAATTCTCCAACGCAAGGAATCAAAAGAATGTTGAAAGTCAATGCAGTGCTGCACCATGGGAGCAGTCAATTTTTCCGTGGTGATGCAACTCCGATGTTCAACCAGACGTGTACGAATCATTCTTTTAGTTCTGCCAACATAACAAAGTCTGCACGGACATTCAATGAGATAGACGACATGCGTGGAACGGCAATCAGTATAATGATATGCTACATGTTTATACCCTCCAGCAGTAGTCCAAGTTTCACCAATAATTATTTGTTTACAGACTGAACAACCAGTGCACGGCCAAGTGCCATGTGGCAACACATCTTCAATAGGTTCCTGCAGAAATGAGTGCATTACCAAGTCGCCAATATTGCGTCCTCTACTGTATGCAATTATAGGATAGTCATCAAACAAGATATTGTGGGGGCGCAAAACAGCCCAATGTTGCTTGATAGAACGCGCAATGAATCCAGCCCTGTCAGAAAAAGGGATCGTGCAGACTAAAGGCGATTGGTTATCACTCTGTTTATCTAATAATAACCAACATCGTTGGGCATTTGTGGCTCTTTTCCATGCTAACTTGATATATCGTATAGGATAACCACGTTGTAAAAGTCTTTTAGCCAACAGATCTGCTTGTAGCTGAAACTGCCCTGTAGTGCTGCAGATACGCTTCAACCGCAGGAATTGGCCGATGGGTAGATTTTTTAACAAATGATGGGGGGTGAAAACTTGAAAAATGCAGCAAGGTATTGCGTTCACAGGATTTTCGATAGAGAGTAGTAGTTAACTTGTTTCCATTTTTTGAAATATGTAGATCCAAAAAATCTATTTGCTCTGAATGAAATGTCATTGTAAATTGTAAGTTCCTATCTAACGTGTTTATCCAACTGTGAAACTCTGCTAGCATATCTTGATCACCGTGCCACAGGAAGAACACATCATCGATATATCGGGTCCAATGCCCAACATTTTGAAATTCAATAGCATCATATAAACATGACTCTTCGAATTCAGCCACATAAAGATTTGCCAGACTGGGGGCCATAGTGGCCCCCATCGCTGTACCGTGTATCTGTTTATACCACGTGTGTTGGAACATAAAGAAATTATTGCAGAGCGCCATCTCTGTTAAAGACATCAAAAACGTGGTAGGAATACGATGGGGCCGAACACGTTTATTCAAGGTGGTCTCAATAATGTTCAATGCTGCCCGCTGGGGGATACTGGTATATAATGCTTGGATGTCCATCGTAACCAATAAAGTGTTTTGTACATCGACATTGACTGAATGTGCAAGATTGGTTATCAAAGTTGATTAATGAATGTTTTTGACGCAGAACCATTACCCTTGATGAAGGACTGGGAGATGGTGAAAGCAGTCCGAAACACGTTTTCGTGTCGGGTCAGCACCGTGAACTCTGTTATGGTTTTCAACGGGTTAGAACTGTGAACACCGTCAGATAAGTTCAATCATTTGAATGACGCTTTATATACAAGAAATGATGTCAGTCAAATATTTATTATTTTAATATGCAAAAGAAAAATTCTTGAAAAAATTTTGTCAACAATATGACCGATGATTATATATAAGGCCGAGTTGTATCGGCGAAAGCCTAAACGAGGAAGCCTATTATGAAGGTCATTATTTAAGTATTTCGTTGGTGCAGCGTCGCAAGAGATTCATATTGGGTGAGAAGTTTGGGGTTTTTAGCACGTGTACTATTTTTAATTGTCAGTTGTTGTATGGCACCCTGGCATGGTATCAGGGCACCTTGTAAGTCCAGAAAGAATAAAAAGTAACATTTTTAGAGGGCTTGGAATTGCCAAAATTGGAACGCTCTAGTGAGGAGCATGTCAGGGGTGAAGGGACAAGAGGCTTATCTAACTCTCCCATTGAAATGCATCAAAGAGAAATAATTTTGTGGAGCAAATGAGAAAAAATGGTCCATTTCCTCTATCCTTGATGTGGAAGAACCACTCCATAGTTATTGTTTCAAAAAAAGATCACTTTCCTGCATGGACTTGCAGAACAATCTGTTGCGGAAGTAGACCCTTGGACCGAGGTGAGGTTGCCACTACCCACAGGGAGGGGCTCTGCAGGTCCACACCTTCGGCAGGCAGAGCTGGCTGGAGCAGAGGCCCAACAGGAACTTCACCAGTACCAGCTCTCGTTCCCCTTAGGTTGAGCCCTCGGGTGCCGGGGCCTCTGTGGGGAGATGAATCCATCGCAGAAGGTATTGTTGGCCAGCGGGAACGGAACTAAGTCAGCCCAAGCAGTGGGTGGGGCAGGCAGCAGACAGCAGAGACAAGAACAGGCAGTGGTCACAAGGTAGGTGGAAGTCAAACGTCATTGAGGAGCAGTCCGAAGTCAAGCCAGGAATCCAAACGAAGGCAAAGCCAGGGATCCAAACAGAGGTCAAGCCAAGAAGTTAATCCAAGGGGATGAGGCAAGGCAGAATTGCAGGATGAAACACTAAAGATGGACAAAGAACCACAAGACAGGAACGCAGGAACTCCGAAGATAGAGGAAGGAACCAGGAACATGAATACAAGGCACTGGTACAGGAGCAGAAACCAGAACCAGGAACGAAGAGGCAATCAGCTACTCCGAGGAGTTCGACCTATTGCCGAGGCATCTGAAGCAGGACAGAGCAGGCTTTATATAGGGGAAGGCCCGTGATGTCATCTGTGGACACCATGGTGGATTTCCCGCTGCGGGATCTTTAAATGTGCCTGAGCCACCCACACCTACGAATGCTCTGCTCAGCTGAACGGTATTCCTAACGCAGTGCATTGGGCCTGCACAGCAGCCAGCCACATTTTCGCCCGCGGCCCAGCCATGGTGTTGGTGGGCCCACTCCAACTCAGGGCTGGAGGTAAGAGCGGCCAGTTGAAGGACGGACCCGCAACCGGCCAAACACAACACAATCATTGCGGGGTCTAGTGGCTAGACTCACGTCTTCAAACTTGCATACCCAGAATAATGTGCTCCTTTTTTACATTCTCTTTCTATTTCCGTAGTCTACTCCTCCCCCCTCTCTCTTCCCTACCATTGTTTTAATTTTTGTTATATAATTCTTTGATATTTGTATTCATTAATTATGTTAATCATATTTTTATTTTATTTTATCATTTTTATGTATATAGTTTATTGTAAACTGCCCTGAACCTTGGAGGATGTGGTATATAAGTACTTTTAAATAAATATATATATATATATTGGAGGCTGGGGCTGTGAATGGTAAAGGCTCTATGTCAAAGATGAAAAAAAATCCTAACAGATAAATTCAAATCTTATGCCATAAGGCATTTAAACTAGACGATGGGGGTGGCAGAAGGAAATTGGAATGTGACCCCTCAAATCTCAAGGAAATGGGTGAAGGAGATAACAAAAGTCAGCTGAATAAGGCAGAAAAGAAATCCAAGAAGATCAGTAACCTGAAGGAGAGAAGCTGGCAAGCCATGAGCACACATGCTTATAGTCTGGGCAATAAAATTTGCATGATTGGGATACGGCCATACCAGGCTATAACTTAAGGAAGGACAGAAAGGACAGAAAAGGGAGAGGAGTAGCTCTTTATGTCAAAAACAATATCCAAGCAACTGAACTGCAAGGCATGTGAGGTAAAGAAGAAGCATTATGGGCCATTCTAAAAAAAAGATGATCTATTTTTACCAGAATGGTGTACAGGCCTTCGACTCAAATGGAAGAATGAGACAGAAATCTGGTTGAAGACATCCAAAAGGTGGGAAAGAAGGGAGAAATTTTGATTGTTGGAGATTTTAATCTGCCAGACGTAGACTGCAGAATACCTTCTGCGCAATCTAACAGAAGTAGAGAGATAGTGGATACCCTGCAAAGAACTCTGTTCAAACAAATGGTAATGGAACCCACGAGGGAGGGAGTTATACTCAACTTAGTGCTCATTAATGGGGATAACATCTCTAATGTCCGGGTGGGTTCCCACCTCAGCTCCACTGATCATCAAAGGGTATGGTTTGATATCGCAAATAGGTTATGGAGAAGTCACACAAAGACCCGACTTTTGAATTTCAAAAATACGGCTTTGCTAAAATGGGGAAGTACCTGGAGGTGGAACTAGAAGACTGGGAGAAAATGTGTGGGGTGGAACAACATAGGGCCAAACTAAAAGGAACAATTATACAGGCAACCAATCTACATGTTAGAAAAGTAAACAAAAGCAAGAGAAATAAGAAACCTATATGGTTCTCAAAGTGGGTGGCTGTTAAAATAGAAGCAAAAAGAACAGCATTCAGGAAATATAAAGGATTCCAAAAAGAGGAACCCAGGTGTTATGAACCCTCCTGTAGCGGGGCTACGGGAGGCACCTTACCTCTTCCTGGAGGCCGCTCCAAGCCAGGGTCTCGCCTGCGAACTGTCCAGGATTTGCTCCAGGGCCTGAGGCTGCTTGTGCTTGCATGGACTTCCTGGTTTGAGCCATGCCTTTTCCTAGGGGCCGGCCCACAGCACTTCTCCGTAGTTTTAGGGCCAGCTAAGTATGGGCCTGCCAAACTCCTCCCAGGGAGTCGCCGGGCTGTAGCCTTATAAAAGGACTTCAACTTCAGTCTGTCTTTGCCTTGCATCGTCGTGACTTCCCTCTGGAGGTTCCTGCCTGCCAGAGCCTTGTAAGGTCTTTTGTTCTTCGTGGAGCTCCTCGTCTTGTCTGCTTTTATACTACATCTTCATGTCTTGATGTCTTGCCTGAGGTCCCTGACCATGTCCTGATGTTCTGCCATGATCCTCCTTATCCTGATGTGTCCACCTGCCAGGATGTTCTTCCCCGTGTCTTCGTCTGGTGCTCCTGAGCCTTCTGTTCTTGCAGAGCCATGGTTCCCGGATGGAGTATGCCTGAGATTGGTGCAGTCTGCAGGTGGGATTGGTCCCTGCGCTCCGGAGCCTCCGTTCCCGCCAGCCTTAGAGGGAGCTTCAGGTGACACCGGCTTCGTCATTGGAGTCCCTCTTTGCCTGGATCTTCCCTGCGCTGTCCCATTCTCCTCATGGTCCGTGACCAGCCTGCAAGGGCTGTGTAGGACGCGCAGTGGGACAGGGTGGTCCGCGACTCAGTCGCACGGGTGGCCTGAGTAGGGCGCCCTGAGAGACAGTGCCAATGTCCACGTCTTGTGTTTCGTCTGTTTGGATGTCAAGTTCCTCGTCATGCCCGTGATGCCGATGCATCAACCCAGCTGTTGTCAAGTGTCTTGTCTGCGATGCCGCCACATCGACCATAGTCCTGTCTACGTGTCAAGGCCTCTGTCTGCCCTCAACCTCAGGCCAGGCCTGCTGCTCCAATGCCGATCAAGCGGCAGGTCCGAAAGGGCTCGGAACAGTCGGAGGACCATTCCCCTACCAACATCATGTTGTTGGCACTGGGAACTTGCAGGCCTGGCAGAGGGTAAGACCGTGTTCAGCCATGCGGAAGCATGCCATCAACCCTTGGCCCGGCCCTGAAGGTCTGGGCCCGGGCTGAGGCCCAAGGGCACAATAAACACCCCGCTACGTAACATAATGCAAGGCCAGGTGCCCGATGGTGGTGCCCCGCCAATGGATCCGCCTTGTTCCAGAGTCTTCTTTGTGTTCCTGGACTGGTTTTGGGACTGAAAATGTTTTCAGGTTTTTTGTATACGATCTGCTGGAGGCGCCAGCTGTCTAGATAATACGACCTGCAGGAGGCGCCTGCGTCCAGAAGTTTTTGTCATGTTCGCCAGCTTGGGGTTGTTACGACCAGCAGGAGGCGCCTGCACCCCACCTGGTTAGCTGGTTTTGCTTTGCCCGCCCTGGGTTCCCTCCCCCAGGCTTTCTTGGTGTGTGTGATTCCGCTACGTAACACCAGGGAAGAATATCTGGTGAAATTGAAGGAGATTAAGAAAGTAATCCAGAAAGCAAAAAGTCAGGCGGAAGAAAGGATTGCCAAAGAGGTAAAGCGAGGTGACAAAACATTTTTCAGATATATCAGAGAAAGGAGAAAGGTCCAAAGTGGTATAGTGAAATTGAAAGGTGAAGAGAATCAATGTGTGGAGAAAGATGAAGAAATAGTGGAAATATTAAACAAATACTTCATTTCGGTGATTACTAGAGAAGACCCAGGAGAAGGACCGTCGCTAGATAACAAGACAGTAGATGGGGTGGAGAAGACAAAACTCCGTTTACAGAAGAGAATGTATGGGAAGAGCTAGGAAAACTGAAAGTGGACAAAGCCATGGGGTCTGATGAGATTCATCCCAGGATACTGAGGGAGCTCAGAGATGTGCTGACGGGTCTGCTGCGTGACCTGTTCAATAGATCCCTAGAAACGGGAGAAAGTGACTGGAAAAGAGCAGTGGTAGTCCAACTTCACAAGAGTAGGAGCAGAGAGGAAACTAGCAACAGTAATATGGAATAGACTTAGTTTTGGGGTACTTGCCAGGTTCTTATGGCCTGGATTGCCACTGTTGGAAACAGGATGCTGGGCTTGATAGACCCTTGGTCTGACCCAGTATGGCATGTTCTTATGTTCTTAAACTGGAAACTACAGGCCAGTTAGCCTCACCTCAGTGGTGGGAAAATTAAAAGGAAACTCTGCTGAAAGAAAGGATAGTGAATTATCTACATTCAGGAGGATTGCTGGAGCCAAGGCAGCATGGATTCACCAGAAGAAGTTCCTGTCAGACTAATCTAATTTTTTTGATTGGGTGACAAAAGAATTGGATTGAGGAAGAGCACTCGATGTCATCTTCTTGGATTTCAGCAAAGCTTTTGATACGGTCCCACATAGGAGTCTTGTGAATAAAATGAGAAGCTTGGGAGTGAGCGCCAAGGTGGTGGCATGGATTACAAACTGGTTGACAGATAGAAGGCAGCATGTGATGGTAAAAGGAACCTACTCTGAAGAAAGAACTGTGTTAAGCGGAGTGCTGCAAGGATCGGTAGTGGGACCAGTCTCTTTCAATATCTTTGTGAGTGACATTGCAGAAGGGATAGAAGGTAAAGTTTATCTTTTTATGGATGATACTAAGATCTACAATTGTTACAGATCTTAGTATCATCCACAAAAAAAACAAAAACCTTTCAGACACCTGAAAGATTTTAATGATGCACAATCGACAAACCTTCTCTGTTCAAAAGTAATCAGTAAAACTAGGGGTCACAAATGGAAACTCTAGGGAGGATTTATTTATTTATTTTTATTTAAAAGCTTTTCTATACTGTTGTTAAGATAGATACCGTCACAACGGTTTATAGTAAGGCACATAAATTAATGTTGCTAAATGTATCAAATTATATCAATTAAACAGGTGCCATAATGGTTCAGTCACATAGTTTTATAATAAATATTAATTGGTAAATGTGATAAATTTTGTACATTTCTATCTGTATCAGTTTTGAATACAAGAATATATTTATAATTGTATCTTATCCTTTAGTGGTGAGTGAAAAATAAAATAAAATACACACATATTGATTAAGGTGATGTGTGTGTGAGTGTTTTACTGACCACATCCTACACTTCCCTGGATTCTACTCTCCATTCTCTTTGTGATGCGCTTGTTTAAATAGCCATGTTTTTAAACTTTTTCTAAAGGTTTTGATGTCTCTTTGTAATCTGATCTCTAAAGGCATGGTGTTCCATAGTAAGGGACCTGCTAAGGATAGCGCCCTTTCCCTTACTTGGGTTAGTCTTTCTGTTTTGACTGAAGGAATAGTTAGGAGTGCTTTGTTGGCTGATCTCAGGTTTCTGTGAGGTTCGTGTATGCGAAGGGCTGTGTTCAGCCATTCTGCTTTTTCGTTATGTATTAATTTATGTATGGTGCATAGTGTTTTGTACTGTATTCTTTGCTCAATGGGTAACCAGAGTAGTTGAGCTAGGGTTTCTGTGATGTGGTCTCTTTTACTTTTACCAGTCAGAACTCTTGCAGCAGTGTTTTGCAGTATTTGGAGTGGTCTTAGTGTGGTGTATGGTAAACCTAGTAGTAGGGCGTTACAATAATCAGTGCTCGCAAAAATTAAAGTCTGTAACACTGATCAAAAGTTGGTATGACTCAGAACCAACGTCAGGAAATATTTCTTCATGGAGAGGGTGGTGGATGCCTGGAATGCCCTTCCGGAGGAGGTGGTGAAGACAAAAATGGTGAAGGATTTCAAAGGAATATGAGATAAACACTGTAGATCCCTAAAGGCTAGATGATGGAAATGAAGAAAAGAGTGCATGGGAGTGACTTGCTGGTGTGGCGTTACTATCGTTAGCCAATAAGCCTTCATACTGTTGATGCAACTCTATTACTCTCTCCGCAGCCTTCTACCTTGTGACTTTCCTAAGCCTTCTTGTCTCTGTGGACTTTCCTAAGCCTTCTTGTCTCTACCTTGTGATTCTCCACAGCCTCTTGTCTTGTGGTTTTCCTAAGCCTTCCAGTTTCTCAGTTTTCCTTGTGGCTTCCCTAAGCCTTCTTGTTTCCAAGCTTGTTCTGTGGCTTCCCTATCCCTTCCTGTTTCAAGCTTATTCCCTGGCTTTCTGGCTTCCAAGCCTCCTGTCTCGAGCCTGCTCTCTGGCTTCTAAGCCTTTATCTAAAGTTTGTCCTCTGGCTCTCTAGCCTTCTGTCCCAAACTTGCCAGTATTAGTAACCTCTGCCTTGTTCCACTTTCCAGTGTTTCACCTCTGACCTTGGTTCCTGCCTGAACTCCAGACCCACCAGACATCAACCTTCAGCCCTGCAAGCCTGCATCTCAAGTCCACTCTGGCGTCTGTCTCCCGTCCTGTCTGACATCAGTCTACAGCCCTGCAACTTGCCTCTTCAG
The DNA here is from genome assembly GCF_901001135.1 of Rhinatrema bivittatum. Taxonomy (NCBI): domain Eukaryota; kingdom Metazoa; phylum Chordata; class Amphibia; order Gymnophiona; family Rhinatrematidae; genus Rhinatrema; species Rhinatrema bivittatum. The sequence goes on along the minus strand of NC_042619.1, from coordinate 242,606,525 downwards.
ATCTGTCTGACTTTTGTCTCCATCCCTGCAGCCTGCATCCCCAGGCCTGTTCAGCTTTACCTGAGCTTGCTCCTCTCCCCTCCGTATTCCAGTCCAGTTTAGCCTTAGGTCTCCTCCCCTGTTTAAGTCCTGCCAGCCACCAGAACCCAAGGGCTCAACCTGAGGGGAAGGTGGCTAGTATAGGCTGAAGATCCCCTAGTCTAGTCTGCCCCTGAAGTCCTGGACTGCTCCTATGGGGGTACCCTAGCCAAGCTGGGTTCTCAGCCTTAACACATGGATAAGAGAAGGAGGAGATAGGGTGTGATGAAAGGGAGATGGAGTTGTAATAGAGGAGCTGGAGAAAGGTATGTGACTAGGGGAGATGAGATTTTTGTGACAAGGAACTGGGGAGATGGGTGTGTGATAGGTACTGGGGAATCAGGGTATGTTTGAAAGAGGAGCTGAGGAAGTGTTTGGATTCATGGGCCCTTGAGAAGGGCAACCAAAATGATAAAGGGGATGGAACAGCTCCCCTATGAGGAAAGGCTGAAGAGGTTAGGGCTGTTCAGCTTGGAGAAGAAATGGCTGAGGCGGGATATGATAGAGTTCTTTAAGATCATGAGAGGTCTTGAACGAGTAGATGTGACTCAGTTATTTACACTTTCGAATAATAGAAGGACTAGGGGGCATTCCATGAAGTTAGAAAGTAGCACATTTAAGACTAATCGGAGAAAATTCTATTTCACTCAACGCACAATAAAGCTCTGGAATTTGTTGCCAGAGAATGTGGTTAGTGCAGTTAGTGAGCTGGGTTCAAAAAAGGTTTGGATAGGTTCTTGGAGGAGAAGTCCATTAATGGCTATTAAATCAAGTTTACTTAGGGAATAGCCAAGACTATTAATTGCATCAGTACCATGGGATCTTCTTGGTGTTTGGGTGATTGCCAGGTTCTTGTGGCCTGGTTTGGCCTCTGTTGGAAACGAGATGCTGGGCTTGATGGACCCTTGGTCTGACCCAGCATGGCAATTTCTTATGTTCTTATGTTCTTAGGTGATAGTTGGTACAGCCTGAGGGATGGAGCCCCACAGGCCCACACTGTCAGGAGTCAAGGTCAGCTGTAGCAGGGAACAAGGTAGTAGTGCAGTAGAGAGAACGTCCTGCATCATTACCACGTGATCAGACAAGCCCAGAGCTGTGCCGTGAGGCAGACCCCGAGAAGCGGAGAGTGCAAGGACAGGGTCTCCTGTAGGCGAGTTGCAGAGGTTGTCCCGACAGCATAGTGATCAGAGACTGGTATGATGACGTAGGGGCTGCCCCGAGGAGCGGGGAAGCGCAGAGTCAATCTTGGCAGTAGTGACGTAGGCTACTGCGGTGCGGGGGAGCTGGAGTAAGTCACTTGTATAGAGAAATAGGCACTGCCCCAAAGAGCAAGGGAGTGTAGTGCAAATCACTGATGTAGAGACGTAGGCACTGCCCCAAGGAGCGGGAAGTGCAAAGCAAGTCACTGGTGCAAGACAGTTCTCAAGGCAACCCCGAGGAGCGGGGAGGCCAGCAGGCAGGACCTCTGGAGAGGCACAGGGACTACCCCGAGGAGCGGGGAGGTCTGGAGACAAGTCTCCCTGGAAGCGCACGAAGGGCCCCCGAGGAGCGGTTACCCAAGCTATAGTCCAGAACCGCAGGTAGAGATCTGAGTCAGACATTGACATCCAAAGAGACAGGAAGAAGCACCAGTAGTGAAGGAACTCATTGCTAAGTCGATTAGTGTAGGGCCAGGGTGGTGCTTATAAATCCCAGTTTGTGATGTCATCACTCAGGGATGCCCCTGAGGTTCCCGCCATAGCATCTTCAAAGAGAGGCTCGGTGGCGCATGCGCGCCTAGGAAGGCCCGGTGGAGGCATGGAGGTCAGCAGCCATGAAAAGTTCCAGCCGCCATGAAAAGTCTTGGGAGGCAGACAGCATGCCCCGGCGGCGGCTAGCCACAGCCGTGAGTTCACCCAGAGAAGAAAGCAAGGCTGCACATGACATGAATTGGGTCGGCCGCAGGCGGTTGCGCTGACAGTCATAACAGGAAAAGTGGATGGGTGTATGTGTGAGTGTGCATGTGAGATTGGCAATAAAAGAATTTGGTGGAGAGAGGAGGGGGAGAGAGAGAGGGTAGGGACTGGGGATTAGGATATGTATGGGGGGGAGCAGGGCTGGAGCCAGGAGAACATGTCTGTCCTTAAGGGGGCCAATGGGAATGACAGCCCTGGGCCTCGCAATTTGGGGGGGGGGCCCACTCTTCCATGATAGCCGCAATCCCATTATTTCAGTGGTCTGGGGCCCCACTGTTGTTGATTGTCCCTGGGCCCCACACCCACATAAGGTCAGCCAAGCAAAGGAGGGACACTTTCCTCTCCTCTCTCTGGATCTCAACTCATTCCCAATCCTCCCTCTTTCCTCCTCCCCCAGCCCAATCATCTCTTCTTTCACCCTCATACCATCCTTTTCTTCCTACCTTCCCATCCCCAGTCCTCCCCTCCCATTCCTGATCTCTCTTCCAGCCTCTCATTCCCTTTCTTTATCTTTCCTGCTTTCCTCATCCTTTTATCCCTCCTGCCTGAGATCCCTTCTTCATTGCCCTTTGAGATTCCCTCTTTATCAGATCCTTTCCTTCCCCCAGCACCAATCACTAAGATCCTTTTTCTTTGAATAACAAACCAAAGAAATTGATGGGATACAGAATTGTCAGATAAGTGTTGTGCTTGAAGTGGACCCTTGGCCTGGGGCAGGGTTGGTATAGCCCTCCGGTCGAACCCAGAGGGCGCCTGCCACCAAGAGATGGAGTACAGGAGGAGATGGTCTCAGGTGGGCCTCGCAGGATCTCAGAAGAGACAGTTAGGAAGAGTGCCCACTACCACAAGGATGCACGATTGTTGTCCAAGGAAGAAGGCCGGAGGTCACAGGAGGCCAGCAAGGAGAGTCCAAATGGAATGCAAGGATCAGAACCATAAGATCAGTCCAGAATAGTTAGCCAAGGCAAGGTCGGGTTCCAGAAGGCAATTAGCATAGTCAGGTCACAGGCATAGGTCCAGGCAGGCGGCAGGCAAGGATGGTTGAAGAACAGGCAAAAGGTCAGTACCAAGAAGACAGTCCGGGGGTACTACCTTGGAAGGAGAGACGAGGGAACCAGAGACATAGGAGACACTGAAGACACTGAAACTGAAGGCACTTGGAACAGGAGACACCTGCGTGATAACCTAGCGAGGGATCAACTTGAGCGAGTGTTCTTCTGGACCTGGGTCCCAGCCACCGCGGAAGCGGATGCTGGACGGAACGGTGGTCCCAGGGTGTGGTCAATCAGGACATGGTATCCGAAGCAAGCACTGGAAAAGGAGCTGTAGAACGACCCGATTCCAAGGTGAAGTGGGAGTGGCATCTGAGCCCTTTTGTAGGGCTAGAGAGGTAACTCCCTGGGAGGAGCTTTAAGAGGAGTCCAAGGGACCGCACCCTCTCTGTCCCTTTAAGAAGGGGAGAGAGGCACGGCCTCGCCCCTTAGGAGGAGCTGTAGCAGGAAGCAGGACCCTGGACAGTGGCGTTCCTGCCGCTGCCGTGCAGAAGGAGCCGGAGGAGGGCCGTGGACAGGCCCCGAGATAAGCGGTGGCGTCCAAGCCACTGAAGAAGAACCAAGGACAACTCCAGCCGCAGGAGAGGTTCCGGCTTTGGTGGCCTCCGAGCCGCAAACTGCATAGAGTCACCGGCGGCTTCCTGCTGCAATGGAGAAGCCCACACGGCTCCTGCCGTGCCGGCAAGATGGCGGCCAGGCCACGGGAGTCCACAGCGTTAGCTGGAAAGGGCCTATGCTGCTGCGGCCTCCGGGCCACGGAGGTAAGAGGCGGCTCGTGGCTCCAGCCACAGGCCTCTTCGCAACAATAAGGACTTTATACAGTAAAAACAATTACTGAATTTATATTAAAATAAAAAATATAGCAATTATGCAAATTTGCCACAAAATTAAAAAAAATCTGTCACAGAATTTGCTAATGCTTTCCACAAAATCTTGAAAAATCTGATGCAGGAAATCTGAAAGTAACAGAATACATAAAATACATAATACAATTACAAATCAGAAGAATACATATTCATCCCTATATGCCAACACATCTAAATAAAGGTTCCTAAAAACATAACTAACAAACAATAAAGTCCAAAAACAGATCAGAATTTGGCATCTTCCATACATTGGGAGAGAGGATTTAAGATTTAAACACTTGTACAAATAGCCAAGCTTTTATTCCTCTATGAAATTTTAAATAATGTTTTTTTCTTTGATTCTAGTGGGAGCAAATTCCAGAATAGGGCCATGTAGCTAACAGCAGCCTGGCATGTACCTTCTAGTATGATAATAGCTGGAGAAGGGACAACAAATAATTCCAATTGCAATGATCAAAGTGGATAAACAGGTTTACAAGTAACCAACAAGTCAGCAAAATATTATGGTTGATCCCTAACAATGCATTTAGAATTAATATAATGATCTTAAATTTAATGTGAAAAAAATAGAGGGAGCCAGTAACAATCAATAAACAACGGAGTAACATGGTCAAATATCTTTGCTCCAAAAGGAACTTTGCTGCTGCATTTTGAAGTAGTTGCATACGCTTAATCAATGATGCTGTACAACCCTGTTATAGAGTGGTGCAGTAATCCATGTGACCGAATCAAAGAAAATAGAATTCCCTCCAAATCTTTATCAAGCACATTGTACAACTGGCACAAAAGGTGCAAATAAAAAACCAAAGTGCAAATAATGAAGGAAAGTTGTTCAAACATTGATAGTTTAGAGTCCAATTTAACTTTATTGACTCCCTTGGAATAATGTCGACCCCTACTATAGGAGGAGGCCTCCACAGGGGAAGATCATTTCTGGCAACGCATAAGGCCTCAGATTTTTGCAGATTTAGCTGACGTTTGTGATCAGTCAGTCATGCAGTAATGACAGTCATACAGCAATTCATCCTAAATAGATTGGCTTCCATGGGATCTATATAAGCCACTACTCAGACATCATATGCGAAAAAAAAAACCCAACTAAGGCCATGATCTTGATTATGGGCTGTCAGTGGGGCCAGGTAAAAGATTGAAAGGTGTGTGTGACCCAAATCAGAGCCCTGGGGAACTACTCAAAACACAGGCCATATGGTAGAAAGGTCAGAACCCCATTTTACTTTATAAATTCAGTCTGAAAGAAAAAGTTTAAACCATCTAAAACCCTAAAAGGTAGATTTTCAAACCAGAGCTCGTGCGTCCATGTGCGCGTGGTTCCCGGCATGCACACGTTATAAAATACGATATCTACATTCACATGCACACAGGATTTTAACATCCACATACACATGTATAGGCAGCCTGTGACTTGTGCGCGCAAGGGGAAAATTTTCTAAAGCACACACGGCAACGCAATCGGGCCTTTGCCCAGTTCCCACCCAGTCTGCTCCAATTAAGGAGCGGACTGGGAGGGAACTTTCCTATACCCCTACCTACCCTTCCTTCCTTTTCCCCACTCCTCCCTAACCCCTAAACAAAACCTAACTATCCCCTATTTTTTTTGTTTTCATATTTACTGCTCCTCTGGAGAAGAAATATCTTCCATGTGCCAGCTGGCTGTCAGCCCGCCCCTTTTAGCTGGCCTGGCACTTCGGGGCAGATCAGGGTTACTATAGGAGTAATGAAGAGGCCTCAGACAGCTTTCATGGCAGGCAGGAAGAGAGAAGGCAAAGAGGGCAAAGAGGGTTTGTCCTCCCGAGCCTCTTCCTTTTATTGTACATTCATACAAAGGCAGATGATGTGTCATTACATGATTGGCTACTTTCCCATAGCAACAGAAGAGTCATTACACCATTGGCTTTGGCTCAGGGGGTGTGCACGGATCATATCATTGGCTGCTGAAATCTATACCTCCTGACTTTGTCCTGCCTCTGACTAGGGAACACCCAGCCCCTCCCCCAGGAATTCAGGGCCAACAGGTATCCTTTCCCAGGCAGAGACTTAAGCACAAGTGATGCTTTTATTCAGGCAAATGTCAGGGAGAAGGGAAGTTAGTGTTTAACCCTGATGAAATGGCTTGCTGGCAAGCGCATATTTCCCACATCTCACCCTTTCTGTTTTTGTTTAGGGCAGCTCAGTAAAGCTTTAGACCCTTATTGAAATCTGTTATGTCTTGGTATGGGCTGGAAATAGGGGAAGAGGGATTATGGAGAGAAGAAAGCTAATTCGGCGTGGTGTGCCAGCCACCGATGAGCTTCTGAATCTCCATATCACCCAGAGCTGGTGCAGGTGGCGTGCCAACTCTGCATGGCTCATGATTCCCTATTAGGCACCTTACAAGACATCTTTGTATTCGGGCTGAGAGCAAGGTTTCAATATGGATATGAAGGTTGGGTATGCACTGAATACTAGGGATGTGAATCGTGTCCTCGATCGTCTTAACGATCGATTTCGGCTGGGAGGGGGAGGGAATCGTATTGTTGCCGTTTGGGGGGGTAAAATATCGTGAAAAATCGTGAAAAATCGAAAAATCGAAAAATCGCAAAAACGGCACATTAAAACCCCCTAAAACCCACCCCCGACCCTTTAAATTAAATCCCCCACCCTCCCGAACCCCCCCCAAATGACTTAAATAACCTGCGGGTCCAGTGGCGGTCCGGAACGGTAGCGGTCCGGAACGGGCTCCTGCTCCTCAATCTTGTTGTCTTCAGCCGGCGCCATTTTCCAAAATGGCGGCGAAAAATGGCGGCGGCCATAGACGAACACGATTGGACGGCAGGAGGTCCTTCCGGACCCCCGCTGGACTTTTGGCAAGTCTCGTGGGGGTCAGGAGGCCCCCCACAAGCTGGCCAAAAGTTCCTGGAGGTCCAGCGGGGGTCAGGGAGCGATTTCCCGCCGCGAATCGTTTCCGTACGGAAAATGGCGCCGGCAGGAGATCGACTGCAGGAGGTCGTTCAGCGAGGGTTCCGGCGCCTCGCTGAACGACCTCCTGCAGTCAATCTCCTGCCGGCGCCATTTTCCGTACGAAAACTATTCGCGGCGGGAAATCGCTCCCTGACCCCCGCTGGACCTCCAGGAACTTTTGGCCAGCTTGTGGGGGGCCTCCTGACCCCCACGAGACTTGCCAAAAGTCCAGCGGGGGTCCGGAAGGACCTCCTGCCGTCCAATCGTGTTCGTCTATGGCCGCCGCCATTTTTCGCCACCATTTTGGAAAATGGCGCCGGCTGAAGACAACAAGATTGAGGAGCAGGAGCCCGTTCCGGACCGCTGCCGTTCCGGACCGCCGCTGGACCCGCAGGTTATTTAACTCATTTGGGGGGGGTTCGGGAGGGTGGGGGATTTAATTTAAAGGGTCGGGGGTGGGTTTTAGGGGGTTTTAATGTGCCGGCTCACGATTCTAACGATTTATAACGATAAATCGTTAGAATCTCTATTGTATTGTGTTCCATAACGGTTTAAGACGATATTAAAATTATCGGACGATAATTTTAATCGTCCTAAAACGATTCACATCCCTACTGAATACAGCATCACAGGCAGATAGTTAAGACAATTACAGTAATTATAATAGAAATCACCCTTTTGAGACCAGAAATATCAGGGAGCCAGGACCATAGCCAGTCCCATGGAGAAGTTGGTATTCTGTCTGAAAGTGGTGCATCAGCAACCATGGTTTCTATCTGCTCTGTGGTATGTGTGAGGTTTGCTTTATAGTCTGATATGTATACACAGCAATGAGATCCAATTAATGCACAAACACCACCCTTTAAGGCTAAGATGGTTTCTAATGTTAAAGCTAAAATAGTGTCTAAGGTATAGCTGTTCTGTAATGCTACTTCTCTAATCTGAGAGACTTCTGTTGTGAGTAGTATTAATGCATGGACTGTCTGATTAAATATGGCAGTCGTCCAGTTAGCTAGGATGTGTAAGTCCCTGTAATTCATAGCTGTTCCCATTGGGGGAAACAGGCTTCTAGCTATCTGAGTTTCTGTATACTTTTCTATGGGATTATTTATCGCCTCCCTTTTGTTACGGAGCCTTGCTTTGGGTAAATTTTTGACTGCATAGTATGAGGGGAGGATGTAGCCTAAAGTGCATCTGTCTATCCATCTTGGGGAAATGTACATATATGCTCTACGCCCACATAACATCCATATGTTTCCTAACAGATTAGTGGACATGTCATTGGTTATCATTTGGGCTATATAACTACAAAAGGTAAATCCTTCATCCCCTCTATACTTTCTGTACTTGCTTGGGTCTCCCACTGCACATCCTGAAATCTGCCAATTGTATACATATATGTGGTATAATTATGTAAGTGTTCAGTGATTAATACAAAAGTTCGGTTACAATATGGATATTTCCCACCTGAATTCCCTTTCCCATCCCCTGTATCATAGTCCCAACAAAGAGCGGCAGTCTCTTGAATACAGCTACCAATGTGTAGTATGGTATTATTAACTGGAGAGTTAATGAAAACACCTCTCTGTAAAGGATAATTAGTCCATACTGTAAGGTTAAATGATACAGCATGCATCAGTAGTTCTCCGCAGGCTTGGGTTGGCATGTGTGTGCGGATCCAACAGTCTGTTCGATTCAACAGGTGTGAAAAGTTCTGTGCATGTTGTTCTGTCAGAGTCCTTGTTCTGAAATCACCATAGCTGGAGAAATAGGGCAAAAGATGAGGATGCAGAACACAATAGTTAATGAGTTGGCATTCAGGCAAGAAAAAGCGGCTAATAAGTTCTCTGGAGTTTTCTCAAGGCCTTGCTGTTCTAAGAGTTTGGTTGGATAGGGCCTTGATCTGTCCCCAGGTCATGTGGTGCTGCTTTTTGCGAGGAGCCCGGTCTCTGTCCTTCTGAGGGCTGTGGAGGCTCAGGGAGAAGTTTGTGATCGGGTCCTGTAGACCTGGACACCTTTCCATCTTTCCACGGCTTGATACACCTGTGGAAGCAAGCAGAGAAACATATCCTTGTTCCCCATTTTAAGGGAACGGGACCGTACCAGACATTAAATATTCTATACAAAACTGATGGCTGTGGGTGACTAACCCTAGTCCCATAATGATTACTCATGGCTGTGGTCTTAAATTTGATATGTTTGGATGATTTAAACAATACTTTGTTCAGGGGGAAAATCCAGGGGCAATCCCCCCTTTTTTCTTTTTGTTTGGTCCAGAGCTCTTAAGGGTATGATTGGCTCTCTCCACAATGGCTTGCCCTGTGGTGTTGTAGGGGATGCCAAATAAGTATTTAATGTTCAATTATTGACAAAATTCATGCAAAGGAATGGCTGCAGTAAGCAGAGCCATTATTAGTTTTCAGAACTGAGGGTAACCCCATTATCAAGAACGTTTTTATGCAGTGATCAATTTTCATTCAGTAAAATAGCAATAAATGTAAATTAATCATTTAAAGGAAAAGTCATTTGCTGTAAGCTGAATCAAATGACAAGTATATTAGACATTACATTAAACATATGTTACACAAGACTGACATATATTCATTCATCTTGCAAATATTCATTTACACAAAACTGACACATATTCATCCATCCTGCAAATATTTCTTGCATCAAGACAGACAACAGATAACACATAATATGAGCTAAAAATCTTATCAAAAAGTTATCAAAAACAAAATTAGATCAAGGATCAAAAGTCAAAAGGCGTTAGAAAAATGTTAAAATAAACTGCAAAGTGTTCATCTTCACATCTCTTCATGGCAGCGTCAATCTGGAAAATATTAAAAACTGGCATACAGCAAAAAATTACTAAGGTAAGGATTAAAGTGAAATTCTTACTTTTTTAACCTTGAAGAAATCAATTCTATTATTCAATTTAATAAAATCAATTTGGATTTGCAAGAAAAGGCTTGGGAGGGATTGCTTTAGATGTAGCAACCTCTATCAGTAAAAATTTTAAGGTTCAGAATTCTGTATAAATTTTGTGAAAAAGAAAATAAAACTGAAGTGTCCTTAATACAGAAGGTCTGTAGGCCTGAAAAATAAAAACTATTATACAACAGAATTATTAAAACAATAATATAATATAACTTGTAGAATAACATAGCGCCTCCTAGTGGAGACCCCATCATTACTTTATAGATTGCAACTATTGTTCCAGGTTGCAATCAATAATACTCTGAGCTTACTTTCAATGTGGAATATCAGAATAGAATTTCTTCATATAATTATTAGAATAGGAAATTAAACACGCTGTTTGCTCAGCTCTGTCTGCTGCATGCTAAAGTTTGAAAGTATTAAAAGATTAAAGACATATAGAAAGTAGAGAGAGAAATTGCAGGACTAAGTCCAGTTTTTCTTTTTTTTCAAAAGTTCTCCCTCCCTCCCCCATGAGTGGCTAGCAAGAGTTACAGAAAAGGGGGGGAGGAGCAGTGTTTCTCAAAAGAAAAGAACTGCACCCAAGGAGTTAATCCTTCAGTCAATAGGAACTTGAAGATAGCATTGTTTAACAAATTAACATCAACCATATACATTGGCTTGGCAAGGACTGATTCCCTGCAGACAGACACTATTTTTTTTAAAAATCTGTGCGCTGGCAATTCAAGCAATTGCTTATAAACTTAAATCTCAGAGAAATGGAGTCATTTTAAATGTGAGCCAAATAAACTTTGCAAAAGGGAAATTTTCACATGTAATTTATACAGTATATTATTCAAATTTCAGTACAGTTTGTAACATAAGGTTCAGCATTCACTTTGTGGGGGAAAATACTCTCAAAGTATGCAGATTTTTTTAAACTGAATTTCAAATAGAAACTACTCCTTAAGCATGCAGTCCCTCTGCAACTGAACATCGAAGACCAGGAGAAACCATTTTTTCCAAATTTGTACTGTCTGCACAGTTACTTTGCCTAATCTGGTCTGCAAGAGGTCATTGAAGTGTATAATTAAATCAATTTTTTCATAGTGATATTTTCTTTGCTTGTAACGCAGGAGTCTAATTAAATCCTTTTTTTCATATTGATATTTTCTTTGCTTGTAACACAGGAGTCTAATTAAATCCTTTTTTTCATAAGGATATTTTCTTTGCTTGTAACACAGGAGTGCAGCTGCCTGGCCCAAGGTCTTATACGCTGATTTCTTTGAAGACCTGGGGGCAAAGCCACTGCTCATGGCATTCCGGGCTGCACTCAACTCTATTGCTGCCACACCTAGTTCTTTGTTTCTTTCTGTAATGGGAAAGGCTTGAATCCCTTTCAATAATTCCTCTCTTGTGAGATTTCCATGTTCTAGATGAAATCCCATGCTGACCGCTGCACATAAATTGTTACCGGGAGCAGTGGTTTGAGATAGTAATTTACCTGCACAAATTGATGATGCAGAATTAATGACTGTCTCAGGCAATGGCAAATGAATGTTCAGGGAGTGGTTAGTGGGGGAAAGGGGTTGCAGGCAAGATGGAGGAAGGCTAGTTTTTCTGACCTCAGTGTTTTCTATTTCCTGAGGTCTTTTCTCTGAGGTGGATGCAGAGGAAGCCACAGGAGCCATGTGAGTGTGTGTCCCCAGATGTTCTATTTCATTTTCTGTCCCCCTTTGTTCATGGTTCTTTTCTGGGATGGGGAAGGCTTGAAGTCCTTCCAACAAATCTTTTTCTGTAAAGTTTTCTTTCTGCAGTTTCTGCTGAAATTCAATGCTAATCGCCCCACCCAGGCCAGGTGGTGGCTCTATTGTTCTCAAGGGTTGCTTTTCTGAAGAGGTGTGAATGGGCTTGGGTGTGGGTAGCTGATACAAAGAATTTGCTGTCTCTGAGGAAGACTGAGAAGATGGGGGAAGGGTATGTCTGCCTGCTTCTAAAAGCACATGGTTTGAAACTGCTGTTTTTAAACCTTTTTTTTCTACCATGTGTTCGATGGCCTCCGTGCATTTTTGCCAAATTAATCTTTGCTTTATGGGAGCTCTGGGAGCCGTATGAAGATAATTGCCGATTGAAATCCAATTCTGGGTATTTAGAGTTCCAGACTCCATCGAATACCAAGGGCACAACGGCAAGCTATTTCACTTATTAATTTTTCTAAGTCCCCCAGGCTGACTTGCGCTATTTTTCTTCTGGTGATGAAATAATGATTATTGATGATTTGCTGCAGCTTCCTGGCATGTAGCCTCTGCTGTACAGTCAAATCATTGCCCATGCTTACGAGTGTGGGGAACAAACTTGCTGAGAAATACTTTTAAAAATTACTAAGAAGTACTTTTTTTTAAATATATTACAGTTGCAAATCTGTTGAACGGTACGTACCTTTAAGCTATGACCAGCCGAAATAAGCATGGAGTTTATCATCACTGTCGGGCTCACCAGATATAGCAGTAATGAAGAGGCCTCAGACAGCTTTCATGGCAGGCAGGAAGAGAGAAGGCAAAGAGGGCAAAGAGGGTTTGTCCTCCCGAGCCTCTTCCTTTTATTGTACATTCATACAAAGGCAGATGATGTGTCATTACATGATTGGCTACTTTCCCATAGCAACAGAAGAGTCATTACACCATTGGCTTTGGCTCAGGGGGTGTGCACGGATCATATCATTGGCTGCTGAAATCTATACCTCCTGACTTTGTCCTGCCTCTGACTAGGGAACATCCAGCCCCTCCCCCAGGAATTCAGGGCCAACAGGTATCCTTTCCCAGGCAGAGACTTAAGCACAAGTGATGCTTTTATTCAGGCAAATGTCAGGGAGAAGGGAAGTTAGTGTTTAACCCTGATGAAATGGCTTGCTGGCAAGCGCATATTTCCCACAGTTACCCAAGTGGTTGGGCCCTTTCGAAAATGCGTGCGGTGCATGCAGGGCCCAGCTATGCACATAACCCCTGAAGTTTACACGCACAGGCTTTTTAAAATCTACTTGTTAGTCCCTAAACCCCAAGTCATTTAAATATTTCAGAAGAAATACACGATTGGTAGTTTAAATGCTGTCCTCATGGCTAACAAAATCACAAGTGCAGCTTTTCTTCCCTCAACTTTCAACTTTATTTCATTTTAACGTACCCAACAATGCATGATGATTCACCCGAAAACCGGATTGCTTTAGGTGGAGTGCTTTGTTTTGTTCAGGAAATGTAAGAATTATCGAAAGACGACTCTTTAAAGTACTTTACAAAGGAACGGTAAACCGGAAACAGGCCTATAGTGAGCCACAATGGCAGGATCTAATCCTTCCTTTATTTTTTGAAGAAGGGAATGGAGTCCCACGTCTTTAAAAAAAAAAAAAAAAGGGTGGTACAATCCCATGTTGGAAACTGGTTTTAGAAATCGTACACATGCATGATGCAAGACCTAGTTCTTCCTTTTTTACCAAGTGGGAAAGGAGACAGAGGATCAAGGGAGTGGAATTGTAATGGACTCTCTTAGCACTTTCACTGCAAGTCATGTTCAGGGACTGTTGAAAGAATGGTGTCTACTCCAAAATGAGAAGGCAAGAGGATCCAGTGCTTCAAAATCTAAATCCATTTCATCTGGTACATTCTCTAATAGTTTATAAACTCATTAATAATCTCCATATAGCTAAATTTTGTCTTAAACGGAGGAAAAGACCTCAGAACCAAGCATGCATTGTTTTTATAAACATGGAAACATGCTGTGGATAATTCAGTCACTGGTCAAAAACCTCCGTAACCTCCCAATATTTTATTTCAAAAAAATGTATTATTTTTTCTTTATGTTCAATTAAATTAATCCAAATGTTTAAAAGACTTATCTTGTTATAGTGTGCTCCAGAATACACGGCTATGAACTGTAAATTCAGGAGCACACAATAACAAGATAAGTCTAAATTTAGGAGCCCACTATAGCAAGATAAGTCTTTTAAACAATTGGATTAATTTACTTGAACATAAGAAACGCAAAATTAAAAAAAACATTGAAATGAAATTTTGTGAGGTTACAGAAAATTTTGACCTGTGATTGAATTATCTGTAGCATGTTTCCATGTTTACAAAAACAATACATGCTTGGTTCTGAGGTCTTTTCTTCCATTTAAATCAAAATTCAGCTATATGGAGATTATTGATGAGTTCATAAATAATTGGTAAAAGCAATTTTTTGATTGGTGTGTCCACATTAGGTTTCATTTGCCTATATTAGTTTGAGTGTTTCAGATATTCTTTGTTAGACCTTGATTTGTAGATGCCATATCTGAAGCCGTTTTGGACAGCTGCCTCAGCCAGTTTTAAGCCTGTTTTAATTTCTGAGCCAAGTAATCTTTTATGGCTATTTTGATAGCAGATTTATAGCTTGCAGCAGCTTTGTAAAGAGATAAATTTGAAGGGGACTTGAGAATTTGCCAGTTTTTCTCAAAGTGGAGATTTTGTTTTCAAAGAATAGTCAAACCAGAATGAAACCAAGGAAGAGATTGAGCAGAGTGTAGAAAGAGTTTGTAGTGGGGCAACCTTGTCCAGGGTCAGATTAAGGGCTGAGCACCACATTTGTACTTCTCTCTCTAAAGGGCATTCTGCAAAATCCTCAGGAAAATTAATATTTAAGGCCAAGGTCTCTATGTTGAGATCCTTAATATTTCTTACTGTGGTGATAGACTTCTAATGAAAAAACTTCTTTAACTTGTAAGGAAAAGCAGTATTAATGAGTGATCTGTCCAGGGTTTTCAAATAATTTGAACAGAATTCATCTGGGGAGTTATATTTGCTGTAGTGGAAAGGAGCAGAGATGGATTTAGGGTTTTGATGCCCCGGGCTCTGTCTGCCCCTGTTACCCTCCCCTCCCCCGAGGTTGGACAACAGGGAGCAGGAGGTCTAAGGCACAGTCCCCGAGTTTCCTATGGCAGCTCAGGGGTAGATTCTGTATCAGACATTTAAAAATTCTGAAGCAAACTGGCAATTATTTCTATCCTTTATATTACAGTATAAAAATAAATTAGCTTTACAATATATTAGATTACATAGCATAATTTATTTTATTATCAGGCCAATACAGTATGGTGCGCTCGGCTGAGTGCACCGTTAGCCCCCGTTTGTCCCTGCGTTTTCCACGCGCTATTTTCACCCCTTATATAGTAAGGGGTAATAGCGTGTGGAAAATGCGCGGCCAACCCCCCCGAAACTAATAGCACCCACAACATAGTTAGTCCCGCGCGATACAGAAAGTAAAATGTGCAGCCAAGCCGCACATTTTACTCTCTGAAATTAACGCCTACCCAAAGGCAGGAGTTAATTTCAGCTGGCACCGGGAAAGTGTACAGAAAAGCGATATTAGGTCAGAGGCCCCAAAAATAAAAAATCTGCCCGCAGCCCGTGGGTTGTAAAATGGATGCTCAATTTTGCCGGCGTCCATTTTCCGAACCCGTGGCTGTCGGCGGGTTCGACAACCAACGCCGGTAAAATTAAGTGTCAGCTGTCAAACCTGCTGACACCCGCCGCTTCCGCCAATAAGGAGGCGCTAGGGACACGCCTAGTGCCTCCTTATTAGCGTGGGCCCTCATTTGCATAGTGAATCGCGTGCCCAGGAGAGTGGCCTGGGCGCGTGTTGGGAGAGCGGGTGCTCTCCTTGGAGCGCCGGCTCTCCCGCGCGGTTTACTGAATCGGCCTGTATGGCTGGTGAAGAAAAGTGATCTCAAGTATCAGTAAAGAGAGGAAACCTCAAGGATGGGAAGAGGAAAGAAGGAGGGATCAGGCATAGGACAAGGAGTGTGAGAAGGAAAGAGGACTAGGGACAAAGAGGATGGGAGATGGGGAAGATTAGGAATCTGGGATATGGAAAAGGAGGAAGGGGTAGAAATTATTGGGGAATGGGTTCCAGTATCTGGGGTGAAGGGAGAGGTAGGAAGGGAGGTTTCAGGATCTGGGAGAGAGAATCCAAGATCGAGGGAGGGAGGATTTAAATTGCACTGGGAGGGGAGGAGAGGAGGGAAGTGTCCCTACCATACTCTGGTCCTGCTCCTCCCTGCATCCCCTCTCTAACATCCCACCCAATATAACAAACACTTATACACTTATATGTGGTTATTTCAAAATGCCTACAATCTTCCTTAACCTCTCTGAAATCATCACTTGCTCCTCACTGACATACTCATGGTGAACATACCTATAGAGCTCATTACCACTTTCTTTCGAACCTAGCACAAATAAATGAATCTGAAACTTCTTCTCTCAACCCCCTTCTTTATATCCCCACTACACTTTTGTTAAAAATGCTACCTCATCCCTGCTACCCCATCACAGTATATCTCCCCTTGCTAACTCAACGGCTAGCAATAAACAGTAGGCTTAAATATCCGGGCAGCGTGACGTCATCACAGGGGGATGCCCCTGAGGAACGCGCCAATGAGGAAATAAGAAAGAGGGCTGCCCGACGCGCGCGCCCTAAGGTACCTGGAAAGCATGGCGGAAGGCAGCGCCCAAGCCAGTCCGGGGACGCCGGAGAGGACGGCAGATGGATGCCGTGGCAGCCAGGCATCCATCAAGAGCAGGAGAAGTCGCAGAAAAGGAAAGGTAGGTGGAGCGAAGCCATTGGGCAGCAATGGTCGCAACAGCTTGCCAGCCGCCCCAACGCAGTTCCTGCGGCCTGGAACCACCGCCGTTCCACCTTGCGGCCCGGAGGCCATCCACGCCTTGCACGGTGGACTGTGCCGCCATGCTTCCATGTGGCCTGGAGGTTGCCGATGTCATCTGTCCTCTAGTGGCAGTCAGAGCTGCCGCCATCCTGCTTTCACGCGGCCAGGAGGCTGCCATTCTCTTCCTTTCTCGTGGTCTGGAGGCCGCCGACTTTCTCCTGTGCTGGTGGACTGCTGCCTCCAGCATCTCCGCACGGCATAGAGCCGCCCCAGCCTTCTTCCTACGTGGCAGGGAGCCGCCTCTGAGGCCCCTGGCCTGCCTTGTGGCCTGGTTCAGCTCCAGCGTCCTCTCCATGGTATGGCTGCCGCTGTCCCTGGTCCTGCCTCCTTGGGCGCGAGGCCACGCCTTCTTCAGCTTTTTAAAGGGCCCTACACAGCTCCCCATGGGCTGTTCATGGATCACGACAGAGGCACGCCAGGAAGGATGGACAAGAGGAACCTGGAAGCTGGATGAAGAGCTGGCGAAGGGAACAACAGGATCAGGACTGGAACGTTAGATATCAGGAACATCAGGACAACTGGACATCGGAACCTCAAGGACATCTGGAGGCGAGAACATCAGGGACAACTGAAGGCGGGAACATCTGAAGACTGGAACATTGAAGACAAGATGGGTGAGGATGCACGATCCGACAAGAGAGCAGGAAGTACAAACTAAGATGGAGACAAAGGACCAGGAACCATGAATGAAGACAAGGAATTCCCACGAGGAACAGAGTGCCTTGAAAAAGGGAAGATGGATCACAGAGGTCTCCTGGATCAATGAGCTGGAACGGAGAATCCAGGAGCAGACTAACTCCTTGCGAAGGCAAAATCAGACTGAAGAGAGACTCTTCTTATAGGACTGAAGAGGAGATGCCTTGGAATCATCATCAGGTGGAGCTGAGGGGCTCTGACCACCGCAGGCCCTTTAAATGGGAAGGAGAGGCGTGGCCGCATACCTAGGAGGCAGGACCAAGAACAGAGGTGGCAGTGTCCACGCCGCAAAGAGGAGCAATGATGGTGGCACTCCCTGCCGTGGGAAGATCCAGCGGCGGCTGCTCTACCTATCGTGAGAGTGGCAACTATGGCGGCGGCCTCTGGGCCGCAGAAGGACTGGCGTTGGAGGCGGCCTCCAGGCTGTATAGGGAGAAACATTGGCGGCGGCCTCCAGGCTGCGAAGGAAGAATGGCGGCGGCCAGCCGGCCGCAGAGGAAGGACATTGTCAGCGGAGGCCAGGTTGCGAGGGTACAGCGGCCTCCGGGCTGCGCTACAGGTAAGAGGCTGCTTGCAGCTAGGCCTGCAAGCAGCCTCGCAACACAAAAATCCCATTACTCTCCCAGGACACAATGTCCTTATTCTTTGACAGTTTATTGAGCTGTACTTCTGCATTTTTTCTATAGTGCATTCTGATAAGAACATAAGAACATGCCATACTGGGTCAGACCAAGGGTCCATCAAGCCCAGCATCCTGTTTCCAACAGTGGCAAATCCAAAAACTAAGTATATCCCATGCTGTTTCATCATCAATAAAGTCACACGATGAAACCTCAAATTCAGATGAAAGCAAATACTTAAAGAGATCATCAGGATCTCTCACAATATTTGTAACGAGTAGATTTGTTCTTTGACCAAACTTCCCCCACAAAGAGATTAAGAAAAGCTTAGCAATTTGGCGCTTTGCAGGGTTCATGCTAACTTGGTCTGGATGATAAACCACACCTTCTTTTTTGTAAAAATCAGATATATACAGGTTTTGCTTTTCTACATCGGTACACCACTGAGGGTAACCAGAGGTTTCCTGCTTTTGATGAATATGCATTTTTATGTATTCAGAAAACAGATTTACATTCAAAGTGCCATATTTCACATATTTCTGCAACCTTATACCCTTTTGCAACAGCCTCATTCATCTCCACAGTGCACCAAGTCCCTACGAGGGTTCTATCTTCATCCATGTGGGTGCACATTTCCTGCTGCCGCTTGTCAGCACATATATGATACAGGGGGAACATGAACTGATCACTCACATGGATGGGTAACACAGGGAAAAAGAGCTTTCATGGAGGGTACACTTTGGCTTTAACAATTCCAAAATAGTCTGAGAGAGAGCCAAATTTGTCATAAAGGATTTGTGGGTGACCAATTGGATATGCCTTGGTTTTTATTGACAAATGGGTATAGGCTGGTAAAATTGTAATAATGTATTTTTTCTCCAGGCCTGGTTTTGTAGTACAAACAGCATTGATTCTGCCACCAAAAACGGCATCTCTGGGTAACAATGATTGCAGTAGTACAGATTTAACCAGAAAGTCGGCACATCCCCTGATATTTTCTTTCGCCATTCTCTTCCATTTGTGTTCCCACAAACTTATGACCTTAAACCCTCATCTTTTCAGGAAATCTGCTTTGATTTGTGTTTTCTAAATGAGAAAACCAAATGCTGTAGCTATTAAAGGATTCTGGTCTTTTATCATTATAACAGTTTGGACATCCATGGAAAAAAACAACCATTACATTCAAAATCTGTTTGTACCCCATCAACAAGTGCATAACTGTCAAGAAAATATGGACCCATCTGCTTTTCACCCCCCCTTTAAAGCATGTGTGATCTGTATTTGTTCTATGGCCTCCGTATACATCAACCACTGGATAGAGGGGGCGATGAATGTCTTTGTCTGCCTGTGATAGTTGCTGGAGGGATGAGTGCCATGGTCTTGGGTTCTAAAATCATAAACCTATACATAGCCATGTACTGGAAGGGATCTATACAATTTTTCACAGTTTTAGCTCCATCATCCTGCTCGTCTACAACTGTCTCTCTCTGTCATTTCCATAATTTCAGATCTGTACAGAATACAGGATGGCTCAAAACGTTCACATCCTGCTGGCAATAATAAGCGAGCTCCTTTTGTAAATCAAAGGTGCTGTATTGATTGTCCTTGTACCACTGTAAAAAATTCCTTTTTTTCTCCAGTTATTATATTCCCAACTCCACAGTACTCAACACCTGGCTTAGGCCCCACATAATTTTGATTATCCCGAGTATTAAAAAAATGAGGGAAATAGCCCTTACAGTTTTGAAACCCCATAGCTTGTGGAAGCTTGCTAAGCTTCATGGGCAGGAAATTTAAAGAGTCTTTAAACTGTATACCTAGGGCTTCGATTGTGATTTGTAAGAGCTTAGCACCCTGAGCTAACAAACGTACATCCATCTTTTTCTCTAGCAGTTCGCTAACCCACAAAATAACCATCATAGCTTTTAGAATTATGTACTATGAAAGTGTATCCTTTGAATTTTTTGTCACAAAAAAATGTTAACAAGCTCAGAAAGACTCTTAAAACCTTTAAATTCCCATTTTCTTTTGTTACTTAAATCTATCGCATAATTGTAATTGGGAACATGCCAACCTATTTCCTGCATACACTCACAATCATAAAATATATCTTTTTCAGATAGTTGTGCTTGATCAATAGGGGGCATAAAACACAAGTGTTTGTCACCAGCGGTCAAGGGCTCACAGCACAGCTTACATTGTCTGCCCCTACATTTATGCCTCCTGTCCACATTCGCTTCATATTTCTCACATACAGCTCGATACAGTAACATTCATTTGAAGATTTCTCGTCTGTAACGAGCTCGCTGCGCACAATTCGGACGCGTAAGGCAAACCAGCGATACAGTCTCCAGTTTCGCGCATCCGTAGCGCTTCTTAAAACAGACGCGTAACCCTTCCCCACCCGGCATGTAAATGAACGAATTAGCTGTATAATGAAGGAATTAGCTATTCCCCTCCGATACCGTAACGCGCGCTCAGGTTATCTCATTAGTAACGCACTGTTTTGCCGCGGCCGTAACGTGTTAGTTTACCGCCTCCCCCTAGTAGGAGTTAGGACTGTGAGTCTAGTAACAAATCCATCGACACCGCTTAAGACACTCAAAAACAATAAAACACAATAAAAAAAAAAAGCGATACAGAGATGATCGAGAAAATGTAATGATGTGGGAAACATAAAACCTGTCAGAAAAAAAAATAAAAATTTTTAAATACCTGTCGGAGGGCCGCGTGGGTACAGGCGGCGGCGGCAGGAGCCGGGTGGTCGCATGTTAAATCTAGGCCGCGGGCGGGTGGGCGCCTGTTCCAGGCGGCAGCGGCGGCAGGGGGACACGCATTAGTTCGAGACGGTCGGTGGGCGGCGGGTGGTCGCGTGTTAAATCTAGGCCGGGTCCGCACAGGCGCGCATTCATTCATCCAGGCGGAGGAGCCGGCGGCGAAAGCCGCCGGCTCCGCCTGAATGAATGCGCGCCTGTGCGACCCCTGCGATTCGGCGCTCAAGGCAGTCACAGCATTCATTCACTGCTGGTGGGGGCTGCCTCGCAGCCCCCACCGGCAGTGAATGAATGCGCGCCTGTGCGACCCCTGCGATTCGGCGCTCAAGGCAGTCACATGCCGTGACGTCACGGCATGTGACTGCCTTGAGCGCCGAATCGCAGGGGTCGCATTCATTCACTGCCGGTGGGGGAATGAATGCGCGCCTGTGCGACCCGGCCTAGATTTAACACGCGACCACCCGCCGCGCACCGACCGTCTCGAACTAACGCATGTCCCCCCGCCGCCGCTGCCACTGCCGCCTGGAACAGGCGCCCACCCGCCCGCGGCCTAGATTTAACACGCGACCACCCGGCTCCCGCCGCCACCGCCTGGACCCACGCGGCCCTCCGACAGGTATTTAAAATTTATTTTTTTTTGAACACTCAGGTTTTTACATATTTTGGTATTTTTTTTTTCACTTCATGGTGCCTGTCATTTCAAATGTCATTTGAAATGACATTTGAAATGACAGGTACCAGCGCACCCTGGTTACTGTATAGGCGCTGTATTAAGCACCTATACAGTAAAATGGGTTACGCGGGCATAACCCTTCCCTACCGCTTTAAAGCCGCGGCATGCATTTGCATGCGATTAGAGGAGAGTATCGGGGAGTTAGTGAAGAGAACTGTGCGTGCGGGGAGGAAGGGTGCGCCTGACACTGCCGCACTGTTATTACCGCGGCCTTACAGGATCGACCTGATAGTATTTTAGACAAGCACGCAACTTCTGTTCTTAACGCCAGAGCTGTATGCCTGTCTAAACATTCTTTAGAACAACAACATAATCTGCAGTTTGGATATCTCTGTTGTGCACCAATATTGTCTACACATGTTGCTGTTAAGCAAAGGCGGCACCATAATGTACAATTATGATCGTGACTGTACGGCTTCTGGCAAAATTTACAGAAGTTTTGCTCACCGTAGAACTTTTCTACATCTAATATGCCATAGAAATGGTTATCGTGTAGCAACATAAAAACATTTTTAAGGAATTCAGATCTGTCATTTGTCTTAAAACACCACCATTCTTTTCTATAAAGTACAACCCTTATGTATACACCTTTTTATGCTCTGACCACCCCAGCTCTGCATGCAGTTTTTTAGCACAGTCTAACAGCTCTGTATCGGTGAGCTTTGTTGGTGACATGAGGGCTGCAAGGTTCCCTGTGTTATTCAAGTCAATTAAATGCATTCTCTTTTTATGTATGATTTAGCTGGATAGAATAGACCTTAAAACCCTGTGTGCACCTCCTCCCCTGTTCCTTATTACAACAATACAGAATGTCTCTCCAATCTGTATTTCTCTATAACGCTGCATGAGTTTACTAACTTGGTCTAAGAAATCGTCAGTATCCAGATCCTGAGGATTTAACTTTCCTGAATGCATAGAAATGAAAATCTGTAGAATTTAAATGCACTTGCACATAATCCCCGGGTGAAAGTCTGTTGCTTATTTCATTTAGAACATGCATATGCCTATATTAATAAAACAATATTCCTCTGAATAAAGCACACCATTTAATTTCTCTAATTCACAGCACTGCCTTCTCACAAATTGCAGAAAATTCACCAGTTCATTTTCTGCAGGTGCATTTTCAGAGGGGCCTGATATACAATTATTTACCAATCCTTCTGAAACAGTCATCATCAGTACAATCAAAAGCCATGCCTTCATAATCTTTCTCTACTGTGTCACTGTGCATTGGTTCCCTCTATGTGACGATCTTGCTGTCTTTTCTTTTGGAAATTTGTCATTTTTGTAACATTTTCTCAGTCTAAAATATAAAAATAAAAATAAATGGGGTCACACGTAATCTTTTTACAATATTTTAAGAAGAATTTTGTAACCTTGTAAAACTATATTTACATACCTTCGTTTGGTTTGCTTTCAGAAAAGCTGTGTGGCCTTTTACTATTCTCTTTTGAGGTTTTGCTACATCCTGGTGTTGCGCTGCAATGGACAAGAGCACCAGGGGGCGCTCTCCAGCGCGGGACGAAATGTGTGCCCTTGCGGTGAAACGCCCTTACCCTGAGCGTGTGCAATGCGTTGGTGGCCTCCGGGCCGCAGAAGGTAAAACAAGCGCAGCTCGAGATGCATGAGTGGCTGTTGGCGGTCTCTGGACTAGGGATGTGAATCGTTTTTTGACGATTTAAAATATCATCCGATATATTTTAAATCGTCAAAAATCGTTAGAGCCGCGATACAATAACAATTCCCCCGATTTATCGTCAAAAAATCATAAATCGGGGGAAGGGGGAGGGGAAGGGGGAGGGCGTGAAAACTGGCACACTAAAACAACCCTAAAACCCACCCGACCCTTTAAAATAAATCCCCCACCCTCCCGAACCCCCCCAAAATGCCTTAAATTACCTGGAGTCCAGAGGAAGGGTCCCGCTGTGATCTTTTACTCTCGGACCTCCGGTGCGTTGTAGAAATGGCGCCGGCGCTACCTTTGCCTTGTCATATGACAGGTCAAAGGTAGCGCCGGCGCCATTTTGTTTTTTGTCCCCCGACGTCAGGAGCGTAGGAGATCGCTCCCGGACCCCCGCTGGACCCCCAGGGACTTTTGGCCAGCTTGGGGGGGCCTCCTGACCCCCACAAGACTTGCCAAAAGTCCAGCGGGGGTCCGGGAACGACTTCCTGCACGCGAATCGTTTTTTCCGTACAGAAAATGGCGTCGGCCATGTATGGCCGGCGCCATTTTCCGTACGGATAAACGATTCGCGGTAGGAGATCGCTCCCGGACTCCCGCTGGACCCCCAGGGACTTTTGGCCAGCTTGGGGGGGCCTCCTGACCCCCACAAGACTTGTGGTCCGGAACGACCTCCTGCAGTCGAATCGTGTTGCCGTACGGCTGGAAAAACGATTCGCGTGCAGGAAGTCGTTCCCGGACCCCCGCTGGACTTTTGGCAAGTCTTGTGGGGGTCAGGAGGCCCCCCCAAGCTGGCCAAAAGTCCCTGGGGGTCCAGCGTGGGTCCAGGAGTGATCTCCTACGCTCCTGCCATCGGGGGACAAAAAAACAAAATGGCGCCGGCGCTACCTTTGCCCTGTCATATGACAGGTCAAAGGTAGCGCCGGCGCCATTTCTACAACGCACCGGAGGTCCGAGAGTAAAAGATCACACCGGGACCCTTCCTCTGGACCCCAGGTAATTTAAGGCATTTTGGGGGGGTTCGGGAGGGTGGGGGATTTATTTTAAAGGGTCGGGGTGGGTTTTAGGGATGTTTTAGTGTGCCGGTTTTCGATTTACACGATATTTAAAAAACCCAAACTGCGACGATCCGATTCCCTCCCCCTCTCAGCCGAAATCGATCGTTAAGACGATCGATCACACGCTTCACATCTCTACTCTGGACCTCGAGAGAAGGGGAGAAGAAGGTGGAGAGGCGGCCTGTGGCTCCTGCCTCAGGCCAAATCGTAAACACCTTTCTGTTGATCTATGTTCAATGATGTATCCGGTTTGGTAACATTTTCTTGGTCTAAAAATTAAAAATAACATGAAGTCACTCATTTTATTCCTTTTACAATATTTTAAGAAGAATTTTGTAACCTTGAAAACTATAACAGAAAAAATATTTACTATGTTGTTATCTTTAGGTTTTTTGGAAGGTGGTTCTTCAAATTTTGTTGGCTTATTCAGTTCTTGGTCTGACATGTAAAAACACAAGGCAATATCTTTTTCATTTACACACCTGAGAACTATTTGGATGTTTGCTTGTATAGATGTAAAAATGTTTACTTACCTTCGTTTGGTCTGCTCTCAGAAAAGCTGTGTGGCCTTTTCATTTTTTCTTTAGGTGTCTTGCTATATACTGGCTGTTGGTCTCTGCTCAATGATGTATCTGGTTTTAATACATTTTCTTGCTCTGATAATAAAAAAAACAGCCACACTTTTTTTCTTTTACAATAGTTTTAAAATAACATCTAAAAATAAAAACATCAACAAAACCATTAATTAGGTTTTAATTTTCTTTGATGTCACCGTTTAGTAAAGGACATTTTATTTATAAATTTTGCCCTCTGCCTCTCATTGTTTGAAGAATCCATTTCTGTTTCAGCCTCTTCAGCCCTTACAATCTGCAGATTGGTGAACCTTTCTGGTCACTGGATATATCTTTATTCCGCCCACCCTAAAGGAGTAACTCACAACTATCCTCAAAAGTATTGTGTATTATATCACAAAACCGTCTGACCGCTCTGTCACATGATGGACGTCTATAGCATCTACACCCAGCCCCTCATAGTATAAGTTAAATCTCTTGAGTGGGTTATCATTTACAGACCTTTTGAGTGAATTATCAATGCCTCTTTAGGCCTTGGGGCTCTTTACAAACTCTAGACTGGTGAACCTTTCTGTGATTTAATGGTCCCTGTGTGTTCCTTCATTCCCCACAGAGGTGTAACCGCAGCAATCCTCAAACGTATTGTGTATTGTATCATAAAATTGGCTGCCCAAACTGTCATGTGTTGAATAACTGTAATGCCTGCCTACAGCAACCAACCTTACAGTGAAGTTAGCTTCTTGGGTCTATCATCATTATCAACCAGACCCTTTGTTTTCCTCCAAAGACTTCATATTATACATTGTTTCTCGCTGATTATATTATCCATTCACAGATCTCGAGTCCAGACATCTGCCCCCACCTAGATCATTACAATGTCCATTCCCTTAATTCATGAAATGGTTGTTGCATCAACCATTTTACAGTCTGAGCATGGTCATCAGCGAGGCTTAATAAAGCCATAAAGATTGCTTGCTATACATGCTTTGTGTGGGGGTTGTCCTTTGTCTCTCAAAACCTTCCATGGACCCTTAAAACACACTTGACACAGTTGTTAATTCATATACACATTTGTTTATTAATTGCTTTCATATGTTTCTTTATTAATCATTTTATACAGATGGCAAAATTTATTAAACATCAATGTACACTTTTTTCCTCTTCATACGGTATTTCATGTTCAATATGTATTTCTGAAAATACAGACAAAATAGACATTGATAACACACATCGGTTGTTTTATTATTCTTATTATATAGTTTTAAAAAATGACTGGTGCTTTCTCCCAGAGATGATGGCATTTATATTTTTCATCATTAAAATCTCATCTGTAGGTCTAAGCATACTGTTTAGTTTTTCTACAGGATTTAGAGCACTTTTCACATTATTTAGACTTAACATACCTCTTTTATATGCTGCTAAAATAATAAGATTCAAAACACGTTCTAGGCACAACTTGGTACAAACTGTCCTTAATTTTTCCTGTATGTCGAAGGCATTCCACAGGAGACAATTGTGTTTTTTTTTACTTGGGTCATCTAAAACACAAACAAAACAGTCATCATGACAAGTACCAGCCAAGCATTTTGCAAGAATGCTGTACATGGCCACACGTATTATTGATTTAAATGTGGTTTTTTTTTAAAGTTCATGTACTGGTGGGGACTTCAGCACTCCTATCCCTGTCCACCAGCTCAAATCATGAGCATCTTCTGGTCTGACCATTTTTACTGTCATTTTGATTACCTTCTGTATCTGATGGTTCCTTGATGCTTGGACAAAAACAGCACAGACAGGACAAGTTGATAACTGGTGTGTCCCTATATTCTCTAGAATGTGAAGATCCTTCATTTTTGTATAAAACATAGTGTTAACATGAAATTAAAAACCTCTTCTAAACAAGGCCACTATTACAGTAATATCCCAACCCCTAAAATGCTTAATCACAATGAAAGAATTCTTTCTTACCTCTAACCCTTCAAGTTTTTCCAGCAAATAATCTGCTTTAGCATCTAATGTGACTTGGTGAAACTCCATATGTGTAGAATCCACTGCATTATCGTTTTGAAAGGCTGGATGCTGTGAATCAAAAAGCTGTTGTCCCAGTGGTCGCTCCTCTGTCTCTGTCATTTAATCTGCTTTCCGTTTCTCGCCATCATTCACATGCGACGTGTGCAGTGGTGGGTCATCTTCTGTTTCAGCGATAAGGTCCATGAGGAAGCCGCAGCGTTTAGGATCGCTCTTTAGTTTTGGCTGCTGCTTGCTTTCCATTTCCAACCATTTAGGAGTCTCATACAAATAAATAATTTTATTTGCAGAAGCGCTGAGCTAAAGCTTTTCACGAGCAGTTACTGTCTTTCTATATGTTCTCACATGACCTCTATCACATGTTAGTTATCAGGTGCTTATTTCTACATCCAGTTGTACAAGCCTGGGCATGCCTATGCAAACTAAGTTGCATACAGCCATCATAGCAACCCAACCTTCTGTGTCTTAGCAGGACGGTGTAAAGAATAAGCAATCTTGATATGTAAACCATTCAGTTACTTGCTTTCTGGTCATTTTGGATTTTAAGGTCCTGTTAAATCTCTCCACAACTGCTGCCTTAACATCATTGTTGGTCCCAAAATGATGACCACCTCTGTGTTTTAACAAATTCTTCACAGAGCTATTTAAAAACTCTTTACCCTTGTCTGTTTGTATTTTATTGGGAATACAGCTACCGTTAAACATATTTTCAAATGCCTTGGCCACTTCATGGTCTCTCTGGTTTTAGGCTCATAACCCATGCATATTTTGACAAGATATCTATCACCGTCAATATGTATTTGCAGCCGCTATTATAACTGGACAAGGCGGTCAGGTCAGATCAGCCTGCCATTGTGCATCCATGTCTGTCACGATGATTTTGTTTCTTTTAAAATGTGTCCTAGCATGTCTGTGTAAAGAATAAGCATCTTGATCTGAAAGCCATTCAGTTACTTGTTTTCTGGTCACTGTTTCATTACATGTTTTAGCAGCCTGAAAAAGAAGATTTATTCCACTAAGATTTCCTATAGTGCCTGAGTCATAATAAATTTTATTTAATAGCTGCTCGTGCATGGTTACAGTGGTCTATATTTAAAAAAAAAAAAACTCAAGCCTTGCTTTATTCACTTTTGCATGCCTGAGTTTCTAATACCCCAACCCCCACACCCTGCTATTAATCATCCTTTTTGTATACTTCAAAAGGATCTGCTCACATTTTCACGCTAAATGTCTACCTGGCAGGGTCATTAAGCATGCGTATTTACACTAAGGGGGAGGAGGAAAGGGGGAAAACGAGAAAGCTTCCTGCTATGTCTCAGCTAATGAAATTTAATTCTGTATGCCAGCCAGGCAAGCTATTTGGGCATAGATATTTACAATGAGGGGAGGAGGGAAGGGGGAAAGAAGAGAGAGAGAAAGAGAACTTCCTGCCAAGTTACAGCTAGTAATTTTTAAATCCGGGGTCAGAAAGTCCTGTTTCCGGCTCTATCACCACCCCCAAGTGCAATTATTTGGAATTCCGGTGAGGTCATCAAAAAGCAGACTGGGTCCATTAATTTTGTCATCATTAAAAGCGACAGGGCCATTTCTGATGACATTCTGAAAGGTGTATTTTTGAGGGGTGGGTTCAGTTGGACTTCCTATGATGTCATCAAAAGACAGTCAAAGGTCATTTCTGGTAACATAGGGGGTGTGGCTTGGGGATGGGGTGTGTTTTGGGTAAGAGGGGATGTGGCTTAGGGTGGAGCATGGGAGAGGCTACTTCATTCACTTCTATGGAATTGGAAGGGTATGGGTGGAGTTATGGGCGGGGTTTGTAGGGGTTGGGTGGGGTATGTGGGTGGGGTATGTGGGTGGGCGTGAGGTGTGGTTTGGGACGGGGCTACACCCACTCACTTCTATGAGGTAGGAGGGGCATTGGCAGAGTTTGGAGTGGAGTGGGCATGGCTTAGACGAAGTAAATGCTGATTGGCTAATATTTTCAGTGACAGTGTACCTATTATACTATTCATAGTTTTTTATTATGTCCAGTTCTTTTTCAGTATTGGATTAACGTATTGAAAATCATATAATTTGTTGTTCAATAAAAGCCATCTTTTTGTGGAGAATTTCTTCTATTGGGCTCTTTAAAATGGTTAAGAAATTTCTCTAAGAATCAAGCAAAGTTTCTCCATATATTGATTTTCAGATCGATACTCTAAGGCCGCGGTAGAAACAGTGCGGCAGTGTCAGGCGCACCCTCGTTCCCCGCACGCACAGTTCTCTTCACTACCACTCGATACTCTCTTCAAATTGCATGCAAATGCATGCCGCGGCTGCGAAGCCTTAGGCGAGCGTTAGGCCCGCGCAACCCATTTTACTGTATAGAGCGCCTATACAGTATCCTGGATTCGCGGGCCTAACGCTTCACGGCCACGCTGGTATCTGTCATTTCAAATGACATTTGAAATGACAGGTACCAAGAAGTGGACAGTTATGTTCCCCGATGCTCAGCAAACTTTCCCCCAGCCCCCGCTTACCTGCCCTGGCCCCGTCCGGTCTCCGGTGCAGCCGCAGCCCCAGTCCTGTCCCCTCCTCCCGAAGCAAAAAAAAAAAAAAACGAAAAGTAGCAAGGCTCGGGCCTGCTACGGTAGTCCCTTCTCACTTCTCCTCTCCTCCCGATTTCGCCGCTCAAGGCGGCCGGGTGGGCGTGCATTCATCCAGGCAGAGGGAGCCGGCGGCAAAAGCGGCCTCCGGCTCCCTCTGCCTGGATGAATGCACGGCCCCCGCCGGCAGTGAATGAATGCCCGTGCGATTTCGGCGCTCAAGTCAGTCACATGGCGTGACGTCACGCCTTGAGCACCGAAATCGCACGGGCATTCATTCACTGCTGGCGGGGGCTGTGCAGAGGCCCCCGCCGGCAGTGGGGAGCCTCTGCAGAGGGAGCCGGAGGCCGCTTTCGCCGCCGGCTCCCTCTGCCTGGATGAATGCATGCCCACCCGGCCGCCTTGAGCGGCGAAATCGGGAGGAGAGGAGAAGGGAGAAGGGACTACCGTAGCAGGCCCGAGCCTTGCTACTTTTTCGGTTTTTTTTTTTTGCTTCAGGAGGAGGGGACAGGACTGGGGCTGCACCGGAGACTGGATGGGGCCAGGGCAGGTAAGCGGGGGCTGGGGGAAAGTTTGCTGAGCATCGGGGAACATAACTGTCCACTTCCTGGTACCTGTCATTTCAAATTTCATTTGAAATGACATTTAAAATGACATTTGAAATGACGATACCAGCGTGGCCGTGAAGCATTAGGCCCGCGAACCCAGGATACTGTATAGGCGCTCTATACAGTAAAATGGATTGCGCGGGCCTAACGCTCGCCTAAGGCTTCGCAGCCGCGGCATGCATTTGCATGCAATTTGAAGAGAGTATCGAGCGGTAGGTGAAGAGAACTGTGCGTGCGGGGAACGAGGGTGCGCCTGACACTGCCGCACTGTTTCTACCGCGGCCTTAGAGTATCAATCTGTAAATCTTGTATTCTGTTCTGGTGGAGCAAGCCAAGTCCCATGCCATTGATGTGCCAACAAAAATTGGCAGACTGGATGCAAACTGAAAGGTTGGATGTTAAATTTGCAAGGCACAAAGTGCAAGAAGAATATATAAAATTATGGGAACTCTTGTTTAATCTTTTACCAGCAACACTTACCCAACCACTGCTGGCTCGTGGATACTCTTTGAAATGGTAATTGATCTAAAGAGGCTCTCTCCTCCCTTTATGATTGAGACAATTAGTGAGTATGAGTCTGAGCGAATGAGAATGGATGAGTGGGAGTGGATGTATGGGTATGATTGTTTATGTCTGATATAAAAGTATTAAAAAAACAAGAAAAAAATCTGTATGCATATGAGTGAACTGAAAATGCATACAGTTCATACAAATGTGTGGTTTAAGAATTTTAAGTGATGTTTATAGTATGGTTTATTATACTGAGTTGTCAATGTTACTTGCCAGTTGCAGTTATACAATACTGTTTGTTCCTACCTTTATGCTTAAATAAAGAATTACATAGTAGTAAATAAGTAAAAAATAAATAAACAGATAAATAAATAATTTCACCACTAAAGACAAGGATAATTTCATGGAGCATTTCCAAAAATTGCATTCAAAAATGGTTAGGATCAAGGCAATGAATCGTCATGACAAAATTCCCAGTTGTTTAGAGAGAGGGCCTGAAATGGTCCAAAAAGAGGCACGCCCTTCAGCACAGGCCTTCTTGAAGGCAGAAGCCTTTAAGTAAATGCACTATTAATCTCTGGAGTTAATTGCAGAGGATGTGGTTAAGGAAGTTAGCATAGCTGGGTGTAAAAAGGGTTTGGACAAGTTCCTGGAGATAATATCACTGCCTGATAGCATAGGCTCCTGCGTCAGTGATGATATCTCCCCATGGAGGGGGAAAGATGTGTAGAAAGCTCCACAATCAAGTGCAAGTGCTGAAGGTTTGTATTTTAATTAAGCACTGAAATCAGCCTCAGACTAACAAGCAGGCACTATCGCACACCTTTTCTCTTATGAAAAGTCTGTAGGAATGGGAAAATGGGCAAGGAAATAACATAAGAGCCAACTTTTCAAAATGCTCTGGGTGCTAAAATCAACACAAATTACCCCATCCTGGACAAAGTGAAGGAGTTTGTCAAATACCGGGGGTGCTCAAGAGCCCACTTCACCCACCGAGTTGGCACGGATGGAAGTAAGCAATGACAAAGACAAGTCACTCTCTAATCATAAACTGTGAATCTGGTCTCCAAATCCTAAAGCAGCCTCTGCTCCTAAGTGCAGTACCCCCCTCCTGACTAACAGGCCGATACAGTACAATGCGCTCCGACGGAGCACTGTTAGCCAGCATTTGGATGCACGTTTTCCTTTACCCCTTATTCAGTAAGGGGCGGAAAACGCGCGTCCAACCCGACGAACCTAATAGGTATTTGCGCGCGATTCAGAAAGTAAAATGTGCAGCCAAGCCGCACATTTTACTTTCAGAAATTAGCGCCTACCCAAAGGTAGGCGCTAATTTCTTCCGGCACCCTCCGGCACCTTCCGGCACCCTCCGACTTTACAGAATCGGCCTGTGACAGCACTGACAAAGGTCCAACATGGGAAGCTGGTTAGTTATGTAGGGTTCTGGGGAGCAGGAGAAAGAAATGGACCTCCGTAATCCGGGCATGACGATATTAAGTCGGAGGTCCCGAAGAGTAAAAAAAGTTTAAAAAAAAAGAAAAAAAAAATTGAAGTCAGCCGGCGGCTATTGGGTCAAAAACCGGACACTCAATTTTTCCGGCGTCCGGTTTCTGAGCCCGTGGCTGTCAGCGGGCTCACGAACCGACGCTGGCAAAATTGAGCGTCGGTTGTCAAACTTCTGACAGCTGCCGCTCCTTTTGCCCGTTTCTACCGCCGGGCCTCATTTGAATACTGTATCGCGCGCACAGGCCACTTTACTGAATCGGCTTGTGACAGCACTGACAAAGGTCCAACATGGGAAGCTGGTTAGTTATGTAGGTTCCTGGGGAGCAGGAGAAACAAATGGAGCATGTTCATTGCACAGGGTATGTTAAATGATGCAGCTGTATGCTACTTAGTGCAGTGTGTGCTGCGTTATTCACTGCAACATGCCCTAACAGTGCAAAACAGGTTAATTTATGCAGCCTATGCTCTCCCTCTACATAAAGAGGCCGATGCAGTAATCCGGGCACTAAAAAACTGTTTATAATGCCCAGATTATTTTTTAAACTCCAGATGCAGTAAACTAATGCTATATTAAAGCATCTGGAATTAAAAAACGTGATTAAACTTTAAAATATGTATTTAGCACAGGCCGAACACACATTTTAATTTATGAAAGGGGTGAAGGCACCCCTAACAGGCTATCTGGTAAGTGGCAGCAGCTACGGCCACTAATTAGCAAGATAAATACTGATTTGTCCATCTATCTGATAGTGGGAAGCAGCTGCCAGATAGCTGCACAAGACAGTTCTTATCTGGCTATCTGTGTGGATCACTGCTGCTTAGCTGGATAAGCACTTGATCCAGCTAAGTAGTGGTGAATCACACGAAAGTCAGCAGTTATCCCAGTAAATGTCAGCAGCCTCTGCCATTTACCCAGATAAATCAGTAATTATCCGGTTAACTAGTAACAGCTACAGCACTTACCTGGAGAATTCCTATTTTTTAAACATTTTAAAACTTTTTTACTATTTTTTTCATCTTGCTGGAAACTTAACTCCAGTCCTGACCTAGGAGTTAAGTTTCCAGTGTTAAAAATGGCCCACTGGCCAGATGCAATCTTTCTGCATTGCAGACTACCACTTAATGCCCTCATTTGCATGGGATTTCCATGCAAGGGCGCTAAGCAGTACTCCCATTAAGCAATACACATTGGGGCCGATGCAATAAATATGACTGAAAACAAGCGCTCGTTTTCCTAATGCACGCCCAGCCACTTCTCCTGGGCTTCCAATCCACTATTAAAATGAGGGGGGTCACACTCAAAAGGAGGCGCTAGGGACAAATGTGCATCAGAAGGGCTACCAAAATGATAAGGGGAATGGAACAGCTTCCCTATGAGGAAAGACTAAAGAGGTTAGGACTTTTCAGCTTGGAGAAGAGACGGCTGAGGGGGGATATGATAGAGGTGTTTAAAATCATGAGAGGTCTAGAATGGGTAGATGTGAATAGGTTATTTACTCTTTCGGATAGTTGAAAGACTAGGGGGCACTCCATGAAGTTAGCATGGGGCACATTTAAAACTAATCGGAGAAAGTTCTTTTTTACTCAACGCACAATTAAACTCTGGAATTTGTTGCCAGAGGATGTGGTTAGTGCAGTTAGTATAGCTGGGTTTAAAACAGGATTGGATAAGTTCTTGGTGGAGAAGTCCATTACCTGCTATTAAGTTCACTTAGAGAATAGCCACTGCCCTTAGCAATGGTAACATGGAATAGACTTAGTTTTTGGGTAATTGCCGGGTTCTTATGGCCTGGATTGGCCACTGTTGGAAACAGGATGCTGGGCTTGATGGACCCTTGGTCTGACCCAGTATGGCATTTTCTTATGTTCTTATGTTCCTAGCACCTCCTTGAAATTGGGCGCACAGGAAAGTGGCTGGCAAGCTGGTTGGGAAAAAGGATGCTCAATCTACAAGTGTCCATTTTCTCCTGCTACCGGCATATACACACACAAGATATGGGGCCTGGATCGTGTATCGTGTGTGTGTATTGGACATCCACAAAAAAAATAAATAAATACTGCTTTATTTGGTTTCTCCTACATAGTATCGCTCTGATACTATTAGGAGGAATCTCAGAAAGCAGGATTTATCTTTTTTTTTTTTCTTCAATGCACCCTTGAGCATGGCATACCTATATGCCAGCCCTGGGCTGGCGTAAAATTTGCTGCGTTGCAAGGGTTCATTGGCCGCAGTGAGATGTAAATTCATAAACCAGGACTTGACCAAATACCTCCAGCAACTGGGACGGTTAGTAACTGTGCCATGGAGCCGGGAGGAGAGCCCAGTTAATTATTTCCTTACCAGCCAGGAGCGGATACCGGGGGTGAGTGCTGCCTTGCCCCGACGGCCTGATTCCATCTCCGCCTGTGTTTGCTGTCTGAGGGGGGCGGTGCCTGAGGAGGCGGGACCCGGCCTCGGACTTAAATTTCAACAGAGCAGCGGCGCGCTGCTAAAGCCGCGCGCGATTAAGGGGCGCGCGGCTAAGCAGGGCTTAGCCGGGCTTCGCCAGGCCTTCGCTGGGATTCGCTGATCTACTGGAAGGTTGGGACTTTATAGAAATTGTTTAAGTTGAATATTACTTGTATCTCTTCCTTGGTTCCAATAGAAGTGATAACTATAAGTTTATTTGGTTTTTAAAGAAGTGCATTGTTAACCCCAGTACTTTCCTAAAATATATTTCCTTTACAGGATGCCACATACAAAGAGGAAGGCTAGAATAAGGCCTCCTATTGAAGTGGCATCAGTAGAAGTTAAGCAAAAAACAGTACTGGAATGGTTAGATCCCCCAAATTCCCCAATTGGGCAGACCGCTGTAGGAGAGTCACTAGAACGAGGTGCCGCCCCTCAGGTCAGTGAAATATCTTTAAGCCCTGGGGCACCGGTTCCACCATCTCCTCCTGGGAAAATGGGCCAAGAGACCCAAGAAAAACCAGGGGTAAATCAGGAGGGCTTAGTAGGTCACTTGGAGATACAAGGAGTAGGTGATAATCAGCTTAAGGATTTGCATGGAATAGAATTTAAATCAAAAGAGAAAGTACTTTTAAGTTTGACACAAAGTCCAACTGAGTTCCCTATTGACTCAAGTACACCTAAAATTACTAATACATCAATAGATGGTAATCAGAATGTGGAAGTGGTTATAAAGTCTAATATTTCACTTCCTAAACCAAATAATATAACTATGGAAAGTCTCTGGAACTGCCTAGTGAAATTGGATTCATCAATAAATAAGTTGACAGAGGTAGTAATGAAAACTTCTAATTCTTCTGTATTAAATGCAGCAGAGTTAAATAAACAGAAAGTTGTAGTAGATAAAATGGAGAAAAGAATTATTCAGGTAGAAAAAGTTCAATGTGAACAGATAGTTGAGAGTGGAGAAGTAAGTAAAAGATTAGAAAAATTGGAAAATATGGTTAGATCATTGAATATAAGAGTCAATAATTTTCCAATTATAAAGAAATTAAGTCCCACAGAATTATTCAGGAATTATTTACTACAAATATTAAAAATACCAGAGAATTGTTTACCAGTTATAGTAAGAGCATTCTACCTAGGGAGTAAGAAAAAAGAGACAGGACAGGAATCAAAGGAAATGAATAATAAAGCATTGGAGAATGTTAGTACATCTTTAGACTTGTCAGACTTACTTCAGAAATCGCAGGATGAGTTAGATGTAAAAATAAGAGGAACATTGCTGGTTCAATTAGCTTTCTCAACTGATAAAGATAACATCATGAGGTCCTTCTTTCGGAATAGAACAACTACTTTTTATGGCCAAAAGGTTTGGATTTTTCCTGACCTCATTAAAATTACACAGGCCCGTAGGAAGGATTTCCTTCGATACAGAGAACAAGTATTGGAAAAAGGAGGTAGTTTTAGATTGATATATCCATGTAAATGCAGTGTTAAGCTGAATGATCGTAGTTATTCTTTTTTAGATCCAATTGATTTAAAAAACCTTCTTGAAAATTAATGACCGGTATCGAAGTGTATGAGAGGATCTAAATATGCCTTTTTCCTTTAAGTATTCGTTCAATTATAAATGGCTATCACTTCTAAATTACCTTATGATATTATTGATTAATGATAGGAAAGTGACTGTGTATGTAACTTTGTTATAATTATCACAGTTTGCTGGACAATCATATGTTAATTTATTTGTTGTTGTTATTATTGAAACAATAAATAAAGAATTAAAAAAAAAAAAGTAACTGTGCCATACTCATTCAAAAAGACAGACCGTGTCAACAAGAACGAATTAGCCTCAGGAATACCATTTGAAGGTTGGGCACCCTCATGTTGTTTCTGATATGGGTATAGTAGGCTGTTTAAACCCGTGCAAAGTACACTGTTGTGGAACAGGTTTAACGTTTTTTTTTTTGTTGGTTTTTTTTTTTAGGTGAGTGGCCACAGCCTCCAGTAGCTTTGTGATTTCTGCGAGATGTGCGCTGTAGAGCTGAGCGGGCTGCTGGCAGCCGTGAGACAGCCCAGAGTGCGGCGCAAAGCACCCAGGCGCCGGCAGAGGGCGCCAGAGCCGGAGGTCGCGGTCTGCAGCGGCCCCTCCCCTGACGCTGGAGACGCTCAGAATTGAGGCAGGGCGGCGACAGGAGCCCGGAAAGAAGAAGTTCCTCGTTGACTGCCCGAAGTATGGAGGAGCCGCCGCCGCACGGGGAGGTAACTGCGCCCCACCCGCTTCGCTGAGTAACAGGCGTGGGGGGCAGCATTAGCTGGCGTTTGTGGGGTCCCAGCGTGGCCCCGGGACCCAGGGCAGGTTCCGTGCTGGCTACGTGCGAGTGTAGATGAAGGAGTAGGGCCGGGGCTGTTCGCGCGGTGCAGCAGAATGGGGGACAAGAGAGACCAGGATGTGCAGGGGCAGAGGGATGTTTGTTATTGCACCCAACCACCGTTTGGACTGATGCAATTGCAGTCCGGTTAGAGGATGCATCCCTCCTCTAACCGGACTGCAGAGCGAGGCATCCCTATACCACGTAACCGGCTTTACAGTAGTAAAGGTGGGGCTGGGTGGACCTCGCCAGTCGCTCGGTGCCCGAGGCGGTGAAGCTGGCACGGTTCTCCATCGTGAGAGAAGCTTGCTGACACCCCAGGCAGGGAGAGGAGGAGCTGACTATTGCCATCTCTCTTACGTTTCCATTCCCTTTCTTTCTGGTGGCAGTATCAGTCCATCTTTATGGATGAGTCGGTAATAGAGGAAAGTACACTGGTCTTTCTATTTGTAATAACAAAACTCTGCTAACACTTTAAAACTATATCCCTTAAGGAAAAAGCATGCACATTAGTAAGTATTATGGAATTCTAATTTTACTCTATTTCCTCTCGCTGTCCACTATGTTGGCTGGCAGTCAGTTTGTGGTACAGTATACAAATAGAGAAGCTTTTGTAAGATAGGGAGAGTTACCACCCCTCCTCCCTCAATCCCTTTCTCCTTTTTTGTCTTTGATTACAGAAAGTTGATAAATAGTTGTATTGTTAGAAGTGAAGCAGTCTCTCAGCTGTTTTACTGAGCAACCAGATCGGGTCCTTTATTGTCTGGTTGTTAGATGCATACAGACAGACTTAGTGTCAACAGTAGACACCCCTGCAATAGTGCAGGGAAATGTGCACCTAAAAATCACTGTGATGTTAAAAACCTTAACCAAATTCAAGTAAACTGTATCCTATTTTAGCAGCAAATTGGGTAGGAAACAATCTTAAAAATCCCTGCAACATGTATCTGTGGCCCCTGAAGCCGTGCAGATTCTTACTATTAGTTCCTCTCTACGTCCACAATAAATCTTCTCTTTTATAATTGTTCCCAGTTTTTTCCCTAAAATTGACATTTAGTCACATGGCTCTTAATGTGATCCCTTTGTGAGTTGGAGAGCTACATGTCTTATCTGTCAGATATGCATTAATCAATTCTTGAGTGCAGTGGCTTTGCAAACCGTTCACTCAGTTTCCAAAGTACAATGAAGATGGATTAAAAGCTGTGTTGGTACGCTATATAAGTTTATAATGCACCCAAGGCATGCTGGCAGTGGCCAAAGAAAGCACTTTCTCATACTTTCTGTATTTCACAGCAAGTAAAGTCCTGGCAATCTACTGTATAAAGTGGGCTTTCTTAGCGTCTAGTCAGATGAATCCAGAACCAGTGGGTTATGCACCTCTACCAGCAGATGGAGATGGAGCAAAGCTGACATCACAGTATATATACCCTTGCAGTGACAGCCCGCCAGTATTCTCTGTCTCCAGCAGTTGGTGGACATGCATTTCCCTACAGGGGATTGCTTTTAAATTTAGGAGAAAAGGAAATTAATTCTCCTTGCTCTCTTTTGGTAATAAGTTAAGGTCCCTCCCTCAGTTGAGAATTCCTCAGGTGATTTCCGTGGTCCCTCAGATGAGTGCCTTGGGCAAGTAGCTGTCTTTTGAGTTGGCGTGGACTTAGCTGTAAAAAAAAAAAAAAAAAGCTGAAAGGCAAGTAGGTGCAGTTAGCTGAGCGCGGTGGTGAAGGTTTTTACCCTCTCCCTCTGCAGCCGGACACCATGCATGTACTCAGTCGGGACAGGCTGAGCTCAAATAAAGTCTTTAAAATTGTTTGAGAAGGGCAGTTGATTAGGGATCCCCCCCCACCTTTTCCAGGCTCCGTGCTCAGCAAGCGATCTGATGGCCATTCCCACCTCCACAAGAACATAAGAACATAAGAAAATGCCATACTGGGTCAGACCAAGGGTCCATCAAGCCCAGCATCCTGTTTCCAACAGTGGCCAATCCAGGCCACAAGAACCTGGCAAGTACCCAAAAACTAAGTCTATTCCATGTAACCATTGCTAATGGCAGTGGCTATTCTCTAAGTGAACCTAATAGCAGGTAATGGACTTCTCCTCCAAGAACTTATCCAATCCTTTTTTAAACACAGCTATACTAACTGCACGAACCACATTCTCTGGCAACAAATTCCAGAGTTTAATTGTGTGTTGAGTAAAAAAGAACTTTCTCCGATTAGTTTTAAATGTGCCCCATGCTAACTTCATGGAGTGCCCCCTAGTCTTTCTACTATCCGAAAGAGTAAATAACCGATTCACATCTACCCGTTCTAGACCTCTCATGATTTTAAACACCTCTATCATATCCCCCCTCAGTCGTCTCTTCTCCAAGCTGAAAAGTCCTAACCTCTTTAGTCTTTCCTCACAGGGGATTGCTTTTAAATTTAGGAGAAAAGGAAATTAATTCTCCTTGTTCTCCTTGCTCTCTTTTGGTAATATGTTAAGGTCCCTCCCTCAGTTGAGAATTCCTCAGGTGATTTCCGTGGTCCCTCAGATGAGTGCCTTGGGCAAGTAGCTGTCTTTTGAGTTGGCGTGGACTTAGCTGTAAAAAAAAAAAGAAAAAAAAAGCTGAAAGGCAAGTAGGTGCAGTAAGCCGAGCGCGGTGGTGAAGGTTTTTACCCTCTCCCTCTGCAGCCGGACACCATGCATGTACTCCAGTGGTGTTCGGGAATCGGGGGGCAGCCTGGCAGGTTGAGCAGCCCTTGCGGCTAGGCCCCCTCCAAGGCTCGACTGGGTCGCCGTATGGTAGGCTGTAGTGGCACCTTCGCATGTTTTTTTGTGCACAGTATACTGCCCTCTTCAGTTCCGTCAGATTGTGACTTATGTGCCCGACTGTGCGGCCTTTTGTGCGTTTTGGTTATGTGCCTAGGAGCGCCTACCAGGGCTCCCAAATTATGCACACGCCTTTTTTATGCTCATACACACGAACTCGTAATCCCTAAGCTTCCTGTCATTTCAAAAGCCCGCAATCTTGGAGTAATAATTGATTCCAGTCTTTCTATATCCCACCATATATCTCTGATAGTAAAAAAAAAACCCTATTTTTTAAAATTACATGTGCTGAAACATCTTCAACCTTTATTACACCAGCAAGATTTTAGAACAATTTTGCAATCCCTAATTTTTAGCAGCCTGGACTATTGTAAAGCTTTGTTTTTGGTCTTCACCATAATGCCATCCGCCCTCTTCAGTTAATCCAGAATGCAGCAGCGCGTATCCTCACCGGCAAGTCACGTAGAGATCACATTTCCTCTGTACTATATTCTTTACACTGGTTACCCATTGAATACAGGATTAAATACAAAATTCTTTCCATCATTCATAATTTGTTAAATGATGACACTTCAACCTGACTTAGTTCACAACTCCGCATCTATAGACCCTTTAGAAGCCTATGTTCAGCCCATGAAAATCTATTACAAGTTCCAACAGTTAAAATTGCTTGACTGGATATCATGAGATGTCACGCATTCTCAGTAGCTGGCCCTCCGTTCTGGAGTTTGATCCCAGACAATATAAGGCACCTTGACAATAGGAAATAATTTAAAAAGTTTAAAAACCTATCTCTTCAAATGCGCTTTCAACATCAATGATGCCACCTAAACTTCTGCTTAAATATTGTTTATTTTCATTGTTTTCCCTTTCCCTCTCCCAGTTTTTATGAATAACACTGTTTTTAACTTTTATATTGTTTTAAAATTGTCCTTGTTTTGTGCTCTGTGAATTTTATTATGTATATTGCATTGTAAACTGTTTTGATTACACCTCAGTATAACAAAACGGTATATAAAACATTTTAAATAAAAAAATTAAATAAGTGGAGCACCTTGAAGCCTCCCAGTGAAGGTGTGCTAACCCACTTCCGGGATCAGGAGATAGGAGGTTGTCCCTTTTTATCAGAGGTGGGTCGAGATCACTACAGACCAGTGGGTTCTGGAGGTGATACGAGATATGCGCTGGCGTTTTGCAGTGTTTCTCGGGAAGTGTTCATGGTGTCTTCCTGCAACTCTCCGCAGAAGATTCAGGCAGTGGAGTTTACATTGTCTAGACTGCTCGGCCTGTGGGCTATGGTTCCAGTTCCCACATTTCCATAAAATATGGGCCGATATTCCATTTATTTCGTTGTGCCAAAGAAGGAGGGCTCGTTTTGCCCCATCCTGGATCTCAGAGGAGTCAATCATCATTTGCAGGTGACTCATTTTTTAATGGAAACCTTGCGCTCCGTGATAATGGCAGTATAGTCAGGGGAGTTCCTGACGTCTCAGGATTTGTCTGAGGCATACCTGCATATTCCCATCCAACTAGAGCATCATCAATGTTTGTGTTTCGCGATTTTGGGGCATTATCATTTTTGAGTGCTTCCTTTTTGTTTGGCCACCACGCCCAAGACTTTTTCCAAGGTCATGTTGGTGGTGGCAGCGGAGTTGAGAAAGGATGGGATCCTGTTTCATCTGAACTTAGACAACTGCTGATTTGGGCCAAGAGTCTGGAAGAGAGCCTCCAGGTTTCACGCAAGGTGATCTCCTGGCCAAGAGCAGTCTCTGGCCGTCTCAGTCACTCGAGTATCTCTGTGTTCGGTTCGACACAACACAGGGCAGTGTGTTCCTGCTGGAGAACCATATTCAAAAGCTGATGGCACAGGTGCGTCTATTAACAAACACAATACACCAGAGAGTGTGGTCATATCTGCAGGTGCTTGGATTGATGGCAGCCATCCTGGAGGTGATGCTGTGAGTGAGGGCACATATGCGTTCTCTCAGCGCACTCTGCTGTCTTGTTGAAGCCCACAGTCTCAAGATTATTCGATTCGGCTCCACCTGTCGATGGAAATTTGCACTCAACTGCAGTAGTGGTTAAAAGCTGATCACCTGAGGAAGGGGGTTTCCCTAAGGTCACCGGACTGGCTAGTACTCACGACAGTTGCAAGCCTCCACGGTTGGGGAGCTCACTGTCGGGAGCTGACAGTGCAGGGACGCTGGAGTATTGAAGAGTCTCTTTCTAGAATATCAATCGGCTGGAAGCCCAGGAGGTCCGGTTGGCATTCTTGCAGTTCGACAACAGGTTGCAGGGTCAGCGGTCCAGATAATGTCGGACAATGTGACAACAGTAGCCTACATCAATCAAAGGGAGAAAACGAGGCAGCAAGTGTCGCAGGAAATAGACCGGCTTATGGAATGGGTGGTCGTGCATCTTCAGGAGGTCTCAGCTTTGCATATTGCAGGAAAAAACAATGTAAGAGCAGACTTTCTCAGCAGGCAAAGTATGGACAGAGGAGAATGGAAATTATAAGATGAGGTGTTTCAGCTTATAGTGGATCACTGGGGTCTGCTGTTTCTGGACCTGCTGGTGACATTTCGCAATGCAAAGGTTCCTCAATTTTTCAGTCACAGGAGAGATCCAAAGTCCTTGGGCATCGATGCTCTCATGCAGGAATAGCCGGAGGATAAGCTGTTGTATGCCTTTCCCCTATGATCCATGTTGGGCAGAATGGTTCAGAGGGTCAAGAGTCACAGAGGGATGGTGCGAGTGTTTGAGGCTTGGTGTGAAAATCAAGGGGTTCCTCCTCATTCAGTACAGATCCCGCTCATCTTGGAATCTTTTCAGGATGGTCTGAGTAAAGGATTGGCCTATTAATTCATTAAAGGTACAGGTAGTGGCTCTTCCATGTTTCAGGGGTCATGTGAATGGTGGACCATTGTCAGCTCATCCAGATGTAGCCCGTTTCTTGAAAGGTCTTCGTCTTCCTTTGCTGTTACTGTGCCCTTGTGGAGTCTTTAATCTGGTTTAGGATTTCTTAGCAGGCCCTACATTCAGACCAATGCGTAGCCTTTCCTTGTGGTTACTGACCTTGAAAACTGTGTTTCTTGTGATGATTTGTTCTGTGCGACTAATTTCCGAGCTGCGGGCCTTGTCTTGCCGGGAGCCATTTCTTTGGGTGATTCCAGGAGCAATACAGCTGTTTACTGTTCCTTCCAGTTTGCCCAAAGTAGTCTCAGATTTTCACTTGAATCAGTCCATTTTCCTGCCTTCTCTGGGTAGGGAAAGAGATGTGGAAGAATGTCACCTGTTATAACCCTTGGATGTTAAGAGACATATCGTGAAGTGTCTGGAGGTTTCTAAGCCTTTCCTGAAGATGGATCACTTATTTGTCCTCCATGAATGTAGTAAACAGGGCGAGCCAGCTTTGCGGGCTACAGTAGCTCGCTGGATTAAGGAGGTAGTCACGGCTGTGTACGTAGATGCTTAACAGTCATTGCCTATTCAGGTTAGGCCTTTTTCCATTAGGGCTCAGGCAGTGTCATGGGCGGAGGTTAGATTGATGTATCCTGTCGACATTTGCCGAGCTGCAACATGGTCCTCCATACACAGTTTTCCAGGTATTATCATCTGGATTTGCAGGCCTAGGAGGATGCAGCCTTTGTACGTGTGGTTTTGAATGGACTGCGGGCAACCTCGTGCCCTATTCGGGAGTAGCTTGGGTACATCCCACTGGTTCTGGATTCATCTGACTAGATGCTTTGAGATGAGAAATTACTACTTTTACCTGATGATTTCCTTTTCTTTAGAATAGTCAAATGAATCCAGCTTCCCGCCCTTGGCTGCCGAATGATTGTCCAATGGTCCTCCTGCGTGGCTGCGTGCTCCAGGGGTTACTGGTAAGTGTTAATCCAGTCCCTAGACTAGTGTTAATACATTCTTTGTCTGAGCTCAGTGTTTCCTTTTGACTGAGTAGTGGAATGGTTATCTAGTGTTAATAAAGTTTTTAGTTTGTCCACAGTTGGCTTTTTCAGAGAATACTGGCAGGCTGATGTCATTGCAGGAGTATATATACTGTGACGTCAGCTTTGCTCCATCTCCATCTGCTGGTAGACATGCATAACTCACTGGTTCTGGAGTCATCTGACCAGTTGTATCATTTATTTCTTTATGCATTTTTGTAAGTGAAGATCAGGAGGATGGTACGTTATCATATGAATTGGTATACCTATGTGTTAAAACTATGACTAAATCAAAGTGTTCTGATCTGAGGGAGTGCTCGCTCCCTAAAGCTAGTCAAGACATATAAAAATAAAATATCTGTGCATTCAACTGGACTAACATGTCAACCATGTTACTAAATGGATCTCCATACCAACTTCAAGCTCTGATTGATTAAGAGCCTACTCACTCTCTTTAAATGTTTTTATTATCCTAATCTCTATGTTTCTTTAGACCTTTCTTTCTAGCAGTCTTGGCTTCCAAGTTTACTACCCCTGTTGAATGTAACTTTGTCCTTCCTGTTTTTTTTTTTACCAATGGTTTGTTACAGTTTCCCCTTTCGATGTAAACCGATCTGATATGGTCCTAAACCATGAAGGTCGGTATAGAAAAGTGTTAAATAAATAAATAAATCAAAGTTTGTGCTGGCTAATTTGGTTTTGTTGGGGAAAAATGCTCAGTGCAATGTGAACTATAGCTCTAGCAGTTCTTAGTGACTCCGGCCACAGCTTTTGGTGGGTGCACTTATTTAAGTGTTAAACACACAATCTTCCTGACAGTTTAATTTCATAGGAGCACCATTCTGCTGATTCCAGTTTAGAAATACACCTAGATTGTAATATTAAGATACCTGTGCAATGGGTGCATAGCTCAAAGAAATTTGCTGTTCTTCTAGCTGGAGCTTTGCTATTTT
Source organism: Rhinatrema bivittatum (assembly GCF_901001135.1). NCBI lineage: Eukaryota > Metazoa > Chordata > Amphibia > Gymnophiona > Rhinatrematidae > Rhinatrema > Rhinatrema bivittatum. The sequence continues at coordinate 242,562,037 of NC_042619.1, read as the reverse complement.
TCCCTGATTTTCATGGATCCTATGTGCATGTTTATTTTAATGAATATCTACATTTGTGTGTTTGATCAAAAAGGAAAGCAGAAAGAAAATAAAGTTATGTAGTTTACTGTATAGCATTACTTCAGTCTTTTAGGTGGCTTATATATGCCTTCCACACAGATAAATCATCAGATGGGGAAAATTGTGGACCCCCTACTGATAAATGAATTGGGGGATTTGCAGACCTTTCAGTAAAGGACACCCTACTCCCCTGAAACTTACAGGGGAGCAGTTTGATATTTTAAGTAAATAACTAAACTTCTGTTGAACTTCTCTTTTGTAGGCCAGCTTTAATGCCGATGAAGCCAGCAGCATTGTGAAGGAGGTCAGTGATTTATGTCATCTTGAAGCATCTTATTGTGAATATTTTATTTTTCTGAAACTGTAAAGGGCTTTTCCTCTTAGTAAATGATAGTTGTCTCTCATGGTAGCTAAAGCTGCTAAAATAAATGCCTTCTTACAGCAAGCCAATACCTTGCCCCCACTCCTACCCCAGAATTACTTACATCTGCTAAAACTGAAATTGTTTTACGTTTTCAACTTAGTATGGCCAGGGTTAGACTCTCTTCAAGCTGAATGAAAGGGTAGTGTTTTGTTTTTTTCATTTTCGCTCATCTCATCTTTCCTATTTGTAAGCCAAGTATTGTAATGATCTCCTATGAAAAGTGCAAGACCTGTACCCCTTCTCTTAATTTTAATTTTGGTTGGCCACTAGGTGCATTTATTTGCCGCATTGATGGCTTGCAAGAGACAAAAATCTAATTTATGACTACAGAATATGAGCATCACTAGGGCGGACTTGAGGGTAGAAATCCAGTCATTAATGGTGTGAGGACCGAGAGATCCTTCTGCAGACAGTCAAAATTCCCATGATCCTGGAATTTCTGCAGGACGGCTTGAAGAAGGGGTTGTGTCTCAACTCCCTCAAGGTTCGGGTGGCCGTGTTGGCCTGCTTCAGAGCCAAAGTGGATGGCGTCAGTCTATCAACCCATTCAGATGTTTCCCGCTTCCTGAGTGGAGTCAAACAAATCTGACCACCATTAAAGTGGCCGGTGCCCCTATGAAATCTCAATCTAGTACTAGACTTCCTAGTGGGAACTTTCTTCAGACCAATACGCGGCCTGTCACTACGGCTCCTGACCTTGAAGACTGCATTCCTAGTGGCAATATGTTCAGCCTGTCGCATCTCCGAGCTGCAAGCACTATCCTGTCAGAAATCGTTCCTCAGGTTCACACCAGGAACAATACAGCTACGCACTGTCCCCCTCCTTTCTACCAAAAGTGGTTTCTCAATTTCATCTAAACCAAACCATCTCGCTGCCATCTCCAGACGAACATAAGGACTTGGAAGACTCATGCCTTCTTCGCCATCTAAACGTCAGCAGACTCCTAGTCCGATACCTGGAAAGATCGGAATCTGTGCGAAAGATGGACCACCTATTCATCTTTCACAGCAGGAAAAAACAGGGGGAAGCAGCCTCGCGGGCAACCATAGCCTGCTGGATCAAAGAAGTAATCAAGGCGGCCTACATAGAAGCAGGGAAGCCCCCACCTCTGCAAGTCATGGCCCATTCTCAAGGACCCAGGCAGTATCCTGGGCGGAAACCATGCTGCTGTCACCTGCCGAGATCTGTCGGGTGGCGATGTGGTCCTCCATACACACCATCTCCAGGTTCTACTGCCTGGATGTCCAGGCCCGGGAGGACATAACCTTTGCAAGGGCAGTACTAAGTGGGCCATGGGCAGCCTCCCGCCCTGTTCAGGAGTAGCTTTTGTACTTCCCATTGGTCCTGAGTCCATCTGCTACATGCTAGGAAATGGAGAAATTACTTACCTGATAATTTCATTTTCCTTAGTGTAGACAGATGGACTCAGCATCCCACCCTTGACTGCCCCGGAATCCAGGAACCTCTGGTGACAAACCCCGAGAACAAGACAAACACGGGTAAGCCAAGTATTACCCCTAGTTCAAGACACCCATAGTTGCCGGGTGTCGGCGTTATCCGGTTGAGTGCACTGGCGGTCTCCAATTTGGAAATCAGTTGAAACCAGTCCTAGTTAATCAAGTTATTAAAGCACACATATATCCACAATTGCTTTTTGAGGAGCTTACTGAAGAGCTAAGCATGCTGCACGGGTATATGTAGGGTGACGTCAGCTTTGAAATCTGACTCAGTCTCCCATCTGCTATCAGGAGTACACCATACCCATTGGTCCTGAGTCCATCTGTCTACACTAAGGAAAGCGAAATTATCAGGTAAGTAATTTCTTCATTGATGAATTGCCCAGTTATACAATTTTAAAGTTGGAGTTGCTAAGTCACCCTCCTTTCTACATTGTTCCAAAATGTTTCTTACCACTCTGGGTTCCCCCCCCCCCCCCCCCCCCCCCCCATTAACATGTTAATACTTTTATTCTGTGTCAACAAGCGGGGCTGAATTAGCCATAAACTTGGAAGATGTCATCCAACAGCACCAAATGGATCCAACTCTCTAACTCAGTAAAGTTTTACTACTAAGCATATGTGGGAGTTCCCATGCGCACGCTGCCTCTTGAGCCCACTGGACTTTTTTGTCTTGAGTTTCCACAAGGAAATGTTCCCTTTCTCTCTCTCTCTCTCTTATCATTTTTTTTAAGTCCTGATCAAGCTCACTCATTTTTAGAGTTGCCTTGCTGCCAACAGAATGTTTCAGTATACAAAAAAAAAAAAAATTTAGTAATGACAGCAGAAAAGGACCAGATGGTCCACCCAGTCTGCCAACAAGCTTCTCATGATAGTACCTGCCACTCCATGCAGGTTACCCCCATGTTTCTGTTAAGGTAGTAACTGCTGTTCTGTGCAGTTACCCCCAAGCCTTATAATAAAGGTAGTAATTTTTACAATGAAAACCAAGCAACTGTCAAACCCATAACAAATTATTGCTAGCATCATAAAAAATGTATGAATTACCTATGACTAAGATCCCTAAGCGATTTACAAATGAAACATACATAATTTAAAATATTGCATCAATAAACAAACAGCTAACATATTGCATATTTAAACATATTCATCAGTAAAAGGAAAACCTGCTCTTGCAAGTTGTCCAGCTCTAGGAAGGTCACCTCCAGCGGCTTCAGGGGCTGTGTCTGTGGCTGCAAGATGTTCATCACTGACAACCATATTTGTTACATAATCCTGTGTCCCAACCATGATTCAGCCAATTGCTATGACTATAGTTGGATGTTGCCAAGTCCCAGAGAAGCAGAGCCTGAAATATGGAAGTACTTTGCAGGTTGGTCAAAAGTCAGAACCAACCATCTATCCTCTGATTCCCTTCCTGCCAAGTTGAGCAGGAACTCCCCTGGCAAAGCTCTGTCAATTACGGTGCTGGGTGTTGAACCCTCTGTAATTCAGGGGTTGAGCAACACACAGAAACATCAAGCATAGGGGCACATCCGGGCGATTCTGTCTCTTCATAGGAACTGTTGGCACATAAGCTTTTGGAACCATAGAAACACAGACTTTGATGCACTGGTACCCAGTGCCATTAATGTATTTGATGCACTCTGTGCAACAGCAAGCTTTGGGAGGACCAGGAGGAGACTCCTTACAGTTATCCTTCTACATGTTGGTGCCCTTGTCTCCATCTTGCCTGCTGGAACTGCTTCTCTTCTGTCAGCATATGGGCTTTGTCTGGAGATTTCGGACTTATATTCTCCATTGTGCTTCTGGTCTCCATGTGGCAGCCAGTGCAGTTACCCCAGGAGGGAGTCACTGCCTGGAGTCCAGTGCATGCTTCTCCGGAGGTTGACCCTATATTTGTTTCAGAGGAGGATGTGTCTTCCTCCAACTCCAGGTCGAAGGGTAACAGCCCATAGAACAAGTGGCTGAGTTGGTAAAGACTTTCTTTAACTCATTAGTAGCTAATGACAAGGAGGCATTCTTCAATCTCTTCTGTTCAAAATGTCAGATTTGTTCCGAGAAGGGGGAGTCTTATCTTGCCCCCATGCATCGTGAGCTCCTATCAGAGGTCCTAGTGCCACCTTTGTCTTCATCAGGGTCATGGACTAGTGTCCCTCCACCTCTGGATTCAGATCAAGGGTCTAGGGAGATGCCCTGACCTGCCGGAGCATTTATCTCTGCCAGAATACCTCTCAAACTCAAAATCCCATGATATACTGGGTAAAGTGCTCAGATTCAATATCCTTAGGAACACAGATCTCTGTGCAGAGGTGTTCAGGATACTGCAGATTTTGGAAACGCCTGCTCAACCTATTGCAATGCCAATTCAGTCCTGCGGGGATTACAAATGAGAATGTGGAATAATCCAGCCTCCTGTCCCCTAGTAGCCAGGAAACTGGACTTCAGATACAAGGTTCAGCTACTGCACCAGTCCATGATTGTAGAGTCCAGCTTTGAAGTGGACAAAAAAGGCCAGGATTTTCTCTAACACTCCACCCTCCCTCCCTCCCGAAGGAAGGACCCTATGTTGGAAAACTTTGGGAAGAAAATCTTAGAGTTTGATGCTCAATAAGTGGAGGAGTAACCTAGAGGTTACAGCAGCGGGCAACAAACCAGGGAAACCAGAGTCAAATCCCACTGCTGCTCCTTGTGACCTTGGGCAAGTCACTTTACCCTCCATTGCCTCAGGTACAAATTTAGAATGTAAGCCCTCTGGGGATAAGGAAATGCCTACCTGGGCTGGTGCCAGCTTTTTTTGCTGCCTTGTGCAAATAATTACTGACCCTAACAATTAGGAATAGCTATTGCCAAATGCACATTGTTTAACTGACCTGCAAAAACTATATTGTACATTGCTATGCTCTGGCTGCCTTCCAAATCATGTACTCTGTCAAGGCTCATCAAATAAGAGCCATGAGCTACTTCAGTTCCTCACCTAAGAGCCATCTCCACTGAAGACATCTGCAAAGTTGAAATTTGTTCATTGGTTCACACCTTCATGTCTGTCTGGACAATCTATCAAGTAGTGACAGTAACTTTGGGCAAGTAGTTTTGCACAGTCTGTTCTCCTAGTAGTCCTCTCTCCCCTGATTGCTTTTCAGTAAGTGTTCCACTGCAGTCCTTGGTTTGGGACTCCCCATGTGTCTCAGCTAATTGAGCTCTGCTTGTCAGCAGAGAAAGCAAGTTTGCTTACCATAAATGGAGTTCTCCGTAGACAGCAGGATGAATTAGCCATGCTGAATACCCACCCGCCTCCCTACAGAGTTGACTTCCTAGATAATACTAAGCTCTGCAATTGACTGAGTAGCTCACGAAGCAGTGCACATGGAAAGTCCCATGCATGCTCAGTAGTAAAAGTTAACTGAGATAGAGAGAAGGGTCTGTTTGGCACTGTTGGATGACATCACCCACACATCATAGCGAATTCATCCTGCAGTCTACGAAGAGCCCCATTTATGGTAAACAAACCTGCTTTCAGCTCCCTAAAGAAAAACTCAGGGATGCTAATAGGAAACAGCATGAAAAAGAGCTTACTCTAGGGAAAATATAGTATTTTTCGCTCCATAAGATGCACTTTTTTTTCCCCCACAAGTGGGGGGAAAATGTCTGTGCGAATTATGGAGCGAATGTAGCATTTCTCCCTCTCGTGTGCCGTCCCCCTCCTCCTCCTCCTTCTCCTCCCCCCATCTCAGCCCAATCAGTATGGTGGCGCAGGTCAAATGTATCGTCTTCTGCTGGCAGAGCTTGAGTTCCCTACCAGTCTGCTGTTCGAACTGGAGGGGTCTCCCTAGCGCACGTGGTTCAAACAGCTGATGTTTGACCTGCGCCACGCCGAGCTTCGCTGTAAAATGCACCCCGGGAATACGGACAGGCAGGGAGCTCAAGCTCTGCCGGCAGAAGACGATACATGGCATCAAAGTTTATGGTTAATGCAAGCCATTTCCTTCTCATTTGTTCAGATATATTAGAAAATCATGAGGGTAATATACTGCCTGGGATAGAGGACACATGATACAAACCTTTACTTTTTTAGTTCATGGTGTAGTTCAGTGATTTATGATAAAATGTTTCTTGCATATGAAGCAATGTGGATTTTCAGAACTGATTAGCAGTTTTTGACAGCTGAAATTAATGAAAAGCATACCAGGGCACCTGGAGGGAGCTCTGTACAGAGCCCGTCATGGGGACAACATTTTTTCTTATTTTCCTCCTCTAAATCCTAGGTGTGTCTTATGGAGCGAAAAATACGATACTTTTTAATAGATGCAGTCTTTCCCAACCAGGAATTTTGCATAGATAAACGTGGGGTAAAATATAAAGAGAAGAAACTCACTTTAATGTTTATATTAATTCCCAGATAATGCAGAGAACTATTAGACTACTTCCCCTATTTTATAATTCCATGTAGTTGCGTCTTCACACATTTGTGATTGTCATTTTCAGTGGTATTTTATATCAGGATTATCCTATGCATTATGCTTGTAAATGGGGGGGGGGGGGGGTGGGAGATTTTCTGTGTTACAGAAAACCATTTTTGAAGTAATGTTGGTGGAAAAGGTGCCGAGTTAGGGTTACTGTGGTCTCCATAATGCTGACTTTCCTATGTTGGCCCTCTGGCTAAGACTTCAGTGCAGAGTGTCCAGTAGGGCTCATTGTGCCTGGGAATACCACAGAGGAAGTGCATGTACAGCCCTGGGGTCTGGCAAGTAATTCTTGGCAAACTAAGCAATGCGATATGGGGAAGAGTAAGGGCAGAAGAGACTGCTGCAGGTACTGGGGAGCAAGAAACATTTCCTGACTTATAACATTCTTCCATCAATTTTTGTATTGAATTAGTGAAAATCTGGTTAATTTGTTACACTAAAGTGATTTGATTAACCTGACCAGCTCTGCTTGAATGATTCTCAGTAGTTGCTTCTTTTGGATGCAGTACTGAAATATAGTAAAGACATTTTATTTCTGTACAGTGTTGTTCATACAGTAATACAGAAATGCAATGGGGAAAAGCACGTCTTCCTTTCGCAGCCCTTATAGCTGCCTTTCCATAGTCGGCCCTCCGCATGACTCACGATGGCCTGCTTTGGCACGGGTCCTGCCACGGGTCCTGAGTTCAGAAACACGAGGAAAGGAGTTATGTTCATGGTCAGCATCCCAGTAAGTGCAAAGAGTGGATGTACTAGCAAATCCAAGGAATGGCACCATTACCTGACAGCTCAGTAAACCCATTGAATTTTCAAGAGTTGGAGGAAATAACTAATCACCATTTAAAGAATAATTAACAGACATGTTTTCTGTACAACCCCTAGGTCTATGGCAGGGATTAAGTAAATTGATGAAATAGGCCACAATAGTGAATTCTCCGATTTTACTGTTTGTCTGTACTTTGTTTATTTTCTAGTGTGTTGATGTCATCTTGGGAGGTTTAAGCTATGACCCTGAAAAAATCAATCAGTGGATGGCAGCAGTAGTGGAGCAGTGCCTCACTCATCTTGTCAAGCTGGGAAAAATGTACAAGTACATTGGTAAGTGCAGAGATATATAAAATTATTTTAATAAGAATAGCTTAAATATTTGGAAGTCCATATTGAAAAGCATTTAACTGGCTGAATGAATATTTGAGTAGATATTAGCCAGCTAGGATGTAGCCAGATAAGTTGAGGGCATTCCAAGAGCATAACAGGGAGGAGTTAAGTAGTCTGGCTACGTCTGGTTGGGTCAAAGAGTTGTCCTAAATGTATCCAGCTAACATTAAGATAGCCAGCTTATTCAATAGTGAGGCTGCGCTAGTGAAAGCTGAAAAGTCCTAATTTTGTTAAGTCTTTCTTTCTTCTGAATTTAAACAAAATCCACCAGTGGGAGCTTAGGGGAGAGTCAAAGAAATTTGAGGCCCATACTGAGTAAGCCAGAGAGTGGGACAGTTATCCAGGCAGAGCTACCTGAATAACTTGAACTAGTTATTTGGTGGCGCTTACCTGGGTAAATGTCCCGCTGAATCCAGATAATTTTAGGATTTTTTTCTGATCAGACTTACCTAAAGTTAAAGCCACACTCCCAGCAATACCTCTTTACCCAGCTAACTTTTTTGTACAAGCAAAAAGTTGTCCAGATAGAATTTAGCTGGGGAGTAGGATATTAAGATCTTTGATTTTGTCCAGCTAAATCCCCAGGTCTTGACCTCGTGGTTTATAATATGGGGGTATTAGGACAGTTGAGTTGAATCCTGGTGCCTGCTTTGCTTTCTGAAGGAAATGGTTTCCTTTGTGATGCTGGGGGGTGGGGGAAGTGATCCAGATATACAACCTGACAAGAAACAAAGGAATCTACTATGATTACTATCTGAGTTTGCCAAAAAATATGGAGGGGCGGAACCTAAAATCATTAGCTAAGGAAAAATTGCAAAGGCATTTTAGAAGCCGTGGATAACCTGATCATACAAAACATATACTCCAGCCATATTTTGACAAGATATCTCTATACATATATATATGATATACCTATTTACTTCAAGTAATTTCAATTTATTTCTTTATTTTAACACTGCAGCTTCAGATTACCTATTAAAGCCACAAGTTATTTTGAATCATCACTTGCCCTGGCATTTGAATCCAGTAGTAATTTTCTTGACGTTTCAAACAGACGAAAAAACAGTTGTTTTGGAACCTAAGTCTCTCCCCATTGACCAGATGTGCTCATCTTACCATTAGTATAGTCACACAAGGGTCAAAAGACAAACTACCTCTTCCTTACTGAAATGCAAAATGTACACAAGAAGAGGACATATTCAACAAATAAATTCGTTTATTCATATATACCAATTACCTATCTAACATTAAAATCTCTCTAACACACTCATCCATCACACATACACACACATCTAAAACCAATGTTCATCAGTAAACATGAAGTACTCTGTATACAATGTATATGATTTTTAATTATAGTTTTTAAATATTTTTTAATTTTTATAAATATTTATAAAGTGCTGATGTTTGTCCTGAACATCCAACAAAGATCTTCGTTTTGCCCGTTTTATCTTAAAGGCTTCTTCAGGGATGGACTCAAACATCAAAGAACATCCGGAATAACTTTCCCAGACGGTATTATATTTCTTCCTGATTAATCCTTTCCAACAGGTATCCTTAATATCGTCATCAACTTCATAAAAATCTAAACAAACATTAATAAAGATACAATGAACACCTTACTCAAGGACAAGTACCTTATTGACATGCATAAGCCTAAAAGCTTTATATTGCTTACCACCAACTTGCTCAGTGTATATCCCGATCGCAGATATTTTACATCACACGCCCAAATATCCGCTCTTAACGCCTCATATCAGACTTATGAAGATTATGGCCCCAGTTGATATCTAATTCTACAATAAAAAGTAACAGGAGATAATCCTTACTACCCACGCCTGAAACAATAGCCAGAATAGAAGTATAACCATAATCATAAAGCTTACAATACCTTCAAAGAATCTTCAGCTGAATGATTACGCAATCAATCTGTATTATTCATACCATATCTTATCCCAGAAGGGAATTCACCGTCTATAACATATCAAAAATGCTTTTAAATGATCAAGTCCTTTCACAATGAAATTAGAATTAGATATCAACTGGGGCCATAATCTTCATAAGTCTGATATGAGGCGTTAAGAGCGGATATTTGGGCGTGTGATGTAAAATATCTGGGATCGGGATATACACTGAGCAAGTCGGTGGTAAGCAATATAAAGCTTTTGGGCTTATGCATGTCAATAAGGTACTTGTCCTTGAGTAAGGTGTTCATTGTATCTTTATTAATGTTTGTTTAGATTTTTATGAAGTTGATGACTATATTAAGGATACCTGTTGGAAAGGATTAATCAGGAAGAAATATAATACCGTCTGGGAAAGTTATTCCGGATGTTCTTTGATGTTTGAGTCCATCCCTGAAGAAGCCTTTAAGATAAAACGGGCAAAACCAAGATCTTTGTTGGATGTTCAGGACAAACATCAGCACTTTATAAATATTTATAAAAATTAAAAAATATTTTAAAACTATAATTAAAAATCATATACATTGTATACAGAATACATCATGTTTACTGATGAACATTGGTTTTAGATGTGTGTGTATGTGTGATGGATGAGTATGTTAGAGAGATTTTAATGTTAGATAGGTAATTGGTATATATGAATAAACGAATTTATTTGAATATATCCTCTTCTTGTGTACATTTTGCATCTTACCATTAGGGCATTCTTCACATATAGAAGGTTGACCAGGTTCAGCTGAACTGCTTTGTTCAAGCACCAGCACTTTTTCTCATGTGTTTGTGTTTTTTGATAAAATACAGTGGTATCGTTGCACACTCCTGCCTCTCAATTTGTCCTCACTGCAAATTTAATATCTTTGTATCCATCACCTTCGCAATCATGCCGTTCACCTCTGTAAGTGTCAGTAGCATTGCCCTTTCACATCCATATCAGAATGTCTCCAGCATAACGCTGAAGTATCCCAAAGTCTGAGAAGTATAGTAATCTGATCATATATTTATATTGCTTGTCCGAATCAGGCCTCTTAAGACTGCTTTTTGAACCCTATATTTCAGTGTCTTGCACAGTTATGCAGAAGACGGGAGCAGGATTGCACACAGCAAGTTCTTGCTTTTGGGATAACCGTACTGATGGTAAGAGCCTTTTCTTTAGTTAATTTAAATAAGCATCGGGTTACTTAGAAGAAACTCTGAGATATGATATTGCTTTATGCACTGTAGTGCTTTCTTCTGGAGTTCATAGGATGTAATATATACAAGCAACATATCAAGGTCCACCTGGAAGTTCCTCTTATTCAAGCTGCTGGCACCCAATTCAGTTGGAACAGTCTTGGTATCTTTATTGGCTTTGTGAGCAGTACAGATCCCTCCCTTGGTGTCTCTTCACCTCTGCTTTTGTTAGTATTTTCTTGATCACTGCTTTGCGGACACTGAAAGGATTTGTCAGTGAAGTTGCTCCACCTGGGCTGTATGGAGGTGCCAGGACAGGAGGCAGAAGGTGCATTTAAAGAATTATTCTGCCCTTAGAGCACAGACAGCACAATGCTGACCACCCCTTGGCATACCAAATTATTTCAACATCCCTCATGTGAAAACAAACTACAGCAGTGAAATTAGGTCTGCTCTTCCTTGTGCTACAGAATAGAGCACACAAATCACAGACTTAGCTAGATAGTATGTTGGATTAGAGAAATTTTGTGAGCTGGTTTCTCCTAGGGTATGAACAGCTGCTGCTGATGCCACCATCTCTGGTTAGGCTGTAGATTTGATTTTGGATTCTCTTGACTCCATTTGGCATTGAATGCTAAGCAAATGCAGTGGCCATGCCATTGCTACAAAGCCAAGAGCAGAAGCAGGAGAGATGACTTGAACGATTATTTGCACAAAACTACCAACATTTAAAAGCAAGATACTCTATTAAAAATTAATTAAAAGTTTTGCTTTGAATAATTACGGTCAAACTTGGTGTACTCTGAATTAGAGTTCCTAGGTTTCAAGTATGCTTTCCTAATCGCTGCATTTCTCAGGTAGTGAGAAGAAGTGATGTATCCTACAAGCAGTCAGGTTTGTAGGCTTAACAGCTGGGAGATCTAAGTGCAGTGGGTGGCAGAGGTAAGAGTAAAGAAGGACAGTGGCCACAGCTAGAACAGTGAAGGCAGTCAAGCTTGTACAGCTGGGAGATCCCCACAGCTAGAGGAGGGTAGGCAGGGGCAACCAGGAAGACCGGATATAACCTGTCTACTATGTTACTGTATGACCATGGGTACATCTTGTTTTGATTTAGTGTACTCTGTTTCAGTTGGATGGTAATAAAATGTTTCCTTTTTGTGTCATGTACAGCAGCATCAAAATTGGTTACCAGATTTTGCACCTCAGAGGTGACTGAATTCATATTTGTGAAATACTGTAATGATAAAACAAATTGAGACTCTGGATAAGATGTGCTATGTAAACACAAAGTGATAATAAATTATAGGAAATTGTTTCACATTTTGATTTTAGTGATCCATTTTTATACACCTCTGGTATAAATTCAGTGTATGACTATGCATATTATAAAATTGTTTAGCGGGACTCTTACAGGGAGACTATCAGGGTTGGTAATTTTAAGAATTAAAAAATATTTAACTACTGTTACCCCAAACCTTTCCCTTTTTCTGTTTTTCATTTTGCTAGGAAACTGCACAGTGCGGTGGGAAAACCGGACCATGTACTGTGTGGTCAACGTGTTTGCTGTTGCTATTCCTCTGTAGCTGACTGGTTGCTTACATCTACATGTGAGTCTTAAAGTGGAACTCCAAGCTCAGAGTTCAAGGCTGCCCTGTTCAGTGAAAGAGCACCCCCAGCTGAATGGCATATTTCAATCTCAAGTGGACTATAAATTAACTTAACTTGAAGTGTGCTTTCCGCTGCCTCTGGGAGCATCTATTTGGTGCTGGAGCAGCAGAACAGCAATATCAGAAAGCCCATCCCATTGTGGAAGACAGAAGGCTTTGGGACCTCCCTATTTGCTCTGTTGCCCCCAGTACAAAGTGGATGCTCGGTTTGAGACCCAGGCAGGGCCAGGGAATGCCTTCACTTGGACAGTAAGGTACATGGCCTTCCTCTTTTTAAGATCACCAACTGTAAAACAGAGTAGGAAGAAAATTAAGAAGTTGACATTTAAAAGGCTTGTCTGGGTGACTTGTTATCGACTCCATACAAATCTCGAGTTTTAATTTCCCGCCTCTCTCCATGGTGAAATTTTATCTGGGGAAAAAGAATCAGGACAGGAGGCGTTAAAAATGTATCCAGCTAGCTCCAGTATTCAGCACTAGCTGGGTGAACGTAGCCGGGTAAGTTTGATCAGAAAAGTCAAAGTCCTGGGTAGCTTTAGTCTGATATAGTCAGTGGATCGCTTCGCAAGGTAGGTTTACCAAATATCGGGTAACTTTCCCACTCCCCAGTTTACTGAAGGCTAAGGGTACATTACATAGCAAACAGGAAGAGATGCAACATGCCTTTAAGTGCTTGGCAACTCAAAGTAAAACAGGAACAATGCACCATCAGTGCTCAATTTCCTCCCGAATTATAAAGTTCTTATTGAAATGATTTTCCTATTCTGGCCAAAGCCAGCTGACCGGAAAAGCACCATTTATCCTAAGCCTTGTCTTTTTTTTAAGTAATCTCTTTTTTTTTCTCTTTCTCAGATCCCTTTGTGGGTGATATTACAGCTCAGGCTATTTAATTCAAACCCAGTGTAAAAACTGATTTACTCCATTCATTTTTACCCTTCCTTCAAAACATCTCCCTATAGTTTTCTACCTGCTTTTCATTGGGAGTAGTCATAAGTGCCAGCACAGACTTAATGGCTTCCTTATCCCCTCCATGTAAAAGACCAAGGTGTGGAAGCAGCAGGTGCCACTTGCTCACAGTTATTCTTCATGCTTCGCCTGGACTATCACTTAGCCATCGGGATGACCACCTGGATCTGAAGTCACCAGAATTGGGTGAGCAAGCCCTGCGTTTTATACTGCTTTATCTTTGTTTTTAATATTGATAAACTCCCAGGAAAGCAGGAATTGAAAAATTAGGACGGACTCCTCTTCTCTTAAAGATTGGACAGCACAGGGTCATCGACAGTCATTGCAAACTCAGGACTTGGCTCAGGCATCCTTCAGGGAAATGAGTACTACCGACGAAGCATCTGTGGCCGCAGGAGCCTCAACCTCTGGTCAAACCTCAGGTCTCCCAGCTGGCAGCACAGCATTCCAACCGTTGGCATGGCTTTCATATCTAACCCGTATTTCTGAGACTTTATTCTGTGTGCTGCCTCTCTTTTTATTTTCATTCCACTGTACCGCAGAGTCTCACTTTTGAAAGAATTGGAGCACTTATGTCTGTGACATTCACTAAGTTTTTGAGCTGGAGCATGTTAATGCAATTTCTGTGCCTTAATCAGAATAGAGTTGCCTGCATGAATGACTGTATTTAAACTAATTCTTGACTGCTATGTCCAAAATGGGTTTTACAACATACTGCCCTTCACACACAGTGAAAGAAAAGGGTCAGACTGGACTCAGAAAATCCCAGATCCTGAATAGCTGGCAAGAAGAAAAAAGCATTTAAGATACAGCAATAGTTGACTTGCACTGACAGCAATCTGTAATGAATTTCTACTTTGTGCCTATTGGTGTAACTGCTTTGTATTTGCTTGGACCAGGCATGTTACTTATGTATAAAGTAAGGGATAGTATAATTGGGGGGGGGGGGGGGGAGGGATTGGCCAAGCAGTTTTTTCCTGCTTCTTTCGGCTTCTTGCTCAATCAGACGTGGTCTCTGCTAGGCTACAACACATGATCCTTCACTTACCACCACCCAGGATGTTTTCCCCATTTTATATCCCTTCCAGCCAACGCATGGACAGTCTGTGGCCAGGGGTCACAAGCTCAGTACTAAGTATTAACTGTTGAGCAGTGGTCGAGACTAACGCCCCACCAAGGGCTGTGAAAGCCTTTATCACAGCATTCTTAGCTGTGGCTGGCGCATGGAGCAGAGGTCCACGTCCCTCTGCACAATGGGGTGCAGTACTGTCACAGAGGCAGCCTGCAGTAGCATCCAGAAAACTTTTTCCTTCTTTAAAATTTTTGTTTTTTAACTCATTTATTGTATGCAGTCTTACCTAACTGTGTAGATCCATAGGATTTTGTAGCTTGTAGTTACCACTTCACAAAGAGGGGATAAAGAGAGAGAATTGTTTTCACAGAAGTTAGTTTTAATAATTTTCTTGTATAATATAGACTTGTGAATTCATGTGCTCTTTCATCTCCCCGCTGGCTCATTCAGCTTCAAATAGTAAGGCCTTGAGGCTTGTTATCGACTTCAGGTAAAGAAAGATGCTTTAAACTTATTAATTGAATTAGTGAAAGAAAAATGTGAACACTTGTACTTATTAGCTTTTCAGCCCTGTATTTATAGATTGACAATACTTGGTACCAAAGAGTTACCTTTTTGCCTTTATGGCTAAACTTACCAACTGCATGATATGCAGAGGATAGCACTCAGAACCTCCGAGAGGTGTCATTTCCTAGTGACGTCCATAGAGTTAAAGAAAATTGTAGAAAGTGGAAAAAAGTCTCTTTTGCACCAAATAAGAGGGAATTTTCCTTCTAAACAGGGAGAGTTGGCAGCTTTGACTGTCCATTGTACTGAAAAGTGGATATTCAATAAGCAGAACTTGATGGTAATTTGTAGAAGTTGCACCTTTGGCTTACCGATGTGGAGTTGCTCTGAGATTAACAGCCTGTGTGTTTCTATGCACATTGGCTATATCTGTGCAAAAAAAGACTGAATTGACAAATTGGATTGGTTGGTCCAGTCATGTCTTAACTAGTATAACCAAGCAGCATGGAATGAAAGCATTAGGGACAAAATACAAAATTCTATAAATCAAACTGATAAAAGTAAGTGGGAGATAGCAAAGTGTGCAGTGCCTGCTGTCAGCACTGACTGGCAATCAGATTTGGTGTTGTAAGAAAGTAGATGGAAAATATGTACTACTGCCTCTATCAAAATATCTCCCCTAAACTACATCAAAGAATGCAACTGGGGAATCAAAACAAATGTGCTGTAACTTGTGATGTTCTGTACTGGTCTTGTGGGTGGTAACCGTTAATTAGGTTAAAACTCAGGCTGTGCACCCATACTGTTTTTGCTTTATTTAATATTTAATTTGTGAAAACTTATATTGGTTTATTTTTATAGTGTAATTTTCTCTTTATGACAAAAAGTCTCTCATGACTTTGGATTTATTTGTTCTTTTATTGCCAAAGCTCTCCTTGTGTTAGCTTACTAAATTTGTATTGTTGTTAACCATTTGGCAGACTTATCTTAATGAATGCTGCAAGCGATTGTTATTTCAAGCGATGATTTCTTTTTGAAGGTAATGGCTCAAACCTGCCCGCCACTGGCCATGTTTCGAAGCACAGCATCTGTTTCAGGGGTTAGGGAGTTGATAAAGGCTTTCTCTTCATTCTTCAACTGCCACCTTTCCTGCAGTAAAAGAACAAATAAGTCCAACGTCATGAGAGATCTTTTATCATAAAGAGAAAATTACACTATAAAAATACACCAATATACAGTAAGTTTTCACAAAGTAATATTAAATAAAACAAAAATGGTACGAGTGCACAGTCTGATTTTTAAGCAAATTAACGGTTACCACCCACAAGACCAGTACCGACCATCACAAGTTAGAGCACATTTGTTCTGATTCCCCGTTTGAGAAAGCAGATGAAGCCAGTGGTCAATCCACTGGTAATAACACAGGTAGGACTTTCTGGGCTTCAGAGAGGCTGTGCAGGTCTTCTCGTTTACTAGTGAAAATTTCTTATTTTTGCACAACAAAAAAGTTTATATCCTCTCAAGCAAAAGTAGAATAGTAGTGTCATAATCATGTCGACCGTAGGAAAAACATATCCTGAGTACTTCGGACCAGTCACCCAATCAAGTATGGGGGATGATTTTATTAAATAGGTTGGTCAGATATGATCCAAAAGTCCCAACTTCACAAGCTGGCACACTACTGCTAATGGTGGTCGTTGTTGCCAAAGTTAGTTTTTAGAAGATAAACAATTAAGAAGTTAAAAATACTCAGGTGGAGTTTGTTTTAAAAAGGATCATTTTCGTTTCAAGCAAAGGAATTATTGTATCTTTTGTTACCTAATGTAAGGTGCAATTGGTTCAGCTATTAGAAAACCTTGCAAGTTTGATTTGAAGAAGCAGTCCTCTTAAATCAGGTACCTGGTACAATAGATATTGCTGATTATTCAGAAAACTCTTTACTATAAGCCCTACTAAAGTTAAGAGGAGACAGAATTTAAGATGCTGGGAATGAAGATATATTTAAGAAGTCTCTAATGGCTTTGCTTCCGACTCTTGCCAAATAGTACATACATGGTATATAATGACACGTTAGTAATGATCGAGAAACTCATAAACAAAGCCTCCAGTGATTTCTTAAATGGATTTGTGGTCTCTTGCCAATGGATAGGTGTCCATAACACTAAAACCTACCATGGCAATTAGCACCCTTGTTGATATTCTGAGAAGAGATTGAAAGGGCATGGAAACTGCCAGTAACCCCCTCACCCCTCCTCCAGGCAGGTCCTTGCAGGAATATGATTGAACCAAATTGTCAAGGCAGCATGGCCAAACTTATACTGCTGCTTCAGTTCTGTTCCTTTACTGTGGATCAAAAACTTCGGTTCTCAGTTCATATTAGAAAAATATTATGGATATAATATATCTTTATTACGCCTGTTTGTACTTCTTATGCAACAGTGTTTTTGTTTCATGGGCTGTTGGCTTTATAACTGGCTTAGCAGTCTTATTAAAAAAAATACTAGCAAACCAACAACAACAACAGAAACAAAACTGCCTTATGAAAGCTGCCTTTTTTTTCCACTGGATGTCTCATACAAAACTTGTTTGTGAAAGCTGCCTTAGTATATAGTGTTATGCTTAAAAAACAAGAGGAAAATATGGATGTATGTGTTTATTATTGATAGCATTGTGTCAAACAAATCTATTGTATGCTAACCATTCATAAATATATAAATTTAAAGAGCATAACGATACACAGAAAACCTGATATAGGGGTATATCTCTACACCTATTACATATATTGTGTAGTATCTATATACAAAAGCTAAAGCTCTTAGGAAATATACAAAGATTAACATATCTGTGACCAAAGAAAAATATTTAGAATCGGTTAAGATAACAATGTGTTGCAAGAGAAATAGTTTCGCTTAAAATTAATTTAGGAGTAATTTTAATGAAGATGATGGTTGTACCTTATTGGTGCTTTTAATAAATGCAGCATGAGCATTCATTGGTGGCTGTTTTGTTGCAGAAGCTCTTTCAGCCCCTCCCTCCTCATTCCATTTGCGTAATTTTCTGGGAGACATATTTTCCGATAGATGACAACGTAGCATGACTAAGAAGAAAAAATGACTGGCATCTCTGAGAATCAAGCAAAATAATATTTACTACTAACCATTTTAGCAAATGTAATCAGCTGGAATAGAATTGTTCACGTGTTCGTTATGTGTTTGTTCATTGCAAATGTTAGTGGCAAATAGGATATTGAAGTGCCACATAAAACAGATAGTAATGAGGCTAACCCTTCCTCATAGAGCAAGATTTATACAAAACCTAATGTAAGCAGAGACTGTAAAATGGCTTGTATGGTGTAAGTTGGTGATGAATTCTTTTGACAAATCCACAACATTGCCACCATATGCTTGGTTAAAGAAGGTTGGATAGCTTGGCCTGATATCTTGCATAGTATGATTTTAATGAAGTTATGAAACAAAGATCACCCACCAGAGATCCTGGAAATTGTTTGATTTCTGTTTGTCACAAAAAAAAAAAAATCTGCCTTTGTTGCACTTTTGAGTTTGATAAAATCCGAACATTATGCACAGCTGTAACCTTATAATAAATTATTTTTATTCTAGCCTGTTACAGGTGTATCTATATTGTAGCTGTAATTATTGTCATGGGGAAATGTCACATTTGGTGGCAGAGAAACTTTTATGTGAGTTTTCTTGAATATGGAAAAAGCTGAAAATGAAAAGTGATTTAAGGAAGTTGCAGATGGAGATAAGGACACAGGAATAGAGAGCTATATACATTTTGATTCTTTTAGTGAGAGTGGGGATTTTGAAATTATATATTTCTGATTACCACTTTCTTTAATAAACAAGGGCACACGAGAGAGAATGCGAAAAGGAAACTTGTCATTCTGGAAAGAAAAGACTACTGCATATATATAGTGACAAATGGGATCGAATCCTGATGTCTGAAAGCAAAATATTGACTGTATAGAAATGAGAAGAACATGTGTAGCAGACAGGGAAAGAGGGTAGCAGATCAGACATTATTTAGTAAAGAAGATATGTCTTGAAAAAGATCCTTGTGGCGTAGCAGATGCCCAGTGTAATTAATGTTTTATGAAATGAGAAAATCACAAATTCCTCATGAGAATGTAAACAGTAAAATGGCTGAGCTTCCACAAAACATGAAAAGCTTGTAATATGGTTAGCCAGGCCTTAATCCTTCTCCTATGCCTGCCCTTTCACAAAAATCATCACAATAAATACACATACAACTCAGTGGGATCACAGGCTGCAGCTTTATTACAAGTAACAACCAGGAGCCCGAGCCAGATATAAGATAGTAATCAACCCACAGCGTCCATTCACCACCAACCAGCCAACTGGACAGCTCCAGGCTACCCAGCCTGTAGTTTAACATCATTAATAATAACTGTACCCATGACCCCCACCACCTCCCAGTAAGGAGCCATGCAGACCCTCTCCACCATCCAGCAAGGAGCTGTACATGGATAAACTGCACCCAGCTGTTCTCACAGGAATTCCTGACATGACCACCATCAAGTCAGTCAGCCATTCAACACCAGGCAGAACTCCCAGTTGGCACGGGTTGCCCAGCTGCAACGATAAAACCATACCCAAACACAAGCAAAATGCGGGTAGGATGCAGCGGCTCAAGTGACAACAGGCACGTGTCACTTGCACCGTCACGCATGACCCCCAAAATGCTCAAACTCCACCCACTACCCGACAATACCAGCCCCCAGGAAACAATCTGTTTCCTGATTCGCAGTGGTTTAAATTCAAACCACTAACCCTAGCCTAACTGACTGGAAAAATCCAGTCACCACCAGCCCCCTTCCTCCACTAAGCCAGGCTTGTTCACAAAGCGAGCCTGGTTCCATATTACTATGGGCAGTCAGATACCAGACCTGCCTGCCTGCCCGCCCATCCATAATATGGGTAGCTAGGACTTCTGCTTCTCCCGCACCTGCCCTTTCACAAACATCATCACAATAAATACACATACAACTAAGTGGGATCAAACAGGCTGCATCTTTATTACAAATAACAACCAGGAGCCCGCGCCAGATATAAGATAGCAATCAATCCACAGCATCCATCTGCCACCGACCAGCAACATGGACACCACCAGGCTACCCAGCCTGTAGGTTAACATCATTAACAATAACCAGACCCACAACCCCCACTACCTCCCAGCAAGGAGCCATACATAGGACAACTGCACCCAGTTCTCACAGGAATTCCTGACATGACCATCATCAACAATCAACCCAATCGTATCACTGGTAAAACTATCAACATTTACTGGTCGCTGCCAAGTGTTATATGTAGGCCTCTCACTCACAGGGTCTGCATAGCGTATCAGACTCCTAATTAGGTACAAGGCCACCTTACTTTAATTGTAATATTTTTGTTAGAATTTTTTGAATTTTTTTGCACATTAAAACTGCCTCGTATCAGTTCTTCAGTAGATTTTTCATATATTATATTCCAAAGGTACGGGAGAAACAATAAGTACTTATCTCGCCAATTTTGGTTAGTCACCCGACACGCGCGTGTTTCGAACCATCGGTTCTGCTTCAGGGGAATTTTCTTCCGTATCCTGTCTCAAAGACGAACTTCTGGGTTTCCATTCCGCAAGTTGAGGCGTCCATCTCTCTTTTCTTGGCTCAATTACCACGATTTTAAATATTGCCGCGGCTTCCTTGCGCCGCGTCCATCTTTGAAAGGCACGCCGACTCGAGTGATCCTATTATAGCCCAGACCGGAACCTACGTCATTCCAAACAGTCTCCTTTCACGTCCGGTCCTCTCGTTTACTTTTCTATTTTGAGATACACAGACCCCACGGAAGTCACGTGGTAATTGAGCCAAGAAAAGAGAGATGGACGCCTCAAAGTCACGTGGTAATTGAGCCAAGAAAAGAGAGATGGACGCCTCAAACTTGCGGAATGGAAACCCAGAAGTTCGTCTTTGAGACAGGATACGGAAGAAAATTCCCCTGAAGCAGAACCGATGGTTCGAAACACGCGCGTGTCGGGTGACTAACCAAAATTGGCGAGATAAGTAGTTATTGTTTCTCCCGTACCTTTGGAATATAATATATGAAAAATCTACTGAAGAACTGATACGAGGCAGTTTTAATGTGCAAAAAAATTCAAAAAATTCTAACAAAAATATTACAATTAAAGTAAGGTGGCCTTGTACCTAATTAGGAGTCTGATACGCTATGCAGACCCTGTGAGTGAGAGGCCTACATATAACACTTGGCAGCGACCAGTAAATGTTGATAGTTTTACCAGTGATACGATTGGGTTGATTGTTGTGGGATACATTGAAGGTACACTGGAGTACAGTTGTATACGGGTAGAAGGTTGTGATTGATATGACCATCATCAAGTCAGCCAGTCATTCAACACCAGACAGAACCCCCAATTGATTCAGGGTACCCACCACAGGCACAGGTAGAAACTACTTGTGACCCCCAAAGGTGTGGCCAGGATCCCCATGAACAATGACTTCCAAGGCCTCCTGCAATGTATTCAGAAACAAGTCCAAAGCAATAAAGGACAGGTGGAGCCCCATCCCCTCCAAACAAACCCCCAGCCAGATCCCATGACCAAATCTAATATGATAACCCCCCATTGAAACCAGTCAAGTACCAATCTGCTGATTGGCCTTAGCTCAGCGGTGGCACCATATTTCCTTATCAATCTCAGCAGGCCTTGGAGTTATGTCAGACCAGCAAATTACAGCAGCAGGCAACAGAATTGAAATAGAGAGCAAGTCCTTTCTGACTATACTGATGAACTTGTGGCCAGACATCTTACTCCAATCATTACCCCCAGGATGAATAATCACCACATGTGGATGCCCAAAACAAACGAGCCTGCAACGCAGACAAGGAATCAGTTTATCCCAGTGCATCCCTCTACACCCCAGCCAAAAAAACAGTTATC
The DNA here is from genome assembly GCF_901001135.1 of Rhinatrema bivittatum. NCBI lineage: Eukaryota > Metazoa > Chordata > Amphibia > Gymnophiona > Rhinatrematidae > Rhinatrema > Rhinatrema bivittatum. Next base: position 242,540,144 of record NC_042619.1, on the reverse strand, counting down.
CCATACCGCCGCATATCCAGCTGCATCCCGTAAGAACGCCCGCAAGCATGCGTATAGGCCCACACGATGTATGAATGGCCTACTATCCATGCAATAGTCCCTCAGCATGCCGAGCCTGCAAAGAGAAAACAATTACTATGATAAACACATTAAGAAGCTCCAGGATGAACATACCTGAAGGTGTCTGATTTCCACCGCCCAATTTTCTGAATTACACCGCCTGACAATCCAGAGGAAGCTGCCGACATTGCGACCCCAATCCGGAATGAATGAGTCCCGAACTGGTACTTAGTCAAAGGCCACAAGTCACAATGGACCAAAAATTGAGATCCTCAGCCGATTTAACTGGCAGATACAATACAAACTACTTACCATTGTTGCCAACTTAGCCAGCAATTTTTATTGTGAATTATCATCCACCTTGCATCTATATACTCCAGCTCGAGTCTTGCAACCCCAGAACCAAATGCTCTTACAGATACCTTCCCCAAAATCCACTAGACTGGTAATAACCTGCGAAAGATTCTTCTCCATAGCTGGCCCCATCATTTAGAACTCCCTGCCCAAATCCATATTATAACCGACTCTAAAGATTTCAAAAAAGTGCTGAAAACCCACTTATTCAAATGTGCCTTTCCAGATTAACTACCTTGATCTCATTCTTCTGATTCTACACTACCACCTTTTCATGTTCCCCTCCTCTTTGCTTCTCCCCCATCTCCTCTTTCTTTGTTTTGTTCATTTATTTGTAATTATTTTATATTCATTTTGTCTATTTTTAACTATAATTTTAAATTCTGTTTTAAAATATTATTAGTCATTTGTTAGTTTTATTCATTTTTCTCTTTATGTATGTTTCATTGTAAACCGCCCCGAACCTTGGAGGATGCGGTATATAAATATTTTAAATAAATAAATAAAAGCGATAGAATTAGTTACTGGACAGATCTGCAAGCTCAGAACAGCTGTGAGGACCTCCGAAGTACCCCTACCACCCTGATCAATTTTTGATCTAGGAATGTAAATAATAATGGAGTTGCTACCCAATGTAAAGTGTTGTGATAAGCCAGAAGACTCTTTAGTCGCCTTGGCAACAAGCTCACTAACTCAGAAAGCACCAAAAAAGGCAAGCACAAAGGGTAGATGGAACAGACAGCATTCATATTGCAAATCATAAATACTCAATAACACATCCCATAACCTAAGCAAGAAATCACGAGTAATGGGTAACTGTCTGTCCAATTCCTGCACTGTGCCCCGGGACCAACCCAGTAACAAGCAACGAACCAAAACTCTACCCATGGGAAAACCCCAACCGTGAACCCGCATAAAAAAAGGAAAACCCCCAATAATTGCCTGGAAATGGCAGCCTTCAAAACCCCATCAGCTTTCGCACTTTCAATAAAGACACACATCAGGAACAGGATCCCACTGCCAGTCCACAGTTGCAAGGATGGACACCACCTTGTCAGCTCCTTTCACATAACTGGTCCAAGTGGAAGGGGCTAGGGATGCCCGGAGCAGCTTCCATGCTTCCAGGAACCAAAGTTCCACAGAAAAGGTGGTACTGACGCTCCACACTGATCCTCCTCTGGAGCAAGCTTCCGAAATAAGGCCTGCTTGCAACAAGAAAAAGAAATAGCCAAAGCATTAGATACCCCAGGCACATGACGAGCCCAAACAGTAACATTCAACCCCATGCAATGCAGCACAGATTCCTGCAACAGGTCAGAAACTATAACATGCATTTTGCTGATCGCTTATTGATAACCTCCACCACAACTGGGTTATCACAACAGAAAACTACCTTCTTGTCCCTCGGACATGAGCCCTACAAAAAGACCAAGACCACTATTGGAAACAACTCCAAAAAGTTGATTTTTTTCATAGTACCGGAAGACTTCCAATCCTCCAGCCAAGAAACCGCAAACCAAGAACCTTGACAGGCACCGAAACCCATCGAATCCGCTGCATCAATGTTCAACTCCAAATCAAGATTAGACAATGACTCAGATTGCATAGCAAACAACCATTAAAGTCTAACAAGAAATGGTCCCATACATGCAAGTCCTCCTGCATCTTATGTGTAATTCGTATGCGATAATTGCTCTCTCACACCCACCATAGCGAAGGTTAACCTGCGCAGAAAAACTACCCATGGGAATCATGTGACATGCAAAATTCAAACTACCCACCAGGGATTGCATCTGTCACAAGGTCAACTTCTTACAAAGAAGTGCCCTCCCTACCAGACCCTTCAAAATCTCCACCTTCTCAGAAGGCAACCGCAAGATTATTTCCATTGAATTCAACTCGATCCCCATGAAGACCAATCGAGTGCCAGGCCCTTCGGTCTTGCCTTCAGCAATAGGATTACTGAAAGTAGAGGCAATATCTTGAAAGCACTGCAACTCCTCCGCACAGGCCATCGAAGACGCCTCACCAACAAACAAGAAGTCATCTATGTTCAATGTTCCTGCCCGTTCTGCAATTATCCAATGGACAAAAGTACTGAATGCCTCAAAATACGCACATGTGATTGAGCACCCTATAGGCAAGCATTTATCAAAATAGTATGCATCATTAAAGTGGAAACCCAACAACAGGAAACTCTCTGGATGAACTGGCAATAGCCGGAAGGCCGTCTCAATGTCCACCTTAGCCATCAAAGCCCCCGACCGCAACGCCGAACCTTTTTCACAGCCAAATCAAAGGAAGCATGCCACACAGTGCACAGTTCTCATGGAATAAAATCATTAACAGAATTACCCTCAGGAAACAAGAGATTATGAATCAGGTGAAATTTTCCAGGTTTCTTCTTTGGAACCATCGATAAAGGCGACAAAACCATTCCCTGGAACGGAGGTTTCGCAAAAGGGCCAGTGATTCTTCCCAACTCAATCTCCCCGTACAACTTGTCACTAATTACATGTGCCAGCTTCCGAGCTAAAGGACAATTTTGTCCACACCCCACCCCAACCGGTCCCGAAAAAGGGATCTGGAAACCAAATTCAAACCCATGAAACAAGAGAAGGGCAACCTCCACCTTCGGATACGCCTCTAACCAGGGCAACAAAGCAGCATCTCTAGTTGGTGTAGGAGCCTGACAAAATTTTGCAGCGGCCCCCTGCTAGCTGCATTTCCAGACTGCTTAGGATATTTGGAAACTGGATGGCTGGCTCCGCAACCCGAACACACATGCTGGATTTTGCAGTCAGGAAAGTTGCAGACAGAATGATTGAACTGCCAGCACACATCAAGGAGGCCAGTCCCAGATTGCCCTGGTGCGGGTCCCAACTGAAAGGACTACCTACCCGATCCACTAACTATTCCGCCCCCATTACCCCCAGAAGAGGACAAGACCTTGGTATTCATCTGGGTCAACCATTGCCCTATGTCCTGTGTGTCCCACGACATAAATTTGTTCTCCATCCAGTCGCAGAAATGCTCATCATAATTGAGCCAAGACCACCCCTCATACTCTCTGCTGGTGGCCAGAATAGCATCAGCATAAGCCAGAAGAGGACCATACTGTGAAGAATCGTGATGTCCAACCACACTAGCCAAACAAAGGATCTAATCCAATTAAGAACATTCCACGCCACCTTCTTTTGAGTCCCCAGGAATCGCTCGGCACTCCCCTTCTTCTTCTCCCTCCTCGGCCTTCCAGTAGCTGAAAAATATCTATATACTTACGCTGCCTAATTTTCTTCCTAAGGGACTTAGGTACATCCACAATTCAGAAAAGGTTACTAGCGCAGGCGCCCCTCTACCAGCCCCTTTTTCCCCTGGCCCCACTACAGCTACAGGTGAAAGAACTGAAAAACCAGAAGATGAAGAAGAGGACGAGGAATCAGAAGAGCTGGACCTAGCACGCTGTTTCTTCAACTTGTCCCACCTCTTTACCTCCAAAGAATCATCTGCCTTACCCCCAGCAGCCAACGACTCTTCTACTGCACCCCCTCCAACAGATGACTGTAGATACAGCAAACAGATTGAGAAGAAACCTCAACCCCTCTACCAAGATCACTGGATGACTCACCATGCCGATCACTGCCAAGGTCGGTCTCTCTGGAAGCTGGGATCGAAGTACCAGACGTATTAGACGCCAGGCCATTCTGCCATCTTTCCCATCGTGAGGAACCTGGACCATCCAAGGACTCATGGGATGGATGCACCTGCAAAGGAAAAGGAGCAGCCGAACAGCAGGCCCAAAAGACCCTGCCGAACCTGGATCCTCAACGGACTCCCAAGAAAAATCAGCAAAAGGGCCCCAACCCATCGAGTAACCCGGAGCAGCCCACCAAGAACCCTGACCCGAGGAACCAGGAGTGGCTCCACCCACATCAAAACTTTTCAGCCAAAAACCCAGTTGCCCCCACACAGAGAAGGAAACCTCCCATGGAGGCAAGGCCCCAACCAAGGAGCTGAGGGACCCTGTCCCCAGCTGAAAAGAATGGTCCCCAGTTATCCCAGGAACCTCTAAAATTGTTATTTTCTGTTATTTATTTAGGAGAGTAGTGGGTGGATCCTTGGGCTGGTGGCAGATGACCACGCCCCCGGGGGAAGAGCCCGAGAGGGACCACCGGTCAGGCTCAAAGTCAGGAGACAAACGCACACTAGTTCTTTTATTTAGACAGTATACTGAACCACCAGAGATGGCAGTAGTGAGCTGGTAAGCTCAGCTGGGCTGTAGTCCCTCAGATACTGGAACAGTGATACCTGGAGGCTGAGCTGAAGAGAGACTAAGAAATAGTGAGTAGGCAGGGTATGCAAATGGTAACACTCACACAACATCCCAATGAAGGCCAGGAGCTGGAAAGTATAGGCCCTCGAGGAGCGAGTACTTGGTTCCAGGGAAAGCTCAGAGAGAAAGATGGTAACTCACTGATGTAGCTGATATAGTTGGTAGTGATGACTTCCAGGCAGAAGAGTATACGAAGCAAGTCTGGGATCAGGGCCCTCGAGGAGCGAGTACCGGTTCCACACTCTCGCCTGAAAAAACAAGGAGAGAGCGAGGCCCCCGAGGAGCGGGTACCTCTGGTAAGTCCGAGGAGGCAGAGTAGCTTGGGTAGCGAAACTCTTGCTAACTCGATGTGTTAGCAAATTCTGAGACCTTAAATATCCGTCGCGCCACACGCGTGCCCCTAGGCCTCCAGGAAACATGGCGGTTGCAGCGTCGAGCCGGTCCAGGAACGCCTGAGGACAAGTGGCAGGAGAATGCCACGGCAGCCAATCTTCCCGCGGACGGAGAGGGAGGCACCAGAGAGTTAAGGAGGGCAGAGAGAGAGGGCATCGGGCACCAACGGACACAACAAACAGCTGAAAACCACCAATCCCGCACCCCCAGTCAGCAGGAAAACAAGCATCCATAATGGATCCAGCTCTATCATTCCCAGCTGAGGCCTCCCCACCTGGATGTAGAGCTCCCCATGAACTAGGCCCATCCCACTCCACGCGCAAACTACCTGAACCCACCCCCCCCTCCCCCCCCAGCGCCGAATCTGCACTGAGGCCAGGACTCAAATCAGAAGCTCTCCCCCTCAGAAGAAACAGCAACTGAAGCACTGACTGTTTCAGCACCGGACAGCTCTGGCTTACTCATGGCAGCGGAGGAAGCCACAGACAGCCTAGGCTCCGAAGCCTTGCGAGAAGAAGAGCAGGCCCGAGACAAGACTCCCCGTGAAGGCGGATGAGGCCTCTCCAGCAGAAGGTCCATGACTATGCACCCCTGAGCGCGCACCAGCACATTCCAACACGGGCGGGACAGGCAAAGCTGTCCCACCCCAACAATCCTCAGATGACCACACGCTGCTCAGAGCACTTACCACTGGAAGGTCCAGGAAACTAACAGGCCCCGAAGGAACAATTGCACTGCTATGAGACTCCGCAGCTGCCTGCACCTGTTGACTGCCACGGGATACTGCCACCGGCAAAAAGTGCAGACCACTGCTCTCCTCAGCGATCTCCTCCGCCAGCATTGCTGCCTCTTCAGACTCCATGAGACAACAACGTCAGCGAAGACTAACCTGCGACGAAGAGCTGCAGTGACTCCAGAGATGGCAGGCAAGTTTCACTTGCACTGCCGCACATGACTCCCATAATGCTCAAACTCTGCCCACTACCCGACAATCCCAATCCCCAGCAACCAATTGGGTCTCTGATTCGCAGTGGATTAAATTCAAACTACTAGCCCTAGCCTAAGTGACTGGAAAAATCCAGTCACCACCAACCCCCTTCCCCCACCAAGCTAGGCCTGCTCACAAAGCGAGCCTGGCACCATATTACTACGGGCAGACAGGTACCAGACCTGCCCTCCCATCCAAAAGGGGTGTGCAAATAGTCCAAAAATTAAAAAGGGGTTAAAGGTTAACTTTGTCAAGCTGCAGATGCGCATTGCCCATATCCTGTTTACAAGCAAAGATAAATAGATGTTTGTTTGTTTTTTCTTTTTTCATTTCAATAGACCAGATTTAAACAAAACAAATTATTATGAGGCTCAGTCCAACACGTCTAAACAAGGAATGTACTGATACAGTATTGGGAGGGGATTACAAAAATTCCTTAATACAATTTTGGACAGGTACAAAGTTAGGAATGCCAAACATAAAAGGAAAAGAAAAAAAGTTATAGAACAAAAGATCATGTTATGAGGCTCAAAGAGGGTAAACTCAGGAGTAACATTAGAAAAACTTTCTTCAAGGGACAGTGTAGTAATCCGTATACAGGAATGTAAGAGTTAAAACTGAAATTGTAAGTGAATAACTGAAATGAAGAGATGGAACAGCCAGAGTAAAATTATGTGGTAAACAAAAAAAAAAAAAAAACTACTGCAAAGGCCAACAAAGAATAAACAATTTATCTCAGCACTAAAATGTCTCTGGTCAATGTGACATTTTCATCTTAGTCCCTGAAAATGTTCTAAGCTTTAGATTGTATGTTCCTGCATGATCTAATAACACAGTTGCTATAGCCACCGGTTTGCATAATAAAGATAATTGCTATTTTATAGCAAAAATGTATAAAACCTGATCAGTGAGAAAGGTATATTGGCTGCCATAATCCTGGTTTGTGGGAAGCTTTGTTAATAGCCAAGTAAGCTAAGCAGCTCTCAGTAATCCATTGCTAGTACCAGTCTACTCTCCTGGACCACTCGCAGCATCTCCCCCAGTGTCGTGGCTGCTGGAAAGCAGGCACAGCTGCCTTGGTTATCATGAGAAGAGCAGGAGAGGCAGCAGGTCATGATACTAAAGCAGGAAACAGTGAGGCCACAATTCTTACTGTCCTTAAGGATATTTACCTCTTCTTCCTGTCTTCTATTGCATGGGCTTGCTGATTAGAAAGGAAGTCTGCACAGGGATAGGAGGAAGAGGAGGCAGCTGTGGGGACAGGAAGTGCAGTGTACTTATTACTGTTTCCTATGGAGGCTGCTGCTGCTGCTTCTTTTCTTGCATCCTGCTATTTCTGCGCTTGTGGTGGTTGTTTTGCTACTTCCTAGTTGCCATAGGGGAGATGACAAGATTGGAGATAAGAGATGTGAGAAGTGAGAAGTGGAAAAAAAAACCAAAGATGTGAATTGGAGAGGAAGAAAAAAACCCCAAGAAATAAGGGCCTGGCAGCGGAGGAGAGAAGACGAGAAGGGGAAAGACAGGAAATGGAAAGGTGAGAAGTAGAGTGAGCCAGATAAAATGCTGGGGTGAATATCTTGCTGGGGAGCAGGACAAGAGGGAGTTGGAGGGCTGGGAGAGGTTAGGGAGAGGGAGAGTAAGAGCTGAGAGCCAGTAAAGAGATTGTGGCTAGCTGTGGAAAATTATGCAGGTATGTAAAAGTTAAGCATGGAAGTTTCCACAACCAGGAAATTTAGATGGTTATGTGTCCACAGATGAGTAGATGAAAAATCACACAGAACAGCCGGAGCACACGTTCCCCTTCATCCACAATTCCACCAAAACACAACCCATCCACCCCACACCCACTCCCCAAATTAAAATTCTCACTCACAATCTCCCACATACTGAGCACCTCCTCTAAATACTATCCCACCCACACACACACACCCCTATTCTTCTCCCACTCCCAAGTCTCTTCCTACGCACCAAATCCATCACACACAAAAAAAAATATGTAGGAATCCTTCTGCAAAGGTCTGAGAGGGTTAATTACAATTATAAGTGAAAAATACGTGAAATGCAGGGTTGGAACAGCCATGGTAAAGTGGGCTAAAAATCTTCAGCAAGACCAAAAATATACTTTTTAAGAACATAAGAACATGCCATACTGGGTCAGACCAAGGGTCCATCAAGCCCAGCATCCTGTTTCCAACAGTGGCCAATCTAGGCCATAAGAACCTGGCAAGTACCCAAAAACTAAGTCTATTCCATGTTACCGTTGCTAATGGCAGTGGCTATTCTCTAAGTAAACTTAATAGCAGGTAATGGACTTCTCCTCCAAGAACTTATCCAATCCTTTTATAATCACAGCTATACTAACTGCACTAACCACATCCTCTGGCAACAAATTCCAGAGTTTAATTGTGTGTTGAGTGAAAAAGAACTTTCTCCGATTAGTTTTAAATGTGCCACATGCTAATTTCATGGAATGCCCCCTACTCTTTCTATTAGCCGAAAGAGTAAATAACTGATTCACATCTACGCGTTCTAGACCTCTCATGATTTTAAACACCTCTATCATATCCCCCCTCAACCGTCTCTTCTCCAAGCTGAAAAGTCCTAACCTCTTTAGTCTTTCCTCATAGGGGAGCTGTTTCATTCCCCTTATCATTTTGGTAGCCCTTCTCTGTACCTTTTCCATCGCAATTATATCTTTTTTGAGATGCGGCGACCAGAATTGTACACAGTATTCAAGATGCGGTCTCACCATGGAGCGATACAGAGGCATTATGACATTTTCCGTTTTATTCACCATTCCCTTTCTAATAATTCCCAACATTCTGTTTGTTTTTTTGACTGCCGCAGCACACTGAACCGACAATTTCAATGTGTTATCTGGTCTCTGGTCACTGTGACATATTAATTTTAGTTTCTGAGAATATTCTAAGCTTAGATTATATGTTCTATAGTGTTCCATAAATATAAATTGCTATAGTTGCTAGCTTATGTAATAAGATATTTGCCATTTTGCAGGAGAAATATATTTGTAATTAAGCTGGGATCCTACTACTACTAGTACTATTTCATGAAGCGATCCTAAGAACTGCTTTTCTACCCATTGTATCTTATCTCTACACAGCTGCACTGGGAATATAGTTACAAAGGAAACATAAGAAATGTGCCAGTGGGTCAGACCTAATGTTCATCATTTCCAGCATACTCTCTCCAACAGTGGTCAATTGAGATCACATGTGCTTGGCAGGATCTCAAAGAACAGATCCAAGCCATCTTGCTCATAACCAAGAATATGCAGTGGCTTTACCAAGTCTACATAGCTAATAATAATTAATGGACTTTTCCTTTAGGAACTTGCCTAAACCCAGCTGCACTAACTGCTTTCATCACAACCTCTGGCAACAAATTCCAGTTTAATTGTGCATGGACTGAAAAAATAGTTTCTTAGATTTGTTTTAAAGGTGCTACGTATTAGGTTCCTGGAGTGTCCTGTAGTTGTAATACTATTTGAAAGGATGCATAACCGTTCACTTTTCCCCCATTCCACCCTACTCATATTTTACAGACCTCTGTTATACCTTCTCTCAGTCATTTCTTCTCCAAGCTGAAGAACCTTAACCTGTTTAGACTTTCTTGATAGGGAAGGCGTTCCATTCCCTTTATAATTTTAGTCACCATTCTCACATTTTCTAGTTCCACTTTTATCTTTTCTAAGATGGAGTGATCCAAAATGCATACAGTACTCAAGGCGTGTTCATACCATGCATCAATACAGAAGCAATATGATATCCTCAGGGCTAGGGGGGGGTTCTATTCTTTTCCTAATAATACCTAACATTGTGTACATTTTGCCTGCTGCCATGCACTGGGCCAAGGATTTCAAAGTATTATCCACAATGACTCCAAAGTCTGTTTCTTGGGTGGTGACACCTAACATGGAACCCAGCATTGTGTACCTATAGGTATAAGTTTATACATCATTATAGTAGGAACCAGAGCCAGGAGTATTGTTTTACCTTGTTGAGGGATTTGGGAGAAGCCTAACAGGAAGCCCAGTGCTATAAAAAAAAACCACACACACCACATAGGGTTCTGGGGGACTGTCTAGAGCAGTGTTTACTAAAACTGTCCTGGAGGTCTCTCAACCAATCAGATTTTCAAGATATCCACAATGAATATGCATGAGATAAAATTTGCATGCACTGCCTCCATAGCATGCACATTTTATCTCATGCATATTCATTGTGGATATCCTGATAACCTGGCTGACTGGCAGACCCCCCAGGACAAGTTTAGGAACCTCTGGTATATCCCATCCTCATCACCCAGGGAAAGAGGGTTTGCACCTGTCCCCAACCTGTCCCCAAACGGAGGACATGTTAACACAACACATGTCCTCCGTTTCACACCCCAACAAACACCTTGGAATACCCACATTCCTCTTGCACACTCCCACAAATCTTCCACACACAGTTCCTTCAAAACAAACCCCACCTACCACACACACATTATTACATAGACACACACACACATACCCCAAAATTTAAAAAAACCCTCGCATTAGCACCCTCCCCACACAAATATGTACTCACTATGTACTCAACACACATCACCTTTAAAAATTATATGTAGCAAACAGCAAGAATTATTGTTTACATTTCTCCATTGTATGTACCACACTCCAGTGTTCTTTGCAAAGTTAAGTGCCTCCCGATGGAGAGGCTCTGTGTAGAAGGGCTCTTATTCACATATGTGGTGAGCGTGTGGGGAGGTGCAGATCTTTTGGTACAAGGAGGTGGATCTTATATCTATTATGTGTGGTGAAAGGCTGAACATTGATGCCTTTTTATGCCTTCTGGGACTGTGGTCCAAATGATCTAGTTTCATGGATCTGAGCCCTTTGGCTGTGGCATGGTGATGCAACCTAGCAGGTGAACCCACTAGTCCCACATCGACAGCAGGTGGACACGCACTTACAAGGACTAGGAGTAGGGCTATACCAGCTCATTCCCCACATGTTGAGCCCTTGGGTTCCAGGGGCAGTAGGGCTTAGCAAAGCACCTGTAAGGAGCAGTCAGGCAAGGTCAAGGAGCAGGCCAAAGTCAGGGCAGGCAGCGAGTATCAAGGAAGCAGTATTAAGGGGCAGGCAGAGATAATGCAGCGTTGAAGTCCAGGCAAAGATCCAGGAGAGTACTCGAGGTCCAAGCTGAGGTCAAACCAGGAAGGAATCAGGCAGAGACAGACAAGACCAGGGCAAGGGACCAAGATATGGTTGGGGCAGGCAAGGTAAGGCAACAAAGGCAAGGCAGGAGAAGGCAACAAGGAGACACCAAGGAAGCAACGCACACTGCAAGACTGCAGGAAAGCCTGTTTCTGAGGCGCTAGCTGGAAGCACAGCTTGGGTTTAAATACTCAACCGCTGCCAACATCATCACTGAGTGATGTTACAGGTTTCCCACCACGTGGCCTCTGTCAATGTACACCATGCACGCATGCCTAAGGGAAGCCGTGGGAGGAGCAGCATGGCGGCATCCCTGTTGCTGAGAAGGCTGTGGCATTAGGAGTTAAGTACAGTTAGTCGTGGGGCCATTCTGCGGTCAGCCAAACATGACATCTAGTATGCGAGGACAGAAGAAATTGATGATTCAGCTTCTTCATGTAGTGCATTGTGTACAGGTGGAAGACTTCTCCATCGATTACCTGTTGGGAATACAAAGCAGCTGACATTGCTACGCTGGAACAACAGACTTATTCTCTCAAGAACAAATAGAACTGGCATAGGGAGATAATGAATAATTAGCACTTTGTCATGGTTATTGGGATCTAACTTGAATACTTTGCTTATATATTTTTATGACCTTATGAAACTATTTGCTTTGTTGAATGTAAGTACCTAATATTGTTGTGCAGCATACCACAATTTACTGAGGTGTATAGACTTGGACCTGTTCTCTGTTTTTGTGCCTTGTTGAAATAACGAGTTAAAAAAAAATACACCATATATTATTTTTGGCATTTTTTTATGTATGGAAAAGAGATGAGTAGGATTAGATTGGCTTCTTATCTGCTTCCACCTATAGTTCAAGCTTCTTTTAATTCCCTACAAGAGCATTCATTCTGCAGCTCCTCAACACCTCTTCTATCTTTCTCTACATCTCTCTCTCAGGCCAATGCAATATCGGGTGCTCAGATCAGCTCGCTGCTTAACACGTGGTTGGGCGTGTGTTTTGGATGCGCTAGATTTACGCCTGATGCAATACAGGGATTAGCATGTCCAAAATGCATGTTCAATCTAGCACATAGCTAATAACCGCTCATCCATATAGATGAGGCAATTAGCTATTACCCTGCAATGCCAAAAATTGAATGCAGCCAAGGCACCCATTTTAACGCAGCAAATTTAACGGCTGCCCAGAAGCAAGCATTAAAGCATGCCGCACTCAAGGGTTCATGAAAAAAAAAAAGTGCTGCTTTCTGTGATTCCTCCTATTAATATTGAAGTAATACTAAATAGGAGGAACCACCGAAAGCAGAATCATGCCGTGCTCAAGGACTCAATAAAAAAAATCGTGCTTTCGGTGGTTCCTACTATTAGTATCGTCCTGATAAAAGTAAGAGGAACCGCAGAAAGCAGAATCCCCAAGTTCTGGCCTGATTGAAGGAGTGAATAAATTAATATTAAGGGTCAGATACTTATTATTAATTTATTCACTTCTTCATGAGAGGTCTAGAATGGGTAAATATGAATTAGTTATTTACTCTTTTGGATAATAGAAGGACTAGGGGGCACTCCATGAAGTTAGCATGTGGCACATTTAAAACTAATCAGAGAAAGTTCTTTTTCACTCAATGCACAATTAAACTCTGGAATTTGTTGCCAGAGGATGTGGTTAGTGCAGTTAGTGTAGCTGGGTTTAAAAAAGGATTGGATAAGTTCTTGGAGGAGAAGTCCATTATCTGCTATTGATTAAGTTGACTTAGAAAATAGCCACTGCTATTACTAGCAACAGTAACGTTGGATAGACTTAGTTTTTGGGTACTTGCCAGGTTCTTATGGCCTAGATTGGCCACTGTTCGAGACAGGATGCTGGGCTTGATGGACCCTTGGTCTGACCCAGTATGGCATGTTCTTATTTACTGCTGATTGGTCCATTCACTGTCACATGTCAGTGAAAGGACCAATCCCCTTTCAGAAGACTGTCCTGAAAAGGTCCTTTCACTGACAAGTATCGGTTAAAAGGACCAATCGGGAACATCCCTGCTGGGAGGGTAGGGAGGGAGCTCTGGCCAGGCTGTTATGGATACACAGCTACTCTCCTGGGTACCTGATGCAGAGTGCTAGGAATGCACAAATTATCCATTGCATATCCCTTTTAGCGCTTCAGATCATTTGCCTATTGCATCAAGCACCCAGGAAAGTTGGATGTGTGCGTATTCAAAAAACGTGCACTCAGTTCAGATGCACGTTTTTTTACGCAGTGATATTGCATTGGCCTGTTTGTGAACTCTGTTTTTGGACAAGTCATTCTTATCTATGCCCATCTCCTCTTATTCCCAACTCAAGACTCCATTGTTTCCACCTGGTTGCACTTCCTGAGTTGTGGGCTATGCTCCCTCTCTGGCATTATTCAAATCCATCCTAAAAACCCTTTTTTTTTTTTTTTTTTTTTTTTTAATAACTCTTTATTTATTAAATTTCCAAGGCATACTTCAAAGAAATAATAAAGGAAAAGTCCTCAACAGCTTATACAAAGTGTACAATCTCCTTAAGAAAGGAAGGTAGAAAGAAGGCAAAATGATTACCATCATGGTTAAAAGGTGAGGTGAAAGAGGCTATTTTAGCCAAAAAAAATCCTTCAAAAATTGGAAGAAGGATCCATCTGAAGAAAATAGGATAAAACATAAGCATTGTCAAGTTAAGTGTAAAACATTGATAAGACAGGCGAAGAGAGAATTTGAAATGAAGTTGGCCACAGAGGCAAAAACTCATAATACAAACTTTTTTAAATATATCAGAAGCAAGAAACCTGTGAGGGAGTCGGTTGAACCATTAGATGATCGAGGGGTTAAAGGGGCTCTTAGAGAAGATAAGGCCATTGCAGAAAGACTAAATGAATTCTTTGCTTCCGTGTTTACTAATGAGGATGTTGGGGAGATACCAGTTCCGGAGATGGTTTTCAGGGTTGATGAGTCAGACGAACTGAACGAAATCACTGTGAACCTGGAAGATGTAGAAGGCCAGATTGACAAATTAAAGAGTAGCAAATCACCTGGACCGGATGGTATGCATCCTAGGGTACTGAAGGAACTAAAGAATGAAATTTCTGATCTATTAGTTAAAATTTGTAAACTATCATTAAAATCATCCATTGTACCTGAAGACTGGAGAGTGGCCAATGTAACCCCAATATTTAAAAAAGATTCCAGGGGTGATCCAGGTAACTATAGATCAGTGAGCCTGACTTCAGTGCCGGGAAAAATAGTGGAAACTATTCTCAAGATCAAAATCGTAGAGCATATAGAAAGACATGGTTTATTGGAACACAGTCAACATGGATTTACCCAAGGGAAGTCTTGCCTAACAAATCTGCTTCATTTTTTTGAAGGGGTTAATAAATATGTTGATAAAGGTGAACCGGTAGATGTAGTGTATTTGGATTTTCAGAAGACATTTGACAAAGTCCCTCACGAGAGGCTTCTAGGAAAACTAAAAAGTCATGGGATAGGAGGTGATGTCCTTTTGTGGATTACAAACTGGTTAAAAGACAGGAAACAGAGAGTTGGATTAAATGGTCAATTTTCTCAGTGGAAAAGGGTAAACAGTGGAGTGCCTCAGGAACTGGAAAGGAATACGACGAGTGAGGTTATCAAATTTGCAGATGATACAAAATTATTCAGTTAAATCACAAGCGGACTGTGATACATTACAGGAGGACCTTGCAAGACTGGAAGATTGGGCATCCAAATGGCAGATGAAATTTAATGTGGACAAGTGCAAGGTGTTGCATATAGGGAAAAATAACCCTTGCTGTAGTTACACGATGTTAGGTTCCATGTTAGGAGCTACCACCCAGGAAAAACATCTAGGCATCATAGTGGATAATACTTTAAAATCGTCAGCTCAGTGTGCTGCATCAGTCAAAAAAGCAAACAGAATGTTAGGAATTATTAGGAAGAGAATGGTTAATAAAACAGAAAATGTCATAATGCCTCTTTATCGCTCCATGGTGAGACCGCACCTTGAATACTGAGTACAATTCTGGTTGCCACATCTAAAAAAAGATATAGTTGCAATGGAGAAGGTACAGAGAAGGGCAACCAAAATGATAAAGGGGATGGAACAGCTCCCCTATGAGGAAAGGCTGAAGAGGTTAGGGCTGTTCAGCTTGGAGAAGAGACGGCTGAGGGGGGATATGATAGAGGTCTTTAAGATCATGAGAGGTCTTGAACGAGTAGATGTGACTTGGTTATTTACACTTTCGAATAATAGAAGGACTAGGGGGCATTCCATGAAGTTAGCAAGTAGCACATTCAAGACTAATAGGAAAAAATTCTTTTTCACTCAACGCACAATAAAGCTCTGGAATTTGTTGCCAGAGGATGTGGCTAGTGCAGTTAGTGTAGCTGGGTTCAAAAAAGGTTTGGATAAGTTCTTGGAGGAGAAGTCCATTAATGGCTATTAATCAATTTTACTTAGGGAATAGCAACTGCTATTAATTGCAACAGTAGCATGGGATCTTCTTAGTGTTTGGGTAATTGCCAGGTTCTTGTGGCCTGGCTTGGCCTCTGTTGGAAACAGGATGCTGGGCTTGATGGACCCTTGGTCTGACCCAGCATGGCAATTTCTTATGTTCTTATGTAATACGGGCATGGTCACCGTCAAGCTGCAAAACATTTGGCAGCCATTTTTCAAAGAAGTGAACTGCCTGAATGCTTTCTCAGGGACTCCAAGTACGCGAATGTTGCCACAACACGAGCAATTTTCTAACTCATCTATTTTTTTCTAGGGCCGAGTTATAATGCTGCTCCAAATGATCAATCTTAGCTCCAGCTGCTGCTGTCAGGGCCATTTCAATGTCCCTCATTTTTCCATCATGCTCTTCCAATTTTGTGGGGTTATCCTGCACTGCCTCCACTAATTGAGCCACTTTGTCCACGACAATGACGTGCCGGTCATCGAGCTTCACTGAGATCTTTTCAGCAAACTCTATCCAAGCACAAATAAAGGCCGCCTCATCACAGGCCTTGTGAAGCGCACCGGCCATGTCTTCTTCAGAGGCAGAGTTGCTAGCCTGCTCCAGCATGGCAGCCCCGCTTTTCTTTATAGATTTCTTGATAGTTATGGCCTGCTCCGCCCAAAAAGATGGCAGAAATCACTTGCCAGCATCTTTACTGAGCAACATATCCAAACATTAAATGCTCTTTGTAATAGGATAAATGTAAAAAGGATGAAAGTGGCAGGAGCTCACGTGAGACACAGCTTCCCCTCCTACTGCATAACCAGAAGTCCAAAAACCCATTTTCTTGAGACTCCTTTTAAATCTTAATCCCTGGTTCTCCTGCTCATATCCATGTTGATTTAACAATTTCTATAATAAATGAAATGTCCAAAGTATCTTATTTGGTCTGTCTTGGATAGATTGTAAACTTTAAATATATTTGTACAGTCTTGCATATATCAAAAAGCACTATAGAAATTATTAATATTAGTAGTAGTAGACCAGTGTTCACTTGCAATATGCCTTCCCTTGTTTCCCGGAAGTGAACAAAGTAAACTTGGGTTATTTGGCACTTCCTACCTCTGCCATAGTGTCCCTTGTTTCTTCCCCAAGATCTAAACTGATGCCAGTCTACTAGAAAGATACAATAAAGCTGTTACACTTGCCAGTCTCACTCACCTGATGTCGTACCAGGGCGGTTGGGTCAGCCCTGGGCCTCCTAGTTGTGGCAGGGTGCCACCGTCACTGACCCTGCAGCCCTGAGCCACCAGCTGCTGCCGCAGGATCCCTCCTCTTTGCAGCTGGAATGCTGCCGACACTGCCTCATTTCCTCGCGGTCTGAGCCGCCAGCCCAATGCCGCCAACTTCCTCTACCCGGCATTCCCCTAGTCATTGGCGCGCCCATCCTCGTTATTTAAAGGGCCTTGGGCTGTTACGCGCCCCAGTGTGCTGCATCAGTCTCGATGACATCTCCATCTCGATGACATCACCATCAGGGGACTATATAAGGCTGGACCCTGCTTCCAGCCTTTGACTTGGTAATAACTTGGTATTGACTTGGTAATAACTTGGGGAGGAGGAATAGCCTAGTGGTTAGAGCAGTGGGCTACAAACCAGGAGACCAGGGTTCGAGTCCTGCTGTCGCTCCTTGTGACCTTGGGCAAGTCACTTTACCCTCAATTGCCTCAGGTACAAAACTTGGTTTGTAAGCCATCTGGGGATAGAGAAATACCTACAGTACCTGAATGTAAACCAATGTGATATCTCAGATCAAATGTCAGTATATAATAAATAAATAATAGGTCTCCTCACTCCTGCAAAGTGGATTGTCATCCTGAGTTCCTTCCTTTGTTCTTCAGACTGATCTTGGTCATGACCTTGACTATGAGCTATGCTGCCAGCCACAACCCTTGCCTAGAAACTGGAACACAATCTTTGCCACCTGCCACAACCATTGCCTGGATCTTGACCATGAGATATTTACTTATTTTTATTTATGGTTTTTATATACCAGCATTCATGAATGAATCACATCATATTGGTTTACAATTAACAGGGGGACTGGGTGAAACAAGAGCATGGAACGAGTGCACAGCAACCGAGAAGTTACAATAAAACAAGGCTGGTTGAACTGGGAAAGCTAGAAAGAATTAACAGAATGAGGCATAATTATTTACAGTATTTACAGTATATACGGTATTCTGAAGTGTCTGATTGAAGAAAATGTTGATTTGAAATTTAGGTAGGGTCTGGAAAGGCTTGTTTAAATAACCATGCTGCCTACCTTGATGTTCTGCCTACCTTGGTCCTTGCCTGGATCCTGACCTCTTGCTTCACTGCCTGTTCCTGAACTTGGCTTGCACCTCAGCATCTTCTCTTCTTCCTGGACTTCCATCTCCGCAGCGGCCCCTCATAAGTCCAGCTGGCCCCGGCACCCGAGAGCTCAACCTAAGGGAACTTGGGCTGGTAGTGGTGAAGCTCCAGTGGGGTCTCTGCTCTCCATCTGTCTCACCTATTGACAGTGGGGACCTGTGGGGCTCCTTCCCAAAGGTAGTGTTAACTCTCCCTCAATCCAAGGGTCCACCAGAACAACAAAAACACTGACAGAAATGCTCTCTCTAGCTACCTCGGCATCACTGGCTCTGCCAGCATCGGCATCTGGGCATATGGGTGCTGCTTGTTATTTGCCAGTTAAATGCTAATTGAAAAACAGACCTAAACCTCACACTGAAATTTAAAATAGAGTGTTTTCTCTGAATGTTGAATTTGTATACTGGAGACACACAAGATATCTCAGATTCTTGGAAAGGATACAGTAGTCATGAAAGGTTTAGAACCACTGGTCTAGGGCACTGTAACCAGAAGTAAATTAAGTAGATTTATCTGCTGTTTTATTCTCGGTTTCTATGAGGGAAGTTGGATTACAAATGCTGGAGGAATATCACAGATCCTTGGAGAAATAACTAGAGCATCCTGAAGAGAAAGGAACTTATGCCTTCCTATCCCCTTGCTGTCAATCATTTTTGCTTAATTTTTTTTTATCCTGATCTTGTTATAAAATACAGGGTCAGCGCGTGCAAGGCTGCGCAAAATCGGCAGCCTGCGCGCGCAGAGCCGTGTAGACATCCTCCATTCCCTCCGAGGCCGCTCCGATTTCGGAGCGACCTCAGAGGGAACTTTCCTTCTGGCCCTCCCACTTTCCCCTCCCTTCCCCTATCTAACCCACCCCCCAGCCCTAACTAATTCCCCCCACACCTTTATTTTACAAGTTACGCCTGCCGGCCGCACCATGTTCCGGTCCGGGGGCTGGTCCAGAGGCTGCAGCCCCGCCCCCGGAATGCCCCCCGATGACGCATCGACCGCGACATGCCCCGACACGCCCCCCCCCCCCAGGAAAGCCCCGGGACTTACGCGCGTCCCGGGGCTTGCACGCACCGCCGAGTCTATGCAAGATAGGCTCAGCGTGTGCAGGGGATGGAAGGGGCAGCTTTTCAGGGGTTATGCACGTATCTTAACGTGCGTAACCCTTTGAAAAATCTGCCCCTTAATGTACAGATAAGGCAATCTTCAGATGATTTTGCACTGTCCAAAAGAAGCCATTGACGTTCCACATTAGAGGCTCTTTATACACCGGCTTTATAATTCGCAAAGAATAATCTCTTTGTAATAATTTGTTACAGAGATTATTTTTCTTTGAATATATCCTCCATAAGCACAAAAACTGGCCCACGGGTAAATTAGAATGAAGACTATAAGGATGGAAACTGTCAAATCTCAAAAGTGTATTACAATCTGTAGGTTTTCTGTACATTGTTAATTCCAATTACATTCCTTATTTGTAAATCCAAATATCCAGGAAAGCTCTATATTCTGCATGTACCTCCATAGTAAATTGTAGATTGTTATCTTTGGAGTTAAGCCAACTCTTGAAATTTTGTAATTCCTCCAATGTAGATGACCACAGACAAAGAATGTCATCAATATATCTTGCCAATAAATCGAAAGCTATGATCCCAGATAATCCATAGTATGGATTATCTGGGATCATAGCTTTCGATATATTGGCTGTTTGTTTCGCTATTCCCTCCCTAGTAATGTTGCACTAGAAGATACTATAACTTGTTCTGATCAATATATCTTGATCAGGTATGGATCTTTTCAAATTACAATGATGTGTATAGGAAAGCTGTGGAATCTCAGGAGGCCAGGGACCCTGAATAAAATCATAAATCAATAAACATTTCAATCAAGAAAGAAAATTCTGGATCAGGACAGTGTCACCTGGCTATATTTCATGTGCGATATCCTTGCCAAGTTTTGGCAGTGCAGCACTGACCTGTTGAGATATCTCAGTCAGTACACTGCAATAAGAAATTATTGAATCTGTTAAATAAGCCAACCACAATGTCTCAGCCATAATAGAATCTCTGGTCAATTAAACCACTTAAGGTATAGAAATCTAGCAAACAGAAATCAGATCCTTAGCTGGAGTGGTTTTACAGAAAACGACAAACACTAGCTATGCTATTAGCTGAGAAGGGGGGAGTTTTGCTAGTTCATTAACACTTCTTGTACATTTATTGATAAATCTGAAGAATACAAAAGGTCTCCACTTCCTCTATGTCCTCTCCCATCAAGTTTATATTCCTTTGCAGAACTCCTAGGATTGGAATTGTTAGGTATAGGGGCCTCATTTGGAAGTTTGGATAAGAAATTAAAGTACATAATTGTGTTTATTGCAGTTATAATGATCATTTTTATTGTTCTATGCCTTGGCTGCCAATGTGTAATCAATCTCCATCTCTGCATTTCCTCTATCAAACAATGGCTGCATCAAAATAAACTCTCTTTAAATATGTCTAAAACAGAATTTCTATTGATTCAGAGGCCATTTTCCAGCTGCCAGCACGATTCTATTTCAATTGATAATTTGACCTTCTCAATTAAGACTCCTATAAAAAGTTTAGGTGTTTTAATTGATTCTTCGCTTTCTTTCCAGCCACAAATTACATCCAAAATTAAACTTGGATTTTATAAGTTGCATTTATTAGCAGGCTTGAGACATCTTTTGCACAGTAATGATTTCTATACTGTTGTTCAACCAATATTTTTTCTCATATTGATTACTGCAATAGTCTTTATTTAGGTCTTCCATCTAACTCTTTAAAACCATTACAATTATTTTTGAATTCTGCTGCACGATTGATTACAGGAACTAGATGATACAGATATATACTGAGGTATTAAATAAATTAAATTGGCTACCTATTCAACAATGAATTTTCTATAAAATTGGTATGATATTGTTCAAACTGTTAACCTCAGATTCTTGTTCATGGTCCAATGCTTTACTAAACATTTATGAACCATCCTGACAATTCAGATCATCTAATTGAGGCTTACTTGATGTACCTTCGATTCAACAGGCCCATCTCTCCACAACAAGAGACTCTGCTTTCTCAGTTGCAGCACCCATTCTTTGGAATTCCTTGCCTATGAAACTCTGGATGGCTGATTGTGTTAAGAAATTTAGACTTATTTTAAAAAGCTGTTTGTTAAAAACAGGCATTTTATTAAGAACTGCAGCTTTGACTTTTACAATATAGTAGCTTGCGATATTATGTGCCAACTTGAGTTTTTTGAATGTTTTTTGTTTTTATGATTTTTATATGTATTTATTATTATGAATGTTTTTAATTTTTGTACACCGCTTAGGCCCTTTTTGTGTTAAGTGATTAATAAATTTAATATATGAAATGAAAAAAAATCTCTTCTGTAAGTCTGCCTCAAATTTGATAGTTTCTGCAGTGATGACATCCCCACTGCCTGACATTGAATACCTCTCTGCAGACACCTGTCTAACTGATTCACATTTTCCTCTTATACCCCCGGAGGATTCAACCTGTTACAAATAGGCCTCAAATAAATGCAAGGCCTCATTCTATACCCAGATGCTTCCCCCTCTATGACGAGTAAGGATCCTAGCCTATCTATAGCTCTGTGGGTCAGGCATGCTTAGGACCAACATAAGACAAGGGAGGGAGGCCACTGGTTTTTGAGCTGTACCGCATTATCATCATACTAAAAATGATAAAGAGGTGGAATGTAGCGCAACCCTGCAGAGATTTTATGATAAATACCTGCAAAGGTACATCCCTAAGCAATAAAGTGCAGAGGAACAATACAAAGGCAAGGCACAGTATATCATTATTTTTAAATAAAGTACTGCATTTTACTTAGTATTAAATGTAGTACTTGCAAGGCAAATACATTTTTAGAAACCAGAAATTTCTAGTAATGGCTAGTAAGAAGTTTGTTAGCACTCAATGTACTGAAAATTGGAATAAAGTTCAACAATATAGGGAGGGGACTGAAGCCAGCTTTGCTCTAAGCTCATTTTACATTATTATATATTAAAGATAAGAAAATTTGCATTAGCCACTTGTAGAAATATTATTCATTATCAGCCAATTAAAAAATTGTTTTGCTTATTAAGTAGCTAATTCATTGGTGTATGGATTAGAGTGTCAAACTATTTAATCCTATGTATCAACAATTGATTCCTGAGAGACTGCTCCTAACCATCTTGCGTGGTAAACTTGTAGCAGCTCTCCATAAGGTTACTTGCTTTTTGAAAAGAAAGACTTTTCCCTTCTAGCTGTTCGGTATTATGAGTTTCTGTAATAGCCTTCATCAATATCCTAATATGTACTAGATTAGCATAAACACAGGATATTAGGCACCCTAGGTAAACCTTACAGCCTGGCGCCCCTCCCCCACCTCCCCATACACAATTTTAAATTATGCATTTATAACAACATATTTTACATGAAAAACGACATTCTGAGGTAAAATTAATATACACGTTGTTGTGATAATTCCATGCACTGTTGTGATGCCAACAAAAAAACTTTGCATCTTGGAATTCATATGGCATCATACCTATTGTGATATGTTTAGGCATGGTCCTCCCGTATCAACACAGTCCTATCTGCCAACACTCAAAGAATAACAACCTGGCCTAGGTCCTGCAGCTGCCACCAGTGTCGGGAACTGGGATAACATTTTTTCACAATTCTGAGCAGGTCCGATGGAAGCAGTAGGTGGCTGCTGTTAGGGTTTGCTCCCCCAGAGGGGAAGAGTTAGCAATCTGTTAGAGGTTTGCTCCTCCAGAGGGGAGGAGTTGGCACTCTATTATAATCTCCGTGCTGAGTTGCAATCTGTTATGGTTCTGATGTCTGATGGGCGGAGACATTAGATAAGAACTAGCACTCTGATATGCTCAGCTCCTGAAATGGGAAGGGTGAGCACACTGTAGTAAATAGGTGAATCCTTGGGCCGATGGCAGATGACAGCACCCCCAAGAGGATATCCTGAGAGGGACCACTGGCTAGGCTTGAGTATGGAGACAAACACAGATATTTCTTTTATTAGACAGGTTAGTAGAACCACCAGAGGTGGCAGTAGTGAGCTGGTATGCCCAACAGGGCTGAAGTCCCTCAGATACTGGAACTGCGATCCCAGGGTGGCTGAGCTGTAGAGAGACTATAGATAGTGAGTAGACAGGGTATGCTGTATACATAGCCAGTAGTAGATGACAATCTCACATAGAATCTTAAGGAGGCTCAGTAGCTGGAAAGAGTTAGGCTCTCGAGGAGCGTGTACCTGATTCCAGGGAAAGCTCTGAGAGAGTGGTGGCAACTCACGATTGTCTGTATCTATAGTAGCTTCTAGACAATAGAGAATCTTCAGAGTCTTCAGGAACATGGGCCCTTGAGGAGCGAGTACCGGTTCCTATCTGCAATCTGAAATAGAGAAAAGAGAGTGAGGTCCCCGAGGAGCGGGTACTCCTGGTAAGTCCGAGGAGGCAGAGTAGCTTGGACGAATCCGTATTCCTAGACCGAGTACGATTCGTAGTCCTTGCTAACTCAAATAGTCAGCGCAAGTGAAGACCTTTTATGTTGGAAGCGGATGACATCAATACAGGGGGACGCCCCTGCGGTTCGCGCCCTTGCTGGTACATACTTTGGAGCGCGCACCGTACATCATCAGGAACATGGCGGATCCGCAGTGTTGAGCCGGTCCGGGGATGTCGGAAAGAAGCGGCATGGAGATGCCGCGGCGGCAAGCCATCCATCAGGCCCAGAGGGAGTCACCATAGTGGTAGAGAGGGTGGAGCGAGGGCGAAGAGCAGGCCCGAACGCAACAGCTGCTGGGTAGCCCCTAAACCTTTGGCACCCTAGGCGATCGCCTAGTTCGCCTAGTGCTTCCACTGGACCTGCATAAACATATGTATTTTTACCATAGTGGAGTGCAGTATATCTCATAATATGCACAATGAGACTTAAGGGGGAGAGAAAGCTGGATAGAGTATTTTTTTTTTCAATCAAGTTTTGCTATGCACCTTCAGGTGATGAACTCATTATATAACATCTAGACCAAATCTCAGCAAGGTAACCACCACCACTGGAATTTGAAAGGAAGGATAAAGAATTCTTCCATGCTATCCATACATCACCCAGAATAAAAAGGTGCAGGCTCTTAGCCTCAGCACTAGGTCTAATGATGATGGTAGTGGAAGTACAGAATTTTCATGGGAAGACAGCATCCCATGTGCAGCTATAGGCCAAGGTGAAACTGTTCATGGACCCACTGCAGCAGGACCATAGAAGCTAATTAAATAATTAAGGAATTAACTACAGTTAGGTGGACTCCTGAAGATAAAAATGAGATAATGTATTACAATGTTTATATACTAGAAGAAAATTTGAGATTGAGATTGTATCCAACATGTCCTGGCTTACAAATGAGGTTCATTCCTGTTATTAGAGATGTGCATTCCTTTTAAACGAACAAAGATCTGAACTGACAAAATGGGCATTTTGTGTTCAGATCATTTTAAACAAAATGAATCCAACCTGCTAACGCAAACACTGACAATTTTTGAATGTTTTGATTTTGGGAAATATTGCTTGCTATTTGCTAATATTGTGCACTCATTGCTGAGGGGAAAAAATAGATGGCCCCTGCCACAAAGCCAGGGCCCACCCAGCTGAGCTAAACCCAGCCAGTGCCTCCACTGGCTCTTCTGGCCCCTCAGCCCCTAGCAATAAACTGGGACCAGGGTCCAGGCCTATCTGGCTTGACTGATCTAAGCCTAGCTGGGACCACCCAGGCCCCTCCAGCCCTCCCCCTCCCTCTTTACTTAACCCCATTTACACCTTCCATGAGGATCCTGCAGCAAGAAAGGGGCAGAAACACTGCCCACTCACTCTTGCCCCACCATAGGCTCTAAAAATGGCACCAACTGGCCCTGAGACTGGGTGGGCTGGGGTGGGTTGAAGGGGACTGGGAAGGCTCCTGTGGGGCTTGGCTCAGCCCAGCCAGGGAGGTCCAATTTTGAATTATTTTCTTTTTTTTATGAAAATCTTTTTTTATTGCACAAAGATAAAATACAACAATAGCACAGGATATAATTTTCCTTTTCCATATTATACAGGTAACGTACATGGCCAATAAAGAAAGAACATCACTGTAGAACTTATTTCCTTTTTTCAATGTTTATTTTGTTTTGGCAAATGAACCAAACTGAAAAAAAACATTAAAATTAACTGAAAAATAAACACCCCCCTTTCCCCTCCCCATAATGAAAAAATGAACTAAAATAAAATTTTGGAGTCTGCCCATCCCTGCAAAACTAAAATACAAATAGAAGGAACCCAAAACATAAATATAAAATGTCAGAGGTTAATCTTCTGGCATTTAATCATATATTTTATCAACAGACAGGTGGCACAGCTGTGGGCGCAACTATGGCCCCTGACCATGCCAATTTATATGTTGGTGATTTTGAAGCTCACTGGTTGGTGGATTTCCCATATAAAACTTCAGTGTTATTATGGAATCGTTACATTGACAATATTTTTTTTTATTGTGGAAAGGATCGATGTTTATATTTGAAGAATTCCTGGCTTGGCTTAATTCATTGAATAGTCATCTTAATTTTATAGCCAATACACACACCTATGAGATTCCTTTTTTGGATATTCTGACCCGCAATATGTCCATTGGACTAACTACAATGCTGTACTGTAAACCTGTCAGCTCTAATACATTACTACATTTTTCGAGCTGTCATCCACGGGCTTTAAAGACCAGTCTCCCAGTCAGTCAATTTCTTTGTCTTCGTTGAATCTGCTCATCCATAGAAATGACGGCAGAAAAAGACCAATCGGCCCATCCAGTCTGCCCAGCAAGCTCCCACACTTATTTTCCCATACTTATCTGTTTCACTAACCACCAAGTTCAGGGCCCTTGTTGGTAACTGATTCAAATTTCCTGCCATCCCCTGCCATTGATGCAGAGAATAATGTTGGAGTTGCATCAAAGGTGAGCATAAGGCTTAATGGTTAAGGGTAGTAACCGCCACATCAAGCAAGTTACCCCGATGCTTGTTTACCCAGACTGCACATATCAATGCCTTGTTAGATGTTGTCTGAATGTAAATCCTCTTTTCCACATTTATCCCTGCCGTTGAAGCAGAGAGCAACGCTGTATATGCATTCAAAGTGATGTATCAGGCTTAACTGATTTAAGGTAGTAACCGCCGTAATAAGCAAACTACCCCCAAGCTTATTTGTTTACCCAGACTGTGAAGTTTGGTCCTTGTTGGTTGTTATCTGAATGCAAATCCTCTTTTCGACATTTCCATTGATGATTTCAAATTACAGGCTAAATCCCTGACTAACTGCTTTTTGGATACAGGATATCCGAAATCTTGTGTTACGAAAGCTTTCTTAAGAGCACGGTTTAATCATCGTAAGTGGCTATTTTTACCATGCACTACTGAGGAATCATCATGTTGTACTTGCGTTCTCCCATTTTCACCTCAAATTCATGTGCTGCTTTCTTCAATACTACATAATTGGAGAATCCTTCAGATACATGATGTTTTCAAAGAACTGCCAAGGATTACTTATACCTGGAGCAATAACTTAAAGGACTTACTTGTTCATTCGGATGATTCACATTATATCACTAGATCTGATTTTTTTTAGTTTTGGTTCACATCAACCTTCCAGTCACTGTTCTGTTTATCATGTTTCCATGAATGTATCTTCCTTAACAGTGCTCCAACAAATTATCAGATTGTACTGAAACATCATACTACATGTCTATCTACATCAATAATCTATTTGATCAAGTGTCCTTGCGACAAGATTTATGTGGGCAAGACTAAATGTATAATTAGAACTTGTTTAATAGGGCGGCTGTGCTAGCGGCAGAGGGACCTACCCGTGTGCAGAGAGACTATCTGGCTTTTGGCATTGCGCTAGCCCTGAACGCTGAGAGCAGCCTGCAGAACCGGGAAGAACACCTGGGCTCCACCCCTGAAGCCCCTGACGTCATCTGAAGGGGACGAGACGACTATAAAATCAGCGTCTGTGCGGCGCCCCGTCAACGCTGGCGCGCCACCAAGCCGGCCACACACAAGGGGTGCGCCGGCTTGGTCCGGCTTAGTCCGGAGGTTTGGAGCTGATAGGAACCGTGAAGCAACACAATCCGTCAAAAGGAGACAGAAGGCTGTAATAAACGCAGTGAGTAAGCCGCTAGAACGTGTTTGAAAAATTTCCTTGAAGTATGCCATCTAAAAGGAAGGGGAGAGTTCGGGTCTACCCCTCCGAACTCTCCCCGAACACAAATCAGCGCTTAATCACCGCTTATACTCCTGCGTTGGTGACCTTAGAGGAGAATGTCCCCGCTATGGCACGGGAGGTGGGAGCTCCTTCGCCGTCAGGGGAAGTGACTCTGTCTCCTCCTGATCCCCGACGCCTAATAATGAAGTCACCCACCGGCTCGCCCGTGTTTGCTGATGTACAGCCAACTGAAGGGGTTGGGGATGTCTTGGCTGGAGTAGACCCCGGGTGTGAGCGTCTCAGCTTTCCAGAATCTCCTGAAGGAACCGCGATAGGTGTTAATGGAGGTTTGGCGGTAGTATCAACATCAACTCCTGAGCAGGGAGTGGGAGTAAGAATGGAAAAGCAGATGATGGTGGAGAATAGTCTGGCTGATAGGGTGGGCGAGTCAGCCCCCTTCTTATTACCAGCAAAGCCAGCAATTGTGACACTTGACTCATTATGGGACTTAGTGGCTGGTTTGAGTAAAGCTTTATTTGAGACAAATGCAAATGTTGGAACTCTCAGTACTAAGATGGAAAAAATGGAAGATAAAGTAGAAAAAAGTGAATCCAGAATAAATAAAATAGAAGCTGCTATAGAAAAAAATGTTAATGTTCAAACTAAGCTTATTAAGGATGTTACCTCAGCTTCACGTAGAATTGAATATCTTGAAAATTATTCCAAACATGTCAACCTTAGATTTACAAATTTTCCAAAGATAGTGGGGCAAACGATGGAAGTCACTCTTAAGAAATATTTTCTTGAAAATTTAAAGCTTGATGAACAGGGGTTACCTAGTATCACCAAGCAAATTTTCTTAAAGTCCCCACAGATGTCTAGAGTGCGGAATGAAAATCAGGCTGAGATAATGGAAAATTTAACTGGATACTTGGAAGATTCCTTAATAGAATTGTGTGATAGAGCTACCCTCCTAGTTACCTTTGCCACTGTGCAAGATATAGGAATTGTGATGAAAAATTTCTTTAAGAATATATCAACTCCATTTTATGGAGCAGGGGTGAGAATTTTCCCAGACCTTGCTCGTGCTACACAGCAAAGGAGAAGGGAATTTTTGTTGTTTAGAACACAGGTAAAAAATTTAGGCTACTCTTATGTCTTGAGATACCCTAGCAGATGCATTGTAAAAAGAAAAGATGATGAATGCTTCGTGTTTTATTATCCAGAGCAACTCAAGTCATTTGTAAATGCTAGGGTGATTTCTGTAATATCTCCTAGTGAGCACTAAGAGGGATTTAGAAAATTTAAGTCATCAGTAATGTCAGCCGTTATAAATATAAATATAGAATACCTGAATAACTCCTAATAATTTTAGTCTCCGCAGATTTCTTTGTTTAAGGATTTGGCCAATTAAGTTAAAATGTGATATTGGATATATATATTACCATGATTATTAATATGGCTGTATTCTTTTTTCTCTTGTAAGTTTTGTCTTACTTTAATCATTTGGAAAATTATAATAAAGATTAAATAAAAAAAAAGAACTTGTTTAATAGAACATCATTCAAGCTTGTTACATCATCATTTAATGCCCCTTTTGTTGGTCAGTGTGATGAGATGCACCATCTGTTTGATGAATTACAGTACTGTGTGATTGATCATGTGATTGTTCATTGACGTAGTGGTAATCATAATCGGAAACTTTTGCGATTAGAACAAAAATGGATTCATCATTTACAATCTGTATCTCCAAATGGGTTTAATGTTGATTTGGATCTGAGTTTGCTTCTGGGCTGATTTGCATGCATTTGCATGTGCTTACGTCACACCATTATCATTCTTCTCTAACCTTTCCAGGTGGATTCCCTTGTTGACATCACTTTTGACCTAAAAAGATGTTCATGTCTTCCTTCAAGTGGTCTGATGAGATGCCTTTGCAGAGACAATGGGGTAGATTTTCAAACCGCGCGATTTGGCGTACTTTTGCTGGCGCATCAGGCGCAAGCAAAAGTACGCGGGATTTTAGTAGATACGCGCGTAGCCGCGCGTATCCGCTAAAATCCTGGATCGGCGCGCGCAAGGCTATCAATTCCGTATAGCCGGCGCGCGCCGAGCCGCGCAGCCTACCCCCGTTCCCTCCGAGGCCGCTCCGAAATCGGAGCGGCCTCGGAGGGAACTTTCTTTTGCCCTCCCCTCACCTTCCCCTCCCTTCCCCTACCTAACCCACCCGCCCGGCCCTGTCTAAACCCACCCTTACTTTTGTCGGGGGATTTACGCCTCCCGGAGGGAGAAGTAAATCCCCGCGCGCCAGCGGGCCGCTAGCGCACCTGGACGCGACCTGGGGGCGGGTCCGGAGGGCGCGGCCACGCCCCCAGACCGCCCCGGGCCGTAGCCACGCCCCCAGGCCCGCCCCCGGAACACTCTCGACACGCCCCGAAAACGCCGCGCGGTTCGGGCCCGCCCCCGACACGCCCCCCTCAGAAAACCCCAGGACTTACGCGAGTCCCGGGGCTCTGCGCGCGCCGGTAGGCCTATGTAAAATAGGCTCACCGGCGCGCAGGGCCCTGCTCGCCTAAATCTGCCCGGATTTGGGCGGATTTAGGCGAGCAGGGCTCTTAAAATCCGCCCCATTGTGTCCTGCCTTGCATGGTATTTTTCTGGCATGCAGATAAGTATTTTATTACATTTTATTTGTTAATCATTATGACTGATTATTACTTTTCTCATTTATTGTAGACAACAGTTCATGACAACAGTCATATTATTGGATTATAAGCATTTTTGTACCCCTGAATAAGCTATAATTAGCGAATCACTGGCCATGTTGGGCTTGTTTCTATACTTACGACTATTGCAATTGATTTTATATGCTTGAAAAAACTCTCAAAAAATAGCATTTGCATTGAAGGTGGATGATTGAACAGTCTAGGTGGTCCTAAGCGTATTTCTTCACAGGATACGCTGTCAGGCTTGCTGACACATTTCACTATTATAAGACACTTCTGCTGATCACTGGTATTTATATTTATGTTTTGGGTTCCTTCTATTTGTATTTTGTTTATTTGATTGGGTCCTTTTTTTTTACTCTTTGATGTGTATGCAAAATTAATCCATTTTGGATACTGATCATATACAGAACAAACTACCGTACATAATAATGTACACATGA
Organism: Rhinatrema bivittatum; assembly: GCF_901001135.1. Lineage (NCBI taxonomy): Eukaryota > Metazoa > Chordata > Amphibia > Gymnophiona > Rhinatrematidae > Rhinatrema > Rhinatrema bivittatum. The sequence goes on along the minus strand of NC_042619.1, from coordinate 242,509,495 downwards.
ACAGCCAGTCTGTGATTCATGATCTGAATATCTAATACATATGTGTTTTGCCTTGTTAAAATCTGTATCAAGTGAAACACTGTGCTATATTAAGTGTTATACCCACCTGCACTAAAAAGGACCTGTTATACAAAGCGCATCAATCTTGGTCAGCTGAAAGAAAAGCTTTAGAGGAGTTGGTAATGGTATAGCACTCTTCAAGTTTCCTTTGGCAAAGACTTCAACAAGTTATAACATGTAAGTGTTGGAAATTTATAGCTGAGTCACAGCTAGAGTCCAGTGTTTTTAATTTAGCTGCTAAAGTTTATATTGTACATGGTGGTTGGTTCTGTACATAATTGGCATAACACATGGTTTAATGGACTCCAGCTTTTGCCATTAAAACTGTTTCCTTATCATAGTACAGTGCACATCTATTTTGTTATCCTCCATTTTCCTCCATCCCAGATAATCTTGGTCAAGAGCTGAAAGAAAGCATATTTCAAAGAGACTGCCGTAGTAGCAGCTGCCACCTTCCCTTCCTCCCTCTCCATCATCTCCACAGTGCATCCAAGCCTCACTGGCCCCATCAGACAGGAAACTCAAACTTGGGTCCCCTGCACTGCAGTGGAGGGCCATGGCCAAACCACAGGGTCAGACCCACATCTATTTTTTTATAACAAAATGCCACACTTTTAAAATGACTCTCTTTTTGAAAAAATTAAAAATGACAATAGTTAATTCTTCACTGAATATATTATAATCAAGGAACATTGTATCTCCTTTCTATCTTTTTTAAAGATGATCGAGAAAAAATGAGTATACATGAAATGGCCATCTGCCATTTCACTCATGGTTAACCCATAACAAATTGGCATTAAATATTTCAAAAAACAAATTGCCTGTAATCCATTGTCAACCTGATTCATAATTTCCCTCTTCCCTTACCATGGACAATGTTGTGTTTCTAATTCTTAGAGTGAAAAGTCTTGGCATCTGGATTGATTCCACGTTATCATTCCGTTACCATGTCAGCTCAATTGTAAAAACTGTTTCTCCAAGCTATGGGGTAGATTTTTAAATTTACGCGCGCAGGGGGAGTTTGGGGTACGTTTTCAGGGGGTACGCTCGTATCTTACGCGCGTACCCCTTTGAAAATCTACCGCTATATGTTCTTTTTGTGGCTTGAAACCTTTGCTAGACCCCTGTGATTTTCATATAATAGTACAAGCCTCGATTCTGCTTTTCTTTGACTACTGTAATGCTATATATTTGGGCCTTCCTGCATCCACATTGTGAGCACAACTGCTGCATAACGCAGCTTTGCAGCTGATCTTGGGAAGAAGCCAAAGGGACCATATATCACCGGTCCTCCTTGAGCTACATTGGTTAACCATTCAGTATCATGTGTTGCGCCGGAGGTGGACCCTTGGGCCGAGGTGGGGTTGACGTTACCCGTAGAGGGATCGTACAGGTCCCCACCGTCGGCAGGCAGAGAGGGCTGACAGACGGAGGCCAGCTGGCACTTCACCAATACCAGTCCTTGTTCCCCGCGGGTTCAGCCTTTGGGTGCCGGGGCCGGCTGGACTTAAGTGGCCTCCGTCAGTGGTCATCGATGGTTGGATCGAGGTCAGCCCAGAGGCAGCAACTGGTATAGGTATCAGTCTGTACTGGATGAGGCAGAGTCCCGGAGACCCAGGCGCCAATAGGAACACAGTCTGACAGAGGGTGCCCGAGCAAGAGCAGGCCGAAGCCTGAATGAACCACGTCCAGGACAAAGGCTGAAGAGGCGTCTTTAGGCAAGCTGGGTTCTCGGCTGGCGGCAGTCTGGAAGCAGTGGCAAGCAAGGCTGAGGTCTAGACGAGGAGAGAGTCAAAGGATGGTCAGATGAAGCAGGAGTCCAGGGCTGGAGAGAAGCAAGGGCGTGGTCAGGCAATGCAGAGGTCTGGGACTGGAGAAAGGCAACGGAGTAGTCAGGCAATGCAGGGTCAAACCAGGTTGGCAATCCGATGGAGGGATGAAGGAACAGAAACACCAGAACAAGGAAACAGGAACGAAGGCAATCAGGATCAGGAACCAGGAACTGAGGAAGAAACGAGTATTCGACTAGCAAGGGGACCTGTTGCATAGGCAATTTGAGAGAGCGGAGCCCGGCCTTAAATACTGGGTCTTAGCCGATGTCATCATCTGGGGCTGCGGCCCGGTTCCCGCCGCTGGCCCTATTAAGGGATCAGCTGTGCATGCGCGTGCCTAGGGAGGGGCACGGCATTGGTTGGGAAGCCGTCTCTCTGCGGGCCACGCGGAGAGGCCCGACGCGGAGCATCAGGAACTGTAGCAGAGCCGGAGGCCCCAGGGGCAGCCCAAGGACAGAGCCGGCGGCCCACAGCCGCCAGAGATGAGGGACCAGGTGCTGGATCACTTTGAAAGAGATGAGGGGGGCCGAGCTGCAGATCTGCTGCGGCCGGCGCGCGTAACATCGTGTTGTGATTTTATGCTCAACAATGGTGCATAAGGTATTGGGGATAGATTCTCTGCCATGGGTTAATGCGCTTCTGCGCATTTATAATCTGATACAATCTCTCAGGTCATCTCAGAGAGGCCTTCTTGGCATGCCTTCCCTAAAATAGCGCTTTCTTTGTTGAGTCCCCCGTCTTCAGGAAATCACGGCCTGTGGCCCTGTGATTAATGGACTATCCTAGAAATTTCAAGTTCATGTTGAAGACACTCCTCTTTTGAGCAAATGCTAGCTGAATAGTCTGTGCCACAGGCAAAGATAAGGAAACTGTGACAAAGTTCTAGTTTAATGTTAGTATAATTGCTGGATAACATCTCAGCGGGTGTATATTTGTATGCTTTTATGTTAATTTTGTTTGTTTTGCTTTGAATTATGAATGTAATAGTTGTACATCACTTAGGGCAATTGCGTAAGCAAATAATAACTAATAAATAAATGTTGTGCTAAATGTTTTCAGAAAGGAGTCAGATGAAAAGAACATTTCATCTAAATATTTTTGGGGTATAAGTATTGCATAGTAGGCATTTTGGGGAGAAATAGTAGTTCTGCAACATGATATGAGGGGACAGACACATGAACAACATAAGAAAGCATTTCTTCTCAGAAATGGTGGTAGTAGCATGGACATCTTCCAACGTAGGTGATGGGGCAAAACCGGTGACAGAATTCAAGAAATACATGTGGCAGTTGTAGGGTTGCTTAGAGGGACACGAGGATAAAAGACAAACACGCCAAGTCTCAAGCATTTTGTGTGGGCTCAAACATCAGAAGGGGGTCATGTGCACTCAAACTGTGAGCTCGTCCTCTCAAGTATTCGAACCTTGGCGAGATGGTAAAGATGCACTTGAGGGGTTCCCACCCCCCCGCCTCCCATGGGCAGAAGACATGAACAGCAGCAGCACAGTGATGACGTGCCTGTGGGGTTCTCACCCCTTGCGTGGACCATGTGTGGACCATGGCTTCCGTGCTGCCGCTGGAAGCTCTCTCTGTCCTTCGGGGACAGTTTCAGATTCTGTTCCTATGATATACATACTGGATAATATGTTGACTGAATGGCTCATGGAGGTCTGTAGAGTGGGTTTTAGAACTGCTTTTGCTATTAATGTTTTTAATTACTTTTTATTCTTTTGAATTTGATAGGAAAAGGTTACACAATTTTCAGAATAATTTATAATTAACGGATTATACTGCAGTTTATATATAGTTTTTAATGTGCAATGAACTTTGACATGGTTCATGATTTCACTTTAATTATAACACACACTTCTGTCTTCCCATCTCACAAAAACTAAACTGTTTATCTGTATTATCATACCTCCCCCCCCCCCCCCCCCAAGGAAGCGGAAATAGAAAGGGGTCTGAGATTTAATCTTCCTCCGTTACTTCCGGGATCCTAGCTGCTAGTCGGGTCTGTGCGGTACTGCCATTGAGTTTCAGCGAAGCCCCCAGCATTGTTTTCTTGGCAAATGCGGATACTGTTTTCATTTTGGACGGTCGACATTTAACAGCTGGCATATCGGATAATTTCGTCCAGGACTGCATGGATTTTCCTATTCTTCTGGACAGTACAAAAAGGTCAGGAAGGGGCTGATTAGGATAGATCAGATTTTAAAATATTTTACGGGATTTTTTTTTAATGGATTATGCACCTGACGTACCCTCAACGTCTGCACTGTGATTTAATTCACGTCGAGTTTTTAAAGCCCGTTTTTGCAAACGTCATTTGTTCAACAATGGCATCTGCAGAACTCCCGTGTGTCATAAATCTGGAATGCTGATCCGATCGATATCTCTCACAGTTGCAACGCAAACATAAAAGAGCTGTTCAGCGCAATTTACGCCAATTAAACCGACAACTTTCTGGCACGGCAATGTAGAAAATGCTTCTGGTACCTATTTTTTCATATTTTTGCAAATGTTGCAGTAAAACAGAGTCATCGTATACATATACCTAACACTGCATCCAGACTGAACGGGATGGGGGTGGTGAATAAAAAGCAAATGCAGAAAATATGTTCGGGAAGATCAGATGCCATTGTGCGGTCACAATGAAACCGATGGATTTTGCACTGAAGTCTGCATAAGGAAAGAAGGCACCGCCGCAGCTTGCATACAAGACAAGGGGAAGCTCCCGCGCGCCATCCAATTACCTTCCCGCCCAGAAGCTCGGCGCCGCCCAGCTCCAGGTGAGCTCCCTGATGGGCGCGAGCTCTCAGGGCTGACTGTGAAGGCGACCAATGAGGGCGCCGTTTCCATGGCGCTGGCCTGCGCCAGCCGTCACCGTACGGCGCTCCTCGATTGGCTGAGCTTTGGCGTTTGTGGGCTGCAGGCGGAGTTCGCGCTGCACCGGTTATCGCAGCGAGACGGAGATAGGCAGGAAAACCGAGATAAGAGCGAAGCACAGTGATAAGAGGGAAAAGGGACAGAACGAGAACAAATAGGGAGAGAACGATATGACTGCAATAGAAGAGGATAGATAGAGACAATGTCAGAGACCAGGACAGTTGGAAAGAGAGATGAATAGAGAGAGACAAGGAAATACATTACTGTTTATCCAAAAGGATAAGCGCAGAAAATTGAACAAATAAAGATGAGAGAGAATAAAAGAATCAGAAAGACAACATCATCAGAAAGAGAAACTACCAGGAGAGACAACAAGATGCACTGGAGCCTGCTGCTAACAGTAATTATATTTCTTATAAAAGCCTTCCTCCATCTGCCAGTTCTTTTGTCCCATTGTCTCAGTGTTCTCCTCCAAAACAGTTGGGAGATTGTGGAGGGTTCTACTTCGAAAGCTTGACCATCTCCCTTGTTCTCTCAGAGAATCTCCTGAAATGTGGCCTAGTTCTCTCTATCACTTTCGGGAGATTTTCTTAGACTTGCTCCTTCCTCCTTTGCATATTCAGGAGACCACAGGAGAGGTGGGAAATTCACATTTTGAATGCTGAAGTGTCTTCTGAGTTGTGAAAGGCACCTGATCTATTGCACTTGTGTTCTTCAGAGGCATGGGATGGTTTCTTTACAGTGGATTTACTCCTGAGATGCGAATGCGTACCCTTTCTTTCTCAGATTTCCTGAGGCACAGTCTCCTGCCGCCTGTTTTCAGAGTATGTCTTGAGATACAGGCTCCTATTATCTTAGGGGATTTTTTTTATTCTTTTAACTATTATTTTTGTCCTAACATTTTTCTCTCTTGTTATACGCCAATTCCTCCAGTAAAATCCCCTTCCCTTATTTTCATGAATCTCCTGAAACTTAGACTCTTTCTTTTTACATTGTAGATATTAGCAGATAAGTACCAACTGACTTACCCAGTCTGTCTAACTGTCCTAGCTAAAATGTCCTGTTTTGGAGGAAAGTAAAAATGTCTCTGTCCCAAGGGTTAATCAAGCTTAATAAAAAGCATGTGAATGGGAGGGAGGTGTATCATGCCTTAGAGATTTGAAAGTGTATGAATTGATGGTAAATAAATAGGGGTGTGTTTACTCAGTGATGAAGGATGGTGGTAATGTATGGTCGTATGTTGGTTCATTGTGCCGATTGTACTAGGTGAGATGAGATGTTGTGGGTGGTAGGGACAGTATGTGGTTTGTACTGATGGAAATGGGTTTATTGTAAAATTGGGGTCAGGAGGCCTTGCTACTATAATTGTGATAAGCCTGGGATTTCCATAAGGAACATTCACAGTCTTATTGAGTTTGGTTGGGTTTTTATAGCTAAGTGAGGGCTAGTCTGGAGTCTTACGTTAATGCACTTATGTATAATCAGTTTTGATGTATGGGATTGTTTCTTTGATTTCTTTTGTATTACACATGGTTTTATTTTTATTTTTTTATGAGTGTTGATGGCATTTTTGTAAATTGTACACTGCTTTTGGTTAAACTGGAAAATGTATAATGTAGTATATAAATGTTTCATGAGAGATCTCCCACCTGTCAGCTGTACAAATTTAATCACCTGCAGCATACCCCTTCTTCTCCAAGTTTGTTTTGTTATCTCTCATTCTGAGTAGATGATCAGGGATTTGAAAATTCCTCCAGGACTTACTCATAATTAGGTTTCTATTCTTAAGTGTTTATAAATTGTAAATATTTTCCAGCTAATTAGGGGTTCTTTGAGAATATAAAAAGCCTCTGTTTACTGTTTTTGCGATGTAGGTACTGTTTGCTGGGTATCTTTTCCAGTTGCACAAATATACACACTATCTAATTCATCTGAGGAATCCTCAGCACTGGAAAGGCACAAAAACAGAGTGCAGGGTTGAAGGCAGGCAAGGGGAGGGGTGAGAGAACTATTTTATTTTTTGCATTGTGAGCGTGTGCTTAGTTAAAATCTAAAATTAGCCCTCCTTTCTTCCCCTTCTTTCACTCTCTTCCTCTCACTTTCCTCTCTGCAACCCTGTTGCTGCCTCCCAGGCCTCTAATGGAGGGAGCTGAAGACACTGCCTCCTCCTTCCAGACCATGACTGGCACCAAAGATGCTTCTCCCTCCTCCTGAATCTCCAACCGGGGCAAAGATGCCACCTCTGTTCTCAGTTCCATCTCACCGGCTGACATAATCCACTCACCTCTGACCAGAGTATTTTCAAAACTTTTGATGCTCGTATGTTTCCATATCTAAACTGATACAGAGCTCTTCCCCCCCCCCCCCCCTAATTTGTCTTACTCAGCTTTTTCCAGCCCTTACTCTTATCATTGCTCTCTGTATCTCTCCCAACCAAACTCGAATTCTGTCCTAGTGCTGGTTTTCATAAACTCTGTGGGTAGGTTATTCCAAGCATCTGTCACCCCTCTCCATAAGGAAGCATTCCCTCTCTCCCTCCAGTTTCGTATTATGACCTCAGTCTTCTGGCTCTCCTCCCTTTTGCTTTCCCAAGCAATCTCCAGAGATGTGGGCTGGTTCCCTCCCCTACTTGCAGTGGATCTCCTGAGAGAGAGATGCACTCTTTTTCCCTTTTCTCACTCTCAGGATGATCTCCTAAGATTCTGGCAGGCTTCTTGCCCCTCGCACCCCTGGGTATCCTGAGAATGTGGACTGCCTGCCCCTCGCGCACTCGTGAGGATCTTTAAGATGAGTTTCCTCGGTGTCATCAGGTGAGTTGTGTGACATTTTGGCAACAGTAACAAGAAAAAGCTTGCCTTATTTTGACCTTTTAGTTTTCTGGATAAAGGTCTAAAAGTATATGGTTTCAAGATAGATGAGATCTGTACCTTGTGAATCATAGAAGCATTGTGATGTTATAGGACATTAATACATTCTTACAGTATTGCATTGTTACATGTTGCCATGGATCATTTTTATATAGTCTCTTCTCTGGAAATGCTGCCACAATGACAAGAATATATTTTCAGTGATTGAAAAGCGTGATTCCCAATCATATGTAGCTTTTTTTTTTTTTTTTTCCTTGATGAGTATGCTGTAAAAACCAATAAATTGTGCTTGTATGAAGCCAATAAGCACAAATGCAGATATTTTCTACTATTTATTAAACTGCATCAAGCCATTTAGACTGAAATACATTTCTTGCTCTGGGATGGTGCTGAGGAGATCATTAAATGTATGTGGTGCAGCTGTTATTTTCCATCAGTTAGGTACATCTGGGTTGGCTGGGTTAGAAATCAAGATCCAGGTTCCTGCTGTCAGCTACTGGCTTCCTTAGTCTGAATGCTCTTTGATGGCTCTCTACTTTACTTTACTTTTCTCCCCTCTGTGGAAACTGGCTCTTGTGCAAGAGGGTGGAAGCATTATGTGGGATTTTAACCTCCTCTCCAGCACTGCACACCCAACACTGATCTTCTGCAAAGTGAAATGCATCCTCCATCTCGGGCTGCTTTTCTCTTTATGCTGCTGCTGTTATTCTGCTTGCTTGTTCTTTACGCAGTGCTCTAAACTGTGTGCTTACTGGACAAAGTCATTCTTTATTAAAAATATGGGGTCTTTTACGTTGATTGACACACGGGAAGAGATGGGTTTTACTTTCATTCCAGAGTGCATCCTCTTAAATGCTTCGGTGCCTTATGTTGCCTGGGTCAGGCTGCTCACTGAATGGTAAATAGTTTGGACTTTATCTCTGTGATCTGGTCCTCCTTCAGTATTTATTTTTCAGTTTGAATAGTTGTTGGATCCCGGCTTCCAAGCACATAGTTGAAGTAAGAGTTCTTTAGGCATTTCCCTGTCCTCTCTGCATGAAAGATGTGTTGTGTCTTCTTGAGTCAGCAACCCCTTAGTTTATTTTTTGGACTGCAAGTAAGACATTTGTCATTCTGTCTTTTCTGCATAATGTAGATGTGGATTGCTGATTCTGTTGTCCATGCCTCCTCCCTCCCCCCCCCCCCCCCCACCAAAAAAAAAAATCTATGTTTCTTGCAGCTAAGAACATATCCACTTTAAGTTTAAAAAAAAACCTGATGCAGAGCCTTAATAAACAGACTGCAAAAGAAATGTTTTGATTTAAAAATACGTTTCTTTGATTGTTATTTGATTTTTAATATGTATTAAGTTGCCTTGAACTGTTGCATTAGTTTCACATGGAATTTGTTACACTTTAGTTATGGTTTTACATGTAATTTGTTTTTTTAAGAATGATAAACACACCCGTTTGTGCAGTAAAATATCTTTTAAAGATATTTATTTGAAGTGATGCAGTGTTTGGCATTTCAAAGTGAGGGGCACCCTTGTGCACTTTTAAAATATTGCATATTTTACAAATAGGCAGACATACTTCTCCCAGAAGGGGAAAACGGCACTTTACCGGTAAGCATATTTTTATTTTAATTCAAGGCATTTGGTGGAGCGTCCATATTCCACACTGGGTCACCAGTGACCTCACATGGAATGGCTTCTCATTGGCTAATGCAGTTTGTGATTCCAGAGCACTGAGATCTAGTGAGCATGAAGGCTGCTCAGTTTTGTCTCTAACCCATGCTTGACATAATTTTATACTTTTTTTTTTTTTTTTTTTGTAACTGGAGGTTTAGTCCTTGTTTTTGTCAGGGTGCAAGCAGTTTGCTCCCAGTAGGGTCAGGTGGTAAGGCACTATTTGCTTCCTTCCTCCACCCTACCAAGAATGGACCATCCTCAGCTCATGGCCCAGATCTTACACTTAATCTTAGTCAAAAAGAGGCCACTAAGCAATGTTGTACATCACGTTTAAATGCAGTCAACAGGAAACATACACCTGCAGTATGTGACATGGTGTGTATGATGTAATGGAGAATGCAGAGAAGACAGAACATTTGGCAGGTTGTGATACCTGGCATGAATATATGAAGGTGCTGTGCATGAGCTTTTGAGATTGTAGAACGTCTTTTCTTCAGTTATCGCACCAAAAGCTCATGTGCAGCATTATCTTTGGGCAGTCTTCCTACTGGTCCAGTGAAAGGCATCTCCTCTCCTCCTTTCTCCTTTTTGGTCCCAATTAATCCTTCCTTCTCTGAAGCAGCAGTGCTTGCTGGGGTTCGTCAAAATATTGAATTGCCAGTTTCTTGGCTCCCTTTTTAATCATGTTCCTGGTTGGGGGAATTATTTTGTCCTTTTTATATATTTTCTTAAGGTTTTACACCTTTGGGAATTAAAGGAGTGTGTACTTTTGATTAACGGCCACATGCCCCTGGGTTTTTAAATCCCCCTTCACCATGTTGTCCGCTCTTTAGCACTTGGCTGCACTCATGCTTTATGCGTGTCAGTGTGATGCCTAAGTGGGCTTCTGCCCACGCCACTGAAATCTTAACAACGTTTGTTAAGTTTCCGCCTACAGTTTCTCGTATTGTATATTCAGCACCTGCAGCGTTTTAACAAAGTGCGTTGTTAAACAGCCTCCTTCTAACCTAAGAGAAGAGTTGGTTATATTTTATAAACCAGAACATTTTTTTCAGTGGGGATAATACTCTGTACTCTTACACAAAAAAAAAAAAAAAAAAAAAGCATTGCGCGTTCTGTAACCCCTGGAATTTTTCTTGGGGTGATGGTGCCTTTTAGAGGTTTGCACATGACTTTTCTGCAGCTTTGCTTAGGATGATTAGATGAAAAATGCCTTGGGACCTTGTGGGAACAATGTTTGTGATTTTAGTCTTGTAAAACCAGTCTGACAGGGTCTTACTCTACTTCTAGGTTTACAGAGGTATTTGATTCTTCTACAATACTTATCACTCCACCTTTGATAGCCTCATGCTAGGTTGAATGAACACTTTTTTTTTTTTTTTTTTTTTAGAGTGGGGGTTAGGGATAGGGGGCCAGATAGGATAACAAAAATGTTTCCTGATACTTTTTTTTTTTTTCCATAACCAAAATTAAAATTTGACTCTAGTTTCCTGAAATCTGGGTAGGATTGGATTTTCATTTTTTTTTTCTTTGCCCAGCCTACTTTCTACTGCTTTTTTTTTTTTTTTTTTACTTCCTGTTTAACTGGAGCCAACTTCTGTTTGGGTTGCGGTAAGCATCCAGAGTTTTTCTCCCACCCCCGCTCCTCAAGGGTCCTTGGCTCAGTCTTTGCAGTGATGGTCAGAAGCTGGTACCTGAGTCTGGCTACTAGGTGTTACAGTTGAGTGAAGGATGGCACTCCCTATATCTCCCCCACAATCTCACAGATTGAGTGCGCTGCCTCTGCAGCATCCCTATCACTGGCTGGCCCCGGGAAGAGAGTCCTGGCCTGGAAATAATCTATCCTAGGTCTTCCGTATGGCAGTGTACAGCTTTGCCACTGGGCCAGCTCTATAGGCTGACTATAAAGTATGCCTATTAAATTGCACATTTAGCACCAATCACAAATGATCTTTTCTGTCCAGAGAGATAATAGTTCTTCAACTTTTTTTATTTTATTTCTGGCTGTGATTTGTTCTTCCATCTTGACTCTTTGTTTCATTTCTTTTTTCTCTGTCTTTCGCTTTCTCTTCTCCTGCAGTTCCAACATCCATTTTACTAGTCCCTCTATTTTCTCTTTCATCACTTTAGTCTCTCTTTCTTTGCTCTGCGATCGCTTTCCCCTATTGTTTATCTGTGCCTCCTTCCTGTAGTTTGTATCTGTCTGATTCTTCCTATTTTTTTCCTTCTGCCTCCTAGACTGTTCCTCTTCTATGCTTACCTCACTATTGGTCCCTTGTTTGGCCTTTTAGCTTTAGGTTGCTCTCTCTCCTCCCCTGGCATTGTGGATACCTTGCACTTGTTGCTTCCCTGCAATAGTTTGCAGAATTCCAGTTCGTCTGTTGGTGCCAACAGAGATCCATAAAACTGCAGGCACCCCACACCCAGTGAGAGTTCTTAACAGCTAATACTAGGGAGGGGAGAGAGAGGCTTACTTCTGTGTATGAGCAGAGCAAAGAGGAAATGCTCTGCTCATTCTCTGTTCTGCTTTAGCTGTGCCAGTGAATCTCTAGTTCCCCTCCCTTCCCCCTGTGGCCCTCTGCCTAGCAGAGAACCACAGCTGCCCCTATGGGAAAGTGATTTTGAAATGAACATGAGATGTGCAGAAAGTTACCCAGTGAATGTTGGTTACAGGTGTTGGGGGAAAAAAATCCTTTGTAATTCAGGAGAATGTCTTCAGGCCAAAGTGCCCAAGCAAGTGGAAACATGAGTTGTGGAACCTGTAGCACTGGGCTGGAACTCTTCACCTGTTGTATTATATGCTCTCTCCCGAGTAGAAACATATTTCTCTAACTAAACTTGTGTATTTTGTTATACAGTAGGCCGACATAATAAAACTGCGGTAAAATATCAGCACCAAAAAGGTAACTGTCAAAAGGATTTACATGCTGAAAACTGGGTTTTACGTGTGTAAATGCACTTTATGTAATCAAGTGGGCTTTTTAAAATTGCTACGATATATGCTACTGAATTGCATGTACATGGGCTTTTGAAAATTGCTATGAATTATGCTAATTTTACGCATGTAAATCCTTTTTGAAAATTACACCCTAAGTTTTTTAACCCTGATTTTGTTATCAATGCAATAAATTATATTTCTGATGTAATAAGCAAATGAGTTGCATAACACACAATAGTTAAAATTATGCTCTAAATCAAAAGTAAAGTAAAAAGTGAGCTAAAATGGAAATAAACTTTTGTCTTTTTTTTTTACTTCAATATTTAGAGGTGGAGGTTAATATTAACTCGCACCTGTAACCAGGGAAGTAAAAAATAAAAAAAAATTGGACATGTCTGGTTTGTCCCGAGTGCCCTGGTTCTCCCAAGGCAGAGAAACTCTAATCCCAGGACCAGAGAGCCCCCACTAAACCAGTCCCCACCCGTCTACTTTCCACCTTCCTCTTCTGATCCCCACTCTCTAACGCATTTACTTACCCCTTCAATTACTGGGGTGGGGAATAGTGAATAGGAAGGGGGTGGGTGAGTTGGTTGGGGGTTAGATAAGTGGGTAGAGTGAGTTGGGGGCAGTAGATGGTTGGTGAGGGTTGAGTGGGTTCGGGTATTGGGGAAGCCATATTAGGGGGATGAGTTTGGGAATGTGGGGTATAGTGGGCAGGAGGGAGTAGAGTGGAGGGAATAAGGGGGGGATGGGTTAGAGGTTATGGAGGACTTTTACCTGTGAGTCTTTGGTCTGTGGATCACCAAACTGGGGGCCTGTGTCCAGGAGTCTACAACTTGGGGATCCCAGGTTGGTGGGTGGTTTGTATTTTTAATTTCTGTTCACTTCCCATAGAAGCAAATGGAAGTTAAAGCTTTACTTCATCCTAATTCTATTCTTGTTCAATTTTTGTTAAATTATGTTCATTATGTTCATATTGTTCATATTGTTAAATTATGTTCATATTGTTCGCTGTAATTTCCAACTGCTGGTTCGCTGTAAACCGAAGCGATATGTACTTGTACATGATCTTCGGTATAAAAAAGTCTTTAAATAAAAAAATAAAATCCTTGAGGTGAAGTAAAAATCTGAGTGCACTTGCTGACTGGAAATAATTCTATATGCAAATCATTGCCATGCAGCGTGTGCTAAAACCCTCACTCTTTTACTTTCCTCTTAGCGTACATTACTCGTGTGCTAAAACCCTTATTACATGGAAAGTAACGGATGCTGAGCCCAAAGTGAAGCAGTGCACCAGCTCTAGCACCCTTGATTACATAAGAAATGCCGTGCATCGAGCCCAGCATCTTGTTTCTGATGGTGGCCAATTCGGGTCATAAGGGATAAGCGTTGGCTTTCTCAGGTCTTACGTGGTGGTTAATGCTTTTATAAACATTCTCCTCTAGGGAAATGTCCACATCCCTTTGAAATCCAGCTGGGTCAGATACCTTGACCACACCTTCTGGCAACACATTCCATGACCTGTTTTTGAGCTGAGTGAAAAAATACTTTCTCAGACTTATTTTTTTTATCTGCTGTTAATCCTAAAACTAAGGGATACACTATGAAACTATCTAAAAGGTTAAATAACCATTCCCTATTTACCTGTTCCACCCACTCATGATGTTCTAAACCTCTGTTATATCTGCTCTGTTGCCTCTTCTCCAAATTGAAGAACCCTAAAACGTTTAGCCTTTCTTCATAAGGGAACCATTCCATCCTCGTTAGTTTTTTTTGCCCTTCTTTGGACCCTTTTCTGGTAGGGAATGTGCTGTTGTCCTAAAATGACAAGGAAATAACAAAAATTGTTTAAAAATGTTTCATTTTGTGTTCCTTCTCATTTGATGTCATTTAACTTTTTGTTTTAGTGCATGGTAAAATGAATCGGTGTGCACTAAAATGATTTAGCATATGCTGAAACTACAGAAACGAAATGAAAACACAAACCAACTAGAAAACAAAACAACATTTAAAAACTTTTCTCTATGCACTCTTCCATTTTCCTGTTCCACTTTTTATCTTTTTTTTTTTTTAGATGGAGTGAATAGACCTGCAAACAATACTCTAACAGGCTGATAACGTGTAATCCCGTAAACAAAAACGCGTGTCCAAACTGGGCACACATTTTTTGTACGTGCGCACATCCACCTCTCCTGGGTGCGCGATGTAATAGGCAAATAATCTTCCGTGCTAAAAGGGACGTGCAATGGGTAATTTGTGCCTCCCTAGCACTCTGCATCGGGTGCCCAGGAGATGTGGCTGTGTGCCCACAGCAGCCTGGCCAGAGTTACCTCCCCACCCCCGATGCTTGTCAGTGAAAAGGACCAATCCCCTTTCAGTTCAGCCTTCTGCAAGGAGATTGGTTCTTTCACACACACGTGACAGTGAATGTACTAGTCAGCAGTAAGTGCCATACGCTTAATATTAATTTATTCACTCCTTCCCTTACTGCTGGCAGGGTTTCTAATTAGGCCAGACCTTGGGGATGCTGCTTTCTGTGGTTTCCCCCATGAGGAACCACGGAAAGCAGGATTTTTTTTAGTTTTTGAGTCCTTCTGCACAGCGTGATTCTGCTTTCCGTGGTTCCTCCTGATTAGTATTGTGACGATTCCAATAGCAGGCATCGCAGAAAGCAGTATTTTTGTTTTTTTTCGGTGAGCCCTTGGCTTTAATGCCAGCTCCCGGGCAGGAGTTAAATTTGCCATATTAAAATGTGCGCCTTGACTGCGTGGCAATTTTTGGCATCGCAGGGTAATAGCCAATAGCCTGATCTACATGCAGTTTACATGTGATGAACGCTGGATATGCTGATCCCAGTATTGCATCAGGGGAAGTCCAAAACGCACGTCCAACCGCACATTTAGTGGCGTGCGGACCTGAGCACCCGATATTGCATCGGCCTGCAGGTGTGGTTGTACCATGGATTAATACAGGAACAATATTATATTTTCCATTTTATTCTCCATTCCTTTTAAGATCGTTCTTAAAATTCTGTTTGCTATTTTTGAACGCCGCCAGACACTGACCTGAGGATTTCAAGGTATTGTGCATAATGACTCCGAGATCCTTTTACTGGATGGTGACGCCTAATAAAGAAACCAGCATTATATACCTATAGTTAGTATATTTTTCCCAATGTGCATCTCGCTACACTTTTCCATATTAAATTTAATTTACCATGTGGGTGCCCAGTCCCCAGTATCGCAGGATCCTTCCTTTTGCAGTTTCTCACAATCTGCTCATGTTTTAAACAGCTTTTTATCTGTAAACTTGATCACCTCACTCATTGCTCCCTTTTCCCGATCATTTAAACGTATGTCAAACAACTTTGGTCCCAGTGCAGAAACCTGGGGGCACTCCATTATTTAGCTTTCTCCATTGGGGAAAACTGACCATTTAGTCCTATTCTCTCTTGTTTCCTGTGTTGTTAGCTGTTACCAATGCACAATAGGACATTGCCCCCCCATCTCATAATTTTTAATTTTCCGAAGAATCTCTCATGAGGGACTTTGTCAAATGCTTTCTGAAAATCCAGATACAGTATATGGACTAGCTCACTCTTATTCACCTTAAAAAAAAAAAAAAAATGCGGTAGATTGGTGAGGCAAGACTTCCCGTGGGTAATCTCTGGTGGTTCTTCACTATTTGGCTATGTCTATCTATACGGTCAGTAGTTTTGTTTTTTTAAGAATAGCTTCTATCATTTTTCCTAGAAATAATATCAGGCTGATTGGTCTATAGTTTCCCAGAAAACTTCTGGAGCCCTTTTAAAAGTTGCCATTTCATTGCCCACCCTCCAATCTTTAGGTATTTGGGCTGTTTTTAATGAGAGGTTATAGATTACTAGCAACAGGTCTGCAATTTCATATTTGTGTTCGTTGTGAGCTCTGGGGTGAATACCATCTGCTTCTATTTCTGCTTTAGTTTGTCAGTTTGATCTCTCCCATTTTCACAGCGATTTGCTTTAGTTCCTCTGAAACATCAAGGAACATTTCCAATGTGGTTATGTCCCCCCAATATCCTCCTTAGTAAAGACCAAAGCAAAGCATTTAGTTAATTTTTTTGCTATGGTCTTGTCATCTCTGAGTACCCCTTTGGCTCCCTTTAGACATTTAGTGGTCTGAGTGACTTCCCTCATAAGCTGCTTGTTTCAAATGTAGAATAAAAACATTTTCAAGTTGTTTTTGCTTTCTTAGCAAAATTCTTTTCAAATTCTCTCTTGGTCTGCCTTATTAATGTTTCCATATAACTTGCTAGTGCTTATGCACTAGAGAAAAGGCACGGAAGTGCGACCAAAATGATAAAGGGCATGGAAAGGCTGAAGAGGTTAGGGCTGTTCAGCTTGGAGAAGAGACAGCTGAGGGGGGATATGATAGAGCTCTAAAAAATCATGAAAGGACTTGAATGGATAAATGTGAAACATTTATTTACTCTTTCAGATAATACAAGGACTAGGGGGCACTCCATGAAGTTAGAAAGTGGCACATTTAAAATGAATCTGAGAAAATTATTTTTCACTGGACGCATATTTAAGCTCTGGAATTCATTACCAGAGGATGTGGTTAGTGCAGTTAGTGTAGCTGGGTTTAAAAAAGGTTTGGATAAGTTCCTGGAGGAGAAGTCCATTACCTGCTATTAATCAATAGGGAATAGCCTCTATTTGTTGCTGGCATTAGTAGCATGAGATCTGTTTAATGTTTGGATACTTGCCAGGTACATAGGACTTGGATTGGCCACTGTTGGAGACAGGATGCCGGGCTTGATGGATCCTGGTCTGACCCAGTATAGCAATTTCTTATGATGTTATGCTTTTTCTTATTGTCCTCATTTCAAAAAATGGAAAGCAGATCAAAAAATGTCCTTTTGGCTTTAACCCCCCTCTTTTATATCACCATTTAACCATGCTGGCAGTCATTTGGTCTTCCTTTGACATTTTTTAATGCACAGAATACATTTTTTCTGGGTTTCCATTATGATATTTTTATATAATGTCCACACCTCATGCAACCTTTTAACCTTTAACCACTCCTTTTTAGGAATTTCCTCATTTTACCATATTCTTCCTTTTTAAAGTTAAAGGCTTCTGTAGTAGTTTAACTTATCCTCCTCCTTCCAGTAACTGTCGTATTAGCTTATTAGTCTTGTAGCAAGACTCCGGTTGTACTTCTCGATGAACCTTAGTTTAGAGGGTACAGGTTAGAGTATCTGTGGAACTAGCCGTGTAGTATAGATACACATCCTGATTATTAGGAGTCCCGACTCTCCCGTTCAGTGAATGTGGCTCCATGCAGTTACCACACTTTCTGGATGCAGACGTTGCATTGGTACTTTGAACAAAATCACAAGCTTACAGCACAGACTGGAGAGCACTGCAATCATGGCACAAGCAGCAAGTACTAGAAAGGACTGATCTCTACTTTTTTTTTTTTTTTTGCTTTAACAGATGTCCTTAGAGCTAGAAAGTAGCTAAAATATCCAGGCTGGACTCGGCATATGCTCCCCTCTTGAGTGGCTTCAGTGAACTCATCTGAGTCCAGCTTGTGCGGGCAGGACCAAGGCTATTGAGCATTGCACCCTCCCTTGCCCCACCGTGCACTTTCAGGTCTATAAACCAAGACTCCAAATCCCTGAGATTTTGATAATTTCAACTCAATAATTATGGTAGCCCCACCAGAACAATCTTGTAAAAACACATAATTATACTTAGGGAAGGCAACTTTCAAAAGCCATTTACGCAGATAAATACAGATTTACCTGGGTAAAAGGGCTTTTTAAAAATGTCTCACCCTGTAAGTGCCTAAATGTGCATACAGTGTGAAAGGAACTTATGCTCCTATTTTTGTTTGAGAATTAGTACCTTGGCACCAAAATGAACAGTTCTGAAAACTGCTCCCCATACTTTTAAATATTAAACTTTTGTTTGCATATGCATAATACAAATATGTTTCAGAAATCATGTCAGTGTCTAATGAATGTGTTTGTGATTTTTGGGGTAGACAGCAAAAAAAACCCCCACCCCATTATGAAATGCACCCAGTTTATAAATGAAAAGGAATCCATGCTGCATTTGAAGGTAGTCTCCTGAGATGATTGGCTGATTGGCCAGGTTGAGCAAGGATGTTTCTCCAGACAAAAATAATTCAGATTTCTTTTTTCAGCTTAGTAACTGTGACACCATCTCCCTCCATTACCAGGTACATTATAAAGTAACACAAAATTCTGCGGCAAAAAAAAAAAAGTCCTTCAGAATCTATAGCAAACCTGCCATTCCAAAACAGCATTAACTCCCAGAATTCATAGATACCACTGTTGCTGTTTGAAAAAACCCCCAAAACTGTAAATATTGCATTAGACCCTAGAACAACATTACTGTTCTTCCCAGCAAGGAAAAGAACTGACCTAGTGGCTGCAGTAATAGGCTGAGATCCAGGGAAATCATACTCCCTCTCAGACATTCCTTGTGACCTTGAGTAAGCCTTTACCTTGCCCATTGCTTTAAGTACCCACTTAGTTTCTAAGCTCTTTGGGGCAGGGACTTATTGCATCCAAATTTTAAGCATGCTGTAAACTGCCTTGAATACTATTTGGAAAGGTAGACTAAACATCTAAATTTATTATTAGCAATCCCCCTCTTATTGGGAAAACAGAATAAGTTGGAATACACAAAAAGTACACATTAGCAGAATATCTCAGGTTGGTCATGCACACAGAGCACAAAAAAAGTTTCCCACCAAATACAAAATAAGTGACCACAAATTTATAAATAGAAATATGCAAAAACTGCATTTTTTTTGTCCACTTTTGTTGCAACCGCCTCCTGTTCCCTGCAAGACAGGTGGGGAGGGGCTGTATTAAGGGAAACATTATCTGCTCTGAGCATTGCTCTGACCATTCTAGCCTTGACTTCTCCCATCCTGTAACGTGCAGACAGGAAGTGCCTGCTCCTTTCTCTGCTCTGGCTCATGCCTCCCCCATCTGTTCCCTACACTCTGCCTAGGTGGGGAAGGGACAGAGCGGGAAATAGAAGGCACTGGCCAGTAGTCACAGGGACAGAGTCCTGTGTATTCATACATAACAAAGCTCCTGGTGGAATCCCCCCAAAATTGCTGTGCTCTAGAGTCTAAGAATCACCTACATCTGTCTAATGGAAGAGTTCTCGCCACTTGCAGTAACTGCTCTGGACTGCCAGTGTAAAATGTGACGGTGAAAAGCTTGCAAAATCTATTCTGCAGAACAGTTGTTCTCATCCGTACTACAATGGCAGTCACAGGGAAATATGCTTAGTTGTCAGCGTGCCTCCCTAAAATTGCAACTGCACCTGTGTGACCCCCACTAAGGCCAACACTGTGGACTTTGTGAGAAACAAAGGTGCTGACCTTGTTATTGATGCCTCTAATTCTATAAATCTAGGCAAAAGTCAAACTGGGCAGAGTCTTTCCTCTGTTTTTCATGGAAAAAGCAGGGCTGAATTATAGCCATTATATATGCCCAGATTACTTCCAGAAATGTGGGGGGCAAGTGTTTTTATAAAGTAGTTTGGATCTGTTATCTGCAGCGCACAAAAGTGTTTTAAGAGGTTTTTATTTTTTTAGCTTGCTTTACCTAGTGTTTAATACTATTCTTCAGCAAAAAATTAATTCCTGGGGGATGTGGTTTTCAGCTGCCTTCTTTCTAGGTGCCGCTCTAAAACTGTTAGCATGGGATATTGTGAGTTTGACTGAGAGTTCTGTAATGGCAGGGTGCTGCATGCTCATAAGCTTGTTTAAGTCTTTGATAGCAGACTGGTATCTTATCATTTAGTGATTAAACCTGTAAATTCTTATGGTAAAACTAAGGCGGAAGCAAACTCATCAAGATCCAGACCTCTGGATTTTCTAACGGGTATTTTTATTTTGGGGAGCTAATTAACAATAGAACAAAAGGTAATTTAAAATACTGCCATCTCCAAATAGGAGATCTAGATAGTCTACTTTCCAGGGAGGCGGGGAAGAATTGTTCTAGAGAACTTGTCCAGACAGTAATAAGATGTAAAAGTGCACACAGATGATCATATTGCAGCTTTGCAGATGTCTTAAAAAGGTACTTCTCACAAATGGGTGACAGGAAAGGCCATAACTTTCATCTGATGATCTTTGACAGTGTCTGTGATTTGCAAGTCTGCTGCAGAGTAGCAGTGCGCTGTGCACACTTTTTACGTCCTAGTACTGTCTGGACAATCTCTCAAGAGCTGATGGTAAATTTGGACAAGCAGTTTTGTGTAACTTGCTCTCTCAGTAGTTGACTCTCTATGATGGAGTCCTGGTTGCAACCCTCAGCTTGGGACTCCCTACATGTAATAGCTAATTCAGTCTGCTTATCAACAGAAAAAGTAAGGTTACTTACCATAAATAGTGCTTTCTGTAGATAGCAGGATTAATTAGACGTGGAATACCCACCTGGCTCCTTGGAGAGTTGAGTGTCTAGCTAGTTTAAGCTCTGTTATCAACTGAGGAGGTTCAAGAGGCAATACCTGCATGGGAACTCCTGCACATGCTCGGTAGAGCTTAAAGCTCTACTAGCTGGGAGAGACAAGTCCATTTGGTGCTGCTGGATGATGTTGCCCACATGTAACGGCTAATTTATCCTGCTGTCTACGGAAAAACTAATTTACGGTAAGCAAACTTGCTTCAGCCCCAATCTTTTGTGAACTGGGAAGGGAAGGGCATAGCCATCCTTCTGTGTAGAGGGAGAGGGTATCCCTGTCTACAGTGCTTTATAGGGTTTAGAAGAGGGATTTCCTAGCTCCTGCACTGCTTTCCTTATTCTTAGGGCTGTAGGAGAGAGGTTCCCTAGCTCCAGTGTTGTTGCCTCCATCTTTGTGTTGCAGATAAAATAGCTGCGCCGGTTTCACTGAAGAACTTTTTTTTTTTTTTTTTTTTCGTGATGAAAACCATAAGCCAGTGGGGATTGTGGTTTTAACACAGAGGTGGTATTAGATCTGTAAAGCATGGTGGTGTAACCCAACTACATTTAACTGTAACAGAAGTGTTCCAGGAAGAAACATTTGCAACTTGTCATGATGTGATTACTCAGCTGTTTGCTCTGGGGTGAGTGCATTCTTTTTTTTTGGCTGGTGGGTCCCAGAGTTGCGGGTAGGCAGCAGAAGCATATTTTGTCCTGTGACGGAGAGGTGGTGTCAGAATTTGGGAGGAAAGGCTGAGGGGGGAGCGCATGGCCAGAGAAAAGGAGGTACAAGAGGGAGAAGAGGAGAAAGGGAGAGGGGGAAGGAGAGGGCAGGCTGTGAGAGAGGACTGCACCTGGGGGAGTAGGGGGAGGAAGTGTGGGATGGAGGAGTACAGTGAGAAGACTGCATGCATCAGACATGAAATGCACTCGCCATGTATTTCTGCTGCCACTACCCCTTCCCCCTATATATATAATTTTTTTTTTGGTTTGGTGGAGTGGAAGGCAAGTGTATTTAATGCCAAGTCCTGGAGGAATTTCTCATAATATAACTGGGCACAGGAAAGAAACCACCGTCATATGACCATTCTCACTCCTTAGTTAGGCAGGGTTTCAAGTATTAAAGAGATTTAAAGAGAGCTGTAATTTACATGTTGCTGCTGTTTTACCTTGAGAATTTTCGTGATAGCAAGCAGTCGCTGGTTGAGATGCATGGACTGCGGTTAAAGACCAGGGTTCCTGCCTGCCTCGCATAACCTTGAGTTTGGAACCCTTGTTCAGCATCTCTGTTGAATGCGTCACAGAGGTAACAGCATGACAGCATTGGCACTGAGCTTGGAAAGGTTCAGAAGCTGTGGATAGATTGGCGTGGTAAATCATGGAATGTGCCTTGGATGGTGCCTAAGGTAGGCAGTCAGAGAAATGTGGTGAAGCAGGGTTTACTCACCAAACAAACAGATTCTGAGACATTCAGAGTCTTGTTTGTTTATTAGTACTTGATTAGTCACAGTTTAATTATAAATGTAAAACAAAGCGATGTACAAATAAAATAGGCAAAGCTAACAAAGCAATATGTAGAAAAAATAAACAAAATTAGTAATAAACTGCAAATCAAATCTAAAAAAGCAAAAAAACCCCCAAAATACAATAAAATAAATAAATACAGATAAAATTCAAATAAGAAAATACAAAATAAACATATACTGGCTGATTTAGTTAACAATTCATTGTGGAAAGAGTCTGTGCAAAAAAATAAGAATTTAATGCCTTCCTAAATTTAAAAAAATCTTTCTCAAGATAAATATTGAGAGGTAAAGAATTCCAGAGATGAAGAGATAGGTAAGAAAAATTACACGTGAGCTTTCAAAATGAATATTACAAAAAGAAGGTAGTACTGAAAGTTCATATTGTGAAAACTGTAATTGACGAGAAGGAAGATAGGGAGAAACTGCAGAGGCAAGTCTTGCATGCAGTCTTCTGCAGGCAAGACTGTGTTTTTAGTTTGCTTTTATTTTATTCTAATTGCTCAGAGCAAATAGCAAAGCAGCGGAGTAAACAACTGTTCACATAGATGTTAGTGGAGGAAAGGCAGCAGATGATGAACTGATGAAATGTTTTAATTTTTCATGTACAAAAATAAAATGTGTTGTGTAGGACTGATGCCAGTAGACAGGTGAATGATTGAAAAGATTGGGTTGTTTTCTAAAATTGCCTTATTGCTCTGAAAAGACATTGAACTGTCCTGGCTTGCTGACACACACATCTACATCTTTCACAGATTTTGGTGCTTGTTAATAGCACTCTTTTGTTACTATCTCTCGTTTTTGTGATTTTATTTATTTACTTATATGCCAGTAACAACGTCCTGTCTTACCTGGTGCTTATGGCACCATGATTTGTTTTTTCTCTTTTGTAATTTTTCCTTCCCCCACCCATGTCTAGCTCCGCCATTGCCGCAGCAGTATTTGGCTGATAGGTACAGTCTAGAGATCCATTTCAAAGCCAGTGCCGAGTGCACTATTGACCTAGCAGTTTGAGGACAAAGCACTAGGACTACCTCTCTCTCCTTCCCAGAAGCTGTGAATGCTGAAAGTCAGGAGCTGGGTTCTGGCAATTGGACTTGCACTCCTACCCGTTGGCCCGTTGGACTGGCCCACCTGTATCCTAAGTATATTTCAAAATGAAAACTTAACAAGATAAATGTGTGAACATTTTATGATGCCTAGTTTCTCTCCTTTTTTTGGTACATAAATGTGTTTGTTTATGGTTTTGACTACTAATCAATTTATCAACCACCTTTCAATTAAAAAAAAAATGTTCAAGGTAGAGAACAGCAATAATAAAACTGGCAGGGCAGTTTTCAAAATGCTTGACGACATTACCATGTACTTTGACCTCCCTGAGATTTCAGCTGAACCGATCTGGTTCCCTATAGGAAGGGGACACTAAGCATCGGGGCCTTTGAGGGCCCACGACTAGTATCGGGAGCTCCACCCTCTGCCACAGAAATCTGAATGAAATTGGAGGAACGCTCCAAATGTTGTTGACGGAGGAGGAAGAGACGGCCGCGCAAGCATTAATGGTTTTATAAGGCTAGATTCCTCTCCTCTGGGTTGGCCGAGGTTGCTGCGGATTGATAGCCCGTGATTACAGGGTGCTGGAAGGAGCACTGGCGGGTGCATTGTCCCTGTCCATGGTCTGTTTCAGTGACTTGGACTAGTTGGTAGGGGAAGCACCCCCCTTCACCCCTGCCAGGTAGCTGTGCACGAAGGTTCAAAGTTCACCATACCCCAACAGAAGTCAGCTCTAACTGAGCCAAAAGCCCAGAGGAACAGAAGAAAACCACTGTCCAAAAACAAACCCACTTCCAATTAAGGCTACCAAAATGGTTAGCCATAGTCATTTACTTTTGTTTTTGTTAATTACTGCTATGTCTTTATGGTATATGTAATGATAATGCATGCAACGGCCAAAGTTTCATATTTCATAAGAAGCGAGCTTCCAGTGAATCATCCACACAGAAGTAAAAATAGCTTCGACTTTTGCTGGCATTTCTCATGTTCAGCACGTCGAGTACTGCTTGAGAATCCTTCCCTCCCACCACCCAGCCCCACAATATACAAATCGCTTCTGATGTATGCAAATCTATGTCATGAAAATTCATACCGGGCATCCTGCAAATCAGACCCTATTGGAGGTGGGGGTTGGGGGAGGATTTAAGGGCTTGATCTGAAAGCGATGGAATAAACAGTTTGGATCACAGTACATTTCTTTTTTTTTTTTTTTTGCTAGTAGCAACTTGATGTGAGGATTTGTCCTGGTCTGTGGGATTTTGTAAATATTTTTACTTCATTTAATGCTTTCTGACAGACTGGGACACTGAAACTTTGTGGAGACTTTTCACAGCTATTTTTTTTTTCTCTAAAATTTATATGGACAATTATTTTCTAGTGTTAATAAATTTGTGTCCCAACTTCTGGGACACTAGAAATCTGTGAAAACCTTTTTTCTTTTGTGTTGCAGCTAATTTTTCCACTACTTTATTCTCCCCACCCCCCCCCCCCCCCCCCCCCCCCAAAAAAATGAAGGGTTTTTTTTTTTTTTTTCACTTCTGTGGTTTTTATTTTTGTTTCTCTCCTTAAGGGCCTTAGTAACATTAGAAGAAAAGGCAATGTAAAATATGTGTCCCTTCTTGATTTAATTGTAATGCTTTATGATATTTTCTGGATTTTATTTTTTCATCTGTGCTGCTTAAAAGATAATGATTTGTTTGTTTTGATTTGTTTGTTTTATTGGATTCTAATTGTTGTACCTTAAACCTTTATGGAAAGATGAGTTTTATAAATTGGTGTAATAATAATAATATCTGCTTGAAGTATTTTCCCTATTCACGAACACTACATACGTATAAGGTGTGATAGCAGATATCAGTATAGCTGGCTGTTAATGAAATCATGTTGAAATGCTGTTTCTAATAAGAAAATGTATATATTTTACTGTGCCACCTACTCATGAACTCCAAAAGCAAACGAGGGGGAAGTCCAATATGCATTAAATACCGAAATGCAATTTTTCTTTGTTTTTTTGTTAGTGGATACGGTAAAGATTGGGCCTGGTCACACTAAGTGTGACCATAAAAGTAGAAAATTTCAAAATGCTTTATTCTCTACTAAAGAAGATTTTCTTCGGTGAGTGGGCTGTTTCTTATTGAAATGCTGTTTTAGGAAATCTGCTGAAAATAAACAGAAATGCATGAAAATAAGCTTGACGCCTGCAGAGGGATGTTAGTTGAAGGGTTAGCATCGTTTGCCAATCGTATTTCATCACTTTTGCGTGTTGCTATTTACGGTTTATCTCCTTTATTTTTCTTCCTGATACCCTTAACTCCTCCTTCCCCGTTGTTTGCTGCCAGTCAGCTCTCTCCTATCTGATTTGTTTAAAAATCTTCCCAGCTTTTTTTCTCTCCAGCTTCATGGAGGCAGACAGGCTGAAGCCTGATGAAAGAAAATTGCACAGCAGTCTAAAAGTTGGGGAATTAGTGGATTTTTTTTCTGAGTGTAATTTTCCGCTCTCACTGCTGATAGTTTAGCTCTAATAGCTGATGACGTTTTCTACAACTGTCATGCATAGAGTTCTAGCAGATTGATGGTGCAGAAAACTGGCTGCTTTGTTGATTGCAATACCTTAAAAAAAAAATTAGACCAAGGCAAGTTGAAACTAGCAAAATGATGGAGAGATTCACCTTGTTAGGTGAGAACTGAGCAGAGATCCCTGTTCAGGAGAGTAGATGAGCTCTTGAGCTCCTTTGCAGCTATACCTTTAGTGTTGTCAGCACTTTTGGTCATGGCAGTTAACAGCCAATGTGTTTGCTTCAGTTTTTGTTAATTTTTTCTAGTCTGTCTGACTTTTTTGATAAAACTTCCCATTTTTTGACAAATCAGTATGATCCGTGGTTCAGTTGACATCTCTGTTATCTTTCTGTGTAAATGGCAAGTGTCCTGCAATGGCATCCACACACAAACTTAAGTTTGTTACTAGTATGTAAATAAAGGTTAGCCAAACATGATGGTGTAGGTAAGAACATAAGAAATTGCCATACTGGGTCAGACCAAGGATCCATCAAGCCCAGCATCCTGTTTCCAACCGTGGCCACTTCAGGCTGCAAGTACCTGGCAAGTGCCCCAAACTTTAAGTAGATCCCATGCTACTGATGCCAGTAATAGCAGTGGCTGTTCCCTAAGTCAGCTTGATTAATAGCAGTTTATGGACTTCTCCAAGAACTTATCCAAACCTTTTTTAAACCCAACTACACTAACTGCTTTTGGGACCATGGAATGCCCTGACTGTGACCAAATACATTTTGGGCCGGATTTTAAAAAGGTTATGCGCGTAAATCCGGAGGCTTTATGCGCGCCGGGCCTATTTTAAAAAGGCCCAGCAACGTGAGTAAAGCCCTGGGACGCGTGTAAGTTCCGGGGCTATCCTAAAGGGGCGGTCTGGGGGCGGGGCCAGAGGCAGGTGCAAAAGGTAAGACGATTCGGGGGGGGGAAGGGGTGGGAAGGTTAGGTTATGGGGGAAGGAATGGAGGAAGGCAGCACGCCTCCGCGTTCGCAAGGTGCACAATTGTGCACCCCCTTGCGTGCGCCGACCCCGGATTTTATAACATGAGTGTGCCTGCGCGTGCATGTTATAACATCAGGCGTACATGCGCGCGCACTTCTTTTAAAATCTACCCCTTTGTTTTTACATTAACATTTTAAATCCATAGGAACTTGTTTTATCGTTGTCCTGCAGACCAGTCCAGATGAATGGGATTCACCACCCCCCTGCTAGCAAATAGAGGCAGAGTGTAAAATGTTTGACCCGATGACCCTCCTTATGGAGCCTGGTGTAGCAGGGAAGGCGTCACTAGTACTTTGCCCCCAGCAGATGGCAGGCAAAAGTCTGGGGCAGCAGGAAAAAGCGGAGGACGCAGGCTCTTGGGGCAACAGTCTCTGAGGCTGCTTTTTCCAGGGAGACTTTGGCCAAGCAGGGAGCTGAAGTCCCGGGATGACATTCGGAGAGGTGGTTGCTCTTTTCTTCCCCCAGGGTAATCAAGGCAGGAGATCCCTGCCTTGATTACCCTAGGGGTAAATGGCAAAACTTCCCCTTTAAAGAGGTTAATTAAAAAAGAAATAGGAGAGGATAAGAGTTGCATAGTAGTCAGCAGTCCATGACCCTTGGCAGTGACTCAGCCAAGAGATCCAGATGCTCTGAGAGCATTACCCCCCTCTCTCCCCTGCTGATTAGCAGCTATGGAATGCGGGAGGAAGTGTGGAGGGTGTGGGGTCCTTAGCCTTACTACTGTGGCCAGCTCCTTTTGCAGGAGCTGTGATGCAGCTGAGATAAATGTGGCACTGAGGAGGGAGGGGCCTGTGGGTAGAACAGCTACCGATGAACTCCAAGGTCCTTCCAAACCAGTGTTCCAGGCGCTGCTGGAACAGGAAAACGGTTACACCCCTCCACGGCCTCAGTAGTGTTCCTGGGAGACCTGAAGCGGGAATCACGGGGCCTGGAGAAGAGTGAAGTGTTCTGGTGATGCACAAAGCTTTTTGTAAATTAAAAGCGAGAAAAAGCAGGCCGTGCCTCAATAGAAGAGCCCCAGCTGCATAAGAAGTTAAAGTTGCAGCCAGATCAGGTGTTACCCTTGGAGGAGAGCTCTCCTTTAGGTAATGCTTGCAAATCATCAGGAGGAAAGGAAGTAGTTGACAGACAATGGTTGCAGTGAGGAAATGGGGCAGCTGATTGCTGAAGTAATTCACTCTATAAAGTTGGAGGAAGATCAACCCAAACAAGAAGAACCAAAAAGGGACCCGATACCGATGGGATACAGAGGCCCTCTAAAGCATTAACAGTCTATTTGGGTATAATGGAAATGCTGGGACTTAAGTGGGAATGCCCTGATGCAATGTTTAAATGCAGAGGGGCTATAGAAGAATTGTACCCGCTACAACAGAAAGATTAGGTTACCTAAGGTAGAAGCAGTGGCAGCAGTGACCTAAGAGAACCACAATGCCAGTTGAAGGCGGAGCAGCGCTTAAGGACCCACAGGAAAGGAAAAGAATCATTCAAAGTGACTAGCCTTTCACTTCTGCAGAGGTTATGTAGCAAGGTGGATGCAACACTCCCCTTAGTGTGAGGACCAAGAGATATCTCAAATCCAATGGTATGCACATGGCATCTAGAGTCAGCAGCAGCCTTTTGTAGCATGATTTGGACAGGACTTCAGCTAAACAAATGGCATCATTAGTGTTGGCCAGGTGCCGGCTGGGGTTGAAAAACTGGGCAGCAGATTCAGACTCTAAGACCAGATTGGGCAAATTTATTTTTGAGGAGACGTAGAAAAGTTAGTGAAAATTGCTGGTGGGAATCAAAGCTGCAGAGATTGCCTGAGATAAGGGCAGAACTAGTTTTAAAAAGGCAGCCAGTAGGGCCTAGCTAAATAGCTATAGGCAGTATGGGCCAGGTAGGTCTCTGTCATAGCAAATATCTAGACCACTGGGATGCATACAACCGTTTTGAAGAAACAGGTGAAATGGCATAGATAAGAATACCAGGGGTTCAACAACAGGCAAAAGTGCCCAGGGCCACTCCTTGATCCCACCAGTAGGAGGTTGGTTTCAATAGTACTACGAGGAGTGGACCCACATAATGGGGGATCAGTGAGTCTTAGAAGTCATCTGGTAGGGTTATGCATTGGAAATAAAAGCCCCAGTAAATGGTTCAGTCCCCATGCAAGGGACACAAAAAGTTAGCGGTACAGGCAACAATAGACAAGTTGCTATATTTACAAGCAATAGTGCCAGAACAGGAGAGGGAAAGGCAGGTACTCAATTTACTTTATCCCCAAAAATGAGGGAACCTTTTGTCTGGTTTTAGACTTAAAAGGGGTAAACCAGTCACTTCATGCACCACACTTCTGCATGGAAAAATTGAAGACAGTATTTACGGCAGTAAGAAAAGGAGAGTTTTTGTCAGCGATAGATCTGTCAGAGGCCTACCTCCATATACCAATAAGAAAATAGCCGCAATATCTGCATTTTGCAATATTAGGAAATCATTACTAATTTAAGGCCTTACCATTTGGCTTAGGATCAGCCCCCAGGACATTTACAAAAGAATTGGTGGTAGTAGCAGCCATCTTTTGCAGGGAAGAAATAAGGGTGCACTTGTATCTGGACACTTGGTTAATAAGGGCAGATTCTGTGCAGGAGGGGCAACGATCAGCGTTATGCAAACACTGGAGAACCTAGGCTGGGTAGTGAATGAGGGCAAAAGCCATTTAGAACCATCACAGTGGCTCACCACCTCAAAGTTCTGTTCAATATGAGGATAGGGAAAGTATTCCTACCAAAAAAAGAGAACACTCAAACTATGAACCAAAATCGGAGGCATGCTGACCACAACCTCGCCAACTACCGATGATTTTCTCCATCTCCTAGACTCGATGACAGCCACGATTAAGTTGGTGTCCTGGGCAAGAGCCCACTTACAGAACAGCCTATTATCCAGAAGGTCACCACAGAGTCAAGAATTTGACAGGATTCTTTCTGATAAGATGGACTAGGGAAAACCTGCAGTGGTAGCTTTTCAGAGCCAGCATAACAAAAGGAATCAATTTGGAAGCACCAGAGTGCGTAATGGTGACTACAGATGTGAGCAGGATAGGATGGGAGGAAAGGCACATTGTGAAGAAAAAGTGGTAATCAAGGATGCTGGTTGAAGAGAGCAGTGATACTTTCAATGAATCATCTAGAAACCAGAGCAATCAAACTGCCACTGAAGATCATCCTACCAACGTTCAAAGGTAAAGCTCTAAGAGTATTATCAGATGGTGCAGTAGCAATGGCCTATGTCAACAGGCAAGGGGGAAAAAAGTCTGCAATTGACAATGGAAGCAGAATGCCTCAAAGGATAGATGGAGGAATATCTGTTGGATATATCAGCCATGCACATAGATGGAGCACTCAATATGAAAGTGGATATCTTAAGCTGTCAGAGATTAGACCCAAGGGAATGGGAACTGGCAGAAAAAGCCTTCAACCAGATGGGGATGCCCCCATTGGGATCTAATGGTGACACACAAGAACACCAACGTGAAGTACTTCTTCATTTGAAGAAGAGAATGGGGATCTAGGGAGATAGACACACTAACACAGACCTCTTCCAGAAAGGTGTTCCTATATGTATTTCCACCTTGGCTGATGGTAGGAAGAATCGCGAATCATCGAATGATGCCAGACTGTGTGCCAGAATGATGCCAGACTGTGTGAGGTGCCCATGATATGCAGACCTGGCAAGGCTCAAACAGGAAGAATCACTAAGATTTACCCAGACTAAAGGTCTACTATGTCAGGACCCGATGATGATGGAAAATGCAGCACAATTTTGTCTCATGGCATAGCTCTTGAAAGGCGAAATCTCGACAGAAGAGGGTACTTAAGACAAGTAATAGCAACCTTATTAAGACAAGAAAGAAGTCCACCTTGATAGCTTATGCAAGAATTTGGAAGATTGAGACATAATACAGGAAGAAGGGAGTGACTCCGAGAAAGGCACAGTTGCCCTCTGTTTTGGACTTCCTCCAGGATGGATCAGATAAAGGCTAGCAGTAAACTAAGAATAGAGTGAGTCTCTATATGCTACAGGTAGCAACTCAGAGGCCCCTCTAGTATCTCACCCAGATGTGGCTTGCTTCTTGAAAGAAATAGGCCAGATTAGGCCAGTGATAAGAACTTGGTCCTGAGGGCATTCACAAAAGCTCCATTTGAACCACTTAAAAGAGCCAGTATTAAGGACTTAACATTGGTAGGAATGTGTTCAGCCAGTAGGATCTCAGAATTACAGGCTCTGTCATACAGAGACCCTTATTTCTCCTCCTTTTTGGAAAAAGCCATGATCAGGATAATCTCATTCTTCTTACCAAAGGTAATGTCAGAATTTCACTTAACACAAGTGGTTACTTTATCGGGGTTTAAAAAGAAGAATGTTGGGGACAAAAGAAGGATCTGAGATTTCTGGATGTAAGGAGATGCCTGTTCAGATAGCTGGAAGCTACAAATCGATTTAGAAAGTCAGACAAACTATGTTATTTGCAGGGGCACACAGAGGGGAAGTGGCCTCAAAGGCAGCAATTGCAAGATGGATTAAAGAAGCAACTGCATCAGCATACATAAATGAATGGAAAACAAGTACCAGATGGGCTGAAAGCCCACTCCATGAGAGCTCAGGCGGGCTCATGGGTGGAGCGTAGACTGGCAGACCCAATAGAGATTTGTAGGGCAGCCACATAGTTGTCACTGCAATGATTTGCAAAACCTTATGGGCTGAATCTTCAGGAGAGAGGAGATACAGCTTTTGCCATGGAGGTCTTAGAGGCAGGTCTAGGATACTCCCAGCCAGGTTAGGTACTTCTTAGGTAAATCCCACTTGTCTGGACATGGTCCACAGGATGATGAGGATGGTTCAAATAGATCTTACCTGGTAACTATCTTTCCTTGAGTGCTGAGAGACCAGCCCAGAACCCATTCCGAGAAGTGATCAGGAGATAACCCCCCGCCCCCCCCCTCCCCACACACAAAAATGTTGGAATACAGTGGGAAGGAGTAAAGTAGACAAAGAATAAAGAAGTAAGACAAGGAATCTCTTTTTTCCTTTCCTCTACTTTTTTACTTGTAGCACAATTGAAACGTAGCCCAGGAAGGGAGAGCAGAAATTACTTACTCCTATTCTATTTCTGTTCATTGATTTCTTTTTTGAATATAATTTATAATACTTTGAGATCCAGAGGAATCCGTATCCTTCAACTTGAGCAAAGAGACTATTAACACCTTCCCTGCTGCACCAGGCTATATAGGGAAACATTTTGCCCCTCCGTCTCTATCTATTGTATGGGGATGAATCTCACTTGTCTGGACTGGTCTGTCAGGACTCAAACAAAGACAATTAGCAGGTAAGAAATGAAGTGATGAGGTGGCTACTGGCAATTTCATAATGGATACTGTAGAGAATTTTGCTAATTCATTTGTGTTAGCATTATCTTTAATGCCCCTTCCAAAGTTAAAGCAGTGAAATGGTTTAAACCTAGAGTTCCTTGGTTTGATACTGCTCTTGTAACTTAAGAAAAGATCCATGCGCCAAGCCGAGAGGAAGTGGTGCAGGTCTTACTGCTGAATCTCATTTACAGTATGTTTATGATCAGCAGGAGTATTGGGCATTTTTTTACTACAAAATTGCAATAGCCCTTAATCATCCTCGTATGTTATTTGAGACAATAGGTAAATTAATAGCTCTAATAAGAGAATTGTGGCCTTTCAGGAGTTTGCAGATTATATTGTTGCTAAAAGGGTAGTGTTAGCAGATAAGGTTATATGGCAGTGAGCCTCTTTAAGCCCTGTGACTAATCTGCAATCTTTAGTTACTGATATTACTTGTTCCGGGGGCTTTTTACCAGCAGTCTGAGAAGATTTCAAATATATTAGTTGTAAAGAAGTGGAGAGCATGTTAAATAAAATTAAGAATTTCTATTGCCCTTTGTATCCGTGTCTTTTTTTTTTTTATTTTTTATTTTATATGTTTTGAGAGAGGTTTTTTTTTACCGATTCTGACTGCCCTGGTAAATCAGTCAGTTTTGAAAAGAGTTTTGATATGTTCTGTCTTTTTAAGAAGGGTGGATTATGCCGCAAGCTACTGAGCCACCCTTCTCTAACACCACTTTAGGAAAGTTGTTAGTGAAAGTGGTTTATCAGCAGCTTGATCAATTTTTAAACCACAAACGATTTCTTTGCATCGCTTTCGGTGTGGGTTTCAAAAGAAAACCAGTACTGAAACTCTGCTTTTATCAGTAGTTGACGGTGTTTTACAGGAGTTTTTTGATAGGAGGTATGCCATCATTGTGGTGTTTTTAGATGCTACTGCAGCATTTGGTAACTGTTTCTCATACAATTTGGGTGTGTGGGTTACAAAATATTGGGATTCAGGACTCTGTTTATCAGTGGTTTGAATCATACTTTTGTAAGAGCAAACAAGAAGTTCATTTTGGCAATTCTGAATCTGATTTGGTATGATATGTGGACTGAGTTTCTACGGGGGTCGGCTCTTTCCTCTGCTTTATTTAATTATGTCCTCTGTGCTAGTTTTTAGATCACCTTTCTATTAAGTTTTGATTTTATGAAGATGTTCACTTGATTTATTCCTTTTGAAAAAACTAATTTGCCTAGAGTGTTATCAAAAATTGAGGGGTATTTGTGTGTTATAAACACCTGGACGTGTAGCAGCAACTTGCTAAATCTTGCTAAGATTGAACTTCTCTGTTTCTTATTAAATCGCAGTACAATCCTGTACTTTAACTGTTCTGAGTACTCCACATTTTATTTTCAGTATCCCGGGGACTATCTAATAGCCTCATCAACATGCATTTGCATGTGATGGGTGCGTTTTTCGATGAGCTAAACCCCTTACTATATAAGGGGTAATAGCGTCGAAAATGCACGGCCAATTGCAGGTTAAACGGTGCGCTCGGTCGAGCTCGCTTTACTGTATCGGCCGGTCAGTCATCAAGCTGTCTCTGTGGCTCCAGGGCAGGCTGTTACCGATAATGTATTCAGCCAGCTCGAGGAGTCGGGGGGAGCCACAGGAGGAGATAGTATTGCCGGTTGAAGAAGATGCAGTAGCAGGAGGCTTTGGAAGAATCCCACAGAGGTGGAACTGAAAGCCTCTGTCAGGATTAGGGAGATTCAGCAACAATGAGGTGAGAAAGGAACTTTCTACCTAGCAAAGCCTGACTAATTTACCTTCGAGGAAAACTATAGTGGGACTAGGTCAATCTCTCACCTTACAGATTTCCCCCATAACAGAGAAGGTGTAAATGTTAGAGACTGCTTTGGCACAGGCTCAGAACTCTGTTCAGGAGGAGCAGCGAAGGTTTTGTGCACTCAGGTTAAATGTATCTAAGCTGGAGTCAGTGCAAGAAGCCCTCATTAAAGATAATTCTTGGATAAATGCTAAGATGGTGAATTTGGAAAACTTATTTCAGTGATGTTATTTACGTTTCATTAATTTTCCAAGAATGTCTGTGGTTTCTTCTGTTGAGATGTTGAAGAGAGAGAGAGATGCAGTGGAAATGTTAAAAGTACCAGAGAAATCTGTTCTCCTGTTGCACAAATTTATTATAGTCCATTGTTTAGAAAAAAAAGAATCTGGAACAGGTTAGGGCAACTCTTTCACCCACATCTAGTAATAACTTGAATTTGACTGGGTTTTTGGAAACTTCTGATGATAAATTGGTGGAACTAGAGACTAATTATTTCTCTAGCTTTAGATCTGGCAGGGATTGGCTCTTAAAGTTGTTTTTTAGATATCGTGAAGATTTATTTTTGAAAATGAACGTAATGAAGCTGGCTACTAGGCAGTCCCCTGCCAGCAGGGAGCTGCAATGGGCGTATCAGACCCACACTCTCGCCTCCAACTTTAAGGCTGCGTGATGCAGCAAGGCCAGCCCTATAAAACTCCCTCACAGCTTATTTCCTGCCTCAGTGTGGCGTCTCTTCCTTCTTTGGACTCCTGTCCATGTATTCTTTGCCTGGTATCTTTGCTCTTGCACCTTACCTGTGTATACCTTTCCTTGCTGTTGCTCTCTTTAGGTCTCCCGGTGGCCCAGTTCTTGTTCTTTGCCCTTCTCTTGCTCTATTTAGGTCTCCTAGGGTATAATCCTTGTCTTTTGTCCTTGCCTGTGTGCTCTTTGTCTTGGCTTCCTGATCTTGCCCCCTGTCTTACCTAGGTCTTCCTGGAGGTCTTTTTAGCCTTTGTGCTCCTCTTCTGGTTCCTTGCCCAATTGAGGTCTCTCAGTGGCCTTCCGTGCTTGTGTGATCCCAGCCCTCCTCTTGCATGGTCTGGGCCTTCCTGTGGCCCTTCCTATCAGTGTGTTTCTAGTTTGCCCCCCTCCTGTGCTAGGCCTTGCTATGGCCCCTTGTTCATGTGGTTCCTTTCCTGTCCTTGCTGTTCCATGCTTTGTCTAGCCCCTTGTTTGTCTATATACCTCCACTGCCTTGTACTTCCTTGTCTGTCCCTGTCCTACCCGTGCACTCCTTGTTTGTATTCAGAGGGTTCAGGGCGCCTTCCTGGCCCTTGCTGCCTGCCAGTCCCTGTGGGTTCCCTGACCCTGATCGTCTGCACCATCCACCCAAAGGGTAGGTGGCTGTTCAGACAGAAGACCTCAAACTTGACCTGCCTGCTTCTGACTTTTGCATTCCCCGCCTTGGGGGTATCATTGAATCAGCCCATGTGGCCGTGTCAGTGAGGGTGTTTGCAGATTTCGCTACAGCTACTCAAAGAAGAACAAGCAATTTCTTTTGTTGAAGCCAGAGGTTTTCCAGTTGGGATCATCTTTCTTTATGAAGCATCCTTGTAAATGTCTAATTTGAATCTCAAATATTTTTTGAGTTTTGTTTTTTAACCGAGCCAGTAGTGTCTCTTGCTTAATGTTAAGCATATCTAGGATGGCTGGTAATTAATTTCTATCTCACTGAGTCTTTATATAATTTGTAACTCTCAATTTAACAACTGTTCACTTACTTTAGGTTTTATTGCTTTTTTTTGTTTGAATATTTCTTGGGATTGTGTTATTGTTTCCCTTTTGAAATGAGGATAGTATGGATATGTATGTTTTTTCAATATTTGTATTGCTTATGGTATGTAAAATATGCATATTCTTTTTCCTCAAGGCTTCTTGAAGTATAATTTTTTTGGAAATTAATAAAAAGTAAATTGAAATGCCTCTTCAAGCCGTTACCCACTTGGGTAGAAGGCAGGGTGTTTTGCTGAAGAATACAGGGAATGGGAATGGCATCTTTTTGTGGAATTCCCAATAACAGCTGACTTGTGGATCATGAAACTGGTTTGCTTAAGTGAAACCGCTTTGTGCGGACCATCAGGCTGTCCCATAGCAGCCAATTTTGACTACATGAAAGAACTGTCTTTATACCTTAAAAAAAACAACCCAACAAAAAACCCAAAACCTGTCGGGATAACTTTCTTAAATCTCAGCAGATTACCATTGAAGTGTCTCTGGGATAAGTTCTGGATGTAGCCAAGAAAGCTTCTTCCAGAACTCTTTTCCACATTTTCACTGTAAATAATCATTCTCCAGACTTAAATCTGCCCCTCTAGTTTTAGTATTTTACAGGGTCTCCTTGTTCTGGTGTCTTGAGGGAAAATATTTTCTTTACAAGATAATGTAAAACTTTGTAATGATTTTGTACAATTTAATCATGCTCCCCGTCCCAGCCTTTTTTGCCAAGGGAAGTTTAGACTAATAAAGTTCTACTCATAGGGTGACTCCCATTAGTCCCTTTTAATTTAATTATCCTTAACTGTCCCCCTCTTTTTTTTTTTTTTTTTTTTTTTTTTTTAAACTCCTCTTCTTACATTTTTCCCCAATCAAGCAAAGTTAAGGCTTTATTAGGTAAAACAGCCTTTACTCAAATGTATGCATGTAGTTATGAGTCTCGCTTAAAAGTTATTTATTCACAAAACCTAGATTTGTATAATGATATGAAAAAGGAGAATGAACCATTGGTATAGAGGTTTCTGCATAAAAAATATTTTTGCCATGGTGGGGGTGGGGAAACAGATTACCCTCCTTGTTAAAATCCAGGCCCATAAGGATACAGCATGAAAGCAGTGGGCTTCCTCTGTACTAATGAGTCAGACATATTAAAAAGATGAAATAGTAAAATTAGTCATATTTAACCCCCAGCATAGAAGGTTGTTTGAGGGATTTTGGTACAACCAGACTGTAAGAGGCCCTTAACAGTAAACAATGGTGCAAAATGAATGTGTAACATGGGAGAAAGCGGCTAGCCTAGCAATGGTTTTAACTGTTTTTATAATAAATGAAACTCCCCAATTCTCTTATTTGCCCTGTCTTGAATAGACTGTATTAATGAATAACCCAGTGCTCTTCACTTTAAACTGGATATTATTGACGCTGCACAGCTAACAATCTTCAGAAATGACCATCATACTAGGCTTCCTCGTAAGGGCTTTTGCCTATTCAACTCGGCCTTATAAATAATCATAGGTCATGTTGATGAAGCTATTTTTTAAGTATTTTTCTTATGCACTTAAAACTCGCAAAATCATGGGCTACTTTAGCCAAAATTAATATTATGCCTTGTGCAAATCCATCATTTGAAATTTCAACTTATCTTAAGCTCTTCGATATGTGAATAAAAAATGTCAGTCTTGAACCATGACGATGGTCTCAGTGCTGATGACCCGACACGGAGCCGTGTTTCGGACTGCTCTCACCATCTGCCAGTCCTTCTTCAAGGGTAATATTTTACAGTTGTCGAACCTTTTCAAAAATGGCGCTTCAGCGTTTTTTTAGTCATTTCTTTAGTCATTTCTTTTTTTAGTCATTTTTAGTCATTTAGTCATTCTTTTTTTAGTCATTTAGTCAGGGAAATGACTAAAAAAACGCTGAAGCGCCATTTTTTAAAAGGTTCGACAACTGTAAAATATTACCCTTGAAGAAGGACTGGCAGATGGTGAGAGCAGTCCGAAACACGGCTCCGTGTCGGGTCATCAGCACTGAGACCATCGTCATGGTTCAAGACTGACATTTTTTATTCACATATCGAAGAGCTTAAGATAAGTTGAAATTTCAAATGATGGATTTGCACAAGGCATAATATTAATTTTGGCTAAAGTAGCCCATGATTTTGCGAGTTTTAAGTGCATAAGAAAAAATACTTAAAAAATAGCTTCATCAACATGACCTATGATTATTTATAAGGCCGAGTTGAATAGGCGAAAGCCCTTACGAGGAAGCCTAGTATGATGGTCATTTCTGAAGATTGTTAGCTGTGCAGCGTCAATAATATCCAGTTTAAAGTGAAGAGCACTGGGTTATTCATTAATACTGGTTTATTCCCAATACTTTTCGTCTATAATATTAAGTCCTACTCCTTTGAATTCGAGTTGAATAGACTGTAAACATGGATTACCTCTTATGTGTATTTGTACAGCTCTGCCTACATCTAGCTATGCTATTGATATTAGTAATAGTAAATTCAGGCACTGGAGTCCAATTTATGACTCTGAAGTTGTGGACTCTTTTCCTAGATATTATGTGGCTATTTATTTGCAGATTCTGAGTCCCAAAACAGATAGATGCTCTTGACAGTAGCTGCAAGTTGAGCTTGAGTACAGGATTCAGATGCCAGCCCCTCTGACAATAATGTAATCAGTTAAGTTTCCCTCTCCTGCTAGTGCACTCCTTGTTAGTGACCCCAAATCCAGGAAAATAGATTTTTTTCCACCCATTCAAATGTTAAATTTGATTTAATGTAAATAGATTTTCTTTTACCTTTAATTTACATGCCTTTTTACTTCAGAAATAGCCAGTTGTTTTAATTGCAAATTTTTTTTCCTGGTGGACAAACGGCCGCATCTCAATCAATCAATTTGTTTTATTCATCATCCGCCTTTCCTGCAAGAGTTTAAGATGAGGTATAACAACTATAAAAAATGATAAACAATAGATAAGACAACAAAAACTTAGACATGTAGCATAAAACAATATGCAAAAAACCAACAGAACAAAAAGTCATGCATAACAGAAACAAATAGAGGAATCCAAAGACAATGTAGCATCAGCTAATGCAAACAAAAATAATAGTTAAAACTGAAAAATAAGAATACCAAAGAATGGATCAAATTTTAAAAGCATTAGCTTTTGAAAGATCAGGGTTCTTTTACTGTCTCCATACCCCAGATTTCTGTAACTAGTGACAAAGTAGAACATCGGATTTGAGTCTTCATACTTGACCGAGACATTCTTAAGTTTGGGAGCATTCTCTGCTTACTCTGCCTTCCCTTCTATGCTACAAAGATTTCACAGGCCTGTAGTAGCATTTACTAGAGACCAAACCTTTATCATGGAAGGTAATTTAACTCTTCAGATTGTCAGTCCCAGAACTGATTTGCTTCAATGTTGCTTCTAAGGAATTGTATAAATGGTGCCTATGAAGTAATATTTGAGAGTGAAGACTCCAAGGAGCACAGACTTATATCTTCACTCATGCATACTGTAGTTCAGTTGATATGAACACACTTCCTTTAATGTACTGCTTTCTGAGAGTCATGTGCTAATTGACTTAGATTATTTGTCTGACTTTGGCATTTTAATTTCTCAAGTTTAGAATGGTAGAATATCAAGGCAGAAACGAATGAAAATCAAAGAAGCCACAGCCTTTTAAAGGTAATTGAAAATTTAAATAGCGGGAGCTCTTAAAGGTAATTTTAAAAGCTGTAGGTAATACTTTTTATTGGAATTACTGCAATGGAAACATTACCGTACCACCCTTATAATCTAACTTGCAATTGAATTGTATAGTCAGCTAACATCATCCTAAGCTCATTCTGCACACAACTATCAGGTCGATACAGTAAAGTGTGCTCCGTCGGAGCGCACTGTCAGCCTGCTCTGGACGCGTGTTTTCCCTTACCCCTTATTCAGTAAGGGGAGGAAAACACGCGGCCCACCCGCGGCACCTAATAGGGCCCTCAACATGCAAATGCATGTTGAGGGCCCTATTAGGTATGCGCGCGGGATCCAGTAAGTAAAATGTGCAGCCAAGCCGCACATTTTACTCTAAGAAATTAGCGCCGACCCAAAGGTCGGCGCTAATTTCTTCCGGCGCCAGAAAAGTGCACAGAAAAGCAGTAAAAACTGCTTTTCTGTGCACCCTCCGACTTAATATCATAGCGATATTAAGTCGGAGGTCCCCAAAAGTAAAAAAAGTAAAAAAAAAAAAAAAAAAAAAAAATTTTGAATTCGGCCCGCGGCTGTCGGGCCGAAAACCGGACGCTCAATTTTGCCGGCGTCCGGTTTCCGAGCCCGTGGCTGTCAGCGGGCTCGAGAAACCGACGCCGGCAAAATTGAGCGTCGGCTGTCAAACCCGCTGACAGCCGCCGCTCCGAGCCAAAAGGAGGCGCTAGGGACGCGCTAGTGTCCCTAGCGCCTCCTTTCCCTCGTTTGCACCGCGTCACCCTCATTTGAATACTGGATCGCCTCGCACCGGCGAAGGGCCGGTGCGTGCGCCGGGAGAGCGGGCGTTCGTCCGCTCTCCCGCGGTTTTACAGTATCGATCCGTATGTTAGACACCTTACAGGACATACTATTGCCCCCCTTGTTTAGTTGAAATGCAAGGTAAAATATTATAAAGCTCAATGTATTATAAAGTTTCAATGTATAATAAGTATCACCCGTCCTTTTAAAAACCCTAGTACACTGTAAACCGATGTGATATTCCAGATCGAACACCAGTATAGAAAAACAAATAAATAAAATAAATAAAACTAATCAAGGAAAAAAAACTCCCAAATGTGGTGTTAGGTCCAAAAAAAAGGTATAATTTACATTTTGTGTTTATTTCCATGTACCCATTTGGACTAATGCAGCAACCACTGCTTTATCCACGATTGCTCAAAAATCGCATGTGCACATAGCATTGAAATGCCCCCAACATATCCTCTTTCTTGTTTCAAATAACTTGATATCTTTCCTGAAGTGTGAGGCCAAGAGCTGGTCCTTTCCTCAAAATCGTCGGATTGTTTGACTAGGCTTGTACTATCCTGAATATTGTTTATACAGCCAATAGCAACTTTATAGCTTGATGTTTTTAACAATATTGGCTATGTTCATATGAATTCACTCTTCCAGATCATTTGTATATAGGATATATGAGAGCCAGCTTACCATTGGCTCTTGGTGTATACTACATGCAGTATTTTTCCAATGATCGCTACTCATTGTAACCTATCAACCAGTTTTTGATCTAAAGACAAAAAGGATCCTCCTCTAATTTCTTTAGCTTTTACAACTTTTCAAAGGAGCAAAAGCAAATAAAAAAAAAAAAAGGGAGACCCATAAACAGAAAACATTTTCTATGCAATGGTCCACTGCAGAAAGTAGACAAACGTCCACAAACGCTTCAAAAACTAAATTTTTAAAAATATACACATATAGGGATTATTCCTGTTTAAAAGTGCATTTTGCTTAAAGATTGATAGAATTATACAATTTGTTCAGTATTCAAACTCCCTTCTACTCATTGACTCTGAGGGGGCACATTAGGGAGCTGAGGGTCCATCAGTTTCCTAGCGTGTAGACAGATGGACTCAGGACCAGTGGGTCATGCTTCCCTCTCAGCAGATGAAGATGGAGCCTGCCAGTATTCTCTGTCTCCAGCAGATTGTTGATTGCTTCCGATTTTGGAAGGAGAAATTTTAAATTAAGAAGGAAAAACCCCGTTCTCCCGCGGTGATACCAGATTGTTTCCCCTCCCCCCCCCCCCCCCCGTTGAGAATTCCCCAGATGATTTCTGTGGTCCCTCAGATGTGTGCTTTGGTCCAGTAGCTGGGTTTCCCAGCAACGACTTAGCTGATTGTACAGCTTAAAGGCAGTGGGAGGAGGAGGCGAGCATGGTGGTGATGGCAGATGCCCTCTCCTCCCGCAGCTGGAGATCATCTCTATCCTCAACCAGTAAGAGCTGAGCTCAGGTAAGGTTTGAAAAAAAAAAAGATTTTTTTTACCTTAAGTAACAGAGACAGTTGGAGGAGTTTGTAGGACTTCCTCCGATCTCTGTGCTCGGCGCATCATTCTGACGTCATTCCCGCTCCCATAGGGATTAGGGAAACTGGGTGTTGCACTTCCCAGCCGTGGCAGGCCTGCAGCCGGCTTCACTCATCCCCAACGCTGGGGCCCCAGACCTGGCTCATCCTCTCTGGCAGCGGTGGGCAGCCGCCTATGCGCTCACGCTCTCTGTGCTCCCAGGCCCCTCCAGCGCTGCTGCGGTCTCCTCCGGTCCCGGTCGGGTATCCCCACGTGCGTCGCGGGGAGACGCTGCCATTTCCTAGTCTTCGGCCTGTTTGCCTTAGGCTTGCGTGCGAGCGCCTCCCCAGACTCTAAAGGAGCTGTAGTGGGAAAGCATCCCACAGCCCCGGATGATGACGTCAACCAGTCTCCGTATATAAGACAGGCCCTGCTACATAGACTTTGCCTTAGCAACAGATCTCCATGCTTCCTGTCGTGTTCTTCAGTTCCTGTTCAGTACCTGATCCTGTTCTAGCTCCTGTTCTTGCTCCAGTACCTGCTCCAGCCCCAGTTCCTTCTTTCCTTCGGACGGCCCTCCCTGGCTTTGACTTCTGCTTGAACCTGACCGAGTCTCCAGCCACCTACCCTGACTTCTGCTTGAACCTGGCCGTGTCTTCAGTATCTGCCTGACTTGCAGTCCGGACTTAACCTTGTCTCCAACTGCATTGCCTCCGCTTCAATCTGTCCGGACTTTGGATCCTGTCTCTCCCTTTTGGGACCCTGCATCTCCGCTGCTTCCTGGCATCCTGCTTTGGACACTCTCTCCAGGATCAGCCACGCGGAGGCCCACCTAAGTCCAGCCGGCCCCAGTACCCAAGGGCTCAACCTGCGGGAAACGAGGGCTGGTATTGGCGAAGCTCCAGTTGGCCTCCGCTTCCTGTTTGGCCTTGCCTCCTGATGGTGGGGACCCGTGGGGGTTTCCCCCACAGGTGGCGCCAACACCACCTTGGGCCAAGGGTCCACCTCTGCAACACTGGGCAGCCTGGAGGGTTGAGCAGCCCCAGTGGGCTAGGGCCCGCAGTTAGGCCTTTTGCCTGCACTCTGCGTGGTAGGCCACATCAGCCTGTTTGTGTGCTTTTGTGCGTGCTTTACTGCCCTCTGCAGATGTCGGTGTGCATAGTGCGTCGGCTCTGTGCATGCGTTGTGCGCTCAGTTTTGGGCGTGCCTTTTGCGCACACAAGTTTTAAGCATGGTGATGCACTCAAGCTTTGGCGCACAAGTTGTGCATGTGTTTTGCGGCGGTTACTTTTGAGGCTCATAAAAGTTTTTAAGCGAGAGCTGTTTGGACGCGCATTCACCGTCGCCTTGCACTGGTAACACCGGTGAACAAGAAAGTGCCTTTCTCTCTGTGTTGCATGTCATATTCAGGCTTCTCAGCCTGACCTGTCCTCTAACATGGGTCAGTGCTGTTTGGATGCTCAGGGTGAGCTGTCTTCCTCCGACTTCACTAAGCCTGGATTCTCCCATCCTGATGATGGTCTGGTTTCGGCTCCGTCTGGAGGTACGCCAAACCTTGGTACTCCCTTGACTGGCTACTCTGCTGGCGATGGCAGTTCACTGGGCCCCACACTAGTTCCTTCTGGGTTTGGACTGGATCCAGCTGTTTTTTCTTGGGTGGAGTTTTTTTTTTTTCAGAGTTTACAAGCGCAGTCCTCAGCTTCGCCCAATCCCTGCCCTCTTCCAGTCCTCTGGTTAAGTGCTAGGGTATGCCTCTGTTTGCTGCGGTATTCCCAACAGGAACCCGGATGGCACTGATGACGAGGCAGATTCTGATTCCCTTGAAGATGGGGAAATTCCTCCAGGGCTGGAACTGTATCGGACCAGTCCTTGAAGATGCTGGGTGTTCCTGGTATGGAAGGAAGGCCAAGCGATTGCCAGCATGGTTAAA
Organism: Rhinatrema bivittatum; assembly: GCF_901001135.1. Taxonomy (NCBI): domain Eukaryota; kingdom Metazoa; phylum Chordata; class Amphibia; order Gymnophiona; family Rhinatrematidae; genus Rhinatrema; species Rhinatrema bivittatum. The sequence goes on along the minus strand of NC_042619.1, from coordinate 242,465,676 downwards.
AGGACCAGTTGCAAAGCTTGAAGGGTAGGCTCTGGTAAACCAGTATACAAAGAATTACAGTATGATTGGATCTTTCATTTTGCTGTCCTAATTGACCCAATTAGAAAGCACTATGATGCTTCGTCCACAACGTGTTTTGTTTGACCAATGACTTTACAAATTAGGCTGATCCATGTCTCCTACTTTAGTATAAATACCTCAGCATTTTTTCTCTTCTCACAGTCATGTGGACCTATTACATCTTTGGCAAAATTTCGCTTATTATGAGAAGTCCACATTAAGTTACAGCTGTCAAGGGGATGAAATAAACCCCTGAGGCAGGCAGCTAGTAAAGCCAGAACAGCACCTGTGATATGTAGATTTTTCTTGCTCCCATCTTTTTCTTCCCCCTGTCAAGAGAACCCAAGATGTTAGGACTCTTTCTGGTCTGTACGGGAAGCTGTCCGGTGTCTTGGCTGGTTTGGAGGTCAGTTCTATGCCGATACAAAATAGATCATCAGGTTGTCAAGAGCCTAGAGATCCGGTCTTATAATACCTCTCTGCATTCCTAAGTGCAAGGTCTTTCCTTATCCAAGTAACCCCTTCCTCCCCCCTCCCCCCCCTCATGTTTATCTTCCTTTCTGCCTGCTCTCTGGGTAGGCCCCTCTCCTGAACCTAAATTATCCTGGTTCCCACAGTATCTTCCTTTAACAGGTTCACCCTGGGTTTGTTCTATCTTTCTTTGCTCAAAAGAAAACACTTTAACATCACTTCTATCCATATACTTTTTAAATTCTTTAGTCTCTCTTTTATATAACAACAAAATCTTCTGAGCCTTAGAATTCTCTACAGGATTTACATAAACCATACATTCTCAGAAGCTTTGTCAATAATTCAGAGAAAGAAAGGAAAAAAAACATTGCTACTTGCTTGCTGATAATAGTCCTCATTCTTTGAAGCTCTCTTCTACAACCTTCTACTCCAAACCACCTGATAGGCAGGGCATGGTTTTCTACTACTTATATAATTCAAGATTTATTAAAACTAACACAAAGTTAATCTCTTAGGGCAACTTCTGCTGTATTAGAGCTCAGTGCAAAAACCTTTCCATTTAAGTTGAACTAATAGCAATGCAAGGTTTGCTTCTGTGGGATCCTCCCTAAACAACTGGCAACCTCTAGTTTAAGCTAATTAACTTTCATTTTCCAGTGAAACTGGAACACAGCTCTCATGCAGACACTAGTACTTCACTCTTTAACCACAAAAATAAGTGTCAACGTGACTTAGTTTAGGGTTTTCCTTTCCTTTTCTCATTTTTTCTTTCCCCTAGAGCATAATCCTGTAATCTATTTCTTTACCCCCTATACCCAGCACTGCCTTAATTAGAGGAACACAGTCTCTTAATGTTTTTCAAAAATAAATTTAGCTTAAATACTGATAACATTCCCCATATAGGCTCTGACTCAGGCTCTGGATCTCAGAAAGCTCCTCCATCGCATGGATGAGATGACTGCCACAGCTTGTTCTCCTCCTTCCCCCTCTCTCCCCTTATTCTTAATCCCACTACTTATTGAAAGTGCCTAGCAGCCTAAGGCTGAGAGACTGCTGAGTTATCCTGACAGCCCCTGCTTGCTTATGCTCTGAGTCTGGGTACAGGGGAAGCTGGGACATGTAGTCCCATCAGCGGCCATCTTAGCTTCTGTTAGCCCTATCTCTTCCCCACAGCTATTGATTTATAGTTTTACAGGGCTTCTTTTGAGCAGAGACTAACAGCTGCTCTCAGTAAATCATCACACTCCGTTTAAGTGACTTTCCACATAAAAAGAGAGTCCGATTTAACTTTACATGTTTAAGGGAGCTTTGTTCTTGTGTATGCTTTTCGGACTTTTTAGCATGATTCGGTTTTGGGATATTTCTTATTTATTTTTGTTTAACACATGGATAATAGGGCTTCTATCGGTTTTATGCGCAAGCAGTGCCAGTGCTTCCATTAGGAAAACTAAGCAGTTGCCTAGAATGCCAAAATTTTGGAGGCAGCAAAACCCACCAGCATAAGGCTCAGAAACTGTATTCTGCAAGAGCCCAATATCACCAAGGACTGCTGTGTTGGAGCTACTGGCAATAGGCAGCTAGGGAAGGGGGCGCACGACCAAAGGTACACCCAAGGCACCAAATACTCTTCTTCTGGCCCTGGTTGTAAGATTTCTTTGGTCCTCAACCAATGTTTTGGTAAGACATACCCTATACAGTGCTGAGAGTTTGTGAACCCCCTAGAATGATCTGTATTTTAGCACAATTTATACCCTGAGTTAGACCCTAATCTAAAGCCTGATAAGAGAGGAAGTTAAACTCCACTGAACAAATAACTCAGACAAAGGATATATTTTTATTTTTTCAACAAAAAGATTCAACAATAAGTATCCTTGTGTGGAAAAAGTATAGGAACCCTTTATTTAGTAACTGGTGGCACCTCCTTGAGTAGCTTTAACTTTCAATGCTTCTTTTAACAGTCAATTCGTTTCTCACATCACCTTTGTGGAATTTTGGTTCACTCTTCCATACAGAACTGTTTCAGCTCTGTGACGTTTGAGGGCTTCCTTGTATGAACAGCTCGTTTCATGTCTTGCCGCAACATTTCAATAGGGTTTGGATTAGCACTTTTGACTTGGTCAAGCCAAAATACAAAATCTCTTCTTCAGCCATTTATTTATTAAAACTCAGCCGTAGCACGCCTATGACCATAGCCATAGGCACCGCTACCGAAGAGCACCATAGCACCGCCATATGCCAGCGAGAGCAGCGAGGCCTCGGTAAGAAAAAAAGCAGCATGGCCCCATCAAAATTGACGACATGGTCGGCAGGGTCTTACTAAGTGGAAAAGTAGTGCAGCCCCACCGCCACACTGCTGATTTTGGTGGGGCCATGTTGCTTTTCCACTTAGTAAGGCCCTGCCAACCATGGTGTCAGTTTCAGCGGAGTCATGTTGCTTTGGAGGAGGAGGTGGCGCACGCTCTGCCTTGCTATGCCCTGCCAGAAGGATTCCAAGGCCAGAGCTGGGTCCCCCCCCCCGGCCAGACGTTGTTTGTTCCCTTGGCTGCAGGGCTGAAGAAGGAGACTGCTGCTGCTTTAAGGGGGGAGTGATAGCGTCTGTGTGTGCGTGTGTCTGTGTGTAGAGTGAGAAAGCTTGTGCGTATGCATATGGAGGAGAGAGCAAATGTATGCAGAACAAATCCCACTTCTCTGCCTGTTAACCCATGACAATTTCAGGACATCTGGAAATCAAAAGTTTCCAGGTATGGATAACGGGATTTTTAAAAACCTTTATTAGTTTTAATTGTTGGGTGTTATTTGATGTCTGTTTTGAAATATTTTATTGGGTTTTGGAAAATGTTTACATTTTTTTTTATTATTGTTCTATTCATTAGTTTTGAATTGTTCTATTTATTGACATGGCTTTACTAATTTTATTTTATGAGGAATGGTAATGCTTCTGTTTTTTCATTGTTGCAGTGCATACAGAAATTGACTTGTTGTGATTTCCAGTTTTTGTTTGTGCTATTTATTCTTCCAGGTAGTTTAACTGGAAGGCTTCAGATGGTCTAAAATGTAGCAGCAAGAATCGTTTTGGGTTGTTCTAGACATGAATCTGCAGTTCCTCTTTTAATGAAAATGCATTGGTTGCCCATAAGGTTACGATACAAATTTAAAGTGCTTGTACTTGCATTTAAGATCTTGCATGGGATTTGCTCTCCTCACATGGCTCAAAGGCTTCATTTGAGATCATCAGTCAGAGGTCTACATTCACAGTATTGCCATCAGTTCCAAATTCCATATCCAAAGATTTTTTGTCATGAAAGATTACAGAATAGATCATTTTCTATATCTGTACCAAAGTTATGGAATGATCTACCTTTATCAATCAGAGAAAAATCTAATCTAATACAGTTTCACTGTAAGTTGAAGACCTGGCTGATGATAATTATTAAAGAATTAGATGGGCCTAGCAGCAAATTGTTTTGTTTTAATTTTAAGTTAATGGTAGAAGTATGTTTCTTTGTTGGGGTAATGTTTTTATCTATTTTAGTGTATAATTGGGATGTTCTATTTTATTTTTTTTGTATTTCTGTTTTTCATTTTATCGTACATCGCTTTGGAAGATTTTACTGTAAAACCTGGAATGTGGTTCATAATTTTTATAAATAAATATTCTGTATTTGAGGGTCTATCCATGTTTTGCATGTATAACTGAAGTGAGGTTTTCCAATAGTGTGTAGTTTCAACGTAGGGATCTATAGCAGCTTTGCTTGTTCTGTTTTCCTAATAGGCGGTGTATTACTGTGTTAGGCCTGGTGTAATATTTACAGTGTTAACTTCCATAGGTAAATTGTCGCTGTTTGAGTGCTGGCAGTTTGTGGTGTTTTGGTATAGAAAGTTTATTGCATCGTAATTGTTTGTTTTCTTGTGGCTCTGTGAGGGTCATGCCCATACCTGCCTAATCCTAGTGTCTCTTGCTTTTTTGTTTTTGTAGGGCTTTCTGGTTGGCCCCACATCAGTGCACATAAATATAATAAATATATTGTAAGTGATATTTCTACCTCAGAAGACTGCTTTGAATGTCCTTTTTATGTAAAATTTGTTATTATAACTGCATAATTTTTATTGTGTGTGAGGATGGGGTGAGAGGTGCAAAGCTGTAAGGTTTTCCTAGGGCACCTAATACTCTTACACCAGTCGTGGGCATTTGCTGTACAAACATTTAACAAACTCTCCCAACTCATGTTGTCATGTATTGCATAATGGGTGAGGGTGCAGTTTTTCACTTGGCCATAGGCGCCACATTGCCTGGCTACAGCTCTGATAAAACTTAATTACATGCTTCCCATCAAATAGAAAACAAAGTGTAGTACAATAACATTTGCTCAATACCCAATGTCATCAAATGCAATGCATATCACATCCTACCTAATAAACGAAGGATGACCGACGTGCCGCAAATGCGCAGTAGAGACCAGCTCTACCGCGCATGTGCGGGCGAGCATGTCTGTCTGAGCCGAAAAAAAATGGCGGCGTCCAGTGGCAGCGGCGTCCAGTGGTAGCGGCAGCGTCGGGAGGCAGCGGCAGCGTCCGGTGGTGGCGGTGGCAGCGGCGGCGGCGGATGGCAGCGGCGGCAGCGGCAGCGAGGGAGGAGAGAGAGGGGGAGGGACTGACAGAGAGAGGGAGGGACTGAGTGAGAGGGGAGGAGAGAGAGGGAGTGGGACTGAGTGAGAGGGAGGGAGGGAGTGGGACTGAGTGAGAGGGAGGGAGTGGGACTGAATGAGGGGGGAGAGAGGGAGGGAGTGGGACTGAGAGAGAGGGAGAGAGGGAGTGGGACTGAGGGAGAGGGGGAGGGAGTGGGAGTGGGGACTGAGGGGGAGGGGGAGGGAGTGGGACTGAGGGGGAGGGAGTGGGACTGAGGGGGAGGGGGAGGGCGGGGGACTGAGGGGGAGGGGGAGGGCGTGGGACTGAGTGTGAGTGGGAGGGAGAGAGGAGGGAGGGGAGTGAGGGGGAGGGAGTGGGACTGAGGGAGAGTGAGTGGGACTGAGTGAGTGAGAGGGGAGTGAGTGAGAGGAGAGGGAGGAGTGGGTGAGAGGGAGGGAGGTAGGGGGTGGTGAAGAGTGAGGGGAGAGAGAATGAGGGGGAGGTGAGAGACAGAGGGATGTAGCCCGTTTTAACGGGCTTAACAGCTTGTAATAGCATATACAACCCTGGTTAAAAATCCTCCCTCTCTCCAATATACATCGAACAGCCAGAAACCATAAAATCATTAAATGAACAATCATCATCTGTCTCATTAACAATAAAAGCCCAGCCACCAGTCATCTAAAAACATAGAGCCATACTCACCAGTAAAATTAGGTGAAGAGTCTAGATTTTACTAATTTCCTAAACTTTAAATGACCTGAAGACTTACATCAAGCATTAGATTGTCCCATGGCTTGGAACCAAAATAGCTGAAAGCTTTGTCTCATAGTTGAAAGCTTCACCTCTCTGAGACTAGGGGGCAACACGAGGGCTTTCTGGGATGAAAATAGGGATCTTATAGGTTCATAGGATTTTATCAAACTAGCTCAGTAAATTGGTAGGCCATGGTGACTGCACACTTTTGATTTAAATGTCGCCCTTCTCCAACAAAAGACCCAAGGTGGCTAACAGACATCAAAGATAAAATCTTAAACTGAATGCAGGATTCGATAGACAACCAATGCAATTCATGTAAATTTGGGGTGATGCAGTTATGTTTCTTGGCTCCTATCGCTAACTGTGCCACAGTATTTTGAATTAGTATCAGTTGGCATAAACTCATTCCTGTTAAATCCTGATAAATACTATTGCAATAATAGAGTTTATTTGTAATTGGTGAATTACAGTTTTTCATGTAGATAATGGAAGGTAGATATGTAGTTGTGTTATGTGATAAAAACTTAAATGCACAGCATTTGAAATTTAAACTTTTCATGTTTATCTTGCTGTCAAGCCACACACCCAAAGTCAATACTGTTACCTTTCGGGTAAGCAACAAATCTCTAACTTTTGGTAGAAATAATAATGGCCTTTTTCTATGGCTAGCCATAGTGCCTTTGATTTTTCTGGGTTTAATTTCAGTCCATTTTGATCAAAATATACTCCTAATGATTTAAAAAAGTATTGATATTCTCTGTGGCTTCCTTCTGATCTTGTCCCACTCCACTGGGGCCATTCTGAATGTCATCCACAAATAGATAACAAAAAAGGAAATCTTCATCCAGGAGTCAAATACAAAATACATATTCAATAAAATTCTATATGACCATCATACTTTGGATGCAGGCCACACACAAGAAGTAGAGTGAGAAATGTTTTAATAATCAGTCATTAGAAAAACTCATGTTGCCTTAAGTGTTTTCTATATAAAATTCTCTAAAAATTATCTGTGAAAAGAGTCTTTCAGTCTGATGTGATGTTATACATACAGTCTGATACTCTTTAGGAAGGGAAGTTTAAAAAACACCCGACATTGGCAGTATTTCAAAGATATTACATCTGCTTTCAAAACCATTGAATGGTATGTACAATATCTGAAAAGAAACATATACTTTGACCCTTTGTGTAACTGCATATGGAAGCATTTCATGAAGGTTAAAGTCTCCAAAAACAAGGCGTTATTAATACAAATTGAGCACTGAGAAGAAAAAGAATCTTTACACAATTGAGTGCATTCTGCAAGTCATAAAGTATCAATAAAATGTACCAGAAATAAACTTTTGAAGTTCAAGTAACATTTTGCCATCATAAATGTTGTAATATTAAACATCCACACTTGCAAATCAATCCATCAAGGCCAGTAAGCAGGCTCTCCTGCCTTTGATCATCCTAGCTCTGGAATCAAGTATAGATTCAAACCGATGTAAGATCTGCTCGGATTGCTGCTATCTTATGATCAAAGGCAAGAGAGCCTGCACACCGCCATCATTAAAAGGACAATGGCAGCATTCCCATTAATAAAAGAAAAATATTAAAATCATGTTTTTAATACTTTATTCTGTTCAGTACTGTATTAAGTTTGAATCATGTTTTAATGTATTTTGGGTAGATTTTAAAACATTGCGCGCATGTGTCCATGTGTGCATGCTACCCGGTGCGCACGTGTGGATGCGTGATTTTATAACATGAGTGCGCTGGCGTGCGCATGTTATAAAATGCCAGGTCAGCACGCGCAGGGGGGGG